>NC_139614.1:2500-1488750 GCF_964270895.1 Podarcis filfolensis | reverse complement strand
GTATTCATTAGTGGGACCTGACATTGTTATGACAGGAGCTTTCTCTTGGGCTCAGGAAGTCATGCATTCCCACTTCTGTTCTGGCTGCGCCTCAAGCGCAGGGGGGGGGGGACTTGGGAGGCTCCTCCTATTTCACCCAGCACAGACCAAGACTTCATTGTGAGGCCTGACATTGTTGTGACAAGAGCTGTCTCTTTCACTCCATCAGACACTCATTTGAACCTTTGCTGGCTGTTCTATACTTGCACACGTGGATTTATTGAATAAATAATTCCACCTTTGCAGCTGGACTCAAGTCTCTCAAACAGAGATGAGCAATTCTTTAAGGCTTACTCTTTTTCTCCAAATGAACAGATGAACTGGCTAGTATGGGCATACAAGATTAAAATACAGAGTATAGTGGTACCTCGGGTTAAGAACTTAATTCGTTCTGGAGGTCTGTTCTTAACCCAAAACTGTTCTTAACCTGAGGTACCACTTTAGCTAATGGGGCCTCCTGCTGCCGCCACGCAATTTCTGTTCTTAACCCGAGGTACTATTTCTGGGTTAGCGGAGTCTGTAACCTGAAGCGTCTGTAACCCGAAGCGTCTGTAACCTGAGGTACCACTGTATCTGCTTTTGAAAAAGATTAGAATCGGCTTTCCTTGTTCAGTATACATCTTTAGCACAAGAAGCAATTTTGTCCCCCCCCCCCCGGTGGATTTTCTGCAACTTGAGGTCTAGTCTGCTGTGAAAGAGCAGTCCGTTGAAATGGAGCTATTATATGATTATCCCTGAGAGAGCCAGGTTCCTGTGTGAGCTATAATAGGTGCTGTTTTCCCCTCATAAAAGCATTCATTCATTCACTAACATTTTCATTGTTAACATAAGAGTAGGGAATACATTTTAAAATTGTATACCATCGTCATTACCCCTGTTTAAAACATCTCTCCTTCTTGCTTATTATAAATACTGAGAAAGTGCCAAGGCAGAATAGACATCAGTGTTAATAATAGAATCCTGGAATGGCAGAGCTGGAATGCACCCAAGGGCCATCTAGTCCAACCCCTGCAAGACAGGAATCTCAGCTAAAGCATCCCTGGCAGGTGGCCATCCAACCTCTGCTTAAAAACCTCCAAGGAAGGAGAGACCACAGCCACCTGAGGAAGAAGGTGCCACCATTAATAAATACAGTGGAACCTCAAGTTGCGGACGTAATCCGTCCTGGAGGCACGTCTGCAACTTGAAGCATTTGCATCCAGAAGCGCTGTGTCTGCACATGCGCACAGTGCCATTATGCGCTTCTGCACATGCACGAATGGCGAAACTCAGAAGTAACCCATTCTGGTGCTTCTGGGTTGCCGGAGGACACAAGACGAAAACGCAACCTGAAGCGGATGTAACATGAGGTATGACTGTAGTAGATATTGATAAATAGTATAAGTTTACATATTTTAATATTTAATATTTTAATATTTTTATGTTTCTAATTGTTTTAATTCTTTCTACTGATAATTTTAATATTTTTTATAATTTGCTTAGACATTTTATTACAATAAAGGTCTCTCTGTGTGTGTAACATTGCATGGCTCTGCAGCACAAATAGCTGTGCCCTTTCTTTGGGCTATGAATATGTTGGGGTTAGTGATGTGGCTTCACTTTCCTCAGCCAGGAGCAGCTCTCTGCAAATCTGACTTCTTTGCCATAAACAGAAGTTGCATAACATTGTGTATGTTACTGCAGGCACAACTGAAGACAGAAAAACACATTTTCCTTGTCATGGGCTGCCTCCCTCAAATATTGCTGCCCCCTTTTGCCATTCTCTCCCTGGTCACAATCAGGCACACTTATGCATTTTATCATGTGGGTCTGCTGCCCCATCTGCATCGTTGGCTGTCACTAGTGGGTGAGAGAAAACACAGACTGTGGTGATGTAATATGGCTTTAAAAAAATTAATCGGTAATGACCCATTGCTTTAGGAATCACTTACAAAGTTTAGCACCATCCCTTCTATAACTACATGGGGGGGGGGAGGAGACGGCAACATGGAAAATCCTTTTTCAGCTACAAATCTGTGTCAAGCATAATTCCTCTCCAAAGATTGTTCTGGTGTTGTGAATGAGTTAGCTGACCTGTTTTTATCACTGAACTTTTTAGCTCTGAGGGGGGAAAGGAGGTCATGTGATTTGTTCCTTAGGAGATGGCAGTTTCTACAGGTTTCAATACATTAAGGAATAAAATGACGCTTGTGTTCTGCTGTGCAGTTGATGTGATCTGGTCATTTATGAAAGGCTTGTTTTTTCCAAGTGCCTGGGATGGGGAGTCTCACCCACCTACCAATGTGGATGCAGATATATATGAATAGCAGAAATTGGTTGTTTTCAGACCAGCACTTTGTCATTTTTGTTTTCACCTTAATAATTGCAGTGCAATCTGCACTTTTAAAAACAGGTTATTAGGAGGACACCAGGAGTTTGGGGAGTGGGTGGGGTGGAAGTCCTATGAAGGGAGCCATGGACTTCAAACTGCCGGCACTTGGGGACGCCTGGGAGCAAAACAAGCCACAGCCAAGCTGTTCTAGGCTAGAAGGTTGTCTCTGTGTTTTATGTTAAGCAACATTGGTGAAAGTTTTTGCTTAGGCAAAATATCTGAGGAATTCTGAGGGAAGAAAAAGTGCTCTGATGAATGCATTTTTTCAGGAAGAGTCTTCACGTGCCCTCCTGGGTTATCTTGTGGGGGTGGGAAGGCATTGTAAGGCAACGTCCCAATTCATGGCTGCAGTTAGAGAGGTCACTGTGAAGAACCGAGGAGACAGATATGCTGTGGGAGGAAAAATAACTTCCGAAGTCACAGGTGTTTCTGATTATGCAGAGAGAAATCCTGTTTTCCTTTCACGTCTGCAACATCTATGAGTCGACTCACCTAGAAGCCTCGGAGTTGCCAGAGCAATTGGTGTGCTGCCTGGCAAGTGACAGTACAGATCCCTGTACATCTTTCCTTATCGTTGACAAACTGGGTCTGTTGTTGTAGTCCAGATGGCACAGTTGTACATTAGGATTGTCACACAGCACATTGCACAGGAATTATTATTCACAACTAATTTATCCCAGAAGCCTGCAGAAACTGGTTGGCTGCACTTGGCTTGCTCAAAGCAGCGTGTGCATGGATTTTCATCACTGGGATAGCATGACATGATGCTAGAAAGGATTTTGAAACCTCCCATCCAATATGTTATTATAGATTATGTTTAACGTATGTCAATTTTAATGAAAATCTGACAGTGTGGTTTAAAGACATGCTAAGTACCAGAGATGTGCAAATAGAATGAAGCTGCCCTGAGTTATAACTGTTCCTGAAACTGTTTGCCAGTGGTGGGCAGAAGCTTTTGATTTTTTCCTTATCACAAGGAGATATTAGCGTGTCCCGCACTTTCTCTGTTTCATGAATGCAGCAGGCAAGGTGTTATGTACTGAGTTGAATAGGATCCAGTCTGATTGGTCCTAGAACAATAGGATCCAAAAGGCAGCAGTCTGATTGGTCCTAGAACAATAGGATTCAGAATGCAGCAGTCTGATTGGTCCTAGAACAATGCAGCAGTATGATTGGTTGGCAGGAACCACCCAATCATGCTCCAGATAGAAGTGAATCCACAACTCATTGGCTTACAGTAGAATTCCGGAATTAGCCAATCATGTGCAGCCCATTGTGTAAATAATGTATATAAAGCAGATACCTTGAGGGGACTTTCATTCATTCCTCCTCACCACTATGAGCTGATTAAAGAGCATGAAATCACTTTGCGACTCTGAGTATATTTCACAAGGTAAGCCCGGCTCTGTTTTTTCCTGGGATATTACCTGTGGATACTGCACTGTATACCACTGGGCACCGGAGTCAAGCATTTGACTGACACAACTACGCAAGCCTTGCATTTCCAGGGCTGCCTCATTGCTAGTCAGAAAAGGAATCCAGTAAAGAAGCTATGGAAATATAGTGCCCATGAGACTGAGCTCTGGGCCAGGAAGTATCGTCTATAAAATCATTTGCCTTTGGCAAGCTGGCCTTTCTCAGCCGGAGTCTCTAAAGTGATGCACATATAATAGAATATCACTGACCTTCCATACAGAATAGTTGTTCATTATATTTGAGGTAATAAATGTGCATTGCTTTGGAAATTAAAAAATGTTATTCTTAAGCTATGTGTTATAAGAAAACCATGCTGCTCAGTGCATTACAAGCTGCATGCTGCTTAGCATGCTGGGGAGCTGGGATCCCCGAGGAGTCGGGTACAGTGCATGTCTTGCTGTTGGACTCCCTTCAGCAGCTTTTTCAAGCTAATGATAGTATTATTTTCTAAGGATTCATCAGGGCTGGAGTCAGAAGCGAAATAGTAGCAAACACAGATAACCAACTAGTCCTGTCCTCCAGTTTCTCATTGGTTTTCTTCTGCCACAAAAGAGGCTTCTGTCATGTACTGAAGTTCTCACCCTGGGCCAGCAGGGGGATACTGTAGATAGTTTTCACTCAGGTCCACATATGCAAATAAGGAATTGAAAGTGACGTTCAGTGATTGGATAGTTACAGAAAGTTGTTCCTGTTGCGTTGTAGTGGAGCTCTATATAAGCAGGCTGACTGAACCCTTCAGTTCAGTTCTGTTCTGGCCTGTGAATAAACAAGAGCTGTTTGAAGAATCGCTGTGCCGTCTGATATGTTCACCCACAACTTAACAGCTTCCATTTTCCTTCCTTGGCCAAAGTGTCCTTTAGTATTTCCTTAAAATCTCAATATGTGTCTGGCTGAACTGGGGGGTGATGTGAGGGTTTTTCTTTTAATTAAATCTCTCTCTATTATTATCTATTTTGCTTTATTGCAGATGTTTACTGTCATATGTAGTTTAAATAGCAAAATATTTTGGCTTCCACCTTCCTCAGCTGCTCTAATATAAATGGAATGATGCTCCTGCCAGCTTTGGGGGTGTTCAGAAGGGATTCATTTGCTGACACTCAGTGATTTGGTTGGCATCCCCTGAGATGAGGCCATGGGTTGTTAAGGTGCCCATTATGCAATCCAGAATTTCTCCCTGTCAGTTTTATTATAGCTGTATGTAAAAAGTGTGGGGACACGGGTAGCGCTGTGGTCTAAACCACAGAGCCTCTTGGGCTTGCCGATCGGAAGGTCCACAGTTCGAATCCCCACAATGGGGTGAGCTCCCATTGCTCGGTCCCTGCTCCTGCCAACCTAGCAGTTCAAAAGCACACCAGTGCAAGTAGATAAATAGATACCGCTCCGGTGGGAAGGTAAACGGCTCTGGTTCACCAGAAGCGGCTTAGTCATGCTGGCCACATGCTGTATGCTGGCTCCCTCGGCGAATAAAGTGAGATGAGCGCCGCAACCCCAGAGTCGGTCACGACTGGACCTAATGGTCAGGGGTCCTTTACCTTTTTATGTAAAAAGGACAGTTAGCATAAATATATAGTACACTTTACAAGATTTCTTAACCCAACAAGTTCAGTAACAAGGTAAACCAGGATGATATACATAAGGATAGAAATTTCAAAAATACAACAGTGTTCTGTTCATGTGACTAAATTCACCAGTAAATGAACTGAATAAAAAAAAAGTGAAGAAAGAAATTAGAGGTTGATAAGTCCCCCACCCACACTTGCTTCTGAAATAACATACAGCAGGACTGCATATTCTGTTTTATAATTCCAATCATGAATAACCCCCTTTTCTGCACGAACAAATCATATTGTTGACCTCCTTTATTTTTTATAAAGTTTTTGAGTTTGACCATATAGGCCAAATATCAGATTCTTAATCAGCAGTCCCCAATAGAGAGTAGGTTATTTGTTTCTGTTAATAACTGATTGGTATGCAGGATACTGCCAGGAAATGAGTGGTCATTTCCCTCTTTTACAGAACCAAAAATAAATAATAAAGTGCCAATAGTTAGTTCATAATGAGTTATTATTCCGATTTCAGTTACTATTTGTACTCAGTAATTCCTGATTTTAGGACCTGTCCAAAATATATGCTACTTCATTCCACATCCCCAACGAATATATACCACGTTCATAAATATTTGACTTAATCTTCTTGGTTTTAGGTGTCATCTAAGAGCAGTTAAAAAAAAGATTAAGATTAATATAAGCCGCAAACTATGGAATATACTTCGACATCCATTTCTATGTTGTCTGTGTTGTCCATGTAATTCCCACCCCACCCCCATTTCTATGGAGGTGTCTAATGTTATCTAAGTCTAAGATAATTGGGCTCAAATTTAGCTGGCTGCTTAGTTAACCGTATTTCAAATCTTGCACAGACTCTATGTGAGATACAGCTTACAGTAATAGAGTTTACAAAATATTTAATTTGAAAATACTATAATACAGAGATGTGAACGTTACCGGTCTCACTAATAATCTATCTATAATGTTTTATTAATCCATTATATGCAGATTCCTGATCTCAGTTAAATTAGGATCTTCCCAAATTTGTATATTTCCTAATAAGTGCTTATCAACCAGCCGCTTATTATAATTAACTGCTGCGCAGGGAGATATACATACATGAAATTTTGAATAAATCATTGAATTAAGGGTTGGGTTGAATATGAGACATGTTCTCTCTGGTACAGCACCAGAATATATATTTGAATAGATAGTTACTGTTCCACCAATGTAATGGCTTTATTTTGAGTAGAACATCAAGTTAGAGGGTTCAACATTACTGCTTTCTTATATTTTATAAAGCTAGGGGAAACTATGTCCCCATTCTCTATTAGTTGAAATAAAGGTTTAGCTTTGATTCCTGCTTTTTCTTCAGACCGTAAGAAATCTTGGGTAAATTTTTGCCATTTTGCCAATATTGAAGAATTTAATTATGAAGAGATGTTTAAAAATTAAAAGTGGACTCAAGATAAAACATACCCTGAAATCTTCCCATCCAGGAGCATTCAAATTGCCACCACCTATCAAGATCTTTTGAAACTTCTTTCCATAGTTTGTCATGATTAAAATTTACAAGATTTTCTAATTTTGAAGTCATCTAAATTCCTGAACAGAATATTGGCTTATCTTGTCAAGAAATTCAAGTGGTTTTGCTTATTATATCCTTTTCTCTCCCCCACCCCCAACTGAAACTCATCCTTTTGGATTTTTATAGATTGACCTTGTATCCAGAAATGAAACCAAAAACAACAAGTATTTTGATAATGATACCAAAGGGTGGGGTTTTTTTGCTGGATTTTAGTATATGTGCTGCCCGAGGGAGCACACTTTTTTTTGCTGGATTGTTGTTGTTTAGTTGTTTAGTCGTGTCCGACTCTTCGTGACCCCACGGACCAGAGCACGCCAAGCACTCCTGTCTTCCACTGCCTCCCGCAGTTTGGTCAGACTCATGTTTGTGGCTTCGAGAACACTGTCCAACCATCTCATCCTCTGTCGTCCCCTTCTCCTTTTGACCTCCATCTTTCCCAACATCAGGGTCTTTTCCAGGGAGTCTTCTCTTCTCATGAGGTGGCCAAAGTACTGGAGCCTCAGCTTCACGATCTGTCCTTCCAGTGACCACTCAGGGCTGATTTCCTTAAGAATGGATGCGTTTGATCTTCTTGCAGTCCATGGGACTCTCAAAAGTCTCCTCCAAGCACCATAATTCAAAAGCATCAATTCTTCTTTATGGTCTTCTTTATGGTCCAGCTCTCACTTCCATACATCACTACTGGGAAAACCATAGCTTTAACTATACGGACCTTTGTTGGCAAGGTGATGTCTCTGCTTTTTAAGATGCTGTCTACGTTTGCCATCGCCTTTCTCCCAAGGAGCAGGTGTCTTTTAATTTTGTGACTGCTGTCACCATCTGCAGCGATCATGGAGCCCAAGAAAGTAAAATCTCTCACTGCCTCCATTTCTTCCCCTTCTATTTGCCAGGAGGTGATGGGCCCAGTGGCCATGATCTTCATTTTTTTTTTATGTTGAGCTTCAGACCATATTTTGCGCTCTCCTCTTTCACCCTCATTAAAAGGTTGCTCTTCACTTCCTCTTCACTTTCCTCTTCACTTTCTGCCATCAAGGTTGTGTCATCTGCATATCTGAGGTTGTTGATATTTCTTCCGGCGATCTTAATTCCGGCTTGGGATTCATCCAGCCCAGCCTTTCGCATGATGAATTCTGCATATAAGTTAAATAAGCAGGGAAACAATATACAGCCTTGTCATATTCCTTTCCCAATTTTGAACCAATCAGCTGTTCCATATCCCGTTCTAACTGTAGCTTCTTGTCCCACATAGAGATTTCTCAGGAGACAGATGAGGTGATCAGGCACTCCCATTTCTTTAAGAACTTGCCATAGTTTGCTGTGGTCGACACAGTCAAAGGCTTTTGCATAGTCAATGAAGCAGAAGTAGATGTCTTTCTGGAACTCTCTAGCTTTCTCCATAATCCAGCGCATGTTCGCAATTTGGTCTCTGGTTCCTCTGCCTCTTCTAAATCCAGCTTGCACTTCTGGGAGTTCTCGGTCCATATACTGCTTAAGCCTGCCTTGTAGAATTTTAAGCATAACCTTGCTAGCATGTGAAATGAGTGAAATTGTGCGGTAGTTGGAGCATATTTTGGCACTGCCCTTCTTGGGGATTGGGATGTAGACTGATCTTCTCCAATCCTCTGGCCACTGCTGAGTTTTCCAAATTTGCTGGCATATTGAGTGTAGCACCTTAACAGCATCATCTTTTAAAATTTTAAATAGTTCAGCTGGAATATCATCGCTTCCACTGGCCTTGTTATTAGCAGTGCTTTCTAAGGCCCATTTGACTTCACTCTCCAGGATGTCTGGCTCAAGGTCAGCAACCACACTACCTGGGGTATACGAGACATCCATTTCTTTCTGGTATAATTCCTCTGTGTATTCTTGCCACCTCTTCTTGATGTCTTCTGCTTCTGTTAGCTCCTTACCACTTTTGTCCTTTATTATGGTAATCTTTGAACGAAATGTTCCTTTCATATCTCCAATTTTCTTGAACAGATCTCTGGTTCTTCCCATTCTAGTTGTTTTCTTCTATTTCTTTGCATTGCTCGTTTAAGAAGGCCTTCTTGTCTCCCCTTGCTATTTTTTGGAAATCTGCATTCAATTTCCTGTATCTTTCACTATCTCCCTCGCATTTTGCTTGCCTTCTCTCCCCCGCTATTTGTAAGGCCTCGTTGGACAGCCACTTTGCTTTCTTGCATTTCCTTTTCATTGGGATGGTTTTCGTTGCTGCCTCCTGTATAATGTTGCGAGCCTCCATCCATAGTTCTTCAGGCACTCTGTCCACCAAATCTAAATCCTTAAACCTGTTCCTCACTTCCACTGTGTATTCATAAGGGATTTGATTTAGATTGTATCTTACCGGCCCAGTGGTTTTTCGTACTTTCTTCAGTTTAAGCTTGAATTTTGCTATAAGAAGCTGATGATCTGAGCCACAGTCAGCTCCATGTCTTGTTTTTGCTGACTGTATTAATTTGCTGGATTAAAGGAAGTTAATTTGATGTAATTTGTGTACAGATTTATTTTACTGTCTATTCCGCCCCCCCCCCCAAGTGAATTCTCTTACCTCAGAGGAAGTCCTAATAAATTCTGTGTGTGACTCAATTGATACGGCATTCCTGTGGGTGTTCATGTCAGGTGCCTCTATCCGTGTGGAAAGCATCTGAGTTTGTCCCATTGACACGAACAAGAAGCTAAAGGGTGTGTATCCAGTTGAAGAAGTGACCACCAAATCCGGTATCCCTAAAACCTGATTGATATACTTCTATTCAACACAATCAAATTCTTTTTTAAGGGTGGGTTCAACTAAACAGTTGTGCTGGTGAAAGCCGGCAGAAATATGTCCCATTAGTAAACAGGGGCTCTCTCTCAATCTTCTAGTTATTGAGTTTGATCTTCTAGTTGTTAATATGGTTGTTCAAATTTTGAAGTCTTGATTAAGAAGAGCAAAAAGTCTGAATGATTCAGGTTTTGATAGGTCTTTTCCTTGCTTAGCTAGTTCTATCTCTGCCATTTCCCAAGTTTTTGAGAAATTACTGCATTTACTTGAATCTAAAGCTCACCTTTTTTTGGCCAAATTACATTGCGAAAATGAAGATGTGCATTAGATTCGATGGCACATTTATATTCACCAGCGAATACTTTTTTTGGTTTCAAGGTTATGAAAATTGAGGTGTGCATTAGATTGGATGGCACATTAGACTCGAGTAAATACGATATCATGTTGTTCTATAAATTCAAAGACTGGTTTCACCATTTTAGATTTATGTTCATTTTATAAATAAACACGAGAAAGAGTGTA
Organism: Podarcis filfolensis; assembly: GCF_964270895.1. Taxonomy (NCBI): domain Eukaryota; kingdom Metazoa; phylum Chordata; class Lepidosauria; order Squamata; family Lacertidae; genus Podarcis; species Podarcis filfolensis. Next base: position 1,478,446 of record NC_139614.1, on the reverse strand, counting down.
CTTTGGAAGTCTGTGTGTACATGCAGACATCTGTCTGGAATAGAAAACGAAGGTAATTCTTAGGTAAGAAATTGCATTAAGCCTTAAACAGGTTTATTCTGGGAAATAATAGAGGAGAATCCCTCAGAGAAATGAATGTCAGATGTTTTCAGTTTAATCCTTGATGTCTTCCTTGAAGGGCAGCTTAAATGAATTAGTTGATATAGTGCTGGAGGTTAAAATGAACAGCTCTTCATAGATTTTTCTATATCGTATTTCAAATAGGTTGGAAAGTATCTTTTATATTGTTAACACAGGGGCCTGAAAAGGAAACTAGTGTTGAGGGCACTCTAACACAGGAAGACAAAAGTAAGAGAAATTCGAAAAGGAATGTATAATGAACAGAAAACATATTCCTATGCCTTCTTTCTGGTGTTTAGTTTTTCTTTTTCTTTAGTTTGCTTGTTTTGGAAATTCTATATAGAGTATATTCTACATTGTTTAAATAGAAAGTTTTTTGGGGGAAAGTAAGTCTTCATGATGTTCCCACAACAAATTTCAGTTCTGAAAGACAGGAAACAGCTTGTTAGAGAATTTCCCTCCTGATTCTTACCATGTTCTTCAGCCTAGTGCTGCTGCTAATGTTCTTTCAGTACAAGGATTTTTCCTTTCTCCTCTCCCAACCCTCCAGAGTAAATTTGGGGACAATGCAGGGAAGCAGGGAGTGCTGTTGCACCAGCAGAAATCCTTGCAGTGGCTTCTGCTAGCGGAACAACTTATGCTATGAGTTCATTCTGAAGTCACTGTCTTGAGGGCCATATCCTCCTAAATCCATACCCTTGACATCCAGAGCAGTTTTCCTTGAAGCGAACAACTGCTGAGGATCCACATCCCCAAGTGCACCAGACTAGATATTCAACCTGTTCAGCTGGGTGGAGATGCATGTCCAGAATGGCATCTGCTTCCACATTCACTGCAAGTACAGCAGCTCCAAGGGCAGCTCAGGTCTGCTCACATCCACACCTAATAATTAAATTGTGAGTGGGGCAAATATATATATATCTGCCAACACACATGCCATACAGCCACACTCCTCGGGAACCGTGACTAGTTCCCTGTTGATTATACAATTAGAAGCAAAACTGGCTTTTCCTCCTTATCAGTGGTCAGTAGCCCTCTTGCTCAGCAGCTGCTGCTAGTTTCTTTTTTTTTCTATGAGTACTCTCTATAATCTATTTTAAATCCTTTGCCTCAATACACAGAAATATACCTATCTCACTGCCCAGCTTCGTTGTAAACTGCTGAGTATATTTCATATATCAATGTGGCAGCACTTGCAAGTTTAAAATACGCTTGCAAGCATTGTCCAGGCATTTTCTTGGCAACTGTGGCAGCCAGGCTGCATGCTTCATGACAGCTTCTGACAGGCTCCATCTCTGGTACCCATTTTGGAAATCCAACTCGGAAATTGTCTGTCAGTTTTTGTAAAGGCACTGAGGTGTCTCCCCCCGCCCCATGCCTTTGTTATTTTATATCAGAAAAGAAGCATCCATATTATTCTTCAGGAGGTTTCTAGCAAACAAGAAACCCCATTAACTCCTTCCATCTATCTTCCAGAGCAAGGGCACTTGATTTTCTACTTCTGTACTTCTGGGCCTAAAGCCACTGGCCCATGATTTAAGTTAAAGTCTGTGTAAGCAAGCATTAGCCCAGCTTGATGATGTCTTCTTAGTTGTTCCACTAAAATGCCAACAGTTGATCAATTCAGTGTCATTACACCAGCTGACCTTCTCAAAATCATTACATCAGTAAATAAGATTCCTACTTACTTTAGACTCCTCACCAGAACAAATTTGCTCTTGAATTTATTGGCGTGCTTTGTGGACTCTGTTGGGCTAGAGAGTCCACTCGCCAGCATCCCCTGCCCCCATCTGTTGTGCATCCCCTGCCCCCATCTGTATATGTATTTGTACCAATTTTACTATAACAATTCTTGATTCTGTGCTGTGCCTTATATATTGCATTTGTTCGTGTGAAGCGCTGCTGAAGAAAATACCAATTGCTCAGTCTGATCTTTCATTACCCTTTCATTGTTTGGTCAAGACCTCAGAGAATAGTTACAACGAGCCTTTTTTCAAAGCTGTAGCTTCTTGTTTTTTACTTAAGCCTCAATGATGAATAGATTTCCAATGCCTCTGTAAGTGATAAAGGGGCACTACTCTCCTCCATGTGCAAATAACTGTCCCCACACTGGCCTGATTTAAAAAAGAAACCTGGTTAGCCCTAGTTCGTGTGGTTTGCAAGCTAATTTCTTGCCACAAGGGCTGTGCCAAAAATTTATTCTGCATTCCCCACTGACTAACGACAAAAGAAATTGAATTCAAAACTTTGCTGAAATTCTCATGAGTGGGTGTTGGGTTTTATTTCTTCATGTTTATCTTACTTTTGTGGTGGTGTTTTGAGGACTCTTCCTTTCATGCCCCAAATCATCTCTGGACACTTTCCGGGTGTCCATGTTTCAAGTCCAGGGGGTTAAATAATGAGTCGACTTCTTCAAAGGGGCTTTTTCAGATCAGGAAGCGTGGGCAGCTACATCCAGGATCACTTGCAGAGTGATGGAGAAACCTTCACTGTTTACACCCTACAAGCCTCACCAACTTGGCAATGGTGAGGTAAGCTCAAAACTCAGCTCCCACAGAAATATTAAATGTGTTCTAGACTGCTCTGAGAATGAGGCAGAAGATCTTTCCAGGAATGCTCTCTCTCATATAATGTTTTTGTGTGTTACATCTTTTTGTTTCTTGCAAAACCCAGAACAGTTTGTATGCGCCTTCTAGCAAGCTCCCATCCTGGCCCTGATCCAGTCTGCAGCCACAGGTCCAGAAACACTTCAGCATCTGCTGCTTGCAGACCAAGTCAAAACAGCAGCAGCAGCAGCACTCTCACCCTCTGAGGGGCAATGCAGGGGGAGATCTGAGAATGCTGAAATGATTCGTAAATGATGCTTGGCAGCCTATCCATTTCCATTACATAAGGTACACGTTAACCATGATGTTTGTGTTCTGACGTACTTAAAGGATAGAAACGGATACTTCTGAGGCAACTTAAATCTGTGAATTTTGTATTCTGCTTATGGTACAGAGTGGATTTAGAGAGCTGGCAATTAAGAGGTCAGGTGTTAGAAGGAAAAACTATTTCAAAAGATTTCAGATAGAACAGCCAGAATCAGTGTGCATGAACAAACTTTTTTAAAGGTTATCATGTTCTTGCCACGAGATGATTGGCAGCAATGAAAATAACTGATTGGTGATATTTCAGGGCCTTTATTTGATACACATTTGTCAGCCTTTTTGCCATGACATTTAACAAATATGGAGAAAAGAAACATGTTAACAGAAATAAAGACAGCTTGAGCACAAGGTTATGATTTGGGTGCTAGTGTTTTAATCTGGTCCAAGCTGCAGTGTCAACTTTTAAATAAAAAAAAGGGGATTGGCATTTTGTGTCTGCACATGAAATACACCTGAACCATGTTTCTCACAAAGGAAAAAAGGGACATACAGACAACTAATCCTCTTTGTTCTTTATTTAAGAGATGGGAAATGTTTAATGCAATCCTTTCTTGACATAACTTCAATCAAATAATAATAATAATAATAATAATAATAATAATAATAATAATAATAATAATAACAACAACACACCAGGCATATACTGCAGATAGAAACATCTATGGGGAATTTATTAAAAGAATCACTATCTTGGAAAAGGTGGCTGCAAGCAATAAGCTCCCAAGTTTTGCAAGATTTAAAATTAGAACTATCTTGGGGAGGAAGTCCGCTCTCTGCTTGACCCCCAGGTGTTGGCACAATGGTATCAACACATTCCTACAATAGATCATTTCCATACCCTTGATGCTCATATAAGTCTTCTAAGGATAACACTCTTCCTCCCTAACCAACATTCTCAAGAGATCCGAATGCAGCATCATGTGTGATGGCAGGGAGGAAAGAGGAGAAAGGAGCAGGCAACTTGGGGAGGGTGGGGGAAGGAGTGTCTGATGGCATTTGCAGTAAAAATCCTCTGTGAAAGTTTGTTCATTCACTCATTTTTCATTTATTTGTATGCTGCTTTTTCGCGCACACACACCCAAGTCAAGCGCAAAGCAGCTGACAGCAAAGAAACAAGGGCACATTTCAAACAAACACTACAAAAGCAAATTTACAATAACAGAGCAAAACAATAGCAAATATAATAAAATGCAAAAAACCCCAACCTTCTAATACTATAAATACAACAAGATTATGTAGACAACATGCAGCATCTAATAGCAGTTTCCCCTCTCCCTTGATGTTGCTCAGGGTCCCTTAGAAGGCTTCTCAGGGCAAGGTGTGGGGGGGTAACTGGAAAAAACCTTCCCAATGTGAAACTTACTGGACCCTACTGGAGGAGCATCCTTCATGCTAGATATAATCACACTGAGACTCTGAATTTAGGAAAGTAAGGATGTGCATGCTTGATAGAAAAGCTCCCGGTTCTGTCTAACTAAAAGAAAGTTGCCTTGAGTCATGCTTGCTCTTGCATCTCAGCAGGGGAGACCCAAAAGATGTGTCCTTTCCCAAGAAGGAGGAAGAAGAAGAGGCCAGCAACCCTAAGTGTATCAGCCTAGCACCAGGGGGGAAGTCACCACAGGTTTGGCAAGACAGGACAATCTAGGAAACTTGGAGGTCCCTCTATCTGCTCTTTCCCCTGCAGACACACCCACTGCCAGTCCAAGCTGAGGTGAATCCCAGCACTTCCAAGACTGTCTACAGGGGAAGGTGATTCTCGCCATGTGCCTTCCTCCGCATCACAGTCACGCAGAATCACCCCAGCCCTTTGAACCACTATTTGGTGAGCCAGAAAGACCATGATCTTTGGGTTGGAGGCACAAAGGGATGATTCTCTCCATGTGCAATATTTGGCAGTGGAAATAATTCATTGGCAGCAGAGTGCAAGGGATTTGGGCTCCCCACAGCGACCACACAGGTTGTGGAAATGCCAGACTTTCCACAGTCCAAATTGTGCAATAATACAATTCATAAGAACGACTGTTATTTATGCTAGCAAGTAGAGAGACCTTTTCTGCCCTGATTCACCTTTCCTTGGTCATCTGTAAAAGTATTATTATTACCTCTCGCTTACTCAGGTATTAAATAAACTATTAAAAGACATATTTTAGAGTGGAAAATGCTGTCACAAACAATGCTGGGCTGTATTATTAATTTATATTGTTTTACATTACTGTGTGCATCACCATTTCTTAGGTCCTTTATTACCTCACCCACCTGTCCAAATCACATCCACAGGAGGGGAGATATAAGGGATTGTAAAAATTGAGGTTTTTGTTTGTTCACTCCCATCCAACACTTTGAAGAAAACCTGCCCAGAGGCAAGGGCAACAGCAACCTTTGTGAAGGTCTCTGGTAAACTATTATTTATGTGACTATTGTGAAGTTGTTCCATATTTTAAAGGGCAGTATTGCCAGATTGAGAAACACGCTTTAGGAAAATACATCAAGCATTAACCTTATCTGCCTTCCCAACGAAAGAGAAGAGGGGGAGAAACAACAGCACCAGCAAAGCGGTGACAGCACAAAAGCACATTTCTGGAACACAAAAGGCAGTGAAATGCAATTTCTGGCTCTGTGCTTTCCATCATTATTATTACTGTTGCTTAAATAACAGTAATCAATCTTTCCCACAAAACCGACCTCACACTTCCTCTAAAAGGCAGCAGCATATATACATCTAGGGGAGCTCTAAATATGACATTACTGGCACGGTACCTGCCAAAACCAACACCCACGTGGGACAATTGTCACATTTGCACCCTGGAAAGTACAACATACCCCATGAAGTAATTGTGAATCACATACTTCACTGTTTACAAAAGTGATAAATGGAGCCCCAAACCCTGGAGAAGATTTTCCATGGCTGCCATACCACTTGTGTCCAGTCTGAATCAGAAGCCCCCTCTCCCTGTTGTCACACCTGTGTGGTGATGCATTGCATAGGCCACACATGCACAGCCTACGTCTGAGACTCCTTGCCTCACTATTTATGGCTCCCTATTTTAAGAGCTCACTATGTGTAGCCCATTCTTTGTCAGAATTGTACTGCAGGTGGCAAGGAATAAATAGGTTTAAAAAGGAGAATCCCCTGGAAGCCAAGATCCAGGTTTGGACCAAGTACTCTTTGGTGAGAGAACCCAAGCAGAGGTTTAAAATCACAAATTATGCAGCAAAGTAAAGTGTGGAAATTTAGGCGGTTAGATCTTTAAAATATGCACTTCTAATTTCCTTGCAAAGTTCTCCTCTTCCCCTAGCACAGAAAAAGCACACTTGTTCAGCAAGTTAAAAAAGTGTTTTCCAAAGGTCAGATTCACGTGCTTCAGAATAGGTTGCACAGGCAGTAAAACTCAAAACCTCTTCAGACAGGGAGCTTCTCAGGTAGACTGGAGGAGAACAAATGGACTTGATTACTTTCCTCCCAAAGTGAGGGGAAGTGACCTGGCTAAGCCTAGCAGGACAGCTTAGTCTATGGCATTAACCACTCCATGCATTAACTAGACTTAATCATGCTGGTTATCCAACAAGAACAGGCCCAATAACAGTGGAATTGGGGGGTAGGAGAGTGTTAGTGGCAGATTTGGTGTTGCTTCTTCCCTCCCAGGATTCAGGGGCATGCAGTGAAGTTGGCACCATTTTTCCCAATCTTTTGCAGCCAACCACACTGGATGGCCCTCTCTTAGACTTGCTGGTGCATTCATAGAATCATAGAATCATAGAGTTGGAAGAGACCACAAGGGCCATCGAGTCCAACCTCCTGCCAAGCAGGAAACACCATCAGAGCACTCCTGACATATGGTTGTCAAGCCTCTGCTTAAAGACCTCCAAAGAAGGAGACTACACCACACTCCTTGGCAGCAAATTCCACTGTCGAACAGCTCTTACTGTCAGGAAGTTCTTCCTAATGTTTAGGTGGAATCTTCTTTCTTGTAGTTTGGAACCATTGCTCCGTGTCCGCTTCTCTGGAGCAGCAGAAAACAACCTTTCTCCCTCCTCTATGTGACATCCTTTTATATATTTGAACATGGCTATCATATCACCCCTTAACCTCCTCTTCTCCAGGCTAAACATGCCCAGCTTCCTTAGCCGTTCCTCAAAAGGCATCGTTTCCAGGCCTTTGACCATTTTGGTTGCCCTCCTCTGGACACGTTCCAGTTTGTCGTGTCCTTCTTGAACTGTGGTGCCCAGAACTGGACACAGTACTCCAGGTGAGGTCTGACCAGAGCAGAATACAGTGGCACTATTACTTCCCTTGATCTAGATGCTATACTCCTAATGATGCAGCCCAGAATTGCATTGGCTTTTTTAGCTGCCGCGTCACACTGTTGGCTCATGTCAAGTTTGTGGTCAACCAAGACTCCTAGATCCTTTTCACATGTACTGCTCTCAAGCCAGGTGTCACCCATCTTGTATTTGTGCCTCTCATTTTTTTTGGCCCAAGTGCAATACTTTACATTTCTCCCTGTTAAAATTCATCTTGTTTGTTTTGGCCCAGTTCTCTAATCTGTCAAGGTCATTTTGAAGTGTGATCCTGTCCTCTGGGGTGTTAGCCACCCCTCCCAGTTTGGTGTCATCTGCAAATTTGATCAGGATGCCCTTGAGTCCATCATCCAAGTCATTGATAAAGATGTTGAATAAGACCGGGCCCAAGACAGAACCCTGTGGCACCCCACTAGTCACTCTTCTCCAAGATGAAGAGGAACCATTGATGTGCACCCTTTGGGTTCGGTCAGTCAGCCAGTTACAAATCCACTGAGTGGTAGCATAGTCAAGACCGCATTTTACCAGCTTCTTTACAAGAATATCATGGGGCACCTTGTCAAATGCCTTGCTGAAATCAAGGTAGGCTACATCCACTGCGTTCCCTTCATCTACCAGGGTTGTAATTCTGTCAAAAAACGAGATCAGGTTAGTCTGACATGACTTATTTTTCAGAAATCCATGCTGACTATTAGTGATCACAGCATTCCTTTCTAGGTGCTCACAGACTGTTTGCTTAATGATCTGCTCCAGAATCTTCCCTGGTATTGATGTCAGACTGACTGGGCGGTAATTATTTGGGTCCTCTCTTTTCCCCTTTTTGAAAATAGGGACAACATTTGCCCTCCTCCAGTCTGCCGGGACTTCGCCTGTTCTCCAGGAATTCTCAAAGATGACTGCCAGTGGTTCTGAGATCACACCTGCCAGTTCTTTTAATACTCTTGGATGCAGTTCATCTGGCCCTGGAGACTTGAATATATCTAGACTAGCCAAGTATTCTTGTACTATCTCCTTAGTTATTCTGGGCTGTGTTTCCTCTGCTGAATCATTTGCTCCAAATTCTTCAGGTCGGGCATTGTTTTCTTTATCGGAGAAGACTGAGGCAAAGAAGGCATTGAGGAGTTCAGCCCTTTCTGTGTCCCCTGTTTGCATTTCACCATCTTCTCCTCTGAGTGACCCCACTGTTTCTTTGTTCTTCCTTTTGCTACGAACATACCCATAAAAGCCTTTTTTGTTGCTTGAGTTTATTCTGTGCTTTAGCTTTTCTGACTTTGTGCCTACACATGCTGGCTATTTGTTTGAATTCCTCTTTGGTGGTTTCCCCCCTTTTCCATTTTTTGTACACATCCTTTTTTAATCTTAACTCATTGAACACATTGAACACCTTGCAAGTTGTCACTGCCAGACTCAGTGAGGCACTGCAGAACCTGAAGTGCAGCAGACATAGAAACTGTGTGACTTAGAATTGAAGGAACAAAAGCAGTGGGTAGCAGTCATCATTCTCATCATCACCATCATGAACAAACGAAAGCTACATGGGAGTGTACCAGTGTACCAGTTTTTCAGGCCCCTATCCTCAGATCCCACTGTGAATAGCAAAAAGAACTGCACAACTTGATGAAATAATTGGCTTCCTTGACCGGCCTTTCACAGCAACATTCCCTTCAAAGAGAATAAGTCGGAGAAGACGACTGGGCTTACTTCCCGCTTGTGGGCCCCTCCCTGGTTAGCCGCTGTTGGACTAGATAGGCCTTTAGTCTGATCCAATGGGGCTCCTATGTTTTTGACTAATATTGAGATCAACTTTACTCAAATCATGTGAACAGAATACTGGCACTCAAAATGAAGCGTCCCACTTGCAAGCCCCTTTAGACAACTTGTGATAACTCCTCATTTGCATGTTTCTTTGAAAACATATCACAGGAGAGTGTCCTCTTCCCACCCACCACCCACCCTGCTTCAAATGGCTCTAAATGTCTGAAATGACTGTGTGTAACAAGGCAGATTTTTGATAACGGACATCACAGTTCTTATTTCAGAAGCCCCAATTCTATCACCTTAGATGCTGGTTTCTATGAATCAAGGCATTGCAAATGAATGTAGCCCCTGTTAATAACAGAACACAAAAGAATGGATGGTTAACAACCCTCTGGGGCCATTTGTTAAAAGGAAGAGAAATAATAACTTGCTCAGTAATGCAGCTTGCTAACCTAATTAAATGTGTCCTTAGCCCAACATCTGTCTTTGTAATGAACTCAGTGCTGTTTAATTCTGTTAGGTGCCAGCAATATCCTTTGCCTTGTGTTTAAATGTATGTTGATAACCTGTGGATGACATTTGTAATGTAGCTGATGAAGTATCTGAATTTAATCATTTCCCTCCTGGAAAAAAGGGCTTTGTCCACTGCTATTTAAAATTCAGATGTGCTCTAGCAACCTCTGCAATCTCACACATTATGCATGTCGCCTCCTCTTTACTAAGCACTTGAAATATTTTGGTGTCCCTATATCTAATTCAAAATATAAACAATAATAAACCATAACATAAAAATTATTTTTCGAAATGAAACACAACCTACAGTAATATGCGAAATAATGTTTATTCTTGCATACTTCCAGTTTATATTTGAAAGGTTTTCAACTACCTTTTCTAGTTGCAAAGTGTTTGATCAGATCCTTTGATCAGATTTTATGTAACACATCAGCTTCTATACTTAGTAGAGATAAGGCATCCAGCCTGCCTTGTTGCATAGTTGTTCTCTTGGATTTGCCTCCAAAATCTATGTGCTTAATATTTTGCTCCCCCAAAACCACCCAAAGAAAAGTTTTCTCCAAAATTCTCAAGGCCTTTAAAAACCTCCAGATTTGGAGGACACCCCCCACACACACACATCTGGCAACACTGTACTGAGTGCTGCTGCACTCACTCAGTGAACAACCAAATGGGACAACCAACATGACCAAGATATGAACGATCACTGAGCCTTGGTGGTCCCAGTAGCTGTTCACAGTTTGTTCAGCTGGAATACCATCACTTCCACTGGCCTTGTTATTAGCAGTGCTTTCTAAGGCCCATTTGACTTCACTCTCCAGGATGTCTGGCTCAAGGTCAGCAACCACACTACCTGGGGTATACGAGACATCCATTTCTTTCTGGTATAATTCCTCTGTGTATTCTTGCCACCTCTTCTTGATGTCTTCTGCTTCTGTTAGCTCCTTACCACTTTTGTCCTTTATTATGGTAATCTTTGAACGAAATGTTCCTTTCATATCTCCAATTTTCTTGAACAGATCTCTGGTTCTTCCCATTCTAGTTGTTTTCCTCTATTTCTTTGCATTGCTCGTTTAAGAAGGCCTTCTTGTCTCTCCTTGCTATTTTTTGGAAATCTGCATTCAATTTCCTGTATCTTTCTCTATCTCCCTCGCATTTTGCTTGCCTTCTTTCCCCCGCTATTTGTAAGGCCTCATTGGACAGCCACTTTGCTTTCTTGCATTTCCTTTTCATTGGGATGGTTTTCGTTGCTGCCCCCTGTATAATGTTGCGAGCCTCCATCCATAGTTCTTCAGGCACTCTGTCCACCAAATCTAAATCCTTAAACCTGTTCCTCACTTCCACTGTGTATTCATAAGGGATTTGATTTAGATTATATCTTACTGACCCAGTGGTTTTTCCTACTTTCTTCAGTTTAAGCTTGAATTTTGCTATAAGAAGCTGATGATCTGAGCCACAGTCAGCTCCAGGTCTTGTTTTTGCTGACTGTATAGAGCTTCTCCATCTTTGGCTGCAGAGAATATAATCAATCTGATTTTCATGCTGCCCATCTGGTGATGTCCATGTGTAGAGTCTTCTCTTGTGTTGTTGGAAAAGCGTGTTTGTGATGACCAGCTTGTTCTCTTGACAGAACTCTATTAGCCTTTGCCCTGCTTCATTTTGCTCTCCAAGGCCAAACTTGCCAGTTGTTCCCTTTGTCTCTTGATTCCCTACTTTAGCATTCCAAATCCCTATAATGAGAAGAACATCCTTCTTTGGTGTCACTTCAATAAGGTGTTGTAAGTCTTCATAGAACTGGTCAATTTCAGTTTCTTCAGCACCAGTAGTTGGTGCATAAACTTGGATCACTGTTATGTTAAAAGGTCTGCCTTGGATTCGTATCGAGATCATTCTATCATTTTTGAGATTGCATCTCAGTACAGCTTTCGCCACTCTTTTGTTGACTATGAGGGCCACTCCATTTCTTTTGCGGGTTTCTTGCCCACAGTAGTAGATATGATGGTCATCCGAACTGAATTCGCCCATTCCCGTCCATTTTAGTTCACTGATGCCCAGGATGTCAATATTTATTCTTGCCATCTCATTTTTGACCACATCCAACTTACCCAGGTTCATGGTTCTTACATTCCAGGTTCCTATGCAATATTTTTCTTTACAGCATTGGACTTTCCTTTCGCTTCCAGGCATATCCGCAACTGAGCGTCCTTTCGGCTTTAGCCCAGCCGCTTCATCAGCTCTGGATCTACTTGTACTTGTCGTCCGCTCTTCCCCAGTAGCATGTTGGCCACCTTCCGACCTGAGGGGCTCATCTTCCAGCGTCATAACTTTTATATGCCTGGTTCACCAGTTACCAGATTCTAATTTTATGGTGTTCCCAAGATTAATGCATTTCATTAGTCTCTATTATTAGTGTGTGTGTGTGTGTGTGTGTGTGTGTACACAGTGCTTTTTTATTTAAAAAAATGTTTAGGGGTTCCCCCATTTGATTCAAGAAAATCACCATTTTATAGTTCAAATCGGGGGAAATAAATACACTAAATGGACAAAAGTACACAGATTCACAAAATGTTTAGGGGTATGTGTATCCCTGTGTCGCCTCCAGAAAAACAGCAGTGTGTGTGTGTGTGTGTGTGTGTGTGTGTGTGTGTGTGTTGTGGGAGCCTTTTTTGTGGAACCTGGTTCAGCTGTAGCTTATGGTCCATGGTAAATCCAACAATGGAAAATTCATTTGGTGCCCCTTTTCCTTGATGCTCTAAGCACACGCTTATTTGTATAATGGTTAATCCAGCCCTGAGTAAAGGGATACAATTATTTATAGCCACAATGCTCAATCACTTGCACCAGAGTTGCACCATAAATACTAATGGGACTACTCAGCAGTGGTTTATTTAGAAATGCAGTTCTAATAGAAAAGAGAAAAATTCACATGAATGGTTAACCACAGCTAACATTATTTGACACATTTTCTGAATGATGTCTGCTTATACGAGTGCCGCATTGCAGATGTTTCCATCTTAGTGCCTAATTATTAAGATAATTAAAGACATGTGGTTAAATACTCATTTATGCATGTTTAGTCATGCTATTTTAATTGTCAGACATAAATATTACACAATCGCAGCCAGTCTCTGGTTGACCTTTTATTTTGCCCTACTGACTGGATGGGTCATAATGAGATTCAATCCTGGCCACCTGCCCATCAGACAGGAGGCGGTTGAGCTGCTGGGCTGGGCTGCAGATGATTCCAGTATTGCACTAAAGCAATATAGATATACATTTGAGTTGGTTCTCAAGCACAGTTGTCTTTTCCCTCCTTAACCGCTTGGTTCCTGCCCAAGAACAGCGACCAGACTGCCCCCTCTGCCTCAGAACGCAGCACAATGCCTCCACTGCCTCAGCCACCAACTCCCTTAGGAATGGCCATGGCTTTTCATTCCAGTTCCCTCCCGCCTCCTCATGGTGGGCAACAGGCAGGCACAGTGCATCTGCGCATGCAGTGCAAGAAACTACCTTGCAGGCTGCAGTTGGTGGTTCTACCATAAGAGCCGGCCTGGGTGCTGCCAGCTGCCGCTGTCCCAGCTGAGGGAAAAGAGTAAGGCCTGGCAGTTTCCCAGCGGGTGTTGGCGCCATGAGCTCCCTTTCAGCTGTTGGGTGCCTGGCTAAACTGAGCACAAGAGGAGAAGAGGAGGAAGAGGGTGAGGAGGCGGCAGTGGGGGCACACGGAGCAGACAGAGCCCAACCAGAGAGGTGACCAGCTGACTCGTGCGGCAGTGCAGCACCAAAAGACACATGTCCCAATTTTCAATCACAAAATGTTGGAGGGTATGTGCCTCATTTACGGTGCATGCATACTAGGCCATAGTCTGTTAGTACAAAAAGAAGTTGTAAGATCAATAAGTTGTGACATCTTGGTATTTTGTTCTAGGGAACGGCTACTTAACCTCCATTAACAGAAGTGATTGTTAATGTCATTTTCATGTGTCAGAGATCCCTGTAAGGGGCAGTGTCTCAGTAAAAAAGATGAGTTAGCATACAAAAATAAAGAAGAGTCTTGGTATAGAGGAGGTAAAAATAGCTTGCAATTATATCTAGCTGCCAGATATGTTATGGCTAGGCTTATCAAATCAGAACCGAATAAATTGATACATTTTCTTCTTAGGGGAGCAAATTCCGTATTTACTGCTGCTCTCCTGAAAGGTCAGGCAGCCCTGATGCGACCTTTCACAACAGGGATCATGAACGAGAAACACAGTATTGGTTGATTTCTCTGATGAGCACAATGATGGATTTGCAAATCCACTAACAGTCACTGTTGCACAAACTACAGTTGAATCAAGTCCTTAATATAATCCCAGTCCTAAATAAGAGCATTTTGCTTCCACGAAGTTCTCGGTTTTACATTATGGTAACTTACCTTTTCTTTTATATCGTCATACATGCTGTAACATTTTCTGCACATCTCGTGCATGCTTAAATCTCATTTTTTTCATATACCACAGACTTTCAATTCAAAACTAGCAATAGCTCAATTTTTTCTTTCATGATTTTATGGCTTTTCTCCTCTTCTTTAGCTTGGAATTTCAGTAATCCATTTTATCAGCAGAGCGTCCTGACTTAAACTGTAGTTTGCATTCATCTGAGAATAATGCATTCTCATGTTTGCAAGAACTGTCATTATTTTGTAACCCACCCTTGCTTTTTCATTGAAATTTGTAGTATTTTTGTCCCAGTCCCTCATCATTCAGGGAAAACCTATTTAGCATCATTACATATATATATATATATATACACACACACACTGCTGAGAATAATTTGCCTCTGTAACTGGGAAAATTGCAATATAATTTCACAGCTCTTGCTTAGACATAATTTTGGTTTGGAGCTAGAATTTCTAAGTTACATCCTTGACACTACAAATAATGGATTAGCATCACATTTAAATGTGACCCATCTTCATGAGGCTGGAGGTTCAACATAAACATTTTTAGAAGTTTATTAAATGTAAAGCTGCTTTTAACAAATAGAATTTTGTTATCTTCTAAATTTTAGGAAGGAATTTTAGGACTTATTATTTGGTACTGATGGGGAAAGTTTCAATTAGCAATAATAGTGCCTTGGATTAACCTCATTGGCAAGTATAATATTCTAGAGCCTTTTAAATGTATTTGTGGGAGAGGGTATTGTTTTGTTGTTTCTGTCTTAGCTATTTTTCTGTCCTTTTATCTTGTATTTTTATCTTGTGAACTGAACTGAGATCTTTTGATGAAGGGCAGTGTATAAATCTAATAAAATAAAATAAATGAGAAATAGCCCGTGACCACAGAACCCAGTCAGATGGGCAGGATATAAGACATAAATTATGATTATAAATTACTATAGATTCACCTTTGGATACAGACTCAATAGATAAAATATATCTCATAGTTTCCTTGTGTTTTGTTTGGAAAGCGCCTGCGGTTCAAAAAAAAAGTTCTTACAGGTGCTCTTTGTTATGCATAGCATACTTTTAACATATGCTTGTGTACATAAATAAAGAAAACAAATTAATTTTCTATGATTGCACTGTCGTGCTGTAGAAACTCAGTGATGGGAGAAGCAAAATTGTGCTGATAAAGCTATTAGTATGTGTGTGTGTGTCTGTATGTAGGTATAAATATAGATATAGTTGCAATTTTCAATGGTACAATTTCTTACAGATTTTACTGTGATGCTGAAATTGTGGATGGAATAAATGTAAAGTGAAAGAATGCCCCTTGCTTACCAAACATAAAATAAATTAGCAAGCTGTATTCATTGTTATCTGCACAGAAACCCTAAAAACCTCCGCAGTCTTCCGGTTTTCAGCAGCTGGTATTCAGAAGCCTTGCTGCCTCCAACTGTGGAGGCACATAATTAACAGGTGGTCATGGGTTTACCAAATTTCACATTTTATTTCCACACCTGAAATATATGCAATATCATGTAGACCCCTGTCCACTTCTGAATGGGTCTTACAATGTCACCTGGTCTTATCAAGTGTCTGGTTTCTCTGATTTAATTAGCACTGTATTAATTTATTGACAAGTTCTTCATTTTTTAGTGTTTGGGGATTAATTACTCCAGTCTCAAGACTCAGAAGTGCGGGGGGGACGTACATTTCTCTCTCTCTCTCTCTCTCTCTCTCTCTCTCTCTCTCTCACACACACACACACACACACACACACACACTTCAGCAGTGTGATGCTTCAAGGTAATTAGTTAGAAAATGTTCAGCAGAAAATGAGTTGTTTATAGCTTACTCTACATATCTAGTTTCAGCAACTGAAAATAACTGGTGGTGAGAAAAGCATTTCATGTATAAATGGAGAACTGTAACTGAAATGCAGCCCTACAACCAGTTTGTTGGAGAATTGTTGATTTTAAACCTTATTGGTGGAGCTGGGTCCTCATTGTGCTGCAATTTATATGGGGTTCTGTTACAAGATGGAAAGACAATAAAATGTGAAAAATATTAGGGCTTGTGATCAATACTATTAAGGTTGAATACAGGACGTGATGCTTCTGCAGTGGCATTTCTTAGCCCTTATCTGGGTCTTGGCAACCATAAAGCCACTGACCTTGTTCCAGCCGTAGTCACAAAGAAGGTGTTGCACGTGACACACAAATGAATGCTGACAGTCCCAGACAACCTTTTGTGAATCTCTGTAAACCCCAGCAATACAAAAAAAGTTGGCTTTACAGGAGGACAGAACTTGATTTTTAGTTCTGTTGTTGTTTTGTGCTGCTTGAGAATTAGTTTTCCTTCTTAATTAAGTTTCAGTTTTCCATTGCTATTCAACTAGGTTTTACACAGAATAGACCCACTGAAATGTTAGTCATGTTTATTAATTTCAGTGGGTTTTCTTTGCAGAAATCTTACTTGAACATCACCTTTCTCGGGTTGACTGTCTTTGTGGCTTTCTCATCCTCAAGTGGTGACTGCTAATTCTTCAGTGGCCCCCATTCAGTGGAGGCAGGAGGTGGCACAGAGATGCAAGAGCAACTTCCGGTCAGCGCCAGCAACTGTAATGGCGGATTTCCTCCGATCTCCGGAGGAAATCTGCTTCGTGGAGCCAGGGTTCTACCGCTACAGCGAAGCGGGGACCCGGAAAAAATCACAGGCGGGGAAGCCTGTGAACTGAAGGCTCGGCGGGCTCCATTTGCGTCCCCCCCCCCCGCTGCAAAGGAGCCTTTTTAAAGGCTCCAGAACATACTGGGGGTGAGTGGCGCGGAGCTGAGAGCTGTCTACCCGTCTCCGCGAAGCGAAGCCGCATGCCATGGTTGGAGAGCGCTGACTTCTTCCTTTGAAATTTGGACTAAAAGTAACAACCCGTGAGTATTACGGAAATTGGATATTAAAAACCCCCTTTTTTTGATTCGGCACGAGCGGGGAAGGCGCAAAGAGGAAGTCCGTCTCCCCCTCTTGTAAACACTCTAAAGCAAGGACTAGATAACTAAGGTTGAAAAGAACATCTTCTTCGTGAGAAGTCAAAAGTAACTAATTTCACGTTTTGGCAGTATAAGTGAATGTGCTGGAGGATAAGAGTTAATTCTGAAAGTGGATTGTTACCCCTCCCCCAGGACCCGGGAGCGATCTGCGAGGGAGCCTGTTGGAGAGATTTAAAAGACTTTGACAGCTGTCAAACTAGCTGTCAAAGCTGAGAGGGGAAAAAAAAGAGAGAGAATTTTGTTTCTATTGCCTCGGCTGGTTATATTTGTTACATTTAGGTAACAAATTGTCGAAAATCAAGGAAAATAAAGGACTTTTGGATTTACAACTGGAAGGAACACTAAGTAACCAGTACTCCCCTAGAGGGGGCTCTGGGACATTACAGAATGGCTGTAAGTGGAAAAATACAGACGGCACTTGAGAAGATCTTTCGTAGCCTGGGAAAACTTCATGAACAAAGCACTGTTTTGGCTAAAAATGTTACAATATTGAATGAAAAAGCAAACAAACCTGTGGAAATTGGAAGGGACTTGACTCAAGTCTCTGTACCAGAACAAAAAGACTGTGCCCTTGAACTAAAAACTCTTGCAGCTGAACAAGAAAAGGAATTTGAGAAATTTGAAGAAGCCACACATGACAATTTAGAGGGAAAGGAAGGAGGAGCTATAATGCAGCAGAGGATTAAAGAAAGAAGCAAAAAACAAGATTTGGATTACAATCATAAATATGGAGACCTGGCAGGCCAGAGGCCTGTAAAGATGGATTTAAAGGGAAAGACAAATTTGATCAAAGTGGAAGCAGGAGTCTCTGGGACATTTGGACTTAAAAGAAGTAAAAAACAAGATTTGGATTACAATTTTAAATATGTTGGCCTGGCAGGAAGAAGTATGGACCTTATGGGGAGAGAGCTTCTCCGAGATTTGGCGTTTAACATAAAGGACTATCAAAAAAACCGGCAGAGAGGAAAGGAGAGAGACTTAAGGGCCTCGGATGTGAGATCACCAGGCTGATACCAGATGGATTGATGGACATTGGTTGGAGATTGAAACCGGGAAAAGCGGGGAGTGGGGTTTTGGGTATCCAAAGGCGGTACAAATATATTCTTTTTTTTCTTCCCCTTTCTTGTAAATAATTTGTTTTGCTATTCTAGATTAAAATGGGGAAATCGTGAAATGGAATTGGGGTTGACTTTAGAAAAAGGTATTAAGAATAAGATTTGATGTATCAAGACTGAGATTTATGTTAAAATTGGTTAAACAAAAAGGATTTAAATATAATAAGGTAAAATTTGGGGATAGGAACTTGTTGAATTAAAAATTGAATTGGAATACAAGAAGAGGAGATGTGGGGAAGTCAAGGAAAAATGTTATTGAAAGGTATATGTTTTTTTTTGTTTTTTTTTTTGTTCTTTTGTGTGTGTTTTGTTTCTCTTTTAATTTTTTGAAAACTTCAATAAATATTAAAAAAAAAAAAACAGAGATGCAAGAGCAGCCGGCAGGAGTTAGAAGGTTGCCATCCCATTTCCTGAAAAGCGTTGGTAGATGGTGGGGCTGGCCTGCCAGAGGAGAGGCTAAACATGCAAGGGAGAGGATGGCAGAGGAGGAAATTTGAGAGAGTCTCAGCTTGGTTTGGGGTGCAAGGCATCTCTCTCTTGAAAGTGATTGGCAGCAAGGGGGCATGGGGGGCATTGTGTTTCTGTCTCCATCATAGACAATAGCTGTGACAGGGCTTAAAAAATTATTAAGAGGTGGCAAATTGGTCTTCTAGGTGGGGTGGCACACCTCCTGCCCCCATCACTTCTTTTTTGGCATTATTCTAGCCTTGATCCATTTCATGGTCATCCTGGAATAGGACAGTGTTGGGAACTGGCCTTTCTAGAGAGATATGCTGTCTGTCTGTCTCAGATTCTGAGGAAAGCAGAGTGGCCACAGGCAGTCCAGTCCTCCAAGCATCCTATCAGGGTAAAGACATAGCTTGGGCAGTGGCGGATCTTGAGGTCTCACATTTCAGTGGCACCCTGTGCAAGGCCGAAATTCGATGCCCCTCCACCTCTTGTGTTCCATCTTAAATCATAGTTGAGGCATCCCCACCAAGGCTCCGCACCCAGCACAACCGAACCAGTCTCGCTTCCCTAAATCTGCCTCTGGCTCAGGCCCTGTTTGGCTAGGAAGCCAGAGTTTTATATACAGGGAACTCCCTGTTTATGCATGTGCAAGGCATGCATGATTGGCCGCATGCACATGGCTACAAACCCGGAAGTGGTGTGAAAAAGGGCAAAAACAGTCCTAAAATCGTGTGAAAATGGCAAATAGGGCACATGAACAGTGTCTAGCAATCCTATGAGGCTTTGCAAGTTCAATCCCTTGCACTAACCTTTGAAGCCTGTGGAGAGTTTGAGTTTGAGCAAGGAGGTTTGGAGGGAGTGATTCAAAGGTGTTCCCAAAACACTTAACCCCTACGTGAATGGGGCGTTGCCTGTATATTGAATGCAATTGTATGATAATCATCGCTCTCCCCCATCAGGTACATTATGGCGAGGGTTGCCATCATGAGTTCACAACAAAATTTGCAGACCATGTAACTCCATGGCAGAGCATCCATTTTGCATGTGGAAGGTCCCGGGTTCGATCCCTTGGTCTGCAGGTGGGGCAGGAAAAAATCCTGTCTGAAACCTGGAGAGCGCCTGCCAGCCAGTGTAGACCACACTGTGACCGATGGACCATTGGGCCAACTCAGTGTAAGGCAGCGTTTATGCTCCTATGGGTTTCTTTCTCATTCAGATTAACTCTTCAAGATGCTTAGCAGCTTTAAAGACCATGATTTAGTGCAAACAATCAATATTAAACTATGCAGTGATATTTTGTTAAGCAGTTTTCTTTTTTGGGCATGTGCCTAAACAGGGAAGGATGTCAAGACATTATTAAGAATGTTTTCTGGTGAGGTGATGTTATAAACTGTTTGAGATGGAAGGAATAATGAAATACTTATAATTTGTAAAGAAAAGTGCCATCATCTAGTAATTTTGAGGCGGTTTGGAATATTTGTACATTTTATTTCCCTAACAGTAGCAAGTATCTTATCTATTTGTCTGATCCACCAATCTGCTCCTTATTTGCCCTGTATCTGACAAATCTAATGTACACTGTGTAAAAAGGTTTCATTGTCAAATCATGCTATATTCCCTGGAAATACTGAGAAATGTAGTTCTGTGGGAGGGCCTAGAAATCTCTGACAGAATTCATGGCCCCTAATGTAAAAACCAGTATCAGTATTTTGTAAAATAATATCTGCCTTACTGCAGTGTGTGACACTGGCAAACCATAGCAGATGCTCTTGAAAAAGGTTGGGCCAACAGGTGCTGGGGCAGAGGGGCGGAGCTGCTTTCTTGGCACTGCATAAAAGAATTAAATGATACAGACTTCTAACAGATTTATAGTCCTCAAAAAACCGAGGTATGGAACCAAATATCATGAGATGTGTTAATACACTTTAGAATGTATATACTTTATTATATTTATGATCTATGGTATTGAAGAACCTGATTTATTTTGACATATTATTTGATATTACCAGCTGAAGAAGGCGTTTACTCCGAAACAGGGCCCTGTCCTGGTCACCACTACTGAGTCGTACATCTGATTCACACTCCGGATACTCCTTTTCGGCCCTATTTGATTCTTTAGTCCTTATTTTGATTCTATATAATATGGACTCCTTTTGACTGCCATTGAGACTTGTACAAAATAATTGTTGTGTACTGGTATTTCATGTACCTCTATACTATATCACTGCATATTTGAAACTACATTATTCCTGTACTTAAACGTTTTACCTTAAAACTATCGTACTTACACGTTGTGTTTAAATCTACTATCAGCTTCAAACTGTTATTCTTAGCAGAATATATACGTTTTTCTGTTCAACTCTCGAGTAGGAATTATTCCTTATATTGAAACTTGTGGCCTGAGTTCTTGGTATATCCTTTTTAGTGTATTTCCAACAAGAACTCCAATTTCTTTAATAGTGACCTGAACAGGGCAGAGTGGTAGCAAGGTCAGGACTGTGAGGAAGCACTGGAGGAGCACTGGATTGGCTCCAGCAGAGCATCCCCACAGCCCTGGCCTTGCCGCCCCCCGCTCTGCTCCTGCCACATGCAGGTAAGCTGCCACAGTGCTGGTGCCGCAAGGGTGTGCCTCAGCTCCACAACACACCAGCTGCTACAGAGATGGACAGGGCAGTGTCTGCGCTTTTGGCAGGTTGCTGTGGAACCCTCTGAAATCATTACTGCTCCATCTTCTGGTTCCTGATCTAATCACCTGTTGAATGGCTGTGAAGAACCTTGAGATTTTAACTGTCCTTTGCAGGTAGTACTTTAAACTCCACCTAGCTCTGAACAGCCTTTCTATTTCCCCTGCAGTTCTCCCCCCCCCCAAAAAAAAAGTTGAAATAGTCACAACACAGTCTGCTCAGAAGCATCTCTTCACTCCCCTGTCTCTGGGACAAGATTCATAGTTAACCATTCACTTGTCATTTTGTTATACTTTCTCAAAAATACTCTGTTTCTGGAAAGCTCTGGTCCCTTTTGTTCCTCTAGATATCTCACATTGGCATAGAAATGCCCATATGTGTCTTTTGGTGAATGTGCTAGTTTCTGGGACAGCTGTACCAGACAAATAGTAGCCTGTCCTTCAACAGAATGGAGCTGCAGCTGCAGTACAAAACAGCCCCCAACACATTTGAGCTCAGTTCCCTGGAGTTGTTTTTGTTCCAGAAGGCCTTATTCCCTGAACATGGAGACCTCATCTGCAAGTGTGGCTCCGTGGGCATGTCCTGAGAAAATATGATACTAAAATGTTCCGTAAAATGAAAAGGTAATATTTGATAAAGCTGATGGAATAAACTTGGTGAGAGAAGAAATTGTGTAAATAAGAAATCTGTAGATAATCTCATCAAACAACATAAAAAGATGTTCACCTGGCATCTCCCCTGTGACCTCACATTTAACAAATCACTCAAAATGCAGAGGGTGGAGTTAAAAATCAACTTCCTGCTTCAGTTTTAAGTAATTCACCAGGTATATTGCGACTCCAGTGAAGATGTAACGGAACTTATCTTGTATTACAGTGGTACCTCGGGTTACATACACTTCAGGTTACAGACCCCGCTAACCCAGAAATAGTGCTTCAGGTTAAGAACTTTGCTTCAGGATGAGAACAGAAATCGTGCTCCGGCGGTGCGGCAGCAGTGGGAGGCCCGTTAGCTAAAGTGGTGCTTCAGGTTAAGAACAGTTTCAGGTTAAGAACTGACCTCTGGAACGAATTAAGTATTTAACCTGAGGTACCACTGTATATCCAATGAATCTCTGCTAGAGCTGCCTTAGGGCTTCTCCACCCTTCTTTTCTCCCATTCCTTCCCCCCAGGAAAACTGTTCTTTAGTGCTCAGTCAGAGCAAACAGCAATCAGGTTTTCTACAGTTTGACGTTTGTTCCAATTTAGAGCTAAAGAGTGGAGTTTCCTGGGAAAGGCGCAGAGCAAGGGGGAAACCACTTGGACTCATGCCTAGAAAGGTTGGGGCAAGCAGGAAACTGCCTGGACCTCTGCTTGCTAGGCACGGGACCAGCAGAAGTGGGGTGAGCCTATAAAGTGTCTATAGCCCCAAGCGAATGGGCAGGTAAAATTTTAATTGCCTCAGAATGAGTTACCATAGAGTATTTTCACAAAAACCAAGTCCTAAGTATTTAAATGAATGACACTACTAGATTGTATAGCCACCTGGGACCTATTTTTCCTCATAATAGACCCATTTTTCTATGTACCGTAGTTTTGATGAACACACATTTTTGCAAGCAATTTAATATAACACATTATTATATCTTATTTCAATGAACATGTGCATATGTATGAATATATTGTTGGCTATTTGCAGTTTAGTAGCGCTGCAGAGAGCTTGCTGGGGAGACCACACATTAAAAAGGGACTCAAAAATAACTTAAACAAGGTTTTAATAACAAAAACAAAAACTCCATTTACACTAAATACATCAACAACCATGACCCAACCACCAACCCATCCCCCAGGGTAATGGGAGAGCTAGGTGCTGCTCTTTATATACTGACACAGCTTAATCAGTACAACTCAGCAGCACCTGCTATGTTTCACAGCTGTAAAGCTGGGTCTTGTTATTTTGCTTTGGCCCTTGCTCTGGCCCCTTAAAGACATACACATCGGGTGGAACAATGATGAACCTTTACATTTAAAGAAACCATTCAACGTATATAACATGTATATATTATATTTTATAAAAGCATATATTTATATTTTATTTAATGTATCATATGCATATATTATACATTATATTATATGCATACATTACCACCAAGTAAATGAATTTTTGTACATCTGTGAATTTTGTGGGATTGCCATGTGGGAAGCACAAATGGAGCCAGTTCACCTTCAGGCAAACTTAATCAGATCTCTCCGCCATTACTGCCTGGGGCTTTGCCGCAAGCAAACCTCTTTACAGTGGTGCCTCGCAAGACGAAAAATGCGCAAGACGAAAGGGTTTTTCGGTTTTTGCGTTGCTTCGCAAGACGAAAACGTCTTGCGAGTTTGTTCACTTTTTTCTTAAAGCCGCTTGAAGAGGCGCAGTTTGCGACAGACCATGCTTCGCAAGACGAAAAACATCGCAAGACGAAAAGACTTGCGGAACGAATTAATTTCGTCTTGCGAGGCACCACTGTAATAAGACTTGCTGCTCATGTGTAGACTATTTTTCACAAGTCAAACAATTGTGTTTACTTCATAATTAAACTTGCATACATTACATATTGCAGCAATGGGTGGATCTTATAGAATTCTATGCTGGCCCCAGTCAAGCAACTAGTGGCTTCTTGTCACAGAGTACTGCAGAAGTCTGCACCTCAGATATAAATTACACCACAAGATGTGGTGATAGTCACCAACTGTGATGGCTTTAAAAGGGAATTTGGCATCTTCATGCAGGAGGAGGTTGTTGATGGCTACAAGCCATGAGGCACCATTCTGTGGGAGCAACAGTGGGAAAGGGCAATTGCCCTCATGGGTTGATGGTGGCTTCCCCAAAGGTGACCAGTGCTAGACTAAAGGAATCTTTGGTCTGATGGAGCCAGGCTCTTCTTAAGTTCTTGAATCTTGTCCCTTATGACTGTTGTTTTGGCTGCCAATTCTTGAGCAGCACCTCCTCATCATTGTCATTCCATCTTCTCCCCATGGTTACAACCTTTTATTCCCCCTCCCCAAATCTTCCATTGCACCCTTAGTGTCTGTCATGGTTAAACTAGCTTACCAGTTCAGTCATTATTATTATTATTATTATTATTATTATTATTATTATTATTATTATCGTCCAGTCTGAAATCTACCATTCTTAGGCAAGGTGACTGAGCGAGTGGTTGCTGAACAACTCCAAGCACGCCTGGAAAAAGCGGACCATTTGGATCCCTTCCAACCGGGATTCAGGCCTCACCATGGGACTGAAACTGCCTTGGTCGCGCTGGTTGATGATCTCCGGCGGGCTAGGGACAAAGGTGAGAGCTGTTTCCTAGTTCTGCTGTATCTCTCAGCGGCCTTTGATCCGATTGATCATGACATCCTTCTGGACTGTCTAAATGGGCTGGGAGCTGGGGGCACTGTTATACGGTGGTTCCGCTCCTTTCTCCTGGGCTGTGTCCAGAAAGAGGTGTTGGGGGATGAGTGTTCAGACCCCTGGGATCTCACTTGTAGGGTGACTCAGGGTTCTGTCCTCTCCCCCATGCTTTTTAACATCTATATGAAGCCGCTGGGAGAAATCATCAGGGGGTTTGGACTGGGTGTTGATCAGTATGCAGATGACACCCAGCTCTACCTCTCCTTTAAATCAGAACCAGTGAAGGCGGTGAAGGTCCTGTGTGAGTGCCTGGAGGCGGTTGGAGGATGGATGGCGGCTAACAGATTGAGGTTGAATCCTGACAAGACAGAAGTACTGTTTTTAGGGGACAGGGGGCAGGTGGTGGTGGGGGACTCCATGGTCCTGAATGGGGTAACTGTGCCCCTGAAGGACCAGGTGCACAGCCTGGGAGTCATTTTGGACTCACAGCTGTCCATGGAGGTGCAGGTTAATTCTGTGTCCAGAGCGGCTGTCTACCAGCTCCACCTGGTACGCAGGCTAAGACCCTACCTGAAGGCAGCCCTGTTCAGGGAAGTTTTTAATATTTAATGCTATACTGTTTTTAACACTTGATTGGGAGCTGCCCAGAGTGGCTGGGGAAACTCAGCCAGATGGGCAGGGTATAAATAATAAATTATTACTTATACCCCATCTGGCTGGGCCTCCCCAGCCACTCTAGGCGGCTTCCAACAGGATATTTAAAACACAATAAAACATCAAACATTAAAAACTTCCCTAAATAGGGCTGCCATCTAAAAGTCAGATATTTCCTTGACATCTGATATGAGGACACTCCACAGGGCAGGCGCCACTACCAAGAAAGCCCTCTGTCTGGTTCCCTGTAACCTCGCTTCTTGCAGTGAGGGAACCGCCAGAAGGCCCTCAGAGGTGGACCTCAATGTCCAGTGTCCTCAGGGTAAAGGATTATTGGCCTGGTTTATCAGGGAGCAGTCACAAAGTATGCTCAAATGGTTCAGTAAGTTATCGTTCACCAGTGCAAGAAACACTCAATTTTCAGGAAACAGCAGACAAAGGGGAGGGAAGGAGGAAGGGCAGGAAAAGAGGTGGATGCCTCATAGCTGTTTGTGATGAAGTAGAGGAGAGAGGCTGTGAGATGCTGCTGTGTTTCTGTTAATTCACTGGTCATTTGATCTGTCAATTCTGTAGCTGTTTTCATAACTTCATGGCCATTTCATTCCTGCAAATTTTGTGACTGGTTTTATATCCCATAGTTACTTTCATATCATCTTGTAGTGGGTGCAGTTCCCCCCCACCAATGTGCTCGTTGTTTATGGTACTTAACTCACCTTCTTCAGGTACCTCTGTGTGTGTGTGTTTGTAATTTTCAAGCAGATATGTTTTGTTCTCCTCATTTTTAAACTTACTCTCACACAAGAATCAAACCTGTCCAAACTTTATTGTGCTTGAACTGCAATGAACAGCTTTAATAATAAATAAATTTCCTCCCATCCCCATATCCCATCCCTATCAGACTCACCTGCACGTCTGCAATCCTGACCATGTCTGTTCTCAAGTAAGTCCCATTCAGTTCAATAGGACTTACTTCCAGCCCTGTCAGTCTGAGGGGAAGCACAGGAACTGAAGGGAAAGAAAGAGTTGTGTGTGCCAGCTCACTCTTCAATCCTAACCAGGGCAGCTCCGAAGTCTGACTGAGTTCAGGTGGGCAGGGTGAGGACAGGAGTGCAGCCTCCCTTTGCGAGAAAGGTAGGGAGAGGGGAAGGCATTGAAGAGAGGAAGGGGGAGGCTTGTGCCAGTTGAAGGAAGGCAGAAGGAGACGGGGAACCAGAAAACTAGTGAAGGGAAGGTGGGGGAAGACTAGGAATCTGAAAGCTCTATCTCTGCTCTTTCTGTCTGCCCCAGGCAGTCCCAGAGAGAGAGGTTGCTGAATGGATGCATCAGCAAAGACAAAGATGGTTTGGTTAGCATCAGCAGCTTCCCTTTTCCCCAACCCACCTTTGCATCTTTAGCACCCAGCATGATGAAGAGCTTTGAGCAACTCTAAAGCAACTCCCCCTCCCCCCCTCCAGCATGCACTACAGCAATAAAATAGGAGACACACAAGGCAAAGGCAGACAAGGAAGACAAAATGGATTGGCTAATCAGCACCCCATGGAGAAGTTCAAAGGAAAGGTGGAGAGATTTCAGCAGCTCTTCAGATCAGATTTAACATAAAAAATACTACATTTCAAGGCAAAGCATGCAGTCATCAAACACTAACAGAATTTGCGGGGGGGGGGGGTAAAAAGAAAAGCGGGGGAGGAGAAAAGATCAGATCATTCACTAAAGAAATGACTGCTTCAGTAAGGTGTGATAGGGACTTTACTGTGCAATATTTCAGTATAAAGTTTGAAAATAGGGAATATCACCATCAACCCTAGTACTGACACCTGATGGTGATGGACCCACCACCAACCCATATCTCCTTGTCCCAACTTCACCTTGCGATGGATGACTGCAAGCCACCTACCTGCCTTTTAAAACGTCCAGTAATTCCCAGCATGTGCCTAATGCAGAAAAACTCTGCGGAAGCCTTGAAAAAAACATTGCATGGCAGCTGCCTCACAGTTGCCTTTTGCAGATTGTGCCCCCCCCCAGGTAACACTGCTTCTGCCATCCCCAGTGAGGTCAAAAAGAGGGGCAATGGGGTCTGGAGCCCCACCTGGTGGCATTGCTTTGAGGACACTTGAAGATGCAGCCTGCTCTGATATAATGTCGGGATGTGTGGGCTTCTCATCTTCTGCTCCTTTTTCCCTCCTCCCCTCCTCCCGCCAAGCTCCACTAGGAGGAGGACATGTGTGCCAATGAACTCCTGAGCTTTGTTGAAACACAAACACACAATGTTAGTATGTGAATCAAATTCAGAAACAGATTTGCGTCAAGTCTCAATAATGGAAAACCACAGGAAAATGCATCTGGCCTTTATAGAAGGTAATGCAGCACTCAGTTTGCATCACTGAGCTACTGCAGCACTTACAGTGGGTCTGAGCAACCTGAGAGCCCCCATCAGGCCTGAGATGTTGGCAACTGTCAGAGAGGACTGAAGGAGCAGGAGGTTCCTGCTTCTAGAACCCTGAAGGCTCCTGACACCCAGAAGTTGAACAAGCCCACTCGCCCGACGGCCATCATTCTCAATACGCTGTACCAAGTTGTAGCTGAGCACAAAGGAACAGTTCCTGAAGGGACTGTGGCACAAGACAACTCTTTTTTTTTTTTTTTAATAATTTTTATTAACTGGCCAATCACATCAAATTAAATCACAACATCACATAAATTCCAAATTACAAAGCCAAATTTTTAAATTTTGTTGGGGGAACCCATACTTCAAGATCCAAAGGGGGATTCAAATCATCTTCTTATTACTGCGTTAGTGTCCAAATCAGTCCCAATCAGTCCAGACAAAGTTCATAATTCTATCCAGTCTTATCTTGGTGTTTCCACATCATATCTTGTTCATAAAATTTCTCTTTTTCTTTTACGATCTCTTCTGTTAGTCTCCTTAAGCCGATAAGCAAATATAATAATCCTGTGTGAATTTCCCGTTCTTCCAATCTAAGTCCAGATGGTTTCCATATATCTCCTTCGTAGATAACATCACTCTTTCCATCATAAATCAGGCATTTTTTTTCGCTCTTAAATCCCACAGAGGAGTTTATCCACGATATGTAAACAGCACTATTTCTCTCTTTCTCCTCCCAGACCCAAGAGCTCCAACAATGCCTCCCAAGATGGCGACGGCATTTTTAACTGCGTCATTCCAAAACTCTTAACTTTCCAGCTTCGTCTTGAAACATTGCTTTGGTTCGAAAGTTTATCTCCACACAGCCTTAAATCACAGCTTAAGTCCTTAAAGTTCTGACTTATTAGGGGAGGGGATTCTTGTTAAGTCACGTAAAAAGGAATGGAAGGTTTTTCCCCCCTCCCCCCTCAGTCATTTGCAATACCGTATCTTGTCGTATCTTCTCATATTTTATTCTTGCCTTGTTATCAGAGATCTCTTCTGTCAGCAGTCTTTACTCCCCCTTTTTCCTTGAAGTATGTGCAATTTATCTCGTCCAAATTGTTTCTTTTGAAGATTCTTGCAAACTAGAGGCGCGGATCAGAGACGGCGTCAAGGAGTGCCGGAATCCCACAGGAGGGCTTTGTGCCTAGTGCCCCCACCCCCACAAATTCGGGGGTGGTATAGGGCACAGCAGGCAAGGGCCGTCCCCCCCATAATCCTGGGGGGGTTAAGGAGGCTAATTACCCCCATCATAGCCTCCAAATTACCTCGTGTGGGTCGGAGAGATGTTATTGTCAGCCATCTTCCGATGCGCCACCTAGTGGCCCCCCCGGCACAAGACAACTCTTGGTTACAGCTCGTGATCTGCCTAGAGAGATCTTACCCCCACGCTTGGCTTGGCAATATGCTGAGCTGCACAGGGCAACAGCAAAACAACCAGGGAGGATCAAACCGGATATGATCTCCTGCCACCTTTCTGGGAGCCTGCCCCTTTCCTTCTTCACGCTTGACTATGGTTTGGCTTAGTGTTGTGTGCAAAAAGATGATTGCAGCCTGATGGGTGCTTGACAACCTCCTTTGTTGGCTGCCATACACAGCTGGCAACCTTCAAGTGGCCTGGGGGGTCACAGATTGTCCAGATAAGAGAGCTTTTAGTGGCAATATCTACTTTGTGGAAATATATTTTCTGACAATAGGGGCAAAGAGCTTTATTTGTTATCTGGCAATGCATCCGTTTTCTACTCCATAGTACAGTGGTACCTCGGGTTAGGAACTTAATTTGTTCTGGAGGTCTGTTCTTAACCTGAAACTGTTCTTAACCTGAAGCACCACTTTAGCTAATGGGGCGTCCTGCTGCCGCTGCGCCGCCAGAGCACGATTTCTGTTCTCATCCTGAAGCAAAGTTCTTAACCCGAGGTACTATTTCTGAGTTACCAGAGTCTGTAACCTGAAGCGTGTGTAACCTGAAGCCTCTGTAACCCGAGGTACCACTGTATTATGCATCTCAAAGAAAAATGGGAGTTGCCAACTAATTTCTGGAATAATATTTTAATTAACGGTTTTATTGGAGGATATTCAAGCAACTTTTCCATGGCAAATAGTTACTGAGAAATGAGTGCAAAATGGCAGCCTTCTAGAGAGCCCTCTGTTTCCTCCAAGGCATTTCATTAGCTGTTAGTCAAATATATACAAGCCATATGTTGAAGGGAAAAGCTAGCATTTATTTGGCTCTGATTCAGCAATCTCTTGTAGGCTATTGTGGGGACACCAGAAGCATTCAGATAAGTATAGGTTTAATTTTTATTGCCTTCCATCTCATCATTTCCTTGATTGGTGGGAGGTCTCCTAATCTTTTCTCAATATAATACCTCACGAGTGTGGTTCCCAAATTGTGTTGGGTGAAAAAGAAACTCAACATGAAAGGAAAATGGATCAGGAAATATAGCAACTGTACGGAGCCAGGATACAGTGAAATTTAATAAAGGGGCAACAAATTGGTTCTTTGAAATGAGGTTTCAAAGCACACTGCAACAAGAGAAAAGTAATAGTTTCCAAAGCAAAAAGTATTATGGTAATTCTTGTTTTAAAAAGAATCTTTGATAGAAAGGCGACCAGTCAAAGTTGAATGTTTGAAATCTCATTTTGTTGATCTCAAGAAATAAATATATGTCCTCCTGTAATTTTTCCATTTTGTATTCATATCTGTTCTTCCTTTTCTTGTGCATTACCTCAACATGCTGACAAGAGGTATTTGCTAGAATGTACAGGAGGGGAGTATAGAAAGTTATGATGGTTAGAAGTTGCTGTAAGTTTTTTATGATATTTTTAGTCAGTGCTATTTCTCTAGAAAATGAGGTGCCAGAACTCGCCATGAACGCCTCTCTTCTAATGGCAATAGAGCCCATCTGAGACATGCTGGAACTGAGTTCCAGTGAGTTCCAGCTGAAAAAGCCCTGTTTTTAGTGATGGGCAAACTCAATTCAGGCACAGTTCTGTATTTTTTAGCTTTCTCAGTGAGCATTCAAGAAAAAAGCTTCACTATTTCTGAGGCTTCAACCCCAACTCCTAATGCTGGGGCATGAGCAATATTGCAATGTATATGCACCTTACTGTATTGCCTCCTGGGAATTGTAGTTCCCAGAACCAGACATGGCTCAGCTCTGCTAGAGATACCTTAGGGTTTATCCACCCTTCTCTTATACCATTGCTTTCTCCTGGGGAAAACTGCTCTATAGTGTTCAGACTATAGTGTTCTATAGTCTATAGTGTTCAGACAGGAATTCGGGGTTTCTCCAGATTGATGTTTGCTCCGATTTAGCACTAAAGAGTGGGTTTTCTCTGGGAAAGGAGTGGAGCAAGGGGCAAAGCGTTCAGAACCTGTGCCTAGAAAGTGCAGGTCAAGCGGAAAACCACTCAGACTCCTGCGGTCTAGGCACCGGCAAGCACAAGTGTGGGAAAGCCCTTCCACACCAAAAACAGAAGCGACTGGAAGCAAGAAAGCCTTATGATGTGTCAGCAGCAACAGTTGCAAGAAACAATGAGAAAGTTGTCCCAAGAGAATGCAGATATTCACCCAGTAAATGGCTGTCTGGTGAACTGATCTGCTTATGGGCTTCAGAACAGTCAATAAGTGTTTCATTAGGAGTAAGGGGGGAATATTCATGAATACTGGTGCAGATGGCTTTTGGTTTGAATAATATCACATTAATCATAAAACGTGTCATAAAGCAAAGTAAGGGGCTAACATTAAAGAATACACATTTTCCCAGTTTATAACGCACAGCTTCTGGCTCAGAATATAAAACAAGATTCTTCACATCCACATTGAATGGGCAGGTGCATATGGGCTCATGCACAAAAGTTATTGAATAGATAATTGCAAACTTTAATAATATCCCTGGGGAGTGTGCTTTATTCTTCTGGAAATCCCGAGGCACTTAGTTCTTAATACTAGATGTAGAAGTCCAGTCCAGAGACTTTGGTCCTCGGCACCATCACCCGTGGGAGTGCAGCACAGAAGCAGTGCAGATGAAAGCTGGGGAGTGGACTGAAATAACGTCCCAAACCTCCCTTTGCTGCCACCAGCTTGAGAAGGAAAAGTAGAGGAGAGAATCCACTCCCAGGGAAGTCCAACAACATCTGGAGGACCACAGGTCCCCACTTTTTGACCTCCAGTATCAGTATGGCTCTGAAGACCAGGTGCTCTGAAAACCCAGGTATCACAAGTGGGACATTGAGCTCCTGTCATGCCCAGAGACATCCATTTGGCCACCATGAGAATTGAATGCCAGATCAGGTAGGCCTTTGATTTGATCCAACAGGACTCTTCTTGTATTCTTCATTACACAGACCCAGAGCACTGTTCTGCATGGCCTGGCAGCCTGTCTAACAGCTGGTGGCTGGTGAGGGGTTGGCATGCAAAATGGAAGGAGACTACTGAAGGCAGGTTGCCCAGGGCTACTCAAAACTTGGAGCTGGGCCTATAGATGAGGCATGCAAAGAGATAGATTGGGGTGTTAAATCTCTTTGTCCTCTCAGCAGCTTTCAGTACTGTTGACCACGTGATGAAGGGCAGGGTGTAAATTTATGGCCATCTTGGCTGTGAGTCCTGGAAGACCTGCTCCCTGCATTCCAGGCCTTTTTCTACCAGGTCTGGGAGGGCGGGGCCCAGACTGACTCCAGTTACAAAAGTTACTGAGCTACAAAAGTGGAGACTGCTCTTGGGCTCTAGTACAGTGGTACCTCAGGTTACATACACTTCAGTTAGAGACTCTGCTAACCCAGAAATAGTACCTTGGGTTAAGAACTTTGCTTCAGGATGAGAACAGAAATTGTGCTCCAGCGGTGCGGCGGCAGCAGGAGGCCCCATTAGCTAAAGTGGTGCTTCAGGTTAAGAACAATTTCAGGTTAAGAACTGACCTGCGGAATGAATTAAGTTCTTAACCTGAGGTACCACTGTATTGTTTAGGGGTTGCTGTTGGGGGTAGTTGTTGCTGTTATTATTATTATTTATCTTTATTTTGGATCTCTTTATGATTTATGTGGAAATTGCTCACTTTGGTTCTATACTTTTTGATGTGTGAGTTATTGTTGATGACCTTGTGTTATGTTATGTGTTATCTATATTTATAAAATAGCTGATATATACTATGAGTTATGGATGTGACCTGTAAAAATGTAATGGAGATAAGCAAGTGTAGCCCATTGCCGTCGCTTTCCCCTCCCTGTTTCCGAATGCCTTGTGCACCTGCAGCCTTTCATCATGTATTATATTAATCCACCTAAATATAACAAGGCTGAATTGCCGTGCTGTGCTGTTGGGCTGTCCCGAAATGGAGCCCCTCCTCCATCTTGATGTGCTTCTTTGCCTCTCTCTCGCCCCCCAGGTGTGTGCCCAATCACTGTGAGCACGGAGGCAAGTGCACCCAGACGTGGGACAGCTTCTCTTGCAACTGTGATGCAACCCGATACAGTGGAGCCACGTGCCATAACTGTAAGTGATGCCTGGAGTCTCAGCTGACTTCAAGGGGTAAAATGTGCATACTTATTATACTAAGCTCGTCTGATTTTGTTCCTAATGCAAAATTTCTTGTCACTTCACCAAATGAGAATGCAAAACTATCTATACAATAAAGGGTTATTAACGTATTCTCTATTTTCTTGGAAAGGTTTTTAATGAAACTTTAGTGAGAGGGTATAGAGAAATTCTGAGTCATCTTGCATGTCACACTTCTGATTGTTTTACTTATATATCAAATGTCTTTTTGGGAAACTGTTGCCAGATAATGAAACTTCCAAAAAATTCCTTTAAAATGATATAGAATATGATAACCATATAAAAATGAAAAATGAGTGTGTAGGTTGACATTTTCATGGAATTACTGGCACGGTCTAGTCATTGTTGAAACCACTATTAAGTTAAAAGCACTAAAAATATCTCCCTCTGAAAT
Source organism: Podarcis filfolensis (assembly GCF_964270895.1). Classification (NCBI taxonomy): domain Eukaryota; kingdom Metazoa; phylum Chordata; class Lepidosauria; order Squamata; family Lacertidae; genus Podarcis; species Podarcis filfolensis. Next base: position 1,444,704 of record NC_139614.1, on the reverse strand, counting down.
CAGTGAAACTTAAAACTGCTTCACATTTGCAAAAATGTTTCCAGTGTTATTGCATCTTAAGTGATCTTACAGTTTTCTCAAAAGAAAAAGGAAAGAATGATCCACACTTTTGGCCACAATCCAGAGCAAAACTAAACATTCTTAAGTCTATTTAGTTTAGTGGGTCTTTGTCAATTTAAACTGATTTTTTAAAAAAATTGTAAGAAAGTAAGAGTTGACACAGTCCTAAATGTGACCAATCAGAAATAATTATATTAAATTCAGTTGACCTTACCACCAAATCAGTGGGTAAGTCATATTGAGCTCAGTGGGGGTTGGTTTTAGGTTGGCAGGCAAAGGGTTGCCCTGCAGGCCTCTCTCCTTAAGTGCATCCTGCACAGCCGCCCCATTCTAAGTGGGACGCCTGGCCTCTGATCCCAGTCCCGGGTGTCCCATTGTGGCTCCCATGCTCTGGCCGTGCCCCTTGATGTGCTGGCGTTCTGCTGTCCCTCCCAGCTGGCTCATACCTGGGGGGGGGGGCAGAAAACAGAAGCAAAACCTACCTTGTCCCTGCCCCCATGCATCAGCACTCTTCCTTCTCCTCTGGTCGCAGCACTTCCGGAAGCTGGTTTCTGGAAGTACACCTGAGGCGCTGGCAGCGGAGGAGGAGGAGGTCCGAGGGGGAGGGGAGCAGGTGGGGGATGGGCAGGGGCAAGTGCAGAAATGGAATTTCAGCACATTTCAAATTTTACAAATCCTTCTCCCTAAGAGCAAAACCTTTCAAATGGTATATTTTGTACCCATCTACGATAACTGCTGGGCTCATTGCCTGGTATGAACTAAGTGTGATTTAGCATTCCAGAAATCCATTCCAGAAGCATTCCAATAACGACACTGTTTAAATGCTGGTGAGGAAAGACCACAGGAAGAGCATCATGGCCTCTGAAATTGCTTTATTACCCAAGGGGAAGGCACTCCCAGTAGCTCTGCATATTTCACTTAAGACATTTTCACCTATCTTCAATGGATAAAATATAAGAAAATTGAAATGGTTGTTCTGCTTGCAGTGTTAGAAAAGGAATTTAGAGGCCAGTGTCCTGCTTTCTCACCTCCTGCTGCTGCAATAAAGCCTCTGGAATGGCAAAAGTCTGGCTCATCAAGGGATAAGTAGCCACTGCAATGTTTACTCTCCTAATGTAGCACCCTGCTTGTGGTTAACGCTTAGCTGGAATGAAATATTCAACGCAGCAATAGAGAAATTAAAATAATAATTTATTTGTCAGACAAATAAATGATAGGCACAGTGGTATATGGTTACCAAAGCTCTGCCTATGCTCCAGCCCTGATGGTCAGCACTTATATTTCCTCAGCCCAGCCCCCTTGCTCCTCCTTTGGCTGCCTCTGTCCAATCAGCCTGGTTGAAATTCCTATTGGCTGTTTGCTAGAACCAATCATAAAAGATACACCCATTTCCTATTACCTTTTATGGGAGACAAAGAGCTATATTTCCTTCTATCTATAAATGGCAAACAAGTAGCCATATATCTTACATTTGCCTCAACAAGGCACCTTAATTACCAGATCACCTTTTGCCCTTCTTGCCCCTCCATTCCAAAATAGATGGCTAAAACAGATGCTCATTCTGTCTTACATTTTGTCTTAAACAGAGATCTTGGCTTCACATTCTCACACACCATCAGTGAAATAAGAATCTAACATAAGAATCTAACATTTCTTACTTTCTAAATCCTTTGCATCATTACATTTAAGCCAACAAATCTCATACATTAACATAGATAGCTTTTTAAAGTAAAACCTCTTCAATTTACACCCCCCTTTCCTGGCCAGCTGCTTTTCCCATTAGCTCTTGCCCTTTAACCTTAGGAAAATGTGGCTAAAGTCTCTAATGGGAGGCACATGGTATTATATTTTGTTAAACAATAAATCCTACTATTTACCAACTCTTAATTAGTGCTTTTGCAGCTTGATTGTATTCTGTAATATGTGGGGTCAGTGTAACCTTTTTGCTCCCAGCCTATAATTCCCTTTTACAACTTTGAGAATTTTGGCTCCTGCTATAAATCAGGGGGGCCCTTGTCCAGGAGGATAAACATCTGCCAAAGTCCTTAGCCAGCTGGTCTTCTGCCTGGCATAAAAACATTTGCAAATATATCTTTAAGCTCATTTTAAATACAGGCCTTGATCAGATGCCTCACTAATTCTTCCAGAATTTCAGACTAATGTCAGTCAGTCAATCAGTCATATAGAGGATTTTATTTCATTTTTACAATGAGTCTAAAAACAGTTTCCTGCTGTTTGGGAAACAAAATCCCTTTCCAAAGTCAGACTTACCTGAAATGTTTCAGCTTCATAACAGCACTTTGGTAAAAGAAATCTTATGACACTTTTCTTTTTTCTCTGAGCCTTTAAGCCAGAAGAAGCTTTCCAGGCCATGTTATCTTACAAGCTTAAGATCCAGGAGCAGTTTTCTAAAACAGATCATGCTCCCTCCAGAGAAATTGGTGTCTGGGCCTGAATGTGGCAGTGTTCTGCAATTTTTAACCTCTAAGCTAGGTAACTCTGTTTTCGTAGAACTGTAGAGTTGGAAGTGGTCCTGAGGGTCATCTAGTCCAACTCTCCATGGGGGCTCAAACCACCAACCTTCTGTCTGATGCAATGACCCACTGTGCATGGTACTTTAAAAAGGGAAGTTTCAAAAAGTATGATCCAGTCCAAAGCCCTGACCTGGTAGGATGTGTGCACAGCAGTTGGGTTGACACATGTGTAGCCCCACTAATATTATCAGCAATATCTCTGATCCAGCTGTTTGGGGGAGAAGAGAGCGAGGGCACTAAATATATCCTCTGCTCCCCCTCATGATCATCAGTCTGGGTTGCTTGCAAATAGCCCCAGCAGCTGCATTCAGGCATGAATCTCATACAGACTGTTCCTCATCAGTCTTGGGATGTGAATTTGAGAGCCTGCTTTCTTCTCACCAGAGATGAGAAGTTTTCAGATGTGGGGAACATCCTGGAGCGAGGAACCACTACTATGCCCAGCCCTCAGGACATCGGGTCAGCTAAACCTCCCTAATTTTATTTAATTCCGAGATTAGGATGTATTGCAACTGAGGTGAATCTATCTGCCAATTAATTTTCACCTAGAACATGAATTGACTGTTGGCATAAGAAGAGACATTAATGAACAGGCTGAAAAATAATACAAAAGTCTCTCTTAATTATTTGTGATTAAGAAAGATTATAAATGGATAAGGATGCTCTAGCTGTCTATCCAGAGACAAATACAAGTTTTCAAGACAGAGACTGTCAAGGTGGAGCCTAACAGAACCCAAAATGGCAAAGATACCATTGAACACATACCAGAAAATTATTGGATGAACAACTGAAAAAGCTCAGAGCGGAGATGCATAACATGATGGTGAACAAAAATGGATCAGAGAAAGATCAGAGCAAAGAATAAGCAGGACCTCGGGGGGGGGGGTGGATACTGATCAAGATCTGCCTGAGCAAGAGAGTGGAAAGGAAAAGCAGGAGGCGGCAGGTGATGAAATGGGAAGGACCTTCACACAGGTGCCTGGAAGAGGGAAACGGACAAATGTTGGAGTTGTGGGGCTGGAGGAGTGGAATGAAACCACTGACAGAGACATTAAGGAACATCTTGAGATGGCAAAGACAGAGCTGAGAGAGAAAGGATCCTCAGCTAATTTAGAGAGGGGGAACCACCAAGCCTAGAAAAAGAATGGAAGAAGCCAAAAAAAATTCTAAATTAGGACGGGAAATCTTGGCCAACAGGAAATGGGTTTGGAAGATACGGAGCTGGGTACAAATTAATGAATATACAACAAGTGAATAACTATGGATTGTTATTCTAATAATGGATGTTGGAATTTATTGGAGATAAAATTGTCAAACCAGACTGGAGAAAATCTATTTTCAGGGCTGGAGTCAGGCATAGGTCACCAACAAAACGATGAATCACCTGAGGCCAATGAAGTTAACTCTTTAGTCAAGGAAACAAAGCACAGCTCAGGCCTTGTGGTACCAGCAACACTTTCCAGGAGGTCTCGCCCTGATGGAGTGGTTGCACTGGGGGTGCCTGTCTTCCCAGTACCCACCAGGACTCCTCCTCTCAGGGCTGTTTCCCATGCAGTCTTAGGCTGTGTCTGCCCCTTTCATTCCTCAGTGTGTTCTAGGGGGAGACCAGAGGGGAGGGGAGCTGGTCTCAGCAGGAGGGGGAGATCTTTGTATCCCAGTGGTGTCCCACAATCATAACTCTGCAAACTCCTCAAGGATTAAAAGCAGTAAGTCACGGGTCATAAAATGGCTGGGAGTGGGAACATGTGTATTGTATATATATAGAGAGAGAGATTTCTGAAAGTAGATTTGCACTGCAAGCCTTGAAGTTAACTAGTTAGTTTTTTGCAACTTCAGAGAATCCTGCACCACCAGGAGTCAGTTAACAGGATGAAATGCAAACAGATGATGTGTTGCTTGATTTTGCTCATTTAAGATATGGCTTGCACAAACATTCTGCCCTTGTTTCAATGTGATTAAAATGCTAATAGAGAAAATACACCGATCCAGTCTCCAAATGTCAACTCCATTTAGTGCCCTAGGTGCCTAATGGCTTTGATGATTTTTCTCCTAAAATGTAAATCTTTACCCTATTAGGAAAGAATACTCTGAATATTGTGAATAATGAGTTAATTGCCTCTAGAGTGATTTTAAGGGGGAAAATTGGATCACATCCTCTATTCACTGCACATTATAATTAGAATGGACAATGGGCCAATTGTGATACTACTTTAAAATCATAGCCAGATTTGATCATCAGGAAAACAACAATGTATAAACAACATAGACTATAATTTGCATGCTGGAGCTATTTAGACTCCTGCAGGTTTCCTATCGATTAGTTTGCACCATTTGGGATTCCACTCCATACACAGTGAAACAATTACGTAGGAAACTACAAAAATGCCTTTATCAATTTTAAACTTTTTATAAATAAAACTACACAACTTAACATTTTTTTCATATGCAAAGTGCTGTCATGGCACTCAAAACACACATGCACTACAGTCCAAGTAGATACCTTTGAAACTGAAAAGGCTGCAATTCATTTAATAGCAATGAGGCTGCTGTGCTCTATATGCAAGAAAAAACTAAAAGGCATAATATATAAGGATAATACATGAAAGACTTTGTGGACAAAGACAATCTGGAGACAGTAAAGTCTGCAAAATGTCTAGCATCTGGCACTAAACAGTGCTCTCTGAGTTTTAATTTGTATTATCTTGTGTTTTGGAATTTTACCTACTCTGTTACACTTTAGGTTTGATATATTCCACATATAAATGACAGTAAATGGTGAATGATGCAAATGAATTGCTGTCTATCTTCCTGTCCTAAGGAGAGCAAAGTCATCTGTTTTGTAGCCATGAAACAAAATGTGGGTTCTTGGACTTCCAGCCTGATATAATACTTGGGACAATGTGTGGCCTCTGATATTATGGACAGCAGGAAAGAAGAACCCAGCTACACAAAGATGACCAGGCTGCTCCTAAGGATGGGCAGTCACCTCAGTTTTGGTTTCTTTTAGGTTTTCATTTTTCCAGTGTTCAGTTCTCCACATTTCCACATCAATTTGCAAATTATCTTATGGCAAGCCTTAATGAACATTCATAAGCATTTTAGCACAGATTAATTCTAAGTTACACATTTTTGTGTGTAATTCTGTCTGACATGCACACTCTTGCAACATCATAATTTCTTGCATGTTATTTTCACTAATCTTTGCACACTTTACCACAATATATGCACTTTTCTGCACATTGCTTGGTTGGAGAACTGCATCACAAAACTTGGAGTGCTGAGAATTCTGAAGGATGGCAGTGTCTTTGTTTGCAGATTGTTTAAAGTTACCCTTTAAATGTGAACTGAATTGATTCTTCTCCCCCATCTCTAGTAGCTCCTCACAGGGGCGCCACAGCGATCTGCCCATGGAGTCCACCTGGTGGACACAAGCCCCACGCTGCCATTTTGGGCAGTGGGGGTCCTGAGCCACCGTGTTGCTCCCAGGAGACATGCGTGGCTCAGGCACACTGCCGCCCCCCGCGGTGTGCCATTTTGTCCTCCCCTCAGGGATGACACCCGGGGCGGACCGCATCCCCTGCACCCCCCTTCCTATGCCCCTGATTGCAGTTTGCTTTCTGACTCCCTCCCTCCATGGCTGGACTTAAAGATAAACGATCTCTACCTAGCAACTGTGTTTGAAAACCTGTGATATTATCTCTCTGATTATTTTGACCACAACACTTATTTGAAACAATTCTACATGCTTCCCATAAGGCTGTTGTGTCCACAATATGAATCTGATGCCTTCTCTTGGAAAATCAAGTTTTGCAGCCTGGTCACAACCAATTTTACTTGGCACTGGGAGGGGACCAAGGCTTGAAATGCATGAATTGGTCATACTCACATTGCGAGAAGAGTTTGTCTTACTTGAAAATTAATGGGCTTTTTCAATTATCTTTCTTTAATGTGCTACTTGCTGCTTCTGCAGAAATGTCAATCCACTTTAGTTAGCTCTCATTTATAAACAACCACTGAACAGGAAAATAGTATTGTTGTGGTTATTAGTTATTTTTGCTATTTATTGTATAAATGCATAAATAGACAGCATTTCACCAAGTGGTGCTATTGGTGTATCACCTTTATGTACTCCAAAAACCAGCCAATGAAAAGCTTACACCAACACTGGTGACCACAAATATGGCTCACATTAATACTAGTGTTTTCTAAGCACATTTTTGGTCTCAGGATGTTGCTAAATTGCAGGCAGCAGTCAAGTCAGGAGGAGGCTACAGGGGAACGAAAAGAGTTTTTCAGTTCAAATGATACCTTACTTTGGGGGTGAATACTAATAGTTATGGTTCCTTTAAGATTATTTTAATGAAATTTTTAAAGAGCAAAATGAAGTGTAAATGCACAGTTGCAATAATTAAGTTGACAAAAAGGGAAGCTTCTCTAATCAGTGCTATTAGGGCAGAGTTAGTAAGTGTGAAATTCTCTTCTGACCTAGCTGTGGATTTTCATTTTATTACAAGAGGACTTTGGGAACAATGTAATGATAACACACAAGGCAGTTTTTCAATGAGTATTTAAAGATAACCCAACACTCTGTCAGATTCATCCATAATGAATCATTTGTGGCATGGCCATAATTTGATATTGGACTAGCACTGTAGGAGACCCAGAGGGTGTGAATGTGTGGGTGGCCATCCTATAATACTTTCCATGAGCATTCTGTGAGAAAGGTCAGAGGGGGGAGTTGCAGAAGTGATCAGCAACAGACAACCTTTACCAAAAAAAAAATTAATGTAATAATTTGTATTAAATTTTCTATTTTACAATCAAGGTAAACATTTTACCAACATTTAACTATCTTCCCTTCTTCTCCTTCCATGGTTCATTTGGCATATCTTCCATTCTTGCATATTTTACCGTAACCATTCATGTCAGTTTTCCATTTTTACTCCATTCAGACATTATTTACATTGTTGAATTTATCTTAATGCTGCCAGCATTTTCAGCTTTGTACAATTATTTTCCATATATTCAATAATTTCCACTCTTCTTTACATATATGTTCTTCTTGCTCTCTTGTTCTATGTGTTAAACCTGCAAGTTCTGCATATTCTCACTTCTTAAGTTGCCAGTCCTCTTTATCTGGGACCTCACTCACTTTCCATTTTGGGGCTAACGAAACAAGGGCTGCTGTTGTTGCATACATAAACAGGCTTTTCTGACACCTGGAAATTTCTCTCTGGGTTATTCCCAATAAGAAGGACTCTGGTCTTTTTGGGAAGGTGATTTGAAACTTTTTTTTTAACTCATTGTAAATCATATCCCAATATTCTTTTACCTTTCTACATGTCCACCACATACAAAAAAAGGTTCCCTCGATTTCTTTACATTTCCAACATGTTGGATTCTACTTTAGACATCTTAGCCAACCTACTTGGAGTTAGATACCATCTATGAATCATTTTCAAATGATTCTATTTCAGTGAATAACATGCAGTAAATATCAAATCATTTTTCCAGAGTTTCTTCCAGAGGTTTAAATCTATATTGTGCCCTGTATCTATTGCCCAGTGTGTCATTGAAGCTTTAACTAGCTCGTCTTTTGTTTCCCATTCTAACAGAAGGTTGCACATTCTAGACAGAAGTTTATCCTTGTTTTGTAATAGTTCTCTTTCAAATTGTGAGCTTTGGTCCAAAACCCCATTTTTTAAAAATCTGTCTTAAACATATCATGTAACTGGTGATATTGTAACCAGTCCGCAACCTTTACCAAAATATAACCAATGTTTAAAGACAATCCTCCTGCACAACCTCCACCACAGCTGACAGACCTCTGCATCTGGACAACCTTATAATGGACCGCTTTGTGGAGTTAAAAGAATTTAGTTAGTAACAACTGTCAGGAATGTGGTTTCCAGAGCGCAGCGGAAGAGTCGGCCTCAGAAATTGAGCTAAGCGAGCAAGGGGCCGACTCTGCAGATGAGAGCTGGCTGTCAGAGTCTAGAAAGGGCAGCCCGGCCCCCCTCCTTCCCAGGGAAGACGCTGTTAGCTCCCAAGGAGAGGAAGAGTTGGAAGGTGGCCAGAGTGTTGCCAGGCAGCCAGAAGATAAGCCAGAGTTTGAGACTGGGTCTTCTGGGAGTGGGGAGGAGGCAGGCAAGCCATTCAGTCCCCGTACTAGGAGATTGGAGAAGCTCAGAGTACAATGGAAGGGAAGGAGAAGAAAGGTGGGATTTTGGTGTTCTCCCTGTTGGGGGAGGAACGATGATTCAGACTGATCAACTACTGTCAATGCGAGCAGGTGGGAAGACGTGCTCTGGATGTGTGGGTTTTTTGTAAATAAACTTGCTTAAGAACTAACAGAGAGTCATTGCTGCTTATCAGGCTGCTTGCCTGCCAGAGATCGTTATAACAACACTATTTGGTAGAACAGTTAATGGGGTGAATCCTCAGGTGGATGCTCCTCCAAATTTCAGCTGTCCCCTAAAATCAGATTTTAAAAACTACTCATGCCAGTGTGTGTGTGTTTAATTGTAGGAAACAGGAGTTGCACTTCTCTGAGTCTATTATTATAGTCAGTGCTTTTTTCTAAAAAAATGTTTAGGGGTACTCTCATTTTGACTCAAGGAAATCACCATTTTATAGTTCAAATCAGGGAAAATAAATACAGTAAAGTGGACAAAAGTACAAAGCTTCACAAAACATTTAGAGGTGTGCGGACCCCCAGAAAAAAGCACTGATTATAGTAGGCTGTGTCTTAAGCATTAGCTTTGTCATGCAGCCAATATAGAGTAAGGTAAGCGTCCTGCATCATGGTCTGCACAGGGCAAGCATCCCATTTGCTGTGAGTCACTAATAGCTCTGCCAGGGTTATTGGTCTTCATTGGGAATGTGAGGGTATGACTAGAGCGGAGGATTGGGGAGGGGGGACACTGAATTGGGGGCAAAAAAAAGAGGAATTGGAGAAGCAAGTGCTGAAGTCCTTCCTTGCAGCATATGGTCTTTCACAGGCTTTTAAAGCTAGTATTCTGGATAAATGGATACCAGAGGGTCTGTTAAAAGGTATATATTTGAAAATATTGGTGGAACTTTAATATTGCCAGTGTAGTACTTCTTTATATATATATTTTTAAAAACCTACAAGTATTTCCAGGGCACAACATTAAAAAGAACATATAATTAGTAGGAGAGACTTTTGAGATTCTTTATATAGGGAGCAAAATCCTTATTGGGGATTAATCACTGCCTGAGACTGACTTTGCATGTAAAATCTGAAAATTAATTAGCTCTCTTTTAATCTTTTCCATTAAAAAACACTCGGTCTAAGTTTATTGCTTACTTCACTGTTTTAAAATAACTGCTTAGCTGCAAAAAATAGTATTTGGACACTTATATTAAAATTCAGTTGCAACTCTAAGAAATAGCATATTTTCAAGAAGATTTGTAATTCTGTGTGTTCAGCATGAGAAGTAATGCAAATAGGTAGGCACAAATAAGGGGCTACATAATGAGCATTTTTGCCTTAAACCTTTGATGGAGGATCTCCCATGGTACATAGAATAATCCCATTTCAACATTCTGTAGGAAAATATATTATCCAGTGTTTTGCAAAACCCCGTTACTCTCATTTGTAAGTTAATTGAATGATAACATTGTTGGCCTGTTAACCAGTCTTTTAATCCCTAAATTTAGGGAGGGAAACACCAGGTTTGAGGGTACACAGGAAAGGTGGTGCCTCTTTATTACCTTGGGAAATAAGTCTGGAATCTTTTCAAACTGCACTGCCTGCCACCAATAAGTTTCTTCTCCTCACTTCTTATTCTCAGTCCCTTGAAGAACCTTTTATTGTGAGCTAGACCTACTCAATTGTATGATTATTTTGTATTTTTTTAATGCTATTTTGTATATTTTGTCCCCCCCCCAAAGCCCACACTTTGGCAAAGTTTTCCTGCCTTGGAGTAATTCTAATATGACATGGGTAACTAGATAAGTGTCTGTTTAAATCCCTCCCTTTTCAGGAACATAGAATCATATCATTGCAGGGATGAAAGGGACCCTGTGGGTCATCTAGTCCATCCCCCCGCGATGCAGGAATCTCAACTAGACCATCCATGGCAGCTGCCATTTGGCCTCTGCTTAAAAACCTCCAAGCAAGGAGAGCCCACCACTTTCCCTAGGGAGTCCATTCCACTGTGGCTATATTTGAATTAATTAACATACTGCAAAACAAATGCGAATAGCTTCCCCACCAGTTCGCTTTCCAGTTATTCCTAATGACTGCTGCCAGTGGCTTCATCTGGGCTGGCCCAAGACCTTTTGGCACCTGAGGTGAACCACCGAATGGTGCCCCCACCTCCCTACATCAGGAGCCTGGGGGCAATGGAGATCTGCATCCTGGCGCCTGAGGTGGTCACCTCCCCTTTCCATAATGGTTTAGCCGGCCCTGGGCTTCATACAAATATTAAATAGCATTGAGGATAAAATAGTGCTCTGCAGTACTCTGCCAGGACGCCAAAAAGCACTCTCCCAATACATCTCTGAACTTGGTCCCATGGGTAGGGCTGGATCCGTGGTAACACAAGCACCCCTGTTTTCCACTACACAGACCTTGCCTAGGAGGAAGACCAGAGTCGACTGGGTCAAACGTAGCAGAGAGATCAAAAAGCAAGCCAGTGATCACGCTCCCTTTCTTTGTAAAGGACCGAATGCAGCTTTTCAGTTTATTGTTAGGATTCTCTCTCTTCAGTTTACCAACAAAAACATTTTTAATTCTCATTCTATACTGCCTGAACATTGGATTTTTAAAAAAAATACTTTTCTTTTGTTGTAACAAAATCCAGCTGTTTCTTTGTGTTTCTTTCACCCTCTGTTAGGTTTGCTTAAGTGACAACAGAGGAGTCATTATTGACGTTAGTATAATGTTTAACTGCTTATTTTTGCCTTTAGGACATGCACAGAGCTTGCAGGGCTGCTATTTTGAAAACAAAAATCCTTCTTTTATTTGTAAAGTGAGAAAATGTAATGGAAACCATGCATGAGGGCTATTAAAGAGCCCCCAGAGTGCTGGCTTTATACTTCATAGTAAAATGCACTTGAAACACTGTCTGCAACCCCCTCCAGGGGAAAAAAAACAACCACTGGAGCTGCTTCTTACTTCTTATGAACTCAGTGGGAACCTCCAGCACTTCTAAAATACACCTAAAAATGAAGCTGTTTATTTCGATTCCCATAGCATCCAACATTTCACATGTGAAAATAGGATCTTGCTTGCAAAGCCCCAGGCAAAGGGCCCAAGGAGCCAGAGCCAGCAGCTCAGCTTCCTGGGCAACCTTGCCATTTCCTGCCCTCCCAACAGGGCTGCCCCCTGCCTTCTTTCCTGGAGCAAGGCAGGCATGAGGGAGCTGGAGGACCTGGCAGCAAAAGGAAAATGTAAAGCCAAGACGATACAGTCTGCCATCACTAAAGCAGTAGCAGCAAAAAGCAGAGCACCCACACAAACCCCAAGAAGCCGAGGGAGAGGGGCTGCTGCTGCTGCTGCTGCTGCTGCTGCCACCATCGTCATGAGGTGGAGGGGGTGGCAGAGGCAGGGGAGGAGCCCCAGTGAGATTTGCCATGGGCACCTCCTTCGGACAACCCTGTCTAGGATTGCTTCAGGAAAGGCTATGTGTGTGTCGCTTGGGAGAGGCAAGTCTTCTCTTCTTACTTTAGATGTCCTTGTGTGGACTGCTGTTCCAGAAGGCTGACTGTGTTGACTTCTAAGTCTCAGGCTCTTCTGCAGTGAACTCCAGCCGTGTTTCACTGCCTTCGGCAAACTCTGAAGCCAGACTCATTTAAGACCAGTCTAGTGTCACATCCCCTTCAGAGATCTACCGGGGAACAGGGCTACTTCCTTGCCATGCACCTCCACCTGACGTTCATGCACGGGGTGTGAACACCTTACGGAGAAAGGCCTCTGCCCATCTACTTCCCCATGACTGGAACCACATGCCTGAGCTTTAGCTCCCAGGGATGCCTGGGCACATAGGCTTCCCCTCTGCAGGGATCTTTGCTCAGTGCACAGAGGCTGGGGTGAAGAAGCCATGTGGTCGGGGGGGGGGGGTGTTCTCTCTGATAACTGCAAGAATACCCTTCCACAAATGTAACTCACAGAGATCCTTATATTTCCATCTTTCTGACTCCAAAGAGCAGCAGATGTGAACAAACGATTTAATCCTAGAGTCTTCCTACTTTAGGTCCTAGTTCAACTGCAGATAAATGCTTGAACAAGTTGTTTGGACTTTTTCGATGACTAGAACAGACCTGAGTAGAGACTTCTTTATGTATCCCTAGACATATAAATGTCCATTCTTACAATGTGTTTTCTAACTTAGGACTCTAATGATTGGGGGGGCATCTTAGAACTATTCTTTATCATCATCATATTTTTCTTGTAGCACAAGTTACAAAGCAACTCCACTCCTGAAATTGACTTGAAATCAAAGCCTATCAGCGCTCTGTGTTGGTGCTCCTTTGCTTTTGAATTCAGGCTGAGCTGAGCTGCCAGTTGAAATAGTTTGTAGTAACTCAATTATAATTTCACCTCCACGTGTCAATCATCCTCTTTACCATCTGCCATGTCAAAGACACATTCATCTTTATCATTCTAATGACAGGCTCCTCTTTCCTTGTCTTTATCACCACAATAGTAATTGTCTTGTTTCTCAACAATATGATTCAGCCCAAAGTCATTTCAATGGCGCTTTGGCATATGCCCATCTTTCTTTCTTTCTTTCTTTCTTTCTTTCTTTCTTTCAATCATGCTTGCCTTTTAATTTGATGTGTTTTATCACAGGACATGCTGAATATTGCACTGGTAATGGGGATGTTTTATGAGTTCTTCCTAGTGCAAAGTAGAAAGGAGAGAACGCTGGAGCCTTTTGACACGATTCAAAAATTTCAAAACAAGAAACTAGCTTAGAAGCAAGCTAAACACAGGCTAGAAAATAGATGTCCTCCTTTTTGTTGATGTCTTTTGACCTCCAATGTACTCCTATTGAGGTACATAATAGTATGGCGTCAGCAGCAGCTCCACCCCTGTTTAGCCACTGTTCCCAATCACAATCCCATGGCTGGAGTGACTAGACATGGTAGTTGTTGTTGTTAATTTATATGCAACCCTTCCTCCCAAAGGAGCCCATGGTGAAGATATATAAACCTTCTTCAGCTTGGTATCCTCCAAGAGTTTTGGACTCAATCTCTCCTATGCTACCACGGTCTTGACTATGCTACCACTCAGTGGATTTGTAACTGGCTGACTGACCGAACCCAAAGGGTGCTCATCAATGGTTCCTCTTCATCCTGGAGAAGAGTGACTAGTGGGGTGCCACAGGGTTCTGTCTTGGGCCCGGTCTTATTCAACATCTTTATCAACGACTTGGATGATGGACTCAAGGGCATCCTGATCAAATTTGCAGATGACACCAAACTGGGAGGGGTGGCTAACACCCCAGAGGACAGGATCACACTTCAAAATGACCTTGACAGATTAGAGAACTGGGCCAAAACAAACAAGATGAATTTTAACAGGGAGAAATGTAAAGTATTGCACTTGGGCCAAAAAAATGAGAGGCACAAATACAAGATGGGTGACACCTGGCTTGAGAGCAGTACATGTGAAAAGGATCTAGGAGTCTTGGTTGACCACAAACTTGTCATGAGCCAACAGTGTGACGCAGCAGCTAAAAAAGCCAATGCAATTCTGGGCTGCATCAATAGGAGTATAGCATCTAGATCAAGGGAAGTAATAGTGCCACTGTATTCTGCTCTGGTCAGACCTCACCTGGAGTACTGTGTCCAGTTGTGGGCACCACAGTTCAAGAAGGACACTGACAAACTGGAACGTGTCCAGAGGAGGGCAACCAAAATGGTCAAAGGCCTGGAAACGATGCCTTATGAGGAACGGCTAAGGGAGCTGGGCATGTTTAGCCTGGATAAGAGGAGGTTAAGGGGTGATATGATAGCCATGTTCAAATATATAAAAGGATGTCACATAGAGGAGGGAGAAAGGTTGTTTTCTGCTGCTCCAGAGAAGCAGACACGGAGCAATGGATCCAAACTACAAGAAAGAAGATTCCACCTAAACATTAGGAAGAACTTCCTGACAGTAAGAGCTGTTCGACAGTCGAATTTGCTGCCAAGGAGTGTGGTGGAGTCTCCTTCTTTGGAGGTCTTTAAGCAGAGGCTTGACAACCATATGTCAGGAGTGCTCTGATGGTGTTTCCTGCTTGGCAGGGGGTTGGACTCGATGGCCCTTGTGGTCTCTTCCAACTCTATGATTCTATGATCCCTGACCATTGACTATGCTGGTTGGGGCTGATAGGAGTTGGAGTGCCAAACCTCTGAAATGCACAAAATTGGGGTTGGTTGGGGTATTTAAAGGAGGATGACTCAGCTCTGGTTCAGCCAGATTAGGAAGGATCTTCAGGCATGGAATTTGGGGGCTTATTGGAACCATAGACGGAGGAAGTATGGAGAGGGTGGGACTAGCTTTCTTAGGGGTAATGACTTCCAACCCAACCTCCCAAAATTCAAGGATAAGAGAGGCAGGCACACAAAGATAGAATCATACAACTGTAGAGTTGGAAGGGACCCTGGGTTCTTCTAGGGCAACCTCCTGCATTGCAGATACTGACAAGTAGGGATGAGGACCTACGGGAAAAGTTCATCCATTGGAAAGTTTATTGGAGAGTTAATGCCATTAGAAGGAACCATGGGTTACGGAAGTGAGGAAGTCAGGTGGTTTGACAAGCAAATTAATTGAAGACAGAGAGTTTAAGTGGAAGTTTAGAGAGAAACAAGAGCATCAAGAGAGGGGTGAGGTGGGGGGCCTCAAGGGCAAGGTTTGGTTGAAATATGGTGTGGGCATCAGAGAGTGGGTTTCATCACTTTAAACAGCATTCTGTCCAAAGGTAAATGGGGCATGGAACAGAGCCAGATGAGCTCATAAAGATCATAGGAGGCAGCTGTCACAGTTGTTTGCAGAGGAGCAACTCCTCCTGCAAGATTAGACGCCATTAACGAAATAAAGGCTTACAATTAGCTGCATTGTACACCGGCTGCTGGTATGCTTTTTTAATCAGAGAGCGTTCCTGGTACATCATAATTCCTGAGCACATGATACTATGTTGGAAAAAGTTTTGTACTTTTGTTAGAAAAAAAGTGGGTGATCCAAGGGACTCATGCAATTTAATGAGGTCCGAAATCACAGCTTTTAAGTAATGTATTATGTGACAATGAACAAATGAGGTTAATATTCAGGTGCTAATAAAAATGCAGGATTTTTTTAAGACTTGCATTATTCTGGTTTAAAATAATTTTGCAGCAGGCAGTTGGTAAATCTCTGGGTATCTTGTTTTTAATGCTGGCAATTGCCAGCTGTAAATTATATTGGCACTTCATAGAACTGTAGTGTTGGAAGGGACCCCAAGGGGCATCTGGTCCACCCCCTGCAATGCAGGAATCCAGCTAAAGCATCCATGAAAGATGACCATCCAATCTCTGCTTAAATTCCTCCAAAGAAGAAGAGTCCACCAACTTTCGAGTCAAACCATTCCACCGTTGAACAGCTCTTACTGTCAGAAAGTTCTTCCTGATGTTTATTCGAAATCTATTTTCCTGTAACTTGAAGCCATTGGTTCGAGTCCTACCCTCCAGAGCAAGAGAAAGCAAGCTTGTTCCATCTTTCATGTGACACCCCTTCAGATAACTGAAGAGGGCAGTCATACCTCCTCTCAGTATTCTCTTATCCAGGCTAAACAAACCCAGCTCCTTCAACCTTTCCTCATAAGGCCTGGTTTCCAGACCCTTGATCATCTTTGTTGCCCTCGTCTGCACACTTTCCAGCTGGTCAATATCCTGCTTAAATTGTGGTGCCCAGAACTGGACACAGTATTCCAGGTGTGGCCTGACCAAGACACAGTAGATTGGTACTGTTACTTCTCTTGGACACTATACTTCTGCTGATGCAACGTAGAATAGCATTAGCTTTTTTTGCTTCTGCATCACACTGTTGACTCATGTTAAGCTTGTGGTTCACCAAGACCCCTAGATCCTTTTTACATATCCTACTGGTCAGCCAGGTGTCCCCCATCCTACATTTGTACATCTGTTTCTGTTGTTGTTAGGATGTTACTGTTCGATATTGTGTACTCTTTTAAATTAACTAATTTTGGAAGCGAAAAAATTATGACCTTTAGACTACAGTTTACTGAGATCAAAAGGGAAGATCACAGAGGTTGGGTTAAAAGGTCTGAAGTTTGCCATTTTGATAGGCACTTATACCCTTAATTTTTTCTCATGCTTGCAGCCAAAGCATTCTTTGTGTGTCTGTGAAAAACTGAATTACTGGCAGGTATTAGCTCCCAACATAAAGTTATGGTCTGTATATCAGCAAGCCTCTTGTTCAGTATATATTACTTTTTTTATTTGAAAATAAATTAATTTTTGTATTTTTATTTCTTATTTGAAATAAGAATTATATCCAATCCAATTTTGTTATAAATATTTTACTGTGGACTGGCAGATTAAAAGTTAATTTTTTATCACTTCATCTATGTGGGTATAACTACACTATAATATACTTACATCATTTTCATGCAAAATTGATTTTCCTCCAAGAATCCTGAGAATTACAGTTTAATGCACTTCAAGTCTGTTGCTGCCATTTGCAGCAAGGAAAGTAATGGGGAAATGTACCAGAAACTGTGGGAGAGCACTTGCTTTGAAGCAATGTCATCCAGCCTCCCGTCAAACAAATCCTGATGGCTACTCAATTAAGCAGCCCATCTGGAAGGCCCTTAGGTGCGCCCTGCAGACTGTGAAGGGAGTTCAGGGTGTTTTGTATACAAGCAAGCTTTCTGGTCTTCTTCGGCTGGTCTTCCAGTATATTACTGTGCAAAGAAGGTTGTCCTACAGATCTAGGATATCTTGTTGAGCCTTTTTGTCTCCTCCTGTTGTGCATGGGCTCTATTCACAGAAGATCCTGGAGAATAGCAGCACAATGACTTCTTGCAGGACATTTGGATTCCAAGAAAGAGGGAGCCCCTTTTCTGTTTTTCACTAACCTGCCAACCCTGTTGGCAATGCAGGAGGTTGCCAAATTTTGCTAGACACCTGATGTTTCACAACTGGATGTTCATGTGGCCGGTGTGACAATGAAAATTTCCCCGTATTCAGACAGCTATTGCCATAACAGGTTAGCAGTATTTGGGCAGGGACAAGAGCAGGGAAAGGAGTGGAGTGGCCAAAGCCGTGGCTGGCACATAAGGCAGCTGGATTTTATAGGTTGTGATCTGGCAAGCTTTGCCACATAGAACTAACTCAAGCACTGGTGACCTTTGTGAGAGATCTGAGATAAAGCAAAGTGGTAGTTTGCAAGCATTTTGAACAAATGAAATCTAGAGAAGAGGTTTTCAACTCTGCTTCCTTCAACAAACACTTTCTACCCTAACATTTCTTTTATTAAAAGATTTGTATACCGCAAATTTTAAAGAAATCCCACTGCTTTACTTGTCTGCTAAGGACATACCGTTCGATAGGATGCAGGCCAGGCCTGTGGCGTTTTGCCATATGTGGATTGTGCAAGAGGGCATTCTCCTAAAACTGACCCTTGTGACTGTGCAGCACTAAGGAAGTTGTGGTGGCCAGCTGATCTTCTCACGGACGAGCCTCTAAGTTTGCCAAATCACAGAGGTGCTGTGCAACCCAGTCAGATGGATGGGCTACAAAAATAAAATTAATATTACTACTATTTTTTTAAATGAATTAATTCCCTTAACCATTTGTAATATAGATATATTGGGTTTTTAACCTTCTGTATATAGCATATTAGTAGTAGTATTTTGGTATATTTTAATGTAAATACATATTTTGATCAACTCTGTTCTTCCATATTGTATCAGTGTATATTATTAAGTAAAGGTAAAGGTGCCCCTGCCCGTACGGGCCAGTCGTGTCCGACTTTGGGGTTGCGCGCCCATCTCGCTTAAGAGGCCGGGGGCCAGCGCTGTCCGAAGACACTTCCGGGTCACGTGGCCAGCGTGACAAGCTGCATCTGGCGAGCCAGCGCAGCACACGGAAACGCCGTTTACCTTCCCGCTAGTAAGCGGTCCCTATTTATCTACTTGCACCCGGGGGTGCTTTCGAACTGCTAGGTTGGCAGGCGCTGGGACCGAGCAACAGGAGTGCACCCCACCGCGGGGATTCGAACCGCCGACCTGACGACTGGCAAGTCCTAGGCGCTGAGGTTTTACCCACAGCGCCACCCGCACCCCTAGTGTATATTATTAGCATTATTATTACTTTCTGTGGTTGATATGACCCTGATGGTCAAAACAAAAACAACAATAAAAAATGTCAAATCACAGTTTGGCGGTTTATCTTACTCCATTTTAATACTGTTTTAAGTTTCCCTTTTATCAGTTTTTATTTTTCTTAAATAGCAATGATCTATGTATTGCAATGGGACACGGGTGGTGCTGTGGTCTAAACCACAGAGCCTAGGACTTGTCGATCGGAAGGTCGGCGGTTCAAATCCCCGCGACGGGGTGAGCTCCCGTTGCTTGGTCCCGGCTCCTACCAACCTAGCAGTTCAAAAGCATGTCAAAGTGCAAGTAGATAAATAGGTACCGCTCCGGCGGGAAGGGAAACAGAGTTTCCGTGCGCTGCTCTGGTTCGCCAGAAGCGGCTTAGTCATGCTGGCCACATGACCAGGAAGCTGTACGCCAGCTCCCCCGGCCGAATAAAGCGAGATGAGCGCCACAACCCCAGAGTCGGCCACGACTGGACCTAATGGTCAGGGGTCCCTTTACCTTTACATACTGCAATCTTGAAATTTTGCCAATTTTATAGAGTTAAATTTTTTAGAAATTTTGTTTCCTCTGGCATATGATAAATAGCATATGACAAACACTTCCACTAACTTACTAAATTCTTTACAGTATATAAATGGTTTTACAATTCTTTTGCAATTACTACAGTATTATGACTTTCCCCAAGAATGCAATGTTTCTGGATCTCAGGGCAATTGATTTCCTTAGCATTATTTTTTGTTTGTTTCAGCTAATTATGAACTCTCTTGTGAAGCATATAAACACTTGGGCAAACCAACAGGCTTCTACTGGATAGATCCAGATGGCAGCGGCGCATTGGGACCCTTGAAAGTGCACTGCAATATGACAGGTAACTTCAGTGTGTGTGCATAGCCTTGATCCTTCCCTTTATTTATAGAGAAACCATGTTGTATTGGACTACTAGATTTGAATCACAACATAGCAGTCATTCCCTGCCTCTCTCAGCCTAACTTCTCATGGTTGTTCTGAAGCTAAAATGGAATGACCCCACTTATGTTGCCAAGGAATTCCTCGAAGAAGAGAATTTGTAATAAGCCAACAAAAGTACCTGCTGAGAGGGAAACAGCAAGCCTTCCATGTTGGCCTGCTAGAACCAACTGCTGCTTCCTTCCACTTCTCCCATAGCAGAATCTCAACTGTGGACCACAAGTTGGTAGCTGGGGGGGGGGGAGTCAGAGCAAAGCTTTCTAGTACCTCGATACCCTGTTCTCATTCTCCCTCTCTCTCATATTGAACCTCAAGACAACCACATGAACTCACTGTTTAAAATACCCATTTTTCTGATGAGGATCTATTTACTGATGATGGCATATCTACGGTCACACAGAAACTGAGCAGTCAGTATAGGGACAAGTCTAAATATCTTCCTTTCTTCATAGAATCATAGAATAGAATCATAGAATCATAGAGTTGGAAGAGACCACAAGGGCCATCGAGTCCAACCCCCTGCCAAGCAGGAAACACCATCAGAGCACTCCTGACATATGGTTGTCAAGCCTCTGCTTAAAGACCTCCAAAGAAGAAGACTCCACCACACTCCTTGGCAGCAAATTCCACTGTCGAACAGCTCTTACTGTCAGCAAGTTCTTCCTAATGTTTAGGTGGAATCTTCTTTCTTGTAGTTTGGAACCATTGCTCCGTGTCCGCTTCTCTGGAGCAGCAGAAAAGAACCTTTCTCCCTCCTCTATGTGACATCCTTTTATATATTTGAACATGGCTATCATATCACCCCTTAATCTCCTCTTCTCCAGGATAAACATGCCCAGCTCCCTTAGCCGTTCCTCATAAGGCATCGTTTCCAGGCCTTTGACCATTTTGGTTGCCCTCCTCTGGACACGTTCCAGTTTGTCAGTGTCCTTCTTGAACTGTGGTGCCCACAACTGGACACAGTACTCCAGGTGAGGTCTGACCAGAGCAGAATACAGTGGCACTATTACTTCCCTTGATCTGGATGCTATACTCCTATTGATGCAGCCCAGAATTGCATTGGCTTTTTTAGCTGCCGCGTCACACTGTTGGCTCATGTCAAGTTTGTGGTCAACCAAGACTCCTAGATCCTTTTCACATGTACTGCTCTCAAGCCAGGTGTCACCCATCTTGTATTTGTGCCTCTCATTTTTTTGGCCCAAGTGCAATACTTTACATTTCTCCCTGTTAAAATTCATCTTGTTTGTTTTGGCCCAGTTCTCTAATCTGTCAAGGTCATTTTGAAGTGTGATCCTGTCCTCTGGGGTGTTAGCCACCCCTCCCAGTTTGGTGTCATCTGCAAATTTGATCAGGATGCCCTTGAGTCCATCATCCAAGTCGTTGATAAAGATGTTGAATAAGACCGGGCCCAAGACAGAACCCTGTGGCACCCCACTAGTCACTCTTCTCCAGGATGAAGAGGAACCATTGTTGAGCACCCTTTGGGTTCGGTCAGTCAGCCAGTTACAAATCCACTGAGTGGTAGCATAGTCAAGACCGCATTTTACCAGCTTCTTTACAAGAATATCATGGGGCACCTTGTCAAATGCCTTGCTGAAATCAAGGTAGGCTACATCCACTGCGTTCCCTTCATCTACCAGGGTTGTAATTCTGTCAAAAAACGAGATCAGGTTAGTCTGACATGACTTATTTTTCAGAAATCCATGCTGACTATTGGTGATCACAGCATTCCTTTCTAGGTGCTCACAGACTGTTTGCTTAATGATCTGCTCCAGAATCTTCCCTGGTATTGATGTCAGACTGACTGGGCGGTAATTATTTGGGTCCTCTCTTTTCCCCTTTTTGAAAATAGGGACGACATTTGCCCTCCTCCAGTCTGCCGGGACTTCGCCTGTTCTCCAGGAATTCTCAAAGATGACTGCCAGTGGTTCTGAGATCACATCTGCCAGTTCTTTTAATACTCTTGAATGCAGTTCATCTGGCCCTGGAGACTTGAATACATCTAAACTAGCCAAGTATTCTTGTACTATCTCCTTAGTTATTCTGGGCTGTGTTTCCTCTGCTGAATCATTTGCTCCAAATTCTTCAGGTCGGGCATTGTTTTCTTTATTAGAGAAGACTGAGGCAAAGAAGGCATTGAGGAGTTCAGCCCTTTCTGTGTCCCCTGTTTGCATTTCACCATCTTCTCCTCTGAGTTACCCCACTGTTTCTTTGTTCTTCCTTTTGCTACAAACATACCCATAAAAGCCTTTTTTGTTGCTTTTAACCTCTCTAGCAAGCCTGAGTTCATTCTGTGCTTTAGCTTTTCTGACTTTGTGTCTACACATGCTGGCTATTTGTTTGAATTCCTCTTTGGTGGTTTCCCCCCTTCTCCATTTTTTGTACACATCCTTTTTTAATCTTAACTCAGTTAAAAGTTCTTTAGATAGCCACCCTGGCTTCTTTAGGCACCTTCCATGTTTCCGTCTCATTGGTATTGCCTGAAGTTGTGCTTTTACTATCTCCCTCTTAACAAACTCCCAGCCATCATGAACTCCCTTTCCTTTTAGTATTACTGTCCATGGGATCTCACCCAGCACTTCCCTAAGTTTTATGAAGTCGGCTTTCTTAAAGTCAAGAAATTGAGTCCTAGTATGCTTGGCTGCTCCTTTCCGCTGTATAGTAAACTTCAGAAGAGCACGATCACTCACGCCTAATGATCCTTCCACTTCTACCCTACTAACCAGGTCATCAACATTGGTTAGGACCAGATCTAAAATGGCTGTTCCTCTTGTTGCTTCTCTCACTTTCTGGACAATGAAGTTGTCTGCAAGGCCAGTGAGGAATCTGTTTGACCTTATGCTCTTGGCTGAGTTTGACATCCAACAAATATCCGAGTAATTGAAGTCCCCCATTACTACTATCTCCCTTCCTTTTGCATGCTTGGCCATCTGTTCCAGGAAGGCATCATCTATGTCCTCCGTTTGGCTTGGGGATCTATAGTAAACTCCCACAATGAGGTCACTGTTATTCTTCTCTCCCTTAATTTTGACCCAACTTCAATTTTGACCCGCTTCATCCCAACTCCTTGCTCAACCCAAAGCATCATGGGAGGTTTCACACATATACAGTAAAGCAGAAGTCGTATGTGTGATTTATTTTCCGTTCTAGATGGTATTATGCCCCCCCTTTGTCTAGGACCATCTTTATATCACTTATTGATGTTGTGATACAGTCAAACCTCAGAACTCAAACGGCTCCATTGCCGAACATTTCAGTTGCCAAACGCCAAAAACCCGGAAGTAAGTGTTCCGGTTTTTGAACATTCCTCAGAACTCAAACATCTGACACACATTCTACTTGAGTGCAACCATTCAGGAGCTGCGCCTCGGAACTCGAACCTTTCTGAAGTTGAACGGTCTTCCGTAATTGATTACATTCAAGTTCCGGGGTTTGACTGTATCAGAATCAGCTCTTGGCTATATTTGTGTGAAATGCCCCACAGGAGCCCTGCTTTGGAGTCTCCTTCTTTGAAGGTCTTTAAGCAGAGGCTTGACAACCATATGTCAGTAGTGTTCTGATGGTGTTTCTTGCTTGGCAGGGGGTTGGACTCGATGGCCCTTGTGGTCTCTTCCAACTCTATGATTCTATGATTCTATGATTCACAAATACATATATTTAAACCTAGTCTGGGCCATGAAGACCTCTGTTATTTTAGACCTCATATGGTATCCTCATCTTCCCTCATTCAGCCTGTTTTAGAATGGTGAGAGGAGGAAACTGTAACATTTCACAAGAGTGATGTGAAATGCCACAGCCCTGAGAACAGCTGGTACTCAAAGAGCCATGACTATGGTAACCCATAATTTTGTATTCACTTATCGTGAAGAGTTGGCCATTGCATTTTAAAATTGGGATATGTGTGGAAGGTCTAAAAACATATGACACCCATTACAAAAATGTCATTTTGTGGTATATGTAGGCATATCTAGGTAGATTTTGGCTTGCTTCTTTTCCTTTGGAACTGCCACTGGGGAACAGGAGAACAGGAAACAGCCAAATAGGAAAGACGGGGTTTTGTTGGGAGAGAACAGACAGGCAGGAGAGAGAAGAAAGAAAATTTGCAGGGAGGGGGTGCTACACTTTTTAGAATTAAGTTGTGTGTGAGGCACAATTGGTTTCCCTGCTAGGTTCATTGCTGCCTCAGGTGAGAAGAGAAATCACTGAGGAGAGTAGTGCAACCATACTGTTCTCAGACACTTTCTTGAGATGGTACGGCTTAAGACGATGTAGTGAGGAGCAGAAGTTTGGAGTTTCTCCCCTCTCCTGCTGCCCATATAAGAGTTCTGAACAAAACTTGAGAACTGTGATGACTTGGCAGTTTCTTTGCTCCTTGGAGGATGCTGGTTCAAGGTCCCTTGCTGCCACAGAGCTTAAACTAGAAAGCAAAACTGGTTCAATATATCCCCAAGAGCACAAATCCCTAAGAAGAACTCTAAGATGATGGATAAGAAAATTACCTTAAAAAAACAAAAAACAAATCCTGTGTGCTTGTATTATCTGATAAAGGGCAACAGTTTGGTTTAGGCATATGGGCCCATGTGCAGCAAAGAAACCAAACAGACATTAGCTTGAATTTTTCAATTATGTTTGCTATTGCTATTTGTCCCTTCTACCTTCATCTGAACTGCTATCCGTTAGTCAGGGGTCAAATGGAGTGCCTGCATTAAGACTGTTCACCATAATGCTCTCCCTTCCATTTTATGGTCACTTTGCTAAAGCGAAATGTGCGCTTTTATAGACTTTACAATTATTTAGCCCTGGGAGTGTTTAATGAATACATGTGGAGGTTGTTTTAGCGGTTTACTTTTCCATTTTGTTGTCAAGGTTCTAAAGATCCCCTCCCCACCTCTGCCTTTTTATAAAAGGCTGCACTTTAGGGGTTTATGGATGTTAATGGTGCAAATCATCTTTGCGTGAAAAGATGTGCCTGTCTCCATGTGGTTATGTTGGGCTGTTACCTCTGCATTGTCCCCTTGTTGTACAAGCAGCCTCTTTATTCCCTCTCCTTCCTCAAGGCCCTGTTGCCCTTAGGAAACAAATGCTTCATGCAATGACTCCTGGGCATGTCACATCAAGGCTCAGTTGCTTTTGCTAGTTATGCTGTTTGTCAAGTTGACAGACAGCAGAGTTGAGAATCAAACCATTCCACATGAGGAGGAGAGACATTTTTCAAAAAGCTCTGCTCTCTGATGGGGGGGGGTGATTGTTTTTGCTGGCTTGTGTTTTCTCTTCCTACTATCTGTAGAGCTATAAAAGTTCAAAGTAGATTAATGTTAAAAGAAATGAAACATTTAAAATCATGTTGAAATGGCACATTATGCTCATTTATTAGCGAGATCTATAATGAGAGCCATAAAGAGAGGCAAGTGTGTTTAAAAAGAGACAAAAGAGGGAACGATGCATTCTTCCTTGAATCCCCAATCAGTCTTTGGGGGATGGTTCTGCTCTGATGTTTAATTCTTTAAATTAATTTACCTAGAGAGAGAAGGGCAAGTTCGCAGTGCTGCTACTGTTCACATGAAAAATTCAGGACTTCTTGCCTGTTTGCTCTGCCAAATGCGGTTTTGCAAAGGAATGAGTCAGCAATGAATGAGCTGGAGGAGCAATCTTATCTTTTCTCCCTCTCTCTCCCCCTCCCCCCCCTCTCTCTCTCTCACACACACTGCTAATGTGGATCTTAAGGCACAGTTGAAAGTACCTTTCTTGCCAAGCCTGTTTTCTGTTTCACAGACAGATACAGCTCATGACAGAGTATGGGGAGCTTTTGTGTGCCTTTGACATTGATGTCCGTGATCATGTTTTTTTGACACCTGTGACCAAGAGATGTGTTCTGTATTCCTAGAAGCCCCTGGGTCCCATTTTCCCCAAAGGGGCATAGAAGCACTCAGTCCATTGTATAGTATGTGGAAAAAGGGCTTGAGACATGAAATACAATATGGGTTTTGTTGTTATACCACAGCTTTGTTGAGAACTTGCTTTGACAAGGCCAAGTGTGGCCAGAATGGAGGGGACCTTCCTCAGCATAGTGTTTTTCCCTGTCTGGAGACTTGGCATGAATTTTTCAGCAGGAACAACCTGCCCAAACTCATGCTCATCCACACGGCCCTTTGTCTTGTGATTTCTTCCATTTGCCCCATGATTCCTAGGCGGGGGTCTGAGAGGCTTTTCTTTCATCCACTGCGTTCCATGGGGAAACCTGCAGTTTACTGCTAAATTGGAGCAAGCACCATTCAGCAGAAAGCCTGGTTGACATTCATTTCAATTAAACAGTAAACTGCAGGTTTTCCTGAGGAAAGTGGTGGGACAAAAGAAACACCCCTCTTGAACCCATGCCTAGAAATCACAGGGCAAACAGAAGTGTGGATGAGCCTTATGTTTGAACAAGGCCAGTCTCTGCGTAGATACTAGGAGTATCAAAATTTACTCTGTGAACTGGTCATAGGATTAGACTTATTCAGCCATGGTTGGATGGCCATCTATCCTGGATGCTTTAGTTGAGATTCCCTCATTGCAGGGGGTTGGACTAAATGACCCTTGTGTCCCTTCCAACTCTATAATTCTATGATTCTATGATTAACCATATACTTAAAACCTACATAGCTTTCTTTAACTCTTGGTGAAAGATTACACTGGAGCAGTAAGAGCCAGTAATCTCTGGGGATTGGCGGGGTCATGCCAAGACCTTTTCCAAACTCTGCTCAGCTCAGCCATGGGACCTCAAAACCCAGTCCCAAACTTTCCTGCTGACTCTGCCAGGAGAAGCTCCTCCTAGAGGCTCTTGAACAGAGTTTAGAGTAACTTATGGCAACCTAAGTTACACTTATGGTCAGGATTGTTCTGTCAGTGTGGAATATTTAAAAGGCCTGTGTGTGGCTCCACTGCTGATAGGTGGATTTCAAACATTACAGAAATCCTGTCTGAGGAGAAATGCATAAAACCCAGACATCAAAGCAGCTTTCCCATCCGAATCGGGTATTCCCAAAAGGCATGGCTGAGGTGAGTTTGGGGGTGAGGGGCATGGACATGTGGAAGCATTTCCCATGGGAGGACAGAAAAGATCTGGAAATAGGGTGAGCAAGGAGCTGGTGGCCCCCAGGTGGGCAACCACAAGGAATGAATTCGGGTGGCCCCTTAATCTGTCACATGCCGCCAAGCAGAAAGGAATGTGGCCACACTCAATCTGAAATCCACGGAAGCAGTGCTGTAGTAAAATTCTCTTCACTGCTTGGGAGGAACCCACAAAATCCAGCACACCAAGTATTCACATACACAGGATGGTCAGCAGCTTTTCATTGTAAATCTGTATGTACCAAATGTCTGGGACGCGGGTGGCGCTGTGGGTTAAACCACAGAGCCTAGGACTTGCTGATCAGAAGGTCGGTGGTTTGAATCCCCATGACGGGGTGAGCTCCCGTTGCTCAGTCCCTGCTCCTGCCAACCTAGCAGTTCGAAAGCACATCAAAGTGCAAGTAGATAAGGAAGGTAAACGGCATTTCCGTGCGCTGCTCTGGTTCGCCAGAAGCGGCTTAGTCCTGCTGGCCACATGACCCAGAAGCTGTACTCCGGCTCCCTCGGCCAAGAAAGCGAGATGAGCACCGCAACCCCAGAGTCGGCCACGACTGGACCTAATGGTCAGGGGTCCCTTTACCTTTACCTTTACCAAATGTCTAGGACTGGCATAACCAGAAGGTACTGTTGAACTGTGTTGCTGACCAGAGGCTAGGCTTTACTAGAAGCCTGTTCAGGTTTTGAAGCCCGCATGCTGCTTCTTTGGTGAGCGGGAAGATGATAAGCTCTTCAGATTTCCTGATTTGTCTGAGACATTGAGACTTCCACCCTGCTCTGCGTTGTTGGCATGCGAGTGCCAATAAACTATGTACACTTAAAGCATGTAGACAGAAATCATAGATGCCTGTGCCTTTTTTCACTATCTCTCAGAACTCAGCATTGAAATTTAGTTTTTGAAATAAGGGTTAAGGCTTAAATATGATTCTTGTTTTTAAGTGAAATGTTATTACATTTTTCTCTTCTTGCAGAAATGGGCAAAGTGTAATGTGTTCCATTACAAAGTGTTACAAAATGACCTTGACCTTTAGCAAAACAAAAAATAATAATGAAAATTGTATTACCACAGAACTTGTGAGAAAAAGGGAATTGTTGCTACAGCACATAGAGTGCAACTGTAAATTTTCCCCTCATCCATCTCTAGTAATTTATTCGCCAACCTGGAAGATACTGGTGCTTCCTTTTTTGATAGCATTCTGAATATATTTGAAAGGCTGTTTGTTTGTTCTTTCATCAGACTGCTTTTGTTTCTGATACAAAATTCAGTAAAATAAATATATTTGTGAAATTTTATTTTCATGTATTGTTCTCACTTTGCAATTACAAAACTCATCCCAAATGGGTTTTATTTGTAATTTCTATTATTTTATTACAACGGGATTAATCCTGCCAGACTGCCAGGGACTGGCTAGATGAAGAAGGAGTGGTGGGAGGCAGCAGCAGGGGAATCCCCAAGGGAAACCCCAGAGGAGGACGGCTCAAAGCCCAGGGATCGGTGGTGGGACACTGAGGAGAGGTCAGAGGGAAAAGAGGAATAAAGAGTTAACTTCTCTAACAAACTCTGCTTCTTGCTTGCTGGACAGAGTCTGACTTTTGCCCTGACAGACTGACTACAGATCAGAATCTAAAGACATAGCCCACTGGGGAATTCTCTAGCACAATCCACATTAAGAAGAAAAAGTGTTGAACCAGAGCAGTGAGTAACTCTCTGCTATTTTCCCTTTAACCACTGGGTGCTTGATAGAGATTGTTAATTAAGTAATCCAACAGGGCATGAAAATCTGACACAGGTATTAAGTAAATTGTGGGTTTCTGCGTGTTAACTGATAAATATAAGTTGCTTTTATAAGATTTCATTTTCCTTGTGCCTTGTTGAGTAATCACCTCAGTGTCCTGGCCGAACAATGGGGGTGGAGACACTCCTTCAGGTATACTGAATCTGTTCAGGGCTTTAAAGGTCAGCACCACCACTTTGAATTGTGCTCAGAAACATACTGGGAGCCAGTGTAGGTCTTTCAAGACCGGTGTTATGTGGTCTCGGCGGCTGCTCCCAGTCACCAGTCTAGCTGCCACATTCTGGATTAGTTGTGTTTCCGGGTCACCTTCAAAAGTAGCCCCACGTAGAGCATGTTGCAGTAGTCCAAGTGGGAAATAACTAGAGCATGCATCACTCTGGTGAGACAATCTGTGGGCAGGTAGGGTCTCAGCCTGCGTACACAACTGTCCTGTACACAAAATTGACCTGCGCCTCCAGGGACAGCTGTGAGTCCAAAATAACTCCCAGGCTGCGCACCTGGTCCTTCAGGGGCACAGTTGCCTTATTCAGGACCACAGAGTCTCCCACACTTGCCCACCCCCTGTCCCCCCAAAACAGTACTTCTGTCTTGTCAGGATTCAACCTCAATCTGCTAGCTGCCACCCATCCTCCAACTGCCTCCAGACACTCACACAGGACCTTCACCGCCTTCACTGGTTCTGATTTAAAAGAGGTAGAGCTGGGTATCATCCGCTTACTGATGAACACCCAGCCCAAACCCCCTGATGATCTCTCCCAGCAGCTTCATATAGATGTTAAAAAGCATGGGGGAGAGGACAGAACCCTAAGGCACCCCACAAGTGAGGGCCCAGGGGTCTGAACACTCATCCCCCAACACCACTTTCTGGACATGGCGCATAATGTTATACCATTGTATAACAGTGCCCCCAGCTCCCAGCTCCTCTAGGCAGTCCAGAAGGATGTTATGGTCGATGGTGTCAAAGGTTGCTGAGAGATCCAGCAGAACTAGGAAACGGCTTTCACCCTTGTCCCTAGCTCACCGGAGATCATCGACCAGTGCGACCAAGGCAGTTTCAGTCCCATGATGAGTCCTGAATCGTGACTGGAAGGAATCCAAATGGTCCGCATCCTCCAGGCGTGCCTGGAGTTGTTCAGCAACCACCCACTCAATCACCTTGCCCAAGAATGGAAGCGAGTTAAGGCAATTATTATGTTTCTGTGTGAACTTTGTAAGGCTCTCCCTTTTTTTAAAAAAAACTGGTAAGTCTTTTGTTTGCAGTAAATCATCACACGCTGATCCAAAAATCCTGCTCAGGTGGCATGCACCATTTTTGTCAGTTCCGATGAAATAAAAATCTAAGCGTCTGCTCATTAATTTTCCCAGATCAGTTGCACAATAAATCAGTCTTTCCAAGGGAGATTTTTCCAAGTCAAATTTACAATCCAAACATGATAACAGAGCAATGGCTCGCCTCCCCCTCTGACTATCAATCTCGCAACATAGTCTGTCTCATAATGGCGAATCCCGATTAAGAACTGCGTCACAGGAGAGCCTTTCATTTTCTTTCCAGATCTTCCAAAAAACAAAGCCTTTAGTTATTTCCACACAGTTTATTTTCCAATCTCACTTGCTATCAGTCATGTGACGGTTCTTCTAGGGGAGGGGTTGTTAGGTAATATCATAATAAAAAGAAGAAGAAGCTTCCCCCCCCTTTTCGTTCAGTTTCAACATACCGACATATCTGTTATTCTTTGATGTTTTCTTCTGTATAGTCCATTCCATCACTCTTAACTTCTCAGTGACAGGCTTAATAAGCATCTGATACACCCTTTCCTTCGCTCGAAACATGTGCAATTACTTTTATATCCAATATTTTATCTTAAGTAATGCAACTAGCGTCACTCTCAGAAGCAGCGTCCGGGAGATCCAAAGCTCACTCAAGGGCTTTCCGTCCAGTGCCCTCCCCCCTCCTTCTTTCAAACTCGGGGTGATTTATGGGCAACCGCAGACGAGGCTGCATCTTCCCTTCCTCGGGAAGAATTTTGGGAGGCTGATTTACTCCCATATCAGCCTCTTAATTACCTCGTGTGAGCTGGAGAGATGGTATTGTTGGCCATCTTCCAAGGCGCCCCTAGCGGCCCCCTCCAAATGAGAGAATGTTTTAAACAGTATTTAGAATGTTGCAATTGTTTTTAGAATGCTTTAAAAATGCTTTATTATGGATGCATTTGCTGCCCCAGGCTCCTTGGAAGAAAGGGCAGGATAAAAATCAAATTACTGCTGTTGTTATTATTACTATTATTGTTACTATTATGATGATGATTATGAAACCTCATTGCAGCAATGGTGCAGCCCATAAACAACTTTACTACTTTGTTTTTTAGATTGCATGAACTAGCCCTTCCTCGTGATGGCCGTGTCCAGCCGATTCCAATGAAGCCCCATGTGGCTCTAACTGGAAAGGGTCTGGCTGTGTTCACGCGGCAGCAGTATACCTGAACCACATCATGCATGTGCTGGGATCTTTAGTCCATACTCGACCCCTGTCCTGCTTGTGGATGTGAGAGATAGAATAGCGCACTCCCTGTTGTGCATTTCAGCACCCAGAAATGTTCCTTCTGCCACTTCCAACCTCTGTGCATGGATCATACTTAATTGGTTGAGATTCATAATTGTCATGTTGCGAAAGCAAACTGTCTGCCCCTGCAGTGTCTTTTAAGGGCCACAAAAGAGGGAAGCAAAATGCTTCCCCCCACATGTTTTGTGAGAGACCCACTCCTTCCTGAGAACAAGGACCGTATAGTGGTAAATTGCTAAATATGTGATCTTTTTATTCTGTGAAATTTGCCTTGTGCTTAAAATAGGTCTTATGAGCATTAAGCTAATCAGCAGCCTCCAGATACCTGCAGAACTCCATCTCATTACAGGAGATACCTGGGGCCTCCTGTGGAGGATCCATCTGCTTGCCTTTGCTTATTTTTAAACGTACGACTGGAGCCAATTATACTATATTGGTTCCTTTCCATATATGACTTCAGTGAGCATCTAACATATTGCAGGGTGCATTTATATTATGACTGAACAAACAATTATTGGGGAGTGGGGAATGGAGCTGAAAAATGAGAAGATGTGAGATGTTAAAAAAAACTTTTGCACAACTTTTTCATTTTTTGCATCAGCCTGTCCATCTGAGAGGAAGAGGAAAGTTGGCAGGTCCCTGTTGGCCCCTCGCTCTGCTTCCTTCATTCCTGCGTAGCAGTAAAATTCCACTCTGGGCACAGACTTACTCAGCTGCAGAATCAGGACCTGTTCAGGTCTGAAAATCCCCAGCATGAGCTTGTAGGTCTGCCAAGGGCAATACCCACCCCATTGTTTAAGTGAATTGTATCTGTTCCTTCTGCAACACACAAAAACCTGGAGCACCCTCATTCAAACTTTTGCTTCTCTACTACTCTTAGGCAGCAATCCTAAACCCACTTTCCTGGGAGTACACTCTGCTGAATTCAGTAGGGCTTACTTCGGAGTAGACACATGGCAGATTCACATGTTCATTTCAAGCACTACAATAACAGTGAAAAAGCAATCATGGCATCCCCTAAAGAGCTGTGGGAGCTGAGAGTTGTGAGAAGACCCAAATCCACCCCACTGCGTATCCTTAAATAAGTGTCCACATAAAAATCAAGCCAACTTTACTCATGGAGCTGCAAATCATGAAGCATCTAGTAATAAGGAATGAAATATCAAGTGATATATGTGGCATATTTCAACAGTATCCTGGACCAGCAATTGATAAACCTTAACCTATGTATTTAGTTGCTTGTGCTGCAAAAAGAAAAAAATCTGAGGCTTCTCTAAACATTAAACAAGTTCCATAAGTTTAAGCAGAATGCAAGGCTCCCTTTGCCTTTGATGTTTGTTGATGCAATTATCTGTAGCTTCAAGGACAGCGAACAATGGTACTGAAATGTCTCTCACCTTTGACCTTAGCATTCTTCATATCCACATTATTTAGCAAAGGCTTCTGGGGTGTGTGGAAATCACAATGTCAAAATAATCTCTTAATAATTTCGCATAAATCTTTAGCTTCATATATTAGATGAAGCTATATGCTTCTCATTAATTGAGATGACAATTAACAGAGAATAGACCAAAGTGTGTTTACACCGGCTCCGGTGTTTTTAATAAGCTCAGCTACTGTATGGCACATCTGCTTGGCTAAGTGAATTTAGCGCTCATGCAAAATGCCATATGGCCTCACAAGGGACTCAGCAGCACCGGTGGAGACAGACCTTTGCCTTTCGTCTATTATTAACTGTTGGAGGTACACTGAGGAAGAGAAGAATGGACTGCATTTTAGAAGCCCTTGCAAAACAGCACCCAAGTCCCATTTTGAAATGAATTTCACTCCCATCTTCCTGACACACTGATTTATTTATTTATTTTATGGTGGGACAAGATGAATTGCTGGCCAGTCAGCTCTACTTAAACTGTGACCTTTAACTATTTGCACTCTTCTTTTTTAAAGCCTTGTCTTCTTGACTATATAGTTCACAATAGTTGTACCAGATAACCCAGATTGCAGAGAATGCCTTGATTTGGAAGCTTCATAACACCCGCCCCCCGCCCCCCATCCATTTTCCTTTTCCACTTCTAGTTTGTCACATATAGTTATGTTGCAAATTCCAATTAAGCGTTTCAGTGAGATTTCCGTATGTGGCCAAAATCCCAAGGGATTTCTGCTCCCCCTTTAATTCTGTGCAGAAAACAGGGACAAGAAGATTGGGAGAGATAATTATAGGCTTCTTTCCCAATCTGCCAAGTAGAGCACAGGAACACAGGTGCAGAAAGAGTAGCTTTGTAGCCAGCCCTGTAGCACCTTCCCCAAGTGGTTATGAAGTGGTTATGAATGATGGACACAACAACTTAGATTGGATCAAATAAGGCCAAAACCTTACTGATGACAGATGTAAGATGTTTGGCATAGGCAACCGTTCACTGCCCGAAGTGATGCCAATAATAATAATAATAATAATAATAATAATAATAATTTATTATTTATACCCCACCCATCTGGCTGGGCTTCCCCAGCCACTCTGGGCGGCTTCCAAAAATATTAAAATACTGTAATACATCAAACATTATAAGCTTCCCTTAACAGGGCTGCCTTCAGATGTCTTCTAAAAGTCTGGTAGTTGTTGTTCTCTTTGACATCTGGTGGGAGGGCGTTCCACAGGGAGGGCGCCACTACCGAGAAGGCCCTTTGCATGGTTCCCTGTAACTTGGCTTCTCACAGTGAGGGAAGTGCCAGAGGGCCCTCGGTGCTGGACCTCAGTGTCCGGGTAGAACGATGGGGGTCAACCTGTCATTGGGGATTCCAATGACTTACAACAAATAGGGGGACCCCGCAGAGATTGCTGCCTTGAGGGGTGCTGGACACCTGGATGAAAGCAGCTTCTCCTGGATCCCTTTAATGGGATACGCTACCTTTGGAGGGGCAGGCAGAGACTATCACCCTCCCCTCCACCCAAGACTAAGGTATATCCAATGCTTAAATGATCTGATGAGGAAGAAACTAGATGCCATGACCATAGCTGTCAACTTTTCCCTCTTCTTGCAAGGAATTCTATTCAGAATAAGGGAACTTCCCTTTAAAAAAGGGAAACGTTGACAGCTATGCATGACAAGGGCAGAGCATCTTAAGTATCCTGGGAGTGGACCTGAGGGAAGCCTCCCTGCTCCGTCAGGCCCACTCCCAAAGGAGGCCTTGCTTCCAAGCCTGCCTGTGATTGGCCAATCTTGCAGGTGGGCCTGGATCCATTTCCCGGCCAGCAAGGTGAGTGTCAAGCTCTCCATGCCAGCCAGAAAGGAAAGCCTCCCCAAGTGCTACTGAAAAAATATAAATGTTATTCCAGGGCATTAGAAGATAGTTTTCCTAGCAAGATAGGACTGCCATATTTCAAACAGTAGAAATCCAGACAGAAAAAAACTTTTTTTTATAAAGTTGTTGAGCTTTTCATTGCAAAAACATTGCTATTTTTGAGCTATTTTTATGGGAAATTGGCAAAAACAATACTGCCGACATAGGCTGCCATACGTCCAGATTTTCCTGGACATTTGACCAATTTCCAGCGGGAAAAGGCTAGAGAGAGCAGTATTCCAGATATGTCCAGGTGTATGGCAACCCTATAAGACTCTCTGAGACAGGAGAATTGAAGGGAAGCACATTCTGACCTTGTTCATGAGCAGGAGGACACAGGGCTGTTTCAGGGTGTACTTTTCATTATTAGAATTTGTTGCAATCTGTCTTGAGAATCATTTGATTGAAAGGTAGAGTAAAACTAAGTTGCTCTGAAACTTTTGGAAGGAAGGAAGGAATAGGGCTGTGTTGTATTGGGCAGAAGGAAGAGGATGTCTGGATGTGCAGGGCAGCTTTGGACAAATTGGGACTGTTGCCCAAGGAGCATAGAAGTGTAATGTTTGCATAAAAGAGAGAAGTCTGCCAGTTGTGGTTTCTAGTAGAGCTGGACTCTTGTCATTTCTGTGTGCACAGTGCCTTTGGGGCAGGCGTCCAACAAACATGGAAGGAAAGAGGCTATCACCCAATGGCTTTGCCTGTGGCTATGGCAGGGGGCATGGCGGCAGCAGCAGAGTTCTGGTTCCCACTGTTGCCATTCCGCCTCCCTGGTCCTCCACCTCTGGGAAGGATGCTAGTGTGACCCTCTAAGGCCATAGTAAATATTAATGGCTGGCAGAGCTTCACTGCTAAGCTGCTAGCCAAAAAGCCAGGCTTTAATAAATCAATAAAAGAAGCGAAGGGTCTACCTCTCCCCCCATCCTCCTCTGCTCATCCCCCCTCCCCAATGGCCCCACATGCAAGAGTGGGGGCAAATTGAGGGCATCTATCCATTCCAAGTTTCTACCATCGCTGCCACACTGCACATTTCCCTGTCTTCTGTCCTACCCTTAAGACTTGTGCATTAGCTGCCAGCCTCCTAATAAAAGGATCAGGGCGCTGGTAAATATGAAGCATCCCTCAGATCCATTGGCAAGTTCACTTTTGGCTCATTTTACCCATAGCCCACAAGCAATAAGGAAAAGCCTACCATCTCCCTTGGGGATCTAATAAGCAGCATTATTATCCCATCAGAACCTGAACTTGGGTAAGTGCTTTATGATATAATAAACGTTGACAGGCCACAAAGCATCTTGCTGCATGAAGGCAGCAGAGCAAAGAAGCAGGCTATATAAACACTAGGTCGCCAGCCCTTATAGAACTTTAATCAAGATTAATCTCACTTTACCATGGCATGCTTTATTAAGATATGTGTGGTAGTCTCATTCCTGAAATGAGAAGAAAGGAACCAGAAAAGAAAATAGCACTTCACATAAGCAAACCTAGAGTGTGATCTGCCAAAGGTTTTGGTTGCCAAAGGCAGTACTGTAGTTGTTTTGGATTCAGATTGGCAAGGAAGATCACAAAAGTTGCTCTTTGATGGGTTTCATTTACAGAGTGAGAAAAATATACAATAAAGCAAGAGGAAACAGACATCATCTGTTGCTGGGGGATCCCTTCCCTTCCTGGGCAGGCAATGCATTGATCTCCTTACAGGCCATGAGGCAGCCTTGGTCAGCAGCAAGATCTGCCCTGGGCTTCCCACAGGCTGTGGGTGGGCTTAATGGGAGTGCTGGTGACATTTGATCACCAGCTTTGTGGGTGTCATTCCCGTGACCCTGTCCATGTTTCTGTCTGGCAAGGTCAAAGGAGTGGTTATAACCAATGTGGGGCTGCAAAGGGAGGTGATGGCTCTTCTCCATGGCACTTAAAGTGCTGAGTCAAGGAGACCCAGGTGGCCCTATTGTGAAAGGACATGTGGCCTCGTACCCTGCTCAGGTGGCCTTTCTATGATAAGTGATGATTCTGGCACACTGAATTGTTTTTCTTTATTTTTCTTTCAGAGGACAAAGTGTGGACGACTGTGAATCATGATTTGCAGGAACATTCCCCGGTGGTGAGCAAGAGGCCGGAGAAGCACGCTTTGCTGCAGCTGAATTACAGTGCCACCATGGATCAGATCTCCGCCATCACAAGCAGCGCTGAGTATTGTGAGCAGTTCATTTCCTACACCTGCAAAATGTCAAGGCTGCTGAACACCCCAGGTAAGCAGGCCATTTTCTAAACAAGTGTCCTGGTTTTGCATCTGGCCTAAATCTAATCCAAAGCGCTTCCTGGTGTGGCTCTAGTAATCCAGCCCACTTGGGATGGGGGGTGTCCTTTATTTGTACTACCTTATTAATGATATTGTCATTTTTGTGTGCTGCTTATGAAATATTTATTCAGTTTGGGATGAGTTGTGCTGCCATTTCCATAAGCTAATTTTAATGTAGTGAATACAAAAAAGTGAATTCAAAAAGTAGCCTCTTCCATCCCCACATTCAACTCTTGTAAGAATTTTTATTTTTGCTGTTGCCATCTTTGTTTCTGTACAGAAAGCTGATTTCTAAAAAGGAAGATGTTTCCAAGCATCTGCTTAGAAGCCACACCCTCTGACCTGGGAGTCTTAGGTGGGAGAGAGCTACTCAATGGGGAAGGAAATGCACTAAGGCCATACCCAGCAGTGCCCTGTTATTAGCATTTTAGATGTAACAGAGTTGAGTCCTTCTACTGAAAAGAAGATCCTGGTCTTATTTAGAGTCTCTTTGGGTACAAAACAGAAGCAGGAGTGTCTCAAACTTCCTGTTCCTCTTCATCTTCCAGTTCAGACTTTTGACCCCCTCCGTGTGAGCACTTGTGGGAGCTTGGATGGCTATTAATACAAGCTTGGTGTGTGTTGTTATGTCCTGAACATTCACCTCCACTTTTATTATGATCTTCAAGGAAGAAATTGCATTACAATATATTTTGTGTTTTGCATCTTGCCTTCCTTGCTGGAAAATGGGCATGGGATCTACAGTAGCTGTTGCTTGAATCTGAAGCACAGAATTGCACTTGGAACAAATGTACCAATTTCAGCCTGATACCTCAGGGAGACATAAAAGCATGTTGCTAATAAACTTGCAAGCATGGAATGATAAATGTGTGAGGTAAACCAAAGGCCTCACTTTGCTCAGGTAGTCAAAGTTTACAGATTATCAAAAGCACCTTAAATATCAAAGAACTGGAGGTTTATAAGCAGAGGTTGAATGGGCATCTGTCATGGATGTTTTAGCTGAGATTCCTGTGTTGCAGGGGGTGGACTAGAGGACCCTTGGGGTCCCTTCCAACTCTACAATCCTATGATTCTATTATTGTATGGCTGACAGTCTTCCATAGCTATGCTTCTCCTAACTTGCTAATTTTAGAGGGGTGGCAGTTTCCAAAGAATTGGGAGGTGTTTACAGAGAGAATCCCTATTATATTTTGTTATGTCTTCTTTGAACTACACATATTTTAGATCTGGCACACAGGATGTTCTCAGAGAATTAGATGCATTATTATACCACACACAAGCACACAAACACATTTTGCTTCCAAAGAGCGAGACTGGGAAAAACAAATCAATGCAGATCATTTTAAGTATTGTTTACATCCCGCCAGTGGCTAGTCTGCGCACATTCTACATTGGTGATTTACACAGCAGAAAAGCAGAAGCTGATCCATTTCTTCTGTAAATAGCCTGTTCCTCAGCGCCGTTCAGCAAGTGGCCAGCTCCTTTTTGTCCCTATCCTCCTCTTCTGTTTACTCTTTGGGAGTGTTGTCTTATAATAGATAATGATACACTGCTTATCTTAGAATATAAAATTCTGTGGCTACTTCTCCTGGAGAATTTTACAAATAAATCACACTGGGCTGGCGTGCATGCAGGTGGCGCAGGGGGACTAGATAAAAAACATAAAAATGGTTTTTGCTTTTGTAGGGTGATGATATTTTAGGCCATATCACAACTAGGTCTGGGCAATATTTGGTTTTCAACATTTCAATATATCACCTGCTAAACATTGTGATATACCAATATATCACAATGTCTGAAATAAAGATGGAGCTATGTAGAGGCATTGGCTGGCTTCACGTCTTTTCCTGCATCGTGATTTTTTTCGGCGCTGCTCTTGTCATTTGCTGCCCCCTGCATTGGGGAGGGGAGAGCTGAGCTGGCAGAGGTAACATTAACAAGGAATGCGGAATCAAGAGAAGCATTGGCTGGCTTCATGGTTTTTCTCACTGTGATTTTTGAATAGCACATATACACACACTTCATGATTTGGTACTTCAAACTGGTTTTGGACAATATATTGCTCAGTCCAAACACACATTACGATTCGCAATATATTACCAGGTCAAAAATTATGAAACCGATATCACACTATGGGCTTCAAAATGGTTTTTGACGATATATTGATATATCGCCCAGCCCTAATCACAAGAGAAGTTCCTGCTCAGATGCTCAGAGCATCCAGCTAAGTCAATTCAACTGCTTGTGTGCTTGTACTTTTGTATGGAGCGGAAACTGGTTTAAAAACACTCGTGTCAGATGTCCTTCTGTACCCTAGAAGCATTCCTTTCTGTTGTAATGAGGAGGAGGAGGAGGCTGGTGTCAGTCAGAGACAAGGCAGTCCCTTCTGAGGTGCCAGAGCAGGAGGCACCGGCCAGTCTAGTAAGCTATGGCAGCTTTCATTTTATACACTGAAAATTCTCTAGTTGGGAAGTGGCAGTTTCTGATCAGCCTCCCTCAGGTGGTGATGCAATAGTGATTAATGCTGGTCACCGACAACCATAACAGCGGTGGTCAAGGGCAAGGCAGCCATGGCAAGCCAGGGTGGAGACAGATTTGTGGCTGCCTTAGATGCTCAGAGCAGGAGAGGGCTCTGCGGAAGAAGATCCAAGGTCAGCTGGTTGACAAGAAGCAGGCAGGCCAGACTCCCAAGGAGAAGCAAAGCCCAGGTCAGTCAGAGTCAGGACAAAGGGACAGTGTGGGTGGGTGTATGAAAGAGAGAAAGAATGTTTGTGTCTGAATAAAATAATATAGACTGGCATATTGTCCATGAATACTGGGAGTGAGGAATTCCTATATGCTTAATTCCTTAGTCATATAATGCAGAGTTTTCACCTCTACTCTGCCATTAAGTTGACAGGCAACTCTTCCTTCTTATGGTTCTTTAAAGTGGACTTGGACCAGGCAGCCCTTCAAATAGAGGACTTCTTCAAACAAAGGACTGTACTCATAAAGCAGGACACATTGGAGAAGAACAAGAGTTTGGATTTGATATCCCGCTTTATCACTACCCTAAGAAGTCTCAAAGCAGCTAACATTCTCCTTTCCCTTCCTTCCCCACAACAAACACTCTGTGAGGTGAGTGGGGCTGAGAGACTTCAGAGAAGTGTGACTGGCCCAAAGTCACCCAGCAGCTGCAGGTGGAGGAGCGGAGACGCGAACCCAGTTCACCAGATTACGAGTCCACTGCTCTTAACCACTACACTACACTGGCTCTCAATGCCACTTTAAATTGGACCTGAAGGCCTTTAACAGTTTTGTTGCCTATGATTTTTTGTTTTATGGTATTCTGGTTCTAGGTTGGTGTTGCTTTCATCCTCCTCCATTACTGTAAACATGTTTGCTACCCCACATATCCTCTGACGATAGTGTCTGAAGCATCAGTTGCCCTATAAAATGTGTTTGGAGGCTGAAACCAAATGAGAACTGATCATTAGGCCCATTACAAGAACATCCAGACAAGTTCTAGGCAAGGAATCTAGAACTGATTATCAAAATGCTTGATTGGACTTGACTAAAAGATCAGTGGGTTTCAGCTATACTCTTCGTAAGCCGACAGAGTTATGATACCACCTACTGGAAGAAATTAGCTAAAATAAGTTTTAAACCCTCTCCCTCCTCCTGATTACTCCAGGCTCATTCTCTTTGAATTACATCTGGAATCACAAATAGGTTTTTTACTTCACAACAGAAGCAATAAAGTGGCAAGCAGACTATTTGGGTTCTAGAGATGAACATGTGGGGTGTAAGGAATTGGTAAAAAAAATTGCTGCATAACTTAAAAAAAAATTAAACCTTTTGAGGGCTCCTTTAAGTCCACGTATGGTTTGGGTTAGTGGTTTATGGCTCAGAGTTGTTCAACAGGATATCTTAAATGTGCCAAATAATGGAGTAGGTGAAGTGTCTCGCTGGTTCAAAGCGAAAGCCCAGCTGCACCAGCATTCCTGCTGCTTCCAGCACTGCCAGCTCAGACGCAAGCAAAGTCATACTGGTGAAGGCAAAGACTTAATTTTTGTCCTCAATATGTCAATTTATCATTGGCTAGTTTTCATCTGAATTATATTTCAGAGAATCATAGAGTTGGAAGGGACTCCAACCCCCTGCAATGCACAGATCTCAACTAGATCATGTACGTTAGGTCCACTCACCTTTTCCTGGTGGGCAGTGTTGCGGCTGGGCAGCTGGGACACAACAGCTTACTGGCCTAAGGGGCGGAAGGACACTGCCTCTCCCCTGCGTCTTGCTGGCCGTGTCATCTTTGCTGGGGTTCTTCCCCCTGTGGAACAGCCCCAGCCAGTCAGCTTTCAGGGTGGGTGTGGCCGCGGGCGATTTAACTGTAGCGCAGGCGGGCAGTTCCCTCTCTCTCGCCCCATCACCAGATCACCCAAACCCCCACCCTCTTTTTATGCTTTGCTCAGATATGACCTTGCTTGTCATTCGCCATATTGTTCAGGCCAGGAATTTTTCCATTTGGCAAGCTGGCACCGGCCATTTGGTTTTCGCTACCTGCTAGCAATCATCACAACTTTTCCCCCCAAGGGAATCCGTTCCACTGTCCAACAGCTCTTACTATTGAAAAGTTCTTCCTGATGTTTAGTCAGAATCTCCTTTCATGTAACTTGGATCCAATGTTCAGGTCCCATCCTCCGGAGCAGGAGAAATAGGCTTGGCTTTCTTGCTTATTTTCTTAACCCACATAATGCTTTATAAAGAGCATAAATGGAGGGCATCAAGAGATTTTTAAAAGAATATTTGTATCAAAGCAAAAGATAAAGATTGCCTGTGCTATATTAAAAAAAAACAAAAAACCAGAAACAGTATCGATAGGCATGGGGGACAGAAAAATCAATAAAACAAGCTTGCTGCAAAAATTGATTTGGACATGAGCAAACAACGTTTTAGCTGCATCTGCTGCTTAGAAATCTCTTGCCCTTTGATGAGCAGTGTCACTGCTGGGATGGTGAAGTCAGAAAAGCACTACAAGCACCAGAAAGGCAGAATTGCAGCAAGAACGAGAGAAAGCTCCAGCTGGAAACTGGATGTTTAAGGCATTGTGTGAAGTTGCTCCCTTCTTCTAAAAAGATTAAATTCCAAATGTGAGAAATCGTTACTTAGGAGGCAGGACAAATATTGCTTGGGAGTGCCCCTGCTACACTTGTTCTGCCACCATGGTGAACATGCAGACTCACTGGAGAATCATCTGGCATTTCCTATTTTGAGCAGAATCCCAGACTTATTCATAGGTGAGTTACATGAGAAAAGCACTTGCCCCTATAGGCATTCCCCAGGCACGCTGCCATTTTCAGATGCATTAACCACCTTTAGCAGCCCATGCATGTGTTGTGTTACCATGCCTGCAGCCCGCCCACCTGAGCTGCCAACAGTTGGTGTGTAATGTGCCCGTGTGCTTTCAGCTGGCAAAGGGTGGTGCAGTGCTTTGGCTTGGGTGGGGCCATATC
Organism: Podarcis filfolensis; assembly: GCF_964270895.1. Taxonomy (NCBI): domain Eukaryota; kingdom Metazoa; phylum Chordata; class Lepidosauria; order Squamata; family Lacertidae; genus Podarcis; species Podarcis filfolensis. Next base: position 1,402,214 of record NC_139614.1, on the reverse strand, counting down.
CCTGAGCAGTCATGAATTTCCCAGGGTGCCTTGAGCCAGTCACTGCCTGAGCCTAGCATACTCAGTGCCAAGGGATCATGGGCCAGGCCAGGCCTGCCTTCCAAACCTCCAGGCTTGTAAAACATCACTTGAGCAAAGGACATCATCACTCCTGCTGTGAAAAAGGTACTAGAGGTGTGACACCCCCACCCAGGGCCGGATTTACGTATAAGCTAAACAAGCTATAGCTTAGGGCCCCACTCTTTGGGGCCCCCCAAAAAAAATTAAAGAAAAAAAGCAACTGGGTGTACATTTCCAATTACTTTGATAAAATACATATTTTGTTATGTGCAAATGACTTGATATTTTGTTATGTTGAAATTGTTAATAAAAAAAATTAAAACAAAAAACCCAACACCAAACATATTGCACAATAGGACTGGGGAACATGTGGTCCTTCAGGTGTGGCTGAACTGCAGCTCGCATCATCTGGACTACTGTATTCCCTCATCATTGAATACAAACATTGATGGGTTTAAATGCTTATTGATGACAGAAAAACATTCTGCCCGTGTTTCAAGCCCTCGCTCTGGTTACTGTAACAACCACATGTTGGCCAGGGATTATTGAAATGGCTTCTGGAGTTAATCCCTAGAATATCATGGCGCAAATTTATATATGAAAAACATCTGTAAGAAGTGGAACTTCTTTTATTCCAATGCTTCTGTTATATTTAAAATTAGGTAATAGGCATGTCTCGTCCTCAGTTACCTGAGGGAAGATGGTAACTAGGTGGCAGGTAAAAAAGATGACGACAACTTTCCCTGGTTCCTAGTGTGGAGTTATTCACAAGAATTTGCAGATACCTAGCCTGGTCTCTTCTTGTGATCATGATGAAGTGCCAGTTTTGTCACATACAGAGGCTCAAATGCTTGTGCTTTCAGATATCTGATTGTGCAGAATGCAATCAGGGGGGGAACCCAGCTTAAAATAACTTCTCTGTTCTATTGAGGGAACTAATCTTTGTCTTAAATTGCTGACAGCTCGACACAGGTGGTGGTAACCTGGGGCTTGCTCAGGGCACTGCAGGTTGAGACTTGCATCTCCTGTAATCAGTCTGATTGTCAATGGCACTTCATTGGTGTACAGAACATGCTTTTTATTATCGTTCTCTAATGCTTTTTCTCTTGGTAAAGGAAATAATGGTAAATTTAAGTTGTCGTTTCCTAACTCTGCAAAGATTTTCTTTCTCTCCCCTTCCCCACACAACTACTCCTAACTCCAGGTCTCTTCATCCTCGTTATCCTTTTAAATTACATTCTGTTTCATTAATTAAATACAATCCTCCCATATTGATATGGGGATTTTTTCAATCGCACTAAGTTAATATTGTGTTGTAAACTGCCCTGTGATCCTCTGATGAAGGGCAGTATAGAAATTTAATAAAATAATATGCAAAACAGATCAGACATAAAATACAATGGGAAAAACTTATTGACTCTGTTTGGATAATTTTTAATTAGAGAGAATGTCAAAATCAATCTCAACCAAAGAAACCAAGGTGAAATAAGATCCGGAGCTCTGGTTGAAGAAGAGTAATTTTGGATTAGACCAAGGCCTATAGCGTGCTTTGCTCATGGTCCATCCCTGGAGCCCATTCTTGGCTCCAGTATCTCTGCCTTCAAGCTGGGATTGGATGACAGAATACATTCCACACCTGCCAGTCTGTTCTGGATTTGGGGTGGACTGAAATCAGCTTGCTTCAAGAGCTTCCAAAACTTTTGGATGTGAAACCCAATGGCTCTATTTACACCTAGCTGCAATGTGCAGGAGTTCCCATGTTACAATTAAAAACCTGGTTGGCATGCTACAGAGTTCAGTGGGTAAGATAAACAACCATTTGGGAGAAGTTGAAACAAGAGAAGTTGAAGCTGGCACAGGAGGAAGAAAGAGGTGATTCCAATGTAAGGGAGTCTGCAGGCTGTTAATAGGGCTCTGAGTGAAAACTCTCGTATCTGGATGGGTGTTCTCCTGAAACAACATCAAAATTACTGAGGTGCCAAAGAGGCAAGAACATGGAAGCCCCACAGCTTTCATGGACTCTCTTTATTGCATATTATTTTGGATTTATCTCCTGATTATGAATTAGATGTCAGAAGGGCTTATAGATTTACTGTCCCATCACCACAGGAAGGAGGCCACCCTTCTGGACCAGCCATAAGATATTTTGCAGCCTGAGGCAAAGGACAAGTTTGACACACACTCACACACACACACACACTCCACTGCCAGAAGCTAGAGGAATTGGCCATTGAATCTTACATCAACATTGGTAAAGGGAGGGCATCCTTAATTGTACCTGAGACAGCAGGCTAGTTCAGAAGACCAGGAGAGACTGTGGCAACAGAGGAGAATCTCTGGGAGTTTTGGGGGAACAGGACTAGGGGCACCTGCTGTTGCTGTCCCTGAAATCTGCTGCCTGAAGTGGTTACCTCACACTGCCTACTGGGAAGGTCATTCCTATTGCCCTCATACATTTGGTTTTAAAGTTCTCCAGTTCCTGACAAAGGAGGACATTTCAAACATACAAGAGAGAAGATGTATTTGAGTGGGCACAAGATACTAATTCACAAATTATGATAGTCCCTGATTATGAAAAGAGGTTGTTAAGAGTCAGCAAGCCTTTTCAGGAGCATGCCAGGTGTCAAGAGACGGAAACATAGAATTGGATATTCAAACCCAGTAATCTTTTGTCTTCAACTGGTGGGGCATATGAGGACCTTCCATGATGCTGCCTCAGCTGAGGATTTCCACACTGTGACCATCTCCACCTGAAGTGTGAGCCAACGTTACGCCATGTTAATTTCCTTCAAACATATGGCTGGATGCTATTTCACTTGGAACTATTTACCTCATGAGAAATTTAATGTGGCTCCTCTTTAAGGAAATTGCAACTACTAATTATGGAAGGAGGTATCATTTTATTAATGAGCTTTCCTCTTGGCTGCTTCTCTTCAGTGGCAACTCTACCTACTCAACACCTCTGTCTCCTGCCTGGGCTGAATTAGAAACCTTTTACGTTACCCCATTACGGGGCTAGTCGGCACTTGTATCCACCTTTCTAGGCCTCCCTACTTTCTGCTGTTTATGCTACTTGGATTACCTAGTCTGTCAAGGCTTGCACAAAAAGGAGTTATCGGCTAGATTTATCCTACTTCTATGCGGGGTGAGAGGAAGAGAGAGTTGGAACATCCCACTCAACCTGAGCTGTGACCTTATTGACTGTCACATAAGCTCCACTGCCAATTGTCATCTCCAACCCCCAAGAGTTGGTGATGTAAGGCAGAAATCACATTCTTTATCCACATGATATAGAGCTACCCAGTTTAATCCCCTTTCGGGATGATGTTTCGGTAATTATTATTTTAGTCCTGGAAACCTGACTACCGTATATTTTGAAGATGTAAATGTTTTGCTGAATTACATCCTTGCCTTTTGGAATTCATCTCTGGGCCTTGAACTGTGGTTCGCATATGCCTGAGCATGAGTGAAATGCATTGTGCTTCAGCACTGGAAAGAGAATTCACAGAATTTCCTATAACAATGGATCAATGATTTTCACTTGGTGTGCTTATTTGAGCTGGCAATTTATCGACAAGAGCACAAAGAAGAGAAACGTAACAATTTTTGGTTTGCTTTATATATACAATTTTATATCATCAAAACATCTGAATCCTTGTCCGCCTTCCCATTTTGACTTTCCCTTTCTTATTTTTAGCTTGTATGCTACTTTAATTGTATTGTTGAAAAAACAATAAAATCGCATAAAACAACAATTAATATGCACATGGGAGTCCACTCCGGAGCAGGAGCTGGCAATCTTGCAGACAAAATAATTCACAGTGACACAAAATAACCATCCCTTGACCTAAATGATTGATGATTGTGGTGAGAGCTGTTGTTTTCAGGTGTGCATCAAAGTGAATGATTCCAGGAGCCTCCTCTTTCTTGTTATGGTTGCTGTTGCCAGCACACTTTTTGTTCAAGGCTGCACCATTCATAAGTCAGAGTGATGAAGGAGTGCCTTTGAACATCTAAATCCCCTGGATCAAATGCAACATGTATGACCAAGACCTAAGCGAAAACAGCATGGCTTTGCTTTGTGGAGCTGCTGAATGGTGTGTTTTAATAAACTACGAAAGAAAGCAATCTGACTTCCAAAGGTTATGGCTTGTGTCATAACAAGAAATTTTCACAACTACCTGAAGCCAGGTAGTGGTCTGTGGTCTTTCATAAGTGAGGAGTAATTCAGAACAATATACTGTAGCGAAGCTTTCTGCTGCTGCTGCTGCTGCTGCTTCTGTTGACACTGCAAAGGCAAAATCTTTTTCTTCCCCCTCCAGTGGGTCATTGTGCATGTTCTTCCAGCTAATATTCTTATTACTCTTGTATGTTTTCTTTCAATTCTGTCATTGTCTTTTCCAGTAGTAGATAGGAGCTTTTAAAACAGAAAGGACCATATCATCTGTTACTTGTTCTTAAAAGGAGCATATTGCAGGATATAATGTGAGGAACCATTTTCACAAAAAGCCAAGGGTCTAATACCTATTGATGGAGTGCTGCTCATTAGATTTGCTTTATTGACATTATTTCAACATGAGTTGCCCATAGTGGCATTGTGCTTTTCAAATAACTGTGTCCTGAAATGCAGCAGTCCTTGCTCCCAGGGACCCACTGCAAAACGGTGTCACCTCAATGCCAATGTGGGGTTGCCCTGTAACTTCTGCTTTAATAGAATCCTACTTAAAATGCAGAAATGAAAGTCATCTTCTGTGATTCACCTGAAAGTCTCCTGAAATATGCATGGCACCTCAACATTCCTTTCTTTTAACAGAATTTATGCGGAAACTGGACAGCTTGTATTATACACTTCCACATATTTTATGAGCCCCAGGGGGATTAGCATCTTCAAAGTCACCATATAAATGAAACTTCTCTTATTTCAGCACAACTGCATTCAGAGCAAATGGTTAGCAACTGTGGCCTAGGTTGCATAGATGCTTTAGTTGAGATTTCTGCATTGCAGGGGGTTGGACTAGATGACCCTTGGGGTCCCTACTGACTCTACAATTCTATGGTTCTATGTTCCCTCCTTTGTAAATCTTTCCCATAAGTAGTGCTGGAAAAAGCTCCTGGAACTCCGTGCAATCCATGTGGAGTGAGGATGACAGATGGAAGTCTGCTGTGCACACAAGTGATGCAAGCCAGCCCTTCACTCTCTCGATGATCCAACTTTGTAGGGCCTTGTGAGAAATTCTCAATGTAGTAACATGTCTAAAGGGGATTATTATCAAAAAGTGCAGCTGAGAAGTCTTTTGATTTTGGCAAGAGTATTATAACAATAAAGGTCATTTGAGAAGGAATGCAAACAGGCAGATGGTGAGCTCAGTGCCTTATGAATTTTCCTGTATAGTGATGTCATGGGTTTGCATGATCTCCCACACAGATCTGGACCTGGCAGTAACAATCTGGCCTTTCTTTAATCTCAGGATATCATTGGATGATGTGAGATGCAAAGAGCCGTCCCATCACTCACCTCTATGTGAAGGACATTCTGAAAAAAATGCATTTAAGTAACTCTATTTGGGCAGGTAACTAAGAAGGCTGTGGGGTCAAGAAGAAGGCACGCACAACTGAAACAAAAGTTGAAATTATTCCTCATGAGAACAAGCGCACACAACTCATGCCAGGCTGAGCCAAAGAATAAATTAAGGGCAATCATGCAGTAAAGGCAGCAGAATGGATGAACTGGGTGCTTCTCAGCAAGGAAGACAGATGTTTGGAACAGCTCCTGCCACAAATTTGGAATCTCTGAAATCATCTCAATAATAAATTGCAGAGCACTAGACTCTGTCCTTAGATGTGTTTGTGCATTTTCTCACTGCCTCGAGGGAGAGTTGCACACATGCATCCAAGAACAGAATTTAACCCAAGCAGTGATTTCTTTCTATTTAAAGTTAAAGTGCTAAGAAAGCACTACAGCTGGTGCCAGAAAACTTTGAGGAAAAAACTAACCTTTTAGCCAGTTGCGATGGAAAAGTCAATGCTGTCGTCATCACACAATGGGCACAGTGAATAGAGATGATGAAGTCTAAATCCCAACATATCAATGAACTCGATGGGTAGCTTTGGGGAGATTGCAATCACTCAGTGTAGGTTAGTGGTTCTCAAAAGGTGTGTCATGCCACCGTGGTGTGGCAGGAGAGCATGGCAAGGAAGGCAGCAAGATTCAAGGACAATCAAAGAAACATTTAAACATTTCCATGTGGTATAGTATAGTAACCATAAATATAGATATAGATTAGCTATACAAACAAAAACAGTATCTACATCTCTCTTCAAGGCTATTAGCTACATTTCTCCACAACATATTGTTGTGAACAATATGTTGTTTTTTCAGCTCTGACAAATATGAAAAATATGAGATTACCTGGCAAAAGCCAGTTCACACCTCATTGAGGTTGTATACCTGGCTCCTTAAGGTACAAATAATGGGTGGTGCGCTAGGAGAATAAGTGGGGATGGGGTTGGGGATTGCTTACCTATTTCTGCTTTCCATGCCTTGAGCATGGTCTGTGTGTATCTGTTAAGTGTTGTGGGTATTTTCCTTAATTTATTTGGGAGGAGTGGGTATGCTGTGGTGCAGGTATTTTCAATTGTGTCCCTCTCTAGGTGTATCCATTGTTTTGTCTCATCTTCTAGTATGTATGGGATTATATGGCGTACTTGGTTGTTCTATGTTGGGGATTCCGCATCCTCCTTCTGAGGAGGGGAGGTGCAGGTATTTGGGGCTTATTCTTGGTTTTTTATTTGAGAAGATAAAAGAGTGTAGTTTTCTCTGCCATTTGCAGAGTTGGGTTGGGGGAATCCAGATTGGGAGGGTTTGGAATAGGTAGGTTAGTTTTGGGAGGATGATCATTTTGATCATGGCTATTTTGTCTGAGAGAGTGAAGTTTACGTTGTTCCCTCTCTTTAGGTCTTTGTTAATCTGTCGCCACAGGGGCTTGTAGTTGTGGAGGTATAATTTATTGAGGTTTCTGGTTATTTGTACCCCTAGGTATCTGAACTTGGTGTGGCAAAGTTTTATCTTGGTGGCGTTAGTGAGTTCTTTTTGGGTGTAAGGAGGGGTGTTGAAGCACATGGCTTCCGACTTGGCAAAATTTACCTGTAGGCCGGATACTGTTGCAAATGTGTTGAGTTCTCTGATTAGTGATGTTGCTGTGCTTATGGGGTTTGGTGCTGTGACCATTAGGTCATCTGAGAAGAGCCCTAATTTATAGGTTCTGCCTTTTCAGTGTATTTCTTATCAATTTTTAAAAAGTGTGACCCAGAGAAAAAAGTTTGAGAACCTCTGGTGTCAGTGTAAGGATGTGCTAGTACTGAGAGGTTTGGCACAACCATGAAAAGAGATGGCTGAACTTTACTCTTCTGCAATGGCTTCTCCACACGGCAGCGGCATGTTTCCATAGACATTCCTGTTGCTTGGAGAACAACATGGTAGCAATGAGGGGAAATGGCTGTTATGAGCAATGGTGATAAATGTAGGAGTGGACTGTTCTCATAAAGTAAAGAACCTCATGGGCCTGTAGACATAGGTCTTTTATATCAGCAGGAATGAGTGAACAATCTGTGCTGTAATTAGCAGTGGTGCTATTTCTTCAATCTTATACTGTTAAGAACTTCTTTAGATTCTGAGAGAAGGAACAGATTGTCCAGTGTTGCCTGGGTTTCAGTTATAAATGTACCTAAAATGGATTCTTCTTAGACTGCAAGCATTACGAACCAACCAGCTTCATTTATTTTCCTCAATATCTGCTATTAGAATCTTTTCCATTATTGAATTGTATTGATGTTACCATTAGTGTGGAGAGTCACCTATGACGAGCTATTACGCATTTAAAAGTTCTATCAATAAGGGTATTGATTTGGGCTAATGGCTCGTTTTTAAGCTTCTGTTGGAATATTTTTCATATCCTTATGTGTATAATAGCTATATTAGATTCTTACTTTAATGGCTTTAAAATCTCTTTGCTCTTAAGCATACAATCCCTCTGAAACAAGGCAATATATATTGCTATTTGGTTCTTCTTTTTGGAGAACTATAGATGGAATGCCAGAGGGGTTCATTACATACAGGAGATCATTTCATTATATTTAGTCCATTAATTGGGGTAACTGAAGCTACTAAATCCCAAATGTTAAAATGGCAACCAGAGATTCTCAGTGGGGAGATAGGACAATCACGTCTAAAGGGGGAGGGACCTATCATTTTTGTTATTATAGGCTCAATAAAGGCTTACAGGTGGGTTGGTTTGTATGTTACTTTTATATCTCACCTTTCCTCTAAGACAAGTGTTCCCAAACTGTGGTCTGTGGACTACGAGTTGTCTGCAAGCTTCATTAAGGTGTCTGTGATGTGTCAAGTAAAAATCATACAACAGCTAGCACAGTACATTAGAAGTGTTACAGCAGGAAGAAAAATTATGAAGTGGTCTGCCAAAATACTCAGCAGTTTTCAAGGGGTCCATGGTGGGGTGAGGAGTTTGAGAACTACAGCTCTGAAGCGCTCGTGGTAGCTACATGGTTTTCTTTGCATCATTTTTATCCTCACAACAACAGTGTGATGTCCCAAGGTCATCCACATGGCTGACCATAAAGCTGAGCCCAGGCCCCTCCCTCAGTGATGCCTTGATGCTTCCATACTCTTAGATGGCTCAAGAGTTCACAGCACCCAAGGCAGATTGTCCTTTGCTACCTCTCAACAATACTCCACCTGGAAATGAGACCATCTGGCAGTGTGCTCTAAAAATCTGTGGAATGTGAGGGGGGAAATCACACATAAATAATGAGTTTCCAGCACAGTGGAGGGTCCAGAACATTTCTCTGTCACCTGCTGGGATTTTATTTCTTCTGCTTCAGACCTTGATGCTCAATATTCACTTTCTACATCAGCCCAGGAAATATGGATGTCTTCATTTATTTATTTTCCCCAATAATTTTTATTGTTTTTCATTCAAATACAAGAGCAACATATAACTACAGGAATTTGCCCAGTGGTACATTCTTATTAGGTTTCATATGCAGTACGTAGTACACAAGCAATATGTTTATTTCTTTATTATCCTTTCAAGTAGCCTCTCCACAAAGATTCTTGTGTTGAGGGTAGAATAAAAATATCTCCCATCTCATTTATAAAGGAAAAGAAAGGGAGCCAAGACTCTATCCAAAGTCGAAACAAAATAAAAAAAATTCCTTACAGTGGCACCTTAGAGACCAACTGAGTTTGTTATTGGTATGAGCTCTCGTGTGCATTCAGGTATCTGAAGAAATGTGCATGCACATGAAAGCTCATACCATTAACAAACTTAGTTGGTCTCTAAGGTGCTACTGGAACAACTTTTATTATTTTGTTTCGACTACGGCAGACCAACACGGCTACCTACCTGCAACTAGATCTATCCAAAGTGTCTGTCCTTGAAGTGCCTTTAATTACCGTGTTCCAATAGAGCCACATTCCAAATACTATTTAACCAGACTTCAATAGATTGTATCCAATATTGAGCTATTGTTAATTGGGCTGCTGATAACATAAAAAATACTAAATTTCTGCATTTGAGGTTTTTGTTAGAGTCTAATCACAACAAGTCAAGAGCACAAGTGCATGGGAGGGGTTGCTACATGATTTTGGTAATAAAGTGAAACACATTTCCCCAAAGGTGTATACCATCAGTGAACATATCAATTTTGTGCTTAGTATTTCTGATTTCCGCACCAATATCTGCATCCAGCCATGAGTGAAAGGCAAGCACCTCTATCTCCATCACAGAAAGTAGCAGCCCCAGGGCCAGCCTGGGCAAGTGCCCTATTGAGGCAGAGGAGTTGGTGTCAGGCCCATTTACTGTAAAAAATAGTGTTAGACAGTAAGTAAATTAGATTAATCATATTCAGGAATTGCTTACCAAATGGTAATTTAGATAATAAAGATTTTTAAAGGGCCATTGAATTCTGTCAAGACCTTGAAGGCATCAAGGGGAATTAAAACACCAAAGGAGTTTTGTGTGTAGAAACCATGAATCACATGAAACGGTCTTCTCATGGAATCCACAATATTCCTAGATGGAATGAAACTGGTTTGGTCAGTTGAAATATATTGACCAATGAAAATATTAATCCTTTTGATCATTACTGCTGTGAAAAGCTTTGCATCAACATTAGCAAGAGAAATAGGTCCATATGAGTCCACCTTTGTTGCGTCTTTCTCCTCATTTCAGCAATAAGGGTCAATTTTGAGGTTTGCCAATTTAGAAGTTTATCACTGGTGCACCATTTTTAGTGCTAAGCAGAAAGTTTCCATATGAGGACTTTTCTCTCCATTTTTTGGTGGGAGAACCAACTTGCAAATTTCAAGGGTTGAAATTAGTCCCATGTTCCATTAATGATGGCTTCTTGATTGGCAGTGGCTGCTTTTCCTTTTTTAAAACAACAACAACTTTGAGTTTTAAAGTGATAGAGCTCCTTGGTGGCCTTTTCCCCCTTTTGTGGGGGCAAACCTGGGATCATCTGAAGGCAGCTACAAGGGATGAGATTCGGATATATAGATTTATAGGTAATATATATACTGCTACCCCAATAGCCCTTAGTCCCCAAATCTGCAAATAATCCCCGCTGCAAACACACCACAAAACCTTCACTGGTGAGGATTTTCACTCAGCCCAAAATTAAATCCAAAGGCTGAGTTTGCATGTGGCATGGAAGTAGAATTGTAGTTCAGCTTTCATAAATGTTTTACTCCTGCAAAATCAGAGGGTATCTTCTTCTTCTTTGGCAATCATTCGTAGCCGAGGAAAATTGTCTTCCATGAACGTGGTCTTAACAGTGAGTCTGTAAGTGACTGTGGAGGCCAATTTTGGATCCACACGTCCTTCTGCATTGGGGCCATAGGTTTCCAGGTGGGAGTTGATCATGGTAATGGTTTGCCAAGTGTGCCTTCCTCTTAACACATTTCTCCCTTTCATCCTGAGTTTGAGGGTCTTCAAAGCTCATGACGCCTTTGATAAAGGCTGTTCTCCAGCTGGAGCGCTCATAAGCCAGTGTTTCCCAATTGTCAGTGTTTATTCTGCATTTTTTTAGATTTGCCTTGAGAGATCATATAGTATCATATAGTGTCAGAAACTCCTCTTCGGAAAGTCAGCTGACCTTTGAGAGATTGCTCCTGCAAGGGTCAGAGGGGACTTTTTCTCTCAGCTTGAAATTTCTGCAAATTGATATGGAGGGGTTGCTGTTGTTGTGTCATGGCCCAAGCAGGTCCCCAGGGCAAGCTCACCCATGAGACAGAGTGATCAGCTGCCTCAGACAGTGGAAACACAAGAGGTGGCACACCTGTGGGTGCCCTGCTCTACCTCTACCAGAGAAGCAACTCAGGTAAGAGGCAGAGGCAGCAGCAAGGAGGGGGCCTTATACTGCCCAGTTTTGCCATCAAAAAGGAAGGGAGATTTGGGAAGTTCAAATGCTGACTGCAACATTATGATGCTACACCCCTCTGCTGCCAAGCAAGTTGCCAAAGCTTTGCAAGGGCTTTTTTTCCTTAAGAAGAAGCCCTTGCAAAGCCTCACCACTGGGCAGGAGAGAGATACCCTTGTGTAATTTGCGCCCCGCCCCCCAAGCTTTGCGAGGGTTTTTTCTTGCATTTCATGCCCACCCACCTCCCAATCACAGGAGTGGCAGTGGGACATTTCATTTCCTGTGCCAAAATGTCTAGGGCTGTCCCTGCACGTCCCCTTAAAAGGGGGCTCAGGCACCTGGGAGGCAGCAAGGAGCAACAGCTGCCTTCTTGGAGCAGCCAAAGGCATCAGCAACATCAGCAAGTCAAAATGGCAATTGACATCTGGGTGTTGGCTATTTGCAGTTTAGTAGCGCAGAGAGCTTGCTGGGGAGACCATGCATTAAAAAAAAAGGGACTCAAAAATAACTTAAACAAGCTTTTAATAAGAAAAACAAAAACTCCTTTTACACTAAATACATTAACAACCAAACCAGACCCAACCACCAACCCATCCCCCAGGGTAATGGGAGAGCTAGGTGCTGCTCCTTATATACTACACCCAAATGCTGACACACCTTAATCAAATACAACTCAGCAGCACCTGCTATGTTTCACAGCTGTAAAGCTGGGTCTCGTTATCTTGCTCTGGCCCTTGCTCTGGCCCCTTAAAGACATACACATCGGGTGGAACAATGATGAACCTTTACATTTAAAGAAACCATTCAACACTGGGGAGGCGCAATCCCTACAGGTCAGGAGGGTTTGCAGAGTTCTTAGGGTACAGAACAATAGTAGGAGTGTTTGAGCGTCTGAGATCAATGTTCCACCCGGCATTCCTAAGTTACCACCAAAAGTTGCCTAAAGCAAAATTCACAGCAAATGTAGAGGCTCCTGGAAAACAACTGGACAAAATTTGAGGAAAGTGAAGAGTTTGTGTATTTTATGCACCACATAAAGTACATTAAAATATATGTACCATGTTCCAAGAAGGTTTCATTGGATTTATCTCATTTTCACACCCATAACAGCCCAAGACTGAAGTGGGTTTGACTGACAGATAATGACTGGCCTATTGTGTTTTAAACATAACTAGATCCTTTCTGTTCTGACAAGCAGGTGCCATTGTACCTTTTAGAGTTACATTGCATTCCCTAATCCTCTCATTGCCATTTGTATATTTAATCAGTCTCCTTCGATTTGATCAGTGTTCTATTGACTGAAGGGCAGTTAAGCCACATTCTGCATGGGCTTGAGCATCGCCAGTGTTTGAGCTACTGAATGCTTCTTTCTCATCCTGTTTGTAATAATGCTCTTGTTTGCGCTTTGAGTTTGATGTTGGGATTATGCCACAGGTCAGCATGGCTTGGCAAGAAGAAACATGTTTAGACAATTTTAATTATGGAGATTCATGTTAGGAATGATTACACATGACTAATTTTCTTTAGCATGTCATTTCAGAATCAATTTAACAGATTTAAATTTGTGATAATTCTTGTTCCAGAAAACATTAGTAAGAGGCATTATTGTGCAAATACCAAATGAAATTATACTCCACTTAAATATTAGTAATTAGTATATATTCTAAAGTTGTTTATGACAAGGTGGCAAAGTATGGAATATTCCAGGATGCCATCAATCCTACTAGCCTGCTTCTAGGTCAGTATCTGTTCTGTTCTCTAAGGGGCAGAGCTGGGCAACTGAAGTGTAAAGGATTGGCAGTTGAATGAAACTGCTAATACATATCCCTTTCAGCACATTTCTTCATAAAATGAATCCGGATCTTGAAACGGAAGTTGAAAGTTGTGGGCCCAAAGCAGATGGGTTTCTTATGTTTGTTGCTATAAAGAGAAATATCAAGACAAATATACCTAACTGGTGGCTGGGTGAGTGAGTTCAAGAGGTACCAAAGCTGTTTTCTTCTCTCAGGGGAAATGGGCTCTATTTAGTTTATTGCTTTTGGAGGGATGTCATCCGGATATGGCCATTCTAGTGAAATGAACTAACAGTGCAATCACGTGCATATTTGCTTACGTTGGGAGTAAGACCCATTGAACATTGTGAGCCTTACTTTTGAGTAAACATTCATAGCATTGCACCATAAATTTGTGATCCTATTTTTGCTCACTGGAGAGCAATCCTATTGAACTCAGTGGGAGTTCCTTCTAAGTAAACACTTCAAAGTTGGACTGGGCTGCATAACACACAAAATTGAGATATATGAGGATGTGAGATTGGCATATCAGTCATAAACATTTGCCACACACATCTTCTGTGCAGCCGTGTCCTAGCTGAAACAGCAATATAATATCATATTTACGTTTTGGGCTTTTATTTTGGAGGTGTTGGCATGGCTGTTGGCATACCCCACCACATGCCTATTTGCCAGTGTGCAAAGAACCTTTTTGATAATTGCCTGATCCCATGCAAAGACATCATCATCATCTGATCAAGCTGGCCCATGGATTAATCTTACTCTCAGAAACAGGCTTAACAGAAAGACGCAAGGTATGTTCTGTGTCAGTAATTTCAATTCTCAATACAATGCTGCCTGAGAGGACATTGCTTCCACACTATGGGTCCGGTTCCCAAATACCTTTTGGGGCACATTGATTTCTGGGAGAGATCTAACATTCAAGTTCCAGAATGGTCTGAGGACATTGGTAGGTCTTGGAGCCTGCGGCATGCTGTATAAACAATGTTGTCATTTACCTCATGCCATAGTCCAGTGGGAAGTTCTCTTGCACAAGCCTCCCTGAAGGCAATGGGGGCTCTCCTTGTAGTGAGTGTGGTTTGCCAGATCTGTTTTAGGGAGGTCACAGCTATTACATGGTTTAAATATGTTTTGTCATATTTATGTTTTGTATACCACCCTGTTCTTTTAGGAGCTGGTGTATAAATAAAGTACCTCTAGAAATAAAGAAATAGCATTGACCACAGTAATCTCTTAGGCCTTCTGCGTGATTTGGGAGTTGGGGGCCTTGTTTTAGGGAGGTTTCACTCCCACTTATAGGGTCAGTTCCTGCCCTCTAGCAGTTGATCTGTGCATCGCTAGAGGACATGATTTAGTTTTCTAAATGCTGTTTAATAGCTACATGAAGCCACTGGAGGCAGTCAGGAGATTTGGGGCAGGGTGTAATCAGTATGCCAATGATATTTCACTCTGTTTCTCTATAACTTCTGATTCGGGAGAGGCCTAGATGCAATCATGAACTTGTTGTTGTCGTTTAGTCGTGTCCGACTCTTCGTGACCCCCTGGACCAGAGTACGCCAGGCACTCCTGTCTTCCACTGCCTCCCACAGTTTGGTCAAACTCATGTTCGTAGCTTTGAGAACACTGTCCAACCATCTCATCCTCTGTCGTCCCCTTCTCCTTGTGCCCTCCATCTTTCCCAACATCAGGGTCTTTTCCAGGGAGTCTTCTCTTCTCATGAGGTGGCCAAAGTATTGGAGCCTCAGCTTCACGATCTGTCCTTCCAGTGAGCACTCAGGGCTGAATTCCTTAAGAATGGATGCGTTTGATCTTCTTGCAGTCCGTGGGACTCTCAAGAGTCTCCTCCAGCACCAGAATTCAAAAGCATCAATTCTTCAGTGATCAGCCTTCTTTATGGTCCAGCTCTCACTTCCATACATCACTACTGGGAAAACCATAGCTTTAACTATACGGACCTTTGTTGGCAAGGTGATGTCTCTGCTTTTTAAGATGCTGTCTAGGTTTGCCATCGCCTTTCTCCCAAGGAGCAGGCGTCTTTTAATTTTGTGACTGCTGTCACCATCTGCAGTGATCATGGAGTCCAAGAAAGTAAAAACTCTCACTGCCTCCATTTCTTCCCCTTCTATCTGCCAGGAGGTGATGGGCCCAGTGGCCGTGATCTTCGTTTTTTTGATGTTGAGCTTCAGACCATATTTTGCACTCTCCTCTTTCACCCTCATTAAAAGGTTCTTTAATTCCTCCTCACTTTCTGCCATCAAAGTTGTGTCATCTTCAAATCTGAGGTTGTTGATATTTCTTCCGGCAATCTTAATTCTGGCTTGGGATTCATCCAGCTCAGCCTTTCGCATGATGAATTCTGCATACAAGTTAAATAAGCAGGGAGACAATATACGGCATTGTCATATTCCTTTCCCAATTTTGAACCAATCAGTTGTTCCATATCCCGTTCTACCTGTAGCTTCTTGTCCCACATAGAGATTTCTCAGGAGACAGATGAGGTGATCAGGCACTCCCATTTCTTTAAGAACTTGCCATAGTTTGCTGTGGTCAACACAGTCAAAGGCTTTTGCATAGTCAATGAAGCAGAAGTAGATGTCTTTCTGGAACTCTCTAGCTTTCTCCATAATCCAGTGCATGTTTGCAATTTGGTCTCTGGTTCCTCTGCCCCTTCGAAATCCAGCTTGCACTTCTCGGAGTTCTCGGTCCACATGCTGCTTAAGCCTGCCTTGTAGAATTTTAAGCATAACCTTGCTAGCATGTGAAATGAGTGAAATTGTGCGGTAGTTGGAGCATTCTTTGGCACTGCCCTTCTTTGGGATTGGGATGTAGATTGATCTTCTCCAATCCTCTGGCCACTGCTGAGTTTTCCAAACTTGCTGGCATATTGAGTGTAGCACCTTAACAGCATCATCTTTTAAAATTTTAAATAGTTCAGCTGGAATACCATCACTTCCACTGGCCTTGTTATTAGCAGTGCTTTCTAAGGCCCATTTGACTTCACTCTCCAGGATGTCTGGCTCAAGGTCAGCAACCACACTACCTGGGGTGTACGAGCCATCCATATCTTTCTGGTATAATTCCTCTGTGTATTCTTGCCACCTCTTCTTGATGTCTTCTGCTTCTGTAAGGTCCTTACCACTTTTGTCCTTTATTATGGTAATCTTTGTGCGAAATGTTCCTTTCATATCTCCAATTTTCTTGAACAGATCTCTGGTTTTTCCCATTCTATTGTCTTCCTCTATTTCATGAACTTGGTGAGGGCTAATAAACTGTGATTGAATTCTGACGAGATGCAAAGCCTAGAGATGGGGGCTTCACAGGTTCAGGAACTGGAATGTAGCAGGAATGGATGGGGCTACACCCCCTGGGGCCAGTATAGTTGGGAGGGGATCTCTCCAGCATGAAGGATGCGAAGTGCCTATAAATGTTCAGATACACACTTCGGTTAGTCATCCTACTCCAAACCATAGCTGTCAACGTTTCCCTTTTTTTAAGGGAAATTCCCTTATTCCGAATAGGATTCCTTGCAAGAAAAGGGAAAAGTTGACAGCTATGCTCCAAACACTGAATTGGACAGAAAACCCAATAGAATCCTGACCTAATGCCAAAAAATAGCACATTACTTTTGCAGATCGATGTTTGTTCCCTTTCTTCCAAGCAAGCTAGAGCCCATATTATTCTAAGCACCCTTTAAATTTAATAAAAAAATGACAGTGTGTGGTTGTTTACAAAGATCTAATTAGCACATTTACCTAAACAGGCTCTCATGCTTTAAAATATTAAAATTAAAATGCAAATTGTAATGCTTGCATGCAAATTAAGAGGAAATAATTTCTACTTAACTGCCTGGAGGCACTTGTAACCTCCTTCCAACTATCTTTCACCCTCCCCCTTTGGCTTGGCTGAAAAACATATTGAATAAAGATGACATTACTGTCAAACAAGCTCCCTGTTTACTGATGAGGCATATTCCACTCCTGCGTACATATTTCATCATCAAAGCATGAGATAATTATGACATTTTAATAGGTGAAGAGCATCTGCTTATGAGTCTGCAGAGAAATCTCTGCCACACAGACTGCAAAGTTTCTCTTCTATCACCACCCGGCACTCGGTGATTTGCCAGGTTTCCAGCAATGCCACGGTTGGGCAACGGATGCTCCGTTGGGCTTGAGCAGCAGTTGTACAGCATATGCAGAGGTGACACAGGCATGCCTAAGGGTGGTGGGATAAGAGAAACCCAAACCATGCACAGCATCTCATCAAGACCCGGCACCAGTCTTGTTCCTCAGGCCACTCACAGGATCCAGAAGCCCATCCTAAGGACCTAAGAATGGCCTGCTGGATCAGGCCAATGGCCTCTTCCCACCGTGGCCAGCTGATGCCTGTGGGAAACAGCAAGCAGAACAGGAGCACAAGAGAACTCTCCTGTGGTTTGCAGAAGAGAGATAGGAAAACCTTCTGCAGGCCACACATAATTGTATAAACTTCCTTCCTGTTGCCTCCTACTTCCATTTTCTCTAAATTGCTCTAAATGCTGCAACCTGTCTTCATAGAGGAGCCACTGCATCCCCTCGACCTTTTCGTTTCCTTTTTCTGAACCTTTTCCAATTCTACAACATCCTTTTTGAGGTGAGATGACCAGAACTGTGTTCTCTGCCACTGTCCCTTCAAGAGGGCCTCCACCAGGCTCATAGAATTGTAGAGTTGTAAGGGAATGGAAGGTCATCTCGTCCAACCCCCTGCAATGCAGGTATTTCAGCTAGAGCAGCCAGGACAGGAAACTATCCAAGCTCTGCTTAAAAACCTCCAAGGAAGGAAAGTCCAGCATCTCCCACAGGAGTCTATTTCACTGTCGAAAAGCTCTTACCATCAAAAAGCTCTTCCTGGTGTTTCGTTGGAAACTCCTTTCTTAACTTGAAGTCATTGGTTCCAGTCCTACCCCGCAGAGCAGAAGAAAAGAAGCTTGTTCTCTCTTCCATGTGATAACCCTTGGGATATTTGAAGATGGCTCTCGAGATATGATGGCTCTCAGTCACCTCTTTTCTAGGATAAACATACCCAACTCCCTCTGACCAAGGCAGAATAGAGCCTTACTATAACTTCCCTTGATCAGGACAATATGCTTCTGTTGATGCAGCCTAGAATGGCATTAGGGTTTTTTGCGGCTGCATCACTCTATTGACTCATGTTAAGCTTGTGGTCTACTAAGACCCCTACATCCTTTTCACATGTACTACTAGCAAGCCAGGTGTCCCCCACCTTATATTTGTGCAGGTAGCTATTCCTTCCCAAGTGTAGAACCTGACATTTGCCCCTACTGAAATTCATTTTGTTATTTTGGACACAGTTCTCTATTCTGTTAAAGTTCTATCTTCAGTAGCATTGGATACTCCTCCCAGTCTGGTGTCATCTGCAAATTGGACGAGTATACTAAGCAGTTATCACCTCTTGAAGCACTAGATGAGTTTGCTTCATCTGCTGCTTGCTCATTCTGCTTGTCCCTTAGTACATCCAAGCAGTGCGTGACATTGATGAGAAGGGTTGGAAGAACCAGAGGCAAACCCATTCTTCTCACATGATATTACTTAGCATTTTAAAGTAATTTATATTTTATGTTGATATAATGATGCTGAAAGCATGTCAAAGTGCAAGCAGATAAATAGGTAAACTCTGGCGGGAAGGTAAACGGCATTTCCGTGCGCTGCTCTGGTTCGCCAGAAGCGGCTTAGTCATACTGGCCACATGACCCGGAAGCTGTACGCCGGCTCCCTTGGCCAATAAAGTGAGATGAGCACCACAACCCCAGAGTCGTACATGACTGGACCTTACGGTCAGAGGTACCTTTACCTTTAATGATGCCGAATCCAGATACAGAGTTGGGCTTCAAAGGCACCAGCTAAGGAGCCAGATCAAGTGCAGGACTCTGTGGTGGCTGTTGGAGATCAGGAGACCACTGTGTGTGACACTGTTGGAAAAGAACCCCCCAGAAGAACCTCCTGGACCACCACAGGCTTTACCTTCATGGGCACCTTCCCCTGAGGCACGTTATGTCAGCAGTACAGGGAGGAAGTTGGCCCTTTAAAGCTCTGAAGTTCTCCACAACGGAGTGGAAGAGGTAGTCTGGAGACAGAGGCTTACAAGGCCTCCGTCTGCTCCAAACCTTCAGTGGAGTTAAGTTGCTCACTTGGAGCTGTCCATGGGTGTGAAACTTGTAACCAATGCAGTCTTACCTCTTTCTCTGTGGGATCCAGCATTGGACCAGAACATGACAGTTGAGCAACCATTTGGTTTTTCTACCCAATATGTTGCCAAGCTGTAAGGGCCCTCCCCATAGTATAAAGCATGTTAAAATGCTTTTGAAACAAGTTTTAAAACAACCCTTTTGATTTTAGCAGCTAGGAGACAAATGATCCTTTAAAGATGTTAAGCTGTGGAACTGGCATAAATAACTTAGCTCCAAACTTGCTTCATGTTTGTTCTGTGTGATCTGGGTACCACCTGTGGGCTTGCTGTCTAATTGCCTTCCTTGTTTGGCCTTAGGCTGAAGTACATCAGGGCTCATTATTTTAATTGGTCATTTAAAAAAAAATCTTCTACACAGTTGCCAGTAACAGTTTATTTGTTTATTAGTATCATAAATTTTAACCTCTTCAAAGTACAGCATTATGCTAGAAGTAATGATCTGTGGCATTCTGAATATCATTTGCATCTTCATCTAAGGCCAATCCTGGAACTCAGTCATGGGCCCTGATGATGCACACGGCTTGCTTGATACTTGCTTCTGTCATGAACATGACTGAAGGTTCATTCTTTTGCATAGTGTATATGCAGAGTTTTTGTGTCAGCATCATGGGAATAGGTTATGTGTTAATTTGTTTATGTTGGCAGTGTGAAAAGTTGGAGAGGTTGGCAGTTCAAAGATCATTATCCCCACCCTTCTCTCTTCGCCCAACCTCACAATACCTATTGCCTTACACCAAATGTAACTGACCTGTTGAAAGGACTCAGTGAATTGAAAGCAGAGGTGTTATATGTACCTTTGTTATCCATGAAAGTCTTTCAATAAAAACTATTTAAAAAACAAAACATGACTGCAGTTTTAGGGTGGTCTGGTACGCACAACACAGCAAGCCAAACTATGGCTTACTGGGACCATACAATTGTGTGACCTCGTTGCTCCTCCCTGGTCTTTTTTGCTGCGCTAACTTAGCATGTCATCCAAATGGGGAACCATGGATATGTTCCCTCCTTGCTAACCATGAGCTGTAGCCAAGCTCTGCCTAACCTCTGGCCTTCCAGATGCTGCTGGATGACAACTCTCACCACCCCTGATCATAAGCCAAGCTAGTTGGGGCTGATTAGAGGAGGAGTTTAACGTCACCTAATGGGCCCCAGGTCCCCCACCCTTGCCTTGGCATGTGGAGGTTTTCAGATGTGATTTTAGAAATGGTAGTTTAAGCCCACCCTTTTCTATTGTCTCTTTATAGACTTGTGCAGGCAGAGAAGCATGGCAAGGAGGAATGGGCAGAGCAATGTAAACCACTAGGTTATGGTAAACATGGTCTCCACACCTTTAGCAGAAACCTAATAATCACCTTGGTCAATACAGTGAGCTGCAAGTCCCTAGCACAAATCTCAGCCTAGCAAGGAACTCCATGGCTTTTGGCCAGCTGCTCTCTCTCATTCCAGGGGTGATAACAGGGAAAGGTGATATTATTATTATTATTATTATTATTATTATTATTATTATTATTAGTTTACCAGTTCTCAGGGTTGCTATATTACTGGGATAGTATATGTGTGCCAATCTGCAAATGTTATTAAACTTGAAGAGATTTTTACCCCTCATTCATTTTTTTTACATTTAAGACAGCTGTTGAAAGTCAAATCTTTACTTGGGAGAGAGTGTGGAGAGCATCCATACAAGACTGCAACCCTCTTGATTTCAAACAATCCAGATGGGTGGCCTCTGGCTCGCACAAGGAACTAAGGAGTATACCTGATGTTTTCTCGCCCTTTCGTTCATGTAGATACATGAGCCTAGATTACTGAAACAGTCAGTCAGATTGTGTATCCATAGCAATGACCAGAGGAGAAATGACAGCCAGAATGAGCACAGAGAGAAGTGATGCCACGGTGCATCTGCACCAGGGAAACGGATGCCTTCATCTGCACCACCTGCAATAAAACATGTCTTCTCCATTTTGGTCTCTACAGCCACAGCAGGTGCCATAACTCTCCAGCGGTTTGACTTTACCCCTGATGATGCACTCTCCCATTTTTGCTCAAGACAGACAATAGCAGCTTTACACATGGCAATATTACTTCCAGATGATGACTTGCCTCATCACCCCAGCCATAAAATGCAAAACAAGTAACAGAATCATATAATTGTAGAGTTGAAAGTGACCCCCAGGGTCATCCAGTCCAACCCCCTGCAATGCAGGAATCTCAACTAGATGGATGGCCATCCAACTTCTGCTTTCAAACCTCCAAGGAAGGAGAGTCCCGCGTGTCCCACAGGAGTCCCTTCCACTGTCCAACAGCTGTTGCTATCAAAAAGTTCTTCCTGGTGTTGAGCCGTATTCTCCTTTCTTGTAACTTGAAGCCATTGGTTCCAGTCCTACTCTCCAGTATCTTCTTCCCTCTTGCATGTGACAACCCTTGAGATATTTGAAGATGGCCATCGTATCTCCTCTCAGTCTCCTCTTTTCCAGGCTAAACATACCAGCTCCTTCAACAGCTCCTCATAAGGCTTAGTTTCCAGACCCTCGGTTGCCCTCCTCTGCACACGTTCTAGCTTGTCAATATCCTTCTTAAATTATGGTGCCCAAAATTGGACAGAGTATTCCAGGTGCAGTCTGACCAAGGCAAGAATTGCAGACTCCATGTTATAGCCATGATAGGTGCAAATCACTATATGGGGAAGCTTGGTTCCAGTGTATGACAAACAGAACATGCAGTCTGCTAATGAATCAAAGATTGCATGACATTCCCTGATAGAAAGAAAAATGGGTCCCCATTGCATCTGTGGATCATCACGAACACAGAATATGCCATAGGCTTTTAGGTAATGCTTTCACAGCTTTATTGGCAATGGCCAGCTTAACCTTAACAAAGACAAGAGTGCTGGCTACATGGGAAAGATTATGAATTTATAACATATTCTAACCTTTACTGCAGAGGTTCAAGAAAACAACTATCACTGGTGCCTGACAAAAATACTGATATTCCCTAGTTATTTTAATCAATGAAGCAGAATCCTCATTGCTAACTAATGTTCATAATGAAGCTTTTAAAATACAATTAACAAATGATAATGACTTAACTGTCAATTGAATGGTTCACCCACAAGCTATTACTCCAATAAAAGATCAGAAACACACGGAACAAAATCTATATTTTATTGGTCTTTCTTTCTTTCTTTCTTTCTTTCTTTCTTTCTTTCTTTCTTTCTGCAAACCTATTTATAGCATCTGTAGTGTCACTTGCTGCTATTATAAGATTTTAAGTTACGGTAAACATTTGTTTTGTAGGGCACAGCTGGACCATGTTCTTATTTTCAGGACAATTTATTTCCGGGGGGGGGGGGGAGTCACCGTTCCAAAAAATATTAACTTCGGAAACATTTTGCCATGCTTTCCAGATTGCTCTAGAAGCAGAACCCTTACTGTTCTTTATTCATTTCCATGTCAACTCTCTATCCTGCTTTTCTGTCTTATTAATCAGGGCCAGTGCTAGTCTAATGAAAACGTTGTATGACTGCAATATAATCAATTTGGAGAAAAAAAATCTCATCCAACATATTATAGTAACACTGCTTTCTAAAAAATTGGTTCACTATTTAAAATTGAATTCACAGACTTGTTTCTTTATTAAAACTTGTTCTACCAAATTTTTTTATCCAAGTTTAGTCTCAACATGAGAAGTGTCCTAAATAGTAGCCAATGTTGAAAATGTTGGATTTGTGTGTTCCTGAGTGTTCCATGTAGCTTTTCTGTTAATTTTTTTTAATGTATTTTTCTCATAGACACAGAGTATGTTGGCTTCCTTGGCTATAGTAATCCTGTATGCTTTAGTTAATAAGGCTACAGCTGAGCTAAGTAACCAGGTTTTTGGATGTGGTAAAGAAGCATCTTAAAGAAAGAAAAGGGCACTCAGAGCCAAGCAATTTTGATTTTCAGCACCATTTGTAATTCAGTTATAAATGAACTCATTCAAGAGAACAAAGATATTTTTTATCTTTATTTTGTTCTGCCTTTATCGTAAAAGAGCATAAGCTTCAGAGAATCGCTTTGGCAAGCACTGAATGATGCATAAAATGAAAATTTCTTATCCTGTGCATGCAGCAAGTCAGAAATATCACAACTGTGCTCTGGTGCTCCTTTAAGTGGGTGTCTTTGCGGTGATACATTATATTGACCTCATAGGAAGCCCAAAACATCTCCGTAGATGAAAAGAATTACCAAACATGGCAGAATCTCCATCTGCCTTCTCCAAATACGGTTTTCTCTAACTCAGTTAATAATATCAATAATTTCATTGCCCTCATTTCCCCCAGTTGACCACCCCAAATAAAAAGTTTTATGTGAGCAATTCTCTGGTTAATCATGCTATTACTCTCATTTTCCTCATTTATTCCAGACAGTTTCATTTTAGAAGTCTACTGAATACAATCATTCTTTTTTTAAAAATTCAGACATTCTTAAATTTTGTTTTGTGTACTGAAACATTCCTATCCAGCCTTACTGTTTTAACCCCACCTCAAAAGCTGACATAGCAGTGAAAATTAAACACAGATGGAATCCAACGAAAAAGGTAATCCTTAAGGGGTTTCCCCACTCTTGCAATATTTGATTTCTTCACAAATATAAAAGCAGAGCACAAATGGAAGTAAAAAGCAAAGCACACTTATTTCCAGATCTTCAGGGGGAGGCACCCTTTCATTCCCTAAATGTTTTTGCTTGCAATCCGTCAATTCCCTCAGAGGTAGCTAATCTGTGGCCTTCAAAAATGATATTGGGCTCCAGTTCTGTTCATCCCTGTCCATTGGTTTTGCTGGCTGGGCCTGATGGGAGTTGGAGTTCAACAATATTTGAGGGCTAGAGGTTAGTCACCCCTTCTTTATACACACCCTGAGCTAATTCAGGGTTTTTTTCTGTCAGGAGGAAGAGGTCTTCTTCATCTTTGGGCCCTGTCTTGATTTTTCAACTCTCCAGGTTTGGCTTGGAGTCTCCAGGAACCATCCTGATTCCTTCACCCCACCAAGTTGATAGGCATTGTCAATCAAATGGTGTGTGTGCCCCATGTCTTGTGACTGATTGTGCAGGGCGGGGCTTACCTATCTCCCCATATTTTATTCAAGTTGGCAGCCTGCCTGAGGCCAATTTTGGACTGAGCAATGGTGTTGTGAAGGCCAAGCTGCAGGTGCAACTAAACATTGACATGACCTCTGCAGAGTTCCTCAACTTCTTAAAGAAGAACACAGATCTGCTAAAAACAGCAAGAGACAAGCTTAAATACACATTTAAAAGGAAGGAAGCTGGGGGCAAGCCAATGCAGCTTTAAGGTAAAACCATCACATTTAATAGCAAGTCTTTTAGTATGAAGGGAGAAAGGATGCAAGAAGCTTTGGTTACAGAAATGATCTCAGAGTGTGAGTAGTTGTCTGGTGAGACCCACCATTATTCCTGGGGTTTACTGTTTAAAGGGGAATTAAAGGTGTGGCATTGGGTCTGTGAATTCTAACCAGCATTTAGAGGTTGCCCAAAATTTCAGCCAGCACCGGCAGCCCTAGCTCTGCCATCTTTCACCTTCTCTAGAAGGGGCCTCTGCTATTTCCTAGCCATTCTAAGGCATTTGTATGTTGTGGATATGAGCATGCCTGGCCACTGACCATCATGGGACTGGAGGGGTCTTCCGAGCTCCCTTACCCCTCTTCTGTCTAGACTCCTTCTCAGCCGTCAAATAGTAAGACTATAAGCATGATAAAGGGAAAAGGTTTGCAAGAGTAACAAACCTTATATAAACTGTGTCTGGGCCCAGCAGGAAGGATTTGATATTGCCCCCATTAGAATCATAGAATCATAGAGTTGGAAGAGACCACAAGGGCCATCGAGTCCAACCCCCTGCCAAGCAGAAAACACCATCAGAGCACTCCTGACATATCAAGCCTCTGCTTAAAGACCTCCAAAGAAGGAGACTCCACCACACTCCTTGGCAGCAAATTCCACTGTCGAACAGCTCTTACTGTCAGGAAGTTCTTCCTAATGTTTAGGTGGAATCTTCTTTCTTGTAGTTTGGATCCATTGCTCCATGTCCGCTTCTCTGGAGCAGCAGAAAACAACCTTTCTCCCTCCTCTATGTGACATCCTTTTATATATTTGAACATGGCTATCATATCACCCCTTAACCTCCTCTTCTCCAGGCTAAACATGCCCAGCTCCCTTAGCCGTTCCTCATAAGGCATCGTTTCCAGGCCTTTGACCATTTTGGTTGCCCTCCTCTGGACACGTTCCAGTTTGTCAGTGTCCTTCTTGAACTGTGGTGCCCAGAACTGGACACAGTACTCCAGGGGAGGTCTGACCAGAGCAGAATACAGTGGCACTATTACTTCCCTTGATCTAGATGCTATACTCCTATTGATGCAGCCCAGAATTGCATTGGCTTTTTTAGCTGCCGCATCACACTGTTGGCTCATGTCAAGTTTGTGGTCAACCAAGGCTCTCAAGCCAGGTGTCACCCATCTTGTATTTGTGCCTCTCATTTTTTTTGCCCAAGTGCAATACTTTACATTTCTCCCTGTTAAAATTCATCTTGTTTGTTTTGGCCCAGTTCTCTAATCTGTCAAGGTCGTTTTGAAGTGTGATCCTGTCCTCTGGGGTGTTAGCCACCCCTCCCAGTTTGGTGTCATCTGCAAATTTGATCAGGATGCCCTTGAGTCCATCATCCAAGTCGTTGATAAAGATGTTGAATAAGACCGGGCCCAAGACAGAACCCTGTGACACCCCACTAGTCACTCTTCTCCAGGATGAAGAGGAACCATTGATGAGCACCCTTTGGCTTTGGTCAGTCAGCCAGTTACAAATCCACTGAGTGGTAGCATAGTCAAGACCGCATTTTACCAGCTTCTTTACAAGAATATCATGGGGCACCTTGTCAAATGCCTTGCTGAAATCAAGGTAGGCTACATCCACTGCATTCCCCTCATCTACCAGGCTTGTAATTCTGTCAAAAAATGAGATCAGGTTAGTCTGACATAACTTATTTTTCAGAAATCCATGCTGACTATTGGTGATCACAGCATTCCTTTCTAGGTGCTCACAGACTGTTTGCTTAATGATCTGCTCCAGAATCTTCCCTGGTATTGATGTCAGACTGACTGGGCGGTAATTATTTGGGTCCTCTCTTTTCCCCTTTTTGAAAATAGGGACAACATTTGCCCTCCTCCAGTCTGCCGGGACTTCGCCTGTTCTCCAGGAATTCTCAAAGATGACTGCCAGTGGTTCTGAGATCACATCTGCCAGTTCTTTTAATACTCTTGGATGCAGTTCATCTGGCCCTGGAGACTTGAATATATCTAGACTAGCCAAGTATTCTTGTACTATCTCCTTAGTTATTCTGGGCTGTGTTTCCTCTGCTGAATCATTTGCTCCAAATTCTTCAGGTCGGGCATTGTTTTCTTTATCGGAGAAGACTGAGGCAAAGAAGGCATTGAGGAGTTCAGCCCTTTCTGTGTCCCCTGTTTGCATTTCATCATCTTCTCCTCTGAGTGACCCCACTGTTTCTTTGTTCTTCCTTTTGCTACGAACATACCCATAAAAGCCTTTTTTGTTGCTTTTAACCTCTCTAGCAAGCCTGAGTTCATTCTGTGCTTTAGCTTTTCTGACTTTGTGTCTACACGTGCTGGCTATTTGTTTGAATTCCTCTTTGGTGGTTTCCCCCCTTCTCCATTTTTTGTACACATCCTTTTCTAATCTTAACTCAGTTAAAAGTTCTTTAGATAGCCACCCTGGCTTCTTTAGGCACCTTCCATGTTTCCGTCTCATTGGTATTGCCTGAAGTTGTGCTTTTACTATCTCCCTCTTAACAAACTCCCAGCCATCATGAACTCCCTTTCCTTTTAGTATTACTGTCCATGGGATCTCACCCAGCACTTCCCTAAGTTTTATGAAGTCGGCTTTCTTAAAGTCAAGAAATTGAGTCCTAGTATGCTTGGCTGCTCCTTTCCGCTGTATAGTAAACTTCAGAAGAGCATCACTCACGCCTAATGACCCTTCCACTTCTACCCCACTAACCAGGTCCTCAACATTGGTTAGGACCAGATCTAAAATGGCTGTTCCTCTTGTTGCTTCTCCCACTTTCTGGACAATGAAGTTGTCTGCAAGGCCAGTGAGGAATCTGTTTGACCTTATGCTCTTGGCTGAGTTTGACATCCAACAAATATCCGGGTAATTGAAGTCCCCCATTACTACTATCTCCCTTCCTTTTGCATGCTTGGCCATCTGTTCCAGGAAGGCATCATCTATGTCCTCCGTTTGGCTTGGGGATCTATAGTAAACTCCCACAATGAGGTCACTGTTATTCTTCTCTCCCTTAATTTTGACCCAAATGCTCTCACTTTGGCTTTGAGGTTCTAAATCTTGGATCTCTTCACAGGTATACACATCCCTGACATATAACGCCACTCCTCCTCCTTTCTTGTCTGGTCTGTTTCTCTGAAATAGATTGTATCCCTCCATTATTACATTCCAATCGTGGGACTTATCCCACCAGGTTTCAGTGATGCCTATTATGTCATATTTAGTTTGCTGTACCAAGAGCTCAATCTGCCTTTTTCACCGCAACCACGACCTCCAATGCCATTGTCCGATTTTACCACCAGAAGGGCGGCAAACACCTTCCAGCAGCAATTCAAATATTTAATGCCAAAGTTGTTCCTAAACTACTATATGGCTGTGAAGTATGGACTACAGCAATATCAGGTAACTTGGATCGCCCACTTCATATGTTTCTGAGATCTCTTTCCAGTGTTCCGAGATGCGTCTCAGGTGCAGCCCTACGACTTGAGTTTGCCCAGCCCTCAATTGTAAAACGAGCATGGTGTCAAGCCATCTCCTATAGCTCCCACCTACTAGCATCGGATGCTCGAATTAGAGGTGGTTTTTCCAATCTGATTCTAAGAGATATTCATAATTCCCCTTGGAAAACTACAATTAACCTCAAACTCCGCTCTCTTTTTAATCTGAATTGCAAAACTGTTCTTAAATTAGAATGTATCAGTCCGACGGCCCTACCTTCAATTAAAAAGAAGCTACAGCAACTTGACTTCTCTAACACAGCTGCCGATGCAAGAGGGCCGTGTTCAGGCCTAGCCCTAGCTATTCCTCCCCCTGAAGGAATCCCTCTATACTGCTTCACAATTTCTTCGGAGGCCAAGCGAAGGGCCTTTACTTGTGCCCGTCTCAACTGTTTTCCTACAGCAGTTCTGTCGGGTCGTTATTCCAGAGTCCCCATCGCAAACAGAACATGCACCTGTAATGACACGGCTCTGGAGACTATGGAGCTCAAGCTCATCTTGTTTATTTCCCATGCTTTGCCTTTCCCATTAATTAACTAGAGTTGCTAAACAGGAAAGTGTCTGTATATTTTCAGTTTTATGGATACCTAGCTTGACTTTATATTACCATTAAGTTTCAAACACAATTTAATAAATGTTTGATGGTTCTTCAGGGCTAATGGATTATATAAACCTAGACCTGATTACATTATAGCTATTTCATGAAGTCTCCTTCAAATGGTTCTCATTCAGAAAATGGTGACAAGCAAACTGTTATTGGCTAACTAAGCAAAGACCAAGTACAAAGAGAAAATAAGTAATTTCGGATTATTGGTATCTGTGTAAAGCATCTTTTATGAAATTTACTTTAATTTTTAATACTTCTCACCTGGTGCAGGATATTTGGCTTGTAAATGGGTGTTACAGATGATCAAGGCAAACAGCAAGAAACATAAAAGTGCATTTTGGAACAATAAAACTTCCAGGGTCAAAGAGGAGTCATGTAGCACAAATGCTCTGTAAAGTTGTGTCCCACTATAATCATCAGCTAACAATTCTCGTAGTAATTGTAGTGCAATGCCATTGCTATACATTGTAATGGTCATTTGTTACTTACATTCTGACAATGAAAACACACACAAGTACTAAGGATGAAAAGAGAGACAATAATAATTAGTGTCAGTAAAGGTAAAGGTAATGGGACCCCTGACCATTAGGTCCAGTCGCAGACAACTCTGGGGTTGTGGCGCTCATCTCGCTTTATTGGCCAAGGGAGCCGGCGTACAGCTTCTGGGTCATGTGGCCAGCATGACTAAGCCGCTTCTGGCGAACCAGAGCAGCACACGGAAACGCCGTTTACCTTCCCGCTGGAGCAGTACCTATTTATCCACTTGCACTTTGACATGCTTCCGAACTGCTAGGTTGGCAGGAGCAGGGACCGAGCAATGAGAGCTCACCCCGTCGCAGGGATTCAAACCACCGACCTTCTGATTGGCAAGCCCAAGGCTCTGTGGTTTAACCCACAGCACCACCCGCGTCCCTCTAATTAGTGTCGGTACACCAGTGCTATTTTTCTAGAAAAAGAAGTGCTGGAACTCACCATGACGCCCACCTGAAAAGTGCTGGAGCTGAGTTCTGGCTGAAAAAAGCCCTGAAAATTTATATCAAAACACTAAGCTTATCTGATCCAGTTTATACTATTACCATATATATATATATATATATATATATATATATATATATATATAATACAACATAAACACCAGTTACAAAATTTCTCTGCTCCATAAGGCATGTGATGATGCAGTGCCCATGTCTTTTCCTAGTGAGATCCTCTAGCTCTAGTAGAAAATCTCCTCCATCCAGGAACAAACTGCGGCTGTTGCCTTTCACCCTGTTCTGCTCCTTTGCAGCAGGTGTCCTAATTGTTTATCCCCAATTTTCCATTGATCCACCCAATTGCGCTCTCTCATCTGCGCTTCTCTTTAAAGTCCTGTTTTTGCATCCTGCTCTCTCCCTGGCTGGAGGGCAAGAGAGTGCATTACATCATTGCCCTGACCAGAAACATTAAAAAAGAAAAGAAATCTTTATCTAGGATTCTAATGGCTATCCAGGTGCAAGAGAGAATTCATTTGTGGAATATGTTGGCAATTTCCATCACCTATTTGTAGTTTCCACCATCTGGTAATTAGAGGCACACTGTACATCCATGCAAATGCACATACAGTACATTCCTAATCTACTAACCTACATTATTAAAAATTCTCTCACTACCCAGAGTGGAAGAAGTTAATGAAGGGATAAGAAGCTGAATTTTAGGAGATTAAAATGCTGTTAATTTCCATATGCACTTAAGATTAATAAACTACTAATTAGGCTATGCAAATGAGGACTTTCTGAATTCCATCACAAACATTCACTTGGTACCTTATCCATAAATCACACTCTGTTAATGTATTTTGTTATGTAATTGGGGAATAACAGATTGATGAGCCAGTCCAATTAGGTCTAATTTACATGTGTATGAAATTTGTTAATAAAGTATTACGAATCTAATATTCAAGTAAGAGGAAACTAATTATAACATGTACTTGCCTTACTTTGAAAGAAAATTATCTTTAAAAAATGACTGCTACATGGCTGAACAAGAAGCAGGAACACAAAAATAGTCTAGAATTTTAAAAGTTGCTAAAAGTATATTATATATAGACTAAAAAAATCCCCCACACAGCCCCAGAATGACAGAACACTTAGTCTATCACAGATAAATAAAATAGCAGCCACCATAAGCAGTCACAGAGAATACCTTTATGCAAAAATATCTGGTATGGTTGTCAAAATCCTAAGGGCTAATAATTTTAACTATCTGAAAAAAATGAATAAAGTTGTTATAGTAGACCACATGATTAATGCTAGGTTGCTGATATCAGGCTATGTACAAACTCCTGTTTACTCTGCATCCAATATACTCCCACCACTGCTTTTAGCCACAATCCACATCTATCCTGTTATTTCTTAATAAATACTACAATAAATAAAGAATAAAATAACGCAATACCCAAATCAGCTTGGGTCTAGTTTAGAAACCTAAGCCATAGCAAGGCGCCCCCTGCAGCCACTGGTGTGGACAGACAGCACACAACCAGGAAACACAGCCGGGAGGTGCGCAACACTCAGCAAGGCAGCGAGGGAGGCGGAGACGACTTGGCTGCACTTCAAGTCTGTTGTGTGTCTGCAGCCAACCCTCCATTGCCAGGAAAACCCACTTTTTGGTTTCTTTAAACTTTTCAACATAAATAAATGGGTTTAGGATCACAGGAACTGATTCATACTATCAACAGCACTAGAAATCTGCTCTATGTTCAGC
Source organism: Podarcis filfolensis (assembly GCF_964270895.1). Classification (NCBI taxonomy): domain Eukaryota; kingdom Metazoa; phylum Chordata; class Lepidosauria; order Squamata; family Lacertidae; genus Podarcis; species Podarcis filfolensis. The sequence continues at coordinate 1,370,494 of NC_139614.1, read as the reverse complement.
ATATCTTCCAACCTGGAATCTCATTCACCTTAAATAATTCTGTGGCTCTTAGGAGTTCTTGGTCACTACCATTTCAGATTGCATTTTGAATATGTCTCCCATCAAAAGTTCACAGGAAACCAGCTTGGAAACCTATTCTGATCTTTCTCTCTGGGGCGTTTTATGTGCAGCGAAGTGTTTGAGTGTGTTCTGTGGAAGACCTTCTTCTGTTCTACCCTGGTACAGTCCAGGAGATCCAAGGCCTCTGGGATTTATCGTCATCTATAGATTAGCTCTTAGTTTTCTGTTTCAAATATATTTATATATCTCCTCAATGGTTGAGAAAGAGAGAGAAATCATGAACCCATTATCCATTAAGTGTTTGAATACAAGAGGATATCAAGATGGAATCTTGGACAAGGAAAAGAGTTTTCTTGACTCTCTGCAGCTTCACATCTTTCCCACAGATTCCAGCCTGATGGCAGCTCTTATTGCCTGTTTTGGAGCTAGAAATTTGCTTGTCCTTTAGAATGGCATCTAAAATAACTCTCTTTTCCCTCCAGTTGCATTTTATCTCTTTTCCAACTCCTTTTCTTGCAGAGATGCCACATGCAAATTGTCTTTTAAAACAAATAAGGAGTGTGGAATATATGCATATTAAACATCCGGGGATACACTGAGCCTGCCCTTTATGGGGCAGTTCTTTGCTCAGAGACCATGTGTGTGATTGAGAAGAAAAGTGCCTGGGGGAAAATGGGGGGGGGGGCAGAGAAAGGTTGGAAATTCTATCAATGCATAAGAGAAATGTTATGAATGTCTTGCCAACCACCCCCTATTTATGCCAATTTCAGGACAGAAAGGAAGGATAATGGACAGATAAAATTACCTCAGCTTTTTCTTCTCTATGAAGGTAGTGGCTGAGGAGATGCTGCCCAAATGCTGTGACGGTTACCGTGTGTGTCCATAACTATTCTTCAGCACCTGCTCTTTGAGTGCAATTGGTGCATTCCCAGTGTGACTGAATGGGTCCTGGAAACATAATGATTCTGCTTTGCCCAGGCAGGCACATTATGTGGCCCATGACAGCAGCAAAATAGCTGGACTGTACAATTGTGATGAGATAAAATCAGGCCAAATCTTTATTGACAGCAGCAGGCAGGGTAAGGTCTGGCATGGCATTGGGTCCCAGGATCAGTTCATTGTTCCACAAACCCTACATTGATGGAATGGGTCCACCCCGTTTGGAGAATCTCAGGCCCATTCTATGGGAGCCAGCCACTGTGGAACCTGACCCTGGTGCAAGTCAAGCAAGCAAGGTCTCGCTGGGTGACCAGGGTATGGATTCCAACCAGGCAGACCCCCCAACCCGAGCTTGGGGGTGCCATGGTCAATCCTCCCCACCTGTCCCTTCAGGGTTGCAAATCCCAGTAATTAGATTTCTATTTCTACATTTTTGAAAGCATTTACTAGTAGACAAGACCCTTTGTTACTAAATTCATCATAAGTACTCTTAATTCTAGCCAATGCCTTATGTATTTGTTCAGTTTCTAAGAACTCAGATGCATTTTTACAAAAAAAAATGCAATCTTGATTACTGGGTTCCTTTCCCTTTCTAATTGTGAGGATGTCTTTACAATTTCAAATGCATGTGACCGTTCCATTTTCTTCTGCATGAATTCATGCCCGTTGAATTCATGCCCGCTGAATGAATTCATGCTTATTTATCAGATAAATAAATGGGCTACAAAATAAGTGGGCTACAAGTGAAAAATTTAAGAAGGATATTGGCAAACTGGAACGTGTGCAGAGGAGGGCAACCAGAATGATCAAGGGACTGGAAACCAAGCCTTACGAGAAACGGTTGAAGGAGCTGGGTATGTTTAGCCTGGAAAAGAGATATGATAGCCATCTTCCTTTTTTATATATAAAATATTTATTGAAATTTTACAAAAACATAGGTTTACAGAATACAAAAAAAAAACCATAGGAAAAGAAAAAGATAAAAAAGAAAACATACAAAAATACATAAAAAAGAAGAAAGAAAAATAAAAATACAAAATACAAAAAACGGATAGATAAAAAAGAGTTAAAAACAAATCCATTTTTTGTAACTTTAAACTCATTAGCTTGTTTCCTTGACCTCCTCACACCTCCCCTTTTTGTATTCCCATTTAAATAATCAAATCAGCAAATCCTTACCCTCTTTCGTTTATCTTAACTCTATATCTTAACATATTATAACTCTATATTTTCATCCATTATCAATTCATTTTTGCATATTCTCATTAACTTTGTTGCTAATGCCACTTATTTTCAATCCAACATCATTTTTAACATTCATTAATTTTACAGTGTTTCTGCAAATAGTCTTTAAATTTCTTCCAATCTTCTTCCACCAACTCTTCTCCCAGGTCTCGGATTCTGCCAGTCATTTCCGCTAATTCCATATAGTCCATCACCTTCATCTGCCACTCTTCCAGGGTGGGTAAATCTTGTGTCTTCCAATACTTTGCAATGAGTATTCTTGCTGCTGTTGTTGCATACATGAAGAAAGTTCTATCCTTCTTTGGCACCAATTGGCCGACTATGCCCAGGAGAAAGGCCTCTGGTTTCTTCAGGAAGGTATATTTAAATACCTTTTTCATTTCATTATAGATCATCTCCCAGAAAGCCTTAATCTTTGGGCACGTCCACCAAAGGTGAAAGAATGTACCTTCATTTTCTTTACATTTCCAACCTTTGTTATCGGGCAAATGATATATTTTTGCAAGCTTGACTGGTGTCATGTACCACCTGTATATCATTTTCATAATATTCTCTCTTAAGGCATTACATGCCATAAATTTCATACCGGTGGTCCACAACTGTTCCCAGTCAGCAAACATAATGTTATGACCAATATCTTGTGCCCATTTAATCATAGCAGATATAACCGTTTCATCCTGCGTATTCCATTTCAACAGCAAGTTATACATTCTTGAAAGTATCTTAGTTTTGGGATCTAACAATTCTGTTTCCAATTTTGATTTTTCCACCTGGAAGCCAATTTTTTTGTCCAAATTATAGGCCTCTCTTATTTGATAATAATGAAGCCAGTCTCGCACTTTATCTTTTAATTTCTCAAAACTCTGCAATTTCAATTTATCTCCTTCTTGTTCCAATATTTCCCAATATTTCGGCCATTTGGCCTCCATATTGAGCTTTTTCTGAGCCTTCGCTTCCATTGGTGACAACCACCTTGGGGTTTTATTTTCCAGTAAGTCTTTGTATCTTATCCAGACATTGAACAATGCTTTCCTGACAATATGGTTTTTAAATGCTTTATGTGCTTTAACCTTGTCGTACCACAAATATGCATGCCACCCAAAAACATTGTTAAAACCTTCTAGGTCCAAAATGTCTGTGTTCTCAAGAAGCAGCCAGTCTTTCAACCAGCAGAATGCTGCTGATTCATAGTAAAGTTTAAGGTCTGGCAGGGCAAATCCGCCTCTTTCCTTTGCATCAGTTAATATTTTAAATTTTATTCTGGGCTTCCTGCCCTGCCAGACAAATCTAGAAATATCTCTCTGCCACTTCTTGAAACAGTCCATCTTGTCCAAAATTTGCAATGATTGAAACAGAAATAACATTTTTGGCAATACATTCATCTTTATAGCTGCAATTCGACCCAACAAGGAAAGCTTCAAATTTGACCATATTTCTAAGTCTTTTTTCACTTCTGTCCAACATTTCTCATAATTATCTTTAAATAAATTTAAGTTCTTAGCCGTCATATTACCCCCCAGATATTTTACTTTCTTAACTAATGTTAAACCTGTCTCCTTCTGAAACCTCTCTTTCTCAATCAATGTTAATTTTTTCTCAAGAACTTTAGTTTTAGACTTGTTCAGCTTAAATCCTGCCACATGACCAAATTCTTGAATTAGTTCTAATACTCTTTTCGTACTAGATTCTGGCTCCTGTAACGTCACAACTAGGTCATCTGCAAAAGCTTTCAGTTTGTATTGTTTGGCTCCGACCTGGATACCTTTAATCAGACGGTCCCTTCTAATCATATTTAACAAAACCTCCAGGACCGAAATAAAAAGCAATGGGGAAATTGGGCAGCCTTGTCGTGTCCCTTTCTCTATCTGAAATTCCTCTGTCATCACATTATTGACTATTAGCTTAGCCTTTTGTTCTGAATAAATTGCACTTATACCATTTTCAAACCCTTGACCCACCCCCATCCCCTGAAGATTTTTCTTCATAAAATTCCAAGAAATATTGTCAAAGGCTTTCTCTGCATCTATAAAAATTAAAACTGCTTTAGTATTAATGTTCACTTCCAACTTCTCTAAAATGTTAATTATGTTCCTCGTGTTGTCAGACAAGTGTCTACCTGGGAGAAAGCCAGCTTGGTCCTTATGTATCTCTTCCACTAATACTTTTTTTAATCTATTAGCCAAAATATCAGCAAAAATTTTGTAATCCACATTGAGCAGGGATATGGGGCGGTAGTTCTTAAGTTGTGTCTTTTCAGACTCAGTTTTCGGTATAAGTGTAATGTAGGCTTCCTTCCACGACTCTGGCGCTTTTTTCCCCTCCAAAATTTCATTACAAACCTCCTTTAGTGGCTGAATTAACCAATCTTTCAAAGATCTATAGTATTTTGAGGTTAAGCCATCCGGCCCTGGAGATTTACCCAACTGCATATTCTGAATGGCACCTTCTACCTCCTGTTCTGTAATTTTGTAGTTCAGCATTATCTTATTTTCTTGGGAGATTTTTTGTAATCCATTTGTTTTTAAAAATTGGTCTATAAAAAACAAATCTTATCTTAAGGGCTGTCCCATGGAAGAGGGAACGAGCTTGTTTTCTCCTGCTCTGGAGTGTAGGACTCAAACCAATGGTTTCAAGTTACAAGAAAGGAGATTCCAACTAAACATCAGGAAGAACTTTCTGACAGTAAGAGCTGTTCAACAGTGGAGCAGATGTCTCCCTTGGGAGGTTGTGGACTCTCCTTCCTTGGAGGTTTTTAAACAGAGGTTGGATAGCCATCTGTCATGGATGCTTTAGCTGCATAGCAGGGGGTTGGATTAGATACCCCTTGGAGTCCCTTCCAACTCTATGGTTCTGTGATTCTATGAACTCTAATCAGCCCCAACTTGCATGGCCAGTTGAATTGTAGTCTAACAACATCTTGGGGACACCACATTGTCTACCCTTAATGTAGATGGTTCAGAACCTTTCTGAGGTTTCTCATTGAGCTTCATGTTGCAGTTGTTTCTGCAGTTGCTTCAAGAGTGACAACTACTCCTTGTTACCATGTTGCACCATAAGGTTTCATGAATAAACCAGGAAAACCAGGATCACCTTTCCCCTCCATAGTTGATGATAGAAGAAACGCCCAGGGACGTGTTGCTTAAATTGTCAGTGTCTCATTACAAACAATAGCCTTTTATTCCTCTCTCTGAAAGCAGCACTAGCAAAACTTATTAATTGCTTGGGAAAGAAAAGGAAAGCTAGATGTTTTGTGCTATTAACATATGCTGACTTTGCCTCATTGAAGTACTAGTTCATAAGTCCAGAGCTGCTGTCACTGAGCAAATGAGCTTATTTGTCTTACTTTAGTCTCAGGAGGACAGTTGCCAACAATCTAGTGCTCCTTCGTGCATGCACATTAGCACAGATCTGCACACTTGCTGTCAAAGAAGTCCACCCAGTTTAACTTTGAGAAGTTTTCTAAAGGAAGCGCATTACAAACAGATAACTTATCAAGGTGATGGATTGCCTTATCAGTGTGTAATGCACTGTTCCAAAATGATACACATAAAACATGTGCTGATTAGTATCAGCCAAATGCAATGCCCTATTTTGGGGTACTAGAAAAAAGTATCTTTTGCAGCCCCCCCCCCCCGCCAGCTGCAGATATAAGGCACCCTTTACTGGTGAGATAATGTGGTTCTGAACAAAGAATTATTTTTGCCTCAGTTGTCATCACAGTTAGTGGGAAAAGATGAGGCAAAAATCATTCTGACCTACACATTGCAAACTTTAATACTTGTAGCCATAGACCACCACAAATCTGCAAATAAGGGCCAATATATTAAAGCAATAATATCGCTACATCCACTACTGATTAAAAACTTCATGTCAGATATTGATGGTGATGTTACCTCTGCTTGTATAGTTTGGTTGATCTGCTTTTTATTTTATTTTTGGATTGATTCACTTGGTGAATTAATAAGTGTACAGTGTTGCACTTACGACTTGCGATGCAGTCCTAGTCATGCTCACTCAGATACTAGTCTGAGTGAAAGAGGTGTATGAAAACTTAGAGCATGTGAAAGAGCAATTATAGAGGTCTGTAACATTAATGCAGGACATTCTCACACAGAAGCATATACAAACCAGTGGGTGGCACTGACTATTTAAGCAAGACTGGATGTTGAGTGATAGTTTGAAGCATGGCACTTTATGGCATCTCAGTTCAAACACTAACACTGTTGTCTCCTCCCAAGGGTAAGTCTTTCGGAATGACAAAGCTCCAGGTAGTCATGGCAGCCACATCCTTTATTCTCCCAGGTAGTAGTCCTTCCAAGATGTGAATACATCCTGTGCTGTCCAGAAAGTGAGCAGAGCCATAGCTCATTCTTGAGAAAATAAAATCAACCGTACATCAAGTGTAACAATGTTGTGGTGCAGACTACTGCATGCTTTGCCAAAGTTGTTTTCAATAAGCATCGGATGGAAATCCAGTCAGCCTTGTCATGTAACTAGGAAATGCTCTGAATGCTTAAATACAAAATACAAAAACAATCTAGCATTGTTAAAGCAAGTGAATGCAAAACAGATTTTTGAATGAACACCTGTGGCATGGTATCTGGATAACCCTGATGTTCCCCAGATCCCCGGCCAGGGACTGCGAGGGATAAACGCCCAATGCCTAAGCCAAGGTCTCCCTACATCTGAAGCTTTATAATAAAGTTGTGGCCAAATTTTAATCCCATAACATGTTGTCTTGAGTCATTATTCCACTCGGGTGGAAGAAGAAGAAGAATACAACAAAAGGGATGAGCTCCACTTGAATCAAGAGGGAACCAGACTGTTGGTATTTATTTATCTATCATCTATCTATCTATCATCTATCTATCTATCTATCTGAAATAAATTGGGAGAACAGCTTCTAAAATGATTGCCAGGGAAGGATGTCCTAAAAGGAGTTGAGGGAGTGTCCGGTTTGGAACAACTTCATCCCCTGGTATGAAGGTTAAAAAAATATGATTCTTTAAATTAGAAAGGGGTATAACTAGGCACTGAGAATGCAAGGGCACAGGATAACAATTCAAAGAGGCCAAAACAAAACAGAAGTGCCAAAGACATTTGGAAAGAGAGAGAAACTAGAAGCCTCCAAGTCAAGATAGAGGAGGGAGAAAGGTTGTTTTCTGCTGCTCCAGAGAAGCGGACACGGAGCAATGGATCCAAACTACAAGAAAGAAGATTCCACCTAAACATTAGGAAGAACTTCCTGACAGTAAGAGCTGTTCGACAGTGGAATTTGCTGCCAAGGAGTGTGGTGGAGTCTCCTTCTTTGGAGGTCTTTAAGCAGAGGCTTGACAACCATATGTCAGGAGTGCTCTGATGGTGTTTCCTGCTTGGCAGGGGGTTGGACTCGATGGCCCTTGTGGTCTCTTCCAACTCTATGATTCTATGATTCTATGATTCTATGATTCTATGATTCTATGATTCTAAGATGAGCAGTCTGTAATGCTTGGTCTTAGAGGATAAAACTGGCATAGTAGTTCCAAGTGGTGGTTCACGGCCTGTGCCAGTCTAAGCGACATTGGCTGCCAGTCCCTGACAACTCCAGCATTGCTCAGGTTGCGTAAGGAGCAAATATGTTGCCAGTCCCTGACACATTGGGGGGGGGGGGAATGCTGGTCAACCATTTCAGATAGTTTGAGAATCATAGCAGGCCAAATGGAAGTCTGGGGGGGGTGAGTGGGGCACAGTTATCTTTGGGTGCAAAGTCTATAGCAGGGTTTCCCAAAGTTGGGTCTCCAGCTGTTTGGGGACTATAATTCCCATCATCCCTGACCACTGGTCTGGCTTGCTAGGGGTGATGGGAAGTTGTAATCCAACAACTGCTGGAAACCCAAGTTTGGGAAGCCCTGCTCTCTAGGAAGGACAAGGGAGGGTGCAGTGGAGGTGGTCTTGCTCTGTGTGGCCATGAGAATGTGGACTCTAGCCAGCCAGGCATCCCAAAGTGGGCGGAATCCTCCACGGTATCATTGTGGGCAGCAATACTGGATGGCAAAATTAATTTGGTGCTGGGGATATGCTATGATCCCCCCTGATTTACTCCCTAGTAAGAGTGTGTAGAGTTGCAGTCTTACTGGTGGCCTTTGGATTCCTCACATCCTTTCTTGATCTCTAAGGGACCAACTGATCTTAGATTATGATTTGGATTGATGCATGTTAACAAGAAGTAAATATATTTCAGGATAATTTGTTGAAATCAGAGTCAGAATTGAAGCAATGCAAAGGAGCAAGATGCTACAAAATAATATAATATAAAAAACAAAGAAGTGTAATTCCATACAGTCTGTGTCAATGCATGTAGAAACACATGGACAATTTCAACATCCAGTTTCAAAAGAAAGGGTATGGAGGGAGGGATTATCAGCTTTCTGCAGGATATTGATGATCTAGAATGACTGGGTATCAAACATTCCCAGTAGAAGTTATTATGGCAAGGAAGTTGTATAATTGTGAGGGTACTTGTTCAGTCCTAGTCCCATTTCCTCAGCAGAAATGAAACTGGCAGTCAGTCACCTAGAAACCAAATTCAATCGGGATCCTTTCTTATGTGTGAGATGTACAAGAAAGTCATTCAGATAATTGTACCGGGCAGCCAAATCATCTGTAAACTGTAGTGGTGACATGGGGGGAGGGGTAAGCCTTCCAGTGTTCATATGAGTAGAAATGTCATGCAATTCAATTAGTCACTAGTAATTTCAAGTCCCTTAGCACTCCCAGTTCTGGAGAAAGTGTGGTGCAGAGGAGCAGCGCTAGCGGCTGAAAAGGGCATAGAGCCAGGGCCAAATTTGGCTCTGGGCAGATCAGGTGGGCGGGTGTTTGTGGTCTCACGTCCAGTCACCCTATAAGCAAAGTAATTTTTAAAAAATGGTTAAAAAGAGAAGAAGAAATGACCTTCACTATAGATGTAGAAAGAATAAAGGATTTGGATTGTGTCACTTTTTGTTAAAAACATTTCTATCTTTGGTTATGTTTTAATATGTTGTTTGGAAGTTTTATTCCTAAGACTTTTAGGCACTTGAAGACAAAGTGTTTTTTTGTAAGTTGCTTTGAGTTTCATTCTTCGAAAATAAGCGACTAATAAATATCATCAGCATCAAATCCTCTACAAAGGGATCTCCTGTCCTGTAAGATCTACCTGCTCATGTGAATCCCCGTGAAGAGATTTATTTACCAGACTGCAAGCCTCATAGCCCCAAGGAGCACGTATCCCACAGTTGCATAACATCTTTGTATGCAGCTTTATTATAAAACTATTATTGTAGCAAGTCAGGCTACACATGTAAATAGAAATATTAAATTATGTTGTTGAACATGGTATGAAATTTATGTAATGGATTCCTTTAGTGCAAAGCAACCTCAATTCCCTTCAGCAATTTTCTATTTGGTTCAAAGCTGTTGTTTCTTTTAGATATTCCATTCCCATCAGTTAGGTATATAATCTGTTTCTAGTGAACTTACTTTTCTGTTTAGTTTTCTAAAATAGTTATTAAATTCAATAGACCATTAAAAACTCTGCAAAGTCAGTGGTTGACACCCGTATATAATATTGTTAAATGATTTAATCTCATGGTATTTGACTTGCTGGATGAAAAGATCTATAATTTGTAATGAATATAATTTTGTTACCTCTAATTAGTTGCATGCCATTGTGCATTAATAATAGAAATTAAATAATTGAGTACCCATTAAATAATAATAGGAAAGTTTCACAGCTATATTTATTATATAAAATAAGTGTATGCAATTTTATTAATGAATTAATATAATTATTGCCGTGGCCATTTCATTAATTGAACTTGTGAAGTTAACTGGATAATTACTTCTTTTCTCATCATATCCTGAAGGGGAAGGAGCTATATTACAATACTATATCCCACTTAATGTTCATTGACAATTATAGTAGAGGTGTCTATTTTATTTGCTGAGATGCAAAGATTCGGAGAGCCCTTCAGATGAAGGGCAAAATATGGGTGGAATGGGTTGGCACTGTGGCTGCGTGCAACGGTCACGAGTTGGGTCATGGCGAGAGGAGAGCTGATGGGTCACTAGAAACTGGAGTGCAATAAATGGATAGGGCAATGGTCAGTTAATTTCCATGAAGACTGGGGATTACAGGGTTAGCAAATCAATGGATTTAAATTAGCTGTACGTTAGGCTCCCTTCCCTTGCTTTGAGTGTGTCTTTCTGGCAGCTGAATTTTCTGGATTGTGCCCAGTTTCACCAATGATTTTAGAATATATGTGGCAAACACCTTGCAAAAGGGGGGGCGGGGATTAAAAGCCATGACAGGTGCTAAAGTAAAAAACCAAAAAGACCCCATAGTCTCATTCACACATGACAGAGAAGGTGAACTTTACTTTATTTTTGTCGATGTTGTCAGCAGTATGTCCAGCAATGTTCCAAGCTGACCTTTCTGGCCACTTCTTCATCTGCTTGCTGTAGACCGTTCATTGTTTTCTGACATTTGCTAAACTAAAAAAAAAAGTCCTTGGGAATTTGTTTCCACCTCTTGGGGAAAGTCTGTACAGCATGCCTCTGTTGTGATAAATCTTTACCAGCCAGCTCAACACTAAGCAAATGTCAGGCAGTTAGAGAATATACCCTGGCCAGGCAGTGATAGAAAACAGGCGTAGCCTCCCTTTAGGCCTGAGTGGCTCTTCTCTTGATCTCAAGGAACGCGCTGCTGCAGATGAAAGATAGTGTGCAGCCCATGCTTTGTTAATCAAGTGAGCGAATGCAGAGAGTGAAAGGTGTCAAAAGGATATCTCAGAGACAGCTGAAGTGGCAGGAACTTTCATTGTCTACAAGTTCACTCGGGAGGCCTTGGATAAATTCTTCCATCTCGGATGCCAAATGGTCGGCTCTGAAATCCATATTTAAGCAGCAAACTTAAAGGGCCATGCTTTTCAAATGTGTACTTCACATTGTTCTCCACGGTTGCTTGTCAATGTGCTTTCCATTACAAATGTGCAGAACACCCTCCAGTTCCCGCAGACATTTTGCTAGCCTGATCAAAACTTTTTTTTTGCTTCACTTAAAATCCTTTAGATGCTATGCCTGAAGAGGAACTCTCAGACTTGCTTTGACTTTCTCTTTAGTCAACTTCCAAGTGATAACTCTACTTATGCCCTCTGTGAACGGAAAATTTGGCTGATTCGCGAGGCCTTCAAGCCCATGGAGTTAAGGAAAAAGAGAGAGCAGCAGCCCTAAGTGCACGATGGAGCAAGAGGAGAAGAAGACTTCCAAGGGGGCTGGGCAGGAAAAGGCTTGTTGAAAGACAGAAGCCCAGAGCACTTCAAGTGTGAACGCCTTCTCAAGCGGCACAGTCCTGATGAAGGCTAGGCACAACTTAGCAGCTTCAAGCTCAGTGTGGTCATTCCACCTCTCTGCATTTCGAGTCACTTCCTTACATTGCTATATACACCAGAGAGAGAGAACAGGGATGTCGTCGCTCAATGTGCATTATCTGGTTTGTTTCCCTATGATGAACGCCAGCGCACTGAACCCGGGAGGGACTTGCGCAACCCGCCGTCTTCATCAGGGAAATGAGCCACAGCAGCAGATCTGACCTTATGGCTGCAATGTTTGGTATATTATTTCTACTTTGTGGTTTTTGTTTTTTCTCATCCTAGCCCTGCCTAGTGTAACATCACGCCTAATGAAGAGTTCAGGGGAACTCAAAGGCTGACCACATTTTTGTAGCTTTTTGACTTGTTCCAACCATGGCCTTTGGATTTTTTTTCCAGTACAACATTTTGTAAAATTTTGTCAATGCAACAGCTGGCATGCCTGAACCCATGTGTGCCTTTCTTAGAACAGCATGTCTTATAATTAGACTATTCAACAATCTTTGGGGGAGAGAGGTGGGTAGGTGGTAAATCTGCTCATTTGCCATTTGCAAACTGGAGCAATATAGGTTTTTTTATGAAGAATGCAAAGTTCACTGATGATTGACTGCAAAAAGATGTTTGTGAGCCTGAGTGCAAAGCATCACAACAGAGCTCATAATATAGACAGGAATAACACATTTTCCATTAATCACTATTTTCTTGTTATGTTTGTCCCAAACTTAATGGCACCATGTCTAAAATAAATTGTTATTGTGACTGCCCTTCCTATGTGATAATACAATCCTGACTTGGCGGCTCATAACAACATTATTCAGTGCCACTGACAGTAATGAGGCAACTTTGAGATAATTACTGTGGAATTAGCATCGTGTGCAATGATTTCTTGAGGTCCTGCTTGTGAAGTGATAAGAATAATTAAATAATTGAGGTTGTGGACATAATATGATAATCACCTCCCTATGCCATATTTTTTATTTCAAGAACACATTTTTCACCTCTTGCCCCAACTCATGTGGGGTGTTACTATCTCATGGCAACCACAAGTCTCCAGAGTTTTATTTATATCACCCACTTGAAGGAGAGTAGAGAGTAGAGAAAGTGCTGAGGGTGCTTAAAGCAACTACAGAAATGAGCTTTTCCTTGTCAAGCTTTATCTGCAGCAGAACTGCTGAGAGGAATACTGCTGGTGTGCCTCTCAGGGTGAAGTTCTGTATTCATAAAAGAATAGGAACGTGGCTGGCAAGTGGACGTGAGCTGGCAAGAAGGAGTGAGTCCTTCTTCCACTGTGACATATGAAAGGGATCTTGCACAGAAAAGGAGCACTATAAGCTATCAAGGATCCTTGAGGATCTGCAGGCCCTGTGCACGAGTCCCCGGTGTAAGTGAGCATCAAAGGCTCATGAAATGCAGAAGAGCACCTGCTTTTTGGCTTTGGCAACACTGCACAGACATGACACAGGAAGGGCAGAGAAGCAATCAGCTCTCTCCTTCCTAAGGAACACCGACACTTAGCCAGTCCATTGGTTCATAACAAATTGTAGTTATTGCTATAAGCAAGCAAATGGGTCTGTGTACTAAGGGACTGTCAAGGCACAAAATGTGTTTCTTTGGCTTCCGCTGAGAATATTGCTTTAGTTGTTACTATTAGACGTAAGAAGTAAGCATGCCAAATTATTTTAAAATAGGTTGCTTCTTAATCCCTTCCCCCCCCCACCCAAAGGAGAAATTTCTGCTTGCTTACAAGAAGCCTCACTTAAGGGCATCCTGTGTTGGCACTGGACATTAGCCAGGCTGGCAAAAATTAATCCCTACCTATCCTTAGAAGGGTTGTGGGAAAATTAGGTTCACTTCTTCATGTTTGGTGGGAGTGTCCCAGCATGTACATATATATGAATCGTAGAATTCTCAAGTTGGAAGGGACCCCAGGGGCATCTGGTCAAACCCCCTGCAATACATGAATCTCAGCTAAAGCATCCATCCAACCTCTGCTTTAAAACTTCCTTTCTTTAAACTTGAAGAACCTGCACTGAAGTACAAAACAAGCTAGTTCCCTCTTCCATGTGACAGCCCTTGAGACATTTGAAGATGGCTCTCATATCTCCTCTCAGTCTCTTTTCCAGGCTAAACATACCCAGCTCCATCAAACATTCCTCATAAAGCCTGCTTTCCAGACCCTTGATCATCTTGGTTGCCCTCCTCTGCACATGTTCCACCTTTTCAACATCCTTCTTAAACTGTGGCTCTCAGAACAGGACACAGTACTCCAGGTGTGGTCTGACCAAGGCAGAATAGAGTGGGAATATGATTTCCCTTGACCTGGACACTATGCTTCTGTTGATGCAGCCTAGAATAGTGTTAGCTTTTTTTGCTGCTGCATCACACTCTTGACTCATGTTAAGCTTGTGGTCCACTAAGACCTCTAGATCCTTTTCACATGTACTGCTAGTAAGCCATGTGTCCCCCATCTTGTATTTGTGCATCTGGTTTTCTCTGTCTTATATTTGTGCATCAGGAGAACCTTACATTTGTCCCTACTGAAATTCATTTCGTTAGTTTGGGCCCAGTTCTCCAGCCTGTTAAGGTCATTTTGAATTCTGATTCTGTCTTCTGCGGCATTAGCTACCCCTCCTAGTTTGGTGTCATCTTCCACCATATCTGCAATTACAGACCAACCTCTATCTCCGAACCCTGCCTTACTAGACATAGACATGGGCTCCACCTTGCAGCACACAGAACTAGTAGGCTTCTTACTGATTGCAGCTTGATTAGAAATAACTCAGCTGTGGAAAAATCAGTCTGAAATACCTTTGAACGTATGGGAAAATAATATCTGGGATACAGCAACGTGTATGTGTATATATATATATATATATATATATATATATATATATATATATATAGCACCTCACCCGTCATAGGAAGGCAATTAAAGGCATGCCAAAAAAAGATACCTCCCATGAAGCTTGGACGGCTTTTTAGAACTCTTTTAATGAGAAAGATGAAGGCCTTGTTGTACTGACCACTCAGTCGTCTCAGGAGAGAGGTTGAAATGTGTGAGCATCTGCTTAAAGTCAGTGGCTAGAACAAACACCATTAGATGTACTGCTGGATAAATGTCTCGTGCTTATTGGTTCTGAATTTGTTTAAAAATCAGTAAGAACTTGCTGTTTTTTTCTGTTTCTGGTTTTTTTTAAAGTTTGCTTCTTTTGCAATTTAGTTTCGAATGTATCAAATGGCAGAAGTATATGCTGATAGTCTAGTTTGCACATCACATTAGCCCATAGTTTGAAACCAACTATGGTTTAATCATTAAGCTTGGTTTAATCATTAGGACCCAGACTCTGCGTTCATCACCAGAGGCCCTTCTTTATGTGCTCCCCCATGAGAGGTCTGGAGGGTAGCAACATGAGAATGGGGCCTTTTATGCGGTGGCTCCCCACTTGTGGGATACTCTCCCCAGGGAGGCTCGCCAGGTGAAAATGTTCAACCAAGCCTTTGGCTGATTCTGTTGATGAAGGAAGGGCAGTATATAAATCTAATAAATAATAATAAAATAATAATAATAGTGGTTTTTTTTTAGGAACTTGAGCTTGGAAAGACAGATGCAGATCACTCAGTATGAAACATTGCATGGATTTGAATGTGAATTCAAGTAAAAAAAAAATTAGACATCTCTCTGTGTGTGTCTTCCCCTCTCTCTCAGGAGGAGGATTGTGCTGTTAATATTTATTTTCATTTTTGAAGTATATCTTCAAATCTAGCATTGAGGCATAGCTTCAAAGAATAGTTAATCTATTTAAAACTTGTAGCAAAACTAATGCCAGCTGTTAATTCAGTTGACCTACCATGCAAGTAAATAATAGAAAGAAAGAGCATGTTAGGTTTTGACTTGATCTGCAAGATCATAGGGAAGAATGCAGTCTCCACCCTCCCCCAAACAGTTACTCAGCCAAATAATTCGGTTACTTTTGATGTCATGCTTCCTGGTAACAATGATCCCTCTAGGAAAAGCATTAAATGTTAACCAATAATTATGATACCCATGACCATTGCCCATGGCTGATGGCTGATTTGACAACTAATGGAGCATTATAATGTTGAAAGCCTCTAATACTTCAGCAACCCAGGCATTAACTGCTCCACATGAGAGGTCTAAAGGGGTTATTACTGGCATAAACCATATTCAGTGATTTGTAGCCGATTTTTTTCTTTTCTCCATAGAGTAATACATGGTACAGCTGACTCAGAAATTCAGTAATTCGTATGTGATTAACAAGCAAGTTCCCTCTAGCCACTAGACCAGGCATGCTCTGTTACAGTAGATGCATCTTTCTTATTAACACAACCATTGTGAAAATTGCTCTACTCTTTCTATTGACTAGAATACATCTGACTCTTTCTCCTTCTTAATCTGTTTTTAAGCCCAGAAGAATCATAGAATCATAGAGTTGGAAGAGACCACAAGGGCCATCGAGTCCAACCCCCTGCCAAGCTGGAAACACCATCAGAGCACTCCTGACATATGGTTGTCAAGCCTCTGCTTAAAGACCTCCAAAGAAGGAGACTCCACCACACTCCTTGGCAGCAAATTCCACTGTCGAGCAGCTCTTACTGTCAGGAAGTTCTTCCTATTGTTTAGGTGGAATCTTCTTTCTTGTAGTTTGGATCCATTGCTCCGTGTCCGCTTCTCTGGAGCAGCAGAAAACAACCTTTCTCCCTCCTCTATGTGACATCCTTTTATATATTTGAACATGGCTATCATATCACCCCTTAACCTCCTCTTCTCCAGGCTAAACATGCCCAGCCCCCTTAGCCGTTCCTCATAAGGCATTGTTTCCAGGCCTTTGACCATTTTGGTTGCCCTCCTCTGGACACGTTCCAGTTTGTCAGTGTCCTTCTTGAACTGTGGTGCCCAGAACTGGACACAGTACTCCAGGGGAGGTCTGACCAGAGCAGAATACAGTGGCACTATTACTTCCCTTGATCTAGATGCTATACTCCTATTGATGCAGCCCAGAATTGCATTGGCTTTTTTAGCTGCCGCGTCACACTGTTGGCTCATGTCAAGTTTGTGGTCAACCAAGGCTCTCAAGCCAGGTGTCACCCATCTTGTATTTGTGCCTCTCATTTTTTTTGCCCAAGTGCAATACTTTACATTTCTCCCTGTTAAAATTCATCTTGTTTGTTTTGGCCCAGTTCTCTAATCTGTCAAGGTCGTTTTGAAGTGTGATCCTGTCCTCTGGGGTGTTAGCCACCCCTCCCAGTTTGGTGTCATCTGCAAATTTGATCAGGATGCCCTTGAGTCCATCATCCAAGTCATTGATAAAGATGTTGAATAAGACCGGGCCCAAGACAGAACCCTGTGGCACCCCACTAGTCACTCTTCTCCAGGATGAAGAGGAACCATTGATGAGCACCCTTTGGGTTCGGTCAGTCAGCCAGTTACAAATCCACTGAGTGGTAGCATAGTCAAGACCGCATTTTACCAGCTTCTTTACAAGAATATCATGGGGCACCTTGTCAAATGCCTTGCTGAAATCAAGGTAGGCTACATCCACTGCATTCCCTTCATCTACCAGGCTTGTAATTCTGTCAAAAAACGAGATCAGGTTAGTCTGACATGACTTATTTTTCAGAAATCCGTGCTGACTATTGGTGATCACAGCATTCCTTTCTAGGTGCTCACAGACTGTTTGCTTAATGATCTGCTCCAGAATCTTCCCTGGTATTGATGTCAGACTGACTGGGTCCTCTCTTTCCCCCTTTTTGAAAATAGGGACAACATTTGCCCTCCTCCAGTCTGCCGGGACTTCGCCTGTTCTCCAGGAATTCTCAAAGATGACTGCCAGTGGTTCTGAGATCACATCTGCCAGTTCTTTTAATACTCTTGGATGCAATTCATCTGGCCCTGGAGACTTGAATACATCTAGACTAGCCAAGTATTCTTGTACTATCTCCTTAGTTATTCTGGGCTGTGTTTCCTCTGCTGAATCATTTGCTCCAAATTCTTCAGGTTGGGCATTGTTTTCTTTATCGGAGAAGACTGAGGCAAAGAAGGCATTGAGGAGTTCAGCCCTTTCTGTGTCCCCTGTTTGCATTTCACCATCTTCTCCTCTGAGTGACCCCACTGTTTCTTTGTTCTTCCTTTTGCTACGAACATACCCATAAAAGCCTATTTTGTTGCTTTTAACCTCTCTAGCAAGCCTGAGTTCATTCTGTGCTTTAGCTTTTCTGACTTTGTGTCTACACATGCTGGCTATTTGTTTGAATTCCTCTTTGGTGGTTTCCCCCCTTTTCCATTTTTTGTACACATCCCTTTTTAATCTTAACTCAGTTAAAAGTTCTTTAGATAGCCACCCTGGCTTCTTTAGGCACCTTCCATGTTTCCGTCTCATTGGTATTGCCTGAAGTTGTGCTTTTACTATCTCCCTCTTAACAAACTCCCAGCCATCATGAACTCCCTTTCCTTTTAGTATTACTGTCCATGGGATCTCACCCAGCACTTCCCTAAGTTTTATGAAGTCGGCTTTCTTAAAGTCAAGAAATTGAGTCCTAGTATGCTTGGCTGCTCCTTTCCGCTGTATAGTAAACTTCAGAAGAGCATGATCACTCACGCCTAATGACCCTTCCACTTCTACCCCACTAACCAGGTCCTCAACATTGGTTAGGACCAGGTCTAAAATGGCTGTTCCTCTTGTTGCTTCTCCCACTTTCTGGACAATGAAGTTGTCTGCAAGGCCAGTGAGGAATCTGTTTGACCTTATGCTCTTGGCTGAGTTTGACATCCAACAAATATCCGGGTAATTGAAGTCCCCCATTACTACTATCTCCCTTCCTTTTGCATGCTTGGCCATCTGTTCCAGGAAGGCATCATCTATGTCCTCTGTTTGGCTTGGGGATCTATAGTAAACTCCCACAATGAGGTCACTGTTATTCTTCTCTCCCTTAATTTTGACCCAAATGCTCTCACTTTGGCTTTGAGGTTCTAAATCTTGGATCTCTTCACAGGTATACACATCCCTGACATATAACACCACTCCTCCTCCTTTCTTGTCTGGTCTGTTTCTCTGAAATAGATTGTATCCCTCCATTATTACATTCCAATCGTGGGACTTATCCCACCAGGTTTCAGTGATGCCTATTATGTCATATTTAGTTTGCTGTATCAAGAGCTCAAGCTCATCTTGTTTATTTCCCATGCTTTGCGCATTAGTGTACAGACATTGAAGTCCATTAATCATTCCCCCGTGTCTCTTATTTAAGGATTTTTTCCTCCCACCACTAGGTCTGCGTGCTGTTTGCTCCATTCGGTCTATGACATTTGGATGATCATCTTCATCAATTGATAGACTCCTACCTTCAGGACCACTGTCTCCCTCCCCCACATTAGTCAGTTTAAAGCCCTCCTGATGAGGTTTCTGAGATTTTTGGCAAAAACATTCCTCCCAACCGTTGTGAGGTGCAGCCCATCGCTTGCCAGAAGTCCATCTTCAAGAAACTGCAGTCCGTGACCTAAGAATCCAAACCGTTCCTGTTTACAACATTTGCGAAGCCAGCTGTTCACTTCCACTATTTTTCCCTCTCTCCCTGGGCCACATCGTTCAACTGGGAGGACAGATGAGATGACAATTTGTGCATTTAATTGCTTCAATTTCCTGCCCAGAGCCTCGTACTCTCTTTTGATCTTCTGGAGGCTATTGCTTGCAGTGTCATTGGTTCCCACATGAACCAAGAGGAAGGGGTATTTGTCAGTGGGTTTTACGATTCCTTGCAGTCGTTCAGTTACATCTTGGATCTTAGCCCTGGGGAGACAGCACACTTCCCGAGACATCTTGTCAGGCCCACAGATCACTGCTTCTGTTCCCCTCAGTAGGGAATCCCCTATCACCACTACACGCCTCCTCTTAGGTCTGGTTGGGGTTCTTCCATGAGCTGTCCGTTCCAAGGTCACCTGCACATTCCCTGAGGACTGACTTTGCTGCTCGTCTTCATATACCTGATCGACTGTAATGAGGGAGAGATCCTCAAATGGAGTCTGCTCTTCGTCTTCCATGCTAAGGGAGAGGACCTCAAAGCGATTGTGTATTTCTAAACAATCAGAGCGAACCCTGGGCCTCCTACTTCTTTGAGTCACGTTTCTCCATATATCTGGCTCCTGTGTTGGTGAACTAGCCTCCTTCTCAGGGGAGTCCCCTGTCTCCTCCTTGGTGGAGACGGTGTGCTCTGTTGCTTCCAAGAAGAGCTCCAGCTCTCTAATTCTTTGGAGCGTAGCTACACGTTCCTCCAGTTGCTGGACTTTGTCTTCTAAGAGGGCAATCAACATGCAATTGCTGCAGGTAAACCTGCCTGCAACCTTTGGCAAGATGGCAAACACTGCGCAGGAACCGCAGGCGACTGCAGCTGTTCCCTCACCCTCCATCTTGAGAACGTGTCTTTGGAGGTGACTACAGCGGTCCTCCATCATAAAAAGCGTGAAGACAGAACAAATAACTCCCCCCCCCATGACCCCTGTTAAACTGGCTAAAATATACCATTCGTCTGATAGCAAATGTTGGAAATGTAAGGAAAATGAAGGAACATTTTTTCACCTCTGGTGGACCTGCCCTAGAGTGAAGGCCTTTTGGGAGAAGATATATAATGAATTAAAAAAGGTGTTTAAATACACCTTTACTAAGAAATCAGAGGCCTTTCTCCTGGGTATTGTCGGCCAGAGTGTGTTAAAAAAGGACAGAACATTCTTTTTGTACGCAACAACAGCAGCAAGAATATTAATTGCCAAGAATTGGAAAACTCAGGAGCTACCCACTGTGGAAGAATGGCAGATGCAACTGATGGACTATATGCAATTAGCCGAGATGACCGGCAGAATTCGAGACCAGGGAGAAGAAAGGATGGAAGAAGACTGGAGGAAATTTAAGATTTATTTACAAAAATATTGTAATTTGGCTGAGTGCTGAATTGGATGCCAGTGCAGACAATTGTCTACCATTAAATTAGATTTAAGGCTGAATTATATGTCAAACCAAATTAAGATTATTAATTAAGATGAGTTAAATGATAATTTGTTTGAAATTAATTTAATGATGATGTAAGTGTATGCGGGAGGTGTGGGGGAGTCCCATGTAACAATTGAGAGATGTTAAATGGACAATGATAAGTGGTGCTTATCTAATATATGCTTTATTTGAAAACTTCAATAAATATATTATAAAAAAAAAAAAAAACAAATAACTCCCCCCCCCAAAAAACCTAGGTCTTCCCCACAAACGTTTGAGACTTGCTCCCCTAAATCTAAAAGATGGATCAAGCTCCTCCCACAGCTAATCACCTACCTCAACAGGAACCCTGCCCCCTCTGACCTTTGCACAGGGAGAACAGCTAATCAGCCACAAAGAAAAACACACACAAGAAAACCCTTTTTGCTCCTTCTTCAGCTGCTGCCCTGCAAGCTCAGTACCATTATCAGGATTATTTTTAAACCGTCCATAAATAGTGCATATTTACTTTGTAAGTGCTTATAAATCCAAATGTTAACTGTTTAGCCAAAAACTACAAAAAAAGTAGCTTACTCGGAACATGAAAAAAACAACAGCACAATGTAGAACGAGTAAATGCATGTGGATGTTTAAGGTTGAATTATTTCTGCCCCTATGAAAAGCTGCAGCTATCTGCTTAATGTCAGTAAAATCATCATATAGCCAAAATGCTTTGGATAAGACTATTAGATTGTTGCCTGTGTGGAGCACATGTATCACCCTGGGGATAATGGGAGGCTTCCGCGGCCACGCGCACAGCAGGAATCTTTAGGAGCACATTGAAAGCACAGAATATGGTAGCTGAGATCAAAAATCACCTTCAGAGAATCCCTGGGTGTATAAGAGAGAGGGGGGGCTGTTCCTAGGCCTTAAGGCTGTGTAAATATGCTTCAAAGTTTGCTGACAATGTTTTCTGAAATTTCAAAAGCCAAGGAATGGAAAAGGCAGAGGTACCCAGTTTCTGGGGTTGGAGCTTCTGTGTCTTGCAGAGCTCCTTACCCTCTCCCGTGTCTAGCAAAAACTGAAGAAATTTTGCAAAATAGTAAAAATAACAAAAAAAGCGGAATGAATTATGCAAGAGAGGGAAAAAGAGAGAAATGAGTGGTGACCTATGAAAATTCATGGGAGATGTCCTCCTTCACAATCCTTCCTTGGCCGCTCCCACCCCAACTGGCCTTGTAAAAGGTAAAAGGTAAAGGACCCCTGGAAGATTAAGTCCAGTCAAAGGCAACTATAGGGTTGCGACGCTCATCTCGCTTTTCGGGCCGAGGGAGTCTGTGTTTGTCCACATACAGCTTTCCAGGTCATGTGGCCAGCAGGACTAAACCGCTACAGGCGCACGGAGGACCATGATGAGTGCCAGAGTGCACGGAAACACCATTTACTGGCCTAGCATCACCCTGTGAGCTTCATGGCTGAATGAGGATTCAAGCTCTTGTCTCCTGGGTTCTGGCCCAACCCTCTAGCCATAATGCTGTGCAGTGCTTTTCTCTGGGGGGATGCAGGGGTACACATACCCCTAAACATCTTATGAATCTTTGTACTTTTGTCCATTTACTGTATTTATTTTTCCCAATTTCAACTATAAAATGGTGGTTTTCTTAGTCAAAATGAGAGTACCCCTAAACATTTTTTAGAAAAAAGCACTGGTGCTGTGTCTTTGACTCATCATCCACCATTACCGTATGAAACTGGCTGTGTGGCCACCTAAACAGGGTTCATGTCTCCTTTGTACTGCAGATACGATATTCCAGTGATGAAACAGGATCTAAAATGTTTGCTTATTGCTAGATATGTTTGCAAAACCTCCTCCAAGAAGATACAATAGATAAGTTCCTCAAAATAATATATTTATCGAAAAGGATGCATATAAAATAGACTGTTCTTTGATTTGTGAAATTCTAGCTATAGAGCCCATGAGAAGCTCCAGGCCGGGGTTTGTAACTGTTCTTAAAAGTTCTGTTAGTTTTTGTTTGGTAGGCAAAGGGATGCTAGCATGACTACGTACGCACTCACTCATATAGCCCATTTAAAAAGAGAAATTAACCAACGATAACCAAATTCTTGATATGAAAATGTAGGGTGCTTTCTTTAAAAAATAAAAATGCTAGAAATGCAGATCGGAACAGTGAAGGCCCAGCGATATTCCAGACGACAATCTCTAACGGAAGGTTCGCAGACTTGAGTAAAGGGGAAGCGCTCATTCTCACTGCATCTTCCAGGCACGTCATCTAACTTACCATCAGTCTTATTTGGTTTGAGCTTCAGACAGCTAGCTGTTCTCCTGTAAATCTAATGAATCTGAAATAAATTAGATTTATAAGACTAGAATATCCTTTCAAGGAATCACTTAATACATTTAAAATTAGACTGGACAAATCAGTGTAGAATGTAATGTATTTAGCAAGCTCATGCTGTCCTGCAGTCAAGTAAATTATCTTAATATGCCTTTACCATCTCTAATTTGGTTGAGTCACATGTACCCAAACTTCTGTGTTTGATGAAGCAGGAAATGGTTGGATGAGACTCCAGGATCTTTAACAACACTCAGCCTTATTTTGGTTGGGAGGTATATGCTACTGTTGTAAATTCAGAGGAACTGGACTTTAGTAATCCAGAAGTTTAGAACCAATTATTTCAGTAGCGTAAGTATGTGATTTGAAAACTGCAGAATTAGTTAATCATCAATTCCACAGCTATTACTGAAATCAAATGCCTGTTTGAGCGTGTGATTGTATATATAGAAGAGTGACTAGTGGGGTGCCACAGGGTTCTGTCTTGGGCCCGGTCTTATTCAACATCTTTATCAACTACTTGGATGATGGACTCAAGGGCATCCTGATCAAATTAGCAGATGACACCAAACTGGGAGGGGTGGCTAACACCCCAGAGGACAGGATCACACTTCAAAACGACCTTGACAGATTAGAGAACTGGGCCAAAACAAACAAGATGAATTTTAACAGGGAGAAATGTAAAGTATTGCACTTGGGCAAAAAAAATGAGAGGCACAAATACAAGATGGGTGACACCTGGCTTGACAGCAGTACATGTGAAAAGGATCTAGGAGTCTTGGTTGACCACAAACTTGACATGAGCCAACAGTGTGACGCGGCAGCTAAAAAAGCCAATGCAATTCTGGGCTGCATCAATAGGAGTATAGCATCTAGATCAAGGGAAGTAATAGTGCCACTGTATTCTGCTCTGGTCAGACCTCCCCTGGAGTACTGTGTCCAGTTCTGGGCACCACAGTTCAAGAAGGACACTGACAAACTGGAACGTGTCCAGAGGAGGGCAACCAAAATGGTCAAAGGCCTGGAAACAATGCCTTATGAGGAACGGCTAAGGGAGCTGGGCATGTTTAGCCTGGAGAAGAGGAGGTTAAGGGGTGATATGATAGCCATGTTCAAATATATAAAAGGATGTCACATAGAGGAGGGAGAAAGGTTGTTTTCTGCTGCTCCAGAGAAGCGGACACGGAGCAATGGATCCAAACTACAAGAAAGAAGATTCCACCTAAACATTAGAAGAACTTCCTGACAGTAAGAGCTGTTCAACAGTGGAATTTGCTGCCAAGGAGTGTGGTGGAGTCTCCTTCTTTGGAGGTCTTTAAGCAGAGGCTTGACAACCATATGTCAGGAGTGCTCTGATGGTGTTTCCTGCTTGGCAGGGGGTTGGACTCGGTGGCCCTTGTGGTCTCTTCCAACTCTATGATTCTATGATTCTATGATTCTATATTATCTGAAATGGCCAGTGCCCTAATTTATATGGTGTTTTAGTTTTGAACGTGTTAACCTATACCATATCAACATATTATATGTATATAGTTATCTGACATGATGGCCATCATAACTTAACAGTAAAATTTAATCAGTGGAATTTGCAGATTGGTTTAAATTTGCAATCTAATCTTTTGCATCTTTACTCAAAAGAAGCCCAACCCTGTATCCTACTCCTTGAGGTCCACATCCATAGTTATCATGGCAGTTTAAGAATAACAGGAGGTGTGTATGTCTTTTACTTGTTTCCCTGCTTCCTTATATAATGTCTGAAATGTGATTTTAATGTGAGGAAAGCTCATGCCTCTGCCCATGTAGCAGTGGCAGACTTTGGGCTTTCAAATGTCAGTGGCACCTTGCGCAATGTCAAAATCTGACGCACCCCTTCGCCTTCCATTCTAAGTCATTGTTGCAGCCCCTGTGGCCCCCTCTTGGCTTGGCGCCCGCTGCGGGCAAACTGGTTGTGCTCCCCTAAATCCATTTCATGTAAGATTCTCCCCAAATACAATCAGTTTGGGACATTGCAAAGTAGTGAGGGGAGGCGCAGGAAGTGTTAGCAGCTCATAGCTCCTGAGCAAAATCTTGCTTTCAGAATGTTTTCCATTAGTGTGCTTCTCAAGTTCTGTTAGTTCACTTGTCACAAGCTTGTTTATAAACTACCATTTTTCTAAGCAAGGATGTGAGAAAGTTGGCAAATAGAAAACATATGTGTTTCAAATACTCATTTCATTGAGGGAGAAGCTAGTTCACAGGGGGATGAACTAACCATGTTTGTAGAGATGTCTCCAAAATAAGTCTGTCCTCGCAGCATCAGGAGATTGCTAGCAAAGCCAAGGGCAGGAGTGATCTGTGGGAATGCCGGAACAGCAAACAGAGGCTTGATTCCAGTCCAGGATTCTTGGCTGTCACCATTTCTATGCTTGCTTGCTTGTTGTTTTCAATGGTGCCCTGTTTTATAGAAACTGACAACAGAACTGTGACTTTATTTATTTCAAAAGATTTATACCCTGCTTAATTGTAAACAAACAAACCTCAAAACAGTTTACAAAAAGGATAAAACCATAAAAAATTAAATAAGAATTTATAACAATAATTTAAGACTTTTGAAAAATTAAAATAACAATTAACTGAAAACAGATTAGAACTTGCAGCAACCTTCTAAATATCTGGGTATAGGCTCATCTAAGCAAAACTGTATTTAGCAGATGCTGAAAAGAGTATGGTGATGTCAAGAGGCAGGGAGTTCCAGGTGCTGCCACGCTAAAAAACCGAGTTCTTACAAATGCGGAACGAGTCTTATGTGACCCCCGTGAACTGTGCTAGCTCTGTGGATCAAAGCACTTGAGTGGACGTATGTGGCGTAAGGACGCAGGTGGCGCTGTGGGTTAAACCAGAGCCTAGGACTCGCCAATCAGAAGGTCGGCGGTTCAAATCCCCGCAACAGGGTGAGCTCCTGTTGCTCGGTCCCTGCTCCTGCCATGCTAGCAGTTCAAAAGCAAGTGCAAGTAGATAAATAGGTATCGCATTTCTGTGCGCTGCTCTGGTTTCGCCAGAAGCGGCTCAGTCCTGCTGGCCACATGACCCGGAAGCTGTATGCCGGCTCCCTCGGCCAGTAAAGCGAGATGAGCGCCGCAACCCCAGAGTTGGCCACGACTGGACCTAATGGTCAGGGGTCCCTTTACCTTTACCTATATTCATAGTAACACCTTGAAGTTGGCCTGGCAGCAGATCAGCAGCCAGTGCAGACCTCTGAGCACAGGGGTTCTTTGCTTACAAGGAAGACCACACCTGTCAGCACTCTGGTGTAACATCAGGTGCCAGTTAGATGGGGGTGAGCAGATGCTCAGCTCACATTTCTGTATTTGCAGGCAGCTTCTCCAGCGATAGCCAGGATCAGGCTCTCAGCGTACAGAGATAAAATGGAAATGCTGAAAGGGTGAGCAGAGGAATTCCAGGGGTAATACAGGAAGGTTTCATTGAGGGAAGAAGTGGTAGCATTTTCTGTGTCGGGGGGGTAGGGACAGGACTATCCTACGGGGACGCTGGCAGGTGGGAATGACTCATGTGATGAGCCCTGCTCTTGCGCATGTGTTCACTAACAGCATGGGGTTGTACCATAAGAAAATA
The DNA here is from genome assembly GCF_964270895.1 of Podarcis filfolensis. Taxonomy (NCBI): domain Eukaryota; kingdom Metazoa; phylum Chordata; class Lepidosauria; order Squamata; family Lacertidae; genus Podarcis; species Podarcis filfolensis. The sequence goes on along the minus strand of NC_139614.1, from coordinate 1,343,920 downwards.
GGCCCCATGACCATGTTCGTCCGTAAAGGTAAGGTTAATGAACAGTGGTACCTCAGGTTAAGTACTTAATTCGTTCCGGAGGTCTGTTCTTAACCTGAAACTGTTCTTAACCTGAAGCACCACTTTAGCTAATGGGGCCTCCTGCTCTGCAGCCACCAGAGCACAATTTCTGTTCTCATCCTGAAGCAAAGTTCTTAACCTGAAGCACTATTTCTGGGTTAGCGGAGTCTGTAACCTGAAGCGTATGTAACCTGAGGTACCACTGTATAAGCTTTTGACATAAGTCCATGTGCGTTGGTCGGTGGATGGCAATTTACAGATTTTATCGTTCATAATCCATATATTTTTGCCTGCTACACTGAAAATTGTATCGGCACATTGCAAGTCCTCAACAGCAGAGCAAGAAATGTAGCAGTGGGTGACAGCTGTCTATCAAATAAGCATTGTGCTAATTAGCATGCGCTTATAATCCACAGGTGTGTGACACAATTTTGATGCATTTCAGGTGGCAAGTGACACCACACCTGTGAATTACATGGCCTTTAAGCTGCGTTAACCTGGAGTCCTTGGATATTGCAGCTTCAAACTGACTGTCAGTTTTCAGTAAAGAAACCAATTGGGTTTGATGACGAAAAAAAGGCTCTTGGTGCTTGAATCCCATTTTGATGAGGGGACATCACTCAAGACATCGCCTCACAGAGTGAATTGGATTAAGTTAAATCTCACTTTCCAAAACATACAGTTGCAAAAAACTTTATTCACAGATGGCTAGAAATGAATAATTATTTATAATCAAAGATGTTTCAGTCAAGGTTCCAAAAGGTAAAGCGACATGGACAGCCCATCAAGAAGAGGACAGCATGACAGACCCTCCAGCAACGTCAAGTTTGCCAAGTAGCAAAATGTCGTTTCTGGAAAATTGCTCATGTCTGCTTGATGTCCACAATCGCTATCCAAAACTGATGAAAGGGATCAGCAACTAATTGTGCTAAGGAAATTGACACCAGCTGGTCCACAACACACAGTTACTACTAAATGTAAATTAGAACTGAATATCTTCAGAAGTCATATGTTTACTTTCAGTGTTTGTGGATGCTTTTAAAAGGACTTTTAGGAAAGAGTGGTATTAACTCCATTTCAAAAGTAGGCTCATTTTAGGAATCTAAAGCTGCATTTTTTATGCACACTTAGTAAATTACACTTAAACCATGGCTGAAACCTGTTTTATTTATTTTATGCAATTTATGAGTTGCCTAATTAAAAAAAACTCTCTAGGCATCATACACAGCATGTATTGGATCAAACTGTAAACTGCTTATTTCACATGGGAAGAGGCTCTGTGCCTTTAAACAGCTGCATAACCGCAGTAAACAGCTGGCAAAGCAGACTGCCATCGCTGCATCTCCGTGCCAGGCCAATGGTCATTTCTGTCTGAGATGCAGCAGGTGCTTAACACCCTGGAACAGCCTTGGGTCCCCAGATGTTGCTGGATTACAACTCCCATCATCCCTGACTCTGGCCCTGCTGGTGTGGGATGATGGAAGTTGCAGTCTAACAACATATCCTGGGGACACAAGTGAGGAAGGTTGCATGGGTTCCAGGGGTGCACAACCTCAATCTTCCTGTCATCCAGGAGGGCTCTGGGTAGAAACAGGAATTTCAGTACCTGGAGGTGGGATATGGACTCAAAGATCGGAAATGGGGGACCACCATGACCAACCCAACAGTGAATATAATCATGCAGAAATTGTAACAGCTGGGTAGATTGCAAGAGAAAAACTGGCAGGCTGCAGATTAATGGAAGAATAGTGGCCCCTGGGCCCCTGACATCCTAGATGCAGCAGTTTGTTTCACTAGGAGGATGTGGCCAAATGAGGCCAAATAGGAGAGGGGGAGATACAGAGAAACTAAGCAGTAGTTTCCTAGATACTCCATAGGGAGAATTAGCAGAGGCTGGGAGCTCAAGCAAGAGCCCCTGGCAGCAATTGATTCTGTGTCCCTGGCTTGGCAGAGCCAAGTTGTGGCACCACTGAACAAAATCAAATGTCATGGTTTCATGGCATGTGTCTGAGTGTTCGCAATGCCAGTTGGCCAGGAGGGATTTCAGGTGTCATGAGTCTTTCTCTCCCTCTCTCCTTTTCCTTAATGGCTACACGGTTTTGCATTCCAGCCTTGTGGCAGGCAACTGTAAGGCAACAGTAAAATATAATCTACCTTTCATTTCTGTTTTCTTTTAACACAGTAATTACATTTACTAAGTTCTAGTTATTGTGTTAGCTAAAATGAAGCGCAGTTCTGGGTGGTTTTAAAATAACACTCCTTGGAGACTTTCAGTTGACACTAATGCATTTGAAATATCTTAGCCACCAAGACAGGACCTGCATTTGATTGTAATATTTAGCGTTAAAGCAAATTATTGGGGGTGTTGGAAAGGTTCTGCTGGTGTGCGGATCTGAGTTGGAAAAAGGAAGGTTGGTGTGCTAGTTTATGCCCCCACAAATCTCCACCCCCACCAATTTGTGGATGGAGATGGGCTGAAGAGCGCCCCCACTACTCCCAGATTGCCCTGGACAATTTAGAACACTTTTTTAGAACAGCTCAGGAATACCTAAAGGACCGCCTCTCTCCATGTGAACCTACCCAGACCCCGGGATCCTCATCTGAGGCCCTTCTCCGTGTGCCTTGTCCACAAAAGGTCTGGAGGGCCGCAACACGAGAGCAGGCCTTTTCTGAAGTAGCTCCCCATTTGTGGGATTCCCTCCCCAGGGAGGTTCGGCTGGCGCCTTCATTATGCACCTTTAGGTGCCAGGTGAAATTATTCCTCTTCAGCCAGGCCTTTGGCTCATTGACATCCAGTGCCCTTTTAAAATGTGTTGTGGAAGTGGGGGTATTGGTGTCTTTGTTTTTTGTTTTTATTATGTATTTTGTGGTTTTTTATTATTTTATGTTATGAACTGCCCTGAGATCTATAGGTATAAGGCGGCATACAAATTTAAAAAATAAATGAAAATAAAAAATTAATAAATAAATAATAAATGAACCCTGCATAAATGGAGTTCTAAATGCTAAAGGGAGCCTCCCCAAGGGAATAAGTTTCTCTTCTTCAGAATTATGGCATCCTCTCCCTTCTCATGTGTAGGTTTTACAGAACCAGGCTGTTGCTTTCTGGAGACATCCTCAGTCCGCTTTATCGAATGCATGAAGCGTAATCCTGGATTAGCAAACAGACGCGGGTGGCGCTGTGGGTAAAACCTCAGTGCCTAGGACTTGCCGATCGTATGGTCAGCAGGTCAAATCCCCGCGGCAGGGTGAGCTCCTGTCTTTCGGTCACAGCTCCTGCCCACCTAGCAGTTCAAAAGCACCCCTAAGTGCAAGTAGATAAATAGGTACCGCTTTATAGCAGGAAGGTAAACGGCATTTCTGTGTGCTGCGCTGGTGCTGGCTCGCCAGAGCAGCTTCGTCACGCTGGCCACGTGACCCGGAAGTGTCTCCGGATAGCGCTGGCCCCCGGCCTCTTAAGTGAAATGGGCGCACAACCCTAGAGTCGGACATGACTGGCCCTGACGGGCAGGGGTACCTATGCACATGGGGAAGGTGTGGGTGTGAAGGAGGGGGTTCAGAGGGAAATTGAATGCAAAAAGAGCAGAAGGTGATAATTACCTGAAAGCAAAAAAGTTACAGTGGCCAACTAACAAGGCAGTTCAATGACCAATTAACATTACATTAATTGTGTTACTGATGTTGTGTGTTATCTGAAATGGCCCCAAGCCTATCCTGTCCATCCTACGATGTATTTTCTAAGAGTTTTGGTACTGTCTGTGGAATGAAAATAAGAACAGATTGTCATTGTTTTGTGAAAGGGTGACAAATTTGAAAATTGCACAAGGTGGACATTACAGAATAAGAATAAGCACATATTTCTTTTTTCAAATTAAGGTAGCTACACCTGGGGTCATTGGCGACAATTAACACTTGAGCAATAGTAAGTGGGCTCCCCCCCTTTTTCTGTAATAAATCATTGTCCAGGTATTAATAGAGACGACTGGTCACAATTTTATCAGTGAAATTAAACTGGACTTACTTTGCAATAATATTTGATGCAAAGAATTGGAGGAATAGGTAGATGTCCCCAAGGTCCTTATGCACAACCAAAGTTGTGTCCTGCAGATCAAAGGCAATTACTGAGCCTGGCTGCCATGGAGGAAATGGGATACTATTTTTACTCCCAAGTTGCTACAATTATTCCAGTTTGTATTGCTGGGGGACTCAATTTCCTGCGTAGCATAAAACGCAGCCCTGATCCATTTTGCTAAGGCAGTGTATCACTTTAGCAGAGATTTTTGCCATGCTCAGCTAAAATAAAGTCAAACTATGTTTTAATCCCTGTGCAAAAACCCTGCATGCGTCTCCTCTCATAGCAAGATGCCTATGAGCAGGAAGGAAGATCTGCCTGGGCCCCTGGGGAGGGTTGTGGTTGTGAGTGCAAAAGCTGCGGAGTCGCCTGTCCCCCTCTCCCTACAGGGAGGCATGAGTGTGAAAGGGCTCTCCCCATGTGGCAGGCAGCCTTGCGCAGTTCCTGCCACATGGAAGGAAGGAACAGCCTGCCTTTGTGTGAAGAGGCTGCTTGGACCACCACCAGCAGCAGATTGGCAGGCAGCAGGCTGAACATCCAGGGTCACTTCCAGGTTGTTACTATTTTGTGGGAGTGATTCAGTTGTGCTCCAGCAAATGTGAGCCTGGATAGCTCAGTTGGTTAGACCATGGTGCTGATAACACCAAGGTTGCAGGTTCGATCCCCGTATGGACCAGCTGCATATTCCTGCATTGCAGGGGGTTGGACTAGATGATCCTTAGGGTCCCTTCCAACTCTACAGTTCTGTGATTCTGTGATTCTGTGATTCATGAAAGTGAATTAAAGGCCTCTCTGCCAGGAAATGCTCAAGAATGTGCTAACCAGGGGTGACCCAAGTATCGGGCAGAATGGAGCCATTTGCTTCAGGCAGTAGATCTGACGCCCACCTGCCCCATCCCTGCCCACATCACGTGCGGATGCCAGCCCCACTGGGGCTTCACCCACACTGGCCACACAGCCTCATTGCCCTTGCTGCTGCATCATGGCAGCAACAGAGGCACAGCCGCAGGCGGAAGGGAGGGGGCAGGGTGGGAGCCAGATCTGCGGGGGGCAACAGATCCGGGAAAACATCTCGGACTGGCCCTGGTGCTAACCTACAAGCCTAAAACTGCTTTTGTGGTTCAGAACAAGGTCCCTCTACATCTAGCAGCAGCCAGCCCACCACCACCCCAGCCTGAAAGGGGTGGCCGTCCTCTGCAGCTTGTCTTCTGCATCTGAAGGAAAGTGTTCCATACTTGCTTTCATCTAAATCAGGGCAGCACAATTTTTTCATTTGGTTCATAATTAAACAGAATAATTTTCTGCCACAAGGTGAAGCGACTACTACCAATCTGGGTGGCTTTAAAAGGGGATTTGATACATTGCGTGGAGGTGAAGACTGCCACAGGCTCATAGTCCTGATGGCTATGTGCTACTTCCCCCCTGAGTGAGAGAACAGGGTTGTCAACAGAGACCAATCACTTGGGAACAGGAGAGGGACCAGTGTCTTGCTTGTGGGTTTCCATAGGCATCTGCTTGGATGCTGGGCAATGGGGGTCTCTGGTCTAATCCAACAGGCCAGCTTGTGAACTGACCAGCTTAAAGTAGCCAAACAGTTATGGAATATAGTCTGCCCCAGATGCTATACACTGCCAGCTTCTAAAAAAACCTCTGAGGAATGTTCTGATTGACTTTCCATTAAATATTAGCAATGTCAAACTGAGCTGCACTTCAGTGTTATCTTTCAACATGCTACCAAGTGGAGGTGGGATATATTTCAGAGTGTGGGGCCCAGATGTAAAGACATGTGGGTATTATTAGCGGGTATTAACAGTTTTCTTCCAAGTACCTAGATCTGTGATGGATTCAAACAACAACTTAATTTCCCTAGATTCTTCAGACATGATGTCTGAGAACTAATTTGAATCTACATCTTAACAAGTTTTCTGAAAGAGAAATTAATTCTCTCTCTTGAATGGTTCTCAGTGGCACTTGGGCCTTTAGTTGTTTTAGGCAGGTAAATATTTTGAAGAAAATGAGTCTGATGTTTGTGGAGCGGAGGGAGGGGGGATTTTTTCTTCTACTTGCCACATTTGTTTGGTAGAAATCAGGATGCCACCTGTTACCCAGCAGCAGAACATGTGTATTCAGCCGTGTATGGTGGCCTGCCAAGGCAATATTCAGCCACCCCTTGTTCAGGCTGCAAAACTAGGGGCCCAGCCACACTTTCCTTTGAGTCCATACCTCAATTCACTATGCATCAATGAATATATTGTTCCCAGGACCAAGTGTTCCGCTGTGTCTCCCTCCCACTCAGGATCTAGTTTAAAGTGGTCCTGATCAGGTTCATGAGACTCTTAGCCATGGGTAGGCAAACTAAGGCCTGGGGGCCGGATCCGGCCCAATCGCCTTCTAAATCCAGCCCGCGGACGGTCCAGGAATCAGCGTGTTTTTACATGAGTAGAATGTGTCCTTCTATTTAAAATGCATCTCTGGGTTATTTGTGGGGCATAGGAATTCGTTCATTTCCCCCCCCCCCCCCAAAAAAAAAAAATATAGTCCGGCCCACCACAAGGTCTGAGAGACTGTGGACCGGCTCCCTGCTGAAAAAGTTTGCTGACCCCTGCTTTAGCAAACACATTCTTGCCAACCACTGTGAGGTGCAGCCCATTTCTTGTCAGAAGTCCTTCTTCAAGGAAGTGGAGACCCTGGTCCAAGAAGCCAAACCCTTCCTGACGAAACCACCTGTGCAGCCAGTGGTTTACCTCAAGTATTTTCCTCTCTTTGCCTTTACCTTCCACAGGAAAGAGTGATGAAAAGATTGTCTGTGCTCAAGGTTCTTCAGCTTCCTGTCTCATGGTCCTTTGCTATGCGTTAAATGCTGTGTGTGGCAGTATTATTTGTACCCACATGAATCAGAAGGAAGGGGTAGTAGTCAGTGGGCTTCATAAGACTTGGCAGCTTCTCTGTAACATCATGAATCTTTGCACATCTCCTGGGACATCCTGTTTCCTCCACACATGACTGCAAAGCTTTCCAAACTTTTCATGTTGGTTTTTAGACATGCATCATTTTGCAACACTAATTCAGTTTTACTAGCAAACTGGAAGTTGAACTAACCCCTTTCCGGCCCCAGGAGGAGCGCAGGGAGTGTTTGTGTGACACACCTACACACTGCAGCTGACACACAGTTTGGAAAGCTCTGCTCTCCTGCCTCTTTCCCCCTCCGTAGGGAATCACCTCCCACCAAGACGCCTCTCTTCCTCCTCTCAGGAGTGGCAACTGCTGTCCTGGCTCCTCTGGCCCAGAATCAATGTCTAAGGTGAGAGCATGAAATCCATTTTGCAGCTCCAGTGACACTGCATGGCTCCTGACAGTCCAACTTCATGTTCCTCCAGAGGGTTCATCTCCTGCAGTGAGTGATCTTCCTCCTCTGTTGTGGTGTTGCTGTTCCAGCACAGTCCATGTGGTCTAGTCAGACCCCTCTGCTGGCATATAGGGTTGCCATATTTCCAGACGTAAAAATCTGGACAGAGTTGTTCAGCTTTTGTTGTGCGATCATCCGCTCGGCACCCCACCCCACCCCCCCACCCCGGCCGCCGACTTCTGCTGACCCCGAAACAGAGCCTGAGCCGCCAGAGCCTGAACCCAAGCTGCCCATGCGTACAGTTTTTAAACCCCCCCCCGACCTGGACATTGGCTTACAATTGTAACCCCCCCCCCCGGATGGGCATGTAGACCCCCCCAAAAAAGAGGACATATCTGAGATTTTCCGGACATATGGCAACCCTAGCTGGCAAGGGCTCTACCTTCCTCGGTTTTGCCCAAGTTGGTGGAGCTCAGGCACAGCCTCACCATCAACATTGAAGGGCTCAGGCTTTCATACAGGGACAGCTAAATCGAACTTGCTGGGTTTTTGCTCAGTTTCAATTATTCCTACTTGGTTCCATGAGACAAAATAAGCAAGTGGTGCTCTGGTACATCAGTGAGGAGGGGCAAAACCTACCATTGTCCCAGATACTAGAGGAGCCATTTACCTCCCACTCCCACAGTGTTTCCAAAAGTGGGTGTGTCTTATACATTGTGTGTAGATGACCTTTGTTTTGTTTTGTGGAATCTAAGCAGAGCGGGGAGGGCACAGGCAGGTGTGCTACACATCTTGAAACATCCTGAAATTTGGTTCCTTTTGTCCCCAAAGAGTAATTTCAACCTATTTGGAAAGCTGCCATATGAAGTATAGTGTTGTGATGGAGAAGAGGAAGGCAGGGGAGAGGTTGTGCTAATTGGCAATTACTTGTCTTTGTCAGATGCTTCTTCTATTTCACAAGTGTGGATTAATGTGAATGCCACCTCCAAATATCTGTGCTCTCAGCAACACGAAAATGCTAATTCAAAACCTGGGCTCATTTTTTTAGAATGCTTAATTATAATGCTTTCTCTTTATTAAGTTTCATTTTGCAAAGAAACTGTAGAAGGAAGGGCAATTAACAAAATGACTTAAAGTCTAAATGGAAGCAAGTCTTATTATTCTCCAAGGATCCACCTCATCATAATCACATTTTCCATATCTTGGGGCAGGGGGAACAGGGGCGGAGAATTTGTTCTGAAAAGCATCATTTGTCTTGCTTTGGTTTGCAATGTGTCAGCCAGGATGCCATTCTGCATCCATATTCATAATGGATGAGAACATCAACTCAGATTTGATGCTGGGACACGTCACTTTCTGCAGACCTGTTCAGTTCACAGCTAACTTAATATCCAGTTCAGCTTTTTGCACGCAACAAATGAGGAGCTTATTTGTATGAAAGCAATCATTTCCAAACTGTGTGCTCAGGTAACTAATGTGACTTTCAAGAGTTGCTGAGGTGAAGTCAACATATTGTTTTAATTCAAGGCTCTTGTGAGGCTAAATTAACCCACCCATGGAAGAACTGTGCACCACACCTCTGCATGAGCCCCTGCTCTGCTATGACTTCTTGCAGTCCAATCAACCCATTAGTTCTGCTGCACAGGATTGACACAGAGATGCAACAAAAAGATCTGCCATAAGAAGAGGTGCACCCAAAACAGTGGATTACGCAGAAACACCGGAGTGGGCTCACTTGTGGCTTCCATGTTCTTACCAGGAGCCCTGTGGGAAACATAAGTGTCTTTGTGGTATAGATGTCATGCTGAAGTGGAAAGGAGTCTGGCTAGTTAGCCATAGACAATGGTAAAACTATCAGCCACCAGAAACTCCATCTTGAATACAACAGCTATGACAGGCACAAGGCAGCCAAAGTTTGTTGCTACTGGCCCACTGAAATCAACAGAACAGTACTTCATGGTTTTTAATGGTTGATGTTTTATTGTGTTTTTAATATTTTGTTGGGAGATGCCCAGAGGGGAATAATAATAATAATAATAATAATAATAATAATAATAATAATAATTTTACTTTCTTGGGCTCCATGATCACTGCAGATGGTGACAGCAGTCACGAAATTAAAAGACGCCTGCTCCTTGGGAGAAAGGCAATGGCAAACCTAGACAGCATCTTAAAAAGCAGAGACATCACCTTGCCAACAAAGGTCCTTATAGTTAAAGCCATGGTTTTCCCAGTAGTGATGTATGGAAGTGAGAGCTGGACCATAAAGAAGGCTGATCGCCGAAGAATTGATGCTTTTGAATTCTGGTGCTGGAGGAGACTCTTGAGAGTCCCATGGACTGCAAGAAGATCAAACGCATCCATTCTTAAGGAAATTAGCCCTGAGTGCTCACTGGAAGGACAGATCGTGAAGCTGAGGCTCCAGTAGTTTGGCCACCTCATGAGAAGAGAAGACTCCCTGGAAAACACCCTGATGTTGGGAAAGATGGAGGGCACAAGGAGAAGGGGACGACAGAGAACGAGATGGTTGGACAGTGTTCTCGAAGCTACAAACATGAGTCTGACCAAACTGCGGGAGACAGTGGAAGACAGAAGTGCCTGGCGTGCTCTGGTCCATGGGGTCACGAAGAGTCAGACACGACTAAATGACTAAACAACAACAACAAATAATAATAATAATAATAATAATAATAATAATAATAATAATAATAATATTTGCAAGTAACTCATCCCATTGATTTGAATGGGACACAGTACAATCCAATGCACAGTTAAACAGATGTAAGTCCCACAGTTTTCACCCAGGTAAATGTGCCTTGGGTTACAGTTTTTGTCACACCTGATATGTTCTGGATTATGCCCAAAGTTCCTAACAGTGATCAAAGCCATTCTTTTCTTTTGAGTTTGGATGTTTTTATTGTTTTCCAAAAATAAGTGCAAATATTTTGCATGTATTTTCTTGAGTGCATTCTTGGGAATGAATGGAACCTCTGCCGTATGAAATCAGCTCTTTATTTGCCAAACAATTATGCAAAGAAGCTTGATAAAGACCCTGACTACTAAAAATACAGAACTCTCCCTTTTTAAAATTCATTTCCAGGATCTTGTGTCACCAGCCATCAAATTTGCAGAGTTTTTCCCTTAGGGGAGGAATGGGGACTTTGTCTCGCACAAGGCTCTCCACCCACAAGCTCATCCATATGCATTCCCCCCTTATCAGCTGCCAGAAGGATTATTGCTCTTGCTACACAACAGAGTCATTTGGGTTAATTGCGCTTGAACACTCCAGAAGTGGTTGTAGATGCTCTCATTCCTTTTTTTAGATTTAAGGATTCTCTTTTCAAGCAGACATTTCCTTTAGCTCTAAAATAGTTATTAATTTCAAAAGTCCTGCATTCTGCCACCACCCCTTTCAAACAACTGCATGCTTGAGAGCCAATAGATTTGAAGTTGTCCCTTTTTAGTCCGTAAACTTTCTTCCTCCACAAACCTCTCTTGCTTTGCCCATCTGCACAAACGTCAGCCTTGCCTTCTGTGTGAATGATCAACCCTGGGGGCATTCAGCGAACTGCCTTCCTGCCAAGGGTTATTAGAGTCAATATTGTTAATTACAGATCTGGTTGGATGTGCTGATTTAGTGGATTAAGGTTGTTCTCAGCTTCTCCTGAGGACCATTTCTTAAAACTACGGCTTCTTCTTTTTCTTTTTCCCTTATACACAAGGATGTGATGGGGGGGAGCTATATAGACAGAAGCAGCCTCTCGCTGAGCATCTGGTACTGGGAACAAGCAACAGGAAATGGCCTTCATCCTCAAGCCATGCTTGTGTGTTTCCAGAACCATCTGGCTGGGGTCTTGGTTGGAAATGGGATGCTGGGCTTGGATGGCTGTGTCAGAATACCTCAAGGCAACTCCCAGGATGCTCTGCTCATCCCATGGCCAGGGCAGGTGCTTAATGGTCTCCCTCTTAAATCAGTGGACTTCAGAGTTTTTTTAATGTTGGCTCGAAATGTGCTCATAAAGATTGGCAAATATGATTGGAGAAGACATTCTCTAGCTTTTTCAGAGAATGTACTGTCCTTCAAACTGCAGTTCTAAAACATTTTACTGCTCAAATATGAAAGTGTGAGGCCACAACAGATATAATAGACAAAAACCAGAAGAAAATAGCTAAGTCTTGCAATGCTCACTCTCCCTTGTGAGACTGTTTCTCTTTGTGAGTTTTTTTTCCTTCAGTAACAAAAGAGCACCCCAAACAGACAGAAATGCTGTTGCATTGCAGGTATCCTTATCTACATGAAACACTAAATCCCTCTGCTCATTGCCTACTTATTCTTCTTGGCAATGTTTGTATTTAGTACCTCAAGACCATTTAGTAGAAATTCACCATCTCCATGAGTGTCAATTGAAGATGCACAACATGGACTCAAGTCAAGACAGATGACAAAACATTCCCTCTCAGATTGCCGAAGGTGGTTTGAAAGAGGAATCTTTTCACTCATTGTGCGCACAATAATCTTACTTTTGCCTCATGTGAGCAGGTATATAAAACAGACCCTCCAAGTGCCGCTATTTTCCAGGGACGTCCCTGATTTAGAGAAGCCACTTTTTAATGTTTCATGTTTTATTATGTTTTTACATATGTTGGAAGCTGCCCAGAGTGGCTGGGGCAACCATCTGATCAGTGAGGTATAAATAGTAAAGTTATTATTATGGAATGGGACATCCGTCTTTTCATTGGAGAAATGTTGCAGGGTTTCAAGAACCCCAGGCTGCAATGGGACAAAAGAGCTGTGTGTGTACACTCTGGAAAGTGAAGCATGTTGCAAGCCACTGTCATAATAATTGTATGCAGAAGCCTACTTTGATTGAGCAAAATATGAGTGTCATTTTTTCATCTGTAGGCATGTGTGGGTACTAATTTACATGAACATGTTAGCATGGTAAACTATAAAGTGAACTATAAAATAGGAGTTGTGAATCATTAACGCCAATTGGCTTCTAAATAAATGTAAATACATGGATGAGTTACTTTTCGGCTTTGTAAAAGATTTAGTGTTCGCAGTTGGTATAGAAATGGTTGTGCATCTTTTGACAGCTGCTAGGATGTTGATTTCAAGAACTCTGACTATTGAGGAATGGAATGTGACGCTTTCAAGTATGGTATAAATGAAGGTAAAACCAAAATGCTTGTTTACCAGCCTTACTGTATGCTTGTTAAACATAAACACCATCTCCAACTCCTTGAAAGATTCCTTTAACAGCGTCTCCAAAAAATTTTACACATCACTTGGGAAGACAGGTGAACTACCGTACTTTTCTGTGTATAAGACTAGGTTTTTTTACTTTAAAATAAGGTTAAAAATCTGGGGGCGTCTTATACATGGATAGTGCATATGCCCATTTCCTAAATTTGGGATCCTGAAAAGTAGGGGGCATCTTATACATGGAAAAATACAGTAATGTCAGTGTACTAGAAGAAGTAAAGATCACCAGTGTTGAAGCAATGATTCTTCAACCTCAGCTTCATTGGACTGGTCATGCTGTTTGGATGCCTGATGATCGTCTTCCAAAGCAACTATTCTATCCCCAACTTAAGAATAGAAAGTGAAATACCGGTGGGCAAGAAAATAGGTTTAAAGACTCTCCCAAGGCAAATCTTTAAAAACGTAGTATAATCAGCGATAACTTAGAAACACTGACCTGCAAGCACTCCAATTGGAGAACAGCCTTTACCAAAGGTGTCATGGACTTTGAAGGTGCTTGAACTCAGGAAGAAAGGGAGAAATGAGCTAAGAGAAAGACAGTTTGGCAAATCCTCACCATGGTCAACTTCCATCCAGAAACCTGTGTCCCCACTGCGGAAGGACGTGTGAATCCAAAATAGGCCTCCACAGTCACTTACAGACTCACTGTTAGGATCATGTACATGGAAGACAATCTTCCTTGGCTATGAGTGATTTCACAAGAAGGAGGAGGAGGTATATATGAGAAAGCAGAAGGCAGAACAGTTTATTCACAGAGAAGTAGAGTAGTTTTGTTACATACTGGAATACCAAAGCTTAATAAAATATGCAACCTTTTGAGTTAATGGGGCTCCTGTGAAATGTAAAGAAATAACATTTTTGAAATGCTAGATGGTTTTGTTTATTAGAATGTTATGTGCTTGGTTGTTCTGTATCTGTTAATTGAATGGAGGACGGACTGCCAGGATGGAGAAGCTACTCAGTTTCTTTAGCAATTTGTTCTTGTTTATACACATCAATATTTTCTCTTCCATTTCTTCTCCCTATTTTTTTTTTTTTGCACGCACTGTTTGCTGTACATTGATGACTACTTTTTTTACTTTATTTTAAAAGTGTATTATGCACCCACATGGATATACACATATGACATTTGCATAATACAGATATCGAGTCTGGAGAACATTTCTACTAACTGAGTTCCTTCTGACAACTGAGAGTCAAAGGTGTTTAGGAAACTTTGTTGGACAGCACTCAGTCATATTCTCGTAAGAGAACTGGTGTGGCATCAAATAAATTATATATCTCTTAGGGAAGCTATGAAAGTTCCCTTGAGTCTATAAGAATTTACATGTTTTAAGAGCATTTCTATTTTTAAATGCTACAGTTTTCTTGTCACATATTCTCTATTACCTTATAATTAAGTTCCTGTCACAATTCTGAAGCTGTCACATTGTTAATCACAGACCAAATATATGCTTTGCACCAAGTCAGAGATGTTTTCCAACACACATATACAACCTCCCCTATACTTGAGAAGGACAAGTCAACAACTCCCCACAATTTAATCTAGAACTGGCTTGGTGTTTGCAAGGTTTCTTTGCAAGGGTTCAGAAAAAGTTTGTGTGTTTGCCAATAATCCTGTCCTGTTTTTGTACTGCTGTGATGGTGTGTAAGGCACAGAGGGAATGTGCGTCTTGATTTAGGGTCTCCAGGGGTCAGTCTCCAGCATTTTCAGTCTGACCAGGCCTCTAGATCCTCAGGAGGCCAGGCTGAAAAGGGAATCCTCTAAACCACAGCTCCTATCCTGCCAGGGCCAGGCCAAGACATTTTGGCACCTGAGGCAAACCACAAAATGGCAGCTTCCCACCAGGGAAAAAGGGGTGAGTGAAGATCTTTATCAAGAACAAGGGGGAAGAAATACCTACATTGGGAACAAGGTGGGAAATCCAATCAGCTTTCCCTGATGGTTGAGGTGGGAATCAAAGGTCATTACTCGACGGGGGGGACCCCTCTTAATCACGCTAGGCAGGTGCAGAGCCCAGGAAACCCCACTGGGCAGCCCCCACCATTTCCTTCTTGGCAGTGCTTCCCATTCACCAAGAGGCTGCTATAGAGGTGACCGGGGGGGGGGGCTGCAGAGAAGGAGGCAGGTGCAGCCTCCAAGGAGCACACCACAACTACTGACATCACATCAGTGAGCGATGCATTTCTTGGAGACCAGATCTTCTGCCCCATGGATCCTGCCACCCAAGGATCGTCATGCATCCTCATGGTGGGCCCGCCCTGCCATCTGTAGACAATCAGCTGACACTCTAAGTCAGAGGTTTTCAACCTTTTTGGGTCCACGGCTCCCTTGACAAACTACGTTCTTTCTGTGGCACCCTTGTGGGGCTCAGGAGCCCATTTATGTCACCCCTTGCCTGCAGAGCTGGCAGCCTCTCACCCTTTTTCAAACACCCTCCCTTGTGGAGTATTCCTTCAGCCTCCTCTCTTCTCCCCTCTCCTTGGGAGTCCTCTGGGCAGCCACTGCTGCTGCCCCTGGTCTCTGAGCCGCCCGCCCCCCCTTGCCTCAAAGAGAGATGCCTCCCAGAGGCACCATTCACCTGCAGAGCTTAGAGTCAGGGCTGCTGCAGTAAACAGCAGTGCAAGCCTTTGGGAGACAGAGACGCAAGAGGGCATCACAGGAGGGAGGGAAGGAAAGAGGGGCAGAGGGCAGTGTTGCTCGTGTCGCCCCTGACCATCCTTCAAGGCACCCCAGGGTGCCACGGCACACAGGCTGAAAAACACTGTTCTAAGTGAACACACCAGGTGCTATAAAGCCCTTGCACTAGCTGGGGATGTCAGAGGATTTTGGTTTGCTTCATAATTTGGAGCAAATATACTCATTTCAGTTCCATGGACCCCAATTGCAGGTTAGAATGTAGGCATGCAGATTTGCCTACACAATCTACAAACTGATACTGGCATTGGCCTGACAATAGTACAATCAAAACAAACACAATTCTGTATAATATGCACTGAATGTCCCAATGCAATTGGTATTATGACTAAAAATAATGTCCACACAAGGTATATATGTACAGTCAGAAAGAACTTGAAAAAAATATATACAGTGGTACCTTAGTTTAAGAACAGCTTAGTTTATGAACAACTTGGATTAAGAATGCTGCAAACCCGGAAGTAGATGTTTTGGTTTGTGAACTTTGCCTTGGAAGCAGAACATGTTTCGCTTCCTGTTGAGTGTGTTTCATTTGTAAATTGAGTCCCCCGCTGCTATGGGAAAGCATGCCTTGGTTTAAGAACGGACTTCCGGAACAGATTAAGTTCGTAAACCAAGGCACCACTGTATGCAGTCTTGTAAATTGTTGTTCAATATAACTGAGATTAAGAGTTCAATAGTTCAACTATGGAGTAAATCCTCTAGCTAAGACTGTGAAAATGAAGGACTCCTGTCGACGAGATGTCTTCTTCAGGACAGTTGAGATATATTGCTAAATGATACATGCCATGCTCTTATTACATTGTATGTACAAAATGGCATCAAAGATCATTCAAAAATATCATAAATATTATAGTGTTACACTTACATAAATGTCAAGTTTGTGCTCATTATTGGATCAGCTTTTGATCTGCCTAGGTGCTCAGCTCCTAGTATAAGGCTGACTCAGAGGCTAGTCTAGTGATGCATTCCATCATACTCTGAGCCGTTGTGCAAGAGAAAACAACTTGTGGGTTGTTTGTGCTTCCAGGTTCAGCACTATGCACAGTCGTGGGATTCACGGTCACACACACATTGAAGATGCGTGAACAGTGGTCTGCTTGTACTTACAAGGTGGTTGGAAGGCTGGCTTTTCTTTCTTTTTTTGAAAACATTTTAAAGTTGCTTAGAGCAGCTGGTAACTTTATCATCAGCCATCTTTTTTCTGAGCAATGCCCCAGGAACTGTCTACACATTATGTTGTGCAGCTGCTTCCTGGGAACATTTTTAAATGCTTTTTACCTGTGTGACAATGAAGTAAGCTGATCCATCCGTTCCTAATTCCAGGGGAGTATAACAGATGGAATGGTAGATCGACTCTGCAGAGACCTAGTTTAAAATCCCACCTTGAGCTCATAAGAGGAAAGATGGGGTAAAAATGCAATATTCTGAACAAGATAATTATGAGCTCAGGAGTTTTGTATGTCTCTGTATGACTAGCTTTGGAACTTTAAAGTTACAGTAGACTAAATGACCATTTGTCAAGCAGGCACATGTTGGGTAACACAGTCTCATAGGTGAACTGGTCCCAAATAAGTAAGTATATGTATATGTATATGTATATGTATATGTATATGTATATATAACACAATTTAAACCCGAATCCTTAAGCTTCTTAGGAAATACAACAGATCACAATAAAGAAAAAAATACGAATGATTGTATGCATCTTGAAATTTATCAATCAAAAATTCAGCAAACAAATCCCCTCAGTATAGTAAGTAAACTTGCACATAATAGCAATATTTCCCAGTCACAATGCAGATCCTGGCTGCAGTTAGTACTTCAAAATCAGTTTCTACTAGTTTCTTTTCAATGGCATAATGCAGTTGCCTTAGGACCAGCTGCTAATAGATGTTCCATGGTTTTATCAGTTTTTCAAATAATAATTTTCTGCTGAATATGTAGGTAAAAAAATCAGCCTGTGATGTAGGACATCAGCAGCAGGGATTGTGACCTAGAAAACAAATCTGAAAGATCTTATAGCATTGTGTTTTACCATTTTAAATATTTTATTGATTTTGTTAAAAAGCGCAAATGTAACAAAAAAGAAAGACAAGAAAGAACCAGCTGTGTGAACCGTAAAGTGTCTCTGCCTCGAAGAACAAAGGGACCAAGGGAGAGAGCAGCCCCCGAGCGACAGTGGAGCCCAGACTCATACAAAGAGCCCCTCTGCAATAACAAACATGGGCAGAAATGAAAGCTTTCTCCACCTGTGAGTTTCATCATTGCTGAGAATGAATATTTTGCCTTTTACTAACACCGTCTTTTATAAAAGAGTAATTCTGTGAAGACCAGTCTAGATGCCACATTCCTCTAAGTCCAAATCCATTAATCATGTAGAAGAGACCAACCATTTTCTAAAAAACGATTCCTTTAAAAAAGCAAATCCCTCACACCCTTTTAAATCCTCTAATCTTTCTATTTGTGTCTGTTCTGTGTTGTTTATTAGCTGTTTTAAGCACTTCCTTTCACCCCCCTGTCCCAACCCCATTTGGGCTTCCATTGGACCTGCATTTGACTTCCAGTGTTTTTGGGTGTCTCTGTGTGCATCTGGGCGCACATGGTACATTTCCATACCATGTTTATCTTCCAAGGAACTCAAGGTGGAGTGCATGGTTCTCCTCCTCCCCATTTCATCCTAACAACAACCCTGTGAGGTAGGATGAGCTAAGAGATGGCGACTTGGTCCAAGGTCACCCAGGGAGCTTCATGGCTGAGTGGGGATACGAACTCTGCACTCCCAGGGGCTGCTCCAGCACAAAGGTCTCACCTAAGAGCAGGCTTAGAAAGGATACATTTGGAGGGGCTTTTAGCCGCAGCGTAGAGAGCAGAATGCCTGTGACTAATCCATCCAGTGCATATTTTAACAAGACACTCAAAAACCATTAGAGCTTAAAAAACCTGTGAATCAGAATTTTTTGTTTTGGGGAGGTAAGGATGATTTTCCATTTGGAAAATCATTCAAGTAGAAAAGCCTAGATACAATTGAAAATGAATGGACTTTCATCCTTTTTAGGAGTTTTTATTGTTTAAATTGCTAAGAGTAATTAGAATCTCGGAGTATAATAGTTCTTGTGGTGATGTGAAGCATTGATTTCCTGAGACTTTGTGACAGGTTTTTGAAACAGTGGATAAATACAATCTTGCACTATAGTTGTCTTTCTCTTTTGTCATCCATGTGCTTCAGCTGATCCTTTGAGAGAGGAAATAAGTATTCAGTAAAATCATTTTAGGTTCGTGTTCATGAAGAATTGTGCAATTAAAACACACACGCGCACACACTTTTCACCATAAAGGCAATTTGGAGGCACATCAAACACATAAACAGAGAAACAGTAAGCTTGGTGAAAACTTGCCAAGATCAGAAGCCTTTCATTTTTTAAAAAATAAATAATTGGGTAGTTGGCAGAGCAACAATCAGAAAAAAAGGCCTGTCTATTATCTAGTTTAGTCTAATTGTGGTTGGTTTGTAGCTGTGGTTAGTTCAAAGAAACAATGGCTTCAAATTCTAATTTGTTAACTAACCACAGCAAAATGAACCACAATTTCCTGAATTTGGATGTAACAAGAAACTGCAGTTTATTAAAAAGGGAAAAGTGGAAGCTTTCCGTCTCCTCACCTTTCAGGCAACAGTGAAGACAGGAGGGAGGAGCGACGATGTGTTCTCAAGCCATGGTTTTCTGCCATGTGTGTCAACCATACCATAGGGAGAGGAGTACCAGGTGGGGGGAAAGAGTACTTGTTTGGTACTTTTTGACCACACATGGGAAATGCCCCCCCCCGTCTTCTAAAATACAATAATAAATAATAATAAAATATTGTTACATTTATATCCCACCTTTTCTCCAAAGAGCTCAATCTGGCATATCCCCCATCTGGGCAAGGGAATGCCTTCTTCAGCTGCTGTGCCAACGATTATTAGAGGTTTTAGACTCGATTCATTGCATCATCTCTGGATTACTGCTCTGGATAGAGTTGCCTTTGAAGAGTGCTCAGAAACTAAAATTGGTCCAGAATGCTGCAAGCTAGTCGTCAAGACAGTTTACATATAAGAATCATGTTGTTTCCTAATTGAAGCAGGTACACTTGCTTTCCATTTGTTTCTGGACAGAATGCAAAGTGCTGGAGATAATCTTTCAATGGGTCCAGGATATCTGAAGGACCAGCATCTTCTGCAGGAACCTGCCTGCCTGTTGATATTGTCAGAGGCCATCCTGTAATGCCCATAGTTGGGACTAGGAAGACCACGTTTGGACTATTCTCAGACTCCAGAATGCTCCCCTCACACACATGAAGGGAGGCTCAGCCCTCTTCCTCTCTGTTGGCTTCTCTAGACATCAAAACCTTCCCTTTTAGAAGAGCTTGGGGGCCAGAGGTGGTTGCTCATTTTTAAAAGCCATTTTCAATGCTGCAATTAAAGTAGGTTTATTTGTTTCCATCGCTCTTTTAGGGTGGTACCCAGTGCAAGGATTTCCACTTGTGCAAGAGGACTTTCCCCAGTTTCTTCCCCCCTGCACCCCCCCCAGTGCCTTCCCCACATCTGTTCCAAAGGTTTGAGGGAATCCCTAGTACAGATTTAGGGGGACAAAGCTAGAGAAGGGGGGGGTCTGATGTGCAAGCGGAAATCTTTGCACTGACTCAGTGCTACTTTGAATACAACCCTCTGTGTTTATGTCTTCTGTCAGGGATGGAGTCAGACGCAGGTCAGCACGAAAAAAGTTACCGTAACTCTTTATTCAAGGAAGCAGCATGCAACTCACCAACACTTCCCAGCAGGTCTTGCCCCTATGGAGTAGTTTCCAGGGCTGAAGGTCCCTGCCCTCCACCCTTTCCAGGGCTCCTCCTCTCCTGGAAGTTTCCCACACAGTCTCAGACTGCATCTGTGCACCTCTGGCCTGCTCTTCTCATTACTCTGCACATTCTCAGAGAAGGGGGGGGAGCTTGTCGCAGTAGGGGGGGGAGTCTCCCTGGCTTCTTCAGCAGCCTCTTGACCCCTCCTCTGCTTCAACATCAGAGTCTGAACTGCTCCCTGTCACAGGCTCTCCCGGCTCACAAAACCCTGTTGCTCCTTCGGCACCCAGTCCCTCTTCCCAAGCTTTGACCTCCTCAGTGTCCCACCACCAATCCCCGGGCTCTGAGCATAGCTGTCAACTTTTCCCTTTTCTTGCGAGGGATCCTATTCAGAATAAGGGAATGTCCCTTAGAAAAAGGGGAAAGTTGACAGCTATGGCTCTGAGGCTTCCTCCTCTGGGGCCCAGCCGGTCCCTGACATCTTCTTTGTTGTATTTATTGTTATCAAACTGTTTTTAAAATTAAGTTTTTATTTTATAATGTTACCCATCTTGTCCCTGTGAGTAAAGGTGGAGTTGTTTATATTGTTACAAAAGTTGAACATCACCCCGACTGTCTGCCGAATGGTAGCAAGATTCCAGGGGGGTTTCAGGGGGGTCTGTGTTCCTTTGGGGAAATTAGTCACAATGGGGGCTAGTGTCTTAATGATATTTGGTTTATTTTACACATGTAAACAACCTTAAGCCTTCAATGTAAGGGCACACAGCAGCAGCAGCAGCAGCAGCCACCCAAAGCTTATCCGTGGTAGCATCACCAGCATTGTGTGGTGGAGTCTCCTTCTTTGGAGGTCTTTAAGCAGAGGCTTGACAACCATATGTCAGGAGTGCTCTGATGGTGTTTCCTGCTTGGCAGGGGGTTGGACTCGATGGCCCTTGTGGTCTCTTCCAACTCTATGATTCTATGATTCTATGATCTTTCTGGCACACCATGCTCTTCAGCTGCTTTCTCACAGCATTGCCTTTCACAACCATTCATTTCCCACTCAACTCTCTTGCAGTCTAACTTGACTAGGTCTATAGCTTGATTGAACAAACACCTTCCAAAATTCTAACTTTAATTGGAAATATTCTTAACAACTCTAACAGCACAATCCTGTACATGTCCAGGTGATGTCAATAGGGATGACTTCTAAGCAGACATCTCAAGAATTGCACTGTTCGATTTCTGCAATATGGATTTAAATTAGCCTCACATTTTACACTGTTTTAAGGGTTGTGTCATGTGTATGATTCTATGATCCTTTTTGCTCTGCAACCTATCTTCTTCATCATAGAATCATAGAATCATAGAATCATAGAGTTGGAAGAGACCACAAGGGCCATCGAGTCCAACCCCCTGCCAAGCAGGAAACACCATCAGAGCACTCCTGACATATGGTTGTCAAGCCTCTGCTTAAAGACCTCCAAAGAAGGAGACTCCACCACACTCCTTGGCAGCAAATTCCACTGTCAAACAGCTCTTACTGTCAGGAAGTTCTTCCTAATGTTTAGGTGGAATCTTCTTTCTTGTAGTTTGGATCCATTGCTCCGTGTCCGCTTCTCTGGAGCAGCAGAAAACAACCTTTCTCCCTCCTCTATGTGACATCCTTTTATATATTTGAACATGGCTATCATATCACCCCTTAACCTCCTCTTCTCCGGGCTAAACATGCCCAGCTCCCTTAGCCGTTCCTCATAAGGCATCGTTTCCAGGCCTTTGACCATTTTGGTTGCCCTCCTCTGGACATGTTCCAGTTTGTCAGTGTCCTTCTTGAACTGTGGTGCCCAGAACTGGACACAGTACTCCAGGTGAGGTCTGACCAGAGCAGAATACAGTGGCACTATTACTTCCCTTGATCTAGATGCTATACTCCTATTATCTCCAGAACACACACAAGTGTGGTTCCTTCTTCACCTCCTGACGAGGATTAAAAGCTGGTACACAGTTAGGACATTTACCTTGGCTAATTAACTCTTCACATGCTAATTGCTGATGCTCAGAAGTAGGTCCACATGACTCTTGAATCCATTCTCAAGGTCTGATACACAGTCTTTACACATAAACGTTAATTAAACACCTCAAACCTGTTACATAACCCCCTTCTAATATACATACAGTCTTATACAAGTTCTAATGAAATCCTAATATTTACTAAACCTAAACATTTAGCATCATAGATCTATTACAGTATAAAACCAATGAGAAAGAAACGAACAGTCTCTCATCTACAGCTGTGTCATATCAAATCATTGCTTAACTGACATCATCATCCCTCCAGCGCCTCATGCCAGAGGGAACCAATGTGGAGATGCCATGTGCTCTCCCATCATTCCTGATCACTGGCCACACTGTCTGGGATGGGGGGGTGGGGCGTTGTAGGCCAGAACATCTGGAGGACCACATGTTGGTCATCTCTGCCCTAGCAGAGCTCTTTCCTTACCCTGATGCCCAGGAACCTTTTCTCTAAGGCAGAGCTGCTAGGGATTGAAGCTAAGATCTGCTGTACATTGCTGCTGAAATCTGGCCCTTTCTGTCTTTCGTTTATTAAGGGGGCAGCTCCTGTCCCCCCCTTTGTCTAGGCTAGGGTAATGGTTTAACACATGCTGATGTGAAAAGAGTCTGTGCCTTCTATTCATTTAATTGTGAACAATGAAACTATGTTAGGTAGAAAGGTTATAAATCTTTTTAACATGCATTGATCTTGTCTGCTGAGCTGAGAGGCCCAGTTGAGTGTTTATACAGTCAGAGATATTTTATCTACATTTTGGTTTGTTCCAGTTGCCTTAAAGGAATCTTGCAATTTCTGTGTGAGCTCTACTCTGTGTGTTTTAGCTATTTATTAGTTACCTGTATTGCATATTACATAACAGTTTTCGTAATTGTCCAAGTAAACTTCCGGGCGGAAAATGACTACCGTATTGGCCCAAATATAAGCCGCACCCACAAATAAGACGCACCTTTAAAATTCAAGGCTTATTTGCGAGTACGGCCCGCCTCCTGGTACTACAGCCCTGTGCTCAGCGCCCTGCGCCCCAAGCCAGCGCCGGCACTCAGTTTTGAGCGCACTGCGCACCTGCCTCCTGGCACTACTGCCTCCCAGCACTCCCCCCCACCAAGCCAGCACTGGGGGAGGCTTAGAAGTGGTGGGTGGGCTGCACGCCATCACCCTGCACTCCCAGGCTGCTTCCAGGGGGGGCATAGAGTCACAAATATAAGCCACACTTTAACTTTTCATGGCCCAATTTTGGGGGAGAAAGTATGGCTTATATTTGGGCCAATACAGTAAATAAATTACAGAAACTTAAGGGTTAAAGTATGGGACGTGGGTGGCGCTGTGTTCTAAACCACGGAGCCTCTTGAAGGCTCCTTCCCTGCGACGGGGTGAGCTCCCATTACTCGGTCCCAGCTCCTGCCCACCTAGCAGTTCGAAAGCACGCCAAAAATTGTGAGTAGATGAATAGGTACTGCTCCGGTGGGAAGGTAAACGGCATTTCCGTGCGCTCCTCTGGTTGGCCAGAAGCAGCTTAGTCATGCTGGCCACATGACCAGGAAAAACTGTCTGCGGACAAACACCGGCTCCCTCAGCCTGTAAAGCAAGATGAGCGCCGCAACCCCAGAGTCGTCTGCAACTGGACGTAACTGTCAGGACGTAACTCCTTTTTAAGGGTTAAAGTACATTCTGGTAAGAGAATATGCTTGTGACTGTAATTCTTCCAAATGTTGTATTAGCAAATCAAAGAGTTGCTGCTTGACAGATGGCTTGGTCTTGGCTCTCTGACTTTAAGCTTTATTGGTTCCGATGTTGCCTTTTGTATGTGCAATGGATTCCATTACTTCCTACTCAATTGGTTCCGTGCTCAGGCTGATTTCAGCTCAAGTTCTCTCTTTCCCCTTCTGAAATCTATTTAGTTTACTGCCCTTCATTTCAATGTGAAATCATGTAGATTGCACAGAACAATGTTTATCCTTCCCTCTTTCTCCTGCTTGCAATAACTTCGGCCAAAATCTATTTTCCTTTGTCAAATATAAAATCTTTGACACTCCATTGTTAAAGCAAATGGATGAAGTCAATTTCTCTCCCCTCACCCTCATTGCCAGCATTCTCCCCTACTGTCAGTGTTAAGTATAGAATACCCAGGGCAGAATTTGCAAGTGACAAAGGCTGCTTTTCCTTCGGAAGAGCAGCTTTGTGAGGGAGAAATTTGGAGCAGGGCAGCGGGGTGCTTGCTTTGCCTCCCAGTTTAGGTTTTTCTATCAAGATGTTGCCAGTGTGGCAATCTTTGGAGGAAAAAATGAGATATGAAAGCATGAACACAAACAGAGAAAGTTGCAAAAGTTTTATAGGAATGACTGTATACCGGACTTACTCCCACATAGAGATGAGTTTGATGTGGTAAAATGACTCTGTTCCTGAAGGTAATATTTCCTGGCTTCTCTGTAGGAGTGCTGCACCGTCACCATATGCAAAGATTAATTATACTGATGAGGTATGACTTAGGTGTGATTACTAACACAAACAGCAGAGTTTTGAGGCCTGCTTAGGGACGGGGTGAAACAGCTTTTCAATGGAAGTTTCATGGGGAAACAGATGGCAGAGAAAGGTTTCTGCAACCGTTTCTATTCCCTGCTCCAGTTTGCAAGGTTAACTTTGCACATGGCTGTGTTGTTGTGTTTATTTTATCAATCATCCACAATGCTATACTAGGTCTCTTAGGTCTCCTGTATTCCTTTGCCATAGCTTTGAAAATACTTTGGAAAAAACTGATCTCTTTGTGTGAGTGCCACAGAAGTTGCTGAAGCTTCTTTGTTCTTCCATATCACCCAACTATCTACCAAGATGAGCTAAAGCACTCTGGAGGAATTTTATGAGGGGGTCTGTAGCCAGCAAGCCATGTGACCTGCCTGCTCAGACAGGCAGCCCAGTTTGAATGTACATATTTTGGCTTAATGCTGCCCTACTATGCTCCTGTCTCAACACACTGCAATTAAATGCAATGTGGATTAATGAAATGGTTTCCTTTATATCCAACTCAAACAAGAAACTGTGATTACCAGGATTTGGTGATGGCTGACAGGGCTGTGGGACTGATTTGTCCAAATCCCAAATCAAATTGGGCCATTTTTCAACAATCTGTGCTGAATTTGGATTGGGTCAAGACAACTACAAAATGTTGCAACACAGGTTGGGTGGACCCAAATCAGGTTGTAGTGATTTATCCAACCCAGAACTAAACAGCAGCCTCTCTGAAGCCAGATGGGCTTTCTCCAAAGTGTTGCTGTCAGAGCTACCCTAGGTCCCAGCTCACAAAGGACCAACGCTGCTTCGTTGTTAAGTATAAAAGTCTTTATTGAAGTTCAGTTTCACTTCCAGAGCCACAGCGCGCAGCCCCACGTCCAAAGTCTCAGACCACTGATGCTCCGTCTGAGTCTCCTCCCCCTTGACACCAATTTAAGATTCTAGCCTTGCTCCACCTTTTCCGCTGCTCTTTCCTCCTCTGGGTCCGCCTGCCCGCCGGGGTCTCGCCCTTTCTAGCCTCCTCTGAGGCTGATTCCCCTGAGCCTTCTCCCTCCCTCCGGCGGGCTTTAGGAGCTGGTTCCCCATCCGGGTCTCCTGCTGTTCCGCGCGCCTGCACATTTGAACTTGGCGCGCGCGCCCAGCCAGCAGCTTTCCTCCTGACCGTTCCACTGCTGCTGTCACTGCTTCCCCCATCGGGGGGGCTAGCTGCAACTGACCTCCCCTCCGTTGGAGGCGTGGTCAGCCCTGACTCCCTCTCTGGAGGAGACACTGCTTCTGACACATGTGACTCCTCCCCCCCACTACGCTCTGGTGGGGAAACTGGTCCTGATCCTCCACTGCTGCTTTGGGGTTCCCCTCTGGCTCCTTGTTTCTGGTGCGTCCCCCCTGGGACCCCCCTTGCCCTGACCATCGGTGCCCCCTTCTGGGAATCTTCTGATTCGCTGGAGAAGCTCATGGAATCTCTCGGGCCACTGTCATACTCCCCTACGCTGCCCTCGGATTCTTCCCCTTCGCTCTCCCAATCCTCTCTCCCCAGTGCTCCTGCTCCTGATTCCCTGACATCCATCCCCCCCTCGAAGCCCCCCCTTCCCCCCTTCCCCTCTTCGGGTGTGGGTTCCGGGTGCTCCAGTCCAGTGGGTGTGAGTGCGGGATACCATTCTTCCCCCCTGGTGTGTAGCCGGTCCACTGGATCCGGCCCAACCGCAACGGGCTCGTCGACGTCGATTTCCTCTGCTTCCATCTCTCTGCTGATGTGCTCGAATCCAGGATCCTCCCCCAACACGTCCATGTCCTCCCCTCCCCCGGGTACCTCTGGTGAGACTGCTTGCAAAGGTCCCTGCAGCAGCTCCCTGCGCCACCCCACCTCCGGTTGAGTGTCCCACCAATAGGAGCGGTCTGTGGCAAACCCCGAGAGAGACCCCTCCGAGGAGCTAGTGTCCGGCGTCGTCTCTTCAGCTGATGAAAAACCCTGGAACGTACTGGCTGACAGAGTGGGTGTGAAGAGCCAGTCGTCGAAATACTCTGCCGGCATAGGTCTGTGTGGGAAGAGTGCATGGAACTCGTCTTTAAGATAGTGCTCCTCCACGGCATAGCACGGTACCCACCTGTTAGCGCAGGCTGGGGTACCTTCCCTGGCGAGGAGGTATTCCACCCCCTCTTCCCCCCACCTCGAGTCCAAAATCTCCGTGACCTCGTTGAGTGGCGTCGCCCTCCGTGACCCCTCCCTCTTCGGAGATTCGTTAAGTGGGTCTGGCGCGTTCCCTGTCTCCTGAAACCTGTGGGGTTCCCTGTAGGGTGTGAGCACTGACCTATGAAAGACTGGGTGCATTCTGGAGCCCTCCGGGAGTGTCAACCGGAAGGCCACTGGATTGATTTGCGCCGCGACCTGGTAAGGTCCCAGCTGCTTGTGCTTGAGCTTCCTCTTAGCTAGCGTCCTGGCCGGCACTGCCTGGGCTGCTAACCAGACCCAGTCCCCCACCCGGATGTCCTCCCCGACCCTCCTGTGCTTGTCTGCCTGCATTTTGTAGGCGTGTTTCGCCAGTTCCAATTGCCTGCGGAGTTGCTCGTGGACCTCCTGTAACTCTGCTGCTAAGTGCTCTGCTCCCCTTGGCTCCCCCTCCCCCTTCGTCTCTAACCCCGGGAAAGTTCTGGGATGCCGCCCATTATTGGCGAAGAACGGTGTCACTCCTGTAGACCCGTGCTTCGTGTTGTTGTAGGCAAACTCGGCCAGCGGTAGGTAGTCCACCCAGGTCGAGGGTTGTTGATTGGCGTAGCATCGCAGGTACTGCTGCATGATGGCGTTGACCCTCTCCGCTTGTCCGTTGGTCTGCGGGTGTCGTGCCGACGCTAAGTTGATTTTGACGTTCAGGATGCCCAGCAGCTTCTGCCAGAAGCTCGAGATGAATTGGCGACCCCGGTCGGACAGGATGGACCGCGGCAGGCCGTGAGCTTTGAACACGTGGTCTATGAACAGCTTGGCGGTCTGTTCCGCTGTGGCCACCTTCGCGCACGGAATAAAGTGCGCCATCTTGGTGAACATGTCTACGACCACGAGCACCGCTGTTTTGCCTCGCGAGCTGGGCAGATCTGTGACAAAGTCCAGGGCCACTTTCTCCCACGGTTCGAGCGGCGTCTGTAGGGGTTCTAGTAGACCCGCCGGCTTCCTGTGTACTGGCTTGGCCCTTTGGCAGGTGTCACACCTGGAGACGTAATCCGCGACTTCTCCCCTCACCTTGGGCCACCAAAAGTCTCTGGTTACTAATTCCGCCGTCTTGTCCTTGCCGAAGTGCCCAGCGCTGGGCACGTCGTGTAGCTGCTGCAAGACTTTCGTGCGGAGGTCGTCTCCGGGCACGTAGAGAGCCCCTCTGCGGATGAGCAGTCCGTCTCGTATCTGGAACTCGTCGTCCTTCGCTGTGCCTTTTCGCACCTCCTCCATCTTGGATTGTGCGAACGAATCCGTCTGCAGCGCTCGACGCACCGCGTCCAGGTCCACGGCAGCTGAAGCGCACGCCCATGCTTTCGGTGCGAAAATGTGCTTGGCCGCCACCGGCGCCGCTTCCTCGAGATACTGCGGCTTCCTGGATAGTGCATCCGCCATGACGTTGTTGTCTCCCGGGATGTATTCTATCCGGAAATCGAAATCCGCAAAGAACTCCGCCCAGCGAATGTGTCTCTGGTTCAGGAACCGCGCCATGCGCCAGTACTCCAGGTTCTTATGGTCCGTGCAGACTTGCACTGTGTGTCTGGCTCCGACGAGGAAGTGCCGCCACACCTTGAAAGCTGCATGAATGGCCAGCAACGCCCTGTCCCAGATGGTGTAGTTCTGTTCCGCCTTGCTGAGTTTCCTGGAGTAGAATGCGCACGGCCTCCATTCCCCTTGCGGATCTTGCTGCAACAGGACGGCCCCCACCGCTCTGTCCGAGGCGTCCGTCTCAACCCTCATTGGTCTGCTGGGGTTTACATGTAGCAGCTGTTCTTCGGACGCGAAGAGACGCTTGAGTCTCCGAAAGGACTGCTCCGCCTGGTCCGTCCAGGTGAACTTCTTCTTCTTGGAGCTGAGGGTGTCCGTGATGGCCGCCGTCTCCTTCGCGAACCCTTTGATGAACTTGCGGTAAAAGTTGGCGAAGCCGACGAACTTCTGGACCTCCTTCCGATTGCGCGGGCTCTTCCAGTCCAACACCGCGCGGACCTTGGTGCTGTCCATGGCGAGTCCCTTGTCGGACAGCTTGTAGCCCAGGAAATCCACCTCCGTCATGTCGAACTGGCACTTCTCTAATTTGGCGTAAAGTCTGTGCTCCCGTAGCCTCTGCAGGACCTCCTTGACGTCCCTCTCGTGAGCCTCCTGCGATTCCGAGAAGACCAGGATGTCGTCCAGGAAGCAAACGCACTTCTTGTAGAGGAGTCCCGCTAACACGTGATGCATGAAAGCTTGGAAGGTATGGGAGCCATTTTGCAGACCAAAAGGCATTACGCGATATTCATAGGTGCCTAAAGGTGTAAACATGGCTGTCTTCCACTCATCGCCCTCCCGCATGCGTATAAGGTTGTACGCCCCTCGTAGATCCAACTTGGTGAAGATCCGTCCCTTCCTCACCGTCGCGAGCAGGTCGTCGATCTTGGGCATGGGGAATGCTGCGGGCTTTGTTTTGGAATTTATGAGCCTATAATCAACTATGAGCCTGCGTTGGGGCGTGTCCTTCTTCTTCACGAAAAACACGGGACTGCCCCCCACTGCTTTAGATTCTTGGATGAACCCCCGCTTCAAGTTGTGATCTATGAACTCCCTGAGTTCTTGCAGTTCGTCTTCAGACATGGAATACAGTTTCCCAGTCGGCAGCGTCGCTCCCGGCAGGAGGTCAATCTTGCAGTCGTAAGGCCTGTGGGGAGGCAGGTTATCCGCTTCCCTCTCGCAGAAGACCTCCAAAAACTCCTTGTACTTGTTGGGTACCGCTTGCACCATGCCTAGGTGTAACTGCGGTTCATCCTCTTGCCCCTCCTCCTCCTGGCGGGTCTGGATGCAGTGTTCTGCGCAGTAGGAGGAGCAGAAGGTCAATTGCCGCTGGTACCATGCTAATGCCGGGCTGTGCCTATCCAGCCAACTCATACCCAACACTATGGGCGTGTCTGACAGGTGGGTGACGTTGAAGCTGATGACTTCGCGGTGGTTTCCAATATGCATCACCATCGGTGGTGTTTGCTGTACCACCTCTCCTCCCAGTAGCTTCCTGCCATCGACCGTGACGACGTTTAGGGGCATCGTGGCTGGCATGAGTGCTATGCGATGTTGCTTGATAAAGTCCACTCCTATAAAGTCTGCGTTGCTCCCAGAGTCAATGGTTATTGGTACTTGCATGGTGTGCCCAGTGGGCAACTGGAGCGATGCGGTGAGTTGCACCACTGGTTTGGGTGGGAGGGGGTCTGTGGGCTGTAAAATCTCTGGGGACTGCTTCACTGACTTGCCTGGTTGGGCCCCAGTGGCTCTGTTTCCAACCAGGCGTCTTCTTCCCCCTGCGGCTGCTTCGGCTGCTGACTTGTTCCCTTTACTGTTGCTGAGGCTGCAGTGTGCTTCTGGAGCCTCTGGGGACACTCTTTGGCCATGTGCTGAGCACTGTCGCAGATGTAGCACTTCCTGGTCCCTCTAGGAGCCTTCGCCTTGACTGCTCCTGGTGTTTGGGCTCTGCTGGCAGTCTGAGCCCTGGCACCACCAATCTCCATCGGCTCTTCTCCCCTTCCCAAAGGAGGCATGGACAGCGCCCGCCCCGCCTCTCTGGGAAAGAAAGGGGTTGTCCTGGCTGGGCTGCTTGCCTTACGTCCTTCCTCCCTGCTCCAAGGGCGTCCTTCCAGGCGCACACCAATCGCCAACGCTCTTTGGGCAACTTCTTGGGTACTTTGCGGTCGTTCCCCTCTTGCCAGCTCATCTTTCACCTCTCCACTTAGCCCCTCCCAGAACAGGTCTCTGACAGCAATAGAGTCCTTCTCCCAGCCCAGCACGTTCAATAAGGCAAAAAAGCGTGAGTGATATTGTCTCACCGTCGCTTTCACTTGCTGCAGTCCATGCATTTCCCTCCGAGCAACATCTACATCTACCGTAGATTTAAAGCAAGCGTCCATAGCTTTGATAAATGCATCGGAATCTTTGAGGGCGGGGTCTTCTTCGCGCCACAAATTCCGCAGCCACGCTTTTGCTTCCCCATGCAAATGAGTGATTATGAAGCCCACTTTCTCTTCCTCATCTCTAAAGTCCTTCCGAAGCAAATTGAGCGCGTAAACCACGTCAGCTCTGAAGTTAGGGTATTGCTGCAGGTTCCCATCGAAGTGGGCTACTAGGCTGCCCCCCCTCTTCCCGAGGCCAACTCCCTCCGGTTTGGGTCCTGGCAGCCCCTCTTTCCCCCAACGGTCCCACCTTGCCTGCAGATCCCGGCAGAGCGCTACTGCTTCTTCTTCTCTTTTCCTGGATGCTGCTACTTCTGCGTAAAGCGTCGTCACTGCTTCTTGCAGTTCTTTCACCTGGCTCTCTGTAGCCATCTTTGCCTATCTTCGTGAGCTTGCAAAACACCAAGTCTTGCCCCTCGCTGCACCAACTCACGCTGCGAGGTTTTTAAAAGAGACGGAGCATACTGTCAGAGCTACCCTAGGTCCCAGCTCACAAAGGACCAACGCTGCTTCGTTGTTAAGTATAAAAGTCTTTATTGAAGTTCAGTTTCACTTCCAGAGCCGCAGCGCGCAGCCCCACGTCCAAAGTCTCAGACCACTGATGCTCCGTCTGAGTCTCCTCCCCCTTGACACCAATTTAAGATTCTAGCCTTGCTCCACCTTTTCCGCTGCTCTTTCCTCCTCTGGGTCCGCCTGCCCGCCGGGGTCTCGCCCTTTCTAGCCTCCTCTGAGGCTGATTCCCCTGAGCCTTCTCCCTCCCTCCGGCGGGCTTTAGGAGCTGGTTCCCCATCCGGGTCTCCTGCTGTTCCGCGCGCCTGCACATTTGAACTTGGCGCGCGCGCCCAGCCAGCAGCTTTCCTCCTGACCGTTCCACTGCTGCTGTCACTGCTTCCCCCATCGGGGGGGCTAGCTGCAACTGACCTCCCCTCCGTTGGAGGCGTGGTCAGCCCTGACTCCCTCTCTGGAGGAGACACTGCTTCTGACACATGTGACTCCTCCCCCCCACTACGCTCTGGTGGGGAAACTGGTCCTGATCCTCCACTGCTGCTTTGGGGTTCCCCTCTGGCTCCTTGTTTCTGGTGCGTCCCCCCTGGGACCCCCCTTGCCCTGACCATCGGCGCCCCCTTCTGGGAATCTTCTGATTCACTGGAGAAGCTCATGGAATCTCTCGGGCCACTGTCATACTCCCCTACGCTGCCCTCGGATTCTTCCCCTTCGCTCTCCCAATCCTCTCTCCCCAGTGCTCCTGCTCCTGATTCCCTGACAGTTGCCATTATTAATTACAGTACCATATAAGCAGAATGCAAAGGGAAGGTGGTGGAATAGACTTTGCTGACTGAGAGCTGTAGCTTCCAATCTGGGGCTAGAATTTTCCCCAACACTCCAATCACAGTGCTTTTTTTGGCAGGGGGATGGATGGTGCAATCTTAAAATGCAGCGAGCTTACCCTGGTTGCCTGGTTCTGAGAGCATTCTGCAAGGATATGGTCACTGCTGCTGCTTATGAAGTCAGCATTCACAGCGCTTGAAGCGGATTGGCTGTGGGCACTAATCACAAATGTCCTTCTTTATGCAAATAGCTTGTACTGATTTGCTTGATGTTACTAATCACAAGGCAAGGAGGAGAAACAGAGTCCTGAAGGGCTTTGCTGCCCTCTTTTTCAACAGGAGTTGGTGGATTCTTTTTCCTCCAGAGCTATAGAGGGCATGCCATAGGGTAGGGCTGCCATATTTCAAACAGTGAAAATCCAGTCAGAAAAGCTGTTGGGCTTTTTTTTTTTTTTGGCAAAGTTCTTGAGCTTGGGGGGGGCAAAGTCGTTGAGCTAAAAAAGCTGTTTTTGAGCTATTTTTATGGGGAAACAGCAATGTTGACAAGGGCTGCCATACAACTGGATTATCCTGGACATTTTTGCCAATTTCCGCCCGGACACTGCTGCCGACTGCAGTATTCTAGTTGTATGGCAAGCCTACCATAGTGATGCAAACACCAAGAAGGAGGAGGAAGAGCATAGAGTGAATGGTTATAGCATAGGAGTGGGGGGGGAGCTTTGGGTAGGCACTGTGGGCTTGGGGGGGCACTGGCCCAGTTGTCCTTGGCAAGCAGCCTACTCTGCCTGCATTGGAAGAAGCCAAGATCCCAGGCGGCACTGGAAGTGGATAAGGTGTGCTGGGAAGGGAGGGGGAAAGAGCACCCAGACATAACCAAATGCTCAGTGCTTGAGGTACTGCTGTGGATCAAGATGTAATTGCTTCATTTCTGCAGGCTTTGTGGAGGCTCTTCAGTGTGGATCAAGGTCTGCCTGTTGCTACTATCACATGGTGACATTCCAGTGATAGAAAAAGCAATGGGAGGACTTGATCTGTGCTGCAAAGGACACAGCCCACCCACCCCCTAGGCCTTCGAAGGCCCGATACACGTGTGTTTGATTTTAGTTTCAATAGGCCTTATCAGTCTAGCTGGAAATCTTGCCTCAGGGCTGGTTTTTACATTTCTTGTTCTTGGAAATGCTCACTAAACAGCACACCAGGCAGTGCCCTACAGGGTTGCAATTCAAAGCACAGTGGGATGTTCAGGGCTTCGCCCAAGACATTTTGTTGCCTAAGGCAGACTACTCAGGTTCTGCCCCCTCCTCCTCCTGACTGCACAGGCACACATCTCCATCGTAAACACTGAAGAACATGAAATAAAAGGGAGGGGAACCAAATGTATGCCTTATGGGTGACCCGGGGATTCTAACCTGCAGCTTTGATTTGCACATATGGGAAATGGAACGAAGGAATATGCATTACCCTCAGCTGCAGCTATGCAGAAATAGAAAGAAAAGGTTTGTCACTGCCAACACATTTCCCATACATTCTGGTGCTACAGAAGAAACCCAAGATAAGCCCCAAGGTGTCATGCGCCCTGATTTCTTACCTTTGAGAAACACTTCATAAGAATATAAGATGAATATGGATCAGGTCAAATGCCCATCTAGGCTTGCCCTCTGTTCTCACAGTGGCCAACCAGATGCCTATGGGAACCCTGCGAGGACCAACGGAGGGCAGCAGCACCCTCTCCACCTGGGATTCCCAAAATCTGGCATTCAGAGGTCTCCTGCCTCCAATGGGGGAGCAGAATATAGCCTTATCCTCTGTGGATTTGTCTAATAATCCTTTAAAGACATCCAAGTTGGTGGCCACCACAACCTCTTGGGGGAGCAATTTCCATAGTTTGATTACGCACTGTGTGAAAAGGGACTTTCATTTGTCCTGAATCTTCATATATCAAGCCACAACCCAGTAACCCCTGTGCATTGCAAAAGAAGACCAACAGCTAGGCTGAACGTGCCTGGCCTGCAGTTCCAAGTAAGCTAAAACAGCACCCCAAAATAAACCCACAAAGATCATCATTGAATTATAGAATCATAGAATTGCGGAGTTGGAAGGGACCAATGGCAGAAATTTGCCTGCAGCCCAGAAATGGTGAGGAGGAGCTAGGTGCTTAATCCTTTGCTGATTCTCCCTTGCAAATGCCCCACCCATTTTTAATCCACTCTTCCTCCCCCAGGCCAGGCTCTAAGAGAAGAAACAGGCTCTGCTCATTCTCCTCTCCCCCAAATGTCCCTCCAACTGCTCTTGCAGTCATGTTGCCTCAACAACAAATACCAAAGCAGGAGAGCATTCTGACCTCACTGAGAACAAGCTTCTGTGAGCCACTGTATTTAGTGTGTAATACTATTGTGCTCAAGCTGCACCAGTGCCATCTTCCCCTGCAACCTTCCTTGAATTGTGCCCAATATGGGGAAGCAAATTCCACTGAATTAACTTATTTCTGACTGATATATGCAACCGAGAGGGAAAGGGCATAACTCAGTGGATGCAGCATGTGCTTTTGATGTAAAATATCCCATGTTCCATCCCCAGCAACTCCGTAGAGCGCTGAAAGCCTGGAGACCAATATTGGGCTAAATCCGCCTTTTTTTAAAAAAAACAACTTTTTTTGTACATGAATATTTATTGAATTTTATAACAAATAATGATACAAATCTCATTCATCATGTTATTTACAATTATTCTCCCTCCCCTCCTCTGGACTTTCCTCAACTCCCCCTCTGCTGAGTTATTTAGTTTTATTTATTGTATCCTGCTTTTCCTACACAAAAATAAAATCCCTTATCATTTCTCTGAAATATCTGTTACTCAAATGAAATTGTGAACATTTATTCAAATCCTGCCAGTGAATCCGGTCCATTCTGTTGTTTCTGAGCCAGTGTGGTGTAGTGGTTAAGAGCAATAGACTCGTAACCTGGTGAACCGGGTTCGCGTCTCCGCTCCTCCGCATGCAGCTGTTGGGTGACCTTGGGCCAGTCACACTTCTCTGAAGTCTCTCAGCCCCACTCACCTCACAGAGTGTTTGTTGTGGGGGAGGAAGGAAAAGGAGATTGTTAGCTGCTTTCAGACTCCTTCGGGTAGTGATAAAGTGGGATATCAAATCCAAACTCTTCTTCTTCTTTTTGCAAATAAAGTATAAATGGTTCCCAGACTCTTTTGAAGTCCTTTTTGTTCTTCTCTCGTAGTTTATCTGTTAGCTTAGCCAATTCTGCATTTATTCTGCAAGGAATAAATCCGCCTTCTGTGACCTGGTGCCACCCAGAGTCCTTGGGCTGCAACTCCCATCATCCCTGGCTGGGGGCATCAGGTTGGGAATGAGTGAGTGAGCAAGGGGGTTCAATAGCCCTGACTCCACAGAAGGCCACTTCCAGTGTTCCTAAAGCAAACACTTTCACCTACTTACTCCTTCTAGCTGTGGCGCTAAGAGACGGTGGCATGCTTGATTGAGCTTGGTTGAGCTTGGTTGTCCTTCTCCCAAGTCCAATGTCACAATCACTAGACCACAGCATGCAAGGGCATCTAATCTCACTGCTGGGGCTATGATAGCCAAGAAATATATAACAAGCCAGCCTCCGTTAGTGGTGTTGCAAAGGGAATATGTGTCTCACTGAGGAAGGAATCATCCACATGGCGGCAGATTTTCAGATTCAGGGTCCAAAAGTGAATCTTCCCGACAGCCTAATGAAGCTGTCAAGAATCCTTTCTTTCCCTGAGGTGACAGATACCATTCCTGCTGCTTTCTTACCGCTTGCTAATCCTGGAAGAAGATGGGGCTCTTTCATTGCACTACTTGTCTGAGAATAGCTGTGGAATACTGAACATAGGTAGACAAGGTCCCTGTAATGAAAATGAAGCAATCCATCCATGCAACAAGCTTGTTCTGCGAGCTCAGAGAAATGGTGTTTACTTCCATGAAAAGGACATTTTAATCAAGTGTCTGATAGCCAGGATACTTTGCATCTCCTGTTTTATTTCCTATAGATCTGTCTGAAGTTTCATTTTTGAAGCCATACATTGCAGATATGATAATTTTTTACCTTAAACACACTCTTTGAAAGTGAAAACTAGCAAATGTAAAGTGATATCAGCTTCACACTTCTCTGCGCACCTCGGCACATCAAAAATAGGCTTCAGAGCTAAATTGTGCTCTGGTGCATGGAAATAAGCTCAATGCATCATTAATTCAAATTACAACGGCTAACTACAATCTACCCACAGGCAAATATAAGCATAGGTCTGGAACTGAGAGCAGATCTGCACCAGGCATTCAAAGTACAGCTGGGGTGGGGATTTCAGTTCCCAGGATTCTTTGGGGCGAGTCCTGTGCTTTAAAGGTATGGTGTGGATCCTGTGCCCTCAGTCCCCTGCTGCTTTGTGCCTGAGCAGCTTCTTGCCAATTCTGCAGGCATCAGACGGCCCAAGGGATGAAGAGGCTCTCACTGGGACCTTTAAAGTGCAGAGCAGATCTCCAGGTGTTTTTGACTTCAGCTCTGATTTTTTTAAAAAAAAAAAGATATTTATTAGGGTTTTCCATTTTATGCAAACAAAGAAAAAAAGAAAAAAATTAAAAAGAAAAAATATTAAAAACACATAAATTTCATAACTTATTTTTCAATAACATATTTCCCTGACCTCCTCATGCCTCCCCTTCTTGTATTCCAGTTCAAATTGTTCATCCAGCAAATCCCTATCTCATAGCATTACAGCTAAAAACCTTATTTTCTATCCATCTTCTTAACTTATTGTAACTTATACTTTTACTTATATACAAAGAAAAAGAAGTATTTTTTCATATTCTTTTGTACCATTACAGCTAATAACCCCTTAATTTCAATCCAACATCACTCAATATTCCTTAATGTTACAGTATTTTTGCAAATAGTCTTTGAATTTCTTCCATTCTTCTTCTGCCGACTCTTCTCCCTGGTCACGGATTCTGCCAGTCAATTCTGCCAATCCCATAAAGTCAATCAACTTCGTCTGCCATTCTTCCAGAGTGGGTAGATCTTGCGTCTTCCAATACTTTGCGATGAGTATTCTTGCTGCTGTTGTAGCATACATAAAGAAAGTTCTATCCTTTTTTAACACCAATTGGCCGACCATGCCCAAGAGAAAGGCCTCTGGTTTCTTCACAAAGGTATATTTAAATACCTTTTTCAATTCATTATAAATCATTTCCCAGAAAGCCTTAATCCTAGGGCACGTCCACCAAAGGTGAAAAAATGTACCTTCATTTTCTTTACATTTCCAACATTTATTATCAGGCAAATGATAAATTTTTGCAAGCTTGACTGGGGTCATGTACCACCTATATATCATTTTCATAATATTTTCTCTTAAGGCATTACATGCCGTAAATTTCATACCTGTGGTCCACAACTGTTCCCAGTCAGCAAACATAATGTTATGTCCAACATCTTGTGCCCATTTAATCATAGCAGATTTAACCATTTCATCCTGAGTATTCCATTTCAACAGCAAGTTATACATTCTTGATAGTATCTTAGTTTTGGGTTCTAACAGTTCTGTTTCTAGTTTGGATTTTTCCACCTGGAAGCCAATTTTCTTGTCCAAATTATAAGCCTCCATTATCTGAAAATAATGAAGCCTTGACTTCAGCTCTGATTATCCCTGACCATTGGCCATGCTGGTCAAGGCGGATGGAAGTTGGAGTCCAAACATCTGGAAAAGGTACCAGATTGGGGAAGGGTGCTTTAAAGTTTCCAACTCTGCCCTGCACTCTTTGTCTGAGCTGCGGTCAATACCTGTTTGCTTCCAGATTGCCCCCTGGATCCAGATAATCTATGCAAACCACCTTCTTCACATGAAGAGAAGGCAACAAATGCCTGGCTCTTGTTTGTTTCCCAGTTTGCATAATTCCTAAACACTTTTAGGGAGCAGTGTGGTGTAGTGGTTCGGAGCGGGGGACTCGTAATCTGGGGAACCGGGTTCACGTCTCTGCTCCTCCACCTGCAGCTGCTGGGTGACCTTGGGCCAGTCACACTTCTCTGAAGTCTCTCAGCCCCACTCACCTCACAGAGTGTTTGTTGTGGGGAAGGAAGGGAAAGGAGAATGTGAGCCACTTTGAGACTCCTTAGGGTAGTGATAAAGCGGGATATCAAATCCAAACGCCTCTTCTTCTTCTCCTTCTTCAATTTGTTCTGTTCTGTTTTTTAAACACATTTATTCGAAAGTTACAATACAGCTTTGTTCACTGCCATAATATCACAGAATGATCACTCCAATCCTCAATCCCACATCACTGTCATATTCAAGAAGCCATTCCATTAGTTCTAGCAATGGAGCAGAAAACCTGGACCTGTAGGATACTTCTGCTTTAATTCCTGCATCTTCTGGACTTCACTTTTGCATGAAGTAGCTTTGCTGCCTCCTTTATCAGGCCTTGCTCCTATAAAACAGGAACATGAAACAGAAATTTAGCAGAAAGATTTCTCTTCATGTTTTTCCATGTCATTCTCATATCAATTTCCATGTCAGACTGCTGTATGTACAGAGCAGCACCACTAAAAAGGCTGCAGTGTTTGGATGAAGACTCTAGCTCATGGGTAAGCAAACTAAGGCCCAGGGGCCAGATCCAGCCCAATCGCCTTCTAAATCCGGCCCGCGGACAGTCTGGGAATCAGCATGTTTTTACATGAGTAGAATGTGTGCTTTTATTTAGAATGCATCTCTGGGTTATTTGTGGGGCATAGGAATTCGTTCATTCCCCCCCCCCAATATAGTCCGGCCCCCCACAAGGTCTGAGGGACAGTGGACTGGCCCCTGCTCAAAAAGTTTGCTGACCCACTGCTCTCGCTGCTTCTGCTGCTTTAAAAATTCCTACTTAGGATTCCCCCGGCTTTGCTTTTTTAAAGAACATCTCTTAACCACAACATTTAGCCAGGCTCCATAAATCACATCATTACCAAATTAACTGCCAGCAGGACTTGGTCTCTTTGACAGCTGAAATAAACTGTAGGTTATCTGTAATATCAGAGGGGAAAGGTTTCAGAGTGATAATAGGAAGAAAACAGTAGGTGACCAGAATGATTAATCCAAGCTACCTGTTATGTTGCTGACTTCTCACGTAGTTTTTCATAAAGTGGTAACTGCTATATGTACATTCTTACATACTATAGGATCCTCTGTAAGCTAGAAATTATTGTATTTTTTAAAAAAAAAATGGAACAAAATCCACATTTTATACACCCCACCCTTCCTCAAAAGAAATTGGGGCAATTTACAAAACCAAAATAAAATTACATTATAACAGTAGTAATGTCCTTATCAATAAATAAAAAACAGTAAAGAAACTAGCAGCAGGCCAAAGAGTGGAGAAACAACTCCCATTAAAAACTCTGAAGGGGAAATGAAACAACCCCTTTAATTACAAAGGGAAGGTTTTAATCCTTGCCAGTCCCAGTAAAAATGGGAGGTTTTTTCTAAAGCTAATTGCTGCTCCAGGGGGACATTTGCTATGTGATCATGACTGGGGAGGGGAACATATAACACGTTGCGATGATCAAGTCTTGAGGTTACAAATGCAGGGGAAACTGTGGCCAGG
Source organism: Podarcis filfolensis (assembly GCF_964270895.1). Lineage (NCBI taxonomy): Eukaryota > Metazoa > Chordata > Lepidosauria > Squamata > Lacertidae > Podarcis > Podarcis filfolensis. The sequence continues at coordinate 1,304,000 of NC_139614.1, read as the reverse complement.
TATCCCTACCAGAGCATGGTGAGAATGGCCATAGCTGGCACACAAGCCATAGCTAGTGAAAGGCAAAACGATAACAAAGACGGACCCCCACTCTTCCCTGCTCCCTTCCTTGCTTTAATCCTGGCTCAGGGATGTGTTCTGGCATACCCCCAGGATTCACCACTCCAACATCACTTTCTGGCCCGTCTTGCTAATGTCAGACAGTCAGTTGTGCTGCAGATGAGCCAGCTGGGCCCAAGCAATGGGCTGCCTCACACATGCCGCTCAGCGAGGTTCAGAAGCCTGGTCTCCGCACTACTTACTGTTGCTGTTTATTGGTAAAAAGAGAACTATGCCAGGGACAAAAAACAGAGAAGGCAAACATGATTTGGGCATGTTCACTCCAGAGAGTTGCAAGTAGGTCAGTCACTTGCCATTTTTTTTACTAGCCCAACCACCCACTCATGCATGCTTTGCTTTGGTATTCATTTGTGGCCAGCAAGTGATCAAAATTATAAGTAAGTGCTGAACTGGGGGCGCTTCTCGACTGACAGTCACATACTACCAACAAAAAAAATATGCAATGCTATCTGATTGGGGGGGAGCAACAAGCCTGCTTCCCTCAAATATGAGAGAATCCATTGGGAAGTGTGGAATAACACTTGCTCTGATGCAACATTACCTAAACTCCCCACAAGCAAATCTGAATGAATGCTCCTTGAATAGCCAGTGCAGTCTGATCTCCCTGCAAATCAATCAGGATGAATGCTGAATGAACAAGTCACCTGAAACTGTCCTAGGTGTGACATTAATTATGCGAATGCAATTAATTGTGCCTGTTTATTGCTATAGACAGTGTTCTCAAAGCTACCAGCATGAGTTTGACCAAACTGCGGGAGGCAGTGGAAGACAGGAGTGCCTGGCGTGCTCTGGTCCAGGGGGTCAAGAACAACTAAACCACATTGCTATGTAAACAGCAGCCAGTGGGAAGCTTGGCCTTTTTGCTTCTTGCCACAGTCCTAGCAAAAATTGCCCCTCTGAAGCTGTTTATTTGCATATCAAAGGACAATTGCATTGATACTAGAGGAGGCTTCCCTTGAAATGCTCATAGCAGCTTCAGTCATGAGGTGTCATGAGGTGACAGGGAGAGAAAGAGTTAAACTTCTTGTCCCCTCAGGTTACCCAGCCACTGGTTAAAAGAAAGAGAAAAAAGCAAGCAGTTAATTGCACCCACACGATTAATGTCATGGCTACTTTGGTGCTGAATGTCATAAGAATCAGATTCTGAAATACCACAGTCCATAACTGAAATCCTGACCAGAGTTAGACTACTTAAAATCCATTTGACTTCAGTGAATTTAGACAAACTAACTCTGAGCAAGACTGAAGCCAGTTAGAACTGAACACGAGTTAAGTCCTCAGAAGTCCTAAAGGTCATTGCAGTCTTTTGAAAATACTGCCATTTCAAGTGTCTAAATGAACTTTTTTTTCTTCAATGGAATCCCAGTCAGGCACACTGAAAATCTTTCCAAAACATTTCCACAAAGTGATAAAATTAATCTTCTTTCTTCTCAAGCAATAGTATTTTGAAATAATAGGTTTTATTAAATGCTCACTAGAATGCAAAATGCTCCCCTGAAAGCCATGCATTCTTCTATTATGTCAGAAATAAATATGTTATTGACTGTTCTGAGTTTAGTTCATACTACATTAACTCTGATAGGAATGTTTTCATATTAAATGAAATGGTTCTCAAGGAGACATATTTTATCAAACAAGCAAGATTTTGTTTTTATGACACTGGTGATCTATGGGAATACTAACAGCCTTTGTCCATTTTCTTTGTGTGTTGTTCTTGGCATAGCAAAAACAATGCCCTTAATACAAAAAATGTACAGACAATGGCTTTAAATCTACAGTTAGTGAAGGACAGGAATGTCATAAATATATACCATCCTGAAGATTTCAGTGCAAACACCACATATGTGCATTTGTTGGAAACTTCCAAATTCGTAGAGTTTTGTTGTTGCTGTTGTTTTGGAGGGGTGGAGCCCAGATACGTGCAGATCTTATTGTGGAATTTGAGTGAGATATTGGGGAAATGTGGATTTCAGTGTCCACAGCACCATATACCCAACTCTCCAGGGTCACTGAAATACACAGAGACCTTCACAATCTGTCCTTCTGTGTGCGTTGGCTATGAGTTCAGATAGATCATGTCTATGCAGTTTGTAACACCAGAAATTTGAATGCAGTTCACCAGCCATCTTTGCAGCACAAAACAGACTTGGTAAACTCCTATTTTTGCTTCCTGTGGATCACAAGCTTTATTTTATTTAGTACTTTTTATTTTCTATTTCTTGTCCCTCGTGGAACTCAAGGTGGGAATAGGATGCCCCAGTGCTCTCCTTTCCAGGCAGGGATCAGACCCAGACCTGCTTAGTTTCAGCAAAGGGGCTGTATTCAGATAATTCCCTAGGACCACATGGGGGGGGAGAGATGTCTAGGCTAAATCATGCCCTGTAGTACTTCAGAATCAAAATATACCCTAACTCAGGTGCAGAGTTGTTTTTGCAGTAGCAGATGAAACAAAATGCTTTCTATTCAAGGGCTACTTAGGAAGATGGCTTAAAACAGCTCAAGGAATGACAGAGATCATGATTCTTGAGGGAAGCAAACTTTGTTCCACCAAAGCATGCAGCTTTAAAAAGCACAGCATTATCTCCTACATTTAAATCCTTAGATTGGTTCCATTTCTATGAGAGCTTGTCATTCAGAATGTTTGCAGTTACAGATTCTCATGCAGCCCATCATCATTATATCCAACTGCTAATTTTACTTTCATATACTTAATCATTTACTTTCATTAATCATTTCTACTTATAATCCCTCTTTTGATAAATGTCAGCAATTTTCTTCCCTTCTGGTGCTGTAATTAGCTGGGTTTGCAAGGGAGGCATCGACAATGAGGAGAATTAGGCTCTGCAGGAGGAGGAGGTTGAGCCTTGGTGCCTTCGCAGAACGGCTAGAAATAAAACCATACAATATGGTACATGGCAGGCTGCACTCAAATTAGATGACAAAAGTATGATCATCATTCCAGTTCTACTTCAGCAAGTGGGGCAGAAATAATGATGCAGCATTCTAAACACACTTAAATGGTGCTGCTTCTCTCTTCATTCAAATCCCTCCTCAACCCCCCCTTATCCAGGGTCAATTTTCATCCCCCAATGCGTTTTCATGCTCTCTTATCCTTGCCCCGCCTTCCCTTCCTGTCACACTTTAGGCCAATACAGTAAGTCCCTGGAAACCTGCTCACAGGTAGAGAATGTGATGCTTCACAGCTGGGGCCCTCTCCCCTCTAAGGTCCCCTTGAAGGTCCACTCTTGCTTCAGAGTCGACCTGGTGAGCCCTTTGTTCTCCGAACTCAGGAGCCCAGTTCATCACATGACCCTCCCTTTTCTTAGGCTGGCTCCTGTGCACAACCAACACAGCCAGGACTCCTGCTTCTTTCCTAATCCCAGTAACTCTCCCCTTAACTCCCTGAGAACTGGGGCTTACCCTCTTCCGATTTCGCCTGCCTGTGTTTGGGTCATCTGCAGTGTTGAGCCGGAGGGAGCCACTCCCTTCCATGCCCGACTATGATTCTGTTGGAAGCACCAAATGCTGTGAAGCTTTTCTTGCAACCATCTGATCCCTCCCAGCCCCTTCCTAAATTATTTTGGTACACAGAGGTAAGGTGTGCTCTCCAGCCTGGTCTTAGTGGCCAGGGACGTTTCCTGCATATACTCACAGAGGCATGAGTCGAGTGCCAGTGCCTTCTCTGTTCTAAACAAAGGATGAAAGGCCACACTGGGTGCTAGAATAGAGTACTATTTCTTCCAAGAGTGCTTCATTAAGTTTGCATTCCTGTGTACAGTCACCAGAAGTAAGCCCACCAAACTCACCTAGACATACGTTGGGCCAGCCTATTATTTTATGGAACTCACTGCCACAAGATGTCATAATGCCCACCACATGGGTTTTTCTATTAGTATTACCCACCCTCGACCCTAAGGTGGGTTCCAGCATTAAAACAGCATTAAAAACAGCTTATTCAGCAATTTTGTTCTGAATTTCTTTCACAGCAGATTACAGGTGTGGAGATGGAAGGAATTTTAACCTTCTTTCCCCTCACCATGTCACTTTGTGTTCCTAATAAAGATCACCAGCGCCTGGTCGTTTATCAAAGTGCAGCTACCACAGTCATAGATGGCATAAAATTATTCAGGGTTTTAATAGGAAACAATATTGTGAGGCACTCTGGAAGTATTTCTACAGCTACAGTTACAGCTACAAGTCAAGTCTTGTGGCTGGTGCACACTCCCCTAGTATATGCACACATCAGTTAAAACCACCTGCTTAAATATTAGTCTTTCACAGTCCATGTGGACAGGCTGACTTCATAAACACTGTAATGATCCTAACACATATGAAGAGAACACATAATTGGTGCACCAGGGACTCAGCTACATTAGGAAAGAAAAACAGTTTTATATGCATTATAGCACTATGACAACAGATGGAGTCGTGGATGTGATTTCTCATAATAACGTTTACAATGTGTTTTCCTGAAACGCTGTTTTGATGTGTCTAGATCCAGCCCTGTTGCTAAAGGGACCCGGTCCACTCTGGCAGTCTTCTATTCTGATGGAGCTGGGAAGACTTTGGCTGTGCATCTGTGATGAAGTCCTCTAACTGAGAGGATAGTAATGCAACATCCTTGGGCCAGAGACGCCCCATCACCGCATGTTTGTCTTGTGGATCTGTGTCTGTGGCTAAGTGCCTCTGCAATTTCCCTCTGACATCGGATCTCAACCTCATGCACTGAAGAGGAGGGATTTGACTTCAATGTGATGGAATCAGGTGTTTGGTGCTGCCCAAGAATCTTGGATTGCTGCTTGTCTGTTCCGATCTGAGTCCAGGGCGGCCTCCTAAAACATCAGTTGCTTAAGAATTTTAACTCCCCTCCCCCCGCCGCCACCACTGATAAATAAAGGATCAAATCATTTCTAAAGATAAATGAGCGTGCACGTGATGTTTTGGGTGCACCAGGATTTCAAATCTCATTTGAGCAATGTATTTCTTTTCCAGATGTGCCCAGGGGCTCTGAGATACAATGTGGCTGGCACAGGAGCTGTAGCATCATGGAGCTCTGCTGTATTTAGCATGACCACTTCTTTCTTTATCCTTACAGAGGGCAGTCCGTATACCTGGTGGTTTGGACGTGCCAATGAAAAACACTACTATTGGGGAGGCTCTGGACCAGGCATTCAGAAGTGTGCGTGTGGCATTGAACGGAACTGCACTGATTCCAAATACCACTGCAACTGTGATGCTGATTCAAAAAAAGAGTAAGTATGTTGTTAAGTGCACAGTAACAATACGTTAACAATTTGCAGCACAATCCTACACACCTAAATCTCTCACAATACTAAATCTCAAGGTCACACAATTACATGAATTGGTCAGGACAGGCGGAAGGTTCCAGACAGACGTGGTACATAATTAAATGGAGGAATTCAGTTGCAGAGAATGTGATTATGGTCATCAGCTTTGATAGCTGTTAAGCACTGTTCTGCATCTAAACATTTAGCAGCTACTATTAACCATGGAACATCTATGCTCAAAGGCATTCTACCTGAGAGTACTGGGTGCTAGGAACTTTCCAGCCTTTTAGTCTTTTTATATACTTATGGGCCTGGGTGACAGAGTACATTTACAGTAATCTTTGTATATACCTTTAAACACCTAAATCTCCTCTTCCTGACTCCACTTTTTTATGTAACAGGTTCTTTTTATACACTGAATATTGCTCTCAAAGGAACACATTTCTGGTACATGACAGAATTGGACCCATTATTAGCTTTGCATTTACTGCTTTGATCTCAGTGATTAAATAAATGTGTGATTATAGCTCAAAAAGGTTTGATAATACGATATACTTCTTTGCGTGCTGAGGTCCCCCAAAACACCCCTACCCCAATAACTCACACATCACTCATAAATTTTTGTTTAAGGTTTTTGGCATAGTTTTGGCCACAACTTTATTAAACATACAAATTGTGAGTGGTTGCTTAGGCATTGGTTATGACTATCTGTCCCCCCCGCCTTGGGGGACAGCACTGACTCCCGGATTCCAGCGAAAGCCAGTGTGGAGGAACAAGATCAGGGATAACTGGAGCTGCAACACAGACCCTCAGCTTCTCCCCGCATGCTCCCAGGAGCTTACGCGGCCCGCACCCGATTCCAGGGGTTTGGACGAGAGGATGGTAAGCCCCTGAATTCCTTTAACAGAATTCCCATGCAGCAGCAGCATTGGAGGGGCAGGCACAGCCAATCCATACCCCTCCACCAACCAATTTAAACCAATGCCTAACCGCCACAGAGCCTTAGCTCACCGCCAAACCACTCACAAATGCAACCCTTCCTTCAATCCCAAAGCAACCGTAGCCAACCAGGTGTCGTTCCCTATAGGGGAAAGATGTACCCTAAAGGGGGCAGCAGCCTTGAAGGTAATCACAGGGTGCAAAATCACGGAACCACCTGAAGCAAGGACCTATTTTATTTTACTTTATTATTTATTTTATTTTATTTTATTTTCCACTGCCTTATTAACATGCTTTCCGGCCTCTTCGGTGGTAGTTTGTCTAGGCATTGGTTCCCGACTAGCTGCACCTGACCTCAGCAGGGCAGCACTGACGACTGGGCCCCACCATATCGTCAGTACAAGCAAACATTGTGGGGGAGCAATGAATCCCAAAGCAACCGCATCCAGCCAGGTGTTGTACCCCATAGGGGAAAGATGCACCCCATCTGCCCTAAAGAGGGCAACAGCCTTGAAGAAAACAGCAGGGTGCAATATCACAGAGCCACCTAAAGCAAGGACCTATTTTATTGTATTTGTTATTTTATTTTATTTACTTTATTTATTTTATTTTATTTTCCACCGCCATATTAACATGCTTTCTGGCCTGCTCGGTGGTAGTTTGTTCAGGCATTGGTTCCCGACTAGCTGCACCTGACCTCAGCAGGGCAGCACTGACGACTGGGCCCCACCATATTGTCAGTACAAGTAAACATCGTTGGGGAGCAATGAACCAGGATCAGACTTAAGCTCACCCCAAATGCTCCCAGGGACTCTTGCGTGGCCCTACCCCTCGAAAGGGGTTGACAAAAGCATGGCAAAAACTTGGATTCCTTTAATGGAATATCTTTGCACATTGGAGGGGACAGGTGCTCCAACCCCCCCTCCAGATCACCTTGAACCAATGCCTTAAATTATTTTGAGTCCAGGGAGAGCTGCCATCAACTCGAACCAAGCCCTCTTGCATGCAGGAATGCAAACTTATGCTGGAGGAAGACGGCAAATCATTCTCGCCTAGCTGTACCACCAGCACTGCGGGAGGACCTGCACAGGTCACACTTGACCGCACCAAAGGAAGGATCTCCTCCCAAAGCATTCCCCATCTGGACATCCAGTATATGTTCACATGGGCAGGAAGACTGAGATGGCGCCCCTGTCCAGACTCGTCAGCGCGCTTGCCAGCCGAGTGTATGCTATGGCCCAAATGCGCACAGCTGCTCCTATGAAAAAAGGAAATAACAGACAAGCATCAGCACAGACATCATTGTGACACTTCCTGATATAACCCTTGTCAGCGTCAGACTTCCAATGACCCGTATTCACAATCCTGTCTACTGACAGGCCCCCAGTGTGCAGCCTTTGCAGCAGCCCTATTCAGAAGGAATGAGGCGTGTTCAGCGGTAGGCAAGCCGCAGGCCGTAATAACTGGTGCACGACGTAAGCACATTGATGCCTGGCTAACAGGAACCCATTTTCATGCACTAGGAGCGGGCCAGCCCCCAGGGGAATGAAAAGCCAAATATTTCTGGTATCCATAACTGGGCAAGGGCCCTCCTCACCTGTAACGGGAAGCCTGATTGTGGCACTCCTGCCCTCTAAGTCTGTTTTAGAGTTCCCAACTCTAATGACAAGCTCCAAAGCAGATAAGGAAAAGTCCTGAAGCAATAAGCCTCCAGACTCTCAGCCCCGTGCTGGCTCCAACAACCATTTCCCCAACCCTCAGTGCACCAAAATGCAATGGAATACTGAAAGGAATCTCGCCTTGATCTTTTACCAGCAGATAAGCTTTAGCTTGTTGCAGATACTGCATAGGTAAAATTGACCGACTTCCTGCCCACTGTCCTATGAGGTTGGAGCCTATTCCAACCTTCCAAGGCCCTGCGCACTACAAACTTTATACAAGGGTCTCTGAAAATTAAAGCTTCAGTACAACAGACATTGCAGCGGACTGAATTCTTATAGTTATAACAGCATGCCCAATCTGCAGCAGGTGGACCAAATACTGCAGGATCTGCTCAGAGGATGGGGGCCAGTTCATCTGAATGGCCAAGGACTGCCAGCTTAAGGCTAAGAAATCCATCCAGGCCTTCCCATAAGAGCTAAAAGCAGAAAGGGAAATGGAAGCTGCTGCTCTCTGTAATTACTAATTGTTGTCAAAATGCCACAGGTGGTCTGGAAAAGTCTGGCAGTAGCTGAGTGTCTGGAGCCCAGGATCCGAAGCACTCCATCTGAAAATGGGATAGAGTGTCAGTGACATCATTAGAGGATCCCGTAATCAGGAGAGCAGAAAGCACAATATTAAACCTTAAGCGGCGCAGCTCAAAAGCGTGAGCGGAGGGGCGGAGACTCTGCTGGAGCGTGAGGACTGTTTTGCCAAGACACTCACCACTACCTGGTTATCAGACCAAAAGCAGATCTGATGTTCACTGAACTCCTCGGGCCACATGTGAACTGCTACTACAATGGGGAAAACTCAAGAAAAGTTAGGTCACATGATTGCCTCACCATACCGGGCTTGAGGCCATGGCTTTGCACACCAGCAGCCCCTGAAATAAAAAACCAAAGGGCAAAGATCCAGCAGCATCAGCATGAACCTGAAAATCCCTGTGCAAGTTCCAGGTATCCTGCCATGGCCAACTACTATTGCATACATTTAGGAATTGCAACCATTGCATGAGATCCCATTGCATGTATGAGAAAGGTAAGGGGACCTCAGGCCGCAGGCAGCCTGGCCTAGTGGAAAGGGAAGGGGCGGCCTGGGGCAACCACTCTGCATGCAAGATTAATTAAGTGACCCAGCAAGATCGGATCTGATGAAGCATCACTTGCTACAGAGGAAGTATTACAAAATAACTTCCTTCAAGGCAGACAGCTTCTCCATAGGCAAGTGGTATGTTTTAGCAAACGATATCCATCTGGATCCCTAAATAAAATGGGAATATGGGCAAAAGGTATTGAGGTATTGCTTGCCAGCTTCCAGCCCCTGCTTGGGCAGGGGGCATCTTGTGCTGCCATCATAATACGTAAATTTACAGGGCCGACGCTGGCCAGAACCCCTAAAGAAGTCCCGACAAAGCTGCTGACGAGCCAGCTTCCTTTTCAGACACACACTCTGTGCAACACAACTACACACTCCATGCAATGCAACTACACACTCCGTTCAATGCAACTACACACTCCGTGCAATGCAAAAACGCACTCTGTGCAATGCAACTACACACTCCGTGCAATGCAACTACACACTCCGTGCAATGCAATTACACACTCTGTGCACTGCACACCCTCCATTCAATGCAACTACACACTCCGTGCAATGCACACACACTCTGTGCAATGCAAAAAACACACTCTGTGCAATGCAAAAAACACACTCTGTGCAATGCAACTACACCCTCCGTGCAATGCACACACACTCTGTGCAATGCAACTACACACTCCGTACAATGCGCCCACACCCACACTCTGTGCAATGCAACAACACACTCTGTGCAATGCAACTACACACTCTGTGCACTGCAACAACACACTCTGTGCAATGCAACTACACACTCTGTGCACTGCACACCCTCCGTTCAATGCAACTACACACTCTGTGCAATGCAAAAAACACACTCTGTGCAATGCAACTACACCCTCCGTGCAATGCACACACACTCTGTGCAATGCACACACACTCTGTGCAATGCAACTACACACTCCTTGCAATGCGCCCACACCCACACTCCGTGCAATGCAACAACACACTGCGTGCAATGCAACTACACTCTGTGCAATGCACACACACCCTCCATACAATGCACACAACCTCCGTGCAATGCAAATGCAAATCTCTCATGCAATGCAATGCAAATGCAGCCCGTGCAGCGCTGTGCCCTGCAACGCACAGAGCAAACTGCAATGTGGGCACGCAAAGGTGCTTTCTCCCGCTTGCATATTGCAAACGTGGCGCCTGTTACATCCCTCACAGTGAGGGAACCACCAAAAGACCCTCGACACTGGACCTAAGTGTCCAGGTAGAGCAATGGGGGAGCATGCAGCTGTCCCATATAGGGACCAATCCTGCAACCTAGGCATTACCGGCACTATGCGCTGACCAGCTGAGTTATCCAGGATGATCCCTAAAGATCCAGGACAGCCTCACCCTGACCCCTGTAGAGGTCCAAGGTGATGTCTGAATCATCATCCCTGCTTCTCTTTGCCCTCCTCCTGGATTGCAGCCTTCAAAAATGCTTCCTTCTGGAAGAAGGCACCTGGGGCGTCCACAAGTCATCCCCTGCAGGAGAGGCAAGCTCTTGAGGCATCTGCAAAAGCCCTGTCATAGTCCGCAAAAACTAAACAATGTAAGGAACCGGTGAAACCAATGCTTCATGGACCACATGGGGACACTATTCAGGCCGGAAACGCTTCCAGGCCATCGAATTCTAGGGCAAAGCCCTAGGATCACATGCTAGGCCAGGCATAAATGTTTCCAGTGAAATAGCAGAGTTGAGGTAGCCCACAGCTTGTCCAGGTACCCCTGCTTGCCCTTTTAGAGGGAAGCACCCCTTCAAGAAACCCAAAGTTCTTTTATCACAAATGGGCCGAACTACCCAGCAAGAGAATAGCCCAAAAGGAGCAATTTGTTTTGTTTTGTTATAACAATGGCTAAGAGGGGGATATGAACCCTGTCTCCAGGTCCTAGTCCTACTCTTTAGCCACTAACCCACAATGGCTCGTCTCTAAAATGGCAGTCGCCACTATCAGGGCAAAACAAACTTAGTGAAAATAAACTTGTTCAGAAACAGCATAGTTCAAGAGCATATACAGAGTGCTCATAGACATTGGAGGCACAGAGAGCCTCTGCTGCCCTGTCTGCCTCAGATATACATTAGCAGCAACTGAGCCTGCAAGCAGGTACATTCTTATAGAGAGGTCAGAGACTTAAAAATTAACTGCTACCTGTAGCAGACTTAGGCTTGGAAGTTATGTGCAGGCCAAATAGGCCTCCCTGCCTCTGCTCTTGAGAATCTTAGTCTCATAGCAATATTAAAGGAACTCAAAATAGTGCTCCCGCCCAAGGCTAGATTAAAATTTGGCCAACAGCGCTGCACACACTCAAATAAAGCCAACCTTCGGGGGTGCTATAAACGAAAGTGATTCCAGCTAAGCTGGGAACAGCCCTGACTAGCCCCACAATTTACAACAGGAGAAATGGGGGAAACCTTTTTTGCGAAAGAAAGCCCCTAACGGGGACTCTCTCCCTATTGGGAAAGGCAAGCCACAGATACAGGGAGAATCTTCCCACAGGGCAGGGTAAGGGATGGGGTGGAAAATCGAATAGGAAAAAGGGGAATTAAATTATTTAAGGGACTAAAGAGGATTAAAAGAAGGGGGAAATAAAGAAATGTAACCAGACAATGAGAAGATTGGATCACTGTCCTCCAGACAGTCCAAGTGCTCCATGTGATCCGGTTCCCACATTGAAAGAGAAAGCAGCTTGCTGTGAACCTTGTTTAAATAGCCTGTTCCCACCCCCAAATTGGCAACATCAATTTTATCCCAGCAACTCAAACAGCCAATCCTTGCCAGGCCCCTCTATCTTATACTGCCTGGCAACTATGGGGTGTCTTGCTAGGCCCCATCCGCAACACGTGCTCTCCTTTAGTGAGAACACGCTTTCTCTTTTTTAGCATTTTTCTTTGTTGTAATCAACCTGTTGATATTTGGATCAATAGCAGTATGCAGACTGTTAGAATGAAAACATTAATTCTTCATATTATTAGTGGTTGCTGAACTACAGAAAAGTGCTTGATTCATTTAGGATAAAAATAGGTAATTAATTATATGGATTAACAGAGAGACTGAACAAGAGAAGCTTTCTTTCAAATGGCTTTTGGATTATAGGAGAAGAATCAAAAGGATACTAAGGTGTAGCAAGCTTAGAAAGTGCTTGGTTTATGAGGTTGAAAGATGCAATCCTGCCTAACAGAACTTAGGTGAGATACTGAAAAAGTCAATGTTTGGGAAGGTCAACTTGACATGATGCAGCCGCAGGAGCTAAAACACCCAAAATGAGACAAAGGAACAAATTATGTAGGAGATATTTATTATGCCACTGAGTTGTCTTTGCAGAGCTCCTAATGGTCTCCAATCCAGCCACCAAGTAGGTACACGTCTGGTTTTTTCCAGCACTACAGTAATATCCACTGTTTTCTGGACTAAATGTTGACTTTATTGTCATGTTTTTTATTATTATTATTATTATTATTATTATTATTATTAATCATTGGCTCTTGTGCTTTTAAGAACTACTACTATTATTATTATTATTATTAATTTAAATTTGAACATCACATTTATATTTCAAAGGGTTGTTGGATGGCAAGAAATGTTTTAAACATAGCCGTTCTATCTAGAAAATTATTCTAGCATTCCAAAGACCTTTCTGAAAATGTTTATTTTTATCAAAAATCCTAAGCAGGTGTTTCTGAGACAACCTTTGGACACCCAGAGGAGCATCAAGTGGAAAGCACCCCTTCAGAAAACCTAGAGCCAGGGCATGGTGTGTTTTAAAGAGAGAAACCTAGCACTTTGGTCTGGAAAGAAACTGATAACAGCAGCAAAACAAATGTATTGCTAACAGAAGAATTTCTGTTCAGGTCTTCTGCCAGCCTAGAACAGGAGCTTGGGGCTCAAGAGGTGGTTGTGGAGGAGAAAAGGGACATTATCTTTCCCACCACCCTAAAATCTTCCCCCAGTGTGCTTCCCCCAGTGTGCGTGGTATATGGCCTTGGTCCTGTATACCTGAAGGAGCGTCTCCGCCCCCATCGTTCAGCCCGGACACTGAGATCCAGCACCGAGGGCCTTCTGGCGGTTCCCTCATTGCAAGAAGTGAGGTTACAGGGAACCAGACAGAGGGCCTTCTCGGTAGTGGCGCCCACCCTGCGGAACGCCCTCCCTTCAGATGTGAAGGAAATAAGCAGCTATCCTATCTTTAAAAGACATCTGAGGGCAGCCCTGTCCAGGGAAGTTTTTAATATTTAACGCTGTACTGTTTTTAACACTTGACTGGGAGCCGCCCAGAGTGACTGGGGAAACTCAGCCAGATGGGCGGGGTATAAAAAATAAATGATGATGGTGATGATGATGATGATGATGGGTCTGGGTCAGGTTTGGGTCTGGCTGCCAACCCCAACCTGAGAACTTTGTTCCTATCTGGAAGTTCTTGGAGAGGGGCAAAGCGCCAGGTGGGAAGGTCCAAGGTCAGCTGCAGGCGACTCAAGGGATCAATCCCTTCCTGGGTTTCCTCCCTACAACTTCCACCATGGACATCCTCAGCATTACGTGGCTCAAATCCTCTCAGCATCACATACCAGGTCCTGCAAGCCACTTGTTGGCTGTTGGGATTCTGTTTGTTTTAAATTTAAAATATTTTTCCTTTTAACTTATAGGCTGCATACTTGAAAAGCCCCCTGCCACTAAGCAGAAACCCTTTCTTGTTTGGCAACCTTGCTTCCAAACAGAGAGCTGCTTGCCCACCCAAGTTTAATATTAGAGGGGATGATGGGGCAATTCCTTCTGACCAGCACCCACAGTATTTTGGACCAGTAGATAAGACTGTTACACACCATCCTGCCTGTGGCCCTGTTCTCCCACTCACTGAACTTCTAACATTGCACTCCACTGCTGGCCTTTGTTCTTCTAGCTAACTCTGAGCTCAGGGAGGGGTTTCACCCATTTTCCAATTGGCACAGAATCTCTGCTTTGTTAATCATCCATCTCCCTGCCCCCTTTGTTTACTTAACAATTTGGCCATTATCAGGCTTACCTGGACATGGGAAACTGAGTCCAGCTATTAAGTGTCTAACTTCAATTCTCCAAGCATTGATTAAATTATGGCACTTGCTAAATCCAGGCACCCAAAAACCCAGAACAAGACAGTCCCTGTGCCAAATGACCACTAAAGAGCCTTCCTGCTGCCCTCAGTTTTTGCATCTGTCACTAGCAAAAGGAAAAATGGCAGCAGTCTTGCAGTGTGTTCTTCTCAAATTTTGTTAATGTATTGAGCTCTCGAAACTATCCGGGAATTTTCTGCTTTGATCCCAAGTACAAATTGAGTCCCGGCACTTACATTGCTCACACATTTTCAGTCGCTGTGTTAAGCTATACGTCCAGCATAGTAGGAGAGAAGGCGGTCCTGGCCATAATTGCTACCTGCCTACCAAGTAACAAAAGCGGTCAGGAAGTAGCCCCAGGCTGTGAACCTGTGAACCCCCCACCATCCAGAGGAGGCTGACCACCTTGTCTTAAATCAACCTCATTACCTGCCATCTGCAGGTATTTTGCTTCCAAACAGTGCATCTGGATTGAGCTTCAATGGGTGGCTTGCAGTGATTTCATCAAGTTTATTTCTCTAAGCAAAAATTTCTCGAAGCAAGAAATACTAATACAACCTGGCATTTAAGTTTTCCTAATTATTTCAACCTGTTTGAGATAAAGCAGCTGCCCATGTAAGCAAGTCCTCTTTGTGTGTGCTTAAAATCATTGAAACTAGTGTGCATTTTTCATTTGAGATAATATTGAAGGAAATGTTTTATCTTGAGTATGAGAGCTCCTTTCATTTCCATGACTGTGTAATCAATATGCAAATAAGCGATTGTTTCTCTTTACCTAGGAGACATTCAGAATGGTTTCGTTGGGAGTGGGAGTGATTTTTCAAAGATTGGGTCTGTCAAGTGTACTATGTGTGTGAGGACTCTTGCTGCACACAAGGCATCCATACTTTCAAGGTTTTCTCTATTGGCATGAAAGCTGGAGGTGGAGGTTTAGTTGACAGAGCTCAAATGCATAGACCAGCTTTGTATTGGGCAACTGCTCTAGTAGCCATAAGCAACCTGGACTTCCATGCGGGGGAGGGAGTGCAGGGGGAGAAGAGGGGTTGGTCACTCCAACCTTCATCCTCTTGGTTTCCATGTTAGTTGTAGAAGAGAGAGAAATCCTTTCCCAACTAGCATGGAAATGGGGTGTGTTCAAGGACGGGATGGCAAATACCCAGTCATCCCCTACCAGCCCATTTGGTAAAAGGCAAACTTTTTTTACTGGCTTGCTAAGAGGGAGTCTCTTGAGTTTCCTTGTTGGCTGCAGAGGAGGTGACAGACTAGGAACTTTTCTGGGCTCATTTACACAACTGCAGTAGATTGTGCATGTAGCAAAGTACTGGTTCTAATTTCAATCATACATCCCTCACCTCATCAAGTCATTTATATAATGAGAACCAGGGTCTATATTGAAAAATGTAATGAGGACTTACGTGAGGGCACTGGTTCTCATTCCAGGTTATATGCTTGGCAGGGCAGCAAGGTATGTGCATTGATCTGGCTGCCCTGTTTTTGCCTTCACTTGTGAACATGGGACAGATTTTGTCCCTAGTATTTTCATTTTGTCTCTCTCACTTATTTCCCCTTTGAGTCTTTTTCACTCTGCATATATGACACTAGAGCAGTTTGTATTCAGATGTAAAGTGACCCCCAATGCTCTGCTGAATCTACAGTAGTGTTTTTACAGGCTTTGGAAATGAAGCCCTACTTCATTTGCTGCCTAGCGCATGTAGTTCTGCCTTCTTGAACATTTTGTTGCAAAGATGGCTGTATGGCATATCGAACATTAAACTTTAAAAGTTATTTTTGTTATGAAACAATTCAATGCATCATTACACAGCACAAACCTTTGAAATGAACATAAAATTATGCCCTTTCATATTTAGTTTGAAATGTATCATTTGGTAAGAACTATTCTTCCCATCCTGCTAATTTCAGGAATCCCTTTTAGTCACAGACACTTGGTTCTATTCCATTTCAATATTGCACTGCTTAGCTGACAATGTATTCACCGGACAGCAAGGCAGCAAGCCTGGCAAGGAGCTCTTGGTGGTGTGAGCCAGTTATTCAGCAAACTGCAGAGGTGAACACCCAAAAGAACAACTGTCAGAGGACTTCAGCTTGCATCAAACAGTGACTTGCTAAACCTGTTTCTCACTTTTGTCCTTTGTTTGCTGTTGCGCCCAAAGATGAAGTCTGTTCCTTTGGACGTTTATCTGTCTTCCTCTTTTTCTTCCTTTAGAAAGCTTCTCTCTCTCTGCCCCCCTTTGACTTTCTCTTCCCATTCTTTCCTTGGTTTGGATTTCTCTCTCATGCCTGGTATAGGACAACTTTGCCTCTTCCCTTTCATTTTTCCTTGCTTGCATTTATCGTCTTAAGTTTCACCATATAACGCTCATGACAAAAATGTTTTGTAAAACCAATTGGTGGTGGTGGTGGTGGTAGCTGTGAATGATTGTGGAATGGGCCTGCAGTTCATCTGCTCCCACAGTTTTCAAAGGAAAAAGTAGCAAGGCTTTCCAGATAGGTGCTGTCACTTTTTGGCCACTTTCAATTCAGTTCAGTGGGCATAGACCACGCTATGGTGAGCAGAGTTCACTTCTACCTTGTCCCAACCAGTCACTGCATGCACCTTGTAGGCTTGCATTGCTGGAACGTCATCATTCCTCAATTTTGCTTCTCAGAAGGATGTTGTCAAACTTCTGCATGGTTTTTGATCTTTTTGGCCCTTAACCTGTGATGAGAGCAAGTGCTCCATGGAGACCCTTTTGCATGTGGGGATATGCCAACGGGTGTAATTGTCTCCACTCTTCTGCCAGATTCGCTCACTCTGCTTTATATGTGAATGGGGCAAACATATGCTTAAACAAATGTTGCTGCTCCCATTTATTTTGCCCCTTAATTAAGTTAATTTTGGAATTGATACTGTAAAAATAACACCTTATCACAGTTACATTGCTGCTATGCTAGGCATTGTATTTGGAATGCTGTTTTCTTCCTGCAAATAAGTGAATTATTATTTATTATTGTTATTATTTATTAAATTTATATACCAACCTTTATACAATGATCTTGGGACAGATTACAAGATAAAAATACAGGAAAGAAACACAAAAGAAATATTCAAAAGAAAAACAGAACAAAACAAAAACCCCACCTCCCACAAGTGCATTTTAAAGGCCATAGAATATTAATCAGCCAAAGGCCTGGTTAAAAAGGAATGTTTTTGCCTGGCACCTATGGATATGTAACGAAGGTGCCAAACAAGCCTCCTTGGGGAGAGCATTCCACAAACAGGGAGCCACTGCAGAAAAAGCCTGTTTCCGTGTTGCCACCCTCCGGACCTCTCTTGGAGGAGACACACAAAGCAGGGCCCCAGAATATGAATGCAACAGTGTGGGGAGAGGTGGTCCTTGAGGTATTGTGGGCCTGAGCTGCTTAAGGCTTCCTACAGGCAACTCCCATCCTGCACGCATTCAAGGCACATGTGGCCGCTGGTGCGCATGCCATTTTTAGCCCCAGAAGGGGCAGAGTGGGCTTTCGCGTGCCCTGTCAGCACACACACAATGACCCCAAGCACAACCCCTGTGCAAGTGGGGAGCTGCCTGTAGGTCAAAACCAACACTTTGAACTGGGCCCGGAAACTAATTGGTAGCCAGTGAAGTCGGACCAGGATCGGTGTAAGATGCTCAAACCATTTTGCCCTGGTGAACAAACTGGCCACCAAATTCTGCACCAACTGAAGTTTCAGAACCATCTTCAGAGGCAGCCATACATATAACACACTGTAGTAACCAAACCTAGAGGTTACCAGAGCATAGAAAACAGAAGTTAGGCTCTCCCTGTCCAGATCAGGTTGCAGCTGGGCCAAAGCTGATGGAAGACACTCCAGGCCACCTGAGCCTTGAGTGACAGCAAAGGATCCAGGAGGACCCCCAAGCTGCGGACCCACTCCTTCAGAGGGCGTGTAACCCTATCAGAGCAGGCAACCTCCCAGCCATCTGGACGAGGGAACCACCTGCTCACAGTGCCTCAGTCTTATTAGGATTTTCTTTTTTAAAAAATATAATTTTTATAACTTTTTCATTAATACAATACCAAATCATACCTGTCAAGGCTGCCCAAGGTCCCAGCTCACAAAGGACCAACGCTGCTTTCTAATTAAATACAAAAGTCTTTATTGAAGTTCAGTTTCACTTCCAGAGCCGCAGCGCGCAGCCCCACGTCTCAACTGTCAGACTGTCCCCTACGCTTCCCTCGGATTCTTCCCCTTCGCTCTCCAATTCCTCTCTCCCCAGTGCTCCTGCTCCTGATTCCCTGACAATACCACATAATAATACAATCAAAAAAGCCAATTAATGAGTTCCAAATTCAATGTTTTTGGATGACTTCCCGTGTTCCGGTTATCAGGGCCCTTGGCCCTGTTCAGTTGCATTCAGTTGGAACTTTCCTCCACTTGTGTTCAAGACATCTCCCAGCTTGTTTCCTTGCCCTAAGCTCTGGTATACTAGGGAGTATCTTCTTCTTCTTTGGCGATCCCTCGTAGCTGAGTAAGATTGTCTTCCATAAATACGGTTTTAACAATGAGTCCGTAAGTGACTGTGGAGGCCAATTCTCAATCCACACATTCTTCCACAGTGGGGACATTGGTTTCCGGGCAGGAGTTGATCACGGTGTGGATTTGCCAAGCATGCCTTCCTCTTAGCACGTTTCTCCCTTGCGTCCTGAGTTCAAGTGTCTTCAAAGCCCATGACACCTTTGGTAAAGGCTGTTCTCCAACTGGAGCGCTCGCAGGCCAGTGTTTCCCAGTTGTCAGTGTTTATACTACATTTTTTTAGATTTGCCTTGAGACTGTCTTTAAACTAGGGAGTATACTAGGGAGCCAAATGGGCTCCACAAAGTGGGAGAGGGCACTCAGGGAAAATCATTTCAATGGCCTGAGCCATTCAAATGTTCCAGAGGTCAGCCAGGGCATCAAGAGCAGCACCAGTCACATCAGCCAAAAAATCCTGCAGAACCATTTGGGAAGCCATTGGATCCATCAGCCTCCAAGGGCAGACCATCCTCACAGGTCCCCCACCTCTGCGGAGGGGGAAAGGTGCTGAAAGCCTAAATCTCAACAGGAAGTGATCTGACCATGACAAGGGAGTGATATCAATGTCCCCCATTAACAGGTCACCAAGGTCCAGAGTGTGGCCTGCCATGTGCTGGTGACATGTTGGGACAGCCAATGAAGTTCTGAGCCACCCCAGAGCCAGTCACCTTGGCATGGATTTTGAAGTGCTCCAGAACCAGGGGTCTGGGAGTCGTGAGCCCTGCCTCTGAGATCAGCTCTGTCAGAACACAGACTCTAGTTCTCTCCACCAACTGGACAGAGAGCCTGGAGATAGAGAGAGAATCTCTTCAGACCACAGCAACTCCCCCTCCCTGCCCCCCAAGTCTGGCCTGAGGCTGCACTGAGTACCCAGGTGGGCACAGCCAGGTGAGACCAACTCCACCCTGCTCACCCACCCAGGTCTCAGTGATGCAGACCACACCAGCCTCCTCATCCATGATCAGATCTGATCATATCATGGATGAGGGAGGTCTTACTCCTAGCCAATTTGGCATTCAGCAACAGCATGCTTAATCATGCTTATCATGAAAAATGTTTATTAAAAATCCCAGGCTCCTTCTACTTAATTTCAGTAGAGTAAATGAAGAGTTTGATTCATTTATCTTTTGTTTGACCCAGCTACAAACGCTTGTGTTATGACAATGCAGTTTATTACAGCAATGTCTGAGCTGGGATAAAACTAGTTCTTTAGTTTCTAGATCAGACTTGATGTACTATATAGTGATAATAAACCCTGAATTCAGACATGATAAACCATGGCTAATCTTGATAGAAATGAGCTCATGTGCTTTTTTTATTAACTGCAGCTTGTTGTGTTTTCTGTGGTTTATATGACTTGCTGTAAGGGGGTGGGATATAATGTGACCAAGCGTTCCACCTTGCAGCCAGGACAATCAACATGGTCTTTAAACCACAAGCGAACATCAAAGAGACAACAGGTGTGGTTCTTCTGCAGTTCCTCCCTCTTGGTTCATCTCATTTGCCACCCCTCCCATCAGCTGCTCAGCTGCACACATTGAGACCTGTGTGTCATTGTGTGGAGAGGGAGGGTGGGTGGCCATGCTAGGAAGAGGATGGGACAACAGTTGCCTTCCCTTCTACTTCATCCAGAGTGTTATGGATCCATTTCTGGGATCTGGGTTGAATCTTTACTTTCAAGAAAGTCCCACAGGGCTCAGAGAGCTTGCTTCCTAGTAAGCATGTTTAGAATTGCAGCAAAAGTGTGATTATACATTTGGTATATATCAGAAATGTGTGTGTGTGTGCTCTATTGTAATATGCGTTGCATATAGTTTTACAGTCACACAGTGTGATTCAATTAGTCTGAGTTCTCTCTCTGTCTCTGTCTCTGCCTCTCTCTCTCTCTCTCTCTCTCTCTCTCTCTCTTTCTCTCTCAAAAAGCCCTTCCCTTTGTCATTTATGCACAGGAGTTTCCCCCCTCCTTTTCTACTCTCAATACAACTTCAAAGCTATAATTTGATATTAAGGTGCTGCAACCTTCATAAACCATGAAATCATATCTGAAGGTCTGAAATGAAATACAGTGTTTAACTAGGGATTATCCTTCCATATCCATTCAGCCAGAAACCATAACTTATTCTATATTTATTGCATATTTGTGAGGTTTCTTGAATGCATTGCATTTGAAGTCTGCTCTGCTGTCACTCAGGTTTTTTGGACAAGCTAGATGATTTCTAACATCTCAAATGGTTTTCTTGCAGGGTATGTGTGGAAAGAGCAGGGAGAGAGATAAATAAGGAGTAAAAAATCACCAGGTTGGCTTGTTATTTAAATGGAAATTGCACATTTACCCCAACAATTAGACGTTTCCATAAAATTCCTTCTTTCTTTTCTTTGTTTTAACCAAAGGCTGAATAGCAAATAAATAAGGGTTTTTTTAGACCTTAACAGGTGTTTTAAAACCTCAAAACTATTTACAAGTACAAGCAACAATTGTGGCTTTGTTTGCACAGCTCATCTTTCTGGCACACCATGCTCTTCAGCTGCTTTCTCACAGCATTGCCTTTCACAACCATTCATTTCCCACTCAACTCTCTTGCAGTCTAACTTGACTAGGTCTATAGCTTGATTGAACAAACACCTTCCAAAATTCTAACTTTAATTGGAAATATTCTTAACAACTCTAACAGCACAATCCTGTACATGTCCAGGTGACGTCAATAGGGATTACTTCTAAGTAGACATCTCAAGAATTGCACTGTTCGATTTCTGCAATATGGATTTAAATTAGCCTCACATTTTACACTGTTTTATGGGTTGTGTCATGTGTATTAAGTGACCAAATGATATTACAGTAGGAATGGCATATAAAGTCACAAATATGCTGTAGGATTCAGCTGCCTTTGAATTGATAATTCAATCTGTCACCTGTTTAGTGGCTCATTTACACCCTGTTTTTGGGCTATTTAAGAAGAAATCTTCCATCATGTCAAGGCAAAACCCATCTGCTTTCATTCACCACTCTCAAACATTAAGTAAGCATGCAAGATTTCAAATCCCCAGTGAGAAAATCCTGTGGCAATTTTCCGATTTCCAAGGATATTAACGCTGCTAACATAAAACAGTTCTTAAATCATAAACCCTCATAAACAGACCATAAAGTCTTCAACAAATGAATGAGGCAGCATTTCATTTTCTAACAAGGTCATCTTGCCTCCTGGAAAAGATACTAAAACAGCAGCCTAATTGAAATGAAAATAATTCTATGAGACATATGCCAGTGTTTACAAGCAGTCCAAAAGTGAAGTATCTGTTTCTCCCTGTTACTTTATAGCAGAGTGATCTACATAATGAAGGGGGGGCTCCCCAGCCCCAATCTGTTAATTACCTTTCTTGTGTGCTATTGCGTTTAATGTGTTTACGAATCTTGGCACATCCAATTGCCAATAATTATTTGTCACGAATGAAGGATAAAAATGTTTTAAAGATAGTTATTTAGTTCTCCTTTTTCTTTGTCTTACTGGAACATTTCAGTTAATGCCAATCACAGAGGCCTCCTTCCGCCCCCGGCGGATGCATCAACATCATGTTTATAGCTCAATTTGTAGCTCAATCACTCTTTTTAAAAGCCACTATTATAAACAGCATCTTTTGAAACCTTTACATAGCTTGGAGCCTGAAATGGTCCTTTCTTCTTGCCAATTACAAAATAATGAGGACCTTCAGCCTGTCTGGATTGAGTGCCCTGTCCTAGGTGGGAAGCCCGGCTGCTGCCAGTTGAATCCCCCCTTCCCACATTTCCTGCAGCACTTACCCTGTGCATTGAAATCAAGTTGGGTGCTTCCTAAACGCCATTCTTCGTGAGTACAGAAAGGTGACATCACAACATGGAGTTAGTTATCCCAGATGTCACTGGGGCCAGAAGAAATCCTGGATGCACCTCCATTTCCCATGGAGTTGGGTCCAACTCAGCTGGGCCTCCTGCTGCAGAACAATTACCCAACTGCCCCATGTGTAAAATGATGCTCTTAAAAGAACATTCTCCACAACTCCGATGGAAGGTTTCCCCTTAAGATTCAACTAAGTTGTAGCAGCCATAAATATGTTTCCTTTCAAGAAACTGTATCATCAACCTACTGAAGAGAGCAATGCATATGGGCCAACATCTTGAAATTTATCATTCCAGTACACTGTAAATAAGAACCAGTTTGACACAGTACCATTTCTCAGATTTTGACATCATAAGTGCACAAGCAAAACATTGAAGGGGAGGAAATGTTGCTCAAGAACTTTGAAGGTGGTGTTTTGAAAGTACAATATATTTAAGGGTTAAGAAACCTAAACATCTTCTTGTGGTAGTTTGTAAAGGAATCTGTGAACAAGGTCCTGTGTATATCGAAGTCACTCTCTGGTTGCAGCAACTATGGGTGCTCAAAACTGCTATAGTTTAACTTCCTTTGTTCCTCTTCCCTGTTGCCTAAAGAAGCCAGCTACTACTGAGCCTAGGGCTTGCCGATCAGAAGGTCGGCGGTTCGAATCCCTGCAACGGGGTGAGCTCCTGTTGCTTGGTCCCACCTAGCAGTTCGAAAGCATGTTAAAGTGCAAGTAGATAAATAGGTACCACTCCAGTGGGAAGGTAAATGGCGTTTCCGTGCACTGCTCTGGTTTGCCAGAAGTGGCTTAGTCATGCTGGCCACATGACCCGGAAGCTGTCTGCGGACAAACGACGGCTCCCTCGGCCTATAGAGTGAGATGAGCACCGCAACCCCAGAGTTGTTCGTGACTGGACCTAACGGTCAGGATTACCTTTACCTTTACTGCTGAGGAAGACGAGGGGCAGGGACTCTCCAGGCGGCTGTATTGACTGGCTAAACCTATTGCTGCTACAGCCAGTCAGGCGTAGATCAGCTTGAATGTACATGGGGGGGAGGGGGTTGCTTCACAGATTCTTGGATGAATTCCCCACCCACCCCCACAAAGAAAAGCTGTTGCAGTTAGCACTCAGAAATATAATGGGCTCTAGGAGTTTGTTTGAAGCAAGAAGGGAATGCATGATTTCAGAGAAGGTTCATTAGCATGGCTCCATGTGGTATAGAGATGACAGAATTAGTCACCACTAAAAGGTTACCTGTGTTGGCAAAAGTGTAGCCCTGGGTTACATACATAATGTTGGAAAGGACGTAGTCTGGGTGAAGATCTAACAAGAAAACTAACAAGTATCTTTTGTGCAGCTTGAATATATTCAGGTGGCAGTGAGGTCTGAATCATTATTCACAATTGCCCTTTGAATTGGGGTCTTGAATATATCAAGGAAGGACTTACATTATTGGGATGAACTGAGAAGCCATTACAATAATAAAACAGTCAAATTCCAGCTTTTTGCAAGTTATTAGAATGAACTACGGTATTTAAATTCTTCAACTCTTGGCTGGATGACATCTGGATTGATTTGTTTTTTATTTGTCACTAAGGTCTAGAACAGGGGTAGGCAACCTAAGGCCCGGGGGCCGGATGAGGCCCAATCACCTTCTCAGTCCGGCCTGCAGACGGTCCGGGAATAAGCGTGTTTTTACATGGGTAGAATGTGTCCTTTTATTTAAAATGCATCTCTGGGTTACCGTATTTGTGGGGCATAGGAATTCGTTCATATATTGTTTTTCAAAATATAGTCTGGCCCACCACATGATCTGAGGGACATTGGACAGGCCCACGGCTGGAAAAGGTTGCTGACCCTTGATCTAGAACGTTGTGTCCTGTAACTTGTGGCCTCCATTCCTCAGGCTCCTTTCCTAAGAAAGTGAGTTCAGGCACAGGGATCTTTCCTACCTCTTCTGCTGTGAAGACAGATACTAAGAATTCATCCAGCTTCTCTGCCATCTCCTTATCCTCCTTTCACACACTTTTGACTCCCTTGTCATTGAAGGGTCTGCCTCCTTTGCCAGTTTCCTGCTTCTAACCTATTTAAAGAATTTAAAATTGTTGGTCTTAAGTCTTATGTTAATGGGCTTCCTGAGTTTTTTTGCATCTGATTGTTTGCATTTGTTTTGCCAAAATTTGTGTCCTCTTTTAGTATCGACATTTGGGCAAGACTTTCATTTTCTGAAGGAGGCCTCCTCGCTTCTGATCACTTCTTTGCCTCTGCTAATTAACCCTGCTGGCATTCTCTTGGCCTTCCTGATCTGTGGTGCACATTCTAGCTTAGCTTTTGTTATTATGGCTTCAAATAATCCCCAAGCAATCAAGAGTTGACTCACTTGATTTGCCATTTCAGCTTTTTTGTTTGTTTGTTTGTTTGTTTACCAATCCCCTCCTTTTTTAGAGGTCTTCTATTTTGAAATTCTCATGTCGGATTTTCTGATAGCACTGTGATCACTGTTCCCATTTGGTTCAACAACATTTGCACCTCTTAAGTTTAAGACCAACATCACCTTCCCTCTGTTCGGTTCCATCAGTCCCTGTTCTCGGACACTGTAATTTATGGTATCTAGAAATTTTACCTCTTTGCTGTGACTGGAAGTGTGTTTGCCCTGTCTACATGAGTGTACTTGAAGTTTCTCATTACTGCAATATTTCCTACTTTGGGAGCCTCTTTAATTTCCATAATTTCATTATGTATCTCCATCTCATCTTCAGCATTTTGGTCAAGGGGCCAATAGTACATCCCCAGTACTAAATTAACATTATTAGAAGTAGTAGTATTTAACTTATTAATCACTTCCCATGAGGCATCCCGGAGCAATGTAAAACACAGTAAAAACATATATAGAACTGCATATATAAAAACAGCTAAAACTTGCACACACACAGTTGGAAAAAAACAACAATTACTCTAGCTTTAGCTTTGCCCTTTTCATGAACGGTCAGCATTTCAAAGAAGGCTGCCTGGAAAGTGCTGCCTTTCAACCCCCTACCTGGCAAGCTCAGTTTTGTTTCAATGACAACGCAACTGCATTTCTCCATGCCACTGGTTGCAACATGCATGACAGCCACTGACTCCTCCCTGGTCCGGTCTACCAAGCTATCTAGACACTACCAGGATCCCCACATCCCCTGGAGTAGACTTGGCATGAGAGGAAAACCACTCATCTAGGCATCCTAGAAGAGGATAAAGTGAAGGAATTGTGTACAACTATCAAAAGAGAGGGACGCAGGTGGAGCTGTGGTCTAAACCACTGAGCCTCTTGGGCTTGCTGATCAGAAGGTCGGCGGTTCGAATCCTTGTGACGGGGTGAGCTCCCGTTGCTCGGTCCCTGCTCCTGCCAACCTAGAAGTTCGAAAGCACGTCAAAGTGCAAGTAGGTACCGCTCTGGTGGGAAGGTAAACAGTGTTTCCATGCGCTGCTGTGGTTTGCCAAAAGTGGCTTAGTCATGACCCAGAAAAACTGTCTGCGGACAAACGCTGGCTCCCTTGGCCAGTAAAGCAAGATGAGCGCAGCAACCCCAGAGTCATTCGCGACTGGACTTAACTGTCAGGGGTCCTTTACTTTTTATTTTTACTTTTTACTTACTGTTGTTAGCCGCTCTGAGCCCGGCTTCGGCTGGGGAGGGCGTGATATAAATAAAAATATATTATTATTATTATTATTATTATTATTATTATTATTATTATTAAAAGAGAAGGCAAATGAGAAAACATGTCTTGTGTTGTCATTATGGTTACTTGAAATAGTTAGCTATAGCAATAAAACAAAATAATTAGAGGCAGTGCATTTATTAAAGAAAAGAAGCTGCCAGAAGTTGTTACAGCTGGGCTACTTGGGACAGCCCTGAGCAGATGCTGGTTTGACAACGGCCACATTCACCACCCCGGAAGGTGCTAAAAGCTACAGCAAGCTGTCTCCCTAGCTGGTTTGGGGGCCACCCCTGGTTCTGGTGCTGGTCAGGTAAATGCGCCCCCATCCCCCTCATTCTCTCTGATTCTGGCAGATGGCTATGACAGCTCAAAAGGGCCCTTGCGCAAACGCACATGTGTGCAATGGGAGAGGCCTGCCTGGAAAGCTTAAAGCCCACCACCACTACACAGGAGAGGGATTGAGGAAAAGGAAGAAAAGGCAATACAAATCAGCCCCGCGCTGGAGATTGACCAAATGTGGCCAGGAGCTAGGTGGAGCCATCAATCTTGTAAAAAGTGTAGACTTGCACATGCTGTCCAGCTTCCGTTTTTGCTTGAAATGTTCATTTTGGGCATCCCAGAAGTATGTAAAGGCAAGAATCAGGTGGGAGAGTGCTGGCCTGCAATGGCGCCCACCTGAGAGGTGATGGAACTTGGTTCCCGAAAGCTCCAGCAGAAAAAAAGCACTGATTAGAGCAGGTCACCATCTATGTGGGGCCATGGAGCCGAGCCCCCCCCCATTTTCACTGCGGGGTCTGGGCCCTCTCCATATTCTGTACCTGGGTGGGCCCTGTCAGGCCCTCCTGCAGGTGCAGAGGGCTCCGTCGGGCCCTCCCACAACTGCAGTGGGCCCCACCAGGTCTCCTCCCACCGCGTGATGTCACATACACACACCAGCGCCCCCCTCCCATGTGGGGCAGAACTCGGCATGCCTGGATTAGAGGTATGTTTTAGTTTGTCAGGGGCTTATGCATGCATTCTGCATAGAAAGCTAACAAACACTTTAAAAAATATTATCTTGACACTTTATTTATGTAGTGCGAAGAAAGTAGAAATCTGAAAATTATTCCGAGATGTTATCTATCTCATTACAATTACAGGATTATTCATCTCCCATTTGGTTATTAACTGGAATACAGCACACTGAGAATGTAATCCCTGTTCTTTTGGGGTGATTTCCTTTGGGAGAGAAGGATGATAGAGGCCATTTTTGCAATCAAAATTTACAAAATATTTAAATAGCGGATGCATTATTATCTAAGTACTGAATATTCCAGCAGTGATTATTTCTAAATATCCACAATGAAGTCAGCATGCTGGACTTGTTCTGTAATTAACTCGCTTTCCTTTGTGGGGCTTTAATGCTTGTAAGCAACACAGAATTCTGATGAGCTCTGTGGTGCCTGAAGCTCCCTCCATCACTTGGGTGACCAGAGGTTTCTCCACCAAAATAGCTTGGCCATCGTCTGTTGGTCTCCAGGTGCCGCAAGACCTCCATCAGCAAGCAGGCTGCTTCTCAGAGTCTCCCCCTCCAGCTTGATATGCTTGGTGGGGAGAAGGCCAGCTAATTTATACTCCAGAAGCAGACCGTGGGGCCCTCTTACTAATGCTATATTCAGACAGCACACTATTCCATTTCCCCAACATTCCCTTACCTGATACCTTCTGCATTTTATGTGGCCTTTCGTATGACATAAAAGCCCCCTGGAAATCTAGCAGACTCTAGTGTAAATTTAGCACTCACTTCTGTGTTAACTGCTTCCAGAAAACATCTGTTTGCAATCCTGTTGACCTGGAAAATCGTGGTATCCCAGCACACTGATATTTCCTGCCAAATTCATGGGTGAATCTTGGGGGAACGGAAGTGCACATGTGTTGGGTGGCATTGCTTTTGTGTCGCACCACCCACACTGGTGTGAATATCACTCAAAAAGCCACAGTTCCATAACACAACAGGGAATGTAGTGTAAAAGGAACATTAGAAAGAGCAGCAGAAGTGTCAGCATTATGACCAGGAAAACTAACACAAAATCCCATACCCTACAACGTTCCTCAGATGAAAATAGGGACATTTCTCACTCCTCTCAAGCTGACCCTCCTTGACCCCCCCTTTTTTACTGTCCCCCTCCAGGCCCTTCCTGTCCAAAGAAGGGCAAGTGCCCCCCCGCACCACTGGGACAGAGCACACACTGAGAAAACCCCTTAATCCTGATTTTATTTTATTCTTTGGTAGATTTACAAAAAGAAAAGCACACCCCAAAAAATAAATTTTAGAAAGGGGCAAGATTAGATGTGGATGCACAAAGCATGTTGTAAAACAACCACCTTTCCTCCCACTGAGGGTGGCCTGGCCCTCTGCCTGCCCCTCCGGGACTGGGCTTCAGTGGTGGCAGCCTGTAGGCTTTCAATAGCCATTGGTTGTGTTCAGGTATCTTATAACCATGACTTGATGTAGCCAAGCAAAAATTTACTTAACACAGGGGTTAAGTAATTAATGAGGAATTTGATGAAACATTTATAGTACTTATAAAGTTTCTCATATTTTTAATGGGAATGGAAGAACATTAACCATCTGATTGCAGGGCACTGCTTCATAGGCTATAAAGATATATTCTAATAACACAGTTACACAAGCGGATATAACAAACTTTGGCTATTTTTAATAGTTCGATTCACAATAAAGTCAATTTTGGCAAGTCTCAGAGGGATGGCAGAATTGAGCCTTTTGACATTTGGTTATAACCCCCCACAGCATTACGATAGGCCAAAAGGTTGCAAGAGGCATTCATCATACCAGTTAATGATTAAAAACCACAATTATTTTGGGTTTCCTTCAGACCCACTTGCAATTAGCAACCCACATCTTGCAAAACACTGATTGAGAACCCTGTATAATTAGGACCCTGCACTGTGCAGGCAGCTGACATGCATAGAGAAGGGTCCCTACCACAAACAGGAGCCCTCTAACACGCAGAGGGCAGAAGGGATGTGCATGGTGACATGATGGAGTTGGGGCACCCTTCCCCACTCTCCCCCCTATTGCATGTGGAGCTTGTGTCTTGTAGCAACGTAGGAAAAGGCTAATAAGATCATTGCATTGGTTTCATTGTTATTTTGGAACAACTATTTTCTTAGAATGATAATTTCACCATACAGTGCTCTCTGGGACAAAAAAAAATCACTCTTCAATGGATAGCTTGTGATGTTCTCTTCTTTTGTGGCCACTCAGGAGAAAAGATGCTGGCCTCCTATCTTACAAAGACCACCTGCCTGTCAGTCAAGTAATGGTTGGAGATATCGACCGGCCTGGCTCAGAAGCCAAGTTGACTGTGGGGCCCCTGAGATGTCACGGAGACCGTAAGTTTTCTATTACATGCATTATCTAAAAGGTTTCCTTGCTTAGTACAATTACGCGAAGGTAAATTGCCCTACCAAGACAGTTTGGGCAAATCTCTCTCTGTTTAAACTTGCATCTCAGAACATCCATAAATATATTTTGAGAAGTAATTCCTCTATTTGCCTCTAACAAAGTCTGTCACACAGGGAATGAGGGCAGTGCAGTAGAGAGGTAGCACCACCCACCTGCCTCCCTTAGAGGCAAGAGTGGGTTGCAAAGAAGAGTTTCAGGTCTTGTGGTGTCTAGAAGTTCAAAGACATTGCAAGCGCTTTGGGAAGAGAATTCTGTAATGGCCACAGTTTCCTAGCTATTGCAAGTTTTGGGCCAATGAGCCTTGGAGCCTATATAAGGCCTCTCCCCACACTCCTTGCCTGGCCTCGGGGCTCCTTAGATACATGCTTTTGCATGGTGCTCATTCAAAGCTATCTATGGAATACTGCAAAAACGCATACAGAAAAATGACTCTATAACCAGGCTTGGTTTTGCATCCTAAGTGCAGACATTCATCTTCCTTGCAGGGTAAATGAGGCAACTTGGGCTACCCTGCTAAGTTTATGACGATATAAACTGCAATACAAACAGCAGCAAAGCAGCGCTCAACATCTGTGATAGCACAGAACTCTGCCGTTAATGCCATTAGCATTACTATTTATATTGCAATAAACTAACTTTATAGAGGTATAAATAGCAGCATTGTGGCTAAATGCATCACTGGGAGCTTGGCTTATGGATGTATAAAGTTTGACATTATTGCTGGTGAGGATCATCCATGTTAACAAAGGTGGATGCTGGGCTGCAAACCAAAACTGCTTTTTTGCTGTATGTTTGAGCTTGAAGGTTGAAGAAGGAGCTGCAGACATTTCAGCACCAGCTTTTTCAGTTCAGATTTGGAGAATTCACTGTTAAAGATTCATTTCAATCCATGATCTCTTAATTCATGAAAAATGAAATCCCTACCCTAAGAAGCCATTAAGTTGGGGTGGATAACCTGATTTCAGCCCAAGGACTGAAATGGACAACCTTATGAGGTCCATTTGCCAAGGTGGGTATAGCAATCTCTGTACAGCGCTATACCCCAATGTCTGCTGAGTGGTGCACAAGATTCCTGGGGTCATGGCCCTCAACCACAGTCTGTGACTCTTCGGGGAGGAATGATGGAGTCTGCAGCATCTTTGAAATGTGGTTTATTAACACCTATGTACAACCTGAGTGCAGAGTTTACAGCTTTCTCATCTCAGGAGCTGCCGCCCCTGCCCCACCCCCAGCACTGCATTCAGAGCCATCCTGCCTGCCCTCTCTTCCTCTGCAGCAGCCCATGGAATTCTGCCCCACTCCTTCCCAGCAAACTTTTACATTTCGGATAATTGTTCCTGTGACATCTTGCTCCCCCCCCCCCGGTCACCATGGCAACCTGCCCACTCTCCTGTCTCTGTCCACTCCTCAGAGCTGGGTGGGGAGGCAGGTGGAGCAAGGGCATTTATTTTTCTTTGCCAATGGTCCTTGATGCTCAGTACCTGGCTCCCCAGTGCTCCTTAACTTAGCTGCACTTAGCTAGTCTGGCCAGGCTGGTTTGCATAAGCTAACCCATGAATTCCTTGCCTGGCACAGTTCCGCAGCTTGTATTTTCCATTATATCCCAAATGTTATCTAACTACTACCATTTATTAGTTTCTAATATTCACCAACAGTCTCTGGTACCCTAGATCTAGGACAGTCCGTTGCAGTCTATTCACACAAAAGCCAGAGATTTCTGCATGCTGCTGCTGCTGCTGTTGTTATTGTTTACACACCCTTCACCCTAAGGTCCCTAGATGTGGAACAGCATTAAAACACAATGCATGCTTCATCAACATTTGTCTTGCAAGCAAGAGGCATGATTGCAGTTGTTCAAGGATGCTTTGCATCCATACAGAAGAACCTGGGGTGGAGTGTGGAACAGGGCCAGTTAGAGATGTGGGTGGGAAGAGGGGTGTGACCTGGGGGGAATTCTGAGTGCCAGACTGAGAGGTCTGGAGGGCTGCATTTGGCTTCCAGGTCTGGAGTTCCTCATCTTTGCATCAAGTGCTTGGTGGTATCCCATAAACCAGGCTTCTTGTAATACAAAGATTCAGAACTGAGGTTACCTCTTAGCTGTGCAGAGGAAGGAGTACAATCCCTGAGCTGTTGTTTGGGTCCTCCAGCTGAGACCCACGGAGCAATGCTGATCCCAAGAAGTGTGTGCTTGCTAAGCTGCAGAGCTTGTCCATGCTGTCTTTGAAGCGCCCAATGAGCATTTCAAGGCTTGTGTTTCTTATAATAACCTTTATAATTCGGGTAATAGTAATCGTTACATGTCAGTCCCACTAACTTCTGGATGTGGTAAAACAAGTCTAAAGTACCGTAGTTTTGCTTGGGAATGCCATGACATTGAGTGTAACTGTATATTTCCCCCTCCAGTCAGTGTCCAGAGCCAAACCTGAAATGTGTGCCTTGGAAAATTATAGTTCCACCTTATCCATCTGTTCCTTTCCTATAAAAGCTGCAGCCTTGATATCTGTTATTACTCTTCTTCATAGTGTGTTCGGTACGCAAATATTATTTGTCAAAAGGGATTTTGCAGAGAAGAAATGCTATCTAGAATTGACAATTAACAATGTTTATTCTAAAATAGAATTCAGATGGTTTGGTTCTTCATCTTTGGATTTACAAATAATTATCTTCCACTTTGACTTTGAAATCATCTGCAGTATGCTTTCAGTTAACAGAAACCCCTTATTGCTGAGGATTTTTTAAGACTGCATTCCTAAACCCATCTACCTGGGAGTAAGTCCCCTTGATTTAAGTGAGGTTTACTTCTGAGTAGACATTTACACAGGTTTGTACTGTTCGTTTCTCAAAACAGGACAATGTTAATTTGTTTGATGTTTATTCATTTTATGTGGCAAAGATCCTCTGGCTTTTTGCCTGAGGTTTATTTTGCTTTTTAGAAATGTTATCAAGCATTCTACAGTTACTTTCTCAAATAGCTTTCCAGGAATATTTTTCACTTATTGCAATAGGGCATTCAGTTTATTTTTTTGTTTAACAAAATTTGTATACCACTTGATTGTAGTAAAACTGCTCAAGCTTTTCAGGAACTGTTGTTGACCATTTATTGCTGCAGGCAATATGTATTCAATATGCAGTGTAGTTAAAGATTTCAGACAATAGCAAGATACTGATCTAGAAAACATAAATATGATGTTGCAGAATCAAATTATTCTGACAACTGAGGAGTTCATAAGTGCCATGGAAGAACCCACTCTTCCAATACAAATTTCAGATATGTTAGGATATCACATACCATTGGAACCCTAAATATTTCTACTTGGTTATCTAAAAAGTTATTCTGGAAAATAATAAGAAATAGTGTTTAACCTTATAACTGCTGCTCAGATTATAATAGCTAAAAACTGGGGAGCAGCATAACTCCTACTATAGCTGAATGGATTGAGAAAATTTGGTTCATATTAGCTATGATTAAGCTAATTTATTAGAAAAGAATACATATAATCCAGCCAAACAGGTTTGTGGAAAAACTGGTATTTTTTGTAATGTTTTGGGATATTAAGTTCAATGAAAATGTTCAACCTTATGCTGCTTTCAACCTGATTTAATAGTATTTCTTTCATGTTCTTTATTTTTGGTTTACTTTGTTTATTAAGAAAATATCTTTTAAAATAAAAAATAAGAATTTTATTTGTGACTGAGTATGTGTACGTATCCAGTAAATGTTCACCTTAAACAAAAACACCACTCTGGGTGCCCTCCCTAATGAATGTGCTGGGCATGGCTATGCTGCCATGATTTACTATCCTCAACTTGCTGCTAGAGTGGTTCAGAAGCATGCATCAATATTACCGATACAACTCCTTTTGATTTTCTTTTTAGATTACTTCCTTTTCTTTCAAAGATCTTGCTTCTATTTTTGAAGGAATGATCCTCCAACCTAACTCCCCAACTCACATTCCTGAGGGCTTAGAACATGCCTTTCCCCTTGAGACTTTGCCTGTTTCCACTGCAAATCCATGTACCCAGGCTGCAACATAAAAATGTGACCATGCTCTTGAATTTACTTTGTTAACAAAACCATGAAAACGACTGTGTTAGGGTGATCGTCTGTGGAGATGCTGGAAGCCATGAACATAACTATTGCAAATTTCATGTCAGACAGAACAACATCCCTGTTGTGAAACTTTTCTTTTTTCTGTAGTCGCATACAATAAGAAGATGGGGAAGGTTTTGATCAGTGCTTTTTATTTATTTATTTATTTATTTATTTATTTAAAGAAAAGCAGGTGCCGGAACTCACCATGAAGTTGTTACAGTTGTTACTGCTGGGCGACTCGGGGCAGCCCTGAACAGTTGCAGAGCTGCTAAAAACTATGGCAAGCTGTCTCCCTAGCTGGTTTGGGGGTCACCCCTGGTTCTGGTGCAGGTCAGCTCAAGGTGCCCCCACCCCCCTCGTTTTCTCTGATTCTGGCAGATGACTAGGGCAGTTCGAAAGGGCAAACGCGCATGTGTGCAATGGGAGAGGCCTGGCTGGAAAGCCTAAAGCCCACCACCGCTACATGGGAGAGGGATTGAAGAAAAGGAAACACGAATTGGCCCTGCCCTGTAGATTGACCAGTCATGGCTGGGAGCAGCCAGGAGCCAAGTGAAGTCATTGGTCTTATAAAAAGTGTGGACTTGCAAACACTGGCCAGTTTCCGTTTTCACTTGAAATGTTCATTTGGGGCATCTCAGAAGTATGTAAAGGCAAGACCAGTGCTTTTTTGGGGGGGGAACGCATACCCCTAACCATTTTGTGAATCTAAGTTTGGCCTCATTGCAGGGCAGTATTTCAATATGAGTAGGAAAATGAGAGTACCTCTAAACATTTTTAAAGAAAAGCACTGGGCAAGACGCAGGGGGAGAGTGCTGGCTTGCAATGGCGCTCAACTGAGAGGGAATGGAAGTGCGTTCCCGCATGCTCTGGCTGAAAAAGGCATTGGTTTTGATGATGGACAGGATGGTGTCTGAACATTTGAGCACAGAAAAGGAACATTATTTTAAGACTTGATTTCTCCTTCCTGAGTCCTGTTTGTGTTAGAAGAGTAAGAACTGAAGAAGCAGGTGGTTTTTCACATCTCAAATTTATGTTCTTCATTTCACCTAGTTTCTGTGAGTTTTAGTCATCCAGTGAATCTCTTTCCTCTCTCAGCCTTGGCTCACTGCACTGTGTTGCTGTTTTTTAAACTTCCATTAAGTTTCATTGCTGAGATAGGAAAGAGCTGTTGCGCTTACTGTAATAGTGTGACCACTCAGGGGTTCACAAAGTCCAGCACTATTCTGGATTAAATATAGAACCATCAAAGGAGGGGAAATGGTCTTGAAATGTTGGGAATTCAGGAATTAATAAAAACCCTGTCCTTGCATTGATCTCATGTTCTCTAGAGAAATATACCATGAGCTGCTATTCATTGATTTTTATTGTATTTTATGCTTGACTCTTATGTCATTTCAGATTTTATTCCTTGTCTTTCTGAATTTTCCTTCTATATACTTTTCTATTTCATTGTTTGAGGCTATTAAAGGATTTTAGAGGAGTAATAAGTTAATACAGGGCTATGAATTGGCAACTGTAATTTCCTGTAACTGGTGTCAGAAGTAAGCAAAATTCCCTCATTTTAAATCTGGAGCACAATGAATACCAGCAAGACTATTTATGTTTCTAAGTACAAGTGTACAACCACAAGATGCTGTGTGGTTGATACCCCAACCCAGCATTTACCTATATTTCTTTACTAGAGTAAAAAAACCCATCCCATTCCACATTGATGTAAACAGGCTCTGTGATTATATAGACTGGTCTCCTTTTCTCTGAGTTTTGTATCACACAGCCACCGCACTTTAAACAACTCAATACAAACCAGGGATTATGCTTTGCATACAGTAACCTCATCCAGCCCACATTTCACCAGTTTCTCCAAAATAATATAATAGGGGACTTTGTCAAAAGCCTTACTAAATCTAGATGCACTACATCCACAGCATCCCCCCGATCCACCAAAAAAAGATATAAGATCCCTCTGACATGACTAGTTTTTGAGAAAGCCATGCTGGGTCTTAGTAATAAAAGTATCCTTTTCAAAATGTTCCCTTACTACTTCTCTTCCTATCTTGGGCTGCAGCTCCCTCCTTGCATCCTTTATGCTGTTATCACCAGGTTGGGCATCACTTTCCTTTTGATGAAAACAGAGGCAGAGTAGGTGTCGAGCAGTTCCGCCTTCTCTCTGTCACCCAACAGCATTTCTCCATCTTCTCCATTCAGTGAACCTGCTAGTTGCCTGTTCTTCCTCTTACTTCAAGCATAGACAAAGAAACATTTTAAAATTATTTTGAACCTCTCTTGCAAGACTGAATTCATTCTGAGCTTGGTCCAGCTCATCTTCTCCTCACAACTGTTTTGCTACTCATGTATACTCCTCCTTTGTTATTTCCCCTTTCTTCCATTTCTTATACAGTGGAACCTCGGGTTACCATCCTCCTTATGAACACTTCGGGTAACGAGCTCCGCTAACCCAGACGTAGATGCTCCTGGCAGCAAACTTTGCCCCGGGATGCGAGCGGAAGTCACATGGTGGAAGCAGGAGGCCCCATTAGCGAAAGCGCGCCTCAGGTTAAGAACGGTTTCGGGTTAAGAATGGACCTCCAGAACAAATTAAGTTTGTAACCGGTGGTCCCACTATACACACCTTTCTTATATCTCATCTCATCTATAAGCTCCTTATGCAGCCAAACCAGATGCCTCCCACATTTTCTTTCTTGTTGGAATTGTCTGCCTTTGTGTCTTCAATATTTCACCTTTAAGAAACTCCCACTCATCTTGGACACCCAACTACACTCAGCTTTCCCTTGCCTGTGTAATAAAACCCAAAAGGACATGTTCACTTCCTCCCATTTCATCAACCAGTTTTTCCCTGTTGGTGAGGACCAGGTACAAGACAGATGACTCCCTTGCTACTGCTTCCACCTTCTGGGAAATGAAATTGTCTTACCCTCCAAAGCAGGAGAAAACAAGCTTGTTCCCTCTTCCATGTGACAGACCTTAAGATATTTGAAGATGGCTCTCATATCTCCTCTCAGTCTGCTCTTTTCCAGGCTAAACATATCCAGCTCCTTCAACCATTCCACATAAGGCTTGGTTTCCAGAAGACAGGACTATATGAATTGAAACATAAAATTGGCATCTATTCACAGGAGGAGATCATTTGAGATAAAACTATATAGGCCTAATGAGGTTAAAAAGTACCACTCAAGTCTAATGACGACATAGTTTCATGGTGCTGCTCAGATCTTCTGCTACTTTCTCCATACTATCCTACCTGCAGCTAAAAAGGAAACCCTGTAGGAGTCTGAACACTTTAACCTCTGCTTCAGCATCAGGCTGAAGATATCTGTTGCAGAACAGAAAAACAAGGGGACAGCAGAACATGACATGTGCAGTGGTCTCGACCTGTCCTCCACCGCAAGGACAATACCTCTCAGTTCATTTCAGTATCAGGCTGCTTTTCTTAGAGTCTCAGGAGAAAAAGAGTGACCTACCAGGTCATCCTACTAGAACTTTCGAAATAAATCCAATTCTATCACAGTTCTCTAATGTCTAATTAAAATGGCTTTATTTTCCTTGCATAAGCCAATCTTCTTACCATTCACCTCCTACTCTTTACTATACAGTAAAATTCGTTGTAATTAAGTTCCACTTTTAGTACCAGTGGAGGTAGAAACCGCTGGGAGGAACTGAGCGATGAAATGGGAGTAGCATACTGTCTTATGGGAAGATTTTCTTGCTCCTTTCTTTTCTGCCCAAGATTGATTCAGCATCATCCATGCTAATTGTGTCTGTCTATGTTTTCTCATTTCCACAGAATCCAGAGTTACTTGCAGGGAACCTCCTGGGGAACAAAATCTAGTGGTGTGCCTAGGGCAAAGTGGGCACAGCAGGCTAAAGTGCAACCACACCCATGTGCCCTTCATTCAGTGGGCAGGCAAGAAACACCAAAGACACATTCCAATAATCTATCACTCACCTTTTCCTACCAAATGGTAGGAATTCACAATTCAGTTCAAAATTAAAAGGGATAGTGTCCTCACAGATACTCAAAAAGTGTGTCCTGCAGCAACTTTCTTCTGTTCTGTGGGCTGCTCCTGCTCCATACGTTGGAAATACGCATGGAGGAGAATCCTCTGAATAGTCTTTGGGTCTCTCTTGAACCTGCCCTAAAGCACCCCAGTTGTTGTTGTTGCTTTCTCAAAACAAAACAAACTGCAGATCATGGGGGAAACTACAGGCAGAAATAGGAAGAATACTTTCAATTCCAGTTTTCATAACCAACTTGGTTGAATGAAAGGAATCAAACAGATTTCTAGCAGGTGTTTAAGTCAAACCCACTAATTACTTTAAGAATAATTTCAGTCCATTTAAAGAGGAAATTATTCATGCTCGTAGTGCTCTTTCTGATTGTTATGAGGTAGGCAAAAGCTTCCAAAATTTACTAGAGCAACTGGCATACATTGGATCTCAGCCAATGCAGGGTACGTAACAGCTGTGGTGCACAGAGATTTCTACCGCATTATGGATTAGGTATTGATGAATAAGACTGAACTGGCAACCTAATAATGAAAATCTGTATATTTCCTAGTGGCTTGAACAATCTAGCTCTCTAGCATCTGTTCATGGCCACTGGGCCTATCACCTCCTGGCAAATAGAAGGGGAAGAAATGGAGGCAGTGAGAGATTTTACTTTCTTGGGCTCCATGATCACTGCAGATGGTGACAGCAGTCATGAAATTAAAAGACGCCTGCTTCTTGGGAGAAAAGCAATGACAAACCTAGACAGCATCTTAAAAAGCAGAGACATCACCTTGCCGACAAAGGTCCGTATAGTTAAAGCCATGGTTT
Organism: Podarcis filfolensis; assembly: GCF_964270895.1. Classification (NCBI taxonomy): domain Eukaryota; kingdom Metazoa; phylum Chordata; class Lepidosauria; order Squamata; family Lacertidae; genus Podarcis; species Podarcis filfolensis. The sequence continues at coordinate 1,265,213 of NC_139614.1, read as the reverse complement.
TCCCAGTAGTGATGTATGGAAGTGAGAGCTGGACCATAAAGAAGGCTGATCGCCGAAGAATTGATGCTTTTGAATTATGGTGCTGAAGGAGACTCTTGAGAGTCCCATGAACTGCAAGAAGATCAAACCTATCCATTCTGAAGGAAATCAGCCCTGAGTGCTCACTGGAAGGACAGATCGTGAAGCTGAGGCTCCAATGCTTTGGCCACCTCATGAGAAGAGAAGACTCCCTGGAAAAGACCCTGATGTTGTGAAAGATGGAGGGCACAAGGAGAAGGGGACGACAGAGGACGAGATGGTGGGACAGTGTTCTCGAAGCTACAAACATGAATTTGACCAAACTGTGGGAGGCAGTGGAAGACAGGAGTGCCTGGCATGCTCTGGTCCATGGGGTCACGAAGAGTCGGACATGACTAAACGACTAAACAACAAGCATCTGTTCCTGGAGTTATTGCTTGGGGATTAAGTGACCATGGGTGCAAGGCAGTAAACATAAATTCCTCCAAAGGTTGCAGAAGAGTTGAACAGAGTGGCAAACTATCAGTTTATATAATGTCAAACTCCCCAAGAGTTCATCCTCTTTCCAGATATGCATGGCTAGGATTGAACTATCCTTTTTATCAGTTAAAAAGGATAGCTTAAATGAAAACAATATTTCTTACTGTGACTGCCAGTACACCAGTTATTCCTCTACTACCAACCCATGCTGTGACTCTCTTTCTCCCTCACTCACACATAAGTTTATGGGACATGTTACCTATGTTAAGTCATTGCCTATGTTAAGATCGTTTTTCATGAATATGGTTTTAACAGTGAGTGTGTAAGTGACTGTGGAGGCCAATTCTGGATCCACACGTCCTTCCACAGTGGGGACAGAGGTTTCCGAGTGGGAGTTCATCATGGTGAGGGTTTGCCAAATGTGCCTTCCTCTTACCTCGTTTCTCCCTTTCGTCCTGAGTCCAAGTGTCTTCAAAGTCCACGACACCTTTGGTAAAGACTGTTCTCCAACTGGAGCACTCGCAGGCCAGTGTTTCCCAATTGTTGGTGTTTATACTGCATTTTTTAAGATTTGCTTTGAGAGAATCTTTTGTTGACCACCAGCATTATGCTTTCTATTTTTAAGTTTGTAATAGAGTAGTTGCTTTGGAAGACAATAATCAGGGGAAGTGGCCCCTTTGCTTCTGTGAGTGGCTACTGAATTCTGTAGAGCCAAGATGTTGTGGAATCCAGTGTGGAAGTTGATACATAAAAATTCAGCAAACAACTTTTTGGTTTTACATTCAGCCATGATTGGCTAAAAGCGTACCCTCTATGTGATGCATTTTATTTAGAGTATTTAGTTCCTTTTTAGGGCTGTGCGCTCACAAAAGAACCTACAAGCAAGAGCAAGAGCAAGATATAGTGGCGTTTAAGAAACATATAGAATATTTCAAGAAGCTACTTGGCTTCACCCAAGCTTCTGACAACCCCAGTTAAAGGCACTATTGAAGACAAAAATCTTCAGTACTTGCCTAAGTATATGTACAGTTGGGACAAGGCCCAAATCCACAGGGATTTCCACACTTTTGGGCCACTGCTGAGAAGGCCATTCTCTCGTGTAGACCAACCTAACCCATATTACTGGTGGACACGGCAGAAGGAGCCCTGAAGCAGGTCTTGGTGTACAAGCAGAGTTATGTGGGTGAAGATGGTCCTGCAAATATCCAGATCTCAAGCCATTTAGTGCTTTAAAGGTTGGGCCCAGAAGCTCACAGACACCTAATGGAGCTGGCACAAAACTGGACTATGCTTTCCGTCTTCCTGCCTGTGCTTCCAGCATCCAGCCACTTGCACTTTCTGAACCATACATACTCAGAGGGAGCCCCACATAAAGCATGCAGGTAAAAGTGCAGGGGTCCAACTGCTCCATACAGGCCTGATGAAGGGACTTTTGAATCTGCCGTTTGAATCGGAGGGAGATGGGAAGCTTTAAGGTACATCATGACATTCTTGTTTCTGCAGAAACAGACTAACAGAGACATCCTTCTGGAAACTGTGTACAGAAGATTACTCACCAAAATAAAAATGTAACTGAAATGTGTGAAATATGTCAAAGTTCCCAATTTCCATCAGACATCGCTTTTATGCCTTGTAGTAATTTAGATAGTGAGTGATCATCTTGGTAGCGTTTGTCCCTAAATGTGTTTAGGCACAAGCATGTGGAAGCAGATACTTTGATATTTCCATACCACATGTGAACAAACATAATTTCATTCCTTGCAGCTGTTTTATAATTTGCTGAATAACAGAACTGAAATCCCTTGAATCTAGTGCAGCATTAGCTCACACTCTCTGGGGGGCAGGATTGAATTTTGAGGTCCCCTGAAGCACTTGGCAACACCTGTCAGAGAACCGGAAGGAATATCTCAGTTTTTCCAGGAGTAATGTTATTTGGTTTCTGCTGCCAGCTGTGAACCCTTCTGAACACACTGTATATTGCAATGGTATCTTTTGATGTCCTTCATGTGTTTTATGGCCCAGCAGAACAAATGTACTCTGTGGATTCCAAGCCCTGCAAAGAATTCTCCACATCAGTGCAGATAAGATTGTATCTTACTGAGCACTGAGAGGCAGCTGGTGACTTTTTGAGCTGGTGTCTGCAATAAAAAACAAAACCACTCCCTTTCCTACACTGTGACTTATATAACGTTTATGAAGGAAAGGGTATCATGAACATGTGCAGAGTGCCGCGGTCTTCCCGCTGAGAAACATCTACTGGTGAGGACTTCTGGCTGGAGGAATGGTGAACTAAGATGTTGTCTGCTGGCAGTGATGAGAGATGGTCAGGATAGAAATCTGACTACCTAACTCCCCTTTGGACGAGGGGAGTCAAAGGGCAAAACCTCAGATGCTCTGAAGAAGACATTTGTCATTGTGTCAGGGAAAAGATAAATTTCCAGGAAGGTGAAAATACCTGCTCAAACACTGCTTAATTGATCTTAAACTAGAGCTTCAGGTGGGCTCCCTCCTTCTCTGAGGAAGAGGCAAGCTCTCCCAGGTGAGAGCTGGGAGGAATCCCTTCTCTGTATGTGGATTGAAAATTAAGATATAACAGAGGGATATCTCTATCTATCTCTACATCTCTATCTCTATCTCTATTTCTATCTCTATCTCTATCTCTATCTCTCAGTCATCTATCTATATATTGACTTCCAACTGGCTGCAGGAGTCTGATTCAGAGCAGGCCCCCTTCTCCCCGCCCCCAAGATGGCCTTTGATTCACACTTCCACCACCAGAGAAGGGTGATTTGATTCCTTCCCTTGTTCCTGATGTAGATCTTCACTCAGCCCTTCTTCTCTGGTGGGGGGAGGCACTGTGTTCATCTCAGGTGCAAAAATGTCTTGCACTGGCTCTGCATACCACTCACCATTCTTGGATTCATGTATTTAAATTCTCCAAGAACAAGGTTCTGCCTTATGCATATTCCCCCCTCAAAACAAAAGTTACTTCTTTCCCTAATATGGAATAAACTTATGTCAGCTGTATGGACAAAGCTAATTATTTAATTGTAGCCGCAACTCAGTTACTTAGCATTAGAACTTACTTGCAGCGCCACGACATTGGCAAGAACTGGCAGCAGCTCCTTGTCTATTGCAAAGTCTAATCCCCCCCCCCAATGCTTTTTGGAAAGTATTTTGCACAAAAGCTTTTCTGCTCAAACCTTCTAAATTCTTCCTAGGGAAAAAAGGAGGGCATAACAAGAGAGGTGCTTTGAACTCTTGCCTTTGTTTAGCTACCATAATTTAAATGTGGCTGCATTACATGAAATTCAATCAAGTAATGTCAGAGTTGGTATCCAGTTGCTTAAGATTGTCAGGTACATTGCCAGAATTACTTTGCTGGTAGTAACCCTTCTGAGCAGCTGAATAGTCTGTTTTCAGTTGTGGAAGTAATTTATTTTAGAAGCAGCATAAGAAAGCTCTTAATGTAATATGTTATTCTCGTAATGTTATTCTCTAGATAAAGCACTCAGACATGACCCCCACACACACCCATATGCTGTCTGTCAAAGGATGCAGAATTCTTGCAACTGCAAGTCTTCTGTGAAATACAGCAAAAATCTACGGAAATGTGCAAAAGGTGTAATCTCACATGCAGTTAAGCTGTTAAATCCCATTTATTATTACTATTATTATTCTTATTATTGTTTAAACTCATATACCGCTGTTCATCCAAAGATCACAGGATGGTTTACAGTATATAAACTCAAAATACATAGCATGACAACTGGCTACACCAAGGCTTGCCTATCCACACTCCCCTCTGGGCCAGAAAAGGGCTCTGGCCTCAGCCTTCAGCAACGAATTCCTCATTGAAACTTGAGACCCCTTGGCACATAGATTGTAGTTTCTCTGCTCTTTTTCACAGATTCCATCCTACTACAAATACCTTTTGCATTTCTCTGTCCATGAAAAGTTGTGAAATAAATCTAGGTGCACCACAGCTGATAACAGTTTCAATTTTTTTCTGTATTGATTTTTTAATGTTGTATTTCAGTATAAATTTCCCCAAGTGATCTATTCTTCAGCTGTTTTTTTAAAAGTTGCTCATGATGTCATTTGAAACTTTTTTGAACTGAATGAAATGCAGGATCAGTTTTGTTGGTTCCTTATACAAAGATGGATGCCACACATTCCACTTGAATTCTGATGCATTTTCAGAGGTGGTAGAATAGACTCTGCAAGTGTCCCATCTTGAAATATGTTCTGCTGGTCTCTCTCTACTGCACTTGGTGTGACATAAGCATATTGCCTTTTCTCACAAGGAAGGTTCCCAATAGATACAGGCATGTCCAACTTCAAGTCAGGTGTCATCTACTATCCAGTGTCAAAAACTGGCAGTGATCGACCACACTCTCCCATTGTCATTCTTCAACTGAAGTATATTATATTTGGCTGAGCTTAGGATAAAAATAATAACAAATGATAGTCGCTTCCACAAAACCTGAAGCGTTCATTGTAAATCAATATAAAACTTCTATGGCCTAGGGAAATTCCCCCCTTTTTCTGACAAATGCCAAAGAAAGCACTCTTTTTTCTCCATGTGGTGGGCCCATTGCAGGCGGGTCCTTCCATTCCTCCTCCAAGACGCTGGCAGCTCATGAAGACCCGCTTCGCAGAGGACTCTGTGCCTGCAGGTCTCTCTCAAGGTCCGTTCCCCCCGAGATCCTCAGGATGGTGGGCTTCCCCCAGACTCGCTTGGTGGATCCAGAGTGAGCCGCTTCCTCCTCCCTCGTAATTCTTGGCCGGGCCCCTCCAACCCCGCGATGGAGGAGGCAGTGAGGGAGCCGCGCCGATGATGTTCGCAAGGAGAAGGGGACGACAGAGGATGAGATGGTTGGATAGTGTTCTCGAAGCTACAAACATGAGTCTGACCAAACTGCGGGAGGCAGTGGAAGACAGGAGTGCCTGGCGTGCTCTGGTCCAGGGGGTCACGAAGAGGCGGACACGACTAAACAACTAAACAACAACAAATAGATGTGTGTGTGTAATCTTAATTATATCATTGTTTCATGGTTTTTTAAAATGATTTTTTACCTATGTTTTGAGTTGTTCTTGTTTTTATATGTAAGTAGGGTTGGCATATGTCTGGTTTTCCCCAGACATGTTCTCTTTCTTAGGGTTTGAATTTCTGTCTAGGCGGATTTTTACAATTTGGCAAGATGTCCAGGTTTCGTTGTTGTTGTTGTTGTTTTGTACCATTTCTATCATAGTTAGGGACTGAGAGGAGGAAAGAGGCAGGGGCAGGTAGCAAAGCGGAGCAGCAACGGGGCTTTCCAGTGCTCCCACTCGGGCGCAGGAGGAGGAAGGCACCAGGCAGCAGCAGCAGCAGCAGCAGCACAGCCAGCGAGTTCCCTCCTCAGCCCTTTACTGTGAAATGAAACCATAACAAGCCACCTCTGGCCCCAAGGGGCAAATGGGAATGACCTGGCAAATTTCTCAGGGAAAGGGCCAGCGGAGAGTGAGAGGCGTGGCGGCCAGGCAGGTGCTGGCTGGGCAAGTGGGCAGGAATCTGAGGGGCGCCCTCGGGCTGCTGTGGTGAGTGGCTGTGCCAGCTGTGAGGGAGATGGACAAGTGGGGGTGGCACGCCTAGAGTGGCTCCCAGCACTTTTTCCAGCGATAAAACTGCTAGCACATTTGCAAAGCTAAGGAGGGTTTGCTGTGGTTTCAAGCGGGATGGGGACCATGCCTTGAGATTGCTGCATTGCAGCGGGTTGGACTAGGTGATTCTTGGGCCCCTTCCAACTCTATGATTCTGTGATGATATAGATGATAGATAGATAGATAGATAGATGATAGATAGATAGATAGATAGATAGATAGATGGATGATAGATGATAGATAGATAGTATAGATAGATAGATGATAGATAGATGATAGATAGATAGATAGATAGATAGATAGATAGAGATAGATAGATAGATAGATAGATAGATAGATATAGATAGAGATAGATAGATGATAGATGATAGATAGATAGATAGATATAGATAGATAGATAGATATAGATAGATAGATGATAGATAGATGATAGATAGATAGATAGATAGATAGAGGGTGTATCAACATACTCTATTTAATACAACAAATACTAATATGAATAAAATAGAATGTTTAGTCTCTTATTGTCCTTGAGATTGATCAGTTAAATTAATGAGCCAACATGGAATGTGTGGTCCAAACAAAACAACAAAATCTTTCTGGCTTGATTTTCCTGCTGTGAAAGCTATTTTTTCTTTGTTAATTTGGAGCTGAATGACAGAAAGCCGCATTCTTCATAACTAACGAGATTATTTTAAAGCACTTTATCATACTAAAACACCTACAAGAAGCCATACCACATTTATAAACATAATCCAGTAATTCATAACAGCATTTAATTGCTCTCATAATAGAAATTTGTAACATTTATGGAAACAAATTTGCTTACAATGAATGTTGATTAAATCTTCAGAGCTAGGGTGGTGGATAGCAGAGAGAGTATTAGGCCTGGACTCAGGAGACCTCGGTTCAAATAGTTGCTCAGCCATGAAGTTCACTGATTAATTTTGGTTCTTGTCTCTCAGCCTTGCAAGGTTGTTATGAGATAAGGCCACATAACACACCTGAGAAAGGGTAGCAGGCAAACATGATGGTAATATTTTATCATGCCAACAAATGTGGCAGGCCACACTCTGGACCTTGTTTTCTCAACTGGCAGGAAAAGGGTGATCTGAAAGTGGGGGATGTTGATCTCACGCTCTTGTCATGCTCAGATTACTTCCTGTTGAGATTTAGGCTTTCAGAACCTTTCCCCCTCCGCAGAGGTGGGGGACCTATGAGGATGGTCTGCCCTTGGAGGCTGATGGATACAACGGTTTTCCAAATGGCTCTGGGGGATTTTCCAGCTGATAGGACTGACACTTCTGTCAAAACCCTCGCTGACCTCTGGAGCATCCAAATGGCTAAGGAGGGGGGGATTCTTGATTTTTTTTAAAAAAAATATTATTATTATTATTATTATTGTGTGTGTGTGTACATGGGTGGCGCTGTGAGGGACACCGGTGGCGCTGTGGTCTAAACCACTGAGCCTCTTGGACTTGCTGATCAGAAGGTCGGCGGTTCGAATCCCCGTGACGGGTAAGTTCCCGTTGTTCGGTCCCTGCTCCTGCCAACCTAGCAGTGTGAAAGCATGTCAAAGTGCAAGTAGATAAATAGGTAGGAAAGTAAACAGTGTTTCTGTGCGCTGCTCTGGTTTTGCCAGAAGCGGCTTAGTCATGCTGGCCACATAACCCGGGAAAACTGTCTGTGGACAAATATCGGCTCCCTCAGCCAGTAAAGTGAGATGAGCGCTGCAAACCCAGAGTCTGGACTTAACCCATGACTGGACTTAACTGTCAGGGGTCCTTTACCTTTACCTTTTTTGTGTTGTGAACTGCTCTGAGACCTACGGGTGTATGGCGGTATACAAATTTAATGAAAAATAAATATTTTCCCTGCCAAAGCACATTGTTTTCATATTGATCATCATCAAGACCTTTGCTTTGTGTAAACTGGTGAACAAGATTTACTTTTTCTTTAGTATTTATTTCTTACCATCAGACTACTCTAGGCAGCTGACTCCAGTAGAATGTGGGGAGGGAGAGAATGGAGAGAAATAACTTTTTCTACAGCATCATCTGAGAAAAGGAAGCGAGAAAAGTCAAGAGAGGGAGCACCCGCAGGAGGAAGCATGCCAAGATTTCAGTGCCCACGCCTTGGTGTGTCACAGCAAGCAAAGGGACTGGGCCATTGCAGCCCTGCCAACGCTTGTGCCTTCAGCAGGCCCATCCTCATCTCTTCCATGCCTTCTATTCTTTATCAATAGTTAAACATTGCCATGCCTCATGGCTTCCCTGGGCCTGTTGGCTGCAAGTCCCTGCCTCCTTCCCTAGGCTCCTGTCTTGTCCATTTCCCTTCCTGCTTCCTTCTGCCTATTCTGTCTCTCGCAGGTTCAGAGCAGCGCAGGTAATGGTACACAGCCTGTGTACAAGAACACGAGTCGCACCCTCTTCCCACACAAAGGCTTCATTCTCTCTTTTTTTTAAATTATATTTTATTAATTTTCCATACATTCAATCCACATTACAATTTCTATTAAATTTTCCATTTTTGACTTCCTTCGGCTTCTCTGCCAATCATCCAAATTCAAACTTCTTTAATTACACATTTCCAAATTTTACTATTGCCTTTATACCTACCCCCCACTTCTATTTTGCCTTTTTACAATATTTCTTATGCTGTTACAGAGCTTCTCTGAATGCCACTAGCATTATTGCATTATCACTTATACATTCCCAGTATTCAACTAATTTTCCCCAGTCCTTGATGAACTTTTGATCTCGTAGATATCTGATCTTCCCAGTCAGTTTATCAAGTTCTACATAGTCCATCAGCTTCATTCGCCACTCCTCCAACGTTGGTATTTGTTCTTGTTTCCATTTCTAGGCCAGTAATATTCTTGCCGCTGTTACTGCATATTGGAAAAGTTTGTGATCCTTTCTATTTATTTCATTACCAACAATTCCTAAAAGAAAAGCCTCTGGTTTCTTAACAAATGTATATTTCAACATTTTTTTCAGCTCATTATATATCAACTCCCAGAAGCTTTTCACTTTCTTACATTCCCACCACATATGATAAAATGTACCATCTTTTTCTTTACATTTCCAACACTTCTTACATGTTTTGTACATTTTTGCAAGTTTTACTGGTGTGATATACCATCTGTATATCATTTTCATAACATTTTCCTTTAGTGCAGTACATGCAGTAAATTTAATACTTTCATTCCATAGTTTTATCCAGTCGTTAAATTGTATATTATGACCAATATCTCTGGCCCATTTTATCATAACTGATTTAACTTCCTCATCCTTTGTATGCCATTCCAACAATATCTTATACATTTTGGATAGGATTTTATATTCATTATTTATTATTTCTGTTTGAAATTTAGAATCTTTCTCTGCATATCCATATTCTTTAAAATCTTTTTTAAACATATTGTTTATTTGGAAATAATGCAACCAATCATATACTGACTCTTTCACTTCTTCATAAGGTTTCATTTTCCATTTCCCCCCTTCTTTAATAATCAAATTTCCATATGTAATCCAATTCTTTCTCATATTGATTTTTTTAACACTCATAACCTCTAAAGGGGACAACCAGTGTGGAGTTTTTACTTCAAGTAGGTTTTTATACCTCTCCCATATTTCTATTAGCGATCTTCGGAAAATGTGGTTCTCAAAACCTTTATGGATTTTCTTCTTTTCAGCCCATAAATACGCGTGCCATCCAAATCTGTTGTCAAATCCTTCTAAATCTAACAACTCTGTATTTTCTAATTTTATCCATTCCTTTAACCAACAAAGACATGAGGCTTCATAATACAGTTTCAAGTCTGGCAAGGCGAAGCCTCCTCTTTCTTTCGCATCAGTTAGTAACTTAAATTGAATTCTTGGCTTCTTACCCTGCCAGATGTACCTTGAAATCACTCTTTGCCATTCCTTAAAGACCCCAGTCCCCTTGATTATTGGAATCATTTGGTACAAAAATAATAGCTTTGGCAACACGCTCATCTTTATCGTGAGATCCTTCCCCAGAATGACAGTTTCATTCGTCCCCACACTTCCAGATCTTTCTTTATCCCGTTCCACACTGGTGTATAGTTATTCTGATATAAATCTATATTCTTGGGGGTTATCCAAATACCTAAGTATTTCACCTTTTTTACCACCTCTATACCTACTTGTTGCTGTATAGTTTCTATCTTATCTGGATCCATATTCTTAGCAATTATTTTAGTCTTTTTCTTATTCAATATAAATCCTGCCACTTGGCCAAATCTCTCTACCTCCATAAGTATATTTTTCATACTTTCCGAAGGCTCTTCCACTGTTATGACCAGGTCATCGGCAAAGGCTTTCACCTTATATTTGTTCCGGCCTACTGCAACCCCTTTTATTGCCTCATTTTCTCTTAGTGATTTTAGAAAGACATCCAGTACCATGATGAATAACAGTGGCGAAAGTGGACACCCTGTCGTGTACCTTTAGATATCCCTATTTCCTCCGTAATCATATTGTTTACAATTAATTTAGCTTTCTGTTCAGTATAGATTGCTTTTATTCCATTGAGAAATTCCTTCCCCACCTCCATATATTCTAAATTTTTTAACATAAAATCCCAAGATATATTGTCAAAGGCCTTTTCTGCATCCACAAATATTAACATAGCTTGTTTCTCATTTCTGGCAGTCAGATATTCAAAAATATTAATTATATTCCTTACATTGTCTCTCATCTGTCTGCCAGGTAGGAAACCCGCTTGATCCTTATGTATGATTTCTTGCAATTTTTTTTAATCCTTTTTGCTAAAATACTTGCAAAAATTTTATAATCTGTATTAAGTAATGAAATAGGCCTATAATTTTTAACTTGTGTTAAGTCTGAATCTTGTTTCGGGATAAATGTAATAAATGCTTCCTTCCATGTTTCCGGAATTTCTCTTTCCTTAAGAATATTATCCATAACTTCTTTCAGAGGTAACGACAGGATGTGTTTCATCTCTTTGTAATATCTTGCTGTAAATCCATCTGGCCCCAGAGCTTTCCCTCTTTTAAGTTCTTTTATAATCTCTTTTATTTCATCGGTTTCTATTGGGGCATTCAGCCTATCTCTTTTTTCTGTCGGGATCTTCTGCACCATTTTTTCTTTTAAATACCTTTCTATCTTCCTCATATTATTCTTCTCTGTTCTTTTATATAAGTGTCTGTAAAAATCCAAGAATCCTTTTCTGATACCTTTTTGACTATCTATTTCTTCTCCCTCCACGATGATTTTGTTAATTGTATTCTTTTCTTTTCTTTTTTTGATTTGCCATGCCAGCCGATTCAAAATTCCTTTGTCTCATTCTTTTTATATTCCATTCAACCTCTTTGTTGATTATCATCGCAAATTGTGTTTGCAGAGCCTTTATATTCTGTTTTACTTTCTCATTGTTTGGTTTTTTAACCAATTTTTGTTCATTGTCCATTATTTGTCTTAAGATTTCCTTCTTTCCTTTTTCTCTGCTTTTATTTTTGATTGAATTCTGCTGAATAAAGAATCCTCTCATAACCGCCTTGCTGGCATCCCAAACGGTATTGATTTTCGTGCCCTTATTGTAGTTATTTGTAAAATAGTCCATCAAAGTCTTTTGGGCTTTCTCCACAATTTTTGGATCATCTAGGAGGTAGTCGTTCATTCTCCATCTGAACGTTCTCTCTTCATATCCTTGTAGTTCAAATTTTATTGGGCTGTGATCTGAAATTACTCTTGGTTGAATTTCTATTTGCCTGATTCTTGGAGTTAGCTCATTTGAGACCCATATTTGATCGATTCTCAACATTGACTGGTTCGGATCTGAATAAAATGCAAATTGTTTTTCCAGTGGGTGTCTTAGTCTCCAAATATCAATTAAATTGCAGCTTTTTATCATTGAAAAAAATCTCTTTGGAAGTTTCCCTACAAAGGCTTCATTCTCATTCCCGCAAACTGCTCAGCTCAGAAGAACAGGCTGTAAAGAAGGAACTGGGCTGGCTTAGCACAGCTTAAATCCATGCTGGCTGCTCATAGTAAGAATGCCCACTCTGGTGAAAGCCATGTCTAGAAGCCTGTGGGCCCTGGTGCGTGGGAACATCAGCCACCATGCATCAAGTCCTCAGGGCAGCGCTCATGGTCAAGTAGCGACAGGCGCCATTAATACTTGGAAGGTCTACCATAGGGACAGAGCCTCCAGGTCCACATTTGCTTCCTGGATCTCCAGCGGAAGTTGTGAAAGGGCCTGCCTTGCTCTGCACTTTGCTGTAGTGACCCCCCCCCCCAAGTGTTTCAAGATGAAACTGTTCCAGCACAACGTGAATTTAAGGAGGTGTGTACATTTCCTGCAAGATATTATCGCTGCTTAGTCCAGCAAACAACCCAAATGATTATTTCAGGGTTTATTTATTTAGGTGCACCTTCCCAAAGACACACTAACGGGCTTTTGCGGTTCATTCTCTCTGCCCATCTCTCTCTCTCTCTGGCCTTCATGTACATCTCTGCTGCCACGAAAGTGAAATTTGCCTTGTCATCCAGGAAACAGGAGACCACTGCATCTCCACTCCTCAGGCTGTGCTCTGAAATTCCATCGGTGGAGATAAATGACATGAGTCTCATACCTGAGCACTTGGAATAGGAGCAAACTTGTCAGCATTGTTGAAGTATGGACAGTGGCAAAGCAGCAGTGAAAGTCACAATGAGTTACTATATTTTATAAAGAGCATATCCACTTCAGACGAAATCCTGACACATTCAAAATTAATGAGACCTTCACTATTAAATTTAATGAAGTCAAATATTTACCCAAGCCATTATTTTCTTTCACTCTTGGAGTTTCTACTAACTGGCTCAGGTGAAACGGTTTACGACATTCCTCAAAGCATCGCAACTGTCTTGAAGCACTTTCCCTTTTTTCATGTTTCAGCATTCATTGCAAACACTCTCAAGGTATTTTGATGCTCTTCATCTTGGCACCATTCTCCTTTTTTGGGCTCACTTGGCCATGGCTGTGATGCCACACGGCTATGGCTGATGGTGATGCGCTTGTGGACACTCAGAATCAAAAACCAGGAGGCCTCAGCAGCTAATAAGTTTAACCAGCAGTGTGAATGCAATGGTGCCAGGAGAGGTTAAAGAGGAAGGGAAATGGTGCCCAGAGGGGATGGGACACACATTTAATATGGCAAGCAAATAAAAAAGCATTGAACAGCTTCAGAATAATGCAAATTTTTAATGAGGTTAGGGTTTCTTGGGGGAGGTGGTGACTACTGATATTAGAGAATATTTTGTGTACCCCCTAGTAATAATATTCCTGCATTTTGTTTAGTGCTATGGAGGAAATCTTTCGTTCATCGTTGACATTAGACTGTAACTCCAACTTCTGTTGCTGCTGTCAGGGACTGGGCAGAGGAGGAATGGTGTATTTTAGCATTGTTATCATTTGTGTATTGTTAGCAACAGTTTCACGTTTTAAAGTTCCACGTCCAAGCATTTTTGGCTTTTTGTCCTGCAAACTTCCCTGCTGGATCAAGCCTTCCCTTGGGCCAGGGCATGCCTCTCTCACACACTGTGTCATCTTCAGGGCAGGATGCCGTTTGCCACCCCTCACCCTGCCTCCTGGGCACCTGCCCCCTCAGCCGCCTCAATCGGGGCCTGAATTGGCCTGACAAAAGTGGAATTATTAGGAAGCACATGCCTGCCTAATGGGCCACTTTAGCTAAGCAGTTCTGAGGGCAAACTTGCATCTGAAGCTACTTGTTGTACAAGAGACTGGGATGTAGTGAAGGTTTTTTTTCCTGCTGGAGACACAAAATGACAAGAGCTTAGAATTCAATTTATTCTGAATTGAGTAGAACAGTGTGGCTCCAAGAGAAGTGTAGATGGGTCTCATCATGCTTCCACTGAAGACCACAGTAACCTTTCAGTAGGCAGAAAGTGAGAAATATGAGTGGGCCATGGCATTCAAGATGTAAATTCTGAATTGAAGACTATAATGTACGTTGATCCTAAAATAAATGTCAAGTTGTCCCTGATTGTGTATGAAAGTTTTAAGCTTTTGACAGATACAAGAAGTGATAACCTTAGTGGGTCATGCAGAGAAAAGGGAGGGGAAGTGTTTTTACAAAGTGAGGTCAAGCAATGCAAGCTAAAATATGTCGCATCACAATACAGAGTGCAGCACTGCAAATGCAGGGCTAACAACATTTATCCTTTCTGAACAGATGTTGCCAGGTGAAAAATGCATTCCACAGAGGGCCTCCTTTTTTGGCTGCTGTCTCAGTCCACAGGTGTGATCAGCAGGGGGAAATAGAATTAGAAAAGGAGATGCAAGCCCATGGTGACCTTGGCTCTAGGGTGAAGGCCCCATGAGATGTGATGGGCAGCTCAGGAATTCTTCCACCTAGCTCTTGTTTTTATCAACGAAAAGCGAGCACGCAGGGGCTTGAAGTCAGGCATGGAGATTTAGTGTAGGAGGAAGAGCTGCTCAGTCTTTTCTCTTCCTGCCATTTTCCCACTCAAAAATGTTCCAGATATATCTGCCCACCTTTGCGCAAACACACACTGGGAGGGCTGATCTTCTGTCTTGCTTCTTCCATTCACCTGGAGGCAGGCTACTGGTAACCCAAATTCATGCCCTCATTTCTCTCGCTGTATCCTTAGATGATGGTGGAACCAAAATTACATGAGATTATCAAATGTTGTGATCCACAGCTAATGCCTGGTTCATCCCAGCCACTGCCTAAACATGAAATGTGTGACTGGATTCTAATCCTGTGGAATTACCAGATCTGGCACTTCAGGGTACTTTGGTACCTGAGACGGACCCCAAAATGGTGCCCCACTGCCCTCCAGGAAAGATGGGGTGAGAGAAGAACTACATCGGGAACAAGGAGGGGAGAGAAATATCTATATCAAGATCTGCTGCCCCTGTAGATCCTGCCACCTGAGGCAGTCGCCTCCCCTTCCCTCATGGGTCGGCATTACCTAATGGTGAGAGCTTTCATCACCACAGGGTTGCCTGACCAGATGCAAACAATGTAGCTCATGCTGATTAACACTCTTATGAAGCTGTTGAGAGCTACTACCAGGGCCTTTACGGCACAGTCTTGCGATACGCAGGTGACACCCAGCTCTATTTCCCCCTGTCATCTGCATCAGCTGAAATCACACAAGTGTGGGGTCATTGCTTGGAGATTGGATGTGGGCCCATTACTAAATCTGAATCTCAGTAAGATGGAAGTGCCATTGGATAGTAGTTCTCAGGTTTGGGATTGCAGTTCCCCCAGAGGAAGCAAGTGCAGAGATTTGGGGTACTTCTGAATCCAGTCTTGTCACTGGATTCTCAAGTTGCATTATGGAGTGCCGAGTCAGTGTTTCTCAAACTTGAGTCCCCAGCTGCTGTTGGACTGCAGTGCCCATCACCTCTGACGACTAGACCTGCTAGCTAGGAATGATGGGAGTTGCAGTCCAACAACAGCTGGGGACCCAAGTTTGAGAAACACTGGTAGATCCGTAAGTATTTTTATACCATTTTATCCATTGTTATATGTGTATGTTTGTGTTCTGGTTACATAAAAGAAACCTGGATTGTATATGCAGACAATATTATTTATATATAATAACGCGCACAACATGTGAGGATTGTGTGTAGTTTTAGCAGAACTGGTTAAAAAAGGAATTAGATGGGAATTAGAAAGAAAATCTACACAGATAAGCTTGACACTGAGATTTTCAGGCAAGTCATCCCTACTTAGAGTCAAATTCTGTGCCCAATATAATATTTTGCACTCTTGCAGAACTGCAACAGGCATGCAGCCTTGAATACAGCATAACTATTAAATGTGCCAGCACTAACCGCAGCAGACTTAAGCATCAAACTACACTAGATTAGGCATTTAGGTTTTTAATGTAACTTGCTTTAAAGCTTGCCTATATCCCAGCAGGATTCTAAATCCGTTTGTGTCTGTAGCAAGACAGATTGGTACTAGAACTGGCGCACTTAGCCAACAGTGCAAAAACAACACAAAAGGAAAAAGAACTCTAAGCCTGCCACATTTCACAGAGTATATGTCTTCAAGACTAATTAGAAATTCTTTATTAAAGCATCTCCTCTGTCTCCTTAAGGGAAATTTATAACTGCCATTAATGAACACGGCTAGAATTTGGAAAGGGCCCACACAATTACATTGCTGAGCTCACCACAACCATTTAAAGAGTCATTGAGGAGGTAAATTTACAAAGGCTGTAGAAATTCACCAAATTAACTCTTCCTAAAGGAATAAATCTGCTGCCTGAAAGAATGTTTAATTCTTTCTGCAATGCACATATGAAAATTTACAGAGGAGGCAAAGTCCTCTTTAGCAAATTAAGACGCTGTCCATCATATGAAGCATAAGGTTGTCTACTGTGATGGTAAGACATAATTCTGAATAAAATGACACTGGAGTGTCCCATTTCCTTGCATATGCACAGTACAGTCATGTGCACAGCAGGATTCACAACACGTTGTATTAATTATGTACCAAAGATGGTAAAAGTGAAAAGGATGGCAAAGTTAGTTGTGTCTTTCTTGGTATGTTAGAATATACAGTACGATGAATGAGTCAGGAAAAGTAACTAAGGGGGAAACAGCTCTGAGTGACTTTCGAGGACGACTTTCCGTTCAGGTAGTGCCACTTTATGAAGAGGAACACAAACAACTCTGTGTAATCAGGTGGTTTCTTGTGAACACATGCATTGCCTCTGGGACAAGGAAGGGGGGCCTGTGGGATATTTACTGAGACCTTTCAGGGACACCATAAATGTACTCATGGACAGGCTGATGCCCACAGACACCATTTTGGCAACCCCTGTCACAGTCGGTGACTTACAGCATGCAAAAGTCTACATGCTACAAACCAGTTTCCCTTTTCTTTCAGGCTGCATATAGCTGCCCTGAGAGATGGTGACTAACTCCAGAACACTTGCTGAGCTTCATGGCCAAGGAGGAATTAGAAGTTGGATATCCCCAGGTGCAATCCTATACAGTGGTACCTCGGGTTACAGACTCTTCAGGTTACAGACTTCGCTAACCCGGAAGTAGTACCTCGGGTTAAGAACTTTGCTTCAGGATGAGAACAGAAATTGCGCGGTGGCAGACGGAGGCCCCATTAGCTAAAGTGGTGCTTCAGGTTAAGAACAGTTTCAGGTTAAGAGCAGACCTCCAGAACAAATTAAGTTCTTAACCCGAGGTACCACTGTATATGTACACTCCTATACATGTTTACTCAGAAGGAAGCCCTACTGAGCTCAAATGGGGCCTACTCCCAAGTATATGGCTATAGGATTGCAGCTCAAGTCCTAAACTCTATCCCGGGAGTATGCGGCCCTCAAAATGTCTGGACACTACAACTCCCAGCATTTCTGGCGACTGACCATGGTGCGTGAAGCCGAGAGGAGGCAACATCTGGGGAGCCAAAGGCTCTCTCTCCTGGCTTCACCCACCAATGCACACTGACTCTGTTTTTTCACTCATGGGTGCAATCCTGTGCACAATTATTGTGAAGTAAATCCCAATGAGTTTAGCAGAACTTTGTTTGAATGAATTCTAGGCTGTATTCCCAAAGTCTTGGAACCTTTTTGTCTTCTTTTTTAAAAGAAGTGGATTGTCAGGAGTCAGTGATACTGGACGGGCTTGGGGCTGGGGGAGCCCAATATTCCCACATTTACTTAATCAAGTAGAAATGCCCACATAGTCCTGTGATTAAACTATTGATGCTTCTTTGCTGTTCTTTCTGTGTTTACACAGACTCAGCAGAAGGTACTAGGAAGCACCACAACAGATACTTTTGTGGAGCTGCTTTGTCATACAGGAAAAGATTATCCTGACTCTCCACTATATTCGATTCTCAAAAACCCACTCAAGCATCTTGCCACAGTTTCTGAACATGTTTACAATCCATAATTCCTTGATAAAATGGATGCTTCTGGTTCCTCTCATTACTGAATGTGGTTAAGTCAGGATAGAACTGAAGCTAGTCAGGGTAGTCACACTTTGGGCTTCAGGCGTTTGAATTGTTTACTATAACAATTTAATATGCAGGACAGTAACTAAGCAGATGCATAAGAGCAAACAGTCAAATCTATCAGTCTAAATATATTTAGCAGAAGCTTTGTAGCATGTGATTGGGTCTATTCCAAGGGTCAGCAACCCTTTTCAGCTGTGGGCCGGTCCACCATCCCTCAGACCATGTGGGGGGCTGGACTATATTGGGTGGGGATGAATGAATTCCTGTGCCCCACAAATAACCCAGAGGTGCATTTTAAATAAAAGCACACATTCTACTCATGTAAAAACACCAGGCAGGCCCCATAAATAACCCAGAGATGCATTTTAAATGAAAGGACACATTCTACTCATGTAAAAACACACTGATTCCCAGACAGTCTGCGGGCCGGATTGAGAAGGCGATTGGGCCGCATCCAGCCCCTGGGCCTTAGGTTGGCTACCCCGGTCTATTCTATTCAAGGCTGGAGCTAGGGGGGAAACCAATGAGAGCAATTGGCTCCAATAAACAACTTAAATTTTCTTAAATTGCATAGCAAGCATAATCAGTCAAAACTTTAACAAAAGAGAAAATAACACTATAAAATCTAAGCCATAACCAAATGAACAGAATCAGAAACAAAAATACCAAGAGGCTTCTATGTGCAGATGGCACAGAAAATGTCCTAATAAATGCAGAGATGCTCTATGTAATTCAATAAAAAGAGAAAACAAACATTAAACAAATCCATATATTAGAGC
Source organism: Podarcis filfolensis (assembly GCF_964270895.1). Classification (NCBI taxonomy): domain Eukaryota; kingdom Metazoa; phylum Chordata; class Lepidosauria; order Squamata; family Lacertidae; genus Podarcis; species Podarcis filfolensis. The sequence goes on along the minus strand of NC_139614.1, from coordinate 1,246,283 downwards.
ATACCTTAGGGACTTTCCTGTTATGTGAAATATTTGTATAAGCAATAAAGCTGCACCAGTCACTTAAAGTTATGTTTTCACAGCTTTCATTTAAAGAATGGAAGCTTCCTTCTAGAATAGAAAAGCTACTGGTTTTTTTGTTTTTAAATAAAAAACGTCTCTTTAGCTCCCATGACTGAGAGCATGGCAGGGGGTTTCAAGAGGGCAAGTGTTAACTTAAGCCAAGGATAGAAAAACCTCTGTCTGGGGTGGTGATTCTGCTTGTAGCTTCAGAACTTGCATCCCTGGGCTTTTCTGACAGGAAATGGCACAGGAGTTTTGTTTTGTTTTTTTAATGATATTTATTAGAAGTTTCAAAAATTACAGAAAAAAGAAGAAAAGAAAACAACAAAAAATTTAACAAAACATACATAACAATACATAAAAAAAGAAAAAAACATAAAAAGCAATACAACAATAACAATAAAAAACACACATCCAATATTCCATATCTTTCTTTCCTTTACTTGTTTCATCGACCTCCTCACACCTCCCTTTTCGTATTCTAGTTTAGTTATTTGTTTCAGCAAATTCTTTCCATCTTTCTCAATTTTTATTGGGTAATTTATCTTAACAGTCTAACCTATTAATTAGCTCAGCAAATCCTTTCCATCTTTCACTATATTCTGTCGTTCAATTTACCTTAATTTATTTTAACCTTATCTTACCATAAAATACCTTAAAGCTTAAAACTTAATATTTATTTGTACATATCTCCTTATATCATTTCTACTAAAGCCAAATAGTTTCATTCCAACATTTTTCCTAATACTCGTTAATTTTACACTAATTCCCAAAATAAATTTTTCAAAATTTTCTTCCAATCTTCATCCAACGTCTCTTCTTCCTGGTCTTGGGTTATGTCAGTCCTTACTGTCCATTCCATCTAGTCCATCAACCTGGTAATCTTATGTCCGAGGCTCTTAAGTCTTTTCCATGTCCCTTCTGCAGATCTTCTTCTTGTTTATACCTGCACTTTACCTTGTCTTTTGTTGATCTCTTTCTTAATTTCTTTCCTTTCTCATTGAGGAGTAGGTCTAGGGGAGACTCCAACTCAAAAATATCTCCGTCTCTCCTCAGCAGATCAGCCCATTCCCCACAGTCCCATTCCCCACCGTCAGCAGTGTAGTCCAGAGAGTATTTAAAAGCATGTTTCAAAGTCCCTCCAAAATTAGGGGCCCCCACAACTCCAGACCCCCCCGGCCCACTCCAAATTCAGTCTTCAACAACAGCAGCTTATGCTCCTGCAGGGCCTCGGATCTCTCCATTTGTGTTACTTGAGGTTCAACAGCAACCTCCTCCATTATCTTCTGCATTTGCACTTGCCCTGTCAAAACAGGTTCCTGGATTGGTTCCTGAATGGTTTCTGTATAAATATTCGCTGTCTGTCCAAAATTTTTGACTGCAACAGTCATCAAATCCATCTTCTCATGCATCTGCTCCAACAAAACGCTTGTCTTGCAAAAAGCAAGCACCAAAACTTCTTCCAAACACATTTTTATTCAAGGTCAGAGTCTGGTCCCACGATCCTAATCTCCACAGCTGTGAAATCCCCAGATCGACTCCAGCAACAATTTAACAAGCTCCCTCTAGAGGAGACAATTTCTATTTGTATCCATCTTTTGAAAGCAGGTCCAACAAAAGAGAATTACTTTCATTTTTCAAATTTTTTGTTTCTTTTAAATGCAAAAGGCAACATTGGAATCAATTTGTTTTTCTTCTTTAACTATCTGTCAAAAGACGTTCCATTCACAGTCAATGAACTTCCCCAAAAATCTCTGTCTCTGACACCCCGTTCCCAGGTTTGAGACGGTGGAAATTTATCTTTCTTTACTCTCTCTCCTGCAGGCTTGAACAATCAAAATTCCCCCTCTTTACTCCTGCTTCCAAGAGGGGTTTTGGTGGTTAAAACTGGAGGAATTTTAGACCTTTATATACAACTTTCCAGACTTTAGCTTGCACAATTTTGCTTCAGCCTATTTACAAAAGCGGAAGGCGGACTTCCTGTTTAGAACCTTCCCGCTTCAATGCCAAATTAAAATGTTTCTTAATCCAATTTTCCGTTCTACTCACGGGTACTTGTTTAGAGTCCAATTGTCCACAGGAAAAAGTCAGCGCTCTCTGGCAACGGCTGTGCGGCTTCACTCCGTAAAAATAGCGGTCGATTCAAAACACCATGCTGCTCACCCCACGTCGCTTCGGATCCCCGAAAAAGGGGTTTCCCTGCGAGTAGGGGAGGCGCTCCTGGTGTCAGCCAAATCCCACGTTCCCAGGCTTCCTCTGCCTGGGATTTTTAAAGGGTCTCCGCCTTCGCCGCGGTGGCAAGACCCGATTTTCGCGGAGCGGGTTCCTCTCTGTCAGAGGAACTCCGCCATTGCCGATGGCGCTAACCCGGAAGTCGGACACGAGAGTTTTGATCTGGTCTGTGACCCTTGCAGGAAAAAGGCCAGCAAGTCTGTTATATGAAAAGTCTGTGCATATCTTTAAAAGAAAAAAAATCTATTTAAAAGCCATGTGTTTTCTACAGATATACACTGGAATATTTTGGAACTAGTAATATTTTAGAGCTACTACTTTATAAGGTTGTCATCTGGTCCTTCCGATGCTTAGCAGTTTCCAGAAGCTACAAAGTGCAGCACTTGCCATGCTTGTTGAACACTTTTAAGTAAAAGGCGCCTGGAAGTATTAGTACATGGCGCCCCTTCCTGGGTAATTGCACAGCGAAGAAGAGGGCTGTGCCCACAGGCCTACGGGAACAGCCAGCCAGCCATGTTTTCTCCTCATCCAAGGAGACTGTACTGGTCACCACAGTTCAAGACCAGCACTCTACCAACTACAACAGCTGGAAGGTTTCTGAGAAATTGCCATGAAGTAGTACTATGCTTTTTCACAATTTAAAATAAATGTTCATTTCAACACAAATGTATTGAGAGTGCTGAAAAGGAAAGCTTAAACAGTTTTCTTACCATTATAATTTGCATTGTGAACAGAAGCCCAGAGTGGACAAATAATTGTCTATGAGAATATGGTGCAGATCTAACATTTACTAGTATCTCTGAATGCAGCCCCAGTGTCAATTTTGAAAGAGTTTGGTAGATGTGAACAGCCGTAAGGAGTTGCATTTTCCCTCCCAAACACTGTTTTTATAATAATGTTAAAATCTTTTGCAAGGTGAACGTGGGAACCTAAGCGGTAAAGGGCCTAGAAGTTATTACTTTAAGCAGGGGCTTTGAGCATTAGATCCACCATTACTCCTCTATAATAGGATTTGAGGGGGAATGTTAAGGTGTTAATGGATATTCTGTATAAGTCAATAGATGCGGTGTATTAACTGCATCCAGCAGAGTTTTTCAGCTGCAGAAATGCTGGTGTAATAAAACATGTTATTTTCCTCACTTAGGCATGATCCACAAACAGTGCTCAAGGCTATAATTTTAAACACTATCCTAAGCCTTGGTCTTGCCATCAGATATATGCAAGCAGATTTCAGTGGGATTCAAGGTTTCCAGTACTTTGGGGAAGGGCAGATGGTTCATCTGCATATTTGCTCCTTGTAAATGTATGATGGATTTCCTATGGAATAACACTGGAGACATGTCCCTTAAATCTGCAGTTTGGCAACCCCCCTACAATTTTATACAGCTGCAAATATATAACTTTACAGAATCCTTCTCGCACCTTCAGGGACAAAACCAGGTTTTCTTTCACCCGGGTCAGAGACTCAGTTTGGCAGCCCACCACACATGCGTTTACATACACATGCACATCTCAACACTTTTGTTCTTAAAGGGCATAAAAAGTCCAACTTAGAATCATAGAATTGTGGGGTTGGAAGGGACCTCAAGGGTCATCTGGCCCAACCCCCTGCAATGCACAGATCTCAACTAGATCATATATGACTGTTGCCATCCAGCCTCTGCTTAAAAACCTCCAAGGAAGAAGAGTCCACAACCTCTCGAGGGAGACCATTCCATGTCGAACAGCTCTTACTGTCAGAAAGTTTAGTTGGACTTTCCTTTCTCATAGCTTGAAGCCATTGGTTCAAGTCCTGCCTTTCAGATCAGCAGAAAATAAGCCTGCTGCTCCTTCCATGTGACAGCCCTTCAGACATTTGAAGATGGCTCTCATATCTCCTCTCAGTCTCCTCTTCTCCAGGCAAAACATCCCCAACTCCCTCAACAGTTCCTCATAAGGCTTGGTTTCTATTATTATTATTATTATTATTATTATTATTATTATTATTAATTCAAAATTAAAACAAAACATATTATCCAGAAACATATCCTTATTCCCCCCCCATTTTTCCTCCCTCCCCCACCCTCCCACACAAAACCCACCCACTCCCACCCCCCCGGCTTCCCTCAGTTCCAGTCTTTGATTTCTCTGAGAATGCTGTTTTCTGCATCTTACACAGTTGTATAGATCCTCAAACTATTTAGCTGATTCAATAAAAAGATTGTGAATGTTTATTCAAAACCAGCCAAGGAGTCCAGTTCGCTTTGTTGCGTCTTCAGATACTTTGTAAAGGGTTCCCATTCATCTTTAAAGTCACAGTTATCCTTGTCCCGTAGCTTGTATGTCAGTTTTGCCAGTTCTGCATAGTCCATCAATTTTTCTTGCCATGATTCTTTAGTTGGGGTTTCTTCAGTCTTCCATCCTTGTGCTATTAGACCTCTCGCGGCCGTTGTCGCATACATGAAGATGTTTTTCAGCTTTTTTTGGCAGATCTTTCCCTACAATCCCTAACAAAAATGCTTCAGGTTTTTTAACAAATGTTAAATAGAACATTTTCTTCAATTCATTGTATATCATTTCCCAAAAATTTTTAATTACCTTACAATCCCACCACATATGATAAAATGTCCCCTCCTTTTCCTTACACTTCCAACATATATTTGAACTAGTTTTGTACATTTTCCCTAACTGCATTTGTGTCGTGTACCATCTGTACATCATCTTCATGTAATTCTCCTTCAATAGGGAACAATCTGTAAATTTTAAATCAATTTTCCATAATTTTTCCCAATCTTCCATCATAATGTTGTGACCTACATCTTGTGCCCATTTAATCATAACTGATTTTACCTCTTCATCTTTCGTCTCCCATTCTAATAGTATGCTATATGCGGCCTTCAGTAGTTTCACTTTCCCTTCAATCACTTCCGTTTAAAACCTAGATCTAGTATAACTAAATCCTTTCTTACTGTCTTCTTTATGTGTTTCATATAGTTGTCAACAATGCAACCAACTCTGAAAGTGGTCTTTGATCTCATCATAATCTCTTAATTTCCATTTTCCATCATGTTCCTTTAATAAATCAGCATATGTGAGCCATTTTCCTTTCTTTCCAAGTGGTTTGAGCAGTAATGCTTCATGTGGTGAAAGCCACCACAGGCTTTTGTTCCAATAAGTCTTTGTATCTCTCCCATACTCTCATTAGTGATTTCCTGATTATATGGTTGTAAAAACGTCTATGAACCTTTCCTTTCCCGTACCATAGGTATGCGTGCCAGCCGAATCTGTTGTCATGTCCTTCTAGTTCTAGTGCCTCTTGCTTATCCAAACTTATCCAGTCCCTGATCCATACCAAACAAGCAGATTCATAATATAGTTTAAAGTCTAGGAGGGCAAACCCGCCTCTGTCTTTTACGTCTGTAAGTATTTTATGTTTTATCCTTGGCCTTTTGCCCCCCCCCCCCCGATAAATGTTGAAATCTCTTTCTGCCATTTTTTAAAACATTCATCTTTCAGGATGACTGGTATTGATTGAAAAAGAAATAGCATATTTGGCAACACATTCATTTTAATCGCCGATATTTTTCCTAACAATGAGAGATTCATTCTACTCCATGTTTCTAAATTTCTTTTTACCTCAAGCCAAATTTTTTCATAGTTATTTTTAAATAGGTTTATATTTCTTGATGTTAACCAAATTCCTAAATATTTAACCTTTTTATGGACTTCAATCTCAATGTTTTGTTCTAACTCGGTTCTTTCTTCTTCCTTCATGTTTTTAACTAATAATTTAGTATTATTCCTATTTAGCTTAAATCCTGCCACTTCCCCAAATTTCTGAATTTTTTCTATTACTTTAGGGAGTGAAGTTTTAGGTTCTTCCACTGTTATCACTAGGTCATCTGCATACACTTTTAAGTTGAATTCACTTTTCCCAGTTTTTACACCTGTAATCTCTTTATTTGCTCTTATGTTTTTGGCAAGTACTTCCAAGACCAGGATAAACAATAATGGTGATAATGGGCATCCTTGTCTCGTTCTTTTTGGATCTTACAATCATCTGCTATCACCTGATTTATAATTAGTTTGGCCTTTTGTTCTGAATAGATTGCTGCTATTCATTTTAAAAACTTAGAACCGCTTCTGATTTGTTCTAACAGCTTTATCATGAACTTCCAAGAAACATTATCAAAGGCTTTTTCAGCATCTATAAACATCATTGCCGCTTTCTTTTCATTTTTAGCCTCCAAATATTCTCCAAAGGCTTGGTTTCTAGACCCTTGGCATCATAGGTGGAATCTCAACACATATAATAAACACTGTGAAAATGCTTTTTAAAAGCATTTTGAAAAATAAATTTGCCATAAGCTCACTATCGCCATCTAGGGTCACAATTGTATAATGCACTTAAAACACACTTAAAACCTATATAGCTGAGTCCTTAGTTACCCTCCTCTGTATACCTTCCAGCTTGTCAACATCCTTCTTAAATTGTGGCGCCCAGAATTAGACACAGTATTCCAGGTATCCACCCAACGGATTTCATGGCTGAGTCGAAATTTGAACCCTGGTCTCCCAGGTCCTCATCCAGCACTCTAGCCACTATTCCACACTGGGTCCCAGTAGAGAGCAAAAGGTTAAAGTCTGCATGCATCCCTCCACCAGGCCCTCGTCCCAATGGGGACCTGGCACCTGCTTTCCCCCCTAAAACAATCAGTGCAATGCTAATTTTGTGAATTGTGTCATGTCTAGTTTGCTGTTCCAAAAAGAGAGAGCAAACAATGTGGATCTGTGTGTGTGTTGCTTTACTTTCTGGAAGCTTGCTTGGCAGTATATTCTGTCACTCAGAGATACTGGAACACAGCTCAGCATAACAGCGTAAAGCCGAGGATCAGATGCCGAGATCTTTTTCATCATATCATATATCTCTCTTCCAAAAGCCAAGTTTGCTAATTACCACAAACATGAAGGCAACTGGAACATCTGTAATTTGTTATGAGAAACAAATGGGCCTCAAGTTAGTTATCATGTTGGAAAAATAACAGAAGCTTATATATAATTTTCTTTATATACACCATATCTGCATACTCTCCAAGTGTTTCAATTTTCCAGGGACAGCCCCGGAATTACAAAAGCCGTCCCAGCTTCTGATTTGAGCCCACAATGACCTTCTATCCCCAGCCAGGGCCATTGCTGCTGCGCTCAGGGAGGAGGAGCTGGCTCACGTCCTGAGCAAAATCAGCTGCAAGGGAGAATCGCATGGCCTCTCCATGGCGGCCTCTCCATGGCCACGTGGCTGTCTGTCAGCCTGCCTTTCCCCTGCGCCCCCAAAGGGCTCTGCGTGGCTGATGTGGCCCTCTCTTCAGTGACGCCAGTCTGACCAGAGACCAAAAGCAAGCGACTCCACAGGAGGGCTGCAAATGTTCTTCAGTCTGAAGGAACAGTATGCTTAGCATCCTCTCTTAACCTTATCCCATCTGTGTTTCTTTTTTCCTTAATATTATTTCTCCACCTCAATAATCAATATGTAACATCTGGAACAGTCTGTCTTATTCTTCCTCCTCTATTGGTATTGATTTGTATAAAAAGGGTGAGATGGCAAAAACATGAGGGCAGCCCAGCTGGGAGGAAGAGGAGGAGGAAAGCGAAGAGGCTTAATTTGAGCCCAGCTTGTCTGATGATGTAAGATTTCCATTCCTTTTCGTGAACACCTCCTGAAATTAAGCTTTATTTTTATCTTAAAGTTTGCCTGCAATACTATGATAACACCACTATATTATTGATGCAAGATATAACAAGTGATATGCCCCCATCTTACATTTATTTGGATAGAATTCAAGTCAAGGGCAAACCAAGGGCATCTTCTGCAGGAATTTATTCCACACAAATGCCATGAATTTCTGTGGGACAACACTAGACAACAGCCTTGTGGACTGTGGCCAAAATTTGCCATCTAAAACAGAAATTGAAGTACCATCTTAACTGGGTTAATTTATTGGTTAATCTGTTTAAAGTTTGACCATAGGACATAATAAAACAGGGCAGGGGCATAAAAAAGGGACACAATAGTGCTTAAAATATAAATAATAATACAACAAAACATGGGTGACTAAAATAAATGAGTAACACCCCACAATTTCTTGTTCAGTCTGCCTCCATCATTATACAGCAAATGAGTCAACTTTCCCCATAGCCCACCTCCCCTGACTCCAGAGATGAAAGTCAGTTGGCTCCAGATCTCTCCAGCCAGGTGACTGCCCCAGCGGCAGAGGGCTTCCTCACAGGTGCATCCACACACCTCAGTTCCCCTGCAGCTGAGGGAACTGGCTGGGGTGAAGAGCATTGTGTTCGAGATGACGTGAGGTCTTCCTTCATACCTGCAAATCACCACCTGAGACTTCAGCATTCTCGTGAGGAGCAGGTCTGCATGTGCCCTAGAGCAGGAGGAGGTGCAGAGAAACCGACTGGCCTAACACAAAGGCAATAGATCTTTATTTCCCACACCCAGTGATACTCCACCCTACAGACAAGAGTTTTATTTCTAGGTAAGCTCTTGTCATGTACATTTGACCTATATTTTTATTTTCTTTCACTGTGAGAGAATTACACTTGCTTCCCAAACAGTTTGTCTTATGAGACAACAAAAGGATACAACTGACTAAATGTAAACTGGCCTTATTGGGGACACAACAAGAATGCAGTCAGGTCAACTTATGCACCTGCTATAGAAATAACTGCTTTTCTCTACTGTAAATCATTAAAATTTTAGTTGGCAAATATACCCTAAGATAAACCTCACAACAAACCATCAGCTCTCCCCCAAAAGGCAGTAACCATCATACACTATATTCTAACAGTACAGTATTTAAATACTGTTAACTGCCTTGCTTCTCGCTCTTTAAAACAATTTCCCACAACGGCTGCTGCTCCCCTCATCTCCTGAGCACATTTGGGCTTAAATGGCGATTTTGTTAATATTCACAGAGCTGACATTCTGGGACTACAGTCTTAAAGATAACTTGCTTTGGAAATAAAGCACACTCAAATTCTGGGAGTTATTTATTAGCAACCTTATTTAGTACTTGGTCTTTAAGTACAGCTAGCAACAGAGCGAAACAAAATGTAAAAAATCACTGCTTTCTAACTGTAAAATCTTGAAGCTGGAACAGTTTTGATATTTTAATATTGGGTCAGATATTACAGATGCTTTTAGGAAGGGAGGGAGGGACTGACCCTAAATAACCCACATATTTTCAAGGTTTACCCATACTTCTTCAGTTTATTGTGAATAATGTGATTAATGCATCGTGTTTGCAGCCGGCCTCTATTCTTTTTATGACCTGGTTGCCTCATAATTCTTAACAATGTTTGTCAGTTGACTGTCTATCTTCCTTCTCGAGCACCTGAGTTCTGCCACTTCCCTGCCCCATGCCCTCTGAACCACATTTCACCTAGAAAACTGCTAGCAGTGGGGCTGGGTGGGGGAGGAAGTGGGGTGATTTCATGTCAAATCAGACCAGCCTCAATTATGTCCATTTTTAAGGAAAGCTTTAAAAGAAATAGGATGGCATCGCACTGCGCTTGGAGCACTTTGTGCCAGGCTTGGCAGCGGGCAGCTCCTTAGCTCTTCCATTGCCAGGCTTGCTTTCTGTGCCGGGGACGGGTGGAGAGAGGGCCTGTTTACAAAAAGAGCAGGGCTCTCACAGTACAATTTCATGCCTGTTTACTCATGAGGCTCTTGTATTTTTACTTGGGTGCCCACAGCTCAGTGCACACAAATATGAAGACATATGTGACCCATACTTGGAAACAGGTTCTGTTGAAATATGCCAGAACTTTTAGGACAGTTTCACAGAAGATAATCATGTCTTTATAGAAAATCTGGCCCATGGTCCAAATGCACCCATGTCTAGTTTTGTCACATGTATGTGTGATAAGCAGGGCTTTCTTTCAGCCGGAACTCACCGGAAGTCCATTCCAGCATCTCTCAGGTGGGTGCCATTGCCAATCTAAGAGAACGAGGGAGGCGTTCATGGTGAGTTCTATTTTTCTAGAAAAATAGCCCTGGTGATAAGGAAGCCTCTAACACATGGGTAGGCAGATTAAGGCCTGAGGGCCGGATGCGGCCCAATCGCCTTCTAAATCCGGCCCACAGACAGTCCGGGAATCAGCGTGTTTTTACATGAGTGGAATGTGTCTTTTTATTTAAAATGCATCTCTGGGTTATTTGTGGGGCATAGGAATTCGTTCATCCCCCCCCCCCCCAATATAGTCCAACCTCCCACAAGGTCTGAGGGACGGTGGACCACCCCCCTGCTGAAAAAGTTTGCTGACCCCTGCTCAGTGGCGGAGCTTCATGCTCCGGCACGGGGGGGGGGGGCGGAGAGCAGGCGGGAGTGGGGCTGGTGCGCATTCTGGGGGCAGGGGGCGCCGCCTGGTGTGGTGGTGCCCCCAGCGCGGGCAGGGGGGAGCTGTGATGGCGCCCTGGGGATTGCGCTGCCGGGGGCGGAGTGCTCCCCCCGCACTCCTCTTCCTCCACCAGTGCCCCTGCTCTAACACCTTCTGATATGGCAATGGATGTGTGTTTATTGAGAAATGGCATTCAGAACATTTTCTGCACAAACTGCTTCCTATCTGCATACACTTCACACAGTGCCCCACAAGGTGTGAACTTCCTACACTGAAAAACATTGTGATTCATGTAACATCAAGTCCTCTGAAGGTGTGTCAGTGGTGCAGGATCTCTCATGGCTGTTTCACACATGGATGTTGAAGACAGGTGGAACTTCATCTTGGAACTGACCCTTGCATCCAAATAAATGTGTTTAGGATCAAGGTGTCTGTTCCTGAGTATCTGGAGAGCAGCACTGTGAATTCTGATGGCATGTACACACTCCCGTTTCAAAGGCAAAAAGAGAAGTTTGAAAAAACAGCTAGAAAATACAATATAGACATGTCATTTCGATTACTAGTTATTAAGCACTGGCTGTTTTACGTTTTCTCTTGGTGTCTAATGTTAGAGCTCCCGCTGAGTTCAAATGATAAGAGGGCCCTCTTTTATCTTAGGCTTCTTCTGATAACCTGCACAAAGCCCTTGAGCTCTGATCATGCTGTTTATATTGTCAGAGGAAATCTTCATTCAGATAAAAGCTTAGTATCATTTGTTTGAACATAGCTCTTCTGTACATATACACACACATCCTAGTTATGTGTTCTTTTTTTTAGAAACAAATGGTCAGTTTTTTTGTCTGCAAAAAAAGCGAGAGTATTTTATTGCGCGTCTCCCTAAGGTGGAAATGCCTGCATATTAATTGTTCTCCAGACGAAAACAACAAAAATGATGTACAGCTGTAGTAAATAGTGTTCCCAATATGTGGATGTGCTGGGGGAGAGCAAAGCAGTAAAGGGTTTCTTCTCATTCTCTGTGCATTTGCCACCCGTGGCAGAAGCTGGGGTTGAGGGGCAATACGGGAAGGTGGTTTTCCTGCAAGAGCAGGAGTCTCTCATCAGTCCAGTATCCCTGGCAGCCCAGGGAGGTGTGCACTTACTGACCTTAGCCAAGGACGGGCCCTGGGAACTGCAAATTCCCCTCAGCATCCCCAGGCAGGTGGGAGAAGAGAGACTGAGCCATCCCAAATGACGGTGGAGGAGAAGCTGTTAACTCAGGGACCAACTCTTCATCTTCCCTGTTACTTTGGAGGGGAAGCTCCGGGTGGGGTGGGGGCAGGGATTTGGCTCACAATCTACCATGAATTTCACTGGGCTTCTACACTTGTCATATTTACTAAGTGCCTCCATGATCCAGATGTGGCATAAAGGGGAAACTGCCTGCAGGCTTGCAAATCAAATGTAGAAGGGGGAGGGAAGCTGGGCGGATCTCTGGGTCCCCTGGGATTTACCCACAAATATAGGTAAAGGTAAAGGGACCCCTGACCAGTAATGAGGAAAACCTAGGAAATTTAGATTCTCTTTCCCCTTAATTCCTAAATTGTTTTTCATGAATGCCCACCAAAATCAAGGCATTATTTTTTGCTATCTCAGAATAAAAACCTTGGAGAAAATTATTGAATTATTGAAAATTATTGAAATTGGGGGGGGAGAGAAATTGTGGAGGGGTGTGTCCCTTCACATCAGAAATCCAATTTAAACAAAAACAAAACTCCTCTGTGTGTGTGTGTGTGTGTGTGTGTGTGTGTGTGTGTGTTGGTGGGCAGTCAAATGTAACTAGTTGTCTAAATGCATTTATTAGAAAACATGATCAAAATTTGGGAAATATCTGTTAAATGGCTAGGCTTCTTTGGTGTAAATCTTATATCTTGCTGCCCTCTGTTGGAAGTATTTTGAAACTGAAAATAGGTAGACTTTTGAAGATTCCTAATTTCTAAAAATTATGTCTGTTGAGGGGAAGTGATTTTTAGAAAGCAATTCACTTAAATCTCTTGAATGTTTGTCTATTTTTCTTCTCCCTTCCTTCTATTCTTGTTTCCCCTCTTAATAATCTCACCATTGTTGAGCGATGAACTGCTTCCCCAGTTGGCAATTGCTGTAGTTTCCACTTTTTCTTAAGTGTTTAGAAATAAAGCATGGGAAGTCCTCAGAGCGCTTCTAGGGCAGCTGATAGTAGCTTGTTTCATGCAATGCATGGAAAGGAGCACATGGGGGAGGAGTGAAATTGTTCCTGGAGGCCCCCCGCATTCATCTAAACAGGAGAAGAGAATTTATAAATCCTGGAGATTAGCCACTGTGTCTTTTAGGAGTCCAAAACAATGCATCAAAGCACCGTAATCCTAAAGCAGCAACACACCAAGTGTTACCCCCAAGCTCTCACAGTCTGAAAATGTCTGCAGAATTTAAAGGCTGCCTTGTGCTTTTTGAAAGTAGAACATAAAATCATGTCCAGTGCATAACCTGGTTGCAGTGGTGTAGCATGGGTTGCCAGTGCCTGGGGCCATGCGTAGGGGAGGGTGGGAAACGGACAGAGTATGCATGCACATTCAACTGCCTAAAGGTGACCGGTGTCTGCATCACCCAGGAGATCGCAGTCACAGAGATAAGAAAAGAAGAGTCGTTCTGTTGTCTAGAGAGGTCACTTCCTGGTTCACATGGAGAAGCCGTTTTCAATGGACCTCAGTGACAGAAATGCTCAGCTGTATTGAAGCAGCACCAGGTGTTGAAAATGTGTGCCCCCTAAAATTTTTGCACCCGGGGCACCCCCCCTACACCACTGCCTTGTTGAAGCTTTTAAAGGCATTAATCCCATTCATGCAATATATTAATACGGAATGCAAGGTAGACAGTTTAAAAGGAAATGAGGATTGTCTTGGTTCACCAGTGAAAATGGTATCAGACCAGAGGAAAAGGGGAATGATTTCCTATTCTCACCCTCATTGTGAGACCACATGCTATGGATGGTATAGGAATGCCACCCAAAATTGCATCTCCCTGTTGATGTCCCTCCCCATTCCCTGCAACTAGTGTTGGGTAAGTTCCCCCCAGCCTGATTCAGAATGGGCTTGGGCAACAATTTATTTTCAAATGTTGTTGTTGTTTAAAAAAAACATTTTAAACTTAAACTAATTCCAAAATTTGGGCCCCACCACAATTATGCCATTTGGGGCACGATGCAGCCTAGAAAGCCCTTTGTCCCCATTTGCATGGTGACATGGCAGTGCCCAGGCACCAGGACCCCTGCCTGCGTCATGAGCTCTTCGTACTGCGCATCTCATCCACCAGGAGTGCCAACAGTGCAGTGGCGTCATGCGTGTGCAAGTGCTTTTGAACGCTGGAGGGAAACAAGGAGAAACTGGCAAAGGATGCTCTTTTCTGAGGTATTCCAGTGCCACTCGTAACAAATACTTCCACCATAAATCTCTTATACTCTCACCTTAAAATCCTTCCTGTTCTGAAATAGGCTTCCCCCCCCCCAAAAAAAAGGCTTTCCCAACACTTCCTATTGAAGGCAGGAATGGGGAATAAGCAAAATGTTTAGAAGACAATGTTTCTTGTTTGGCTGGGTTCCATTCAGAGCATCCCATCTTGCGAACTGAGCCAGTCCTGACATTAAACAACCTGATTATCTTCAACACCTTTTATTAAATAATACATCAGCATTAAGCTTTATGGCATCATGTGCTGCCCAAGACAGTCATTTAGTTGGTCAATTTCAGTGCAGCTATAAAACTCTGAGTAATGGGTGTGGAACTGGTGGCAACCCTCGCTATTTATACTCGGCAATATTGTAAATTAAGGTTCCCAAAGATGCATTCAGTTTAAATTTAATAAGAGTTAATATATTCCTATGCTAAATAAGAATGGATTATTTATAACAAACACTCATGGAGAGCCAAGTAGGGAACTGCAGCTGGGGGGGGGGGCGTCAGAAACAGTTGCATGTGGCAGCTAATAGTTTCTAGTTTCTTTTGAAAAACAGTGAGAATGCAATTTTTAAGCCCATTCCCTTCAGTAATTACAAAAAGCAGAATCATCTACTCAATATATTTCTTCCAGTTGAATGTGTTCCCATCTTGTGGAGAAAATGCAGAATACATAGTATGAAAACAGTTGGCGTCAAAAGACTGTGATGGCTTTCGGGAAAGGAAAGGGATAGAAGAAGCACTAATCTCCCTAGAAAATCAGAGGAGCGAATGGCAGTGCTTTGTCCATTCTTCAGTTCCACACAGGCAAATAAATCCTGTGGACTGCGGTGCTCAGCATCTTGGAATCACAGAATCGTGGAGCTGGAAGGGACCACGGGGGCCACGCGGTCCAAGCCATGCAGGAACCCCTGAGAAACCCACAACCCTGGGATCAAGATCCCCAGCTAGCCTTGCTAGTGGACAGAGTGCCACCGGGGGGGGGGGTCATGTCTGTTGACCGAGGGGAAGCATGGATCCTTCCTTGGACCAGGGACATTGCACTGTGCAAGCACCAGCTGGAGAGTGAAGAAAAACAGGGGTCCATCATTTACTGGTGTTTTTATCTTGTATTTTATTCTGTGAACCGCCCTGAGATCTTATGATGAAGGCTTGGGCAAAGGCGCGGGGGGGGGCAGTTGCCCCCTCCCATCAAGTAAATCAATAAAAATAACTAACTGACGTTCTGCCTCCCGTAACATGAAGCCTGCATCCCCCCCCCAACATAAACACTAGCTACACCCATGGATGAAGGGTGGTATATAAATTTAATTAATAAATACAAATAAATTATGCCCTTTGTAAGGGATTCCTTTGTAAGTGATGGGGATGGGGAGAATCATTGCTGTAATTACTTTTGCTTTTAGGCAATAAAGAGCATGAAATCACTACAGGACTCCGAGTATATTTCACTGTGTGAAGTTGTGTTAGTAGTTTCGGAAATGATGCCCCTCTTTGAAAAAGACTGCAGTGTCTCAGGATAAAAAATGAGATGCCCAGTTCACTCACAAAATAATATCCTGTTGCTCTGTAACAGTCTAGCACACTATTCCTCAAGGGGGAGTGTCCTTTTCATTCATAACCATTCTAGCTATGTTTTCTTTTTAATTTGTCACTTGCACTTTCAGCTTGTACATTTAAAAAATGATAGCATTTAAAGCAAGAGAGGAAGAGCCATCCATGCAAAGTGCGTTGCAATAGCAAGCAATATGGTGCCTTTTGTATATGAAAGGGAGCCAAGGAAAGCTGTCGTGTTGAAAGGACATTTAAGTCTGGAAAAGTTTAGAGGTCAGGAGGAGAGATGCTGCCTGTTTTGAATATTCAAATGATGGCTCTGGGGTCTTTTTCTACATCTTCTCTCCATCTGAGCAGTCCTACTGTCCTCAGAGTGGTAGCAGCTATGTTGCACTATTCTTATCTGCAGTGCTTATACCCTCCTGTTGCTGAAGTTCTTGAGGTGGTTTACACTATGCTGAAAATAAATACGCAAGAGTTACTAAAGAGCAGTGCTATTTTTCTAGAAAAAGGTGCCGGAACTCACCAAGAAAGCCTCCTTTGTATAATGGCACCCACCTGAGAGGTGCTGGAACTGAGTTCCAGTGAGTTCTGGCTGAAAAAAACCCCTGCAAAAGAGGATCAAATGCGTGTGCAAGCTCCCCCTAAATCTTCAGGTGTTCCACCTGCTGCTTTGCTGCTGACTCTTTGGGTCACAGAAGATTTCAGAGCGAACAGATCCGCTTCCTGATGGATGTTCGTCCCTCAGAGCACAGTGGACCAACACCAGCTGATGACATGGCTCCCCAAATTAACACAGACTGTGGAAACTTCACATTGGACTTCAAGCATCTGGCATTGTGTGCCTCCCCATTCTTCCTCCAGATTCTGGGTCCTTCGTTTCCAAGTGAGATGCAAAAGCTGCTCTCATCAGAAAAGAGATTTGGGGAGCCATGTCATCAGCTGGTGTTGGTCCACTGTGCTTCATTAAGTCCAGTGTCAACGTAGCCGCCTACCAAGAGATTTTGGAGCACTTCATGCTTCCTTCCACAGTCGAGCTTTATGGGGATGCTGATTTCATTTTTCAGCAGGACTTTGTCACCTGCCTACACTGCCAAAAGTATCAAAACCTGGTTCAATGCCCATGGGATTACTGTGCTTGATTGGCCAGCAAACTTGCCTGACCTGAACCCCGTAGAGAATCTATGGGGCACTGCCAAGAGAAAGATGAGAGACATGAGGCCGAGCAATGTAGAAGAGCTGAAGGCTGCTATTGAAGCTTCCTGGTCTTCCATAACACCTCAGCAGTGCCACAGGCTGATCGCATCCATGCCACACCGCATTGAGGCAGGAATTGATGCAAAAGGGGCCCAAACCAAGTACTGAGTACATGTGCATGCTTCTACTTCTCAGAGGTCCAATATTGCTCTATTTGCAGTCCTTGTTTTGCTGATTTTATTTAATATTCTAATTTTCTGAGATTGTTTGGGGTTTTCATCAGCTCTACACCATAAACATCACAATTATAACAAATAAAGACTTGACATATCTCGCTTTGCATATCATGAGTCTATCTCATATATTAGTTTCACCTTTTAAGTTGCATTACTGAAATAAATGAACTTTTCCACAATATTCTAATTTTCTGAGTTTCACCTGTACATTGGCTCCCAGTAAGTTTCTGTTCACAGTTGGAAGTGTTGGTGCTGACCTTGAAAGCCCTAAAAGGCCTTGGTCCAATATACCTGAAGGAGCGTCTCCACCCCCATCGTTCTGCCCAGACACTGAGGTCCAGCTCCGAGGGCCTTCCTTGGCGGTTCCCTCACTATGAGAAGTGAGGTTACAGGGAACCAGGCAGAGGGCCTTCTCGGTGGTGCTTGCCCTGTGGAACGCCCTCCCACCAGATGTCAAGGAAATAAACAACTATCTGACTTTTAGAAGACATCTGAAGGCAGCCCTGTTTAGGGAAGTTTTTAATGTTTGATGTTTTATTGTATTTTTAATATTTTATTGGAAGCTGCCCAGAGTGGCTGGTGAAACCCAGCCAGATGGGCAGGGTATAAATAAATTGTTGTTGTTGTTGTTGTTGTTGTTGTTGTTGTTGTTGTTGTTACCATTTTCAGGTGGTACGTCATACCCTCCAAAATTCCTCAGGTGGAAATAGAGACATTTTCCACTCGTCCCCAACTGACCCTCCTTGAACCCACATTTTCACCACCCCTGTACCAATGGGACACAGCACACACGCCTTCCTCTGTCCTGAGAAAAGCCCTTAATCTCAGTTTTATTTTATTCTTTTTTAGATTTACACACACACACACACACAATAAATAAATTAGATGTGCGAGATTAGATGTGGATGCACAGTATTTTTCTTAAGAAATCAAGACTCCTCGCTCTCTGCTCCGCTCCCCCTTTCTTCCCGCCCAGGGTGGCCCTGCCCTCCACCTGCCCCTCATGCGAAGGTGGGCAGCGGCGGCAGCCTCTCCTCCTCCTCCTCCTTGCCTGCTCTTCTCCAAGGGAGGAGGCCAGTGGTGGCAGCCATGGAGAGGCCACAGAGAGGCTCCCCGGCAGCCGGCGCTGCCCAGGACAAGTGGCAAGTCCTCCTCCTCCCGGAGTTTGGCAGGAGTGACCCTGGTGTGAGAAAGAGGAACATCCCGGGATTAAATCAGAAACCAGGATGGCTTTTTTAATTCTGGGACTCTCCCTGGGACATAGGGACACTTGGAGGGGATGGGTTCGACACGCAGATGAGTATTTTGTCCTTGGATCTTTCACAAAAGCATTATAAATTAATTACCAGGAATGCATGCTAATATTTTTGTACATCTCAAATACATGCTTTCATACACAAAAACAGGTGTGCATGTGAGCCATTGTCTTCTGCCCCTCAATCATTTTCTTCAACAAGGCAATCCATTGTCTTTTTTCCTTCACTGTTACTTTTTGGTGGTCATTTTACTCAGAGTAGACCTGTTGCTATTAATGGATCTGGTCATTAATTTCATTGGGTCTCCTCTGAGTGAAACTTAGAATACCACCTTAGATATGCCTAACAAGCATTGGGAAGAGCTGAGAATGGTATTTATTGGATGAGAAACATCAGAAACCCTAAAGTCTGAGTGCTTCCATCAGATCCCATTCCCTTACAGGAATAAAAGCTGAATTGATTTCCAACAGCAACTAGCAGGTGTCAGATTTTGCAAAACTGTTGCAGGAAGCTCGTTTCATAAATGAGATTATGTGTATTCTTATCTGTCTTGGAATCTCAATTGCTTGCATTGTTCGCACAGCCAACAACTCCCTGACTTTTGGGTTTCAGTTACTCTAAATACATAATCACGGAAGTTTATAACTGGGCTTGCAATCAGTAGACATTTGTTGCTTGGCAGAAAGATAAAATAGCCCCTTATCTTCCATATGAAAATCCATCCTAGATTGTTCTGCGTACCATAACTCAAATCAGAGCCAGTTTGGGGAAAGTGTGCCACATTGTATGATAGCTCATTTGGCTCACGGTCTGAGATCTAATGGCAGTTTTGGGCACTTCTTGAATGGTTCATCTATCCTGTGTGATATAACTGATCACTTTTTCTGAATTGTATTAAGACCTTGGCCTCAGTTGTGTTTTGTGCCCATTCTCAGTAATATGTTTAAAAAAACCACCCACCCAGTGGATTTGTAGCTTAAACTTAAAATCTTAAATTGCATAAAGCCCCTGGGATTGTTAACTATTTTTAAAGAAGGGCAATCTGATCTTTGTTATAAAGAAATAATTGGAAAGGGCTGGAACATCTGTGTGTCTCTCGTTGGAAGCAGAATGTATGGTCTGTTGCTGTATCAGAAAAATTAACAAAGAGATTACATACATTGACTGGAACAAATGATGTAGATGATTTTGTTGAAATATGGCATCCTTTTATAAAATACTTTACTGATAACCCTGAAGAATGGCAACTACTGAAACCACAGATTGGACTTTGGCAAACAACTAGATCGATAAATCCTGGACGGGAGAAGGGAGTAAGCTGGGATTTTGTTTTTGTATATTTTTATATTTTTTGTAATTGTTATATCTTGAAAATCAATAAAACCATTATTATTATTATTTTTAAAAAGTAGGTTTCTAAAAAAACATAGGCACATAAAGAGTACTGTAGTCTATCTGGAATTTAAAACCCATCCCTTCTCAGCTCCATTTTTTATTTCTTCTGATTAGAAGTAACTCATAGCTCAAAAAGAACGCTGGGACACCAATGCATGTTTCCTTGTTTCTTATGTCTCTACAGAGAATTATTGGAATGCAGCCTCATTCATTACTCCATCTTCATATCTCCACTTCTCCACCTTCCAAGGGGAAACTAGTGCTGACATTTCTTTCTACTTCAAAACATCAGCAGCTGATGGAGTGTTTCTTGAGAATCTGGGGAATACAGACTTCATCAAACTTGAGCTGAAATGTGAGTATTTTCACAGCATTAATGGGATGTTAGGCAAAGGTAAGGCACTGGGCATCTAGCATCTTCTGTAAAACTAGCCTGTCAATCCTACTTCTTTTCATAGTAGATGCATTGAAATTAATGGTCCCATGTTAGTCACTTCCATAAACTTCAGTGAAGGTCCTCTGAACAGGGCTAGCAATGAACTCAACCCAACATTGCAGAAGAGAAAGTGACTGAGTGTCCCTCATCTGCTCCGAAATGAGTTTTGTCTTAAATTTAATGGCTACAGTCCAACATGGAATGTTATGTGCTTAAACTTGAGCACAGCTAATGAATCTTAACAGATGCCTTCACTTTTTAAATTACATTTATATCCCATCAAGGGGCTTGAGATATATGTTTCCCTTTCCTTCTTTAATCCACACAACAACCTATGAGGTAGGTTCAACCCATGAGAGGTGCCCTTGGGCCAATAACTGTACACTTCATGACTCAGTGGAAGGTTGAACCTGGGTCCAACATCTCAGTTCCTGCTTGACCCCCCAGTGTTTTAGGGCAAACTAAATTTCAGAATTAGCAAGCAAGCCTGATGTGGGTTGGGGAGGCCTCCTTTGTTGGGGTGGGTTGCAGCCTAAGTTAGGGCCCCCCCCATTTTTAGTCAGTTTCCTATTTGCCCCTACATGCCTCTGTAACTGTTGTCATAACATAATGTCAGTGGCTAGAACACTACTGGTATTTCTCTCAAACTCCTGCTAAAGGGCGGTGGGGGTGATATATGTAAACTGTCTGGAGACTATGACAATCCTCATATTAATCCCTGCTAGTCCAAGCAACCAATCTCAGGGTCTAGTTGTAACTGGGAACATAGTCACATAACAACACAACACAACTCCATTGCACTCAATCCTCAATGCAGCTTTCCTCCATTACTTTTGCCCATATTTCTAGGAGAGCACTATGTTGCTAAACCTGCAATGGGGAGCGTTTGCTTTCTGAATATGGTTTAGGGCAGGGGTGGCCAACTCCCAAGAGACTGTGATCTACTCACAAGAGTAAAAATTGGCAGTGATCTACCCGCTACAGATCGCTGGGGAAACAAACGGCCTCACTGAGTAAACTCCGTCTTCCGCTCTGCAGATTGTGCAACAATGGGGGGCGGGACGAGGGGCCGCATTCTATTTTACCAACGCTAAGGAAAGGGACACAGTGATCGACCGCAATCTACCAACACCTACCAGGGATCTACCAGTAGATCGCGATGTGTAAGGCATTGAGGCATCGCTCCCGACTGCTGGAAGTTGCCCACGACTCACTTCCATAAAGCAGCATGCTCAACATGCAAGGCTGGTAGACCTTCATCTTGGTATTGGACATCACATTCTCCAGATCCTTTTGGAGAAGCAAGCCATTGCCGTAGCTGCCTGGTCAAAACGCTTGTCCAGCTCAGCACTGATAGAGAGGTTGCTGGTTATGGTGGATCCCAGGGAGACAAACCACCACAAGTGTGTGGTCACCGTTGCTGATGCATGGAGGGCTCACAATGTTCTGACTCAAGACGTTGGTCATCATCAGGCTGGTGGTGAGGCCAAACCTCCTGCAGGCTTGGCTAAAACGGTTGATGAGTCTCTGTAGAGCTTCCTTGGAGTGTGCAGTCACGGCTGTGTCATCTGCAAATGACATCTGTCAGAGAAGTCTTGGCGTGGAGACGTGTCAGGTTGAACAGACCCCTGTTGCTCCTTGTATGGATGTACATACCATCTTCAGTCGAGCTGGAGGCATATGAGAGCAACAGGGACAAGAATGTGCCAAAGAGGGTTGGGGCAAGAACACAGCCCTGTTTCACACCATTTTTGATAGGGAAGGCGTCTGAGAATGAGCTGTTCTAATCGGAGGTGCCCAAGACTTCTGTTGACAGAGAGATCAAGTGACCTGCATGCATATACAAACCAGCTCCAGGAGTCATGAGTATGTTGCTTCACATGGTGAGTGGATTACTTCTGCTTGGAAGTGTGATTGCTCATTGAAGATGAAGAAGTTGTGCCCACTAATGAGCTCTAGAGCGGCATCTCCCAGATTAAGAAAAGTTTTCTTGGCAGAAGTCAAAGGGATAAACTTGCAGTTTCAGACAAAGAGTTTCCTTCCTGATGAGGCTCTTTCATTTTGTGTATATATTATAAGGTTCATGTATGTGGACAGGCGGAACACGTTAATATAGTAGAGCAAAATTTGGTGGAATTTAAGTTTTGGGGATTTATTTTACAGATGATGCCCTCTGTGAAAATATATCTATGAAAATAAGCTGCTTGGGTAGTAGGAACCAAGTTGTGGGCCTGCCTCCCGAACTGATCCCTGGCAGGAAATCTTAATAAAGATCTATGTAATGCCCCAACAATGCTCCTTAACTGGGAAGCCCTTTCAGCTAAGATGGTGTTGATTTTATTTTGTAGCCCTTCCAGGCATCTGCTTGTGTGGCAAAGTACAATTTCGAGAACCTAAACCTGTGGCCCTCTAGGTGTGGTTGGGCTGCAACTCTTCTCATCCCTGACCAGTGACCATGCTTGCTGGGGCTGATGGGAGTTGGAGTCCTCAAGGGCCATGTGCTCCCCAGTCCCCACCACCCTCCTTCCCTGCTTGGAGGAGACTGTGGTTCATGAGAGCTCAGAGAATACATCCCTGGCTAACATTCCCTATAGAGATGAATGTGAATGGAATGCCTCTTTTGAGGTAAGATCTAAGTTGCGTAGCTTTCCCAACTGACTTTCCAGTTTTTTTATTGCCTAATCCAGCAGCTGATCATTTAGTTGGTAGACGCAATAAATATTTCTTTGTGTAAACACACTTTCTTGAATATCAGTATGAATACACACACACACACAAAAATCTACTTTTTATAGTTTCATGGAAAGGTTAAACAGAGGTTGTGTTAGTTCAGAGCAAATAACATTCATAAAACTTTCCAGAGGCAATAAAGAGTTTGGTCTAAGAGAAAAATCAATAGTAAAGAGTTGATAACACCACTGGTATTTATAAAAATAAGTTTACAGTTCTCTGCCTTGGAGAATAATAACACGAGAAGCAATATATCCCACACAATGGAGATTCACGTTTTATATGATCAGATTTGATAGGCCTCTGGAAAGCATTTGATAAAGCCTCTAGAATATTGTAATAATGCACACATGTTTTTCTGTGGACAGCCTTTTCTCTTGAGAATCATTCTTGAGTCCCTTGCTGCATATTCATATCCTGTTTGTAAGAATCCAACATATACATTAGATATTAAAGATATGAAGAAAATATGATTGCTCACTCTCTGGAGCCAACAGGAGAGTAGAACAGGGCCTGACTAAATGTGAGCCCCACCTGTGGAACTGGACAGGATATTTTATGTGAAATAGAAAAGCAAGTTTTATTTGATCTTTGAGGCCACTGAACAGTGGGAATCCAACACAGCCTGGTTGCTGAGGCTGCAGACCTATAAATGGGAGAAAGCTCTATTCTGAAGAGACATGGATGGGATTGCATTGCGAAAGTGTTGAATGCTCAGTACTCATGGCTTCTTAGGCCATATTTTGACAAGCTGGCTTTTGCAGTGCGCACAATGTGGCTGCTGCAGCTGCTCTGCTATGGAGCTCTTCACAGGGAATGAAGCAGTTAATAACATGGGAAGGAAAGGGCATTCGACATGAACTTGAAATCAGTACTTAGAATAAGGCGCTAATTTTTAGTTGTTGGTTTTTGTCTCTTTTGATTTCCAAATCCCCACTGCTCTCCTGTTTTCAGTTATTTTCTCTACTGCCCATTTTTGGCATCAGCAGCAGCCGATCAGGGTGCCTTTTCTCCCACAACATGCCTATATAAGCTGAGTCTAAAAGGAGAAATCGGAAGCTCCCAACCTTTCTTTTCTTTTTACAATATTTCATGCAGGGGGGGACAGAGGGGGCATCTCTCCCTGCTCACTCACTCACCAACCACCCCCCTCCACAGCTCACTCAGAGAGAGATTGCATAGCTAGAGGAGCCTTAGAAAAAAGTTCTCATCTGTGCCAATGGGGGCCTCTTTTCTGAGGCTCCTAGCCTTGCAATTGAGGTGAGAGAGTAAAGAAATCAGCCCCCTTCCTGTCTGCTGCCTACCCTGCCAGTAAGATGTGCACTTCCCCATACCTTTAATTGCTGAATAACTAATTAAAGATGCATGGTTTGGATTACTGTGATCCACTCTACTTGGGGCTGCCTTTCAAAAGTGCTCAGAAACTTCAACTTGAGCTTTTTTGACAGCTTGCCTGTGCCCGGGAAATCCCAGGTGTATGGCACCCCTAGGCTCCAAGAGCTTCAGCCAGATTGCTGACGGGGCTAGTTATAGGGAGCAGGTGACTCTTTTGTTAGAACAAGCTTTGCGTGGCTGATTGCAGCCTCTGGGAGCTTGGAAACAGGGCTGGTGGCTTTGCCGGAGGAGAAGGCACAGCAGCAGGAGGCCTGCCTATCCACGTTTCAAGCCACTGGGGGAAATGAGGGGGGTTTTGCCAGAGCAGAGTGGTCTATCCTGGGACAGAGATGTGGGAGGAGCTTCTAGAGAGAAGGAATATCACCCATTGCAGGAGACAACCCCCTGGAGGAATGTCACGCACAGAAGCAGGACTGTCAGGAGACATGCTGTGTCACTGGAGCTGCAAAATCGATTCCATGCTCTCACTTTGGACGCCAAGGAGCCAGGACAGCAGTTGCAGACCTCAGAATACACTAAGGTGGCTGTGGAAGGTACAATGCACAGAACAATTCCTATGTATTGATGGTAGGTGACCTTTGATAATCTTGGTTGCCCTTCTCAGCACACGTTCCAGCTTGTCAACATCCTTCTAAAACTGTGGTGCCCAGAACTGGACACAGTATTCCAAGTGTGGTCTGACTAAGACAGAATAGAGTGGGACTATGACTTCCCTTGATCTGGATCTGGGCACTATGTTTCTATTGATGCAGCCTAGAAGAGCATGAGCCTTTTTTGCTGCTGCATCACATTGTTGGCTCATGTTAAGCTTGTGGTCCACCAAGACCCCCTAGATCCTTTTCACAGGTGTCCCTCATCTTATATTTGTGCATCTGGTTTCCCTGCTTAAGTGCAGAACCTGACATTTTTCCCTGCTGAAATTCATTTTGTTGGTTTGGGCCCAGTTCTCCAATCCGTTAAGGTCATCTTCAATCCTGGATCCATATTCTGTGGCATTAGCTACCCCTCTCGGTATGGTGTCATCTGCAAATTGGATGAGCATCCCCTCAATTCCTTCATGCAAGTCGTTTATAAGGATGCTGAACAGCAACAGGCCCAGGACGGAACTCTGTGGCACCTCATTTATCACGTTTTCCATGAGGAACCATTAACAAGTACTCTTTGGGTTCGGTCAGTCAAGCAGCTACAAATCCACCTAGCAGTTACCTCGTTCACCCCACATTTTACCAGCTTCTTGGCAAGAATATCACGGGGGACTTTGTCAAAAGCCTTCCTGAAATCAAGATACACTATGTCCACAGCATCCCCCAATCCACCAAACTTGGAAGTCCATCAAAAAAAGAAATGAGGTTCATCTGGCATGACTGTTAAATCTTTTATATTTATATATAATTTTAATTCTATAAATGTTTAATTGATTTTAATGATTCCACCTCTGTGTTCTTAGCTCTTCCAATTTTATCTGTAAACGGAAAGCCAGGGTAAAAAATAAATATGCAATGATAACAATACCTAGCTGGATGCTAATTTATGCAAACACCTAGGACTCTGCTACATTAGTCAAGAAATAGTGTTTTGTATGCGTTATAAACACGTAACACCAGATGGCACCAGAGAGCAAATAAATTCTAAGTGATTTTCCATAGCTTTCCCCCCCTTTTGTTTAATCTCTGATTTGTTTGCAGTGTTTTTTTAATCTCTGATTTATTTATAGCGTTTTTTCCACCCCTATCTTCACCTTTAAACCTATTTTGGTTTTACAGATCTTCATTGCACATTGCTTCCTCGCACAAGGTTACATCTTCCTCCTTCATTACTTTGTTCTCTCTGTCTTTGAATGTAGCTTGCATCTAGGAGACCCTTTGGCTCTCCCATCATCTCTAGCCATTGGCCATGCTTGCTAGGGCGGATCCTTGAGGCAGTTCAGCCCCCTCTGAAGGGCCCAAAGGTCCCCCT
Organism: Podarcis filfolensis; assembly: GCF_964270895.1. NCBI lineage: Eukaryota > Metazoa > Chordata > Lepidosauria > Squamata > Lacertidae > Podarcis > Podarcis filfolensis. The sequence goes on along the minus strand of NC_139614.1, from coordinate 1,219,981 downwards.
TCTGATTTATAAGACCACTCCATGGTCTTTAAAAAGTGTTTTCTTTATTCTAATTTAGAATTAAATCTCTATTGCAACTTAAATATAACAGTTAATTGTAAAGTATAGTTTCCATGTTGGTTTCAATAGCATTCATGTAAAGCAGAATTTCTTTCTTCCCCCCGCCCCCCCAACCCCAAACTAAACACCATTATCGTTTTCTCATCAGCTGCAACAGATGTCTCCTTTTCGTTTGATGTTGGAAATGGCCCTGTGGAGATCCATGTGAGGTCGCCTAGTCCACTCAATGATGACCAGTGGCATTGGGTCACTGCGGAGCGGAATGTCAAGGAGGCCAGCCTGCAGGTGGACCAGCTCCCCAAAGAGACCCGGAAGGCCCCCACGGAAGGACACACCCGCCTGGAGCTCTACAGCCAGCTCTATGTTGGTAAGTGGGTGCTCTGGGCGGCTGAGCTACCAAAGGACTGTTTAGATTAATTTGCTTTTTTTGGTAATCTACTATGAAAAGTCTTAATAACATCTTATGTGTTGTTTTTTTTAAAAAAGCCAAAGACCAGAATGACAGTGTTTTCCACCACATGCATTGGGGCCTTGATGTTGTGAGACAGGTTGCCACAGAGGTCAGACGCCTTGGCCTGAATGCTGGGAAGGGGCTCTCCAGCATCATCTCCAAGACCACCTCCATCAGCTCACTGAGTGGTGGGATGGGCTGAACATCAGCAGCATTTAGTTCTGTCTCTCAGCTTCAACTCTGGAAATAAACCTTCAAATCCAGTCCCAGATTGGACTGTAGTCCTGATGAGAGAGATTGCATTTTTATGGGCAATGGCAATGCACACACACACACACACACACACACACACACCCTCCGGTCTGCGCTGGTGCTGCATCCAGAACTCTGGGGTGCCGAGAATGAAGGGGGTCGCCTGGTAAATGGGTGCACTGAATGGACGAAGAGGCTGGGGGGGGTGCAGTGGCAGTTGCTTATAGGAAGCAGGAAAATAAGGAAGGGCTGGTTAAGGTATTAGTTGGTAATGTTGGTAAATGAGTGTTTTAAATTTATCTTTAATTGATTTATTGAGCCAAATTGATTTACTTGGCCTAATTTCCAGATGTTCAAAGATGATGCATGCTTTGTTCCCACTTAACAAAAGAAAGGCTCTTGGGGCCTCTAGGTCTATCTTGGCCTGCAAAACTGTGAAGCTGGAACATTTTGAAAGTCAATGGGGAAACCGAACTCCCTGTTTCCTCATATTAGAGTTATATCTTGTATTTGCATCTTCTTTTATTGTCTGAAAATTGTTTCTTTTTTACATTTTATCCATTTTGTTCAATAAAGGTTTGAAGGTTTAATATTACCAAAACACTTTAATAACCGTTGACAGCAGCAGCCTGAGCTCAGGACTACAGTGGTACCTCAGGTTCCATACGCTTCAGGTTCCATACGCTTCAGGTTACAGACTCCGCTAACCCAGAAATAGTGCTTCAGGTTAAGAACTTTGCTTCAGGATGAGAACAGAAATCGTGCTCCGGTGGCGTGGCAGCAGCAGGAGGCCCCATTAGCTAAAGTGGTGCTTCAGGTTAAGAACAGTTTCAGGTTAAGTATGGACCTCCGGAACGAATTAAGTACTTAATCTGAGGTACCACTGTATTTGGATTACTAGTAGCCATATAACTGGGGGTAAAAAAACAGTGCCACTCCTATCACAGGAAGCTTGAAATTGGTTTGGCTAAGTCTCTGTTAGGGCTGGGCTCTAAATTCATTTGCACAAGAATGGCGCTTATCTTAATTGCATGTCTCCTACCTTCAGAATGATTAGCAGTAAAGAGCAATTGGTCATAATGTTGACTGGTTCAGGAGATAGTTGTAACTCATTCTGGGCATCCACTTGCTTAGGAAGCTGTCAGTGCTGGGAGTCAGTGTGCCTTCCCATGCTTACAACCAGTTTCACAGAAGGGCTCCTTGGGAATGAATGTAAGGGGGCCAGACCTAGTTTCCCTTACCCCCAACCCCACTCCCCCAACCCAGTTTCCAGGCAAGGCCTTCTGGGAGAGTCGCCAGTCCCTCCACACACCTCTCTCCCCAGAGGTCTGCCCATGGAGGGGGGGGGGAATCTGTGGAAACAATCCCTGGCTCTTCTCTTTTTGACCCTCCTGTGCAATATGTGAAAGCGGTTATTCGCCATCTAGAAGGAGCATCTTTCGACTGAGCATTTTCCATTCTTGCCCAGGTGCCGCAGGAGGACAGAAGGGGTTTCTGGGCTGCATTCGCTCTTTAAGAATGAACGGTTTGACTCTGGATTTAGAAGAGAGAGCCAAAGTCACCCCTGGTGTGAAACCTGGGTGCTCAGGCCATTGCACCAGCTTTGGGATGTACTGCAAGAATGGTGGCAAATGTGTTGAAAAATACCATGGCTACTCTTGTGACTGCTCTGGGACAGCATACGACGGTCCATACTGCAAAAAAGGTAACATTTTACATAGGATCATGGCACCATTTCCGAGTGTAGCACATGGACATTGTGGATCATAGTTTGTTAGACAAAAAATACCTCCCCATCACAGACTGGAGCCAGCTGAATGTGTACAAGCCGGAAGGGGCGTAGAGCAGGTTTCTCCAGATGTCTGGATTCATACATATGCGCCAACTTACAGGGCAGATGGGGGGGGTGTCCCGCATGTGTGCAATGTCACACGGACATGCTAAGCATCCCGAGAGCTGGCTTCTCCACCCTTCCGCAGCTCCTGTCGATCTTGCGCCCAGCAGCCGGCCATGAAAGCCGTGACTCTGCGCTTGGCCCCCTGAATATTGAGCCAATTAATGATGCAGGGCCCCCAGAGAGCTCAGCCCCCCTCCAGTGGTGCCCCTGGATTCATCTATACCTTCCAGCAGTGCTAGGGGAGAATCAAGAACTTGCGGAGAGATGGGGGGGGGCATCAAGTGAGCAGCAGAGGAGGCGGGAGAGAGGGTGGAGGAGGTGGGAGCGGGAGGCAGAGGCGGGCAAGATGCTGCTCTTGGGGCGCTGTGAGAATGCACCTTCAGTTGTTGCACTATTGATGTGTCTTGCTCTAAGGGATGGTAAATAATTGCAGTAACAACCAAGTTGTTACGACATTTTCTTTTTTCTCAGTAAAATAATGCAGGGAAGCTCCCCTCCACTTCCTACTCATCTCCCTGCCTAGTCTAGTCAGAAACTCATAGCAGAGGTCTAGCTGACAAATAAAAAGAAAAGAAAATGAGAGAAAAAAGAAAGAAACAGAGGAGGAAGGATCACATGCATTATTAGCCTAATAAAGGGTAAAGTGTATTATACTAATTCGGTCCTTATCTTCTAATGCTGTGTCCTCATGTGCTCCTCCATAGTCTCTCCAAGACTATTTCTGCATGTGCATGAGGAATAATGTTTTAGGTCTAAACAATTGTATTCGCTCATTGGGCTGCAATGTGACTTTTCATTATTAGCATGTCCCCATTTATGTCTTTCTGCCACATTACATACGTTTATTTATAAAACTGAGAGATTGGTAACCATGACTAGACGCAAAATAGTACAGAGCAATTCCCGCCCTCTCTCTTCCTCTCCCAGCCCTACGGGGGATAGAATAGCAGCTGCTACACTCCCTTATAGTGTAGTTTTTCTACTCTGTGTAAAAGTGAGAAATATACTGATATTGTGTTTCCAAAGATCTGAATTTATTGCATGGTTTGATGCCCAAAATAAGTACAGCAGGCTGGACAAAAATGACTTTGTCAGATTCAATTTGTCAAAACTGATTGCTGCAATCTAAAAATTAGTTTTAGAAGTGGGGCCTTTTAGCGAGGTCAAACTGTAGAGAGGCACTTTCAGAGATTATGGGAAAGTGAGAACCCTAAAGAAGGGAGAGCAATAATTTGTGGATAATTTAAGAAAACAGAGAGGAGCAGACCCCCCCAAAGTTCTTCTCACTCCCAGGGAAATGTTGGAGCACCTGCTTTCTAAGGGACCCTGTGGCACATCTTAGAGATGACTCTGAGTGGACTAGAACATATAAAGCAAAAGTGCTGAGATCTGATTTGCAAAGCAGACTAGGGGCCCGTTCAGACCAGACTTGAGACAGGGCAGTCATGTGTCCTAAATTTAGAGAGGACCATCCTCTGTTTTAAGCACTGTCCAGTCCAGTCCAGTCCAGTTTAAAAATAAGGAAGTCCAAGAAGGGGGAGCAGGGCTCTTGAAATTGTCCAGCAATAGTCCCCACCTGGGCAGCAGACACAGGTCACCTGGTCAGAGTCTTCGCCACTATGGCGAGCTACATGAGATTTCTTTAAACGATAGCAATTGTTTCTAAATTTGAATCTATACATATTAATTAGGGTGTGCAAATGTTGTGCATGTCATTGTCCTCTCTTTTCGCAAAGCATTCCTATTTTGAGGGGTGCATAAGTGGTCACCCTCGGGGGAGGAGCAGGAACATGCCTGCCCAGCCAGTCTTTCGCACCTCCAGACCATCCAGACACCAGCACATTGTGTGTCATATTTGCATAGGGGTCAATACCTGAAGTCCAGCATGTATTGGCCCAATGGCACATTCATTAACTCACTGAAAACCCAGGAGGTTACTCCATGGTTTGGGCCTATGGATGTCACAGGCGTTCGCTAACTCTGATGTCTGAAATGCAGCCCTCTGGCAGCCTCCAAGGAGGAAGACGTGTGCCTTGTGGGTGCCATAGGCAAGAACATTGCTTTACATGCACAGAGCCTCGTTCAGTCTGGCTGCGAGACAAGAAACTGCACATATTCCAGTAGTGAAAATAGATCCTTCTTTATCTTACACAACAGTGACTTTCGATTTCAATGCATTTACAGGACCGGTAAATAGGAATGATACAAAAGAATCTAAGCAAATAAATGCTGCTGGCACTGAGGACCAGCCTAGATTGGTTTATAACTAGCAAGCACTTCTCAGGGTGAGCGTGGGCCACACACTATGGGAATATTTTTATTGATGAAATTCATGCTTGGAATTCCTGATTGATGGCTGCTGTGAAATTGCACCACTTCCCGTCTTTGGAGGCCCCGATCTCGCCTATGAGTGACACTTCAGGTGCCGGAGATTTGCAGCAGCTGGCCAAGGACATAGCTGTCAAAATGGAGTTTGACATTTCTTTCTATTAGGAGCTTTTTCGGGTGGGGCGGGGTGTAATCAGCTGCAATTGTTCTTTCACTGATCTGAGAAATTGTTATGAGGAGCGGCTGAAATGAGTCTGCAGTCCCAGAGATTGCTTTGCTGACCTCATTTTGCCCTTAGTTTACGTATGTTTCCCCTTCTTTGTGGAAGCCGCCCAGCAGCACTTAATGGCATTTCTGAGGGCTGAACCAGTTTGTATTCATTTTGGCATTCTTATTAGCTTGCTGCCTAAGCAGAGGGGCTGGGGGACATATCCTGAAATTAATGGGCTTGTTTTTATATAGGAACGGACTATCTGAGGTGAGGAAGATATCCCTCTCCATCTTCACATAAGAGACGAGAGAGGATTTGGCCACTGGGCAAAAGAGCAGGGGAAAGCGTTTGACTGCAGCAGCTTTTGCAGAGCTCCCCTCCTCACAGCTTTCATGCTCTCGCTGACTCTTTGGGCTCCACTGTGCTCTGGGCATCTCAGTTATGATGGCCTTGGCAGTGTAAACTGCCTTCAAGAATTGATAGAAAGGGGAGCTATAAATTGTGTTTCAGCACAATCCTAGCTGTGTCTTACTCAGAAGCAAGTCTTGTGGGGTTAGGGCTGCAGCCATCCTGAGCAGAAAAGTGTTGCTGCTGCTGCTGCTGCTGCTGCTGCTGCTCCTGGTCCCGCTTGCAGGTTTCCCACGGGAACCTGCTTGGCCACTGTGACCAGATAGGCCTTCGGTCGCATCCAGCGGGGCTCTTAGGAGCAGATAAAGAAAAGACCAGGTGTCTATCATCAAAATTCATCCTAATCCAAATAGGACCCTGTTGCAAGACTCCTTTGCCTCGCTTCTAGATGAATTGGAGTATAATTTTGCCATTTTTGTATGTCCCAAAATTGCAATGAAAATATATGGAAACCTAAGAGTTGCTTACAAATGCTGGAAAAGTCTACATTTTGTAATGGTCCTGGAAGAAAGAATATTTGCACCTTGTGCTAAGATATAGGCTGCTTAATTAATGTCCAGCATCGCTATCCAAAACCATCATCACTATTTATAAAACTCCCAAAACCATTGAAAAAAGTGTCTTAATTCACATGGATATAACAGGAAGAAGTGCATCAGCAGCATCTCCTTTCACTGCCCAACAACAAGAACTGGAGGTTTATAATGAGATGGGATAAATAACTAAATTGAATAGGAGAGAAAGGGAGTTATAAAATTAGCCAGGAAAAGATTTGGAAGTGCATCAAGTGACAGGAATGACTTCTCTTGAGGGCAGCCCACGTGGTCTGCCCTGGTAAAGCAGAGCCCGCAGGTAAGTCAGGAGGGTGCGCTGCGTGTGTGTCGGGATCGCGGCTGGACTTCGGGGTCATCATGACACTCAGAGCCAATCTACACATTCGGAATGACCCTGGGGGGCTGTGCAGCTTTAGGGGCGACAGCTGCAGGCCAAGATTTTTGGAACCTACAAGTCCCCCACACTTTTAAAGGTTTTGATGATTAACTGGTTAAAAGGTAGACATTTGATTACAGAAATACCCACCACAGATTGATAGCCCCAGGGAATACCTCACTCCAACACATGAACCCAAACTTTTTTATTGATGCCCTTACTCATTTCAAGCAGTTGCCTAGGACCTCTTCACACAACCCTGGCGTCTTCAATCATGGCCTCTGAAGAAGCACTTGAAACGTCTGTGGGTGGAAGCAGTCATCTGCATGCCAGTCATGCCCTTAGAAGCGCCATTTTGTGGGCAAAATGCTGTTGAACCATAAAGTGGGTCAAACCCAAAGTAGTGTGGCTCACGGTTGGTAGTGTCCGCATGTAAGTTTGAGATTTTCATTATCAAGCAAAAGGGATGAAATTGGATCTAACAAAAAAGGAAGGTGTAAAATGGAATTGCTTTTCATGTTAGTATTTTGGAGGAGATTTATGGTGGAATGACAGCTATAAATCTATCACAGAGAGCTCTGAAAAGAAAGGATGGACTGTTGTTTTATGTGATTGCACCAGGGACACTTCTAAACACATTAATTCATTTTTTGGGAAAGCAACAAAGTGCAATACTTGCTAGTGTTAGATTTAACAAAGTCTTGTGAAATTGCTTCATTCAAATCGTTTCCAGGTGTTGCCCCATTCTCAGCAGTTTCTTTACTGGGCATTTGCCTGCCCATCCATCACATCTGTCCAGACTGGCCCATTGTTCTAGTAAATTGAGAGATGAGCTGATGATAAGATTACGATAATTATAGTGTGTGTCCATCCAAATATGTCATAGTACTGTAACTTCCTTTTTCTTTTTTCCCCTCTCCAGACGTGGGCGCTTTTTTTGAAGAGGGAATGTGGCTCCGGTATAATTTTTCATCTGTGGGGAATAACGTGAAGGACTTAGGTAGCAGAACTCTCTTGAGCTCAAAGGAAACAGAGAACGTTGTGTCAGACCAGAGCCTGAAGAAAGAAGAGCTGAGCTTTAGCTTCAGCACTAACAAAGCCCCCTGTATCCTCCTGTATGTCAGTTCTTACTCCCAGGACTACATGGCTGTGCTGGTGAATCCCTCCGGTAAGTGCTTTGTCTTTGCTCTCCTTATGTGAAAATTCCTCTCCTTATGTGTTTATTATACTGTTACAAAAGTTGGGTGCTTGCTCCTCTCTCTGCTGAGCGGCAGCAAAAACCCATGGAGTTCCAGGCACTCGCCCAGGGTGACAGTGTCCCTTTGGAGAATTGAGACAAAACGGAGACTGTCGTAGCTTTAAGAAACAGGGTGTGTCAGTCTGCATGGGGGGAGTCCAGACCTTGCAGCATGTTCATCTCAAGAGGGGCTTGACCTGCACAGCTGTGCAACCATGGAGTCCAAGGCATCTCATCCTTGCCAGTTTGGGGATAGCAGAGAGTTGTAGCTGCTTTGTTGTTGAGATGTTGGCCCCATCATCTTACCTACAACTCCCCTTGTACCGTGTGCAAGTTCTGCTTTGAAGCATGTCACACGGGAACAAACCCTCGGGAAACCATGGCTGAGGACAGTGCTGTGGCAAACCTGAGCTTGCTTCTGTGGAATGTGTGAAATGGCCTTCGGACCTCAAATCATTACAATCGCACATTGCCCTGGACCCAGAAACATCATAAAGAGGTCACTGAAATGTCACTAAAAGGGCAGAATGGGGGTGGGGTAGGGTGGAACGGGCTATTTGCAGGGTTTTTCAGTGGGTTTCAATTATACGTGATTTCACCGACATGTGTTGTGCCTCAGAACATAACCCCCACATCACAATGACAGGATGTAAAAACTAAAAAGTTGCAATTTTTATAGAAAAAGTTCTAGAAAACAGATAACAATAACTGAATAGTTGAATGTTATTTTCTGTAGGAAACTTGCAGATTCGATACAACCTTGGAAGCACTAAAGAGCCGTATAATATTAATGTAGATCACAGGAACGTGTCAAATGGACAACCACACAGCGTTAACATAACACGGCAAGGAAGGTTTATCAGTCTCCAGGTAAATGTGCTGTTATGGGGTCATTGGTAACATTAATGGTAAGAATGTGGAATTTACAAATGGAATACAGCAGAAGGTGGAGGAATCTAAGCCAGCCAGGCATCAAACACAGATGGGATGCTCATTCCTCCTTTGGTCAGAGAGAGAAAGGGGGTTGAACAGTGTTTCCCAAAGTGGGCGATGCTGCCCCCTGGGGGCGTTGGAATGATCCTGGGGGGCGGTAGCAGTCTAGGCTAGGGTGCAATTGGGGGGGCGGCATTGAATAAAAATAAAGGGGTGGGGGAAGCATAAAGAAAGAAGAGAAGAACATTATTGAAAACTGTACATGTTTCATCTGTTGTGTAATGATGCTTACCATCCGGTTGGGCGCCATTGTGGGACAGTGACAGCGCCTCCCCTGGAGGTGAGGGGTTTTCCCAGGCTTGAGGAAACCCTTTTTGCAGCTTGCCTGCCTCTTTGGCAAAGGCCAGGTGGGCTGTGGCCCCGGCCCCTCCCTGACGGCGGATCAGACTGTTTGTTTGCTTAAAGAAGGGAGATTTCCACGGGGGCACTGAGTAGGTTTTTTTCTTGAAAAGAGGGCAGTAGGCAGTATTCGACTCCAATCAAATAGTTGGCAAAGGCTTTTGTAGGAGTTGACCTACATTTATAATTACATCATGATGAATGAATATTAAAGACAGAAAAGCCTTGCAAAAACCTAGGAGTGCACATGCACACACTTTGCTTAGAAACAGAACTTTTGTTTAGGACATGCGACTATAACTGTAACCTTTTTTAAAAAAGACTTTAGTTGTTGTTTTGCACTTCCTGTATAGTGTTCTGTTTTATTTGCTTGGTTTTATTTAATTTTTAATTGTCCCTGAGCTTTTCTGTTGTCAAGCAAGGACCAGAACTGTTCAGCCTCATGAATGTTAGTCTTCAGTATTTGGCATGAAGGGAGAAGATCTGTGCAGGGAGAGAGACCTGGCCGTTGGTTGTGCTTGTCTGGCCTCCCTGGGCTGCTGAGGTCCCCTCTGAGTTCTGAACACCTGGGAGCCCTCCTTTTCTCTCCCCTTCCAGCAAGATCGGACTCTGAGAGAAGGGGCTTCTCCTTCCTCCCTTTTCAGCGCTGAGTTCCAGGCGTGCCGCAGAGATCCCTGGCGCATCCAGTTTTTCTCCTGAACCTGGTGCAAAGAAGTCTCATCCCCTTTCCTGATCAGAGGGAACCATTCTGCTTAGTACTGAGCTGGTGCTCAAACTCAGCAGGATCACTCTGCCTTCATAGGGGCTGATGCGAAGAAGGAGCAATCCTGCTTTCTTTCTTTTTTTAAAAAAGACTGTACTTGAATATATATTCATTGGCTGATTGTTTTTCTTACTAATAATTGTGATTTTACTAAAACAAAATATTCTTTTGCAACTTACACATCTTCAAAATATATTCCTTTTGTCCTTCACCTTTTGATGAAGGATGGTACACTGTGAGCCTGTGGACAAGGCTTGCCTTATCTTTTAATATCTGTATAGCACTTAGAAAGTTTTAAGTACAATACAAGTATTGTTATTAATGCAGAAACTCCAAGTGTTTTCCAGGGACAGTCCAGGATTTACAGAAGCTGTCCCAGTTTCTGATTTGATCCCAGAATATCCCGCTTTTCCTTAGGTCGCCCCTATTTCCATCAGTGAAATTTTGGAGGGGCTGCAGTTATGCGACCCCCGAGCCAAGGAGATAAGTGACTCTACAACCTTTCAATCCTGCCCACCTAGCAGCCCGAAAGCACGTCAAAGTGCAAGTAGATAAATAGGTACCGCTCCGGTGGGAAGGTAAACGGCGATTCCGTGTGCTGCTCTGGTTCACCAGAAGCGGCTTTGTCATGCTGGCCACATGACCCGGAAGTTGTCTGCGGACAAATGCCAGCATCCTCAGCCAATAAAGCGAGATGAGCACCGCAACCCCAGAGTCATCTGCGACTCGACCTAATGGTCAGGGGTACCTTGGCCTTGACCTTTACAACCTTTAGAAGGCAGCCCTGGATATTTTATTATGTTTTTATATATGTTGGAAGCTGACTGGGCAAGCCAGTCAGGTGGGTGGGGTGGGAGGAAGAAGAAGAAGAAGAAGAAGAAGAAGAAGAAGAAGAAGAAGAAGAAGAAGAAGAAGATGCTGTCCCTATTTTCATCAGAGAAATGTTGGAGCGTCTTTTTACCACAACAAGATATTTCAACTCTTAATGTCTCACTCCCTGATAACCACTAGATGGCAGCACATCATAACTTTTTGAAAGGCTCTTCTCCTGTTTTCCTTATTCCCACATATTATATTATTATTGGTAGCTAGTTATCAGAAATTAGTCAGCCATTATTGATTTCTGGACACCCGCAATTCCTATTTGAGGATAAAGAATCACCATGTGTGTTAAGTTGTGGGTGAACATACCAGACGACACAGCGATTCTTCAAACAGCTCTTGTTTATTCACAGGCCAGAACAGAACTGAGCTGAAGGGTTCAGCCAGCCTGCTTCTATAGAGCTCCACTAGAACACAACTGTAACACTTTCTGTAACTATCCAATCACTGAACATCACTTTCAATCCCTTATTTGCATATGTGGACCTGAGTGAAAACTATACAGTATCCCCCTGCTGGCCCAGGGTGAGAACTTCAGTACATAACAATGTGTGCCCCACATTCCCGGGGTATTTGAGTGTAAAGGGCATTTCTCACTGAGGCACCAAATTATTGGATTCATGATATAGATATTAATCATGGAGGGTGGGATGCTGCAATTCGTTCAGGGATACTTGCAAAGGAACATACACTTGCCAAAAGACACATACTCTCTAGTAAAAGGAAGTTGCCAGAACTTTTTCTGGAAAAAAGAAAGTGCACCCTCTTTGAATTCTGTGGTTTTACATATGAATAACGATCATCTGTTCCTGAGCAGGCCTTAGAATTAGGTAAATACAACCTCATGAACAACAGCACATGATATATTGAACTGTGTCATGATTTATTTAGCAGAAATAAAGCCAAAATGGAAAAGCCATGTGTGAAAAACTAAGTACACCTTATGATTCAATAGCTTGTAGAACCACCTTTAGCAGTAATAACATGAAGTAATAGTTTTGTGTTTTATGCATCTCTCACATCATTGTGGAGGAATTTTGGCCCATTCTTCTTTACAGCATTGCTTCAGTTCATTATGCACAGCTCTCTTAAGGTCCCGTACAGCATTTCCGTTGGGTTGAGGTCTGGACTTTGACGGAGCCATTGCAACCCCTTACTTCTTTTCTGTTGTAAATTTGCTGGTGTGCTTGGGATCCTTGACCTGTGGCATGACCCAGTTTCGGCCAAGCCTCAGCTTTCGGGCAGATGGCCTCACATTAGAATACTTTGGTGTACAGAGGAGTTCTTGTCGACTCAATGACTGCAAGGTTCCCAGGTGCCCTGTGGCTGCAAAACAAGCCCAAATCATCACCACCATGCTTGACAGTTGGCATAGGTTTGGTTTTTGCCAAATGTGGTGCTGTGCATTATGGCCAAACATCTCCACTTTGGTCTCATCTGTCCAAAGAACATTGCTCCAGAAGTCTTGTGTTTTGTTCAGATGCAACTTTGCAAACCAAAGCCGTGCTGCCATGTTCTTTTTCAGAGAGATGAGGCTTTCTCCTGGAAACCCTTCCAAACAAACCATACTTGTTTTGTCTTTTTCTAATTGTACTGTCATGAAACTTAACATTTAATATGCTAACTGAGGCCTGAGGAGCCTGAGATGTAACTCTTGGGTTTCCTGCAATTTATCTGAATGTTGCACAGTCTGACCTCGGGGTGAATTTGCTGAGACGTCCACTCCTAAGAAGATTGACAACTGTCTTAAATGTTTTCCACTTTTAAATAACACTGGTCAACAACAAATTTGTTGTCTGCGTTTTTTCAGTTGATTTAGGACGAAACTGATGCGCTGAATCCAAAAATCACATTGGTTTTGCTCAATCAGATCAAGTTTTTGAGCTATGGCACATGTCATAGAATCATAGAATCATAGAGTTGGAAGAGACCATGAGGGCCATCGAGTCCAACCCCCTGGCAAGCAGGAAACACCATAAGAGCACTCCTGACATATGGTTGTCAAGCTTAAAGACCTCCAAAGAAGGAGACTCCACCACACTCCTTGGCAGCAAATTCCACTGTCGAACAGCTCTTACTGTCAGGAAGTTCTTCCTAATGTTTAGGTGGAATCTTCTTTCTTGTAGTTTGGAACCATTGCTCCATGTCCGCTTCTCTGGAGCAGCAGAAAACAACCTTTCTCCCTCCTCTATGTGACATCCTTTTATATATTTGAACATGGCTATCATATCACCCCTTAACCTCCTCTTCTCCAGGCTGTATTTTTTTATGTTTTTGTTCACATGTACGCTTGTGTGGAGCATTTTAGAAGAAGTTGGTGGGGGTAAAATGCCATGTTGAATAATTGTTTTGATTGGAAATGATTATTTTAATGACAAGAAGTATTCAGGTCCTAGTTCTGGGTGATTATGTCGAAAAGGGATCAGTTTGAAGTCATAAAACCTCGAAATCTTCCATAAATTGGTGCGGCTGGGATCAACAGAAAGAACCGGAGCAGCCTCAAGTATCCTGATCTTCTATCAGCACGTCGTCCTGTAGCTCATTGTGATGAAATTCCAGTGCCTATCTTCGGAGAACTTCCTGACATCAGTGACAAAGATGCCTCCAGTGTTGAAGGACATGAAGAAGAAGAAGTGGTTCTTGAAGATGATGCTCCACGTCCATTTCCCCAAAAGGAGTTGAATGATCTAGTTCGCGACCTCAGCTTGTCAAAGGACTCTGCCGAACTGTTGGCATCCAGATTGAAGGGAAAAAACCTCCTCTCTGACAGTGCTCGCATCAGCTTCTTCCGCAACAGGCATCAAGAGTACCTCAGTTTTTTCTCGGAAGAGAAGGACTTGGTGTACTGTGCAGATATTGTGCAGCTTCTGCTCAAGCTTGGAGTGCCACAGTACGAACCCAAAGATTGGAGACTGTTCATTGACAGCAGCAAGCGATCACTGAAATGTGTTCTGCTACACAACGGCAACCAGTTTGCCTCTATACCCCTGGCTCCCTCGAGTACACTGAAGGAGAACTATGAAGCGGTGAAGTATGTGCTGGAGAAAATTGGTTATGATCAGCATAAGTGGTTTATTTGTGTTGACCTGAAGATAGTGAACTTTTTGTTGGGACAACAGTCTGGCTTCACCAAGTACCCATGTTTTCTGTGCATGTGGGATAGTAGGGACCGTGCTCAGCATTACACGAAGAAGGACTGGCCTGTGCGGGAGGAATTGGTGCCTTGCCAAAAAAGGAACGTCATCAACGACCCTCTGGTGGACAGAGACAGAATACTCTTCCCACCACTGCACATCAAGCTCGGCTTAATCAAGCAGTTCACCAAGGCTCTGGACAAGGATGGTGACTGCTTCACTTACTTGTGCCAGGCTTTTCCAGGATTGACCATGGAGAAGTTGAAAGCTGGCATCTTTGACGGTCCTCAGATCCGTCAGCTCATCAGAGATCCAGAGTTCGGAAACTCGATGAACGAAGTGGAACTGGAAGCGTGGAAGGCATTTGTTCTTGTAGTGAAGAACTTTATTGGCAACAATAAGGCCAGAAACTACGCAGAACTTGTCAACAACATGCTGACTGCTTTCAGAAACCTGGGCTGCAACATGAGCGTCAAGATGCACTACCTATTTTCACATATGGACCGGTTTCCTGAGAACCTGGGTTCAATGAGTGACGAGCAGGGGGAGAGATTCCATCAGGACATGAAAGAGATGGAGACCAGGTATCAGGGTCGCTGGGACGCAGTCATGATGGCTGACTACTGTTGGACTCTGAAGAGAGATCTCCCTGCCGCTGAGCATTCCAGGAGTTCCAAGAAACGGAAGTTCAAGCCCTGAAGTTTGAAAAATGGTGAACAACATGCAATTTACGTGTACTTACCTTTATCAATGCCCACCATTCAGTTTACAGTAAACCTGACCTGATGGAGAGAAACGGATGCCATTTCCTGATTCAGCAGTGCAAAAATACCCTAAATCAGTTGTAGAAATCTAGACAGCATTCAAAAAGTAAAAAATTGTTCCCCAGTGAATCTTTCTCACTGAATGATGGACATAAAATTGGTTGGAGATGGCCTTAGAACCCTTCCCAGTTTCATGGGCAGCAGCACTTGCTTCTCTAAGAGCCTTGTGTTGTCTTTCTTCTTTGGCATTGTGTTAAAACACATCTGAATGCTCCAGACCAGCAAACTGCCAAAGCTTTGGCTCTTATAGAGGTGGGCACACTTGCTGATGATCAATTAAGCAAGGGCATTTGATTAGCAGCCCCTGCCTGCTACTTAGCCTCTTAATTCCTATGGAAGCAGCAAGGGTGTACTTAGTTTTTCACACACAATTTCTCCATTTTGGCTTTATTTCTGCTAAATAAATCATGAGACAGTGTAATATGTCGTGTGTTGTTGTTCATCTGAGGTTGTGTTACCTAATTTTAAGACCTGCTAAGGAACAGGTGATTGTTCTTATGTCTTCATATGTAAAACCACATAATTCAAAGAGGGGGCACTTTATTCTCCCTGTGACTGTATATATCTCTATCTCCCGCTGGCTGGTGCTATGAAGTACAAATTCTTTTAAATCTAGTAGATATTTTCCCATTTATAAGAACACGTCCCTGACCAGCAGCATCTCTCACTATCGGCTGCCCTACACCATGGTATACGAATAGTAATAATCTCAACAACTTTGAAGTTGTCATTCTTCTGATTTCCTCCTGCTTTTTATTCAGCCTGAAAATATTCACACCTATTGCTATTGCTCAGCTGCAGGAATTCTGACAAGACTGACGCACAAGATGCCCAGTGCTCATCAGTTTCCCTCTGGCACAGCTGCCGGTTTTTCACCCTTGAACTGGGAGAACGGGGGTTGCTACCTGCTTTCATGTGACCAGGCTGGTGTCCGCATTTGCTCCCTAAGCCTCATGTTTTCTAAAGAAAGAAAAGGAAGCACAACCTTTTTCTTTTGGTTATGACCTCAGATGGTTGGCCACTTTAAACCAGCCTCAGAGACATTAATATTCTAGTTCCTCTTAGGAAATCTGGGCTCAGTTCTCCTCCGCTCCTTTCTCCCTCGCTCTCTTTGCCTGCTTGCTTTTTCCCTTTCCACTTCCCTGTTTATATCCATCTGGCTTTTCTGTTTAGACGGGGGCACCAGTCTTTTCTCCTCACCTGGCAAGTGTCTAGCCCAGGGTTGTCCTGAACATTGCAATGCTGAGCAGAAAAGATGGTGTAGCTTTCTATGTCAGCTTTGAAAGGGAGGGTGAAAATGCAGCTCCTTTTCTGTCAGCATCACTCAGGAAAATTAGTAAGGAATTGCGGAAGCCCTCCTAACACACATCAACACAGGGGGGCGTTGAAATTTACTCTCTTTCTCTGAACGCCCAAATGTAGCTTTCTCCCAAAAGAAGGAGATCGTTGCCACACCAAGATCCACATGGCATTAGGTTCCAGAGGTCCCAGGCGTGCTCAGAGTTTGTGTCCTTTTGGAAATGAGGCCCAGCAGAGACTCTGGTGGGGTCTTTGTAATATATGCCTTATTTACACCTGAAATTGTGATGGAGGGGTTCACAGCATTAACCCCCCACAGGGTCTTTTTTCTTCCATAGCCACAGCCTTGGATTCAAACAGAAATTAAACGTTGCTCTCAAACATTGCTCTGGCTCTCTCCAACTTGCTTCTTTACTTCTAAGTCACCTCACTGCCCCATCGCTGCTCTCAGCTGGCTTTTCTGTGGAGGGAGGGGGCTCCACCCATTTGACGAATGTCACTGAGCCCTTTAATCCCCCATCACCTCACCTGGAAGCTATAACAACAACAACAGCAACAACAACAATTTTATTATTTATACCCCTCCCATCTTTTAACCCTTGCTGGAATCCCAGGGGTTAGAGGGGTCCAACATTCCTGCCCCCAAACTCATAGCACTAGGTTTGAGTTACAACACTGTGCCAGACCTTGGCTATTAATAGATGTATTCCTTCTGCTCTATTATTTTCAATTGTTGTACTGTTAATTAATTAAGAAATTAATGATGAAAGCAATCATAATTCAGAATTCAGCAGATTTCATGTATTCAAGTATGTCAGATTCTGACATGAGCAAATGATCTCAAAATGTGTTTGGAGTTCTGGTTTTGTTTGTAGACAAAAGTCAGAATTGGGTGTGTAATTTGAATTGAAACTCAAAATCTAAAATCTGGTTTTTCAACAATAACAGAGTTTGGTGCTTTGCTATTTGATTTTATTACATGAAATATGAATTGTCTCACTTTACAATGTGTTCAACCCTGAACAGAAATCTGATAGATAAACATAAAAGGATAAATGTCCTTCATTTCTAAAGCAGACAGTTCAGCAAACCAAAAGACGTGAGCCTGTGAACGGGAGTGGATGGGAGACTGATAGCAGCACCATGTTTTGGCTATTTCTCTTCCCCACTGAGGCTTGACCCTGGCTCTCACGGCGGCTGCTGCTGCTGCTGCTGCTGGAATGTCCTGCTTATCAGGGTGAAGCCAGCAGCCCCAAGCAGAAGTGTCGGCTTAGTGAGGGTAACCTCCTCCAGGAAGACCCGGCTGGGTGGCAGCCTTCTCAAAGCCTGGCTTCTTTGCTTTTGTCTTTCTCCAGCTGGACCTCTACCCTGCCCTCACCTACACCCTGCCAGCAGCATCAAGCCTCCAGTTCCACTCACTGAAGTCACTTTTCCTAGGAAAAGTAATAGGTAAGGATCTGTTTTTAAGAGCTTTTGTTTCTTGGTTTGCTTATGGCTGTAGGGTTTAATCAGAGGGTTAAGCCTATAAAGTTATAAGGCCCAGATTATGATTAAATGGCATTTTTAAAAAATTGTGGCTGCTTTGTTCTATCAATTTATTGCAGACCCTTCATTAACTTGAAGCGACTGCTCTGTTGGGATTATAGTGTTATGCAGTCAAACAACTAAAAGGCAGGTGAGTGAAACATGCAGGTGCCCGGGGCTGGAGGCTGGCATTGGAGCATCTGAGTCTTAGGGATTCTGCTGTTCATGTGCTTATTTATTAATTACTATAATTTAATAAATTTGTATACGGCCCTTCATCCAAAGATCACAGGGCAGTTCGCAGCACAAAGTTAATGGGTGGAGATCAGGAGTGGCACAGTCAAAGAGCTGCAAGCAAGTAGCTGTAACAGCAGACTTGTATCCACAGTAAATATCAGGGTTTGGACACTGGCAGGGAAGAGCCCTTTGCAGTTCTGTATCTAACTAGACATGGCACCATCCAGCCTCTGAATTAGATAGGAAATGTATTGTGGTTGGGTCACCGGTGCAATGAAGTCATCACTCCGTGCCAAGACCTGGAGGCTGAGAGTCTGCAATTGCCATGAATGGAATTCCCTCACTTCACAATATAGTCCTGGGCCTTGTAAGATACACTTTACGGGTGCCTGTGTGCATTTGCTAGAGGTGCTTTGAAGTGTTGACTTGCAAGCACTTGCTGACCAGCTGATGGCCAGCGATGGCTCTGTGGCCAACAATCAGCTGGCCTTAGTTGCACCAGCACAGCCAAGCAACTTGGATGCAAAGTGCTGGAGGAAACGCTTGGAATCCAAACCCCTTTCTGTTTAGGGGGGTCTCCTTTTCTGCAGAGACTCCCAAGACTGATTGGGGGCTACAGCAAGTCTCTTTAAAGGTGTGCCTCAAAGCATATCTTCAAAGTGTCTTGCTCACTGCCAGGCAGCTTGTTTGCTTGCTTGTTTTTGTTTGTTTGTTTGATTTACATAACCCCCTCCACCACAAGATCTCAGGGCAGTTCACAAGCTTCATCATGCTGCCAGGTGGATGACAGGTGGGTTTGCCTGTGCAGAGTGGGAGAGATAAGATCCAGTTCCCCCCACCCTGTTCTACACCTTGTGGGAGCTGTGCAAGAACCAAGGATGCACTCCCAGGCCCCACTGTGTCAGGCCCTACTGTACAGCAGTAATATAGAGTGGTGTAGCATGGCGGGGACTGGGGGGGGGGGTCCTATGCCCCTGGTAAGAGAGAGAGAGAGAGAGAGAGAGAGAGAGAGAGAGAGAGAGAGAGAGAAGGGCATTTCCCCAAGTCCAATCCGTCATCCCTTATAGCACCCACAAGACTGCCGTTTCTTTCTTTGGGCTTGAAGGGCATCTCTGGTTGCTTAGCAGTGCTCAGTGTTCATGCCTGTGGGAGTCTGGGGGAAATGCCATTCTAGCATGCAGCTGGCAAGGAACACTCCGCACCCTTTTTTGCCACCTCCTGTCTCCTGTTTCCTTTCTCCCTCGGCCGTGACAAGAGTATTCCTCATAGTTCATAGACTTTTGCTACATTCATCCAGTATTCTAAGTAGGTTTGTATGAATCACTCTACCCAGCCACGCACACAAACACAAAGCAACTCAGTTTATTTATGACTTAGCTTTATATTGTGCATGAAAGATTATGTGGCTGCAAAGATACTGAGCTGTCTCCATAAGCTGCCATTTTGAAAGACACTTCCAGAGGTTTAATGAAACCTTTGGAGAAACTGGAGAGGGAGACAGCAATCCTTGCCATAGGCCTTCCCTGCCACCAGCAAATTTAATATATTTACAGAGATCCCAGGGCTTTCTAAAGCCTGAACTCACAGGAACTCAGTTCCGGCACCTCTCAGGTGGGTGCCATTGCCATTCTAAGGGAAGAAGGGAGGCGTCCATGGTGAGTTCCAGCACCTCTTTTTCTAGAAAAATAGCACTGAGAAAACCCAAGTGGATGAGATGTTGGAAGTTGTTGACTGTATCTCTTGTTTTTTTCCACATTATCTTTTTTTTTTGAGCAGCTGAAAGGGGCTCTTGGAGGTATTTTCAGCTGTGGTGCTTGGGGAGGAAGGTTCAGTGGTAGGCAAATAGCGGGGGCCACTAGGGGGCGCATTGGAAGATGGCCGACAATACCATCTCTCCGACCCACACGGGGTAATTAAGAGGCTGTTATGGGAGTAGGCAGCCTCCCTTGTTGCCCCAAGGAAATGGGGAACACTGTCCTTGCCTGCTGTGCCCATAAATCACCCCCTAATTCGAAAGAAGGGGGTGAGGGCTCTAGGCAGAATGCCCCCGTGTGGACCTCGGCTCTCCTGGACGCTGTCTCTGATCGCGCACTAGCTGCAGCAATTTGGAATAATTAATTACAAAAGAAGCAAATGCACATATTTCAAGTGAAGAAGGGGAGTGAAGTCTGCTAATTTAAGTGACCTCTGCGAAAGAAGACGACGGGTTGGAGAAACAGGAATATTTTACGATGAAGATACACCAAAGGCTGGGTATGTTGACAACGGGACTGAATGGGGGGGGAACCTTTTTTACTTTCCTTCTATGTGATTTACAAGAACCCCTCGTCATTAGAATCGTCGGTTGAACTGACCCAAGCAGGATGATTAAGGTCTGTGTGGAGATAAACTTTAACCAAAAGTATGCTTTATAGAGATCGAGAAGCAATAAGAGCTTTTGGAATGGCGCAGCAATTAATTTGGAGTTGCCATCTTGCCAAAGGATTTATAGCCGGGAGGAAGAACGGACTTGTTTTCAGACTGCATTCCTGGTGAATCTCCTCAGAGGTTTTGAGAAAGGAGGCAGATTGGTGAAGATTAATGATGCTAAGACTGTTTCGATGTATGGAAGTGATGTTATATGGAAAACGTCTGGATATGGCTACTGGATAAAAAAAATAATATCCACGCAGGATTACAAAATGTTCTAACCAGCTTGTGGAGACTATCAGAGGTCACAAAGAGAAAGGAAAAATATACGAAAATAACAACAAGAGATGTGGAAAAACAATAAGAAAGGACTGGATAGTACTGTGAACATCATAAGGTTAGATTTGTGGACATTAAAACAGCAATAAGAAGCAAGAAGTTGATTGGGATCCCCTTCGGAACTTGAAATATGGGTACCCCCAACAAAAATTTAAAATTCGGCTGTGTAATTTGGAATTTATGTAATTTGGTTTGGTTTGATGTGATTGGTTGGTTAATAAAAAATTATTCTTAAAAAAAAAAGTGATAGGCAAATAGCTTTGAGAGGATTTTCATTAAGGAAAACTGTATGAACCAATTTATGCCCCAACCCATGACTGTTGATTTTTTTAAGGAAAAGGAAAGGAAAGAAGCATGGCAAGCATCATAGAATTGTCGAGTTGGAGGGGACCCCAAGGGTCATCCAGTCCAGCCCCCTGCAATGCAGGAATCTCAGCTCAAGCATCCATGACAAATGGCTATCCAAGCTCTGCTTTTAAACCTCCAAGGAAAGAGAGTCCGCCACCTCTCGTGGGAGTCTGTTCCACTGCCAAGCAGCTCATACTGTCAGATAGTTTTTCCAAATGTTTAGTTGGAATCTCCTTTCTTGCAGCTTGAAGCCACAGGTTCGAGTCCTACCCTCCTCCAGAGCAGGTCAAGGACACCTGCATTTGGCACACATCTGAACCTGACCCCGTGTCCTAAGAGTGTTTGAAATACAGATAGATCTCTCTATCATATCTCTCTATCACTCTAAATGTTTTTTAAACCCACATTGAAATGCATAGCCCACCCAGCCTATCCCCCAAAAGCAGCAGTCTCCATTTTGTCCATTGTGAAATGTTATAACTAAGACTGGTAGCATTTCTCTTGCCCACTTCCTGGGCGAAATTTTGTTTTTTTAAAGATGCAGAGATGCCTGAATGCATTCACAGAACAGGAAAAGGGCAGTGGGGGCTTTGAATGAGTGAATGGGGGAGACAACAAAAACCACAAAAGACTTGTGGCTGTATTCCTTCAAGTCTCACTCACTGAGGGAGGCGAAAAGTGGAGGAATGAATATCAGTCACTGACAAAACTAAAGCTGTGTGAACGCTGACCTGTCAAATACATACACAGAAAATTTGGATCTAAACAATCTGCTTGCAATATAGTCCCCCAACAGTAAATGTCTGCTTCTAAAGCCTCCTATTGTTTGGGGAGCTAGGAAGCATAAAACAATCTATATGGAGAGACACAGAGGAAGTAATTCAGATATACTTCCCCCAGATCAGTATGTTGACCTTTCCCCCAGTTCCACAGTCCCAGGATTATATTAGCAAGTTGTTCCATCAAGTTCCACAAAACTAGAAGGATTGTTTGAGGATTTTGTGATCAAGAGATCAAGCTACCACATTCCTTAATACATCTGTGTGATTGACACTTTTTGCCATTCTGAGTTCCTTGTGTCCCGGAGCTGAAGCCTGGATACACGGTGCGAGGCAGCGGTGCGGCAGGTGGCGGTGCTGCGGTGCTGTGTGTGGCAGTCAGCTCAGCGGGATCCCATCCTCGTCGCCAGTGAAATATACTCAGAGTCGCAAAGTGATTTCATGCTCTTTATTCAGCTCATAGTGGTGAGGAGGAATGAATGAAAGTCCCCTCAAAGCATCTGCTTTATATACATTATTTACACAATGGGCTGCACATGATTGGCTAATTCCGGAATTCTACTGTAAGCCAATCAGGTTGTGGATTCACTTCTATCTGGAGCATGATTGGGTGGTTCCTGCCAACCAATCATACTGCTGCATTGTTCTAGAACCAATCAGACTGCTGCATTCTGAATCCTATTGTTCTAGGACCAATCAGACTGCTGCCTTTTGGATCCTATTGTTCTAGGACTAATCAGACTGCTGCAGTTTGGATCCTATTCAACTCAGTACATAACACCTTCGGATGTGCAAATTTAATTTCTCTCACTCACTCTTTCCTACACACACACACACACACACACACACACACACACACACACCTTTTAAATCATTTCATTGGAAATGGACTGTTGTAAACACAGCGTCCTAGTTTGCATGCAATTCTAAGCCAAACCGCAGCTTGGCACAAATGAGCCCATGTGCTTGTTCCAGGAGAGACAATCCTCTGATCCTGCTGCTTCTACACTGCTGTGAGCTAAGCTATGGTTTGTCATAGCATTACGCTCATGGCTTACCCTGCCCCTGACATCCCATGAGCAGTAAGCCATAAACCATGGCTGCATGCGAGATAGCAGCAGAATTATTGGCCCCCAGCAAAGGATGTGATTGGTCACAGAATGCATCAGTGCTGTGGATACAGCAGCCTGCCTCCTCTGTGGGACGTTTTCTTAACTAAATAAGTATATGTGGGGCAGTACAGTATAGTGGTGAGAATATCAGCCTCGGTCATGGGAGACCAGGCTTCAAATCCCCACTCGGCCATGAAGCCCCCGCCCCCCCCGGGACCTTGGACCGGTCACCATCCTTTGAACTAACCTACCCCAGAGGGTTATTGTGAAAATAAAAGTTGAAAGGCAGGTTCTGTGTTTCTTGGAGGAAAGGTAGAATATTAATGTAACAACCGACTACAACTGAACTGATCACTTTGTAATAATATACAGGCTGGCATCCTAGGCACACCTACTTTGGAGTAAGTCCCTCTGAGCCCCAGGAGACATGCATAGGAATAGGATCCACACTTACAGGGAAGCTCTTTTCACTCCTGCTGTGTTAAGATTTAGGCAGAGGTTTGTCCAGCACAGTGTGGATTGCTCTGCGTATTTCTTGTATTGTTGTATTACCATGGTATTGTTTGTGTGCCCATCGCCACTGGAAAGAATTGGTCCTAGCTATTTTAAATTTGTATATTGATTATGTTGTAAGCCAGATCTGATTTTCTGTTTCTAAATTCTGATGAATTCTGATGATGCTGCCATTTTTTGCCAAGGGAAATACAGGGCTGGCATTTTGTTGAGAGGCATAGAAAGCTGTGCAGGATATCTTCTGTATTCCCAGTGTCTGTTGGAATATTAGAAATCCTCCTCTCTGCACTAAACACAGACAGTTTTGTTGGCCAAACTATCATTTTGTTGTCATTTCTGCAGAGTTGCTTGTGGGAGCACCATTTAACATGTTAAAGAGGTCTCATTTTCCTTTCCAGTGGCAGAGAAAAGAGGACTGTTTGAAGTGGCAGAGGAGGCATTGTTGCAGGAAACTTTAACAAGGCCCTTCCTTGAGAAGGAAGCTGAGCCATGCAGTGAAAAACAGGCAGGTGGACATGACACAATCAGACCCTTCAACTACAGCTCATAATTTGTGATGCCTTTCTACCTGTGCTGCTTTGCCAAAGTGCAACAAATGTCCTTTCTTTCGCCTGGGTCTGCAATTGTCCTGGGAATGTTTGTCTTTCTCCTTTTTGTCCATTAAGAAGCTCTCAGAATCACTGCCTTCCCCAGCTGTCTTTATGTGGTTTAGCCCGAGCCCTTGCTTTTTCTTCTTCATTAGTTTATAAACACTTTTTCTGTTCCAAAGAGCCATGGAAACATGGGGCTGTGGTAAGAAGGCACAAATGAAAGAGGGGGCTAAAAAAAACCTTGCTGTACTCGAGGCAAGGGGGGCCCTGCATGTTTTGTTTGTGGGGAGGGCACAGGGAGGAAAAGAGCGTCTAAGGATTCTGCCCCCAAAACAGGGTAGCTAAAGAAAGTGGAACCCAAGTAGGCAGAAAACTCTACGTAGGAGACTAAAGACTAGAAGGAGCATATTGATTTGAACTCCTCAGCCAGTTCTTTCAAGGTAGACTTTTAGTATTTTTCAAACCATTATCTAAATCACGTCACTACTGACATGGTTCAGCTAAGAGCCTTCCCTCCCCATTCAGTTCCTGCTCACTGTCAAAGAGTTCTTACTTCTTTTGAAAAAGCCTTTGTAGGCATCACCGGTTTTTTTGCTTCTGCTGAACAGATTATGGTGGGACGATGCAAGACAAAAGAGTCTGTGGCTGATAAGGGCCTGAGACAAAAATTGCATGGGCTGTGCAAAACTGCCGCTTGCTTGCATGCCTCCAGTATACTGCCTTTCCACTTGAACCACGACACACCCAAGGAATTCAGAGAGAGAAATCACAAACTAAACAACTCTGTGTGTAGGTTTACGATTCATGAAACAGAGACTGAAATCCAAATATCTCATTGTCGGAGTTCTGTTGAGACTGCAGCAGCGCAAGTCTACACATAGTTTCCCTCATGGACTTTTTCAGAAATATTTGGATTGCTTGGCTTTGAGATACTGAGTTGCTCAAGTCATTATTATCTTGGCATTGTATACATTATTTAAGATTAAATGAATTAGAAGTTGTTGAAACGCTGTACGTTGTTGTAAATGAGTTTTTGTAAACCTACACACTGAGTTGTTTAGTTTGTGATTTTCCACGTGAACTATCATGTATGGTGCCAGTCACGATCAGTCCTGCTTTTCAACGTTTCCATGATGCATTACAAATAGAAGCTCAAGGTTTTCTTTAGCTCCATTCTGCTTCCCCACTGAAAGGCCTCCTCTTGTACAGGGTGAGTGTATCTGTATCCACGGGGCCTCTTTTAAAGGACTCACCCTGTAATTCCCTGAAAATAAATTCAAGGGCACTGAGCACAGCAGCAGAACCATCAATATGGAATGAAGAGATTTTACCTTCCCACAATTTACATGCATATTCGGTGCAAACTAATTAAAGGGTAAAGATCAAAACTTGAAAAAGTGTTCATTTACATAGAGTATGCAGCAAGAATATCCTGATTTTTAAAGGAACAATGCACTTATGCAGGTGAGCAGTTTAACTTAACTGTATCTCCGTGTGCATTTGTAGCTGGATTCAGGACTGAAACAGCCTTGGTCACCCTGATGGAGGACCTTCATTGGGAGAGTGACGCTGGAGTGTGACCATGATGCTCCTACTCGATCTCTCATCATCTTTGGATACCAACAATCCCCTGGACCATCTGTGGGAGATGGGGATCAGGGGCACTGTTCTGCAGGACTTCCAATAGTATCTCCCTGGACGATTCCAGAGGATATCATTTGGCAAATGTTTCTCAGCCCCATAGTGCAGGGCACTAGTGCTCCTGAACATCTACATGAAGCCACTGAGAGTGATCATTAGGATACCTGGAGTGAGGTGCCATCAATATGCTGATCTCTGTAACATTTTATTCAAAGTGGTTGTACAGGTCCTGGACCAGTCTGATAAACCAAGTGAATCATGGAAAGACAAAAGCTCTGGGTGTGAGCAGATTCTGGGCTGGAAGACCAGTCAGTTCTCTGCAGGGAGTTGCACTGAAGGAGCAGAGGTGTAGTCAGGGAGTACTCCTGGATCTAGCTCTGTTGCTGGAGGGGGGCACAGGGGTTCTCAGTCGCTCAGAGTGCCATTTACCCACTTTGGCTGGTAAGGCAACTATAGTCATTCGTGGATCAGGGTAGCTTGACCACAGTTGTCTCTGTAGGAGCAACCTCAGGGTTGTACTACTGCAATGCACTGTATGCAGAGCTACCCATGGGCTTGGTGGAGAGGTTACAGCTAATGCAGAATGGAGTAGCTAAGCTGCTTGTAGGGGAAACTGCTGCCAGGATACTACCGTCTGTGGGATCTGAACTTGCCAACAATTGATTACTGCACCAGGTTCAAGCTTTTTTGTATGGTGGAGCCACAGAATATGCACATTAACTTACACGGATTCAACTATATGCACTCAGTAAAAAAAAAAAGGGTGGGTGACCAGCAAAAAAACCCAACAACCCCAAGACAGATGATCCCACTTACTATTTCACTCAGCCAGAGACCCAGGAGTGAGTGTGAATCCCTCGCTGGGTGCAATTTGTGTTCCTTCACACAACATGGCCCCTAAGTGCAAGCCACTTACCTGTGCGTCCTCTGATGCTCAGTCAAAGAGACAGCGATTCCCATCAGGGAGAGGGATCTCTGGAGCTTTCAAGGACCCGCTGTGATCAACATCTGCACATTTTGAGGATAAAGTCTCATACTTCAGAGTGACTTTGATTCTGCTGTTTTTGCAGTTCTAACTGAAGTACCCAGTGCCAAAATCTGGGATGTGTCATGGGATCATTGTCAATTTACGCAGCCTGATGTGGACAAGGTACTTGTGGCTATTTGCCCAACTGCATGTCCTCTTGAGCCACATCACTTGGTTCACGAAATCTAGCAGAGGGGGGTTGTTGGTTGGGTCCACAGCACTGTTAATGATTCATTGCACGAGGGACTGGCCCCTCTCACCTTGAAAGAGACAGTGGGACAGCCACTCCTAAAGAAACTGGCCCTGGACCCTTCGGTTAGGTCAGTCAGTCAGATTTATTTGTTAGAAACCGTTGGTCATCACAACAATACAAACAGTATAGAAGTATACTTTAGCACAGGTGGTCCCAGCCCACAAGACCCCATGTTGTACAATGAAATTCTCCCTGATCCTTTGAGCTGCTAAGGTGAATGCATAAGCCTTATCTGTACAGTGGTACCTCGGGTTAAGAACTTAATTCGTTCTGGAGGTCTGTTCTTAACCTGAAACTGTTCTTAACCTGAAGCACCACTTTAGCTAATGGGGCCTCCTGCTGCCGCTGCGCGATTTCTGTTCTCATCCTGAAGCAAATTTCTTAACCCGAGGTAATATTTCTGGGTTAGCAGAGTCTGTAACCTGAAGCGTATGTAACCTGAAGCATATGTAACCTGAGGTACCGCTGTATTGTATTTATTGCCATCCATCAACAAACAGATTTTCTCCCCATTATTCAAAAAGGAAGCTCTCTGGAGAAACTACTTTGATAAATCTGTCTATAGGGGAGGGAGTATGAGAGTTGAACTAACTACCAGGTGGTTGTAAATACCAGAGAGGGTTGTGGTGGGACCAATGCAGGCATTCTGGAATGACACAGATTCTCTAGACCCATGGGACTAAGCCAAAGGTAGTAGGAGGCTACAGGGCTTTGGAACCTACCTTATGTGACCATGTCCAGGGAGTACCTAGGGGGAGGCTGCCACAAGGCCCCATTTTATCCCCAGTACTATTTAATATCTATATGAAGCTGCTGAGAGCAAGAGCTTTGGTTGAGGTGCCATCTTGAGCCTTGATGACACAGGTGTATTTTCCACAGCAGCTGAATCAGGGGAGGCCTGGACCGGGGCCTGGATGCAGGGATAGGCTGGATGAGGGGAAACAAGCCGAGCCTGGATCCCAGGCAGACAAAGGTGCTGTGGGTGCCTGGTTCCCACCACGTTGAAGAAATGGCCCATTGTTGCCCTGGATGGGGCCGCTTTCCTGCCAAAGGAGCAGATTCACAGTCTGCGGTGCTTCTGGATCCAGCATTGTCCCTGGAGGCCCAAGGAGGCCCAAGGATGGCTTCAAGCATCTTTTGCCACTTTCGGCTGGTAGGACAGCTGCGGCCATTCCTGGACCAGGGTAGCTTGACCATGGTAGTCCAGGCACTGCTGTGCCCTCTGT
This sequence comes from Podarcis filfolensis, assembly GCF_964270895.1. NCBI lineage: Eukaryota > Metazoa > Chordata > Lepidosauria > Squamata > Lacertidae > Podarcis > Podarcis filfolensis. The sequence continues at coordinate 1,191,975 of NC_139614.1, read as the reverse complement.
ATGGGGCTTTCTTTGCAGTTAGTGAAGATTCCTGCAGCATGGTTGCTGGCAGAAGTGAGACCATGTCAGCGTATTACACCTCTGCTCAGAGATTTGCACTGGCTGCCAAGTTGTGACCTGGCCAGATTTAGAGTGCTCCTGTTAGTGTATAAAGCCCTTAACAGATTGGGACCAGTCTACCTTGGGAATTGTCTTGCCCCACATATGCCTAGTCAATTGCTTCAGTCTGCAGAACTGGCACTTTTACAGGGGCCACACAATGGCTGTTCTGTGCTTGCAAGGAATAAATCCTGCAAAATATTCTGAACTTTAAGCTAGGAGGGGAGCTTGTTGGAAGCAGACCCACATGCCTTTTCTGCAAAATACTTTGGAATCGCATGTGGCTCGGATCAGCCTGCTCTGCTCCATCCAACAGCAGCAGCAGCAGCAGCTTTTCATAGAATTGCAGAGTTGGAAGGGACCCCAAGGTCATCTGTCTTTTAATGAATGAATGCAAGGAAATGGTTAATACAGACTTTGTTGCAACACCTACACAAGCCACCCATCGTTTCCCCTCCCAACTCAAGTCATAAATGCAGAAAGATTAAGTAAAAACTAGATATTTATTATAGAAAGAAACTCCCACTGCATCCGTGCTATTTCTCTCTAGCAAGGTCAAAAAACTAATACAGTACTAGCCCAAATATCAAAAGATCCTCAAAGTAGAAGACACATCCTGTTGCTTCTCTGGTTACCAGAACATGCTACAAGCTTTTAGAAGATCTGGCCTTCAAGGAAACAACTCAGGGCATGCTCAGAACCGATGTATTATTCAGATGGGCTACCCTCTGGTGCAGCACTGCTCCTCAAGCAGCTGAATTGCCCTCCTAACGACAGAGGGAGTGGGAATCTGCCCAGCAGGGTCTGGAAAGCTGGCTGTCCGAATATTCAAATGTCTGCCACATGTTTTTCTACCTAGAGGAAAATGGGAAGGAGCTCTTTGCCATAGCCCTACTTTTCTATTAGGACTGGTGGTGTGATGCAGGAAATGGATTGGCTGAGAAGAGATTTACTGAAATGTCTCCAGGAGCATCAGTCAGTTTAAATGGAAGTATAAAAAATGTGAGGGACAGAAAAGAGTGTGTTACTCTGAGATGATGATGATGACTGGCAGGGTAGGGTGTTAAAAATAGCCCTCATTTGGAGGGTTGTGACCCAGTAGTCCCAGTGGAACAGGGGTTCCACAACTCCATGGGTTTGTAGCCAGAGTTAATTCAGCCTTGAAGGCGAGCGTCTCTGGTCACTGTTTATTCATATTTTTACCTATTTGCAATATATTGATTTAAACCCCAATGCATGCCTCAAGTCTTCAAGATGAGGTGAGGTAGAAAGGGCAGCTAAATATTGTTAAAGACAAAGGACTCTATATTTTCTGTATCAGCCAATAAAGGCAGAACCTCAGGAAGGTCTGAAAGAGTTTGGTGATGCAGCATGAAATCTTGCTTTGAGAATCAAGTCCAGCTCCCTTCAGGTGCTGGGAAATGGAGGTCCCTAAAGCCACAACGTTTGTTGCTCGGACAGAGCCATCAATATCAATCAGGACAGTTGCCAGCAAGGAGCTTTTTATTATGCCTAGGGAGAAGAGGAGAAAAACTTATTAATATGCCAGGAGGGTAATAAAAATAATAAGCATCAACATTTCCCCCTTCAAGCTTCTCTTTGGCAGCACTTGTCTCAAACATCTCATGGCACAGGGTGCCATTTGCCATTTGCATGCAGAAACACGTCACAAAAGTTCTGGAGGGCTTATTAAGCCCTATGTTTGATAATGGCTAGAAAGAGAAAGATTAGCATCGTAAACCACTGATTTGCCCAGTTCACATTTAGAAACAACCTGGTCACTCTCCTATGTGCCCTGGAAGCCACACTTGGTCCCAGACTCAGCACCCAAGATTTTAAGAGGTGCTCACTTTCTCTGTAGTGGTGCCTCTCTTGGAGTCAGACTAAACTACACATGACATGCGTCACCTGGCTTTCCCTTGAGGGTAGGATATACTCAGTGTGGGGGGAGCCACGTTGGGACAAATTGTTGTTTTTGAAACAGGGCGGTATGCCTGGGCACACCTTGCATACACCTAGCAATGCTACCCACAGGGCCGTCTTTACCTGGGGGTGCAAGGGGTGTGGTACACCTAGGCACCGAATTCTGGTGGGCACCAAATGTATTGGCGGCAGTGAAAAGCAATAGAGCAAAAGACCTTGCCCCCCTCCTCTGTCGCTCTGCTACTCTGTAGCGTCTGTATTTCTGATGAGTCAGGAAGCAAAAGCAGCTATTTCCCTTGCGTCGTTGTTACAGGCGATTTTCCTCCCCCCAAAAAAGCGCAACAACTTTGAGTTGGTCCCCCCTAAAAAAATGGGGGCGGCTAAACTAAATTTGGGGGCATTGGGTGGCTCTTTGTACCCTGGTGGCACATATGCTAAAGATGGCCCTGGCTACCCATGAGATTATGGCTCTGGCAAACACAATGCTCAGATGGTACCCAATACAGTGGTACCTCGGGTTAAGAACTTAATTCGTTCCAGAGGTCCGTTCTTAACCGGAAACTGTTCATAACCTGAAGCACCACTTTAGCTAATGGGGCCTCCTGCTTCCACCGTGCAATTTCTGTTCTCATCCTGAAGCAAAGTTCTTAACCCGAGGTACTATTTCTGGGTTAGCGGAGTCTGTAACCTGAAGCATCTGAGGTACCTGAGGTACCACTGTATTTCCTTCTCCACCAGCACCTCTCCACAATTTGGGAATCAATACATTACATGTTTACATACATTAGTAACTAAAAACTTGATAATAAATATTCATAAACATGGAAGTATTTGTTGTCGAGGGAGGTGTGTTTTTTAAGGACGGGGGTGGTGAGCGTTTCAGCTTCGACTACCTTGAAGGTTCATGAAAGTTCATGCTACAATAAATTGTGTCCTGAAAAATCTGAACCATTATGTTGTTTTTGCTGCAGCAGAGGAACATGGCTTCGTCTCTGGATTTCCATTCTGATTACTCCTTTGTTCTCTTCCACACTTAATGTATTTCTTCAGAAAGCAGTAAAGCATCCAACCAAAGCGAAATAAAGGGCTCAGAGCGGCAGGAAGCAAATCTATCATGCCAAGACGTAGCATTTCTCTTCTTACCAAGAGACTCTCAGAAACTCCAAATCAACAGAAGTAGCCAATTATTGCTAAATTAAATTCACATTTTATGTTCACTGCATGCCAATTATGCTACCGATAAAACATTGATAAAAGCATTGAGGCAGCCCTCCAAGTGGTATAGAAATCGGGGGGGGGGGGCTATTTTCCAGCCTTTTCTTCCATTCACACAGATACTTGGAGATCTGCATTTAAAGACTTTTGCAAACTTCTCCGAAAAAGGCTTGTCCATATTTCTATTTTACTGCCAGGATCCTTGTTCCAGCGAATGCACCTCTGTGCAGGATGCTGTGTTCCACATCTACTGCCAGAGGAGCCTGCCTCCGTATTCCAGTTGCTTCCTGGGAAGCCCAAGGGAGGAGAAGGCTCTTGTCCTCAGGTCCTGCTGTCTGACTTGCCAGAGGCTTCTGGGTGGCCAATGTGGAAAGCGGAGGCTGCCTCAGATGCGCCTTTGACCTGACCCAGCAGGGCTCTCCATGTGTCTTACACAAGCTCTTAGAGCTCAGAGGAAGCTGTGTGTCCTTCTCCTTGTGTGCTGCTTGTGTGTATCTAGGTCAGTCAGAACACAACCCCACACTTGTTGCATCCTATGATGCCGCTGCATCTGCAACCCTCATTAAAAACAGCAGGCCGACCCTGTCTGAATCTACTCTGTGTAATTGACTTTTAGCAATGTGTGAAACTTTGATTTCCTGAAGGAAAATCGTGGACTTTCTCAGGGCAATTTCAATTCTTTCTCTACCGAAGTGTTTTCTCCCCCGCCCCTGAAATGGTTATAGGTCTCCTGCAGCCGTTAATTCTACCTTTAAATTAATTTTGTAATTCAGCAAACTCTTATTTCAGGAAATACATAAACTTGATAAAGAGCTACAACAGAAATATTTTGGACAAGTGAAAAAAGAGTGAGTGTGCAGTTGCAAGCAACCAGCTTAGTATTTTCAAATAGTTTGTATGTAGACCATGATTATTTTTGGAAGTTTGGTCCTCAAGTGCTTCTTGGAACCCTGTTGGCATTTCAAAATAAAACTAACAGTACAACAAAGCAAAATGCTTATTCTCAAAGATACATTTATACTCTGCGATAAGGTATCCCCATGTATCTATTAGGAGATGAGGATGGGGATGATGGTCATGATTTTATTATTTGTATACCGCCCATCTGACTGGGTTGCCCCAGCCATTCTGGGCGGCTCCCAACAAAATATTAAAAACACAGTAAAACATCAGCGATTAAAAACTTCCCTGAAGGGCTGCCTTCAGGTGTCTTCTAAAAGTCAAAAAGTTGCTGGTTGCTTTGTTGTTAATAGCAGCCTTAACTAAATATCAAAAATTGGCAGTTTGTATTAGATAAAAGGGCTGCTGTTTTTGTTCATATTCTAAATCTTATGACATCAAGGAATAATAATTCTGTTTTGAGATCTGTTTATAATTAGGTAGCTGAGGAAATAGAAGTGGGGACCAGTTAATGGATCATTAGGGGTGGTAAATAAGGATATTGATTGATTATGTGTGACTGACATCTAGTAATTTGCAGCGCAGCAGGTTCAGCAGGTGGCCCAGTGTGTGGGAGAGAGCAGCAGTTATTGTCACACTCTTACCTTTTGGTTGTTGAAACAAAAAAATTTTTTTTCCTTCCAGTAGCACCTTAAAGACCAACTAAGTTAGTTCTTGGTATGAGCTTTCGTGTGCATGCACACTTCTTCAGATACACTGAAACAGAAGTTGCCAGATCCTTCTATATAGTGAGAAGGTGGGGAGGGGTATTACTCAGAAGGGTGGTGGGAATGGGTGGTTGGCAGATAGCTGTGATGAGCCTGTTGACGACTCTTAACGACTGCAATAGGTCTTATAGGAAAAAGCAAGGGGTGAGAAGGTGAAAAATGGCTTTGTCATGTATAATGAGATAAGAATCCAATGTCTTTGTTCAGACCAGGTCTCTCCATGGTTTTAAGTTTGGTAATGAGTTGCAATTCAGCAGCTTCTCTTTCCAGTCTATTTCTGAAATTCCTTTGTAGTAATACAGCTACTTTGAGATCTTGTATAGATCTTCAATATCCTGGGAGATTGAAGTGTTCTCCTACTGGTTTCTCTGTCTTGTGATTCTTGATGTCCGATTTATGTCCGTTTATTCTTTGGCGTAAGGTTTGGCCTGTTTGTCCAATATAGAGAGCTGAGGGACACTGTTGGCATTTGATGGCATATACAATGTTAGACGATGAGCAATTAAATAGTCCCGAGATGGTATGTGTGATGTTGTTGGGGCCAGTAATGGTGTTGTCCGGGTGTATGTGGCAGCAAAGTTGGCATCTGGGTTTATTGCAGGCTCTGGTGTTGTTGAAATTTCATTAGTTTGCGTGAGTCTATACACGGTAATTTATTATATCTGTATCCTGACTTTCATTCAAGGGCGATCTCCCAGTAAGAGCCAGGCCTGAGCAACGCTGCTTTGCTCTGGCAGGTGCCTATAGCATCCTATGCCTTCAGGACTCATTCAAGGTCATTGTTTTGCTGCTGCATCTCAAGATTATATCATGATTGCTCACATTTTGAATTAGCGACTTCAATTTTTGTGCAAACTTTTATCTGCAAGGCCCCAGTGTGACTGAAGGAAAATAACCCCTTTAACAAATCAGAAAGAAACAGATAATTAAAATAATGCACTAATAAAAGTATACCAGAACAAATATAAAGGTTGTCAACACCTTTAAAGAGTTATCCGTCAAGGATAATGATGCTGAATATTTATTCATATTTCCACAAAATTCCACAAAATTCAAGAGACTACTGGTAAATAGAAGTAATTAATTTTTATCACAACTTTTTCCATATTTGAGTATAGTCACTTGGCTTATTTCTCTCACACAACATAATTTAATAAATTAATGACAATAACTTTTATGGTTTATTCTTTCAAATAGGTTTTTAAAAAATCTTAATCCATGCCTTTGACTTCTGAGCTAATTATTTTAAAAATATCTATTTAAAAGTATTTAAATAAGTCAAATCTTGCTCCCTTCAGCTTTTCCCTCTTCTAGGCAAGAGATTTGTCAGGTTTATGCTCAATCCAAACAAAATAACATAATTCTAATATAATCTCTTAACTGTTCTTCTTGCCTCATTATCATATTCTTAATCTGATTTAGGATTTTAACTTCTGATATTTTAAAGTACAGTTGCAGTTTTTTCTTGATTTTCTTGTTTTCTTTGAGAATTTTGTTTTGTTTTTTACAATCAAACAGCATATAATTTTTATGAAATAAATATTGTTTAACAGCAGGTCCCATTCAACAGGACTTTATTGTGAGTAAAGTTGCTTAGGAGTGTGGTCTTAAATAGGAAGATAAGAAACTAATGGAGCAGAATTCGTTAATTTAAAGAGTCTCCAGTTTACAGCCTAAGGTTACATTTTCACTAAATTTGCCTGCTGGTTTGCATTAGTTAGTGATATTGAAAGGTCTGTATTATTGTCAGCAAGGTACTGAAAATGTGTTTCCATTGCATGCTGCAATTAAATATGATCCAATTGTCCCTATCTTCAAAGTTCCATCCCTATTTTTTGCAACCTCTCCTTCATAAACCCCTATACTAGCCTTTGAGGAGATTTGGAAGGTGGTTTTTAAAAATAGTGACAAATCATTCCTGTTAAAAAATTGTAGAGACTAAGTTGTGTGTGCTCCAATTGTGTGCAGTGCTAAAATACAAGGTTTTATGCGACCACAAAGTGCTGGGTTTTTTTCATTAAAAAAAAAGCAGAAGATCTCTGTCATACTAAATGTTTCCAGTTGAGAGGGATGTTGGTACATTTAGTTTCTGGTTTAAACTCAGTTGTATGCTGGATTATCTTCCAAGGTTCAGTATGCACAAACATTCTCAATTAATTTTTACTAGATGAAATACTTAGTAAACAAAAATGCTCAATTCATGGTGGTTGGTTGGTTGCTTTTAAAGCATCTGCAAACTGCTAACAAGGTGTCAGGGATAATTTTATGTTAAAAGAAGAGTTCTCTTTGGCCACTATTAACTCAGCACTCTGGTGTGCATACTATGGGCTGCGGAAAATAATCTTTTGGATCTGAGGCCAAACTTAGCCTTGTTCAGATTTTAACAATATGCCCTCAGTACTTCACAATGTCTTTTACTTAAAAATTCAAAAAATTGAATTTGTGCAGAGGAGATAGCTGAAGACATTCCACATTATCTGAAATAATACAGTAATATATATCATGTATAGAACAGATTCCTTCTTCAACTTTCAGACACTGAGAATATCAGTCACATTATCAGAAAAAAATAATTATGTTCTTACTATTATCCAATGAACTGTATTAAACACCAATGAAAGCTAACCTTCAAGCATGTGAACCACATTTCCATGTTGAGAAACACCTCATTTTTGTTGCTTCATGTTAACAAGAGCCAAAGTAATAGCCAACATGTGAAATATGATTGTGTTTCATTGTTCCCTTTTTAAACAGCAGCCATAGGAAAGCAGTAAGGATTGGGACCATTGTATGTAGGAATGTTTTATGCTGCAGGCCTAATGAAAATCCCCTCCAGCCCCACGGGGCTTATGGGGCTTTTCTCCTGCTGCAGGCAGCATCCCTCTGGGGAGCAACTGTTGTCAGGCCAAAGCAAATGGGGAAGTGTTAACCCCCCCCCTCCTTATTAACCATGGTTCTGAGCCCCACCACAGCTGCCACTTAAGTAAATAAGAGACATGTGTGAGAAATGCGATGGCCATTTCACCTCCCATTTAGCTGGACTATCTATCCTCTGAGCGTCTACTATACTCTGAAGGTTGGCTATCAACAAATTCCAGCATAACTCTCTTTTATGCAGCATGGCCTCTTGGCTGCTTTGTTTTATTGATCAGGGTTACCTGTGATTTTGTTTTGCTAACAAAACTAACTAATAAACATATTGCATAAGTTATAGCCCTGGCTTTAACTTTTTTCAAAAGTGTAAAAAGAAGAAGTCATGAGAGTGGCTACAGCTGCCATTCCTTGGGTTTGTCCCCTCTCCTCCGCCCCATGTTATGGCTCGGAGAGAGGGGGTGAATCCTGTCCCGCGGGCGCAAGTATGAAACTGCAAACACCTAAGGAAGCGCATGATGCGCAGCGCAGCTGAGGCTTCTTTGGAAAGGCTGGAAAGGCACCCGAGAACAATGTTGTGCTGGTATATCCTTAGCCAACAGGAGGCACAGGCCTTTTTTGTGTTTTTCAGTCCATGTTGGGGGACACTGTTCTAGGAGAAATGACAACTGCAAACAGAAGAGCTTTTAGCAATATCAAGTGCTGGACCCACAGGCTGCTGTTATGCTGGGGCCATGAGACTCCGTGTTGGCAAGTATACAAAACCATCCCTGATGTTCTTTCGGGGGAGGTGGAGACTCAGGTGTGCCGCTTGGAGTTGCTGCACAGCTGCCTCCTGCGAAGGCAACACACTTTGGCTTCCTGGTCCAGATCAAAGACCCAAAAGTTGTTGTTGTTTGGTCGTTTAGTCGTGTCTGCCTCTTCGTGACCCCATGGACCAGAGCACGCCAGGCACTCCAGTCTTCCACTGCTTCCCACAGTTTGGTTAAACTCATGTTGGTAGCTTCGAGAACACTGTCCAACCTTCTCGCCCTCTGTCATCCCCTTCTCCTTGTGCCCTCCATCTTTCCCAGCATCAGGGTCTTTTCCAGGGAGTCTTCTCTTCTCACGAGGCAGCCAAAGTCTTGGAACCTCAGCTTCACGATCTGTCCTTCCTGTGAGCACACAGGGCTGATTTCCTTCAGAATGGAGAGGTTTGGTTTTCTTTCAGTCCGTAGGACTCTCAAGAGTCTCCTCCAGCACCAGAATTCAAAAGTATCCATTCTTTGGCAATCAGCCTTCTTTATGGTCCAGCTCTCACTTCCATACATCACTACTGGGAAAACCATGGCTTTAACTATACGGACCTTTGTTGGCAAGGTGATGTCTCTGCTTTTTAAGATGCTGTCTAGGTTTGTCATTGCTTTTCTCCCAAGAAGCAGGCGTCTTTTAATTTCGTGACTGCTGTCACCATCTGCAGTGATCATGGAGCCCAAAAGTAGGCATCCCCAAAGGCAGCCCTCCAGATGTTTGGGGACTGTCTGCAGTTCCCATCATCCCTGACCACTGTTAGCTAGGGATGATGGGAGTTGTAGTCCCAAAACATCTGGCGAGCCGAGTTTGGGGGTGCCTGTCCAAAAGGGTAGCTGGGCGAGAGAGAGAGAGATCCGCTCCACGTCTTTCTGTTTGCCTCTCCCGCCACATTTGGCTGTTAGAAATAGTATCCCCACTGGTTGCGGACTCGACTCCGGGTTTTGCACGCGCTCCTCACCTGCGTTTCTCGGGGGGGGCGGGGGGGGCTGGCGATTGGCTGCAGCCCGACAGGCAGCCGGCATCCCGCCGCCAACAAAAGGAGACGCGGAGGAGCCCGAGGAGGCGGCGGCGGCGGCGGCGGCGGAGGAGAGGCCGGAACAGGTAACTGCCGGGGAGGGAGGGGGGGCGCGGGCCGTTGCTGCCTGACCGGCCGCCTTGCCGGCCTCTGGCTTCTCAGGTGCTCGTTTTGCAGGCGGAAAGGTCGGGCCTTGGGCTGTGGCGGGAGTTGCCTTTTCCACAGCTTCTCCCAGTGAATCTCCATTCCCAAAGGCTGCCTCAGTCAGTCAGCAAAAAAAAAAAAGAAGAAGAAGCCGACTGGGACATTAGACTGATAAATTTGTTATTGCACGAGCTGCCAAATAATTCTGTTTTATGTCAATAAACGACGCTGATTCATACAAGCAACAGCTGTATCGGCGGCGTATCTGATCTTTCCTTAAGGTGCATTACCTCCCGTTTAGTTTTTAATTTTTTCGGAGCACAGTCAGTGATCCCTCATGTTGGCAAGAAACAAAAGGAGCCCGTGGGTGCTGCTCCTCGCCAGCAAGCCTGTCCCCTTCCCCTATTTATTGTTTGTGTGGGTGATAAACGGGGCGGTGAAGGGTCTCTAAGAACTTGACAAACACTTGCTAGTTTTGTGATTGCAAAATGGTAGGTTATCCTATTTTTATTGGATATTCCGTTAGGACTTAAAGAGGATTTAATGGCACATACAATGAAAGATAAAGAGAAAATAGGAAAAGCCCCTCAACTAAGAAATGTGAAAGAAAGGAGTCAGAGCTGCCAAGAGAATATCTAGCTGAGATAAAGTCTGGGCGTTTTTAGATCCAGGTTTAACAAATTACAGCCTAGCTTTTGATGTTGTTCATTTGCTTAGAAAACATTGCAAACTCAGTTTACGAAAAAACGCAGAACAAAAATAGACCCAGGTACAAAGGGATGAAAACAGTATTCTAAGTCAGAAGCCTTTTGAAATTGACTCAAAGTCTGTTTTGAGTAGTTCAGGACATTTTTACTTGACGTTTCAATTGGTTTGTATTATAAATGGAAAGCAAAATGTTTAATTCTGTTATGGAATGATTGCTGCAAGATGTAGTGTAGCTCGGACGGTACAAAAATGATTAAGCAAATCCATGGAAGAGAACTCTGGCAATAGATGTGAGCAATGACAGGCCAAAACTGAGCCTCCCTCATCAGAGGCACTTTACCTCTGATTGTGAGTGCTGAGGCAAGCAAGGCATGGGGGTGGCATCATTGGTGTGCTTGCAAGCTTTCTAGCGACAGCTGGTTGACCATCTTTGAAGACAAAAGACTGGACTCGTTGGAGCCATCTTCTGCTGCTGCATGGGGAGGTTGTCCCCTTAAGTAGCCAACACAGGCAATGTGTGTGTGGTTTTGCTTTAACAAGCGATCGCGTTATAGGGCTATTATCTGTCCCTATTATCTGCTGAGTCATTTTGCTGCATCTTGTTTTTCCCTCATTTTAATTTGGCAGGCATCAAACAATTTGGCAGTCTTAATGGTTTGGGATCTTGCGGGTTCCATTTCCATTCTCACTCTTTCAAGGAACCAAATGAAATTACTCAATTAAAATGGTTGTGCTTGCCTCTCATTGGAAATCTTTGTTCTGCATCACTATTATTATTTAATTTACACGTCGCTTCCATGCCAAAATGGCTTCTAAGGATTTTGTAACTGTGAAATCCACACGTTGTGGAAATATGCAGCAAAACAGTTACATTTAAAACATCCTAATTAAAATATGCAATAGAAGAAGCTAGTTAAAACCATAGCAACAGTTTAAAGCCAGGGCTTTTTTCAGCTGGAACTCCAGCATCTCTCCATTGGGCGCCATTGCCATTCTGAGAGAATGAGGGCAGAGTTCCTGGAGAGCTCCAGCACCTCTTTTTCTAGAAAAATAGCAGCACTTTTTTAAGTGATTTAAACAACGAGGCCAAGAGGTCACGTTCAGGGGGATGTTTGCATTGCTGGCAGAAGAGAACCCCAATACAGACTAAGCACCACCTACTTCAAAGCCATCACATATTGCCTTCAGTTTGAAATCCAGCCTCTGTGTTGCTACATGCTGGTAAACATCAGGCCATCACAAAACAAACCAGGTTCCTTTGCTGATCTTAATGCCCTGCCTGGGCAAGGGAGGTGAATAGGGTTTTTCATGACCCCGGAGTCATTTAGAGCTTTGTCTGTCAGTGGCTGAACTTTATAACTGGCTCTGTGCTTAACAGGCACCCAGTGCAGATCTCTCAGCACTGCAATGATATGTGCTGGATGGAGGGTTGCCCCCCATCCCTAGAAAACTGGGATCACCCTTTTTTGGGAGAAAAGTGTATCCTGTCCTGTTTTGACTTCACCTATTTGTGCTCCTCTTCCTCGTCGTCCAAACTGCATAGGCAGAAGGTGGGTCTGGTTGGACGCGGAGAGCAAGATCCTGAGCAGGAGGTTGTGCTGGCAGAGGCTGGGTCCATGTGGAGGAGAGCCGTGAGTCAGAGTGACAGTTGTTATGCACGGGGGGGGGGGGGTTGGGGTTGGCCAGGGGGAGGAGTTTGAGGGAAAGGGGCCAGGTTGGGTCAGACTCAGAGAGAGAGAGAGACGGGGTTTGCATGGTCCTGGTGGAATGCAAACTGTACATGGTAAATGCAATATTTTCTTATAGTTGTAAATCATAGAGTTTTTGTCGTTTTTTTCATTGAATAAGCCACTGTAAACCCCATGTGCCATTGTAATGGATTGCTTTGAAATCATTCTGCACCATTTCTGCACCAGGTAAATTTTAGCCCCACAATTCCCCCCCCCCAACCTGCACCATCATTATTTCCAGAGCTTTATTTACCCATGAAGCAGGCTGTATATTTAGGATTCCTGCTCTTGTAATTTTTCATGTGGTAACACACATAATGCAGTTCCAGTTGGAGTGCTCAAACTGATTTGAAATGTCAAGAATCTTCTAAGTATCAAACAGGGTGCATTTCACCTGCATTATTCCCTGCTATATCATTTCTCTCACCATAAGCTGACGCCAAATATCACTAAGATCAGCTGAAAAATATGTTTGCAGGCATTTAGCCAAGTATCTTCAACTTTTCTAAAGACCAACAAACCATTAATAGTGTAATTGTACAGGGTGTCTCATAAAGATACAGGAGAACAGCTCCAGGCAAACAGAGTCTGTGTGGAGAGAGAGTAATTTCAAATTTGCAAGATGATAAGCCTTGCTGAACATGCACATGACACTATATAGTCATACCTTGGTTCTCGAACGAATCTGTTCTGGAAGTCCATTCAGCTTTCGAAAACCAAGGTGAAGCTTCCAATTGGCTTCATGAGCTTCCTGCACTCAATCGGAAGCCACGTTGGACGTTCGGCTTCCAAAAAATGTTCACAAACCGGAACACTCACTTCCAGGTTTGTGGCATTCGGGAGCCAAAATGTTTGAGACGCAAAGCGTTAGATAACCAAGGTATGACTGTAGAACTATTTGGATGTATCATTATTTGTTTTTGTATTTGTTTTTGGAGCAAGTTCTGTTAGTAAAGCTTTTGAATCATATTTATGGGTATGGACAATTTTTATTCCAGTTGCTTATTCATCAAGCTGTACAATATTAATATCTGCAAAACAAATTGCATTGTTTTTGTGGCAAAGATGTTAGAGCACTGAAGACAGCAAAGAAGGTCTACTTTGCTGCCTTCATTGTATCTTCAAGTAGTTGGGCAGCAGACCTATTCTAAATGGTATGATGCTTCCTAACATGTTACCTGGAACAAAGCCCTGGATAGCTCAGTTGATTAGAGCATGGTACTGATAACACCAGGGTTGCAGGTTCGATCCCCGTATGGGGCAGCTGCATATTCCTGCATTGCAGGGGGTTGGACTAGATGATCCTCAGGGTCCCTTCCAACATGACAATTCTGCAATTCTATACCTGCTGAATGGGATGTTGCAGCTCCCGGAAGTCTACTGTGACAGCGGATAAAATCATGCACCTCCGCAACAACTTTGATGCTATTGTTGTGACAGGTCCTGAGGAAGTGTGCAGTGTGCCGTAGACTTGCATACCTCAGGAAAATTCCTGACATGTCCTTGTTTTGGGGTGTAAAAATGGCATCGGGGGGAATTTTGCAGGTGTCAGGATATTTTTTTTTAATATGGCAACCCTAGTGTCCCGTCTAGTCTGGTTTCGTAAGATCAGTTTCAGCCTCTGAGTCCTCAGGATGTGGATAAGGTGCTTGCAGCAGTTTAGGAGGCCACATGCCCTCTTAATCCTTGCATGTTGTAAAAAAATTGAGCTAGCTAGGGATGGGACTGACCAGCAGGGTCTAGGGTTTGGTGAGCACATAATTGCATGAACAGGTGGTAGCACAACTGCTCCTTATGGAACAACATCACTGGTCCCAGAGATACATGGCAATTATTTCCTGGACACAAATGAGCGCTTCCTAAGCAAGGTGTTTCAGGTGGTAGAAGCCAGTTTATGGTTTAGATGCACCCAGTGTTTCTGCTGTCCCAGTGAATGAACCACTTTTGTTCTGAGGAGCTGAAGCTCAAACATGGATGCTGCATTGTTACTTTTCAGTGTCTCCAATTTAAACTTGTCCAATTCAGCACAAAAATGACCATGGTGAGGTTCCATTTTATTTATTTTGCACAGTCAAGGAGAACATGAAGCTGGATTCCCTGTTACAGCCAAAATGTCACATTTGATGTTGAAATGTTAATCCATGTTCTGCTAGAGTGCAGGTCCAGACTACCAACTGTGTTAACAGAGACAACTTGGTGCTGGAAAAGAACAGAAACGTCTTTGAAACGCATGATGCTCAAGAGCTATATGCAGAAATATGGGCTGTTAATTTTCAGGAACAATATATTTGTATAGAATAATTTAGTAAGCTAAATGTGTGTGCTGAGTTCTTTTTCCTTACTTTTTCCCTAGCCTTGGCCATCCCAATTTCAGTGCTGAGTGTGAATCAGCCATTCATGGACACTTTCAGCTGGGTTTTGCCAGCTCTCTTGTCATTATGTTGTATTACTAATAATAGTTGGCATTTATGTTTAGAGTGTCTGAAGCACATTCTGTGCATCATTTCAGTAATCTTCACATGCTGCCAGCAGCCTTAATTCCTGCATTTCTCCTTTTAAAGGCCTTTACTTTTCTGTACTGTATAGGTTTTCCATATCCAGCTCTGAACCCAATAATTTTTCTTCTTCTAGTCTATCAGAAGAAACTCTTGCCATTAATGTCAGTCTGAACTGGTAACATTTTGCCTTGACATGCTTTAAACATTTGTCTTGGTTCAGCTCCAAACCTACTAGGTACCTCCATTGGTGCAAGATTTGGATGAGGTCGCTGGGCCTCTTCTGCTTCCCAAAGGCATAAATGGCTCCAGCTGCAAATGGGGCAGAATGAATTGGCAGAAATATCCAATGGAGTCTGTTGGATGAACTATTGGATTTCAACCTTGTGGATGCAGCTGACATAGAAACATAGAATTGTAGAGTTGGAAAATACCCTGCGAATCATCTCGTCCAACCCCCTGCAGTAGAGGAATAGGCAGCTGTGAGGATTGAACCTGCAACCTTGGTGTTATCAGCACCAAGTTGCTATCCAGGCTTCATGTCCCTTTTTGCTCTCTTAGTCCTGAACTTTATGGGAGGATTTCTTCCTGAAAGCTGAATGTATATATATTGCTCAGTTCTAAATGAGCATCTGTCTAGTTTTAATTGCAAATGGGGGGGGGGGGTAGGTGCAAAATTGTTTTTATTTGAATGCCTGCCTTCCCAATTCCATTTTTAATGAGAAATCCCATTAGCACATTTATCTTAAGAGGAAAATGAGGAAAAGTGGAATTCTAGTTGGTTTGTCCAATTCTGTAACTGTCACCAGCACAATCTATCAGCCTTTGCTTTTGCATCTTGTAAATTATAGCTGTTTACTGAGTCTTCTGAGGCTTGGAACATGTAAATGATTAGGAAGTCATTTGTAGGTTTTAAGTGTTCTATGGATGATAAATCATTGTAATAAAGGCAGACACAGCAACAGCCTACTTTAAATATTAGAGTCCCCATTCTTACCATGGGCGTAACCAGGGGGTGGGGTGGGGGCAATGCTCCCCCTAAACCAAGTAAATAAATAAAAATACTTAACTAACTGCCCAATTGCGAAACAAAATAAAAAAATTCCTTCCAATAGCACCTTAGAGACCAACTAAGTCTGTTATTGGTATGAGCTTTCGTGTGCAGGCACACTTCTTCAGATACCTGAATGCACACGAGAGCTCATACCAGTAACAAACTTAGTTGGTCTCTAATGTGCTACTTGAAGGAATTTTTTTATTTTGTTTCGACTATGGCAGACCAACATGACTACCTGCCTGCCCAACTGTGTCGCATATAACTTGGTTCTGCCCACCCCCCAAATAAAGCCTGGCTATGCCCATGATTCTTTCTTTATAGTTTCTCAATTTTCAATAGAAGAAGAGATACACACACACACACACATATATTCCCGGAGAATGCCTTTGCTACAAACATAGGTGAAGAAGTGCTGGAAGTGGTTTGAAGGTGTCTGTCTTGACCTAGGTTTATATTCCTATTGCAGCTTGAGAGAGTTGAGGGGACTACGGTTCTATTACGTTTCCAGCAGAGCAGGGAAAGGACAGTCTGTTGACTTGTGCCCATAACACCACATTTCCTCCCCACTCAATCCCCAGTGTTTCTTTGCAGTTCTTTTTTTTAAAAAAAAATTAAAAACCCTGTAAATTGCTGTTTGGGTTGGGACACAGGTTGATTTGTCTAGTGCAGGATAAATGTAAGTGCTGCTTTTAAAAAAAGCAGAGCACCTGGCTGAAGCGGGAGGGTTGGCAGGAATGAGAGCTGTTTCAACACGTGTGTAAAGGCAGGTTGCAAAAGGGAGTTCACCGCATGGGTGACTATTATTGTGACTATTTCAGCACTCCAAGAAAACGAAAGTCCCCAGGACTGAGGGGGCCAGGTACAAGAGCTTTTAGGGACAGATTGGTTTTCAGCCCATGAACCTATGCTGGCGTCATAAGTTCAGTTTAAGAACTTCAGCCCAAGGGAAGTGATGGGTAGAAGCAGCAGCTCATATGGTGTATATAGCATACCCTCCAACATTCCTCAGATGAAAATAGGGACATTTCTCACTCCCCCCCACAACTGATCCCCCTTTTTGTCCTTCCACCACAGCACTCACCCACTTCACCATCCTGAGAAAACCCCTTTATCCTGATGTTATTTTATTCTTTGGTGGATTTACAAACAGAAAAGCACACATCAATAAATAAATGTTAGGAAAGGGTAAGACTAGAGGCAAGTGCACAAAGACTCTTTGTGCTCTGCTCTGCCTTTCTCCCCACCAGGGCAGCCCTGCCCTCCTCCTGCCCCTCAGCAGCCTGTCCTTCTCACCTGATGGCCAGCAGCTGCTAGGAGCTGCCCAAGGGAGGAGGCCGGCAGCAGCCATGGAGAGGCAATGGGACGCTCCCTCGCTGCTGCCACTGTTGCTCCAGGACAAGCACCGGCTCATCCTTCTCTCTGAGCTCAGTGGTGGCAGCAGTGGTGGGGAAAATAGAAGCCCGGTGGCTTTCGTTATTGTGAGACTGCCGCTGGGAAATCAGGGCATTTGGAGGGTATGATAGACTACTTACAAAGTCTGCCGTGTGCCTAACTTCCTGAAAGTGGGGATTAGAAGCACAGAGCAGGATCGTGCTGCTGGTTCCTTCTTCAGTGAACTCTGTTGAAAAGCCTTTCCTTTCCTCTGTCCTCCAGAACTTGGAAAAATTGACCAAGAGATCCGAAAATACAATACCCCGGGATTCTCTGGCTGCCTGTCCAGAGTCCAGTTCAACCAGATTGCCCCACTCAAG
The DNA here is from genome assembly GCF_964270895.1 of Podarcis filfolensis. Classification (NCBI taxonomy): domain Eukaryota; kingdom Metazoa; phylum Chordata; class Lepidosauria; order Squamata; family Lacertidae; genus Podarcis; species Podarcis filfolensis. The sequence goes on along the minus strand of NC_139614.1, from coordinate 1,174,508 downwards.
GCTGCCTTGAGAGCCACAAACATCTCCTCTCGCATCCACACAGAAGGAGAACTTGTGGAATCCAACTGTGGTGCGAACCCACAAACCATCCAACCAATGTCTTCTGCAACGGATCCGTGGCATTCCGATTCAGGTAAGTCGAGACCGGATGAGAAAATCCTGAAATCGACCCCTGAAGCTGCTTCCAGAATGTATGGTTAGAATATAACTCACCATCTGTTATGATGGTGAGATTAGAATAATAGTGAACATTCTCTCTCTCTCTCTCTCTCTCTCTCTCTCTCTCTCTCTCTCTCACACACACACACACACACACACACACACACAATTGCTTCTAAACTGATGGCTTGAGTATCCATTATAGTTTCTTCTTTCATTGCTGCTATAAGTTTATGACTACTGCATTTATCTTAAAGACACTAACCTCCAGTGTGAAGCAGTGGCAGATTGACCTGTGGATTGTCTTGCATGTAATTGTTGTTTTACTGGTGCTTCTAATTTTGGTAAATGCAATGAATGCAAGCTCAGAAAATTGGCATAGATTTTTCTTTCTTGGTGCTGATAATCATAGTACTTTTTACCAGAACAATCCTTGGAAATGATGAAAAGTGGCAGAAACTGTTCAGCCAGATCCACTGCTAGAGTTAGGGCCAATCTGAATATTACGAGGGACTCCCCCCCCCCCCAGCATTCCCTTAGAGAGCTGCTGCAAGGGCAGAGAAGCACCATTGGCACAGAAGAAACCTGGAGGCTTCTTAAGGTCAGCTAAGGAAGCCCTTTGAGGAGGTTGTTGCCCCCAGGCAAGCTCAGATCCCCACAGGACCGTCTTAAGCATATCCGGCGCTGTGGTGCAAAGCTCCCTCCGCCCCCCCCCATTTCCCAGAGATTTTTAGGGAGGACAGCGCTGCTGGTGGGGCTGGAGGAAGTGGGCAGCGGCTGGACACGGCGCCTCCCAGCTCAGCTGGCCGCTTTGTGCCACGGTGGCCACAGCAGACGGAGGCTCCGGGTGCGACACTGCTTTGGCGCAGTGTGGCAGGTGAGAGCGGTGAGCTGATGCCAGGAGACCCCGCGTCCAGCCTCTGGCTCTTCCCTGGCACCCTCCAGAACTTGGCGCCCTGGTGCCCTGAGCCACTAGCCTCTGTGGGTAAGGCGCCCCTGGATCCCCACCCCAAATTCCCTGTTATCTCAGGGCTGAAGCCTCGCATTTCCAGAGATAACATCTATTTTGACCTTATAAATACGGCTTCTGTGACCGTGTTCATATTCTGCTGCAGTGCCAAATGGTTATCTCAAAGCATGATATTGTTTTGTAATTTCCCCCCTTTCCCCGTGGCTCTGGTGACTATTCATGCCGGCGATGGAGCGGCAGGACTCAGCCAGTCCCTCTTCCTTTCCGAAGATGTAGGAAGGGCCAAGCAGCCTCTGTCTTCCCTTCAGAACCCCAGCTGCGTCCTGTGTTTAGGTAGAGGAGGCAAAGGAATCATGAGTTAAAATAATAATTGGTTTTACATGTAGATTTTAATTGTCATCAAATTCAAAACCATCAGGGAATCGCATACAAGCACACAATTGTTTTTGTTGTTTATGGAGTAGAAAACACAGAGATTTCAAAGACACCAATGCAAAATTTCCCATAGCTGTTCTTAAAATAACTATACTTTTTTAAAAAAACAAATTTATCCTATCCTTAACTTCTTTGTCTGCCTTTTTTCGTGTAGGAATACAGTATACAAACTTGAGTGAAAGACACACTGCACCAAGAAATAAAAAAAAGAAAGACTGCTAAATATGTAGAGAGCAAAAATAACTGATTCTGCTTTCAACATAGATAGCAACCTCACTGCAGCCTCTTCAGCCATGGTTTAAGCAACCAGCACAAACGGACTATTAGAGGTTTCAGTTTCCAAAGGAGTAGCTGCATTTGTTGTTTTCTCAAGTGCAAAAATCGAACCATGTTCAGGTGAAGTGGAAGAGAAGACTTATTTTATTATTAGGCTGTCTGCCTGTATGCTTTTTATTATGTTTTTACCATTGATTATCTATAATGTGTTTTTAATGTTACACACCATTCTGGGATCTTTTGATAAAGCGGCATATAAGTGAAATAAATAAATATAAAAAATAAATAGCTCCGCTTCTAGCCTAGCGTTGCCTAATCTGACTGGCAGTATCCCTCCAGCGTCTCAGGCAGACATCCTCCACCTGATCATTTTCGCTGGAGATGTTGGCAGTTGAATCAGTGACATTCTGTAGGCCACTGAACTGTGGTCCTTTCCCACAATACTTGGCATTACAGTTAATTTAGTACATACCTGAGGGAGCATATATTTCCTTATGAACTGCATGTGTGTGAGGGGGGGTCGGTTCTGACGCAGAACAAGGTAAAGGCACTTGCTGGGGGGGGAAATAGATCATCGTTGTCATGATCATCATCTTAGGGTGTTTTTTAAAAAAAATGCAGCCATAATAATGTGCTGCAAAAGACACATGTGGTCGAAGAGGCTTCTTAGCTTTTCCTCCTCGTGGTTTTCCTCATGGATGACAGCCCTGCCCCTTCCTCCACATGAGTCTTCTGCTGCAAGAAACCAAGCAGCACATCCAGTTTGGGCCCAGTTATTTCATAGGCCCAACGGCACTTTCCTCCATTGTCTCCAGAGATAGACAGATGCCAGCCACAACCATGTTCTGTGCTAAACTGTCCTGAATGTTGGCTGCCCTGGGTAGAAATAATTAGATACCAGAGAATTAAGGTGGAACACATCCATGGGTCCTATTTATTTATTTATTTCACTAGTATTTCATTTGCTCTCTGGATAGTTTATGTAATTTATAAAACTCAAAATAAAATTTCAATAAAAGTTAAAGCCAAGATGGATCACAGCCACAAACAGCTGTGAACACCAACTGCCCTACTAAAATGAGCATAATGCACAATAGTGCATGCTGTGCACACAGAAAACCTTCAGGCCAATTCCCGAAATCGTTCCTGGGTGTTGCTGCCAGCCAGCAGAGCACATGGATGGACCCAGGGGTCTCCTTTGGGATAAGGCAGTTTTCTACATTCCTCCTTCATATGCCATCCAGTATAGCAAAAGCGCATATGTGCTGAAAAGTTTGCAATAGCTCCATTTAATTAATTGCTTTAAAAGCAAGAGTTGAATCAACTTAAAATTATTTAATGAGTGGTTGGCCCCAATTTCTTTTCATCTGGCTCAGCTTTAGCAGCTCTGTTCTTTGGATCCCAAATGACTTAATGATGGCGCTTGAATTTCCCATAAATCTTCCCTAATGGAAAGGAGAGGGAAAGAGAGCTTCAATCTTGCCTGGTTCTTGGACGCAACACACCCTTTCTCCTCCTGCCCAACTTAATGGCAATATATACTCCACCCAGACACTTCATCAGAAGCTGCAGACAGTTGAGGCTCAGCTGCCGGCCAAAGCCATAAATTCTAGCAGCTCTCCCTGAGAGACCCGGGCATTTCAAGCTGCTCTGCGCAGCCCTGAGCAGAATTTTAATGCCATGGAGCTGCAGGAAGATGAGGAGAAGCAAAGGCAGGCGCTGCTCTTCCATGGAAAGGATCGTTCCTAGAAAATCTGCCTGTGTGGAGAAGGCAGGGTAATAGCTGTTTCCTTGGTGCTTCTCTGAGTCTCCCTTGCCCTCTCTCACACACGCTATAACGGGGGGGGGGGGGGCGAACAGCCACTTTCTCTAACCGCTGTTTCAAGCCTTCTGAAATTGAGCTAATTTGGCCTCTGGAAATCCGGGTATATTTAAAATAAATACAAGCAATATATAAATATATGTGCCTGAAGAGAGATTAGTAGAGAGAGTTAGTATTCTGCCACTAAATTCACTGGCACATACCCTCCAACATTTCTCAGACGAATATAGGGACATCCCATTTCATAATGATAATTTTACTACTTATACCCCACACATCTTACTGGGTTGCACCAGCCACTCTGGACAGCTTCCAACATTTATAAAAACATGAAACATTAAAAAAAAACTTCCCTATACAGAGCTGCCTTCAGATCGTTTAGGGGGTTGGATAACTCCATGCCCTCCAATGTTTCTCCAATGAAAATAGGGACATCCTAAGGAAAAGAAGGACATTCTGAGATCAAATCAGAAACCGGGATGGCTTCTCTAAATCAGGGACATCCCTGGAAAATAGGGACACTTGGAGGGTCTGCTGGCAGGGATTTTATTTGTCCCCCAAAATGGCTTTGTTAAAGTTCAAGTCTTACTGTGCCCATCGCTTGCTCAAAAAAAACACGAAACAGAACTCATTCCTGTGGGAAAGTGGATTCCTCATTGGAATACAAATGTTAATGGCCGCATCCAGCTGTATACTTTATTTCCATTTCTGTTTGTGTTATTTTAATTAAATATTCTTAATAAGTGGGACCTTGCAACAAACCATTGCAGTGTATCCCTCCTGTGTGCGGGGGCTACCTGAGTCTTCCAGGGGGGTTGAAAAAACATGAGCATTAAAGACAGAAGACCCTGCCCTATTTTGGGTTTTACTCCTGGTGCAAAATTTAATTTACTTAAACCTGTCTGCACCGTAAGGCATAAAACTTCCTCCAGCATCAAATGCTTGATTTGGCCTGGAAGGGGCCTGAGTGGGCCACGGGAGGCTTGTGATAGTAACAACAGATTACATTGCAGGGCTGCTGCAAACACCCTTTCTCTCTCACTATAGCCTTCCTACTTGCAATAAGGGTACAGCACTGAACTATGCCGCACGGTGGCTGCATGCGACTCTGTCAGCCCAACCTGCAGTGTGGGTGCAAAAGCAAGGAATAACACTGCAGGATTGTTGTGAACTACTTTTTCAGTTTCTGCAATAGGGGTTTTATAGTTATGGGGTTGTAAATCACTTAGAACCAGGAAGGGCAGGATATAAACGTAATCAATCAATAAATCCTATATACTGCAGGGTTGGCATAAGTCACTCTCTTCTAGAAATAGCTCACAATTGGGGGACAATGAGATGCTTTTGCCTTGGAATTGGCATTGGCATGGTTATATTTTTGAAATGTTTCATACTACATCAGGCATCCCCAACCTGTGGCCCTCCAGATGTTTTGGACTACAATTCCCATCATCCCTGACCACTGGTCCTGTTAGCTAGGGATCATGGGAGTTGTAGGCCAAAACATCTGGAGGGCCGCAGGTTGGGGGTGCCTGTACAGTGGTACCTCGGGTTAAGAACTTAATTCGTTCTGGAGGTCCGTTCTTAACCTGAAAATGTTCTTAACCTGAAGCACCACTTTAGCTAATGGGGCCTCCTGCTACCGCCGCGCCGCCGGAGCATGATTTCTGTTCTCATCCTGAAGCAAAGTTCTTAACCCGAGGTACTATTGCTAGGTTAGCGGAGTCTGTAACCTGAAGCGTATGTAACCTGAAGCGTATGTCACGCTAGGTACCACTGTACTACATACTACATAAGCAGCAGGACCTCTTCTCTTTGCTATCATTTGTGCTTTTGGGGGGGGAGTAGACACACTTTTCCCCAGTCCCACCTACATTAAATTCTAAAGGCTTGTATTTGGCAGCTTTAAATCTGGCACCAAGTACAAGTCCCACTAGGATTTGTTTCATTTGAGAATCTGCAGTGCAGCTGAACCACAAGCGGGACTTGCTTTCAGCCTTGACTGCAAGCCCTGCTGGGATTGACTGCACTTGGGAAAGATTGCAAGAGAAACTCCTGAATGCAGCTAATCCCTGCTGAAAGCAGCACAAAATTTATCTTTTGCAACCATGCCTTGCAAAAGAATCTTCATTTGCAGTCCTAGTTTGTTTTTATTATTAAAGCTGGAGTTAGAAACAAACAAGGGGACTATGATCACCCTATGTCATATGACTTCCCTGTCCATTTGTCAAAATGGCCCATGGAAGGTGATCCAGCTCCCCACACCAAATGTGCACCCTAGAAGTACAGCTATCAGGTATACAGCATTGGGTGCCACTTACTCCCTGCTGACATACACTTGATGGGCAACCTGGATTTGCCCTGCACTGTGTGTGCAATGGCCCTCCATGGACTGCCTTTCTGCACAGCTCACTCCTTCATGAAGAGACCATGTGTGTAAACTGCAGCTGTGATCAGTGAGAGAAGGAAGCTGATGCCCACTTTCATATATCTTACATGAAGCACTCATCTAGAAGGCCTGTCATTGGAAACTGATTCATGTGCACAACTTTCCCATAAAAGCATTTTCCTGCCACCAAAGCAGGCAATCCTTTGGGCCCATTACTGGTGACTGTGTATCTTTGTGTTCGAGTTTGGTGAGTATTCAGCTTTACAGTTCCTTGGAGAGCACTGCCATATTTCATATTCTGCATTAATTGTGAAGAGGGCTTGCTCTTCTCTCCTTAACAGGTGAATTGTAAGCTCTGCTCATAAAACTCTATTGGAGGCAATAACTTAAGCAAGCATAACCAGTATATCAGCCATCCTTCTCTGTGGTCAAGCTAGGCAAGCAGCAAGGTTGTGAAATACAATACCAGAAGGGGAAAGGGGGTGCGCTATATGAACAATGAACAATGAACAATATAGATATCACTTTGAAATTTTGATGTACGACATTGTTGGCTATGCACGAACATCTACTGCATTGTGACTTCCAGGGCAGAAGCTGTGACTGACCAGGGCCCCTTACTGATATCCCCTGCCCCCATTCATTTGTCACGTTTCAGGAAAGTAAAGTTATGGTCCATTCACTTCCAGAGATGAAAAGGGAAACAGACAGCCAATATTCCACCCAGTTGCTCTGCAAGAAGTAAATCTGTTCCTGTCTTCCAGAGGGTTGGCCAGTTAATGTTCAGCCACTGGGAGGACTGACAAGCACTTAGCTCTCAAAAATAAAAATAAAATAACCTCAGTTCAGAACCTAAACTTTAAAAAATATGTTACTTGATGTCATACTGGCTTTAAGACCCAAGACTGCCTGGAGCACTCACTTCAGAACTACAAGATCCTGACTTAAATCGGTTTGCACTTTGCTTTGTCTGAGGGTGACGGTTTGTTCATGGCCAACAGTTTGCCCTGAGTCCGCTACCTTCTTGGCTGGTTGGTGCTTCTGGTGGTCGCGAGAGCCAGGCTCCGAGGAGACGGTGTCAGGCCACCACCATTGGGAGTTGCTGACATGTGGGGTGCATGAAAGCAAAACACAGCTGGTGTGTATGGATTTTGAGTTTACATAGTGATGTGTGTGTCCAGATGGGGACTTACATGACCTGCAAATTTCAAAAATTAGTGAAACTGAGGATTCAATCATAACACCTGGTGTTGGTGCCGGGGGAGTGAGATTAGGATGGCATACAGGCCCCTCTCTGCCTATGGAAAAGGGGCATATCCTCCAGAGGCAGCAGGACCTCAGATGTGACAGAGGACCCAGCACTCCATCCTCCCCGCAAAGCTCCTTCTAGGATTCCTCTATAAAGACATGGTAAAATGCAATCTGAACAGGAGTTGAAGCATGTATGGAAAATAATTGTGGAAACTGGCATGCCATAGATAAAAAGGAGACCCAGTTTGGCATAGTAGGAGAACTGGGTTCATATTTTTCCTGCCTGTTGCAAGTATCCTGAGCTCGGGAGATCCAGGAGCTGGGCTGAGCAGGGACAGCCAAGCAATTAGCCAGGAAGCTGTTGACAGTTGAGAAGGTGGCTGCCAGTGTGCAATATGCATGTCTAGAAGGCAAGTCTGATAACCGAGCAAAGAACAGACAGAATAGGGAGCATTTGTTTCCCTCTTCCCCCAACCCCCTGTCTGGAGCAAGGCTGCAAATATAATCCCAGAAACACTGACGTTTTCTGCAACAGAACAAGTTTTGATGAGGAGCTTAGCAGATTGCCATGTTTTGTGAGCTGCATCAAGCTAGGGATTGGTCAAGCAGAGTTTTGACATCTGTGGAATGTCAGAGAAAAACAAGGAGGAAGTGCTGACAGAAAGATGGAGGTTGACTCAAAAAGGTGTGCTCTGTTTTAAAGTTTCACATTGAACAGATGGCTCTGAAGAAACGGCTATAGTTTATCTCCAATTTTTGTGATTTTGCTCTATTCCTTTGGTTAGGATTCTAATTTCCAGAACACTAGATCAGATTCTCATGGTCATTTTTATCCTGCTGTTATTTCCATAAGGTGAATCCTGTTTGTGCCACTGTAAAATGTGCAGTGAAACATGTTCCTATGGAATGTCGTCCAGGTCATTTTTTTTTTTTTAATTAAATATTTATTGGTATTTTCGAAAAACACACAACAAACAAAAACAAAAAATAAACAAAATAAAAACAACACAAAAAAACATATTCGAAACTAAACAGAAAAATAGAAAAAACACATACAGTTTCTGATACTTATTTTCCTCAACCTTGTTTCTCAGACCTCCTCACACCTCCCCTTCTTGTATTCCAATTTAAATTGTCAATTCAGCAAGTCCTTAACTTATTTCTTCACCTTAACTTAAACATTTATTCTAACATACTGTTATTTTACTTTACTTCTTTTTTCCATTTCCTCCATTTATTTTTAACAGCCTTATTTTCACTTAATTTAAAAAAAAAAAGAAAAAAACCAATTTCACCTTATTAAAATTACACATCAATACTTATACCTCATTAATTTATTCTTAAACCTTTTTCCTAAGGTCGACCAAAATTTCCCTTCCACGGTTTACCCAATTTCCTTACCACTAACAAAATATAAAACAAACAAAGCAATGCAAATTATCCTTATGTACCCTTTGGATTCCCAACCTCCACCCACCCTTCTCCCGGTTCCAGTCCCCAACCAATATCCATCAGTCTTTATATTATTTATTTAGCCTGGAGATCTCAGGTCCGAGGCCCTTATGTCTCTCTCAGTTCCTTTCTGCCGGTCTCTTTGATAGACCTTGATGTTAAGCCCCAGGTCTCGGAGGGGCTCCGGCCCAACAGAATCGGTGTTGCTTCTAGCCAGTCCTCCATACTTAAAAGCAAAAGCAAAGCCTATGGGGTATTCCAACTCTTGTTTCAAATTTCTTTCAAATCCAAATGTCCCCACAGCTCCAGCTTCCACCTTCAACAAATTTATAATCCTCAGGTCTTCAGATCTCCTCAAAAGAGGATCTCTCCATTTTCCAAACTCCCAATCAAACCAGGCTTTCCGCATCCAGTTTTTATTGTCCTTTTTTATCATCATGTCAGGCCTCATATTGTAGCTCTCCTTTGACTCCTGCAAACCTCCATCTCCTCCTTCGTTTTCTTCAAAAAGAACATATTGCTCCATCGTGTCTACGCTTTCGGTTTCATTTATTTGTTCAGTTGAATAGGCTTCCTGTTTCAAATCCTTATCAGACTCCAAGCTGTTGTTTACTGTCCAGTGTAATAGCGATACCTCTGTAGACAAAGCATCGTACTCATCTTGTAAGTTTCCCAAGAGAACAAGTGCTCTGTCCAATTCTGCTTGGAATTTAGACACTCCAGCCATTTTTGTAATGTAGTATCCTTGTTACCCCTCTAGGGGGATTTAATTCCTTGATCTTCCTTTCAGCTCAAAAACCAAAAGTCCAGTTATTTTGTATCAACCTTATTTTCAACAAGTTATCCCGAATAAACCAGCAAAAACAGCAGAAACAATGTTCTCTTTTTCCAGCTGACAACTAGCTGACTAGCAGCTCACTTGACAGCTGTCAAAATCTTCCATGCAACAGGCTTTCTCATCGGACGTTCCCGGGTCTAGGGGGGGGTGTAGTTTCAGCTCCCAAAATTCTTTTTATCCTCCAGAATATCTTCTTATAATGTCCAGACCGTGAGGTCAGGATCTTTTGTTAAAAAAAGCAAGAAACAGATTCTCTCGACCTTAGCTGCCCAGTCCTTTGCTTTAAGTTGTTTACAAAGAGGGGGGGGTGGACTTCCTTTTTAGCCCCTTCCCGCTCGTTCCAAATCCAAGATAAGAAATTTTTTAAAGTTCCAATCTCCGTATTACTCACGGGTTGATGTTTTAGAATCCAATCAATCTTAGAAGAAGTTGGCGCTCTCTGTCAATGGCTTGCGGCTTCACTCCGTAGACGAGGGAGTACTCTCAGCACCACGCCTTACCCTGCCTCTGTTCCGAAGCCTTTAAAAAGGCTCCGTCGCGGATTGGGGGGGCGCAAATGGTGCCCGCCGAGTCTCTGTGTTCACAGGCATCCGCGCCTGTGATTTTAAGGGTCCCCGCTTCGCCGCAGCGGCCAGACCCAGGCTACGGAGCCGATTCCCTCCGGAGCTCGGAGGGAATCCGCCATTAAACAATGGCACCAACCCGGAAGTCGGAATGTCGTCCAGGTCAGACTAATGGCCTCCAAGCCAGATACTTGAGGTCACTTTTTTCTGGTTCCCGATAGCTCTGCTGCATTTTAATCCAATAATAGGGAAACATTTGCCCAGAGTCTCATTTGTAACAAATGCTTGCTTAAACAGGCCTTTAAAACATTGTTTCCTTAGCACAATAAGAATTTATTTGTGCTTTTATTGATATCTTTGTTGATTTATTTTTATATGTTGCATTCTGCCTTGCTGTATTTTTTTATGGAAGTGCAGATTATACATTTGTAAATGAATGAATAAATGAACTCTGTCCTGAGTAGTCCTGGGAGTATTATTTAGGTATTATTTTATTATTTAGGGAAGTGGTGGCGTTAATATAATGGCTGACCTAAGACCCCACCCAGGGAGCTATTTGTTGAGCTGAGATTTTAATCAGGGATTTCTTAGTTCATAGACAAGGCTCTTAACCAAGCATTAGTTAGTTCCTCAGTGTTCCTCAATAAAACCTTTAATTTTCAGCCTTTTTAATTTTATATTTTTATTCAACTTATACACTGCCCTATACCCGGAGGTCTCAGGGCGGTTCACAACATGACCACAACATATGAAATCAAACCAAAAGAAATAACCCAATAACCCCCCCCCCAAAAAAAAAGAACCACATTCTAAAAGGGTGTTGGATGTCAATAAGTTCAACCAAAGGCCTGGTTAAAAGGGAACATTTTTGCCTGGCGCCTAAAGGTGTATAATGAAGGTGCCAGGTGAACTTCCCTGTGGAGAGCATTCCACAGACGAGGAGCCACTGCAGAGAAGGCCCGTTCCCGTGTTGCCACCCTCCGGAACTCTCGAGGAGGCACACGAAGAAGGGCCTCAGTAGATGATTTCAAGGTCCAGTTAGGTTCATATGGATAGAGACAGTCCATCAGGTATTGTGGTCCTGAACCATTTAAGGCTTTATAGGTCAAAACCAGCATTTTGAATTGGGCCCGGAAACTGTTTGGTAGCCAGTGCAGTTGGACCAGGATCAGTGTAAGATGCTCAAACCGTCTCGCTCTGGTGAGCAACCTGGCTGCTGAATTCTCCACCAGCTGAAGTTTCTGAACCATCTTCAGAGGCAGCCCTACATATAATGCATTGCAGTAATCTAGCCTTGAAGTTACCAGAGCACAGACAGCAGTACTTAGGCTATCCGTGTCCAGATAGGGACATAGCTGGGCCACCAGCTGAAGCTGATAGAAGGCACTCTGGGCCACTGAGGCCACCTGAGCCTCAAGCGACAGCAAAGGATCCAGGAGGACCCCCAAGCTATGAACCACTTTCCTTCAGAGGAAGTGTAACCCCATCAAGCAGGGGACCTCCCACCCATCTGATCTAGGGAACCACCCACTAACAGTGTCTCAGTCTGATATGGATTGAGCTTCACTTTGTTGGCTCTCATCCAGTCCATTACCGAGGCAAGACAACGGTCCAGCACTTCCACTACCTCACCTGCAGATGCAAAGGAGAAATAGAGCTGAGTGTCATCAGCATACTGCTGACAACATACTCCAAACCTCCAGATAACCCCACCCAGCAGTTTCATGTAGATCAGACATGTTCCACCGATCGACCACGATGGACAGTGAGATCCCCGGGGTGATCGTGGTCAATCGCTTGTCGATTGCGGCATTAAATCGATTGGTCAAGGAATGTCACCACCCACCGCCCCCGGCGCTAGGTCCCTCCGCTGCAGCAGCAGGCATCAATCGTAATTAAGCGTGGCACGAACTCTGCCCCCCAAAAAAGCTCAACAACTCTGAGCAATCTCCCCCAACTTCCAGCCATGACATGGCTCCCCAAATCTCTTTTCTGATGAGAGCAGCTTTTGCATCTCATTTGGAAACCAAGGACCCAGAGTCTGGAGGAAGAATGGGGAGGCACACAATGCCAGATGCTTGAAGTCCAGTGTGAAGTTTCCACAGTCTGTGTTGATTTGGGGAGCCCTGTCATCAGCTGGTGTTGGTCCACTGTGCTTCATTAAGTCCAGGGTCAACGCAGCCGTCTACCAAGAGATTTTGGAGCACTTCATGCTTCCCTCCGCAGACGAGCTTTATGGGGATGCTGATTTCATTTTCCAGCAGGACTTTGTCACCTGCCCACACTGCCAAAAGTACCAAAACCTGGTTCAGTGGACATGAGATTACTGTGCTTGATTGGCCAGCAAACCTGCCTGACCTGAACCCCATAGAGAATCTATGGGGCACTGCCAAGAGAAAGATGAGAGACATGAGACCGAGCAATGCAGAAGAGCTGAAGGCTGCTATTGAAGCATCCTGGTCTTCCATAACACCTCAGCAGTGCCACAGGCTGATAGCATCCATGCCACGCCGCATTGAGGCAGTAATTGATGCAAAAGGATCCCAAACCAAGTACTGAGTACATGTGCATGCTTCTACTTCACAGAGGTCCAATATTTCTCTATTTGCAGTCCTTGTTTTGCTGATTTCATTTAATATTCTAATTTTCTGAGATCGTTAATTTGGTGTTTTCATCAGCTGTATGCCATAAACATCACAATTATAACAAATAAAGGCTTGACATATCTTGCTTTGAATGTCATGAGTCTATCTCATATATTAGTTTCACCTTTTAAGTTGAATTACTGAAATAAATGAACTTTTCCACAATATTCTAATTTTCCGAGTTTCACCTGTAAATTGGCTTAAAAAGAAGAGGAAAAGCACGGGTATTTTAAAGTGAGGGGCAAAATATCTAAAGGACATGGTGTAAATAATAACTCGTGCTTTTTCTTGTGCACCAGGTGCTGATCTTCCTTACAATGGTCAAGTGATTGGAGGTGGTGTTAACAGGAATTCAGCTATTATTGGAGGTAAGCAAGTACATGTCCTGCCTTTCCGAAGGGAATGCTGATTTCTATGCTGATAAGATATGATGTTTGCAAGTATCTTTTTAAATACCTAATTTAAAACACACATATAATTTCCAAGGCTAAGCTAGCAAAGAGAAAAGGATTTTCAACTATATTTGTGCTTAGTTTCCCAGAACTGTTAGGACAGAGTGCATAATAAGAAATGGAAATAAAGACATTTAATTATGAAGCAGTACATGATAGGTAGTTTGAATTCTGATGGCATATCCTGCTACATTCAGCATGTAAACTGGCTGTGCTGGGCATCCCACCCACCAGCCCTGCAGGTTGCTGCTCTGTCCGAAGGGACGTGGGCCTTGCTGCGGAACCAATCTGCCGCTGCGTTTGGGGCCAGGGAGGAATTTGCCCGCAGACAAGTTGGGCCTGTCTGGGGGTTTTGCCTTCCTCATAGCAACTGTCAAAACGTTTGGCAGAAACAGGCATTGGGGACTCAGCTATACAGCTGCAAATAAAATGTTTTAAATGTGTTGAAAAGCGCAGCATACAGATGTGACACTAGATGGCAAAAGTGAGCTATCCAGGTTCAGATTTCAGGGTACCCCAGTGAAGGCGTTGCGGGGGAAGGTTTCTGTCCAATGGCCCAGATGGTGGTTAATGGGCCATAGATCTCCCCAAATGACAACCTGGCAGGTTTGCCCTATTTGATTTGCATCTTGGGGGGATCCTTAACCCAGGATCAACTGTGATGGAGTAATCAGCCAGCAATTGAGCTGGTTGATTCAGGATACATCCCCAATGCCTATGCCACGCTATAGTTAGAATTAAGGGTGTCATGAAGCGGCTCTTCCAATTAGGCCCTGTGGTGTGAAGTGCAGTGCTCTGTAGTGTCAGCCACACAAGCCCCACTGAACTATTTGCCAGTTAATGGACATGCGTGAAGAATGGAGCAATAAGACGGGAGGCCTTCTCTGTTACCGTGAGAGAGGTTGCAGAGACAATATTGTACCCATGTCATATCAGACAGTATATGAAAACTAAACTGTTTGCTCATTTGTTTTTGAATCTGAAACCTTCCGCCTTTCTCTCTCTGTTAGGTGTCATTGCCGTTGTGATCTTCACCATCCTCTGCACCCTGGTCTTCCTCATTCGCTACATGTTCCGCCATAAGGGAACTTACCACACCAACGAAGCCAAGGGGGCAGAATCTGCAGAGAGCGCTGACGCAGCCATTATGAGCAACGACCCCAATTTTACTGAGACCATTGACGAGAGCAAAAAGGAGTGGCTGATCTGAAACTGGAAGCAGAAAGAAAAGCCGATGGCTTGGGGAAAGGGGGAGGGAAGACTTTTACAGCAAGAAGAAAAGAGCTCTCTTGCAGACTCTTGAACAAATCTAGTTTTTAAAAAAGATCAGCACAACCGGAGGAGCAACCGTTAGGACTGGAACTGCCACAGCATTTCAGAAAAGGCCTTTTTAATATTGGTTTACTGTGAATTTGCCCTTCTTGTATCCATCTAAACTAAGAGTATAATTTAAGAGGTTCACACTTGTCAGTCACCACCTGTCTTCTTTGTCTGTGGCTGGAGGTGTTCAGAAATACCTGTGGAAACAGGGACCACTTTTCTATATTTTTTTTAGAAGCCCTTTAGAATGTAAATACTTCTCTCCTGAGAACAGCAAAGCAATCCTAAAGCCTGAGACCGTTCTTCTCTAGCATTCTTGCATAGATAATTTCCTAGAAAGGATGTTGTACTCACATACAGTGTCAATGATTGTTATTTTAATGCATGGTTTAACGTTTCCACTTTGGTGAATCTACACTATAGATTTAAAATGGTTTAACAGTCACCTCCTCTCCCAGAGAATTCAGGGAACTGTGGGGAAGGCTAGGAATTTCTCAGTGTCCCATCTGATGCTACCTTGTATGGGAGCTGCTGCACCATGGCTCAGTCATATCAAATGCTTGAGGAATCGATATCGCAGTTCCTTCCCTCCCCCAATGGCTCCAGTTCCTGGGAGGGCTGATTCTGGCATCTTAAGGGGTGGGTTCCAGTATTACTGCCTGATGCAGGACAGGACCGTGCTGCAATGGCTCCCACAATTTTAAGTTTAGCCCTAGCAGATAATTTTAGCTTCCTCACTAAAGTACAGTTTTCTGGATTCTTCGGGGGAGGGTAGAGAGAACATGATTGTTGAAAAAGATTAAAGCTGGTACACATTTGTAGTGTAGATCTGCCTGCAGAGAGCAAGAAACCTGGAGCATAGGAAGCACCTGAGAGAAAACCACATTTGCCTGTTTCAGTTGCCTGCCATCTGTGCCAGCGCCTTCAAATCTCTGTCTGCTAAGGGCACATAATGATGATTGTGTAAAAGTACGTAACAATAATGTTTAAAAACTCCTCATATTATCATCCTTGTAGTTGTCAGAGAGGAGTATCATAAGGCACAGGAATCCTTAGTTAATTTCTTGCTGAGATCTGAAGAAAGACCTTTCCATTTGGCTCTGCTGACCTGAAGTCCTCGTGCCACATCTGTTCCACCTGTGACATATTGATGCTATACGTATGTAGACATAAGCATTGCAGTAGGGAATTAGAACCAGATTTTAGACTTTTTTGCTTCTGTTTCTTATATATAGGCTGCTGCAGAAGTACTGATCTTGGAGATTTCATGTAAAACACAACATACTGCTGAATTCTTGTCTTCTCCTTTACAATTTCCCAATGGAACACTGTTCTGAAGGATATCTGTGAAGCAGTTTTCTCCCAAGATGAGAGGCAGAAATTAAGAGATCAAATAGTCCTGTGTGCAGAAAGAGCTGCAGAATTGCACAGTCCTAGAGCATGCCTTTTCTTTAAAGGTCTTTCTCATTATCTCTGTTCAGCCAATTGGAAGGCAGCTAAGGCAAAAGTCAGTTCTTCAGGGACATGGGTCATATAGATCAGCTGAAATTTACACCTCTCTAAAATGGAGGAAGCTGGGGCCAAGTCATACACCTTTAAGTGATGGAAAGCTATGGTTGAGTGAAAGTGCTGTCTCAGCTCCGGCATGTGGCTTGAGGTTTCTTACAATGCAGTTTCCACCAGTGGAGTTCTGCTTGGTGAATTATAAACTGGTTTAACCAACAGAACTTTCCCCAAGAACATTGGAAATGGCAGTTCTATGCGGAGGAGTTCTTTGCAGCGTGACTATAGCTCTTTATATGCTTAAAAGCATCCTTGGATTCCTTTGGCAGTTAAACAGGCAAGAATCTGGTTTAAGTTTCTTTAATGTGCAATCACCACATCCTTCAATAACAACCACCTTTGACTGACCTTGGGAAAGGGCCCCTCCTTTGCAGTAGGCAGGATTAGTCAATGATTCTCTTGAGTGACAGGTGATTTTTAAAAAAGAATTCCCAAAGCTGATTGAGGAGATTCTACACTGACAAAGCCTTACGGAAAGTTGTATAGTACAACCTAATGAAGATATATGATTGTATGGCCTCTTGCTTATTATGTATTTTAAAAAAATGAATTATTTCTTGTGAAAAGTTTTTTGCTTATGACGGCTGTGGTTCCATGTAATTCATCTGCTCACAATTTTGGTATGCACAGCTTTGAAACATTTCTATATCAACTACGTCTGAGAAAGAATGATGGGGAAATCAAAAATAACTGTAGCTCAACATACTAAAGACTACTATTCTCTTTTAGCTGAATCCTCACTTTATTTTTCTTGTGTACAGAAGGGAGTGAAATTGTTTATATTTATTACAAAAGCTTTGCAAATGGGAGAGTATTTCATTTAGAAATGTTTTATCGTACCATACATGTCTTTGCATCTATCTGTCTGCCTTCTGAATCACTTTGCTGGTCTGGATGGGAAAGCTGAGGGCAGCCAGAAGATGCTTGGGGGCTCTGCAACATTTCTTCTAGGAACAAGGCCCACACATTTCCATTTACCCAGAGATCCCACTGAGGAATATCACTGTGCCCCCCAGTTTTACGAAGCCACTAGTGCATTTGTGACAGCAGTAACTAACGCTGAGCCCCTTCTGTCCTTTTGTACCTATTTGCATCTCCTGCCACCAGTCTGCCTCCCACTAAGGAAAGTGGCACAGTCTGCCATGTTTAACCAGTTTGGGAGCCAGGAGTTGTCAATGGTTGTAAACAGAGAGAAATGAGCAACAGCAAATCCACAACATGCCGATCATTTGGTGGATTAATGACTCACCTGAAAAGATACACCTGGTTTCCTTTTCCCATTTTCATATCCTGATGGGAGCTTTTAATTATTATAACCGATTTATTACTTTCCTCTTTTTTGTGGCTTTGGATTTTTATAAAGCGTTCTTCAGCAAGAAGGAAAGTAAGTGATGTAAACTTGTTTTATGGCAGCTTTCTCAATCAACAAAGATACCTTTCTAATCCAAAAAGCTGTTCTTTTATTAATTTTTGAAGTTGTGATCCTTGTGAAAACCACATTTTAATTTTTCTTTTTTTGTAAGGCAGACCGAATGGAGGGTGAATTAGATAAGAGTGAATTAGATAAGGCAGATTCACATTGATGCCCATATCAGTTTCTTTTTTTATTTGCCTTGAGTCTTTTAGGCAACAGCAGCATGGCGGACGTGCCTTTTGGGCATCAGCGTGAGTAGAGGCAGCATTTGAGAACCAAAGATTGCAACAAACTGATGCCTGTGCAGGCGACCATTTTTTCTACTTCATTTTGCACTCAGGAGTTGGGTAGCAGACCTTTCTTCCTCCACATATCCAGTTACAGAGCTGCAGGTTTCAACGGGGAACGTTCAGATGGAGCCTCTGCACAACCCCTCTGCATCAGCTAGGTGCATAGAAGCTTGCTGCTTGCATTGTCGTTCCCTCCACCCTGCCTCCCCCATGCAAACACAAAAAGAACCCCTGCACAGAGATTCCATGGCTGGGCCAAAAGTGTCCACACCTGGCAGCTTGTGTGTTACCAGCTGGTCCGAGCATTAACTTGCTCCGAGGCTTTGGGGCTTCTGTGTGGTCTGGTGAATACAGTGTCACACTTGGGACCAGAAAAACTGGCAGGCAAATATCTTCTGGGCTGTGGGGCTCAATGGGCAAACTTGGGCTACTTTCTGTGTCTCAGCCTAGTCTACATTGCAGGTTTTCTGTGAGATAAAATGGGACAATCCTCTTATAAACATCCTCAACACCTAGCTTAGAGGAATGGTGGAGGGGTGGTTACCTGAGAGTGTAGTGGTGTAGTGGTTTAAGAGCGGTGGACTCGTAATCTGGGGAACTGGGTTCGCGTCTCCGCTCCTCCACATGCAGCTGCTGGGTGACCTTGGGCCAGTCACCCTTCTCTGAAGTCTCTCAGCCCCACTCACCTCACAGAGGGTTTGTTGTGGGGGAGGAAGGGAAAGGAGAATGTTAGCCGCTTTGAGATTCCTTCAGGTAGTGATAAAGCGGGATATCAAATCCAAACTCTTCTTCTTCTTCTACATTTATAGATTTCTGAAACCTGGTAACCACTGATAGGGCTACGGTACAATTGTGATGCCACAGTTCTTGAATTTTTAGGTGTGTGTAAAAAAATAGTTGCAGTAAGGAAGGAAGACAGTGGTTGGTGGGGAGAGATTTCTCTCTTTCCCTGCTGGGCACCTGGAGTGTGCACCTGGGAAGAAGGGGAATCTTCGCTTGCATGCAACAGGTTTTTTTTAATTTTTTTGGTTCTTTATTTTAATTATTTCCTCTGCCACAATTAGAATCAACCTTTCTTTTGAATGTTAAATTGCACACACTACTCTGCATTGTTTTTTATCTTAAACTGAGGAGGAATGACAAATTAACATTCATGAGCTGCAAAAAAAAGAAAAACAGCATATATATCCTGGTCACTCATAATTATATACAGTTTCTATAATTTATCAGTATAACCACATATAACACTGACATTTAGCACTATTACCTAGCATGCAACAGTGGCATTCACCAAATTAGGTCACTTGAAACCTAGGGAAAATATTGATTAGTGATATAACATAGTGTAGGCCGTGTCATTATTAATCTCAATAAAATACTCCTTTAATAGACTCGAAAGATTTAACGAAGCTTCATCAGGCATGTTAAAGGTGGACGTGGGTGTTTCTGGGCAAGAAGAATTAGAAATGATTAGATTTGTATGCCAGAATTCTATGCACATTTAAATGGAGGTAAAAAATCGGAGGGACCCATTTATGAGTTGAATATAACCTAGAACTGGGCTGTCAGCCAGATCTCTTTTCACTTCACTTCCAATATTAAATGTTACTTTTTCCATATGCTTCAGAAATAATAATAATAATAATAATAATAATAATAATAATAATAATAATAATAATAAATTTTATTATACCCCGCCCATCTAGCTGGGCCTTCCCAGCCACTCTAGGGAGTGGAGTAATAACAGTTAAATCCCTTTGAAATTAATGCTCATGGGCAAAGTCATCCATACATTCTAACAGCAATTGCAAGTCTACTCACAAGTAAGTCCCACTGAGTTCAGACAAGTATCTCTTAAAAGACAAAGTCCAGCAACTGGAGGAACGTGTAACTACGCTCCAAAGAATTAGAGAGCTGGAGCTCTTCTTGGAAGCAACAGAGCACACCGTCTCCACCAAGGAGGAGACAGGGGACTCCCCTGAGAAGGAGGCTAGTTCACCAACACAGGAGCCAGATATATGGAGAAACGTGACTCAAAGAAGTAGGAGGCCCAGGGTTCGCTCTGATTGTTTAGAAATACGCAATCGCTTTGAGGTCCTTTCCCCTAGCATGGAAGACGAAGAGCAGACTCCATTTGAGGATCTCTCCCTCATTACAGTCGATCAAGTATATGAAGACGAGCAGCAAAGGCAGTCCTCAGGGAATGTGCAGGCGACCTTGGAACGGACAGCTCACGGAAGAACCCCGACCAGACCTAAGAGGAGGCGTGTAGTGGTGATAGGGGATTCCCTACTGAGGGGAACAGAAGCAGTGATCTGTGGGCCTGACAAGATGTCTCGGGAAGTGTGCTGTCTCCCCGGGGCTAAGATCCAAGATGTAACTGAACGACTGCAAGGAATCATAAAACCCACTGACAAATACCCCTTCCTCTTGGTTCATGTGGGAACCAATGACACTGCAAGCAATAGCCTCCAGAAGATCAAAAGAGATTACGAGGCTCTGGGCAGGAAATTGAAGCAATTAAATGCACAAATTGTCATCTCATCTGTCCTCCCAGTTGAACGACGTGGCCCAGGGAGAGAGGGAAAAATAGTGGAAGTGAACAACTGGCTTCGCAAATGGTGTAAACAGGAACGGTTTGGATTCTTAGATCACGGAATGCAGTTTCTTGAAGATGGACTTCTGGCAAGCGATGGGCTGCACCTCACAACGGTTGGGAGGAATGTTTTTGCAAAAAATCTCAGAAACCTCATCAGGAGGGCTTTAAACTGACTAATGTGGGGGAGGGAGACAGTGCTCCTGAAGGTAGGAGTCTATCAATTGATGAAGATGATCATCCAAATGTCATAGACCGAATGGAGCAAACAGCACGCAGACCTAGTGGTGGGAGGAAAAAATCCTTAAATAAGAGACACGGGGGAATGATTAATGGACTTCAATGTCTGTACACTAATGCGCAAAGTATGGGAAATAAACAAGATGAGCTTGAGCTCTTGGTACAGCAAACTAAATATGACATAATAGGAATCACTGAAACCTGGTGGGATAAGTCCCACGATTGGAATGTAATAATGGAGGGATACAATCTATTTCAGAGAAACAGACCAGACAAGAAAGGAGGAGGAGTGGCGTTATATGTCAGGGATGTGTATACCTGTGAAGAGATCCAAGATTTAGAACCTCAAAGCCAAAGTGAGAGCATTTGGGTCAAAATTAAGGGAGAGAAGAATAACAGTGACCTCATTGTGGGAGTTTACTATAGATCCCCAAGCCAAACGGAGGACATAGATGATGCCTTCCTGGAACAGATGGCCAAGCATGCAAAAGGAAAGGAGATAGTAGTAATGGGGGACTTCAATTACCCGGATATTTGTTGGATGTCAAACTCAGCCAAGAGCATAAGGTCAAACAGATTCCTCACTGGCCTTGCAGACAACTTCATTGTCCAGAAAGTGGGAGAAGCAACAAGAGGAACAGCCATTTTAGATCTGGTCCTAACCAATGTTGATGACCTGGTTAGTGGGGTAGAAGTGGAAGGATCATTAGGCGCGAGTGATCATGCTCTTCTGAAGTTTACTATACAGCGGAAAGGAGCAGCCAAGCATACTAGGACTCAATTTCTCGACTTTAAGAAAGCCGACTTCATAAAACTTAGGGAAGTGCTTGGTGAGATCCCATGGACAGTAATACTAAAAGGAAAGGGAGTTCATGATGGCTGGGAGTTTGTTAAGAGGGAGATAGTAAAAGCACAACTTCAGGCAATACCAATGAGACGGAAACATGGAAGGTGCCTAAAGAAGCCAGGGTGGCTATCTAAAGAACTTTTAACTGAGTTAAGATTAAAAAAGGATGTGTACAAAAATTGGAAAAGGGGGGAAACCACCAAAGAGGAATTCAAACAAATAGCCAGCACATGTAGACACAAAGTCAGAAAAGCTAAAGCACAGAATGAACTCAGGCTTGCTAGAGAGGTTAAAAGCAACAAAAAAGGCTTTTATGGGTATGTTCGTAGCAAAAGGAAGAACAAAGAAACAGTGGGGTCACTCAGAGGAGAAGATGGTGAAATGCAAACAGGGGACACAGAAAGGGCTGAACTCCTCAATGCCTTCTTTGCCTCAGTCTTCTCCGATAAAGAAAACAATGCCCGACCTGAAGAATTTGGAGCAAATGATTCAGCAGAGGAAACACAGCCCAGAATAACTAAGGAGATAGTACAAGAATACTTGGCTAGTCTAGATGTATTCAAGTCTCCAGGGCCAGATGAACTGCATCCAAGAGTATTAAAAGAACTGGCAGATGTGATTTCAGAACCACTGGCAGTCATCTTTGAGAATTCCTGGAGAACAGGCGAAGTCCCGGCAGACTGGAGGAGGGCAAATGTTGTCCCTATTTTCAAAAAGGGGAAAAGAGAGGACCCAAATAATTACCGCCCAGTCAGTCTGACATCAATACCAGGGAAGATTCTGGAGCAAATCATTAAGCAAACAGTCTGTGAGCACCTAGAAAGGAATGCTGTGATCACCAATAGTCAGCATGGATTTCTGAAAAATAAGTCATGTCAGACTAACCTGATCTCGTTTTTCGACAGAATTACAAGCCTGGTAGATGAAGGGAACGCAGTGGATGTAGCCTACCTTGATTTCAGCAAGGCATTTGACAAGGTGCCCCATGATATTCTTGTAAAGAAGCTGGTAAAATGTGGTCTTGACTATGCTACCACTCAGTGGATTTGTAACTGGCTGACTGACCGAACCCAAAGGGTGCTCATCAATGGTTCCTCTTCATCCTGGAGAAGAGTGACTAGTGGGGTGCCACAGGGTTCTGTCTTGGGCCCGGTCTTATTCAACATCTTTATCAACGACTTGGATGATGGACTCAAGGGCATCCTGATCAAATTTGCAGATGACACCAAACTGGGAGGGGTGGCTAATACCCCAGAGGACAGGATCACACTTCAAAATGACCTTGACAGATTAGAGAACTGGGCCAAAACAAACAAGATGAATTTTAACAGGGAGAAATGTAAAGTATTGCACTTGGGCAAAAAAAATGAGAGGCACAAATACAAGATGGGTGACACCTGGCTTGAGAGCAGTACATGTGAAAAGGATCTAGGAGTCTTGGTTGACCACAAACTTGACATGAGCCAACAGTGTGACGCGGCAGCTAAAAAAGCCAATGCAATTCTGGGCTGCATCAATAGGAGTATAGCATCTAGATCAAGGGAAGTAATAGTGCCACTGTATTCTGCTCTGGTCAGACCTCACCTGGAGTACTGTGTCCAGTTCTGGGCACCACAGTTCAAGAAGGACATTGACAAACTGGAACGTGTCCAGAGGAGGGCAACCAAAATGGTCAAAGGCCTGGAAACGATGCCTTATGAGGAACGGCTAAGGGAGCTGGGCATGTTTAGCCTGGAGAAGAGGAGGTTAAGGGGTGATATGATAGCCATGTTCAAATATATAAAAGGATGTCACATAGAGGAGGGAGAAAGGTTGTTTTCTGCTGCTCCAGAGAAGCGGACACGGAGCAATGGATCCAAACTACAAGAAAGAAGATTCCACCTAAACATTAGGAAGAACTTCCTGACAGTAAGAGCTGTTCGACAGTGGAATTTGCTGCCAAGGAGTGTGGTGGAGTCTCCTTCTTTGGAGGTCTTTAAGCAGAGGCTTGACAACCATATGTCAGGAGTGCTCTGATGGTGTTTCCTGCTTGGCAGGGGGTTGGACTCGATGGCCCTTGTGGTCTCTTCCAACTCTATGATTCTATGATTCTATGATTCTATGATTCTATCTATAGGATTGCAGTGTTGGTTTAGTGAAAGTGGTGTGAAGGCAACATTTTCTAGCCTGAAAATCAATGCCTAACATAGGAGTCGTTTGTGATGAGCGCCTCTCATGATGACTGGCCCAGGCATGGAGCAGATGGCCCGATGCTGCCTTTAAACATCAAGCGGGGGTGAGGGGAGGCATCCCGAATGTGCCACGCGAAGGAAGCTCCCGGACCCCAGAGGAGCTGATGTAATGTTCTGAGTAGAAAGAGGCTCATATTTCTGCCTGTCACTGTTTAAAGAGTCTGCTCTGGTGCAGTGAAAACTACCCAGTTTATTGTGGCACAAGCTCTTTACAGCAAGACATTGTTTCATCAGGCGCCTTCAGCTGCTCCACTGCAAAGCGACCAGCTACACAGTGCTAACCATGTCAGGCTGAACTCAATGGGAATGGCTTCCCGGCTGGAAGTAAGTCAGCTGATGTCGGTAGCGTTGCCTGCCCTGTGGAACGCCCTCCCACCAGATGTCAAGGAAACAAACAGCAAATTAATAAACAACCATCTGACTCATAGAAGACATCAGAAGGCAGCCCTGTTTAGGGAAGTTTTTAATGTCTGGTGTGTTTATTATTATTATTATTATTATTATTATTATTATTATTATTATTATTATATCTCACGAGATGGGACGGCAGCAGTGGTGCCAAGACATTCAGTGCGCCGCAGGCTTGCTCAGAGCCCACACATGCTGTGCTGCATGTTCCTAGCCACCTAGTGATCTCTGGTGAGTAGCACAGGGCCAGCAGAGCCACACTTGGGGCGGACTGCTCTGCAAGCTCTCCTTCAGCCTCTCCCTTCAGGCAGCATTTGCTTGTGCGTGGGGAGAGGAGAGACTCTCAGACCCTCCAAGTGTCCCTATTTTCCAGGGACGTCCCTGATTTAGAGAAGCCGTCCTGGTTTCTGATTTGATCCCAGAATGTCCCACTTTTCCTTAGGATGTCCTTATTTTCATTGGAGAAAGCTTGGAGGGTATGGAGTTATCCAACCCCTGAGCCATCTGAAGGCAATCCTGTATAGGAAAGTTTTTTTAATGTTTAATATTTTCTAGTGTTATTATATACTGTATTTTTCACTCTATAAGACGCACCAGACCACAAGACACACCTAGTTTTTGGAGGAGGAAAACAAGAAAAAAAATATTCTGAATCTCAGAAGCCAGAACAGCAAGAGGGATCACTGCGCAGAGAAAGCAGCAATCCCTCTTGCTGTTCTGGCTCCTGGGATAGCTGCGCAGCCTGCATTCGCTTCATAAGACGCACACACATTTGCCCTTACTTTTTAGGAGGGAAAAAGTGAGCAAAAAATACGGTATGTTGGAAGCTGCCCAGAGTGGCTGGCGCAACCCAGTAAGATGTGTGGGGTATAAATAGTAAAATTATCTTTATGGAATGGGACATCCCTATTTTCGTCTGAGAAATGTTGGCGGTTATGGACTCTGCTTATTGCTGATGGACTGAGTGATGTAGCACCGCTTGCTGTGGTGCCAGCCAGATGAAGAAGAGGAGTCAGAAGAGAGACCGCCACCCCCCCCCCACAGCAGACTCCACCCAGCCTGACAAGATGGCTCACTCCTTTCTCTGGCAGCGCTTGTGGGCCTGTGGGGTGGAGGGGAGCAGCAGCCAGAGGCTGCATCAGTGGTGGAAAAACAGCCATGAAGTAAGTGGGGGCTGAGAGGGAGGTGCTGAGTGCAGATGCGGGGATACAGCAGCAGCAGGCAGACCAAGGGACTCCCAGCCCCCGCCTAATGGGAGGGTCAGCCCTGGGGGGCTGCAAGCCCAGTTCCCTACTGGGGCAGCAGGGGTTGTTAGACGGTGGAACAGTCTCCCACGGGAAATTCGGGGCTCTCCTGCCTTGGAGGTTTTTAAGCAGAGGTTGGAATGCCATCTGCCATGGATGGTTTAGCTGAGTTTCCTGCATTGCAGAGGGTTGGACTCGATGACTCTCAGGTCCCTTCGAACTCTATGATTCTCTGGGGCCTTGCCCCAGTGTGGTTACTGGACCAGTAGGTATCCTTCTTGCTATGGCAGAGCAGCTCTTAACATTGCCTCTCAACACATTTTCCTTTCTACTTTGCCCAATATTTTCTGGGTGAGAGCAATGATTATGGGACCCCCGCCCAACCACCAGCTGCAGCATGGACTGCATCAAGGAATCCCAGTACTCCTTTGGATGGCCTTTCTGTCTGTACACTGGCAGATATTTAGGTGTGTGCTTCTTGGGGCCTCTCAACTCTGATGAGCATCTCACACAGGGACTTCATTTTTCCAGGCATACCTGATTCGCACATGATCATCCAGGCAGTTTGGGAGTCACTGCTCTTAAAGCGGGGGGAGAGGGTTCAACTGGGGGAGGGAAAGTTATAAAGTTTATACGGTTTCAAAATTCAGATGATGTGAATTTAATGTTTTCAGCAATATTCAACAAAGACAGAAAAGGACATTCTTGTTATGACATTCTTCAGAACCAATCTGAAATGCCGAAGGAAATAGAAATATTTGTATAATAAATGTTAGTTCTTGCTAGGAGTTATAATTTGATGTTGGAGATCCAAAGATAAATTCACAAAATCAAACTCTGAATTTTGTGTTCCATATTTGATTTGGAATATGTGACTCCAGAATTCAGTGATGCAGATTTGGAATACCTAATGACCTAATGACCCCTATTATTGAAGGCTCTGAGCAAGGACTTCTGCTTGTGCACTGGGGCATCCCCCACTGCATCCCAGAAAGTGGCTCTGGAAACCCCAGCGCAGCGCATGGAGGGAGGAGAGGATGGTCATTCTGTCTGGCAAACTGAAATGCTTGACAGACAGAACGTTCATTATTTCTCCATGCTTCTGCCCAAGGGCTGGAGGGTCCAGCCTGTATCATCATCATTGCCACCCAGCTAACTGAATGACACCACAGAACTGCATAATGGGTGACTCTTCCTGCAAAACTAGATGGCTATGCCTGCCAGAAGCTGCTCTGGGCTCAACATGCATTGAGGAGCAGGACAGGAAGTCAGAATAATTGGTTCAGCAGTTGTAGGCCCAGACACACAGCTTCAACAGAAAACTGCAGAAGAATTACCGATGGCGACAACCACATTTCCTTTCTAACGGTCTCTAGTTCTATGCAGTTGGTCCTATTTCTGGATCCACCTGAGGACTTTTAAGCCCCTAATGCTACAGCTGCCCTGCTGCTCTTCCTGGGTGTCAGCATCGAGTTGAGAAGGTGAAACGGGACCACAAATTCGCAGGGGAAGCTGACCTTACCAATCACTCTTTCCTTGTGGGTACAAGTTTAACTTGTGGCCAAGCCAAGATGCTTCCTGCCCTCGTCTATCTAGCCCAAAGTTCCTCCACTAGGGAGATACATCTAGAACCACAGGGTGCCCTTCTGGAAAGCATATCTGGGATTCCTCTAGCCTAGGCATTTGGTCTTTAGTCATTAGCAGCAATGTTTGCTGGGCCATGCCAACTGAAATACAAGGAGAATGAGGAAGAAGCATCGATCTAGCAGAACAAATTGTTTTAAAATTAGTACAGTAAGATCAAATGTAACACAAGGGTTACATCCTGAGGATCGTCCTAAAGCCAAAATCACATATAGTTCAAAAACACTGGGTGCAATGGCAGGTGAGATTGCCCAAAGACTTTTTTTCTCAGATACCCACCCTCTTTTTATTTTATTTTTGCCAAGAATGTAAAGCTGAATGTCCACAAGGTCAATTCACTGGGAAACAATTTTTTTGTTGCATTGATACCTGCAGTTGTTCTAACCTAATTTTGACGTGCTGATTTCATATCTGAAGTTGGTTTTGATCTGTAAGCTCTAGGTTTTATTGCAATTCATGTTTTTTCACTTTTCACCATAATCTTTGTTTTTCACAATGCAAGAATTCAATATTTTATTAAACACATAGCCGAAGTAGTACAATATGAGTATAAATGTAAGTGACTTATATAGCATTGAACACGATATGTACAGTTGGAGGTATGCAAAAAAATGTATTCCCTTGGGTACACAGTATCTACAAGCTGTTGTTATTCAGGTAAGAATTTGCACTTGTAGCTCTTGCATTTGTGGACTTGCACAGGAGATTCTCGTTTGATGGTCCAACAGTAGTCTGACATCATAGTTTTGTCCCATCGCCCTTGATAACGCTTTTCCATTATCTTCAGGTCTTGATGGAAACGCTCTACCTGTTCATCACTGACTGCCCCAAGGTTTTGGGGGAATTGATCTAGGTGACTGTTCAGGAAATGGAGCTTCACACTCATATTGCACCCAAGATTGTGGAAAGCCAACAACATTTTTTCAGCCACAACCTCATAGTTGTCTGCTTTTTTTGTTGCCAAGGAAGTTTTTGATAACTGCCACGAAAGACTGCCATGCTTTCTTCTCTTTGCCATTCATCCTCCTGACAAATTCCTCATCTCGAACAAGGGCATGAATTTGAGGTCCATCGAACACACCTGCTTTGATCTTCTCGAAAGACAAAGCGGGAAAAGCTGCAACTATATGTTGAAAACATTTACCTTCAGTATTTACAAACAGTTCATAAACTGTTTCATCAATCCAAGCTTGATGTGAAGTGGAGGGGAAATGATCCTGTCTCGACTGATGATTGGTTCATTCACAATGTTTGGCATCCCTGCTTCCAGAGTTTCACAGATGGGTCACTCCTTCTGTATCCAGTGTTTGTCTCGAGCTCGGCTGTCCCACATGCTGAAGGAATACTGGGATAGGTTTTTCTTGCCGATACCCTTCATATTGACCAGACAAAAATAGCAGTCACTTGTGTGATCCATGGGAACCCCAAAAGGCATACTCTTCCATTTTCCTTTTGTCCAGTCTCTAAGCATTTCCTCACAATTGTGACAAACAATATGCGGAGCCCATTTCTTGTCTTGTCGCTCAGGGGAATTTTAAAATAGCTTTTATAGGCATGCCTCACAAACACTGTTATATTGCGTCTTTGACGAGGAAGTGCGTAGCAGCCACATACATAACAAAAGGCATCAGGCTTGTTTACCCATTTTTGTCATGTGTCCATTCTGAAAAATACTAATATTTAGGTTACAAAACTATAAAAATAAAGAAAAATTAAGTTTGCAAAACAATAATTACCATCTGATTAGGTTAGATCAACGTGTCCACTTATCCCCAGTGTTAATATGACATATCTGCAAAAGTTGGAAATTGAAAGATAACTATAGCACGTACACGAAAATCTATTTCAGATTTGAAATCAGCATTGAAATAACATATAAGAACAGTTGAAAAATCTCATGCAACAGAAAATGAAAAAAAATTGTTTCCCAGTGTATCACAACCTTTTCATGTTATAAGCGGTAGGAAACAAACTGAAGTGGACCATTACATTCTACAAGAAAGAAAGAAAGAAAGAAAGAAAGAAAGAAAGAAAGAAAGAAAGGAAGGCAACCTGCAACAGAATGGAGCCTTGTGGAGTGCTCGCCCCCCCCTTTCCCCTTCCCGCCCCTCAGCAGTCAGCCATCAAGCAATCTGTGACCATTGCTAACACTGTTCTCATTAGGTTGCTTGGGAGGTGTCTCTCCCCCCCCCCCTCACCACCACTTTAGGCTTAGGAGACTGACCCAGGGACCATGGGATTATTTAGATCTCTCTATCTGGGGGGCAGAGAGAGCTATTGCAATTTCTTGATTTTCATTAGAGTTAAAGGGAGGGGAATTTTGTTTTGTGTTTTGTTTTTAATGGGAGAAATAGCAAAAACAACAAGGTGTTTCCATGCTGGTAGACTATACCTGCTGTCAATTTATGAAAATGACTGGTTCTGCTATCTGAGGCAATGGGTTTTTCTGCCAAGCATAAGGGAAGAACGCCAATGAGATGAAAAAACATATTTTATTCTGTACTTACTTAAGAGCGGCCAAATATGTGAATTTGGGGGTTGTTTAGTCAAAATGTGCAACTCTCTGTCACATCAAACAAGTGAAAACACAAGGCAGTTCAGAAAAGGAGTAGTTCAGGATCCCTTTTATGGTTGCTAAATCCCTCACTTCCAATGAACCAACTGCAGGTCCGCCACAGGAAACACGTGTGTGTGTGTGTGTGTGTGTGTGTCCGTGAATATACACACACATACGGTTGGGAGGAATGTTTTTGCAAAAAATCTCAGAAACCTCATCAGGAGGGCTTTAAACTGACTAATGTGGGGGAGGGAGACAGTGCTCCTGAAGGTAGGAGTCTATCAACTGATGAAGATAATCATCCAAATGTCATAGACCGAATGGAGCAAACAGCACGCAGACCTAGTGGTGGGAGGTCCCTTAAATAAGAGACACGGGGGAATGATTAATGGACTTCAATGTCTGTACACTAATGCGCAAAGCATGGGAAATAAACAAGATGAGCTTGAGCTCTTGGTACAGCAAACTAAATATGACATAATAGGAATCACTGAAACCTGGTGGGATAAGTCCCACAATTAGAATGTAATAATGGAGGGATACAATCTATTTCAGAGAAACAGACCAGACAAGAAAGGAGGAGGAGTGGCGTTATATGTCAGGGATGTGTATACCTGTGAAGAGATCCAAGATTTAGAACCTCAAAGCCAAAGTGAGAGCATTTGGGTCAAAATTAAGGGAGAGAAGAATAACAGTGACCTCATTGTGGGAGTTTACTATAGATCCCCAAGCCAAACGGAGGACATAGATGATGCCTTCCTGGAACAGATGGCCAAGCATGCAAAAGGAAGGGAGATAGTAGTAATGGGGGACTTCAATTACCCGGATATTTGTTGGATGTCAAACTGAGCCAAGAGCATAAGGTCAAACAGATTCCTCACTGGCCTTGCAGACAACTTCATTGTCCAGAAAGTGGGAGAAGCAACAAGAGGAACAGCCATTTTAGATCTGGTCCTAACCAATGTTGATGACCTGGTTAGTGGGGTAGAAGTGGAAGGATCATTAGGCGCGAGTGATCATGCTCTTCTGAAGTTTACTATACAGCGGAAAGGAGCAGCCAAGCATACTAGGACTCAATTTCTCGACTTTAAGAAAGCCGACTTCATAAAACTTAGGGAAGTGCTGGGTGAGATCCCATGGATGGTAATACTAAAAGGAAAGGGAGTTCATGATGGCTGGGAGTTTGTTAAGAGGGAGATAGTAAAAGAACAACTTCAGGCAATACCAATGAGACGGAAACATGGAAGGTGCCTAAAGAAGCCAGGGTGGCTATCTAAAGAACTTTTAACTGAGTTAAGATTAAAAAAGGATGTGTACAAAAAATGGAAAAGGGGGGAAACCACCAGAGAGGAATTCAAACAAATAGCCAGCACGTGTAGACACAAAGTCAGAAAAGCTAAAGCACAGAATGAACTCAGGCTTGCTAGAGAGGTTAAAAGCAACAAAAAAGGCTTTTATGGGTATGTTCGTAGCAAAAGGAAGAACAAAGAAACAGTGGGGTCACTCAGAGGAGAAGATGGTGAAATGCAAACAGGGGACACAGAAAGGGCTGAACTCCTCAATGCCTTCTTTGCCTCAGTCTTCTCCGATAAAGAAAACAATGCCCGACCTGAAGAATTTGGAGCAAATGATTCAGCAGAGGAAACACAGCCCAGAATAACTAAGGAGATAGTACAAGAATACTTGGCTAGTCTAGATGTATTCAAGTCTCCAGGGCCAGATGAACTGCATCCAAGAGTATTAAAATAACTGGCAGATGTGATGCCAGAACCACTGGCAGTCATCTTTGAGAATTCCTGGAGAACAGGCGAAGTTCCAGCAGACTGGAGGAGGGCAAATGTTGTCCCTATTTTCAAAAAGGGGGAAAGAGAGGACCCAAATAATTACCGCCCAGTCAGTCTGACATCAATACCAGGGAAGATTCTGGAGCAGATCATTAAGCAAACAGTCTGTGAGCACCTAGAAAGGAATGCTGTGATCACTAATAGTCAGCATGGATTTCTGAAAAATAAGTCATGTCAGACTAACCTGATCTCGTTTTTTGACAGAATTACAAGCCTGGTAGATGAAGGGAACGCAGTGGATGTAGCCTACCTTGATTTCAGCAAGGCATTTGACAAGGTGCCCCATGATATTATTGTAAAGAAGCTGGTAAAATGCGGTCTTGACTATGCTACCACTCAGTGGATTTGTAACTGGATGACTGACCGAACCCAAAGGGTGCTCATCAATGGTTCCTCTTCATCCTGGAGAAGAGTGACTAGTGGGGTGCCACAGGGTTCTGTCTTGGGCCCGGTCTTATTCAACATCTTTATCAACGACTTGGGTGATGGACTCAAGGGCATCCTGATCAAATTTGCAGATGACACCAAACTGGGAGGGGTGGCTAACACCCCAGAGGACAGGATCACACTTCAAAACGACCTTGACAGATTAGAGAACTGGGCCAAAACAAACAAGATGAATTTTAACAGGGAGAAATGTAAAGTATTGCACTTGGGCAAAAAAAATGAGAGGCACAAATACAAGATGGGTGACACCTGGCTTGAGAGCAGTACATGTGAAAAGGATCTAGGAGTCTTGGTTGACCACAAACTTGACATGAGCCAACACTGTGACGCGGCAGCTAAAAAAGCCAATGCAATTCTGGGCTGCATCAATAGGAGTATAGCATCTAGATCAAGGGAAGTAATAGTGCCACTGTATTCTGCTCTGGTCAGACCTCACCTGGAGTACTGTGTCCAGTTCTGGGCACCACAGTTCAAGAAGGACACTGACAAACTGGAACGTGTCCAGAGGAGGGCAACCAAAATGGTCAAAGGCCTGGAAACAATGCCTTATGAGGAATGGGAGCTGGGCATGTTTAGCCTGGAGAAGAGGAGGTTAAGGGGTGATATGATAGCCATGTTCAAATATATAAAAGGATGTCACATAGAGGAGGGAGAAAGGTTGTTTTCTGCTGCTCCAGAGAAGCGGACACGGAGCAATGGATCCAAACTACAAGAAAGAAGATTCCACCTAAACATTAGGAAGAACTTCCTGACAGTAAGAGCTGTTCGACAGTGGAATTTGCTGCCAAGGAGTGTGGTGGAGTCTCCTTCTTTGGAGGTCTTTAAGCAGAGGCTTGACAACCATATGTCAGGAGTGCTCTGATGGTGTTTCCTGCTTGGCAGGGGGTTGGACTCGATGGCCCTTGTGGTCTCTTCCAACTCTATGATTCTATGATTCTATGATACCTCCCTAAAAAAATTTATATACCACCCTTCATCTGAAGATCTCAGGGCAATTCAAAGGATAAAAATATTGCATAAAAAGCACAAATAGATAAAAGAAAAGGAAAACTAAACTATACCCGCCCGCCCCCAAAATACATCTAAAAGGTTGTAGAAGATTAATCAGCCCAAGGCCTGGTTGAAGGGGAATGTTTTCTCCTGGTGCCTAAAGGTATATGACCCCCAAGGGTCATCTAGTCCAATCCCCTGCCATGCAGGAATCCTGCCCACAGCTGTCCTCGGCTGGGCGCTAGCCACCAACCTGCCAGTCCACAGCCAAGAGGGACAACTTTACCCTGATGTCTATTTTGCAGGCGATAACCTTCTCAAAGCTATGAACCTTCTGGATAGGGTTGCTTGTTTGGTTTTTTTCCACTTTGACATACTTTATTCATTTACACAATCAAAACTGATTAAACACTGGAAGCCTTAGTAATAAATGAAATTCAAATATAATTATCCATAGTACAAAGTGGTTTTTCTTTTTGTTTAGGTTAGGAAGAAAAGGGGTAAGAGGGGGAGGGGGGAATGGTGAGTGGGGTGGGGTCGGGTAGCAATGCTTCTATTATACGTAGTGTATGTGTGGGGTTTTGTGTCAGCTTCACTTGTGTGGGTTCTCTTTACTATTTGCTTGTTGTATTTCTTTGGTGGTGAGAGAGGTTGGGGGGTGGCCTAAGGTGTGGTTGGTTGTCTTTGATTGGCTGTAGTGAAATTTGTTTTTGTGTGTGAATGGGGTGGGTGGGTGTTTTTGGATCAGGTTAGCCAGATTGATTTGCATGCCGTTGTTGGGTTTTTGTTGTTCTCTTGTTGAGCTGTGTATGTGATAAAGGGGAACCATGCCGGGTGTCAGGTTGGTAGGCTCTTTCACACAAAGCAGTCTCTGACAGATTTATTACTTCAGATTTATTCAGCAATTAACAATTAACAGCAATTAACAATTCAGCAATTAATCAGCAGTCTGAGCTTCATTAACTCATTCGTCACTTTCGGAGTCAGTTGCCGGATCTAGCTTCTTTTTCCCCCTGGTGGAAGCAAGGTACCCTCCGCCTCCTCCCTTTCCTTTTCCTGTCACACACTTTTTGGGGCGCTCAATTTCTGGCTTTTTGGTGGCTCTACTCCTCCTAACCTTCCCTGTTCTCTGTTACTTTCAGAATTGCTAGGCTGCACTCCTGAGCGAGATAAGTTTATCTCACTCTCACTGTGAAAAGAAGACAGATTCCTACTAGTCTCTGGCTCTCCTTCAGATTCCGCTCCATCTGTCAGAAAGGGAACTTCTCTGACACCAGGGTGAAGGCATCTTATTCTATTTGGGTGTCCCCTAGTTTGTCTTCTATTTCTTGCGTTGATTTGGGTTTGTTATTTTTGTAGAAGTCTGCTAGGCGTATTAGTGGGTATTAGTGGGGATAGGGTTAGGGACAGTTTACCTACTTCTTCTTTCAATGATTTAAGCATGGTCTGTGTGAACTGTATAGTGTTGTGGGGATTTTCCTTAGTTTTTTTGGGAGGAATGGGTATGCTGTGGTGCGGGTATTTTCAATTGTGTCCTTTCTAGGTGTACCTATTGTTTTGTCTCATCTTCTAGGCTATACAGGATTATGTGGTGTACTTGGTTGGCGATGTAATATGCTCCCATGTTTGGGATTCCCCATCCTCCTTCTGAGGAGGGGCGGTCCAGGTATTTGAGGCTTATTCTTGGTTTTTTGTGTGAGAAGATAAATGAGTGTAATGTTTTCTGCCATTTGCAAAGTTGGGCTGGGATAATCCAGATTTTTTTGGGGGGGTTGGAATAGGTAGGCTAATTTTGGGAGGATGATCATTTTGATCATGGATATCTTGTCTGAGAGAGTGAAGTTGGTGTTGTTCCATCTCCTCAGGTCTTTGCTGATTTGTCACCACAAGGGGTTGTAGTTGTGGAGGTATAATTTGTTGAGGTTTCTGGTTTTTTGTACCCCTAGATATCTGAACTTGGTGCGGCAAAGTTTTATCTTGGTGATGTTGGAGAATTCTTTTTGGGTATGAGGGTGGGTGTTGAAGCACATAGCCTCAGACTTTGCAAAATTTACCTGTAGGCCTGACACCACTGCAAATGTGTTGAGTTCTCTGATTAGGGAGGTTGCTGTGTTTATGGGGTCTGATGTTGTGACCATTAGGTCGTCTCCCAAGAGCCCTAATTTATAGGTTCTGCCTTTTATTTCCACTCCCTTGATGTCTGTGGCTGCTCATATTCAGATTGCTAAGGGTTCCAGAGTCAGGGTGAAAAGGAAGGGAGATAGTGGGCATCCTTGTTTTGTGTTGCTATGGTATTAGAGTCCATACTGTTAGTCCTGCATTTTGCTGAGGCTTGGGAGTATATTTATTTGAGGGTTTGTAAGAATTTGGGACCAAATTTTATGTTAGTTAGTACTGCTAGTAGGTATTTCCATTCTAAGCAATCACAAGCTTTGAGGATGTCTAGGGACACAATTGTCAGTGGGAGTTTAGTTGCCTTGGTGTGTTGAGGGGTGAAACAAAGGCAACATAAACCTCTGAAAAGGCTTAAGAGGGGGTCTTAAGCTTTAGGAGTATCAAGCAACACAGAAAAGGGGTTTATCGATTGCTCCAGCACTGCTTAAAAAGTGACAGAGGAAGGGAGGACCTCAGCATTTGGAACAGTGCAATTCCGGCTGTGAGACGCCTCAGGACTTTAGCAAACCAGTGCTAAACTTCTCTGAAGAGTGGAATTGAAGTTACAAACATTGCTCTTCAGTAATAAAGAACGAATTTTACATAACGAAGGTATGTGGAATGAAAAGAAATAACTTGGAATTTAAAACAAAGGCAAGAGGGAAGGAGAAAAGGAGGTCTACCTCAGTGCAGTTTTAACAACTGTGGAAAAGAACTTTGCAAAAGAGAAAGTTCTAAAGAATAAAAAAATTATTGCATATTAAAGAGCGGCATAAGAACTGGCTAGCTTACAGGCATTTACGACTGGGAGATCTTGCAGACTTGGGGCTTGGTTCCCATCAGAGACTGTTGTTGAAAGGAAGAACAGGGCTTTTGGAACGGGGCGGGGTGACCGAGGAAGGAGAGGACAGACGGCTGACCTTGCTGTTAAGCTGGGGCTTGTCTGCATGGTCCCCAACAAAGCGGAGCAGTGACGCGGGGTCTCATTGTGATGGAGAATGAGGTGAGGGGAAAGCGTGGAGGTGGAAAAAGGAAGAGAGAAAGTACAGGCAAAATGGTGGTCTACAAGGCATGTCAGAAAGAAAAGGAAGATTCCAAAGGGGATTAGGAAGAAACAGAAAGAAGAAATATAGAATAAAAATATTTTGTTTTTTATTGGTGTATCTATGTTTTTGTTTATTTGAAGAGTCTACAGAAATAAAAAGTTATGGAATTAAAACTTATTTCATAGAATATAAATGTAAAAACAACAAGTCAAAAAGAAACAAAATAAAGCACATATTAATGAAAAAGAAATAGGACATCATTTGTTTACAGGAAACACACGTCAACAGGAAACATAAAAGGGTTTGGATTAACAAAAAATTAGGCATAGGACTTTACACTTTACCTTGACCGGGGAACCAAGGGGACACCTCTCACATTTCCATTTTATAGTAACACAAGACAACAGTTACTGTAAAGGCAGGATGTGATCTGTGGAGATACCAGAACCCTCCTGAAGTGGTCATTGTCATAGGAAGGTCTTGCCAAACTCATTGTCCTGAGACCATTCCAACTGTCACCACAATCAAAACAAAAAAAATTTTTTTTTCTTCCTTCTAGTAGCACCTTAAAGACCAACTAAGTTAGTTCTTGGTATGAGCTTTCGTGTGCATGCACACTTCTTCTTTTGTTTTGACTATGGCAGACCAACACGGCTACCTATCTGTAACTGTCACCACAATGAAAGCCTGGATGTTGCTCTTTGGCCCTGCTTGGATTTGGGCAGGATGGGAAAGCAATACTTTCCTAGCATACACCAACACGATAATGAAACAGGTTAACCTCACTAATTGTTCCCCATGTCCTACTCCCAGCAAGGATTTCCTTCTGGTGCACAACCCCTGAGTATTTCACAACAAAACACCACCCGAATGTTCCCAGTGATACTGCAGGTAAATGTTACTCACATTTCCCATCGCGTGGTGCAAACGTTTGGAAAGTTACCCCCAAACAAGAGATTTCTGGGTGCTGCAGAAGTATGTTTCCAGTGGGAAGGAGAAATTCCAAAGAATAAGTGCACTAGGCCCTGGAAAAAGCAGAATGTTGGCCAGTACCCAAATTGCCCATTTATTGTACCATTAGCTAATGTGTCAAGCCTCACAAATCTTAGTGACCCCTGGGTCTATGGGAATCATAGCAACATTCTGTTGGGAAATGGTGTAAAAGGACAGAAGGTGAATTTGTCCCTTTTGACAATTTCAAGGTTTCCTGGTGTTACCCAAACTGTAGCTGCCCTGCAGAAGTCTGTGTACCAACCTTAGGTACTTTGTGACTTGTCAGCAGGAATCTACTGGGTAAGTGGAACATGGGCAGGTAAATTCCTTCTTCCATGATAGGATGGAACCTGCACACTGGCCTATGATTTTCCAGCAGGGTTCCATCAATTAACCCCCACCTCAGCACAATGGGGGGGGGTGCAGTGACATCACAGAAGGGGATTGGTTTCCTGCAATAATCTTCCCTAACCTAGGAGTAGCCTGATCCTGGATTTCTAAGGGAATGGAGGGCTTAGCTAACAGCACTTACAAGGCCATAATTGGACTCCAGACAGAAATAGATTCTTTGGGGGAAATGGTTTTAGAGCATCAATTAGACTGTATCAATTAGACTTGTGCTTTCTATGTTAATGAAAGCAGAGAAATAGAGATGCAAATAAGATATGGGAAGTAGGGGCTCAGCTCAGAGCATGGAGAAATGGAAGGATCCAGGGGCGTAGGAAAGGGGGGGCATCATGGAGGGGGGTGACAAATTATCAAGGAACAATTACTGCCCTACTAAAGGTAAGGTAAAAGGACCCCTGACCATTAGGTCCAGTCGTGACTGACTCTGGGGTTGCGGCACTCATCTCGCTTTATTGGCCGGCGTTTGTCCGCAGACAGCTTCTGGGTCATGTGGCCAGCATGACTAAGCCGCTTCTGGAGAACCAGAGCAGCACACGGAAATGCCGTTTACCTTCCTGCTAGAGCTGTACCTATTTATCTACTTGCAATTTGTGCTTTCAAACTGCTAGGTTGGCAGGAGCTGGGCCCGAACAACGGGAGCTCACCCCGTTGCAGGGATTCGAACCGCCGACATTTTGATCGGCAAGTCCTAGGTTCTGTGGTTTAACGCACAGTGCCACCCGGCGGTTCATAAAATACTTTTTTTTTCAAAATGCCTGTTCTAAAGGTCTTATCTTACTACACTAGGGATTATATAGCTACATATGAAATTTCATGCATATCAGTTAATATCTTGACCCTCTTCCACAAAAATAGCTGTTTACTTGGCCATTTTCCTATGTCGTGAAGGCTGAAATTTCAACAAAGCACGTGACTTTGCTAGACTCTTTTCTTCTTTAGGCAAGCATACCTAGATGCTTAGGAAGGTGAAGTAATATTAATCTTAATATTTTACTTTTGTATGTTTTAAAGTAGGATTGTTAATTTTTCTTGATTTTACTGCTGTGGTGTTTTTTTGTTTTTTGTTTTGGTAAACCACTTTGCAAGTTTTTTAAAATAAATTTTATTAAATAAATAAGCAATAAATATAAATAAAATAGCACAAACCAAAACACAATCCATCCTGTAGATTTAAGTATCTGTCCATAGTCGCCTACTTGTTATCAGAGGCTCAGAATTCACATTCCATTGTAAGAAAATATGAAATAATGTAAAACCATTTTTGCAGACAAAAATAAATATCAAAGGGGGGGGGGGGTTTGACAAGAAATATTCCGCACAGGGTACCACCTGACCAGTTGGGCTTCATGGTGGAAGTCTCCCTGGTCAGAGCTCCCAACTGCAAAATGAGTTAAAATACTATTAGCAAGCATAACAATAGGGCTGTAATAATAATAGATTTTATTGCATTAGCCGTGTGGCCATAGCATGATATACATAGAAATAACAACATAAAATGGGGGTGGGAAGATAAAGGTAGATATCGTCCTGGGCAAATACTTAAAGGGAGAAAGAAAGAAAAAAAAAGAGATAACAGAAGCAACAAAGGATTTAAAACATCGAGTGACCGAATAGTACAGAAACAAAAAGACAAAAAACTGCTGAGGCTGGAGGAGGATCGTTAAAGAGGTCCTTCAGCTCCTCAGATTTGTCCTAGCTCCATTGTCCTTGTACAATAAAGCTACTTGGAACTTCGTTCGGTTGTGCAGCGTATCGACTGCAGCTGTGGTGTTAAAAAAGAAGTTAGTGCCGCTTTCCTCTTCATCACACTGAGCAGGAAGTTAGCTGTCATCTCGGTAATCCAACAATCAGAATCCTGCAAAAAAAGGGACACTATCCAGGGCTGGATTGGGAGATGAAGCTTGTTCATGAGAGGAGTTAAAAACCGAGATCTTTCATCTGACCAGTTAGGACAGAAGAGCATTACGTGTTCCATAGTCTCCAGAGCCGTGTCATTACAGGTGCATGTTCTGTTTGCGATGGGGACTCTGGAATAACGACCCGACAGAACTGCTGTAGGAAAACAGTTGAGACGGGCACAAGTAAAGGCCCTTCGCTTAGCCTCCGAAGAAATTGTGAAGCAGTATAGAGGTATTCCTTCAGGGGGAGGAATAGCTAGGGCTAGGCCTGAACACGGCCCTCTTGCATCGGCAGCTGTGTTAGAGAAGTCAAGTTGCTGTAACTTCTTTTTAATTGAAGGTAGGGCCACCGGACTGATACATTCTAATTTAAGAACAGTTTTGCAATTCAGATTAAAAAGAGAGCGGAGTTTGAGGTTAATTGTAGTTTTCCAAGGGGAATTATGAATATCTCTTAGAATCAGATTGGAAAAACCACCTCTAATTCGAGCATCCGATGCTAGTAGGTGGGAGCTATAGGAGATGGCTTGACACCATGCTCGTTTTACAATTGAGGGCTGGGCGAACTCAAGTCGTAGGGCTGCACCTGAGACGCATCTCGGAACACCGGAAAGAGATCTCAGAAACATATGAAGTGGGCGGTCCAAGTTACCTGATATTGCTGTAGTCCATACTTCACAATAGGGCTGTAGTTATTCCTTGTGATTTATATCTGCTTTCCCCTATTGTTGCAATACTGTTCTCGCTTCCTGCCTCAATCCCCTCAGCTTCCACTGGTCCAGGTAATGACACTGGAACATCTTCTGGGTGAAGGAAC
Source organism: Podarcis filfolensis (assembly GCF_964270895.1). Taxonomy (NCBI): domain Eukaryota; kingdom Metazoa; phylum Chordata; class Lepidosauria; order Squamata; family Lacertidae; genus Podarcis; species Podarcis filfolensis. The sequence goes on along the minus strand of NC_139614.1, from coordinate 1,134,305 downwards.
CTATCCAGGTACAAGTTGGCTTCTGTTCCTGCCTCTTCTCTTTTGTTGTGCCAAGAGTAGCCGGCAATGTCCTCCAGTGGCTGGCGGGAAGCAGAGCTGGAAATAAAGACTAGTGTGCAGCGAAAGGAAACCTTGGAACCACAGTGGGGGGATCAGAAATCATATTAGATCAAGCGAAGGATGAACTCAATTTTGGTATGCAAGAAGTGTAAATCGTCTTTAGTTCGCTTTTGGAATGCCTTGTGTCGATTACTATATATTGTTTGATTTGGTCGTTTTTGTTTTGTAATGTTTTTTATATTTGGAGACCAGTAAAGCATAAAAAAATGCACCCGGTGGAACGCCCTCCCACAACTATCTGACTTTTAGATGACATCTGAAGGCAGCTCTGCTTAGGGAAGTTTTTAATGTTTGATGTTTTATTGTGTTTTTAATATCCTGTTGGAAGCTGCCCAGAGTGGGGAGGGCGAGGCCTGGAGTGGTGGGCAGGCGGACAGACGGACTCCGGCAGCAAAAGTTGCAGAATGGCCTGCTGGGCTGTGGCCTTGCTCTGTGTTTCCTTGGGTGGTGGTTGTTCTCTGTGCCTTTATTTTTAGGTCTCATTATGATTACAGAGGTACCTCAGGTTATGGTAAGCACTTAATTCATTCCAGAGGTCCGTTCTTAACCTGAAACTGTTCTTAACCTGAAGCACCACTTTAGCTAATGGGGCCTCCTGCTGCCGCTGCGCCACCGGAGCACGATTTCTGTTCTCATCCTGAAGCAAAGTTCTTAACCTGAAGCACTATTTATGGGTTAGCGGAGTCTGTAACCTGAAGCGTATGTAACCTGAAACATATGTAACCCGAGGTACCACGGTACATGGAAATTGTCTTGTGTACTTTGTTTTCTATTTATTGCCCATCTCTCTTGTAGTTGCAATGGGGCAGCTCTTGACTTGCTGTAAGAGGCCTGGAGCACTTTTCCCTGTGGAAAGGCGGCATACGAAGAGGATGAAGATGACGCCGCCTGCATTTTTAGGCCGAGGTCAGCCTAAAGCGCCGCAGCTGCACCTTCTTCGTCTTGGCCCTGAGGACTCCAACTCCCAGCATCCCCCGGCTCCCGCCCCGCCTTGGCCCCTCCCGGCCTCCCTCGGGGCCTCGGGCGCGCAGGCGGAGCAGAGCCGGCAGGCCGCCCGGCGGGGCCATGACGCAGAGGTGACGCTCCGGTGACGCGACTCCTCGGCGGCGCCCGACCCGGAAGCGGAAGAGGCGGGCTGCCTTGGCCTGTGTGGAGACGAGGCCGCCGGGCCCTGCCTGCCTGACGGACTCTGCGAGGCGCGCGCCATGGGGCCGGTGAGTCGGCGGGGCCCGTCGCCTGGGGGGCCCAGGCCAGGCGGGAGCCCGGCCGGGCGCGGGAGGCGGCGCGGGGCCTGGCCGGGAGGAGAGGCCCGGAGGCGGCGGGGGCGCGGGCCTGGCCGAGGCTGTGGCGCAGCCCGAGAGGGAGGGAGGGCGAGGGAGGCCGCGGCGCGCGCGGGCTTCGCGGAGGGGAGGGCGGGGGTCGGCCGGGGCCGCTCCTCCTCCTCCTCGGGAGTCCGGCGGCGCAGGGGGGCCGCGAGGGCGGCCACGAACCGGCATCTCCTCGCAGCGCCTCCGAGGGAGGCCTCGCGGGAGCCTCCCGCCCGTCCCGAGTTCCCCGGGGCTCCGTTGCTGCCCCCCGGCGGCGCCCCCGGAGCTTCCCTCGCTCGTTGGTCCCGTGTCCTCGCGGAGAGCGGAAGGGCTTCGGTCGGCGCTGCCTTGGCCTCCCTCGGGCGCCGTCAGGGCCTGGCCTCTCCCTCGGAAAGCCCTCCCTGGGGATCCCCTCGGGGACCCCCCCCGTTGGTCCCCATGGCTCTCCGCAGGGACTCCGAGGCTCAGCTGCGCCCGCCTGGGGATCCCCTTCGCCCTGTTTAGGGCGGCTGCTCCGCCTCGCTCCCTCGCCCATAGTTCCCTTTCCCCCTCGAAATCCGCCGCGTCGCTCCTTCTGCCCGCCCGTTCCTTAGGCGCCCTCCCTCCGCTTCGCAGTCGCTTTGTGGTGGACAGGAAGGAAACACGACTGCTTAGATTTCGTTTCCCTAAGGAAGCAAGCGCATCTCTGCCAGACGCGCAATTCCTCTTAAATTTGCTAATAATTCATTCCACTGAATCCCTGCTCTAACTGTCCTAATACGTAGCTGTATTTTGAGAGAGAATATTGATGTTTGAAAGCTCATCTGCCAAACACCTTAATCAAGAGTGCGGGCTGAGAGACTGGTGAGGAGAAACCTATACTGTACTGTGCTAATTTTGGATTATGTATGTTTTTTTTTAAAATAAAACCGCACTTTCGTAGCTCCTAGTGGAGTTCCCGTTTAAAGTCTTTCATACAAACCCCTGAAATTTGCCGTATTTCAATAGTGAAACAAAATTAGCCAGTATACATGTTATAAGCACATTGATTTCTGTAGTATGGGAAAACAAAAGTATGAGGCTTTGGGAGGGTTTTTTTTTTTTACCTAGCCTAACCTACATCACAGGGTTGTGCAAAGACAAAATGGATAAGTGAGGGAATTATGTAAATGACACTGATTAAATTAAATTGTAAACAGCCAAACATAGTATGGTATGTTACTGTGGTAAAACATTTGCATGTAACTTGCGATAAGATTCAGTCTCTAGTTTGCACTTCTGTATTAAGTGGGGCGGGGGGGGGCGGGAATGCTAGTGCATTTTGGAAAAACCTAAGACCTGACATTTTGTTCTTCAGCAGGAGAAAACAAGGAAGTGCATACTGCTAAGTAGGTTAGTGGGATTGAGGAACTATTTCCTGATCAGACAAATTGAGTGAAATCTAATTGCAAGCTTGATTAGGGATGTCACTTGCATAAAAGCATGAACTGGGGTAGTATTAACTGCCACCTCCAAAATGTTCTTCTTGTTCACTGCATTTGAAATTTATTGGCAAAATGGTATTGTGATAGAGACGTACTAAAAAAAGTACAACATAAAATGACTCATCAGCATCTTAAGTTGGGTGTAGAAGTGTAGCTTTGTGGTTGGTGGACTGTAAATAAATTATATTCTCATGGAAGAGTATCTCAGTAGAACCACCAGGGGAAACATGTATATATAATGAAATTTGTGCTATTTTTCTTCATAAATACCTCTTTATTACAGACACTTGTTCTTGGGGTACTTTATAATCAATTCCTATATTGCTTTGCTCAAAACTTGCTCTGAGGCATGTTAGATGACTTGTTTATAAGCTATTCTTTTTTATTTGTGAATTAAATAATTGCTCCTTTTTCTACAGTGGATCAAGTGTTAGCATAATTCTGCAAATGCTCACATTGTAATAATTGGGAGAACCCTTATGTGAGATGTAATAATACTCTCTGAATACACTGTCAAATAGGTTAGGGCCTGTGGGGCTGAGTCATGGTATATGTGTTCAGAAGGAGACTTAAAAACACAAAACAGTTGAACACAAAACAGTAGCTGGAAAGGTTTTTTTTCCATTGCTCTGCTACACATGTTTTCTGTATTCAGATGAGTTCCTCTTTTACAAAACTATGTGCAAATAAGAAATGAGACACCAATATTGAAGTACTTTAATGCTTTCTTGTGTATAACAGTGCAGCATAGGCTACTGGCTCTATTAGCATGACACCTTTTGATCTTACCAGTTCTTGTGCATCTTCTCCTCTCTTGGTTTCTTTATTTCATTTTACTTTTTTAAAGTTTCCATTTTTGTTTCTGAAGCATGGTGGATATTCCATCTGTTTCAGCTTTAAAACTATATGTTACTGGTTTACAAGAGCCAGTGTGGTGTAGTGGTTAAGAGCGGTAGACTCGTAATCTGGGGAACCGGGTTCGCTTCCCCGCTCCTCCACATGCAGCTGCTGGGTGACCTTGGGCCAGTCACACTTCTCTGAAGTCTCTCAGCCCCACTCACCCCACAGAGTGTTCGTTGTGGGGGAGGAAGGAAAGGAGAATGTTAGCTGCTTTGAGACTCCTTCGGGTAGTGATAAAGTGGGATATCAAATCCAAACTCTTCAACCTCTCTTGGATCTGAATTGGGTTGATTACCTATTTAATAAATATTGCTTAATAAATTATATGAGCTGTAATAGATTGATCAAATTTACGTGGATGTGTGTTTAATAAAGTAATTGCACTGAAGAAGACACAAGCTTTGACTGTGGTGCAGTATAAATGGCCAATAGAAAATATATTCCATCTTCTGAGACAGCTCCTGAAGTTATTGTAAATACAGACAAACCTCGGTTCTTGAATGTAATTTGTTCTGGAAGCCAGTTTGGCTTATGAAATGTTCGACAACTGAGGCACGGCTTCTGATTGGTTGCAGGAGCTTCTTGCACTTAAGCGGAAGCTGCGTTCGGCTTCCAAAAAACGTTCGAAAACCAGAACATTTACTTCTGGGTTTTCAGCATTTGGGAGCTGAAATGTTCCAAAACGGAAGTGTTTGGGAGCCAAGGTTTGACTGTACTTTTAAAAAAATGAGCTTTTCTTAAATAAAAGGGGTTGCTCTATACCAGGGGCCGGCAAACTAAGGGCTGCGGGCCGGATCAGGCCCAATTACCTTCAGGATCTGGCCCACGGACTGTCCATGGATCAGCGTGGGGATTCTGTTCGTTTGAGCTGCGCCATTTCCCCCCCTGTGGCATTCCCCCCCCCCACTGCGGTGGCACCTCCTCCCTCCCTCCTGGATTCTCCCCACCCTGCCTAGAGGAGGAAGGGAGCTGGGCTGAGTGCCATTTTAAGAACCCCCTCTCTGGAGCCAGCCCTTTCGTGCCACTCATCTTCCCTCGGCTGCTGCCACTGTCGCTGCTCTGGTGCTCCTGTGGGCCAGAGAGTGGAGCGGATGAGCTCGCTCTGCCTACCCACGAGAAGCAGAAGCAGCGGTGGTGGTGGCGGCGGCAGCGTCAGCCCCTGGGAAGGTAAGCACTGGGGCTGGGGGGTGGGGAGGAGGACTACTTGCCCCCCTTGCCTCTTCTTCCAGCTCCCGGTGCTTATTCTCTGGCCCACCACAAGGTTTGAGGGACAGTGGACCAGCTGCTGCTAAAAAAATTTGCCAGCCCCTGCTCTATACTAATTGGCTGCAGGGCAAATGGAGGTGATGTAGTAGGGCCATTTGGGCCAACTCTCATGTGCAAAGGGGGCCCCCCTCAAATTTAGATAGCAATGTTACCTATCATAAACCCCTGTAAATACCAAATCAGTCCTGAAATTATGTACCTATAACATATTTTGTGCTTTCACATAATGTTTGCAGATAAACTGCTGTAGGATTTTTTCAGTCAAGTGATTTTTTACATAGGCTGGTACCTGACTAAGCGCATTCTTAACCATGTTTACTAAGGAGTGAGACTGCATTTACGTGGGGCTTCTGTTCCGGGCCCCTGCATGCGTACGTGAAATCATGTATAATGGGGAGCACCCTGGAGAGTCCTGGTGGCTCACGAGGAGAGAGCTCTTCAAGCTCTGGGGAGGGTCTCCTTGCAAACCAGGAGGACTTTCCAGCATGCATGCCCCCCCCCCCCATTTCTGGGATCCCAGCGCTGCACATATGTGTGGTTGTGTGCAAATAGAGTATGCACAAATGGGGATTTGCCTTCTAAATCAGTCATTCTATTAATACTAGTGGAAGTTTTGTAATTCTGTTCATTGAAGTTAAAAGTCACATGCACGCCCATCGATGTCATTGTTCAAAACCCCCTCTTTATGTCAAACAACTTGAATGGTAAAGTGATCTTAGGCTGCTCCTCTTGTACAAGCTGATAAACCCCAAGTGTGAGCCCAATGCTAAAATTGGTTCAAAAATTAACAGCACAAAATTATGCATGTTTCCTGAGAAGTATGTCTCAGAGGACTTACTGTCTAGTAAGTGTGTGCAGGATTGTAGACTTGTATGCATATAACGGAGGCAAACTGACAATGGGCAATCTGTTCAGCTTCAAATTGGACAGGGACTACGTGTGGAGATTATTGCATTGCAGGAGGTTTGACTGGATGGTCCTTGGGATCCCTCCCAACTACAATTCTATGATTCAAACCAGTGTGCATATTGTCAGAGACACTTAGATTCTGACTCTTCATTGAACCTCCTTTGCATAAAATGTGTTCTGTCTTCCTTTGCAAATACTCTTTTTGTTCTGGGTAGCCCATATACCCTTATGAAGTGTGAAAATGTGGGAAAAGGAGAGACTGGAATCTAATCTGGTTGGTGAACAGAACAGTGTACAGTGGTACCTCGGGTTACATACGCTTCAGGTTACAGACTCCGCTAACCCAGAAATAGTACCCTGGTTTAAGAACTTTGCTTCAGGGTGAGAACAGAAATTGTGTGGTGGCGGCGCAGCGGGAGGCCCCATTAGCTAAAGTACCTCAGGTTAAGAACAGTTTCAGGTTAAGAATGGACCTCCAGAACAAATTAAGTTATTAACCTGAGGTACCACTGTATTGGTGGGGTGTCAATTGAGCAGCAAATCTCCCAATTATCAGGACACTATTAGCTCCCCCTCCCCCATTAATGTAATTTAGAATGTCCTCTTTATATTATTCCAGGATGAACACTGTTAGTTAATAATGTTCTGCAATTTTCTGGTGCATTTAAAATGTGAAATTATAAGTTCTCTTTTTTTTTAAAAAAAAAAAAGCAGGCTGCGCTGAGAAAAAATGTAGTAAGCATCAAATCTTATAAATAATAGAGAGATCCTTTCTGTAGAAAGTAGGAAGCAATATAGATATGACCACTTCTCTAACTTAACTGCATAGCCTGCTGTGTTCAAAAGGCATTAGATTGCATGTTAGGCTTAATATACATGGCCTTGGTATTCATACTGTTCTACACAGTATCATGTGAGCTTGTACATGCAGTTCTGAAATCAGAGAAGTATTGCTCTGCTTCTAGTGTTGTTCCCCACCCGCTTTGGGGGCAGGAAAAAGAAAAACACACAGCACTCAGTTGTCTTAAATGACTTTCTGAATCCATAACCAAGAGTCTGAGATCACATAACAGGTGCCCCTTAAAAGAAATATCAGTCAAGCCTAGAGAAGGGTACCCTAAAATTGAATTCTGATTGTCTTCTGTATATTGAGTTTGGTTCTGGAGTCCTGCATTCCAGTCTAAGCCACAGTTGCCTTACATAGGCATCAAGCACATAGGATATTTTATTCTGTATTTTCTAAACAAGGGTTGAAGTGTATGTTCATTCTTCCTAATGTATATGTGTGAGGGATAGTGCCTAAAGCCAAAATCGCATATAGTCAAAACACATTAGGTACAATGGCGGGTGGAATGCCAAGGTTTGATTTCTTGGATGCCCCCTCTTTAATTTTTGTTTTAATTCCTTCAAGCACATAAAGCTGAATGTGCACAAGTTAAAGGTGTATCAATTTTGAGTGTACTGTATTTCATCTCCCTTGTTAATATTCTAATGTTTAATGCTGGTCTCAAGCATCCCAGAAGACGAAAGAAGTAGAAAGAAATACAAATAAATTAAATAGGAGTAATATCTATGTAGCTTAACATTTTTAAAACAACAGCATTGAATGCAGGTATAACTTGGTTATGATAGTATTATATAATCACTCCTCTGAAATGCAGTTTACATGTGTTTCTGTGATAGGTTTAGTATACGTTCATGGAATTTAGTAGAGGGTTTATTCAGGAGAGCTCTTCCTTCCTATATCTGTATCCAGTAAGTGTTTAACTGTGGCATTTAATTGGTAATGTCTTATCTCTCATCTAGCCTTTGGTGAAGTGTCATTGCACACTTGTGGTAGTCAGAATCAGAAACCTATTGGTTATTCTGATCTGTGAACAATTTGGGGCACTGTTTTTACATCATTTTTCATATTGAGAAAATTTCTGCCTGTTCTTCCAGCTTCCATTCTAACTATATGAGCTCTGAGCTCTGTGTTCTGTTGAACTAATAGTAGAAATATTAATTCTGCTTTATATTTTGCTAAAACTTATAAACAAATACTAAGAAATACAGCAAAAATTATCTATCTATCTACACGTGACCTACGGGGGGGGGGGTTCTAACTCTGTATTTATAGCTTTTAAAAAACAAAATAGAGGGTGGTGGTGGTTTACTGATTTGTTAACTGAAAATCTGATAATCACTCTTCTGTTACTCTTGGTTGGCTTGCTAATTTGAATTTTGAACTTCACTTTATGACAGTATGCCTAATGGGCTGAATTAATTATAAAATTCAAATCAACAGTTCTTTTTCCACACCACTGAATTTCCACATCAGGCTGAAATTTTAACGTTGTAAGAGAGAGTGACTGGTTACCCAGTCAAGAAGACAAATTTTTGTAACACTTTAATTAGAATAGCAAGCTCTCTGTTACATAAAACAGAAGCTGTGTAACAAAAGATATTAACTAGCATGCATGGATACCTCCAGGACCAAGAAGGACCCTGAGCTGTGTGTGACATTTGTTTTGGTTTAGGCTAACTCCCCAAAGTTACAAGGCCTTTTAAGGGAAACCAGCTTTTACAAGATCCAAGAGGCTTACTTTTGTCTCAGAAAGGTGTCTCTACCTATGTTATACTTAATGTCATTGTGTTTCTTGTTTTTTAAATATCTAGCAAAGGCAACAAGATTTTGTATTTTGCAGAAATAAGACATTTCCACCTTGTTCTGATGGCTGGCTACAAATGCTCTTATTCTTGTATTGCAAGGGATTGGACTAGATGACCCTCAGGATCCCTTCGAACACCACGATTCTATGATTCTAACTACAGAGAAACCCAACAGGTCTCATCTTATTTATTTAAAGCATTTATATACTGCTTAAAAAGCATCTATATACTGCTTAAAAGATAGCATTTCTAAGTAGAGTACATTAAAATAAAACATATGGAGGATAAGACAAAGAAAACACCAAAAATCAAGCAGAAACCTGACTGCTACCCTAAAATGCCTACTGGAATAAGGAAGTCTTTGTCATCCACCGGATGTTAAACAAGGAGTGTGCCTCCCTCTGTTGGGAGGGAGGTCCACAGGCTTAGGCCTACAGCACTGAACACAGTTACCTTCCTGGTGCTACTAAATACTGTAATACCTCTGCGAACATCCGCCCTGTCTAGCGTCCATTCCAGCGAACGTCCGTGGCAAACCCAGAAGTACTGGAACGGGTTACTTCCGGGTTTGCTGCTCGCGCATGCGCAGAAGCTCAAACCGCTCTAAAGTTGCAAAGCTGACTGAACCAGTGCTAAATGATCAATATGGAGGTTGCAACTTACCAGAAATGAAAACTAGGGCTGGGTGTCATATTGTTCAAAACCGGTTTGAAGTCTATCATTTTCTTCTTTGGCAATCACTCGTAGCCAAGTAAGATTGTCTTCCATAAACACGGGTTTAACAGTGAGTCAATAATAATAATAATAATTTGTTTGTTTGTTTATACCCCGCCCATCTGGTTGGGTTTTCCCAGCCACTCTGGGCAGCTTCCAACAAAATATTAAAAATACAGTAAAACATCAAACATTAAAAACTTCCCTAAACAGGGCTGCCTTCAGATATTTTCTGAAAGTCAGATCGTTGTTTATTTTCTTGACATCTGATGGGAGGGCGTTCCACAGGGCAGGCACCACTACTGAGAAGGCCCTCTGCGCGGTTCCCTGTAAGCTCACATCTTACAGTGAGGGAACCGCCAAGGAAGGCCCTCGGAGCTGGACCTCAGTATCTGGGCAGAATGATGGGGGTGGAGACGCTCCTTCAGGTATACTGGGCCGAGGCCTTTTAGGGCTTTAAAGGTCAACACCACCACTTCCAATTGTGAACAGAAACTTACTGGGAGCCAATGTAGGTCTTTCAGGACCATTGTTATGTGGTCTCGGCAGCCACTCCCAGTCACCAGTCTAGCTGCCGCATTCTGGATTAGTTGTAGTTTCCGGGTCACCTTCAAAGGTAGCCCCATGTAGAGTGCATTGCAATAGTCCAAGCGGGAGATTAACAGAGCATGCACCACTCTGGCGAGACAGTCCACGGGCAGCTGGATTCTCAGCCTGCATACCAGAAGGAGCTGGTAGACAGCTGCCCTGGACAGAGAATTGACCTGCACCTCCATGGACAGCTGTGAGTCCAAAATGACTCCCAGGCTGCACACCTGGTCCTTCAGGGGCACAGTTACCCCATTTAGGATCAGGGAGTCCTCCCTGTCCCCCCACAAAGAGTACTGATGTCTTGTCAGGATTCAACCTCAATCTGTTAGCTGCCATCCATCCTCCAACTGCCTCCAGACAGTCACACTGGACCTTCACACATCCTTCCACAGTGGGGACATAGGATTCTGAACAACATGACCAGTCAAACGAAGTTAATGTTGAAGAATCATTGCTTTCACACTGGTATATTATGATATTGGTTTCATAATTTTTGACCTGGAAATATATTCTGAATCAGTGTGTGTGAGAGAGAAAGAGAGAGAGAGAGAATGCAGTATTCATGATGTGGGGAAAAATTTGAAGCCAGCCAATGCCTCTACCTGGCTCCATCCTTATTTCAGACATGATATATCAGTATATCATGTTGTTAGCTGGCTTCTATCACGAAGTTGAAAACCAGACATCTCCCAGCCCTACTGTTAGCCTCTGCATAGCTCTATCCTTATTTCGGACATCGTTATATATCAGTACATCACTGTGTTTAGCTGGGAATATATAGCGATGTTGAAAAACAGATATTGTGCAGCCCTAATGAAAACCATTGATCATGAGCATAGTTTAAGCTGTTGATTATAGGTGTACCAATGCTGCTGATTATGGGTTATCAATCTGACACAGCCATTCTATTCCACCCAGCTCTTCTTCCCCTCCCAACAGGCAGCATTCTGTGGCTACTAAGTGTTCTCCGTCCTCATTGGACTGTTGTTGCTTTTTTAATTTTTAAAGTTAGTATTCATGCGAACCATAGGATCCCTTTATGTCTGCTGATGCTGCCATCTTGTGCATGGCTACATAAGTGGTGGTAGTCAGAAAATTCGACTGGAATTAGCGTCCAGGATAATGATACTCCAATCCAGTTACATTGGCCAGGTGGTGTTGTGTTTCGCTGTAGAGTGGGAAAGGCACTAAGTCCATAAGAAGAGCCTGCAGGAATGGGTCAGCTGCTTGGTCTCACAGTAGCCAGCCGGATAGATGCTTGCAGGGAAACTTGCAAATAGGATTCGAGCACAAGTGTATTCTCCCCTTCCTTTGTATGTTTCAAGAGTTGTCATATATCTTCTCTCCATTGATTAATGAGGGCCATAGATTTGGATCAATATCAGTCTTTTAGCCATAGTGAGGGTGCAGAGAATCCATTTACATTGACAAGTTGTCAAATTCCATATAGTAGGTAAATACTTTAGAATATTATTATCCTGTGATAGTATACTATATTTATACAATATAGTACTTTCTCCGCAAACTTCATAAGGATTAGATCAGGCTTCCTCAAACTTGGCCCTTCAGATGTTTTTGGCCTACAACTCCCATGATCCCTAGGACCAGTGGTCAGGGATGATGGGAATTGTAGTTTCAAAACATCTGGAGGGCTGAGTTTCAGGAAGCCTGGATTAGATGTTGCATATGTTTCAAAGAAGCATTATTCTTATTTCATCTCTTAACAGCATGTTGTCTTAGTTCCTTTCTGTACAAATGTTATGAAGTCCAATAAATTCTAAATCTTTTCTGTTGTATAAGATACAATTTAAAATCAATTGACAACTTTGCTGCTGAAACTATAACATTCACCCATATAGAAGCCTCCAATTCGTTATTTCATTTGTTTCTCCGAGTCTGCATATCAAATTGAATTGTTGATACCAAGCAGGGCTTTTTTTCAGGGAGAACTCGCCGGAACTCAGTTCTGGCACCTCTATGGTGGGTGCAAGTGCCATTCTAAGAGAAAGAGGGAGCTGTTCATGGTGAGTTCCTGCACCTCTTTTTCCATAAAAATAGCACTGATAACAAGTATCTATAAAAGATAGCCACTGGCTTTTTAGTCTCATAGGATTTAGCCAATTGTTCTAATGTCTGTGGATGCCCAGGAGTTCTAGTGTTATTTTTTTGCAAGTGTTAGAAACTGAGATATAAAAGCTAGGAGTCAAATGGCATATGAAACCTAGCTTTCAGTCGCCACAACAGTACCGTATTTTTCGCCCTATAGGGCACACTGGCCCATAGAGCGCACCTCGTTTTTTTTGGGGGGGGGAATTATTCCCCCCCCCCCAGCCGCCGAGCTTCCCCCGACCCCAGCCCCCAGAACAGGCTGCTATCCGCAAGCCTTGCGAGCCCGGCGGGAACTCCCGCCAGGCTCGCAAGGCTTGCGGACATCTGCCCGAAGCACTATTACAACACAATTGAAGACAAGATGGGGGATTTAGCTGAAGATGGAATAAATGCTGTGCACAAAAGACAAGTTCTTTTAAAATAAAAAATCAAGTGAAAAAGTAGGCTAGGAGAAATGTGACTGCAGTTTCATTCTAGGAAAACTAAAAACCAATCCTCTCTTAATTGGAGTGGGTAGTTTGCCAAAACCTGTTTTTATAAATTTGCGAACAGCTTTGCATAGATAATTTAATCAGTTCTTTTTGCAATTTGTGTTATTTGGAGGGTTGCAACCAGCCAGAGCAAACCAGGTTGTGCACAGAGCACAGTGGGGCTTAAGTTTAGGCATGAATAGGACAGTAGCGTCCAGTGAACTTCATGGCTGAGTGGGGATTTGAACCCTGGTCTCACAGATCCTAGTCCTGCAGACACTAACCACTCACTGGGAAGAACCTTTTTCTTTCAGTTTGCAAAGTCACAACTTCTGTGATAGGTGGAGCTGCCAGTGAGGGGCATTGTCTCATTCTGTCCATTCATGCCCACATCATGTGATTCTTTTCAGTTCTAATGCTTCTATTTCTGTAAAGGAAAGCATTTCCCGGTAAATGGTGCAGGAACACTCACACAGAGACTGTGAACTCGTAACTGCTGCCTCCCATGTTGTGTTTGCTGTGTTAGCAGCAGCACAGTGACATCTCTGGGACACAAGCCAGGGCAGGGTGTATGGAAGCCCTGTTTGTCATCCAAGGGTCCAGCCGCCTCCATAATTTGGTGCTACTGCATTACCATCTGAATCTACATAATGGGTTGAATCCAGAGTTTCTTAACCGGAGTTCTCCTTGTAGAATAGGACACTCGGGGTTTGGTAGCCCCTGAAGAGGGTTGGGGGGACGCTAGAATAGTGTGGGAGTCAGTGCAGAAGGCTAAAGGTAGCAAAGCTGCCGGCCTCTCCTCCCTGCCCCTCTTCTATCCCTAGAATTGGATCCATCATAAATGAGTAGGTGGCAAGTTGGTATTTTAAGTGCTTTTTATTGGAGTTGTAATAAACTACTGAATAGAGGAGGGTCAGGATAACCAAGTATTAAATGATTCTCATTCAGGAGTTGCTTTCAGCTTTTTTTAAAAAAGAAATAGATAAAACTAGGCTTTTAAAATGGTCAGTTGCTTAGCTGCTTGCAGCTAATAAAAATTATTCCTAGGTAGCCAAGCAAAGAAATTTAGTAAGCAGAATGCTGGTTTGCTTCATGCTGCTCAGTAACTGTTATTTAATGCTGCCCATTTGAGTACTCTTAAGTTGCATGAATAAATATTGGTGTGTGTAATGCTAGTTTGAGAGTCTCTCTTCTTTTTGTTTTGTCTTTATAAAGTAGTCATGAACAGATAGATTATACCTTGGGATATTTGTGTAGACCATAATCGTATCACTTACCCTGCTATCCAAATTCATATTTACTATCAGTTTGATTATTGAGTGAATTGAGAGTAAGCCCGTGGTGTGGTCCATCTGACTTGCTACTAAAATGCCTTGGAACTGTGTATCGTTGTACAAATTGTAGGCTGTAATTCACAAACTGTTTCAAATCAGATGAGCTAATGCAGTTTAAATCCAGCTATTCTGATTTCACTGGTTTGTGTTCAACTGATAATATGGTGATTAGTACATTGAGGAAAGAATATCTGACCACCACTGGGGAGACACGATTTTAAAATAGCCAGACATACTTGCAAATGTTCCAGGACATCTTTCCATTTGGTATTATAGCAAATATGTTACAGCTTTATATTAGTTACTGGTGAAATTAAGTGGACAATTGAATAAACATCTTTTCTCTTCCTCTGCAGGGTTTCTTGTGAGTCAGTATCAGCCTGCATATGCAAAGAGCATCTCTTCTGAGCGACTGTGGCAGAACTTGGAATGTTAGTTTGTTTCTGCCTCTGATGGAGGAATAACCAGATTTCTCATTCCTGCACTGAAAGACTTCACAGGAGATACAAAATGTCATCAAATCGGAGTCAGAACCCACATGGACTTAAACAAATTGGTCTTGACCAGATATGGGATGACCTTAGAGCTGGAATTCAGCAAGTTTATACAAGGCAAAGTATGGCAAAGTCCAGATATATGGAACTCTACACGTATCCTAACACATTTCTGAACAATCAACTACTAATCTTACTGTTGATGTAGAATTATTCTACATGGGCAACTTTAGTTGTTCACTTACGATGATACAATTTAATTAGTTTTTTCCAATCAGGCCTTGAATGCCCAGGATCTCAGTATTTGGGTGGAGAGAGAGAAAGGATGTTTGACTTCACTTGAACCTCTGGTTTGTGTTTCGGTTCACTTTTTGCCCTAGGAACTTAAATGAGAGACTCGGAGGCTGTTTGGCAAAACCAGAGTCTTTGGCTCACTTTTGATATTCTGTAAAAAAAAGTTGTTAAATGACAAAAGTAGCAGGGTTATCCTCTTTGGTATAAATGTCATCCTAAATTATTCTGTCTTTGTTATGCCATGTTGCTGCCGAGTTCATGTAGGTAGGAATGGTTGTTGCGAGATGACAATGCTCTGATGACAACTTTGTGAGTAAGCAATCCAAATATTTTACACCAGCCGCCTCCATTTTTACTTTTATGTAAGAAGGAATGGTGTTTACCAGAGAGCAAAAGCTCCATGCTTCACGGAGTTTTACAATCTAAATATAAAAAAACCCCTTAAAATAAAATTTAATATTGAATTGAAATTCCCTATTTGTGTTGCAATATTATTACTAGAATTCCAAATAGTAACAAAGCTGATTAAAGATAAAAAGAAGTTGTCAAATACTTAAAGGATATTCATATTTGAAATCTGAACTTCTTTGTGCAGATATT
The DNA here is from genome assembly GCF_964270895.1 of Podarcis filfolensis. Taxonomy (NCBI): domain Eukaryota; kingdom Metazoa; phylum Chordata; class Lepidosauria; order Squamata; family Lacertidae; genus Podarcis; species Podarcis filfolensis. The sequence continues at coordinate 1,119,082 of NC_139614.1, read as the reverse complement.
GAGGATTTTTATTATAAGCAGGCAAAATCTGTTGAAACTTAATTCGTATTTGACAGCCTGATTTTATGCATATTTACTCAGATGCAAGTTCCACTGACTAAATAATGTGCATAGGACTTTGTCCTTAGAGGATTATCAGGTACATATTACTAATGTTCTATCTAGCTTGTAATTGGACAGTGTTAAATTTAGGATAATTGGTATCTTTTACCAGAGTTGGAGTTCCAATATGTGCTGCTTTTTGGCACAAATCAACATTTATAGGACTCCTTGGAATTTCTGACTTAGCTGCAGTGTACTTCATTGCTACACTGCAGATAGATTACATGTTCTGTTGTTTTGAATCTATCCTTGTGATACTAGGATTGTTTTGTTTTTAAATCAGTCCTTGTGACATTAGCTGAGGCAGAACAGATGGCAGAAGACTGTAAACATCAGTTGCACAAGTAATTGATTTGGATATTTAATATAGAAAGTTTTATAAGAGCAGTATTCTGATAGATTACTTGGAAGTAAATTTTGTACATTCTATTTACATGGTTACACTAGAAGATAGGGAGAAGCTGACAGTCTTGGAGCAACTTCCCAGTTATCATTTTCCAGTTTCTGTCTTAAGCATGTTAGCATTTAGATAGAAAATGCCTTGAGCAGCTTTTGTGTGAATGGTGCATGTAAAGTTATAATGGATTGGCTGATTTGCTTGCTACTTTTTATGCAGCTTCTAGGTGATTTCCTACATGCTTAATCTTTTTGTATTTTCCTTACTGGGTAGCTGGCTAACTGAAAACCACTTATCAGGTTATTTACATATTAATTCTTCAATCCGTGGTTTTGTTCACATGGCAGGCATGGCAAAAATTAGCTTAATGTTGGTTACAGTAGGAATGATTGTTGAGTAGAGTGGGATTGTTGTATAGCGATGATTTTGAAGTACAGAACTAGTTCAGTGTGATCAAAGGGTCTTTTAGACTTGTTCACCTGTCCTCCATGCCAAATGACTACAGTCTGTTGTCAGAATTACAGTGTCTTTCCATAAGAGCGAATTAAATATTTGCGGGAAAGTATATTGAAACTTTCTCTGATCATCTGTTTCCATTTATATTTAAGCCCTTTGCCATAGTGGTGTGGGTAGGGTTTGGAAGAAACAAAGTCTATTTTTGAGTCCCAGCGACACCTTCCCCTGAATTAGGTCACATCTCTTGAACATTCATTGGCTCTGGACTTACGTGGAGGAATGATGGCAGACTGTGACGACTGCTGGTGCTCCCATTGGTACAAATAGTTAATGCAGTGATTTAAAAGTAATCATGGTATAAATCTTGGTTACTAAACTCCATTTTGAAATAAGGCAGGTCAGGGATCAACTTCATCACACCAGAGACAAGAAGTTTTCAGGGATGGAAGAACATCTTGAGTGAGGAATTTTCATTGGGCCCACACATGGCATAATTCAGGGCACCAGGTCAGCAAAACCACATTCTTTTGATTATTTCAAGACTGGAATTAAGCACAACTTGGATTTTCTATCTGCCACTTGATTGGTACGCAGAAAGCAAGCAGACTGCTGGAGGGTGAAAAAGTACTAATCAGCCGGCTAAGGAGCAGGCTCAAAGGCATATTTTAGTTACTGGTGACTACAAAAGATGATAACAGATGAGAAATTGGTATAAAATCTTTATATTACCTGTGATTCTCTGGTTGGGGTGGTATTGATTGCAAAAGTGAAGCTGCAGCTAATCAGTGGGGAATGGAATGCTGGCTTGAAGAGACAGGCCCAAATTTCTAGAAGCAGAGACTGCCAAGGGGGAGATGAACAGCACCCAGTATGGCAAAGATACTGATGAATGCTTCATCGATTGTTGGTTTCATATGTTAGATGAACAGCTGATAGAACTCGAGAGATGTGCAGAATGGTAAATGCACTTCCATCAGAGAAACAGCGGGTTAAAGAACGCACAGGACCTGTGGGAAAAGATCTTGACCTAGGTCTGCCTGAACTTGAGAAGACAAAGGCAAGGTGGGTAACAGCAGGCGTTGAAACTGAGTGGATACCCATAGAGCTCTTCAGGAGTGAAGCAGACACAGAATGCTGTTGGGATGTTGGAAGAGATGAATGGAATCGGAGACACTAAGAAAGAACGAGATTGCGGAGACAGAGCTGAGTGGGGGGGGGGCCTTGTGTACAAGCTGAAGTGAAGAAGAAAAAGCCTCCAAACTCTTTGTGAATGAAAAAAATGGGGTGTGTGTGACTTTTATTATCTAAGATGGAGAAGAATGGCCAACAGGAAATGGGGCTGGAATACATGGAATTGGGTACAATTTAATGATGACTCAAGAAGTAAATAATTACGGACTATTATATTGTTCAGATTTGTTGGAACCCGTGGAAGGAAATTCCTCCTATTGGATCAGAGAAGGATTATCTTTGATATTTAATAATAACAAGAAGAGCCTCTCTGGACTTTTTGGGTGGAAAAAGGAATGAATGATCTTGAGGTGTCTGGGGCTGAAATTAGGAGAACACTGACTAGCAGAGTGAAAAACAGCTGGATATTATCTTGAAACACAGCTAGATGTTATTTTGGAGTGCGCGTTTTGAAAATTTTGAATCATCTTCAAACTCAAAACTGACAGATGGAGAATCGGAAGTCCTTCTGATTTCTTTATAATTATTTTTCTTTTTCATTAACTCTATATGTTCCGTGAAGGATGGATGATGAAAAGCCCTACATGAGAGGCAGGGTATAGAGGATCTCCCACGGTGGGAGGCTGTGGGAAGGGGGGGAAGTGCCCGGGGGGAGCTGGGAGGGCTTTACCTACCTTTGTGTGGATTGAGAGTAAAGATATAACCTTGATAGAGGGTTTCGTATTTTACTTTCTTCACACACACACAAAATGTAACCTGCCTCAGTAGAATCCTGGGAACTGTGGTTTGTTAAGGGTGCTGGGAACTGTAGTTCTGGCAGATGTAAACTGCAGTTTCCAAGATTCTTTGGGGAAAACCATGTGCTTTAAATATGTTGTAAATGTATTGTATGACTAGGACCCTATATCCAAAGAGGACATATAATGTTCTCTTAATTGAGAGTAAAAATGGCCTTGGCTGTTACAGCTAGTTCTTTCCCCCACCTTCAGAAGTGTTGTTTTGCTGTCCCATGTTTTACTTTCCTTGGGTTTTCTGTTAGTTCTGTTGGCTTCTATTTAGGTAAACGTATTCACTGACTCTTCTCAGTACATGTAAATTTATTGTTTCTTCTAAGATAAATTAAAGTTGGTCAACAAAGCTGAGACTGTGTTCAAATCCATAGTATGTAGAGAACTGTCTTTGTGATTCAGAACTGGAAGGTAACTTATCATTGCTGTAGTTAAAAGCAAAAGTAATTATCCTCAACGGATGTTCATTTTATTTCCTTCTCCAAAAAAGAAGGTAAGGCAGGTTTTCCATACATCCTATTTCCATAGCTCTCTTGCTGTTAGAAAACATGCCCCAACCAACCAATCTAAGTCTGCCATACTGAAACCTTCTAAAAGTACGCCGTTGTATGAATCGGGACATCCACCTCTGCCCTGAACCTACTTCAGCTCTTCTGGAATATAGGGATAGTCCTGACTTACCTTTATATATGACTATTTTCAAGATTTAAAAGATGACGTAGGTGAACCATTTTGAATATTTAAAAGTATTAATTTCACACTCGTTTGTTAATTGATTATAGCATGTAGTCTACACTGCATATTCCTTAACTTTTCTACCAGTCATGTTTATAACTACTGTACTAGTGTCCATCAGTCTAATCAAGCACGAGGGGCTGGTGTGCCGACTTCTAAGTCTAAAAAAGGCCAAACACCTGGAGGAGCTCAGTTTGTTGGCTTGGAGCTGTACAAGCGGCTTAAAGAATTTCTGAAGAATTACTTGACAAATCTTCTTAAGGTAAGACAGTAATTGTATCAGCTCAAAAGCTAAGGATTTAAGGTAGTGCACAAGTTGCCTTTAAACTTCTGTGGAGCATTTTGCTGTCACTTTTAAAATACATGTACAGTGGACACTCGGGTTGCGAACGTGATCCGTGCGGGAAGCACGTTCGCAACCTGCAGCGCCGCGTGTGCGCATGTGTGGGTCGCAATTCGGCGCTTCTGCACATGCGCAAAGTGCCGAAACCTGGAAGTAACCAGTTCTGGTACACCAGTTTCTTTGGGTTTCTGCCTAATACTGTGGCCCTTTTGGATGTAATATTGAGCCATACTTCAGCACTTCAAACACTGGCAGCTGGAAGTGTAGACCTTGTACACTTCACTCTTAGATGTGACCATGAGGAAGATAAGCTGCAATAATAATAATAATAATAATAATAATAATAATAATAATAATAATAATAATATGTTATTTGTATCCTGCCCTCCCCAGCCGAGGCTGGGCTCAGAACAGCTAACATCATAAAAACAACACAATATGCATAAAAACAGACATCAATTAATTAAAATACATCTTAAAAGTAATTCAGACAAGTTAAAATCTGGGCAGGTGGCAATTATCAGGTTGGAATTGAGAGTGGTTAATACTTGCTAGGACCAACTGTTTCCACTGATCATAATAGGACCTGTGAACGGGTTGGGGGCCTCCTTTGGGCTTGTTTTATACAAAGGAAAGTAAGTCAAACTGCATCCTAGCTCTGTCTTGCAGGCCCTGCAGAAAGATGTCAAATCCCACAGGGCCCTGGTCTCTTGTGGGAGAGCGTTCCACCAGGCTGGGGCCACAGCTGAAAAGGCCCTGGCTCTAGTCGAGGCCAGTCTAATTTCCCTGGGGCCCGGGATCTTCAAGGTGGTGTTGTTAGCAGACTGTAAGGTCCTCTGTGGGGCATACCAGAAGAAGGCTTTTGCTTCCTTCAGCTTATTCAGAGTTCCCCCAATTTGGATGTAATGAGAAACTCTCAATTGGTTTTAAGAGCAGGTGCCTTGTTCTGCTACTGCTTGGGCCCATAACAATCATGGTTTGGCATAACACCTGCTCTGGGCCTGCCAGTCTCTGGAATCTCAGATTCTGAATTACAGTGCTTGGCGCCTCTCATTAGTTCATAGACTGCTCTGAAACATAGTATTCAGCAATAGGATTAAATAGGTTGATCCCACCAAACATTTTTTCAAATGCTTGTCTGTTCTTCACAGACCTGTTCCCAGCAAGCTTTTGTCATTCCAGTTGGAATAGAATTAAAGAGGCACTTTCCTAAAGATGATTTAAATTGAACTATGGTTGTCCTGCTCAGGTACAGAAGTATTAAGATGTCTGTTGTCTCTCATAAAATTGGTGCTACCTTTCTGCCCAGTGGTTGCATTCCCAGTGTCAATTTGGAGTAAGCCCTCTGGGGTTAAAAGAAATGCTTAACGCAGGGAGTGGGGCTTAAGTACATAAATAATATGGCAACAGTTGCAGAAACATATCTGGCTTTCTGAGATGATGGAGAGCTGTAACCAGTTTTCCAAAATGATGAAAACTGAAGAAATTCTATAAGCCTATGACTTTGCAGGAAGCAAAGATGGACATGGTCTCATGCCTTAGAAAACGTGTCTCCTTGGGATCCAAATCACTGTGAGAAGCAATCAAGGATTGCTAAGGCTCCCGCTGTACTCTGACCTCGGGCATATCACAGACGTCCTGCTTGTGTCTGGCATGACCCCCCCCCCCCAATTTCTCTTTCAGGATGGCGAAGACTTGATGGATGAAAGTGTGTTGAAATTCTACACTCAACAGTGGGAGGATTATAGGTTTTCAAGCAAAGTGCTGAATGGGATTTGTGCCTACCTCAATCGACACTGGGTTCGTCGTGAGTGCGATGAGGGCCGCAAGGGAATATATGAAATCTATTCAGTAAGTATTCCTAGAAGGTGGTAACTTTCAATGGAAAAGTATTTGTGGGATGCCTTGTTTGTTTTTAAATGGGTAGACACAAGAGCTTTGTGTAGCTCTGTTTCTACTGCGGCATCACAAAATGTTCATAGCAAGTTTTTTTTATTATGAATGCTCTACCGCTATGAAACATGAGCCATTAGCCTGTGGCAATCCACAAGTTTTTGGACTCATCCCTGATCATTGGCCATTCTGGCTTGGACTGATAGGGCTGGAGTTCAGCAACTCCTGGAGGGTCACACTTCTGCTATAAAATAGAACATGCACTACTGGCGTGAGAGGGGCAGTTGTGTTCCTTGTCTTCTGGATCTCTCAGTGGCTGCATTTGAACATCATCGGGACCTGCTGTTGAATCTCTGGGTAATTTGCAGAGTTTCTGAATCTTGGCCATTCACTGATATGTGACAGTAAAAGAGTCTTGTACTCTCTCAGAGAATAATAAATGCATTATGGCATACGTTTTGTGCATGAAGTGCCTCCGAAATTAGGCTGGAGAAACAGAAAGCTTACGGGAAAGACCACAATTGTTTTTTTCTGTGAAAGTGTAATTCACTGAAAACAATTTCCTGGACATTTTAGTAAGCATACATAGGATTGTACTACAAACTTATGCTCATTCCCTTTTCCTTCTCCTGCAGTTCACTATTTTGCACCTGATTGTAGGTGATAGAACATCGGGTTCTAATTAAAAACAAAGAAACCCCACATTCCAGCAAGCCTGCAGTCTGTCCAGTCTTGCCCTAAGGCAGAGGTGTTGCTCAGTAAGTCCACTTAGCAGGCAGCCTCCATGCAGTTTTACAGGGCTTGGGAATCCCTTGAAAGACAATGTTCATTAGAAAATGTTTGTTGAAAGAAGAAAGTTCTGAAAAGCACAGTGTGTTTGTGCTGTAGACCACAAACTTCTATTTTCTTCTGTTAAATCCTAGCTTGCCCTTGTCACCTGGAGGGACTGTTTGTTCAGGCCATTAAATAAGCAGGTATGTATTTGCAGTGATTCCTGTATTTTCTTATAAGGTTTGCCTTAATTATTTATAGGACTAATGAATTATTTATAGGACTAATAGTATAAATATATATCCATATTCTTTAAGTAAAAGTTGTAACCTGTCAAATAAGTCAGTATCCTGCCCAGAAAAGACATACTGTATTTTTCGCTCTGTAAGACGCACTTTTCCCCTCCTAAAAAGTAAGGAGAAATACATGTGCGTCTTATGGAGCGAATGCAGCCTGCGAGGCTATCCCAGAAGCCAGAACAGTGAAAGGGAGTGCTGTGCAGCACTCCCTCTCGCTGTTCTAGCTTCTGCCTTAGCGAAGCCTCCGCAGGGCAGAGGGCAGCGCTCCCCTGTGGAGGCTTCGCGGGCTATCCCAGAAGCCAGAACAACAAGAGGGAGCGCTGTGCAGCTCTCATTTAAATCTTTAATTAAAAAAAAATTGGTCTGCTGAAAAGTAGTTTATCATTATGCATATAGTTAATAGCTGCCTTAAACAGTAGTTAATCACATTTGATTGTACATAAGTATTCTGTGTTATTAATAGCATACAGTACAGTGGTACCTCGGGTTACGTACGCTTCAGGTTAAAGACTCCGCTAACCCAGAAATAGTGCTTCAGGTTAAGAACTTTGCTTCAGGATGAGAACAGAAATTGTGCTCCGGCGGCGTGGCAGCAGCAGGAGGCCCCATTAGCTAAAGTGGTGTTTCAGGTTAAGAACAGTTTCATGTTAAGTACGGACCTCTGGAACGAATTAAGTACTTAACTAGAGGTACCACTGTAATGTTATATAAGTTCATAGTTCTAACTATAATGTTTTAAAAACAAAACAAATATGTTTTATACCAGAGGCATCTTGATAGCTCCTGATAACAGCATACTTTGGAAATGCATTTTTAATCATTTTACTTTTCAGTCCTTATATCCCTATAGGAAGCTGTAAGAATGAAAGGGCTGAAATGGGTCAACCTGGGAAGGGGGCATTGCCATGGAACTGGTCTCCCCGAAGCCCCACCACTGTTCTCAGGGGAGTAGAGGTTGGTGTAGAGGTGGGAGACCAGATTGACCCCACTGCTGTGCTTGCACCACACTGGACCTTCCCCATCTCCCAGTAAGCCCCGTAAGCATGGCTGATGGGAGGCCAGTGTTTGGTGATGTCCTTCCCCAGCAGCCACTTGAGTCACGTGCCATCTACCTGGAGGCAGAATGCTTCTGAAGACTGGATAGTTACACATGATTCAAGAGAGCTAAACATGCTCCAGAGGAAAACAATTAAGATGAAAATAATTAATATTCACCTTTGATTTTGAACTATAAGGATTTTTTGGGTGACCCTAAGCTTTCAAATGTATGCATTGGTGCTTTGTGTAATTGGTTTAAATAACTAGTTTGTCTTCACTTTATTTCCTTTTTTAAGGTAACAAATGCTGTGCTGAAGCTGATTGAAAAGGAAAGAAATGGTGAAACAATCAATACAAGACTGATCAGTGGAGTTGTGCAGTCTTATGGTAAAATATTTTTTATTGCTAACTTCTCCATGCCAGACCTGTACAACTCCCAACTATTTGCAACCCTGTGGACGAATTTGAAATCTCCCTTATTTGCAGTCCTTTTCCCACCCCATGCCTGGTGTGTTGTAGAGTTAGCAGAATATCAGCTGCTTCAGCTGCTTCAGCTAATCAGTTAAGTTGCATAGCCTCGTGTTTAAGACTTCGTTGCAACAACAAACTGTATGACACAATCTGGGTCTAATGCCTGCTTCGTCATGAAGTTCAATATACCTGCCTACTCTCTGTGTGTAAATAGTTGGGAGAGTGAAAGCTTTATATGTTGCTTATATTGAATGCCGTTTTTATAATGCCCTTAGAAACAATTACATCCACCCATTGTTAAGATGGCAGAAGGGAAGAACATCTCTTACAAAGACCTGTTTTTTGTTGTCTGATATAGAGAGGTATATATCCTTTAGAACATTCAGATTTCTTGCCAAGACTTTACAGATTCGTGTAATAAAACTTAAAGGGGAGATGGGAAATGATTTTTTGTGTAAAGGTCAGGGAGTAGAAATGTAAATCACTATTGTTAGCTGTATTCTTCTTATTTTTATGTGTGTAATGGCTGCTTGCTAAACACAGTACAGTGGTACCTTGGTTTAAGAACACCTTAGTTTAAGAACAACTTGGATTAAGAACGCTGCAAACCCGGAAGTAGGTGTTTTGGTTTGTGAACTTTGCCTTGGAAGCAGAACATGTTTTGCTTCCTGTTGAGTGTGTTCCATTTGTATATTGAGTTAAATTTGTAAACCAAGGTACCACTGTAAATCACACAATGATCGATCGAAGAGTATAAAACAGCAGGGGAGAGAGGTAGGAATAGAGCAATAGAGAATTGAAGACTGAAGGAAGAAAAAGTCTGCAATCCTAACCCCACCAACTGGGGAGTAAGCACTGAATTCAGTAGTACATCTGAGTAGACGTGGCTAGGATTGTGCTGAAAGAAGGAATTGGAGCAAAAGTTATGCACTTCTGCGCTAAGTCTTGTGGACACCTTCAACTATGATGTGGAAGACAGAGCTGGCTTCAGATGTAGAAGCAAGAGACTTGAGCACTATGAAGGTATGTGGCAGTGAAAAGCCTTTTCAGGAAGCCACTTTTGCCTAATAAACAATGTTGTTTTGGGGGAAAACATGTGATGCAGCTGCCACAAATGAAAACTACTTTGTCTAAATGTTTCCTTTAAGGCTGCTGTCCTAGGGCGCTCCTATTTATGAGTAAATCTTTTTAATCTTGGTTGGGATTTTGCTCCCAAGTCACAGATAGGGAACTTCAGTCTGTGGATCAAATGTAGCACTCCAGCCTTCTGCAGTTTGAAGGAGAAGTATGGGGGGGGGTTTGGTAGGAGCTCACCTTACTCTGAGTTTTCAGACACTCCCTCTGCATTTCTTCTTCAAACCCTTGTGGGGGTTTAAACAGAAGCACAAGGGGGCATTTGAAAGCCTTGTGGTTTGCTTTGAAGTCCCGGTGTTGGGGGCTAGAAAGAGAAGCATCCCCTGACATCACTGTGTCAGGAGCTGGCAAGATGAAGATGTGGCTTCGTGGCCAGAAAAGGTTCACAATCCATGTTCTTGGGCTGCAGTTACTGAAATAATAGTTTTGTCTGCAGTTCTAACAGCTTGAATTTAAAAGAGAAAATATTTACCATTTTGAACTTTTAAAAAACACCTCTGCAAACAAAACAAAATTATTAGAATTTATAGCCATGGCGATATGCTATGCTGTGAGACTGGCTTGAACTGCAGAAGCGTGCAATCTTGTACTTTTATGTGCAGGTTCTTCATCCCACTTTCAGCATTCTTAGATAAAGTTGATGGAATCTTTCTGAATGGATTGATAATTTTGCAGTTCATTAGGCATAGGTACAAACAGAACCTTTCCTATTCAGCAGAATAACTGTATGATTTATTTATTTGCTTTGTCCCTATGTTTCTAGTGGAGCTAGGTCTGAATGAAGATGATACTTTTGCTAAGGGCCCTACACTGACAGTGTATAAGGAGTCCTTTGAGTCTCAGTTTCTTGCTGACACAGAGAGGTTCTACACAAGAGAGAGCACTGAATTTTTGCAACAGAATCCAGTTACAGAATACATGAAAAAAGTAAGTGCACTTGCAGTACTTGCTGCCAAGATCTTGAAACTGCTTATGGAATTAGAAGTAATAGGATTGTTTTTGCATGGTAGAGGTTCGAGGGGTTACTTAGTTCTAGTCAAGCTGAATCCCTCATCTTCTTTTCATAATTCCTGTAGTTTAGGTTTTGTTTGTATAAAATTCCTCCTCTTCATTTGTCAGCTGGTCTAACGTTAATATAGAATGTTTATATTCTAAGTTGGGGGTGCTTTCCAGTCTGGAGCTGGCGCTACAACCAGCTCCGAATCTTGCCTGATCCTGTCCAGCTCAGCCATGGGGGGCTTTCTGCCTGTCTGTTGTCAGGCGGAATGGCAAGCACTCTGCAGGTGGCAAGATGCCAGTGGATGCCAGAAGGCCTGCCTGATCCAACCTATGCCCCCCCCCCAAAAAAGTCGATACAAAGGAGGGTTGGATTGCTCTGTTAGCCATCTTTCTACTAAAACCTTTCTTTAAAAAAGAGCATCCTTCTGCTATTTTTCTGGCACTCTGACAAGAGCAGCTCACAGGCTCCTCTCTTGAGTTCTCACTTCAACCACAGTTTGGAGAAGATAAGAAATAACAGGAACCACCGCTGCTGTTCTTACCTTATCCATATCCCACTGCAAATGCAATAAATCTCTGCCTCTTCGCGCTGCCCATTTTGCACATGTCAGAGGGCTTCAGGAAAAGGAAAGTGGTTTGTGGTAGAGGCTGACTGTCGGCCAAGCCAGTACTTGCATAACCCCTGATGATCCAAATAAGTGTATGGAGGTGACACATAACTCAACGGCACAGTTTGTGCTTTGTAGATTCTTAGGTTATCGGGTTCCCCAGCCATTATTTCATACCCACACCCACCTGTTTTGTATTTATTCCTTTTTATATGCCACCTTGGGGTTCTTTTGGGATGAAGGGCAGCTTAGAAATATAATCAATAACAGCAATAATAATTCCTGAGATTTGTTGAAAACTGATTCCATTTCAACAGTATTGAGCTAGATAGATCAGTGATCTGAGTCTAAGGTAGGTCCATATACGTGCCACTGGGAAAGGGTTTGAAAACTTGTTCTTACTATGCTTCTTCAAATATGAATTCATAACATTTCATCATAGAAATAGCAGCAAAACCACTTGCGACTTCTTGCGACTTGGACGTTAGGACCATTTCAGACTTTGCTTATTTGCAGGCCGAAGCCCGCCTCCTGGAGGAGCAGAGGAGGGTTCAGGTGTATCTCCACGAGAGCACGCAAGATGAGCTGGCTCGGAAATGTGAACAAGTACTGATTGAAAAACACTTGGAGATATTTCATACAGAATTTCAGAACCTGTTGGATGCTGACAAAAATGAAGGTTAGCATTCTCAAGCTTGACTTCTAGACATTTATGAGTAATGTGAAGAATGTGATAGACCTTTGCCCAGGGTGGCTTCCTCTACTTAAAATTTACATAAAATTGGGTGTGGGGGAGAAGAACAAATTTAAAAATACTTGATTTGTAATTTTTCAAAGAATTACAATACATAGGAGTGTATTTTTGCCATATGAAAAATCTACTTTCAATTTCTGTGATTAATAGCTTTTAAAATTAAATGACAAGGATTTTAAGGTGACCATCACTTGCATTAGTAGACAAATTCAGTTTGGCCTAGTTATAAATACTGCTAGATGCTAAGCATAGGAAAATGGGTTAAAATATGCAAATTTTGTTGTTGTTGTTTAGTCATTTAGTCGTGTCCGACTCTTCGTGACATGACTTCCCGGAGCAGGAACCGGCAAGCCACTCCCTGCCAAGAAAACTCCATGGACAAAGACAACAGGCATATAAAAATATGCAAATAGGGGAATTTTTTTGTGTGTGGTATAGGACATTAGTTTCATGGGTCTGATTGAAAACTTCAGTATTCGTTAGACATAATGGACTTTCCAGGCTGTTTAAAAGCCATTGTAATAAAAATGTTTACCTAAAAGTGTTATTTATAGCTTGGCCTGAAAGAATTGTCAAGACACTTTCTATAGGATGGGTTTTAGGTCTCCTGCTATGTCACCAGATGTCAGCGATGGTGGGGTGGAAAAGTTTCTGATGCAGAATTCTTCAGCAGAATTTTTTGCAGTTGTTCAAAACCACATTTTCCCATAAAATTAATCAGTGAGTGGATATAGTTTAGGGTAACAAATTTAAAACAGATGCCATGTTCATTTTACATTAATTTATTTATATTTCAGGTTTTTCCCATAGCCAAAATTAGTTGAACTGAAATATGTGTTTAGGATAAAATTCAGTAAATTCGAGTCTTGGTTGACCACAAACTTGACATGAGCCAACCGTGTGACGCGGCAGCTAAAAAAGCCAATGCAATTCTGGGCTGCATCAATAGGAGTATAGCATCTAGATCAAGGGAAGTAATAGTGCCACTGTATTCTGCTCTGGTCAGACCTCACCTGGAGTACTGTGTCCAGTTCTGGGCACCACAGTTCAAGAAGGACTCTGACAAACTGGAACGTGTCCAGAGGAGGGCAACCAAAATGGTCAAAGGCCTGGAAACAATGCCTTATGAGGAATGGGAGCTGGGCATGTTTAGCCTGGAGAAGAGGAGGTTAAGGGGTGATATGATAGCCATGTTCAAATATATAAAAGGATGTCACATAGAGGAGGGAGAAAGGTTGTTTTCTGCTGCTCCAGAGAAGTGGACACGGAGCAATGGATCCAAACTACAAGAAAGAAGATTCCACCTAAACATTAGGAAGAACTTCCTGACATTAAGAGCTGTTCGACAGTGGAATTTGCTGCCAAGGAGTGTGGTGGAGTCTCCTTCTTTGGAGGTCTTTAAGCAGAGGCTTGACAACCATATGTCAGGAGTGCTCTGATGGTGTTTCCTGCTTGGCAGGGGGTTGGACTCGATGGCCCTTGTGGTCTCTTCCAACTCTATGATTCACTTAGTGTAGTGTAGATTTTCATGCAAAGAATAAATAAACTTATTTTTATTTGACTATTTCTGAACATTTTTAGACATGACAGAATAATTTAAATTTTCAAGATGAAAATTAAGGCACTGTAAACCATTAACATGTTTTTCATACTAAAAACTAACACAAAAAAAGTTTGTTTCTGAGGGATAGTCACCTGAAAATTTTGTTATGTTTGATTTTAGATTTGAATGGTATTGTATATTTTGTAGTCGCCTAGTTTGACTTGTGTTATATCCATTCATTATACTGCAAATAAATTTTATGAAACCAATGCATATTACCTCTAAAAGCTTTCCCCACAACTTCACTGGTTTTGAGCAATTTAAAACTGAGTCCATTGTGTTTGTGCGGAGCAGTACTGAGCCTTATTCAGTAACCAAGTATTGTCCTATTTTTGTAGAACATCAAGCAAGTGTAAACATGTAATAGTTACCCATAAAAGGATGAATAAATTTAATGTGGGCTTATAAAATTTAGTCATTTGCCTTGCAACAGTGGTGGTTTGATTTTTAAAAACTACAAAGTTTATATCCCTCAAAATCAACTTTTTCCTAAAAATGTTTTTTGATTGCTAGCTCTAGATCTACTGAAGGATTTTTGGTTGGCAGACATTTCTTTCACTTACCTGCCCAGTTATAGGTGCCTTAAATTTATCAGGATTCCGCTATTGAGAGGGGAACCCTTAACCTCAGTGAAGCTGTTCTGTGGAGCACCACTCGTGTCATTCATCATCAAGTTAAAACTCAATGGCATATTTTGTCCTGCTTATTCATGATTTTGGATAACCTTGACAATAGTTAAATTTAAGCGTTAAGGTTTTAAAGTTTTCCTGCTCTGGAATTATGATGGTTTAGATGGTTCTGATATGTTTGCAAATGTATTTCTTGTTTCCTGAGCAGTTCTCAGATGCAGAACTGACGTTCGTACAACTGAAAGGATCTGTTTCCTCTTTTCCAGACTTGGGGCGCATGTACAGCCTTGTGTCTCGAATCCAAGATGGCCTTGGGGAGCTCAAAAGACTTTTGGAAACACACATCCACAGCCAGGGTCTCTCTGCCATTGAAAAGTGTGGAGAAGCTGCTCTTAATGCAAGTATTTCTTCCAAAGGAACTTTGATATCTTGAATCTGGGCACATTGCCCCAGATTCACCATAGGTTTGATAAGGAGTTGAAAGAGCAAGAGATAGACCAACTGCAGTGTAAGAATTAATAGACTTTTCCTGCAGGTCAGGAATATCTACAGGGACTTCAAACATTGCTGATTCAGGACTGGGTCTGTAATAGTATACAGTATATGACAGTATACGCAAGCAGGGAGTTACGGCTGGGGGTGGTGGGTGCCCGTGACCTCTCAAGCTGTAGCCTCGTGCTGTGATACAAACTGAGCTAAAGAGAAATGATGGCTTCAAAATATGGCTTTAAAAAGCTTGAATGCATCTCTGCCGGATAATAGACTGGTGCTCTCACCTCATCTAACCTTGGGTATTTTTTCTTGATAAGAAAGGGGGTCATTGTATGTGAGATCCTGAGCTGCTTGGCCAGTGAACTTGCCCTAAGTAGACAAGTGACTTGTTGAAGATATCCTGGTCTCTCGTTGGCTATAAGCATCTTATTTTCAATTACTGCTTTAGTTGCGGACGTGGAGCTTCCTGAATTCTGCCTCAACTCTCTTGTGAGGTTTTTGGCAGTCAGGAGGACTACTCATTATTTGATTCACATTTTACAATCGTATTTGATATTATAGGGTCCAGGGGTGTTAAGCTTTCTCCAAGGTGAGCTTGCATTGTGGTGAAGTAATTAAAGGATTTTCTGTCGGAAGAAATGATGAGGTGTTCAGTCTAGTATGTTTTTCTGAAACTTAACACTCAGCCAAGTTCTGCTTTTGAAATGTCTTTATTGTTTATCGGTTGTTTAAGTGCTGAAAATGTTGCCTTAAAATCTGTAGCTGTGAGAGAATTCTGAAATAGGGCAATTTTGTCATCTCCCTCTCTAATTTCTAGGATCCCAAAATGTATGTACAGACCGTGTTGGATGTCCATAAGAAATACAATGCACTGGTCATGTCTGCTTTCAACAATGATGCTGGCTTTGTGGCTGCTCTAGACAAGGTAAATGGACTTAAACTTTGTAGTTGTCCTTGATAATTACTCATTTTGAGGATGTCTGCAAGTTTAACTTCTTTGTGTGTATCACAGGCTTGTGGTCGATTTATAAATAACAACGCAGTAACAAAAATGGCCCAGTCATCCAGTAAATCCCCAGAGCTGTTAGCACGGTATTGTGACTCTCTGCTCAAGAAAAGGTATGTGTTCCATGGGGAACTCTGTGACTTCTGCAAGTTAGTAGTAGACTAGAGTTGTTCACACACCATTCATGAAATGAAATTCCATTCTAACTGTTGATCAAGGAGTCTTGTGCACACTTCTAATCTTTACCTGTAGCTGGGAAAACTTATTTGTAGGTTTCAGTCTGGTTATTCCTACATGTTAACCTCCTTTAATCCCTTACACACAGAAAAATTCTGTCAGAAATGCTCAGCTACATTACCTTTCTGGGGCCCCTCTTTGACTCAGGATTTTCCACAGGGAGAGACTGAAACTGTGTACTCTTTAATGAGGATGCAGTCTTCCAGGATTAAGAAAAATCTTGCGCTAAAATATCTGCAGAATTTCCTGGTTCATTCATTCATGACTCACAGCAGTAAAAGAGGGTAGGTAAGGGAGCAGCAGTTCAGTGAGAGATCAGTGTCCAGTCTGTCTGGGGGAGACTAACATTCCTGTTGGTACAATGCTTGGGAACGGTTAGATCAGGGGTCAGAAAACTTTTTCAGCAGGGGGCCAGTCCACTGTCCCTCAGACCTTGTGGGGGGCCGGACTATATTTAGGGGGGGGATGAATGAATTCCTATGCCCCACAAATAACCCAGAGATACATTTTAAATAAAAGCACACATTCTACTCATGTAAAAACATGCTGATTCCCAGCCCGTCCGTGGGCCAGATTTAGAAGGTGATTGGGCCGGATCTGGGCCCCGGGCCTTAGTTTACCCATGGGTTAAGGTAAAGGTAAAGGGACCCCTGACCATTAGGTCCAGTCGTGGCCGTCTCTGGGGTTGCAGCGCTCATCTTGCTTTATTGGCTGAGGGAGCCGGCGTACAGCTCAGCATGGTCATGTGGCCAGCATGACTAAGCCGCTTCTGGCGAACCAGAGCAGCACACAGAAACGCCGTTTACCTTCCTGCCGGAGCAGTACCTATTTATCTACTTGCACTTTGGCGTGCTTTCGAACTGCTAGGTTGGCAGGAGCAGGGACCGAGCAACAGGAGCTCACCTGTCGCGGGGATTCGAACCACCGACCTTCTTATTGGCAAGTCCTAGGCTCTGTGGTTTAACCCACAGCGCCACCTGCATCCCTACCCATGGGTTAGATGCTGCTTAATTGTTGTAAACTGCTGCCTTTTGGAGAGCTTTACTGCTGCAACTAAGCTGTGCGTATCCTGAGCTTGTTTTACTGGAAAGTAAAGGAGATTTTATGAATTGCAAATGGTAAGCATGTTGAACTGTAACAAAAATGTTGCCCTTTTTACCACAGCTCAAAGAATCCAGAGGAGGCCGAGCTTGAAGACACACTCAATCAAGTGGTAAGGTTCTTACTCTGAGCTGTATTCGGCATTCCAGTAATTCTTTTTGCAGACCGCTTTAGAATGAAAATTGAATGAAGATTGAGAGAATTGTGGAAGAAAACTTATCAACATCTGTGCATATGTTTTAAACTATTTGTTACAACCCTTAAAAATAATTAAAGTGAATATTGGTTTGTGTATGCTTACATTTATGTAAATTTATATTGTGCTACATGTTCTGAAAGATTTGAAATGTTTGAAATCTTAAATGTTTTTAAAAGTGTTATAATATTTTAGTGAGCTGAAAGTTCAGATTTGGTCTTTGAATACTTTTGAATTGTTTGCATTTAGAAAATAATACTAAGAATACATGCTTTTTCCAGATGGTTGTCTTTAAGTATATTGAAGACAAAGACGTATTTCAAAAATTCTATGCCAAAATGTTGGCAAAACGGCTTGTGCACCAGAACAGTGCTAGTGATGATGCTGAGGCAAGCATGATCTCCAAATTGAAGGTGAGTTGTGTTTGGGCCTCTCCCTCACCACCTTCCTTTCCAGGATTACACTGCAAAGCAGCCTCTCCAGAAGGTGCTAGAATACAGTTTCCATCACCCTGACTGTCAGCTATGCTGGTGGAAGACAAATAAGGCTCCCCACCCCCACAGTAAAAGAATCCCGAGAAAAATACATAAGCATGCTGGTTGGATTTTCTCTTTTTTATGTACTGGGATTCTTACATACTTCCTTTACTAGAGTTAGATGGCTGTAGAATAGTAATCAGCCTCCAAACGGCTCACCAAACTTTCTTAGTGAATGTTGCTGAAGCATCTATAGGCCAAAAGAGCCTCTACAAATCCTGTCACACAGCGACTCCTGGTGATTCGTTTGTGTGGCTGTGGCACACAAGCTGGCTGTCAGTGGCTGGGAAGAGCCTGCTCAGTGGCTGCCAGCCCGGGGTCTTAGTTTGGGGGTTATTCAGATATGTCAGTGCTGACTGGTGTCTGCAGTCTCAAGTCAGAGATATTTTCCAGCCCTGCCATTTGGGTTGTTTTTTTTTAAGACCTTCTACATGTGAAGCCCGTTCTCTGCCACTGAGCTACGACATCCCAAGTAAGCTCACAAAAGTGACAGTCTGGGCTTTTCTCAATTGTCTACATGCCTGTGAAAAGCAATAGCGAGTGAGGTGAAGCAACAATCCAGCTTTCCCATTAGGTTTGCCTTTGAGGAACCCATTCTAGCCCAGTGACTGGTAGGGTCAAATTAACAAGAGGGGGGATCATAACACTTGTGTGTCTGTCTTCTGCAACTTGAGGTAGACCTCAACCATGACAAGTTACAAATTTATTGCTGTGTGGTTGCTCTTTCTGTTGGCTTTGCTGTGTTCTAGTTCTGCTCAGCTAGGGCTGCCTTATGTCTGGAATTTCCGCCTTTTTAAATAGGTGTGTTTTGTTGTTGGTAGTTTCTACTATTGGATAATTTTGGAAACGGTCCTGCTGTAAGATGTGTGGGTCTTTTCTCCTCTCTCATAAACTGTTCTGTGGTTAATTACAGCAAGCTTGTGGCTTTGAGTACACCTCAAAGCTTCAGAGGATGTTCCAAGATATTGGTGTAAGCAAAGACTTGAATGAACAGTTTAAAAAGCACCTGTCCAATTCGGAGCCATTGGATTGTAAGTTAATCTAACTATTTGTTTTAAAACCTGAATGGTTGAGTAGCCAATTTCTTTTTTTTTTTTATTTGATGAAAGTGAACAATTGATGAAGAAATGACAATTCTTGCTCTCAAGAATAAGCAAGTGTTGGTAAAATGTGTTTGAGTCGAGCAAAGTGTCTCGTGCCAGTGGTGTTGGTCGTCTTGTAGGTTTGGTTAACTCAAAAGTGCATTGGACATACTATTTGTGCAACTGGCTCATATTTGGTCTAATTTGGCAAGAGCCACTGTAATTCAGAATGTGATCTATTAGACCCTAAGTTTTAAATATAAGCCTATTTAATCTTCCCCAATACATTTTATTTGAAAGAACAGAAAGCTCTGTTTTTATATATTCAGTATATAAATACTGAAAGAAAGAGTGTATATGTGTTTTCCTTTTTTCTCTTCCAGTGGACTTTAGCATACAGGTTCTGAGCTCCGGATCGTGGCCCTTCCAAATGTCTTGTGCATTTGCCCTCCCCTCAGAGGTGGGTGCATTAGTGTTTTAAGCTTGCATTTCCATTTACATGAGAGTTGTAATCTGTGGGACGAATGGATGAATGAATGAATGAAGCCAAGGCGCTTTGTGCAATTTATAAAGGTGGCTTCCCCGCCTCCCACATCTATGAGGTGCACAGTTCAGTGAGCGCTTACTATAATGTGTTCAGTCTGGATGAGAGCCATCTGTAAATTGCTCCTTAAACACTTGAAATGGTGGGGTCTTAGTGGGTGGCTGTCACAGATGTAAAGCAGACCAAGAATCATAGAGTGGTAGAGTCAGAAGGGACTTCCAGAGTCATCTAGTCCAACTCCCTGCAGTGCAGGAATCACAACACCCCAGAGAGGTCTGGTGAAACACATTTAACCGTGATGGCATATGGTCAGATTTTACAATGAATTACTGTTCCAACCTCTCCACTTCATTTCGAGAACAGTCCAGTTTCAGCATGCTTTCTGTACTAGGCAGCACTTGAATCTCTGCAGTCAAAAGAAAGGGAACTCTTGCCTTCTGTCTGTATTCTTGCTTTTGGACTGCCTTCCTCAATAAGAGCCAGGCAGTTCTTGCAGAATTGCTGGTGGATATTCATTCCACCACAGTATTCACAGTAGGGGGGAGTGGAAGAGGATGTTGGGAGGAGTCAAAGTGAGCAACTGGCTGGAGAGTGTAGCTGTAAGGGAGGTGGATGAAACTATATTTTAAATAGGATGCTATTCTGAAACCTAAGATACCCTTTTTATTACGGTCAGTGACATAAGCTGGGCAGTTATGTTAGATCAGGAATCTGGAACTATAGTAACCCTGTGTAAAGAAGGCATATTCTGAATGTAATTAGGTCCCTTAATTAAACTAGTGTATTTATTTGGAACTGTCTGTCTTCTGGTCTGGGTGGATTCTAAGGGGACTCTCTTTCCAACTGTCTGGGTTAGCTGTAATGGAGTAAAAATATAAAGGGAGAATTCTCTTGCTCTCTTAAGTCAGTGGCTAATGGCAGCAGGTATTTTGAGGGAAGTCTGAACTCAGCGGGGCAGTTGAGGTGCTGACCTTACTGACCTCCGGGCGATAAGCCCTTGTTGGGAACCCAGGGAACATCAGGGAACCGGGCTTTTTCTGTTATAGTGCAGGAGCTTCCTGCAAATTGTTTCAATTCTATTACATGCATATTGCAAATGCCCTTTAGTTTTTCAATGAAGACACGCTTATAAAAGGTCTAATCTGATTTTAAAACTAGGTTGGTAAAATAAGGCTGAAAACGTGACATTTACATGGCTGTGTTTTTGCTTTGCTTTGCAATATGTAGCTGGAGCGCAGTTACCAGAGATTTACTGCTTTTTATGCTAGTCGCCATAGTGGAAGAAAACTGACCTGGTTGTATCAGCTCTCCAAAGGGGAACTGGTTACCAATTGCTTCAAAAACAGATACACTTTACAGGTAAGGTGCACCCTTGTGCTGTTGATACGAAGGTTCTACAAGTATCAGTAACTGAGTATAGAGTTCGTAGGATCATAGGATTGTAGAGTTGGAAGGGACCCGAGGGTCATCTAGTCCAACCCCCTGCAATGCAGGAATCTCAGCCAAAGCATCCAGGACAGATGGCCACGCAAACTCTGCTTAAAAACCTCCAAGGGAGGAGAGTCCACTAGCTCTTGTGAGAGTCAATTCCACAAATTTAGAAATCGGTACTTGACTGCTGCTCTTAGAGTTACGTTTGCATATGGAGAGCAGCTTGCAGAAGCTGCTTTATCTCCCAGAATAAGGAAGTATACAGGCTGGAGTGAGGTTTGGTTTGGTGCAAAGGAGTGAGACACAGGAGCTGCAGCTCTCCCCAGATTCATTTTTATGCTGCCCGTTAATGGTTTAAATAGCCACTTTCTACTTTCTTCTCCCTCCCCTGCATCGTTCTCACTCCTATAAGGCTCTTGGCCGGCTCTCGATAGCAAAGTCCTGAGCATACACACGCACCCGTGCACCGATTTTAGAGGAGTTCTTGGCGAAGGGTGCTCTGTAAAGCCAAAATAGCTAACACTGCCAGTTGGCTCATTTGAATCCATTTGTTTGATAAAAGCAGGCATGTCCAAAGTATGTTTCGGGGGCCTAATCTAGCCCCTGTGGCAGTTTATTTCCTGTGGCAAAACCCTAAAAAAAGCTCAACAACTTTGGCATGTTCACTTCATCAAATCTGTCCCTCTGAAAAAAGTTTGGATGCCCTTAGAAAGGGACTGAAATGCAGACGAGCTCTTCTGTTCATTTGTCTGCTTTGTGTCCTGAGGCTCTTGGTGGGGAGAAAGCCTTTTGGAACATTTCATGAATAGGCTTTTATTCATAATCCAGATTTTTAAAAATGATCAGTACCTAGGAGGAAGGGGTTTTTAAAAATAAGAATTTGTACAAAAAGCAGAACAGCTGAGTCTAGGAGAACAGGTTTGTTCTAGAGTTTGCTTTGCTTTTTGTATGAAGCAGTAAAATCATTTCTGAGTTGCTTAAATTTGAATTTTATTTCAAAAAGAACATTTGTCCCATTTTTCCCTTGAAGGCATCTACATTCCAAATGGCAATCTTGCTGCAATATAACACAGAAGATGCCTACACTGTTCAACAACTGACAGACAGCACTCAGATAAAAATGGTAAGTGTTGGTTACGTTCACAGTAGGTTTCCCAAGCATTTGTTTTTGCTGTAGGCCTCTGGAAACCCAACAATATCCTCGCTTTTATTGCACTCTTGGGGGCTTTTTTTTATTCCAAAATTTAGATCTTGACAATTTCGTCTTTCATTTTAAAAAGAAAGCAGGCTTCCTAGCTCTGATGACTAATGGCAGGCTAGAAAGACATTAATATGGTGAAACCTTCAAAGCCATAAAAGGGTTCTTGTTGGATTTGGTTGAGGGAGGTAGAGCTGGAGCGCCCTGGATAATAAACTCTTTGACCTTTCCCATATCTAGTAGAAGTGAAGTAAAATACTTAATCTGCCCCATTCCACTTTTGTGGAATTTTATATTGTTCATTTCATATCTGGCCCTTCTTCACAGTGCAGAGCCCAGGATGGCATTTTGCTTTTCTTAATTTTGTCTTTCTTTAGGGTATAATATTTGAGAGAGGGGAAACCTAACACACTAGTGCACCTATGCGCTTGCAGAGAAGCACTCTGCTTTCTTCCCCATCAGCTGCAAAATAAGTATGTGTGCTCCTAACTGTAAATGGAATGAAGGACTAATATTTCCCCCTTCCCTTTGTCTTTTAGGATATTTTGGGACAAGTTCTACAGATTTTGCTAAAGTCAAAGTTGCTGGTAAGTCTTCTTGATTTGCTGGGGTAGGATGTGAGAGAAATGATTTGTCGACAACTTTTTCCTGCATTGTTTCTTTTGTTTGTAGGTGTTGGAAGATGAAAATGCAAATGTCGACGAGGTGGAGTTGAAGCCAGATACCTTAATAAAACTTTATCTTGGTTACAAAAAGTAAGGCAGATCAACTAATATAAACCATTTATGCATAACCATAGAATATTTCTTTCTTAGAACTGTGTAATTTGTTGCAGTATATTTTTAGAATTGAAATGCTGTTTCACAATGACTGAATTTTGAAAGACCTTGTGAGCTCCCGTTGTTCTGTCCCAGCTCCTGCCAACCTAGCAGTTCGAAAGCACGACAAAGTGCAAGTAGATAAATAAGTACCACTCTGGCGGGAAGGTAAACGGCGTTTCTGTGCATTGCTCTGGTTCACCAGAAGTGGCTTAGTCATGTTGGCCACATGACCCGGAAAAACTGTCTGCGGACAAATGTTTACTCCCTTGGCCAGTAAAGCGAGATCAGCGTCACAACCCCAGAGTCCACGATTGGGCTTAACTGTCAGGGGTCCTTTACCTTTACAAATTTAATAAACAATAATAATAAAATTAATGATTGGGGTAAAAAGCCTTTTGAATCTGCCATAAAGTGGATTAGTGCTTCTGGCAAATGCTACTTGTTGGAAGAATAGTGATTGCTGCTGCTATTATTATTATTATTATTATTATTATTATTATTATTATTATTAGGTAAAGGTAAAGGTAAAGGTACCCCTGCCCGTATGGGCCAGTCGTGTCCAACTCTGGGGTTGCGCGCCCATCTCGCTTAAGAGGCCGGGGGCCAGCGCTGTCCGCAGACACTTCCGGGTCACATGGCCAGCGTGACAAGCTGCATCTGGCGAGCCAGTGCAGCACACGGAAACGCCATTTACCTTCCCGCTAGTAAGCGGTCCCTATTTATCTACTTGCACCCGGGGGTGCTTTCGAACTGCTAGGTTGGCAGGCGCTGGGACCGAGCAACGGGAGCGCACCCCGCCGCGGGGATTCGAACCGCTGACCTGACGACCGGCAAGTCCTAGGCGCTGAGGTTTTACCCACAGCGCCACCCGTGTCCCTGATTATTATTATTATTATTAGACATTAATAATTTGATTTGTTACCTGCCCTACACCCTAAGGTGCCCTGGGTACATGTGCCAGGCCACAACAATTCAAAGCACAGCATGAAAAACAGTTTAAAAAAAATTTCAGTGACAAAAGTAGAAGAGGTCCTAAACATATACACCTCAGGTATAGTTGCAGGAAATTGTTTAGCGAATGTGCTAGACACATCTCTGGGGAGAGAGTTCCACAACTTCACTGGGAATGCCCTCGTTTAGTCATTAGAAAATAACTTGGATGTTAATATTGTGATTCTAAATGGTTGAGTTGGCATTGTTTAAACAACAGAAGTTGGCTTGCAAGTAAGCATAAATGTAAGAAAGTGCATATATAGGAATATTTAAAGAATACAATTGGAACCATTGCATCTCCTTGGAAATGTCTATATATCAGTTTTTTAAAATGAAAATGGGGGCAAAATAAACAAGCCGTCTTGAGGACTCAGAAGGGGGAAGGGAAATGCTCAGGAAAGAGCAGTGTCAGTTGCATTGTCTCCCCTGCAGCCCCTTCCTGTCCCCAATTCCCAGCACATTTCCCCTGCCATTTAAAGTCTTATTGCAGCCTTCTACGTCATGAGAATGCAGGAGAAGTCCTGCTGTGTCCGTCCTAGGGGCTCATCCATGGTGTCCATCCATCCAGTTTCTCAGTCTACCAAAGTCCATGTCTTTGAGTGCCTTCCACAAGATGCTCCAGCTGCCCTGGGCAGAGGGCTGACACAGAACACGCTGGAGGGAGAGTCTGCCTTCTGCTTTGGCATGGGGCTGCCTTAGCACCTGCGAGAAGACCTTCTGGCATTCTCTTGCCCAGGAGCACCTAGGCAGGCAGTGGCCTGGGAGGTGGAGAGGGAGAATGAGTGGCTGAGGGAGGGAGGGGGGAAAGGAGAGGCTGTGGCCACCCCCAGGATGCCTGCAGCCCTTGGCCAAAGGAGAACATTCCTCAATGCACCGAAGTGAAAAGTAAAAAGGCAAAGCCAGTAAGTGGAATAGGGCTCATACATTTTTTATCTAGTAAAATTTCCAGGCAGTTCTATAGTTGTTGTTTTTCTTTATCTGTGCGTTGTAAAGTTATTTATCTGCCTTTCTCCTGGCAGCAAAAAATTGCGAGTGAACATTAATGTGCCAATGAAGACTGAGCAGAAACAAGAACAGGAAGCTACACATAAGAATATAGAGGAAGACCGAAAACTACTAATCCAGGTGACTTGGAATAGGTAGCTCAGGAACTTGGACCATGTGCAGAAGTTCTGAATATTGCTGATCTTTATCTAGTGGGGTTCTCTTTGTTCTCATGGCTGGCAGAATTATGAAATAATTTTGCTTTTAACAGAACTTACCTCTGCAATGGTTAATATTGGTGATTAGCAAAGTGAAATTACAGAAGACTCTTTTTGGAGGAGCCCCACAAGAGCTAAAGGGGCTTCATTCCCAGGATTGTAACACATTGGCCAGAGGTTTGTGTCAGAAGTGTACAGATTCATGGCTATAAGCAGAAAGGAAAACGCCAGAGTTGGACCCATTGCTCCATCTCGCCCTGGTCTGTTCAGACAGGCTCTTGAAAACCTCCCATCTTTCCCAGGCCAGCTGCCTGAGCCCCGGACTGAGCAGGGCCCTTTTGCACGCAGAACATGCCTGCTGCTGTTCAGATGTCCATGGGGCAGAATGCAGTCCTGCAGGATTTAAATACCTTTTATAAAATGGTATAGCAATGCTCGTTAAAATGGCAATGAAAACATTTTAGAAACAGTAGACATAATAAAATGAATACCAACAGCTTTTAAAGCAAATGTACATATAAAAGTACATGTCTGCTTCAGCTTATCTAAACAAACAAACAAAAAGGTTTTTTGAGGCAGTAGAATGGCGGCGGCACTTGCCCAGGTATTTTAGTGACTCCCACATTAACTTCCAGCTCTCCGTCCCAAAGGGCAGGTTCCTCCATGCAACAGCCAGGGGGGAGGTCAGTCTCTTGACTAGATTGAGGGAATTGCTCATTGATCTTGTGGGATATCTAATGCAGAGCTGGCTTTTAAATTTACCGTATATACTCGAGTATAAGTCGACTTTTTCAGCACATTTTTTATGATGAAAAAGCCGCCCTTGGCTTATATCCGAGTGAGGCGGCTGGTGGCGGCGGAGGGACGAGCGGCCTGAAAGGAGCCCTTTCTCACCGCTGGTCCCGCCGCCCGCCTCTTGCAAGGGCAGGCACAGGAGCCACGATTGGGAGAGGCACTATGCTGCGCTGCGCCTCTCCCAACCGCGGCTCCTATGCCTGCTGTTGCGAGTGGCAGAGGGACGAGTGGCCTGAAATGAGCCCTTTTGGGCTGTTCCTTCCTCCTCCTCTGCCTTTGCCACCACCACCAGGTTTGTGGTGTGGTGAACCGGCTTATACTCGAGTCAATAAGTTTTCCCAGTTTTTTGTGCTAAAATTAGGTGCCTCAGCTTATATTCGGGTTGGCTTATACTCGAGTATATACGGTACTTAATTCAGGTGATACGAATATGAATGAATAGACTTTATTTGCGTAGCCCACAGGCCATAGCATCAAAGGACAAGGATGTGAGGGCGATCTGGCTGCGACATCTGATACTATAAAGGAAATATTCTGCCATCTAGGAATTTAAAATTGTGTGTTCCAAACACATAAGTGAGCAACATTTAAACTGCAGTATATAAATTTTATGAAATAAAGTAAGAAGGGGGAAAATCTGTAAGATTGGCTATTTCTGCTGAAATGTTCCTACAGCCAAATAGATTTGTTTTGCTATAAAACACGGTCTCCATAATAACAATTGTGATTGGTCAAAAGTCTTTGGTAACCAGTGGCTGATCTTGGATGACTAAAACGATTCCCCCCCCCCCCCTTGCATGCTAGGCTGCCATTGTAAGGATTATGAAGATGAGAAAAGTCCTGAAACACCAGCAGTTGCTGGGAGAAGTTCTCACACAACTGTCATCAAGGTTCAAGCCACGAGTTCCAGTAATAAAGGTTTGTCTAAAGCGCCATCTTGTAGTTGGAAAAACAAATCTTTCTCCTGAAGTATGCATCTGCAGCCCTTTCCACATACAGAAAAATAGGGATTAGCATAAAATATACCAAGCTTCAAGTAGAATTATGACACTGTCTGATCCTGTTTCATTATACTTCAATGTAAAACTTTCAGCAACACTTTAAAGGGTGCTTCCACACGACAGGTTTCCATAGTGTCTAATCTCACATCACCTTCATCCAAATCACGGCTCATACTACCCCATTTAAATATAGATTTTCTGCAGCAAATGCAAGAAATAAAATCAGCATCTGTAGTCTGTGCTTGTCTAGAAGCTGGTTAGTGCATTTTTGGTGGGTTGGCCACGTGTGGCTACAAGTTCTGGGTGACCTCTCTCTCTCCACACTACCAGTTTGCTCCTTCTCTGGACACAAGCTGCCCAGTCAGTGTAGACAATATGGAGGTAGATCCACGATTGCTAGAAGGCAGCTTCGTCTTGCATTTCAGCGCTCGGGGTCGTGGGGCAGTGGCAAGGAAAAACTGCAATTTTGGCAAACTGACCTAGGATCAGGTGACTCCTGGACACGCACCCCAGGCTCTTGTGCAAGAGCACCACGTAGAGATCTCTCTACCGTTCCTTACCTCCCAATATATTATCTTTGACTATTTTTTGTTACAACAGCACCAGCTGTTCCTTTGCTCTTGCAAAAGTTGCCTGCCTTTTGCAGGATTTCGAAAAGGACTTCACTCCTTTCACTATTCACATTCTGATGCCTTGCAGGGAATCAAGTTGGAAAGGTTTCCTGCCCTAAAAAATCTCGCTCTCCCTTCCCCCCGTTTGTGTGTGCGCGCACAATCATTATATAATTACATAGCTACTATAATTACATAGATGGTTCTTGTAGAAAGCCATGGTTGTTGTGTGTGGTTTTTTTAAAGTTGCTCTGTGCACTCTTACAAACACTTTTTATCAGCTGTAACGAAGATTACTGTTATCAAATGCAGATGACTGCTAGTATTGGGGAAATAAACCATGACACAGTGTAATATGCCATGTGTTGTTCATCCCAGGTTGTATTTACCTAGATTTAAGACCTGCTAAGGAGCAGATGTTGGTTCTTATACCCTCACATGTAAAACCACAGAATTCAAGGGTGTGCTTTCTATTTCCCGTGACTGTAAATTCTTTTTTGGATATAGTAAGCCCTCAACTTACACAGGGGATTGCGCCTAAAGCCAGAATTGCGTATAGTCAAAATACATTGGGAGCAATGGCAGGTGGGATTGCCCAAAGTCTTTTTCCCCCAGATGCCCACCCTCTTTTTATTTATTACTATTTTGCCAAGCATGTGAAAATGATTGCGCACAAGCTAAATGTGTCTAAGTTGTGGGCTGACTGTACTCCTGTGCTGCTCAGATGAGATCCAGCAGAACCCTCTGGCTCCATGCAGTGCCTGCTGCGCTTATGTCGTCTCTGAGGACATTTAACTTGGTTCAGACTTGGGATGCTGGTGCTACTGCCTCTAGCCTGTTCCCCCTCTATTGCTACCTAAGTCCCATTAAAAAAATACTACAATACTGAAGTTGTACTATAGCATAGTGCTGTAGTTTACATACTGTATTTTTCTGTATATAAGACTAGGCTTTTCCCCTAAAAAATAATGTCCAAAATTTGGGGGCGTCTTATACACTGATAGATCTCCCCCCACTTTCTTAAATTGGACTCCCCAAAAATAGGTGGCATCTTATAGACAGAAAAATACAGTACTTTTTCCTTTTTCCTAAAATGGCTATGAACAATGTCACATCTTTCTGTTTTCAGAAGTGCATTGACATTCTAATAGAGAAGGAATACTTGGAGCGAGTGGATGGCGAGAAGGACACCTACAGTTACTTGGCTTAACGGTTCTCAGCAGCTGTCTGGGTGGCAAGTAGTTAAGTGATTGAAGAATGAGAACAGAACTTGTTGGCCTGCTGCCGTCTGGACCTCCATTTTTATAACCAAGACTAGGACTTCCATCTGCCAGTCTTGAAATTACATCAGACCTGCTCAGGATTGATACATTTCAAGTATGTAAATATGGACACCAATGCCATTTAACCTAATTTAAGAACAGAAAGGAATCTGAAACCTCCCTTGGAGGTTGCATGCTACTTGCATTTAAATCAATACATTGGCTATACAGCAACAGTTGTTGCCAGGCAGCATTTATACATACATGTTGGCAGCAGTTTGAGAGAGTCTAATTTGGCCCATGTGTAATCTGCTATAAAATCATTTGTATAGTGTGTTTCATTTTTTAATGTGTGATAAATAAAAACTTAAAACTTTCTGTACAAGTTGCATTTGGTTTTATTGTTAAGTTCCATGAGTTCTTTCTTAAATGTAAATAAAAGGTATAATTATGAAAGCCAGATAAACTAGTCCTGTTTTGCTTTTTGTATTGCTTCTAGTGATGTCAAAGTCTGGTTGCAGGTACTGGAAAAGTGAAGTTTGCCCAAAACTTTTATTGCAATGTGAAAAGTGAGAGGGAGTTTAAAGGAATATTTCCTTGGCCAGAAAATCCATCTTCCATCTGAAATTAATATTGGTATTACAAATCCACCTTTTCCCAATAATCATGCACTTTCATAGAATCACCAGTTATACCAAGGTGGATGAATACATCATCATAATCATCAGGTATGGGGGCATGTGATATTTAGCATATGTGGGGCACACAAGCAGCTGCCTGGCCATATTACACACACTGACTTTAAAGCCCCAGGATGGTACTGTATATGGAAACTCGCCATGATTATTTACAGATACAGGGACATGTGACATGGCATTGCAGTTGATTCAAACTTCAAGCATGACAAGATGCTATGAACACAGTTCATGGTCATTAAAATACAGAGACAGCTTTGAGCAATTCTAATTTTTAGAAATTTTAAAGTTTGTCAGTTGCATATAAACACTGCATAGAAATCAGGTAGAAATTTGGACCTAAGTTAAAATGATTTCAGTTTTTAATAATAAATCTATGCCAATTAAGATTGTTCAGGTTATTGAACTTAATGGTTGGAACATTCTTAGTGGATGATGGTCCATCAAAGGGGCTATTGTGGCTACCTAGCGTACAAGGCAGGAAATGCACACAAATTCAAGGAAGTAGGGCCACTGAATATCCCGTCCATTTCCTGCTTTTTATACGGGCAGCTGATTTTTTTAAGCCTCTGCCTTTTACTTCAGTCCTTATGACTAATACTGTGTGTTTCATGAGTCTCAAGTGTGTGTGCTGACTTGGCAGCAGCCACACTTGTTTTTAACAGCTTAATAGCAGCTGCCTCATTCTCTAGAACAACCCTGGTCATCTGTGAGGCCTGCTATGGTGGCTGTCTCAAATGCGGTTGCTGTGATACACCCAATCTCACTGCTTGGAATAAGGCTTGCTGCCACCAAAGGTAAAGGGAACCCCCTGACCATTAGGTCCAGTCATGGCCGACTCGGGGGTTGCGGCGCTCATCTCGCTTTATTGGCCAAGGGAGCCGGCATACAGCTTCCTGGTCATGTGGCCAGCATGACTAAGCTGCTTCTGGCGAACCAGAGCAGCGCACGGAAACACCATTTACCTTCCCGCCGGAGCGGTACCTATTTATCTACTTGCACTTTGACGGGCTTTCAAACTGCTAGGTTGGCAGGAGCTGGGACCGAGCAAAGGGAGCTCACCCCGTCATGGGCATTCGAACCGCCAACCTTCTGATGGGCAAGTTCTAGGCTCTGTGGTTTAACCCACAGCACCACCCGTGTCCCTGCTGCCACCAAAGCACACTGCAAATTTGCCTTTTCTAAAGCAGCAGCTGCTTCAGCACTTCATTGATCCTTCCAGTAACAACAGGGAGCCTGTCATGAACCTGATGCCTCCCTTCCTCCTGTTTTGTTTACTACTACAGAAGTACTACAAAGGTGGAGGCATTTCTTGGGGCAAGCTCAGCCAAATTGTGCGAGTCTACCCAGATTCTGCAGCTATCCCTTCAAGCTCCTATTATGTATCCTGATGCCTGCTCAGTTCGCCCAAGTCTAACCAGCCTGCTCTTGAATGTCAACAGCCAGTGCCTGCCTTGGAGGTTTTTAAGGAGAGGTTGGATGATTCTGTGATAATACACAAATCTTTGGGTATTCTGGGAAGATTTAAAATTGGTTCTTATTGTTGGGTGCTTTACAGAGATGACTTCACAAAGATGCATTTGATAGTTTAAGTTCAGTGGATAAATGTCAAATGTCACAAAATTATGAAAACATTTATTCTTACTTTAGACCCTCTACAATCAAGCAGATGTTTAGGGAGACAAAGTCAGCTGTGTGATCAAGAAAAGGACATCTATACTTGAGGCCCTCACTGCTCATTGTGCTGTTGACTGAAGATGGGAAAAGGGATGAAAATTGCAAACCTGTAAGAGTGATGATAGAATCAAAGTTGGAAGGGACCCCGAGGGTCATCTAGTCCAACCCACTGCAATTCAGGAATCTTCAACTAAAGCATCCAGGACAGGTGGCCTTCCAACCTCTGCTTAAAAAAATCAAATGAAGGGTGGTTACTGGTGAAAGTTTCATGGGGGTTCATGGATTTGAACCTATGCCTCCAAGTTCTGCCAAGCATACTGATTCTTGTTGTCATCTTAGGTTGAATCCACCCCGGCTGTAAGCTCAAGTATGTTTTTGATTCAACATTCTTCCTTTTTAGGAGGCGGGACAGTTTGCTAGCAGCAGCTGCAAACAATAGTTACAGGCTTTACTACAGGAGAATCCATTGCATTCAGTTTGATCTGTCATGGCGAGTACCTAACATGAGCTTTTTCTCAGCCAAAAGCTCAAACACACTTTCATCCAGCCTTGGACCTGGATTAATGATGGAAGTAGACCACTTAAATTCAAAGTTCAAGTATCCTTTATTCAAGGTTTAAAAATGTACCATACTGCATTATTGCAAAAGTTCAATGGTACAAAACAGGGTTGCAGCTGGTGAGAAGGCAATAAAAAGTTGATTTAAAATTTGTCACTATAAATTACAGGTACAGTACTTTGCAAATTCTGCATTTGAAATTGCATCAATTCAATCTTCAAAAAAATTGCCCACAGTACTAGAAACTCCTGAAGATAAGGCAGCTGTTTTACAGAAGAGGTAGTTGGTATCAAGGGATCTCCATTTCTCTTTCAATGCCTACATACTTGAGGGCATCAGCCTGGCTGTATCTGAAACAAAGTACAAAATGATTTGTTAAATTTAGGAGTTTCTAAAGTGTCAAAACAAAAGGAAAAATAAAGATGAAAAGCAATTTGTCTGCAAATTGAGTTTACCACTCAAAACCTCTACACAAGTCAAGTCAGATTAGCAGGGCAGTTGTGGAAGATCCCAGGCTGGAGCAAGTGCTGTTGTGGGTGTCAGGGCAGAAACATTTTCTGGGTGGCACAGAAATGACTCCTGTAGTCAATCATTTCTGTCATCTGCTAGTTCTTTGGCTACCACACTTTCGGCATTTCCTTCTTGGTAAAATGATCAGGTTGCATTCCCAAGACCTAAACGCTGAAACACTTGATAAATTTGGGCTGTTGAATGAGAAATGTGGTTGGTATTGAACACGCTATACATACCTATAATCAAAAAACAGTTCTTCACCAGTCTGAATGGCTCTCTTAGCAAATATGCCTATTCGGTGATCTCCATTAACCATCATAACTGTAAAACAAAAAGTGAAGTTGGTGCAAGGCTTTTTAAATATCTCGAGTGCTAATCGGATTCCTTGCTCATTTAGCTATACTCCCGTAAAATGTATAAACACTCACCTTTTGCATAGCAGTTGGGATTGACTGAATGGTTTGCAAATCTTATTTTGTTACCCTTCCTTGTTGCATCAACCACAAAATCTAAATAAAAAGACTGTTGTTAAAATGTCTGCAACAGACTGAAAAGTGGATACTATGGCAATATTCACTGAAATTGCTATCTGGAAGACTGTCACTACAGTTAAAATGCTATTGTCTCTGGCTTAACTTGTAATAACATTGAACACAGCCAGTTTATCTATGAAAATGTTTACTTGTAATCTTACATACGTGTCTAATGCTATACAAGAAGCTTATCTTACACACGTTTTTAAAAGTTTTTAATTTCAAACAATGGATGTTTTTTAATGAAACGCTTTCTCTGCTTCAGTGGTGTAGCCTGGGTTGCCAGGGCCCAGGGCCGCTCAGAGGGTGGGAGGGAAACGGACGGAGTGCGCCTGCGCATTCAACTGCCTAACGGCATCCACATCACCCAGGAGATTGCAGCCGCAGAGGTAAGAAAAGATGTTCCATTGTCTGGAGAGGTCACTTCCTGGTTCACATGGAGAAGCTGTTTTCAGCAGCAACCACTCCTGTGCCCCCCACCCCCACAGGCTACATCACGGCTCTGCTTGCCTTATATACCAGCCTTGTTTATAACACCACCTAAAAAGGTTTGTTGTGACGATCTATGCAAGTCTGGACTAAATGTTGACACCCCCAACAAGGTAGCTAATTTAAATATAAATGCTGTTCTGATCCCATGCCCCTCCTACTGTCTGAAACCTGAGGATGCACTTTGCTGGAAACAGTCACATGAAAACAAGCAATTTTTCATATCCCAAGAGAGGCTAAATAGTGGAGGGATTAAGAGTAGCACACATACCGTTATTCAGATTGAAGAGAAAACTGCACATATATTTGTCATATACTTTGCCTCGTCTGTCTGCTTCATCCTGAGAAATTATCTGAAAGGAAGATTTATTTGACATTGTTTTGGTAACATGCACAAACAGAACTGTCTCTCATCCCCCAAATTACCAGCTATCTTTACACGATTGCTGATTCAGCAGTTGAGTAGAGAAACTGCCTTTTGGCAACTTTTGCAGAAAGTCTCACAGGACTCAAAGCCAGATCAAACCTGTGTGCCTTCTAGGCAGGTGAATTCAGATACAGTGGTACCTTGGTTCCTAAACGGCTTGGCTCCCAAACAAATCGGCTCCCGAATGGCGCAAACCCGGAAGTAAGTTTGCGAACGTTTTTTTGGAACCCAAATGTCAATTTCAGCTGTCAGCATTATTTCCAGGGCTAATCAACCAATTGGAAGCTGCGTCTTGGTTTATGAACGTTTTACAAATCGAACGGACTTCCAGAATGGATTGAGTTCGGGAAACAAGGTAACACTATATTTAGATATTTCCAGCAGTTGCATGCCAAAACTGACTTTTAATAAGATTATAGGGAAAGAGTATCCTAATACTCAGTTTAAACCTTGGCATGCAGTACTTCATGCTGATATGTTAAAACAATAAAGTTGATACATTTTTATTGAAGATTTGTATTGCTTATTGGTACACCCTGAAAGGCATCTTATCATGTAAATAGGAAGGTGGGATTTTTTAAAAAATAGTAATTTATCATCCTCCACCACCACATTACGTCAGCATTTGCAAGTCTGCTACTGCTTTAGGCTATCTGCACCAACAGCATAAAAATCAAGTTACTCTCTTTTTCACATCTGTCCCTGCTGTCTCTCAAAGTCATGATTTATTTGAAAAAGGGCTGAGGAACTGCAGCTTGACATACAGCAGAATTACAGTGGTACCTTGGGTTACGTTACCTTCTGGTAACATAGTTTTGAGTTACGAATGCAGCAAACCCAGAAAATGTATACTTCTGGGTTTTGCTGTGCACGCATGTGCAGAAGTGGCGCCTCCTGATAAGGATTTTTTGGGGTTAAGTACGGACCCCCGCGACAAATTAAGTTCGTATCCGGAAGCTCCACTGTATTAACTAAGAGGCATGCAATACAGAGGACTTTCCTGAAGACTGGATTATGAAGTAGTAGATGAAAAGGCTAACTTTATTCAAATTTTGTTTCTTACCTCACCACAATATTCAGAGATGAATTCATTTTTCTGCACTGGATCCTTAATGAAAATGCCCCAGCCTGCCACATCAGAAGGTGCTAGCAGCAAATGCTAGCAGAATGAAAAAGGAAGCCCCTTAAACATGCAGAAAAGATGTAACTCTATCCAAATACCTATGCAGCTGTTACAGAAAAGGAAACCAGCTGGAGTAAAGTAACACTTGCTTTGCTCAGACAAATGTTCCTGTCAGCAGTCTACTTGGGTGAATAGTGTCACGCTCTGGCTGAGACTCACAGAAGGGCTGGCATGTTCCAGAGGAGCATCTCCTCCCCAAAGCTTCCTTGCCAGAATGAGTCTTCTCTGCAAGCCACGCCGCCAGGAATGGAACCTGGGTGTGCACACAATGACTGTCTCAGGTGGTACAGAACGATCCCAAGAGCTAATCCCTGCAGAGCATGCTCCCATGTAAGGCAGGCCGTAGACCATTCTTCTAGCAGTGTATAGCATTTATTTTATATAACTAGTTCACCTCTGCTGCTGTGTGTGTTCACAGCTCTACTGTCATGTATTTTATTTTCCCACCAAAATCAGTATCTGGAGATTAATAATATGTAAATCATATTGCCATAACCTCTAATCCTGGTTTTATTTAAATACATAAAATTATTATTTAAAAAGCATGTGGCCACTTTTCAGACATTAAATAATGAACGGAACTTAGAAGTTTTTTGAGCTGTGCATCTCTGCTGTAGAGATCTCTCTAGCACTGCCACAAGTGGGAAAGCAAGCAAGAGGGAAGTTCAGTATTGGGATATAGGAAAGGCTTTGCAAGTGACAAATGAAAGATTAGGTAGCAATCTTCTTGATAGTTATGTTACTTTAGAACTACCTGTTCACAAGAATTCTGAATCTGCTAATTTCTGTTGAAATTAATGTCGCAATCTCTAGAGCAGGGAATCTGTGACTCTCCTGACGTGGGGCTGCAGCTCCCACCAGCCCTGACCCCTGACCCCTGACCCCGATGGGAGCAGGAATTCAACAGCAAGTACAAAGCCAGTTCTTGAATGCTCCCCTCCCCCCAGTTTCCTGCCTGCTACAAGAATGGCCCAGTTCACACATAACAATAAGACAAACCACAGCTTAGTGTGAACAAACACATTTGTGGGCTCCTGGAGCAAGGATTGCAGCAGCAGCAGCCCACTCCCAGGCCATTCTACCTGGGGCTAAACTATGGCTTGTCTTAGCATTACACCTGAACCCAAGCTTGCGATTTGTCTTCCCCAGAAACCTCAAGTTGTAAGAACAAACCTTGCTGGCTTCTCATGGTACGTCTAGAGCAAGACAAACCATGAGCCCAAGTTCAAACAACACTAAACCATAGCTTAGCCCCAAGAAGCCAGGGAGCAGCAGGTCTGGGAGAGGAGTGCTGCTGTTGTGATCGCTGGATAAGGAACCCGCATCCTTGCCTCTGTGTGCAACATCATGGTTTGGGGCTTAGCATTACATGCAAACTAAGCTACTTAAGCTATCATGAACAAATTCTTCAAAGGTGGCCTAGGATTGGGGGGGGGTGTAGTTAACCCATATTTGGCGGTATTATGGACCAATCCTTATTAGAGTGCAGGTGGTTTTTGCACGGAAGCAGTTCACACATGCATGAACCTACAATCACAAGTAGTGGTGTCTGTACAAATCCCCACTTGCTGTTGTCATCATTAAGCAGTTAAAAGGAAAGATTGGTTTACCTGAAGTGTAGATTTGTGAAATGGGGACACTGAGGACAGTGGATTGGGTATTTCCTCTCACATGACCTCAGGCAGGAGCAAAGACTTGTGGGAGGCAGGCACCTCCTCAGTTTTTTGGATTTGCCAAGCAGCAATGTTCACCAAAGCACCTGAAAGAATAGCAGCCTCCCTCCCTTCCCAGCTCATAAATCAATAAATAGAGCAGCAACTGAGTACCCCTCTTATAGGAAAAAAAACCAGTGTGACTGCAGACCATCACAGGGATGGTTCCACTGTCCCCAGCGTCCCGATTTAACAAATCTACACTTCAGGTAAGCCAAGTGTTCTATTTATTTCATGGGATGCTGGAAACAGTGGATTGGGACATACCACAGCACTTCCCAATAACTGGGTGGGTCCACATGGCTGACACACTGATTACCAAACTTGGTATACACTGTACGGCCAAAAGCTGCCTGAGCTGAAGACATTTAGTTTAACTCACAATGCCTAGTGAAAGTGGAAGGAGGAGACCAAGTGGCTGCCCTACAACTCTCTATTGAAGTGGCATCAGCCATAAAGGCAGCAGAAGTCGAGGCTGACCCAGAGGACTGCGCAAAATATGAGATGGGTGGGGCAATTTCATAGTATCATAAGCTAAGAAAATGCACACCCTAATCCCTCTAGCTAAGGAAACTGAAGTGACCTTTGCTCCTAAGCAAAGGACACAGTAGAGAGCTTTACTTTGGACGCGGAATCAGCATGCCTGTTCTTAAGCCAAAGCATGCAGTGTGCCACTATTTGAGAGGCCATAGCTCTAGTTGCAAATTGTGTGTCCATAGTTGCGTCTGCCATAAAGGCTTGTGCTTGTAAAGGTTTAGAAATGGCTTGGCGCTGATGAATGGCACCTGGGGGAAGGGAGTGCAAAAGGTCCTTGAGCCACACAATGCCGGCGTGTGCAGAGGAAGATGCTGCGCAAGATGCCCTTATAGACAGGGCAGCTGCAGCTTGGATTTTTCGAAGTGCAAACTCCAACTTCCTATCAGTTACATCCTTCAATTGGGCGTCTCTTTCTTTAGGAACAAGATTCCAAGAAGACAAAAGTAAAACAGGACTGTCTACTGTAGGTGTCTTAATATATGATATGAAGTCAGGATCCAGATCATATAGTTTACAGGCTAGAGATAAATTCTTTTTGGACTGCATAACTCTGATTTGACTACTGTTTTTAGCACTGAAGGAACTAGCATATAGTTAGATTTCGTGCGGTTATCAATGAGCAAAGTAACTGGACTCTCAGAGGCAGGACTGGGAATTGTGGTAGGCTTGGGGGCCATTTCCAGTGCATGCATTATGCATTTTGCGTTTTAAAATAGGAGCATTAGCTTCCTGGAACAATCTAGTGGAAAGACAGAACTATCAATCCACTCTGCCTCAATTTCTGACTCTAGAAAAGATATTTGGGAAGAAAGTGCTACATCCTCAGCATCAGATAAATCCTCCCCCATAGAGGGAAATGGATTGGGCACAGAGCCCCCCCCCCCATTTAGCCACACGTTGAGAGGAGGTCACCTTTTTAACCACAGAGGTAGATTTTTTAGGTTGTATGTTAAACTGTAAATCCTCTGATAATGAAGCAATCGGTGCCCGTTTCAACTGTTCAATTGGAGTGAATGGAAAGATGGGAGCTGAGAAGTTGGCCTGGTCTGAGAGTGATGTTAAAGACCCTTTTGCACCCTGGTCATCCGTGAATCCTAACATTTCTGGTTCAGAATCATATATATCTTCTATAACATAGGGTGGAAGAGCAGAATCAACAGCAACACACACAGACTGATTCCTATGAACTGGAGTCTGTGGAGGGCCAGGCTCATTAGCTTGCAATAAAACTGCAGTCGAAATATTTTTTCTTGGGGCAACAGAAGTAGTAGAAGCTTCATTGCACCTATTTCCCTTAGAGGGTAGGACGTGTTTAAGCTTTTGTTTAGCCTTTTTGGGAAGAGGTTCAGGGGCTCCTTGTATAGGCTCCATAATAAATCAATAAATGGAAACAAATGAAGTTGTTCTGCACGCAGCCACACAGGGCAGACTGAGTAGCGTTCACTTCCAATGCCACAAAAGTGGACTATGGGAAAAGGAAAAATATACATCTCTCCAATGCTGTCACAAGTGGACTAGGAGGAAATAGACCGCAAGTCACAGAATAATAAGCGTAAAGAATAATAATGAATGAATGAATGAATCACTCCTTAACTAGGAGGTTCAGAAGCAATCTATCAGTGCCTGCTTACTCCATCACCACAACTGCGAACCGGGAGGGGAATATACTGCTGAGGAACAATAACCCCTACTCCTTCTGCTGTACCAGGGACTAGGAGAGCAGTCAATATGAAGCCTTAAATGATACAGAAAATAATGGCTAAAGGCTGTAGAAATCACCAAAGAAATGAGGTGGTGATATGGAGCCAGCGGCCACTGAAAGTGAGATGCAATTGCAAAAAACCTCAGGTAGGATTCCGCCCCCCCCCAACTTATCTTTAAATCTGATCTGTAAAATGGCACACGGCAA
Source organism: Podarcis filfolensis (assembly GCF_964270895.1). Lineage (NCBI taxonomy): Eukaryota > Metazoa > Chordata > Lepidosauria > Squamata > Lacertidae > Podarcis > Podarcis filfolensis. The sequence continues at coordinate 1,080,129 of NC_139614.1, read as the reverse complement.
AACGGAGCCACAGTGTGCAAAAAACCAAGCATATTCAGTGACCCTGTAGGAGAGCAGTATACAGGGACGCTCTGCAAGAAAGTAAACTAAATAAAATAAAAACGAGAAGAACTAAGGTTGCTAAAGGGAAAACATGGTGGCAGGGAGGGACAAAATATTTTTTGGAAGATATATATTCTAAAAAATATTTTGTGCGTGCGTGTGTGTGTATGCGTGCAAGACTCAAAGACAGGTGTTAAGTTGCTAAAACTAAGGAAGATTAGATAAAATAAAGCAACAATAAAATGAGATCCAAATTGAAAAACTTATCTGAAGAAGCAGGAGAGCCAGGCGAACCATACTACTGAGTCAGGCAGGAGAAAAAACTGAGGAGGAAGTGCCTGCCTCCCACAAGTCTCTGCTCCTGCCGTAGGTCATGTGAGAGGAAATACCCAATCCACCGTTTCCAGCATCCCATGAAACAAATTACAAGCGTTAATCATCCTTGGGGTGAAAAAGTAGAAACGGCCAATGTGAAAGTTCTAAAGGAATCTACGTGGTGCTATACAATTTGGTTTAAGTAGAAACCATATTCCAAACTGTTGGCCAAGAAAGCACTTGCTTTTATAGTGGGAGGCGTTTTCCTGAGCTGTTGGGGATTAGCATAAAAAGTGGAAGCACCTTTTTGGATCCTCGCTGAATGCTACAGTTCTTGCAAGACACATTTTTGCTGTCCCAGTGATCTGCTGCTCCGCATGTCAAGCAAAGGTCTGGATCACACTCACGCACAGCCAAGTAGCAAGGACACTGCTTCGTGTTGCACTGAGCTTTGCAGCGGCATCCGGGAAACCTGTTTTGGCCTTTAAGAAGAACAAAGCAGGAAGAATGAGCAGCTTGGCCAACATTGTATTTTGCATGGAACAGACCTGCCCTGTACCTGAATTTTGTTCATCTGAAAAGTTACAAATGTCATTTCAATTTGATATGCTTAGTACATTAAAATAAATTTATTTTCACACTAGTAAATTTATTTCATGCAACATGAGACCTGATAAATCTCTGAAGTGGCAGACAGTATTTTCAAATAGGCAATCATCTACAGGCAACTCCCCACTGGCGTGGGGGTTGTGTTCTGAGGCACCGTGTGTGTCAGCCCGCCCCCTTCCGGATCCGAAAAGAGTGCACATGTCAGTGGTTGTGCGTGCCTTGAACACATGCAAATGGGGAGTTGCCTGTACGTAGCTGGAGCTGTCTTCATTTCTCATATAGCAACAATAACTTTCTTTAACATGCCAAAAAAAAAGATGTAGACAAAAGTCAAATTTGAAAATAGTCATAGCAAAATGGCTCTCTCAGAACTTCCTGGGACAGAGCCCTTTAAACTTTTCACCATCTGCAAACCCCTAACGTATTTGGTTCGCATCTAGTTTGGTCTGAACACTTCCATCCCTACAAGACATGAAACTTTCCAGAGCTTTTAAATTCCACCAACTCATTGAAGCATTGACTCTCATACAATATACCCATTTCCAAAATGACTTACATTCTGAACTGCACTGACAGAACTTCTCACAGAAATTTTGAGCAATTACACAGGGACACGAGCTGTCACAAGGCTGACGTGGGTGATCACATGGCTGGTAGTTGTAAACATGATTGGATGACCCATCTGAATAAAAAAAAATAACATTAAGAAAAATTTAAGAAAATGGCATTTGATAGAAAAGATCCTCTGAAAACCGTAGCTATAATACTTAAAGTTTCAAGTTGGAACAGATGAACATACTGTAAAATGAACCTAGGACTTTAACCGAGTTTACTTGTCTTGGCCTCATTACTTTACAACGTATTAAGGTTACACCGTTATGAATGTATTACAGAGAAAGCATTTCCATGCTTGTAAATTAACATAATACTGCAAACATGTCTATTTCACAGCGTATTTGCAGTATAACAGATAATGCAAATCAAGATGATAAAGCCACAATTTTATTTTTAGAATCAAAAGCCTACAGAGATAGAACACATGGAGACTTCCGGGTTGGCGCCTCCGGCAATGGCGGAGCTCCTCCGATCGGGAGGAACTTGCTCTGTGAAAAGCAGGGTCTGACCGCCACGGCGAAGGCGGAGACCCATTGAAATCACAAGCAGGAGAAGCTTGTGAACCTGGGATTCGGCTGGCACCTTTTGCGCCTCCCCTACTCACGGGGAAACCCGGTTTCGGGGATCCGGAGGGACATGGGGTGAGTGGCGCAGTGCTTCGAATTGACTGCTTCTTTCACGGAGTGAAGCCGCATTGCTGTTGCCGGAGAGCGCTGACTTTTTCCTGTGGACAACTGGATTTTAAACAACTACCCGTGAGTAGAACGGAAATTTGGATCTTTAAATACCTTAATTTGGCACTGAAACGGGGAAGGTCTTAAACAGGAAGTCCGCCTTCCCCTTTTGTAAATAGATTGAAGCAAAGACGTTATAAGCTAAAGTCTTTGAAAGTTTTTGGCAAAGGATTAAATTTTCATCGGTTAAAACTACAAAACCCCCCTTGGAAGCAGGAGAAGAGGGGGGAAATTTTGGACTTAGCGAGCCTGCAGGAGAGAGTGAAAAACCAAATTACCACTGCTCCGAACCTGGAAAGGGCTGCCAGAAAGAATGAAGTTTTGGGAGAGTTCATTGACTGAGAACAAAACATTTTTGACAGCTAGTTAAATAAGAGAAAGATACTGTTTCCATTGTCCTCTTCTGCGTTTAAAAAGGAGGAAAAGTAACTGGAAATTGAAACTATTTTTATGGCTTGAATTGTGTCTGAAAGGATTGATACAAGTGGAGACTGTTTCCCTCTAGAGGGAGTTTTTGAAACTGTCACAGGAGTGCAACTGGGGAATCACCAGCTGCAAGATAAGTAATTGTGAGAACCAGAGATTGACCTTGGACCACTCAAAATGTTGACAGGAGAAGCCATTGTGACGGTATTATGCAAGATAAGCTACTCGCTGGAACAGCTTCATAAGAAGACGGATGACATGTCTTTTAAAATTGACAATTTTGATCAAAAAGTGACTACCGTATTTTTCGCCCTATAGGACGCACTTTTTCCCCTCCAAAAATGAAGGGGAAATGTGTGTGCGTCCTATGGGGCGAATGCAGGCTTTCACTGAAGCCTGGAGAGCGAGAGGGGTTGGTGTGCATCGACCCCTCTCGCTCTCCAGGCTTCAGGAGAGCCGCAGCGCCAGCCCCACAAGGTCGGGGGACAGCGGGGAGGCGGAACGCCGCCATCCCTCTGTCTCCCGATGTGGTTTGGAGGCTGACGGCGGGGAGACGCGTGCTTCTCCCCGCCCCCAGCCCCGCAAGCTCCGGGGACAGTGGGGAGGCGCAGCACGTCTTCCCGCTGTCCCCGGACCTGTTCTGCAGGCGGGCGGCGGGGAGAAGAGCGCTTCTCCCCGCCACCTGCCCCGCAAGCTCCGGGGACAGCTGGGAGGCGCAGCGCGTCTTCCCGCTGTCCCCGAACCTGGTCTGCAGGCGGGCAGCGGGGAGAAGAGCGCTTCTCCCCGCCGCCTGCCCCGCAAGCTCCGGGGACAGCTGGGAGGCACAGCTGGGAGGCACAAGCGCCTGGGGGGGAAATAATTTTTTTCTTTATTTTCCCCCCAAAAAACTTGGTGCGTCCTATGGGCCGGTGAGTCCTATGGGGCGAAAAATACGGTAATTGGAGTCAAAAAGTGAGCACCAACACAGAAATAATTCAGGACTTGGTACAAGAATCTACTTTGGCAGGACAAATTGTGGAGGAGAAAGAGAAAGCTGTGGTTGTTGAGCCTAAAGTAATACAAGCGGGATCCTTAGTCTTACAGAAGCAAATTGAGGATTATAAGTTGAGGCCTTCTATGATTGAATCTAGAAAAAGCCAGATTTTGAGGATTGGATCCCGGCTTGGATGGAAGAATGAAAGTTGGAAAGATCCCTCTATGCAGGGATTAACTGACTTTTGGGACATGGACTTGGGTCTGGAGGAGATTGGAGTTCTGGGGGCCTTTGGATTTGGAGGAATTTTGAAACATGTCATGAAACATCTTATAGACCTCAGCTTCAACCATGGAAATTTGGCTGACCTGCCTGGAAGGAATAAAAGCATTGTTAGGTTGGAGTCTTCCCAAGATCTGCTCTTTGGCATTAAAGAATATGAAGAAGACCTGCAAAAGAGTTAAGAGCCTCGAACATAAGATCTCCAGGTTGATGGACTATATGGAATTGACGGAAAGGACTGGCAGAATCCGAAACCAGGGAGAAGAGATGGTGGAAGAAGATTAGAGAATTTAAAGTTTATATATAGAAATACTGTAAAATTAATGAATGATAGAAAAATGGTGGAAAGAAATTTTATGGCCTTAGCAGAAATGTTATAAGGAGTTAAGCATATATAAGTATTTTAGTTCTAATGATAAAAAATATGTCAAGATATTTATAATATGACAGAAAATAGAGAAAGATGGAAAGGATTTGCTGAAACAATTAAAAGAAGTGGAATACAAAAAGGGAGGTGAGAGGAAGTCGAGGAAACAAGGGAATGAAAGATAGAGTATGGAAAAGGTGTGATGTATGTTTTTAAATGGTTATTGTTTTGTTTTGTTTAGGGTTAAGGTGGGTTAGGGTTTTGTTTAGTTTAGTTTAATATGTTTAGGTTGTGTTTTGTATTGTTTATATATTGTATTGGTTTTTTTCTTTCTTTGTTTTTTCTCTTTTCTCTTTTTTCTTTTTCTTTTCCTTTTCTGTAATCTTTAAAAGTAATAAATATTATTTAAAAAAAAAGAGATAGAACACATGTACATATAGAGAAGTCACAATTAACAAGACAGCATCTTATACTTTTTCATCTCTCTCAAACTATCTTTAAAGCCTACCTCTTCTTTGCAATTCAGCACCCCACCTGCAATAGACATATAAATCTTCCTGCTCACCAGGACTCATGTTCCTATGCACACATTCCTTACTAGGGGGGGATACAGTTTGCTTCCCTGAAATCAACTGGGAAGCCCTGAGAGACAGGAAACTGCCATGTGTGAAAGGGAGAACGCTTGTTTACAAAGATTCCCTGGAAGAGGGATTTGTATGCTCTGGTTTCCCAGGTTGTTCAGTATTATTGTTATTTAAAAGAAACACCATCTGAGAATTTCTGGACATAAAGTAGAATGTAAAGATGCTTACCCTTTTTCAGCTGTATCTTTCTGCAATGAGCAGCCCACAATCTGTAAAAACACAAACGGAGCATGAGGTTGGCAGGCTGTACTGAGCTGGAAAATGCAACTGTCCAGCTGAATCTCAGAAAGTGTCTCTGAGAGCCTGTCTTGTACAAGTAAAACAACAAGCTAAACACAGAGAAAAATTATCATTTTCTACATGTTGGTAATAAAATATCCTGTAAAGATAAAATTTATTAAAATGTTATCAGAAATCTAAATTTGCTCTGAAGTTGGGCTGAACAGATATTTTCACTAGTCAAACTATTCTACAGTATTTAATCATACTACAGTTAAGTTAAAGGCTAAGATTTCAAAGTTCAACCATGAGAAGGCTTTTGACCCTTTGTATTTCTATTTACACATCTAGTTTATTTTTGCTAGCCTAAATAAAGTCAAGATAACAAGAGATTTCAATATGTTCCATTTTTAAAGAAATCTATCTGAATACTGTATATGTATTTTTCTTAGTAAATAAAAAACTTCAATAAACAAACACTGTTACCTAAGAACCATCAGTGAATATTTCAAATGAACAGGGACACCTTTTGGGGGGGTGCAGAATTCTGTCAACTTTCTATTCAATACAGGGCTAGATCACACAATACTTTCTCTATGCAAACAGTCTCTCCTTGGCTACACAAATGTACTAAGATAACAATAAATGTTTGAATAGAATGATCACTGAAAATGGAAGCAGTAAGTCCTATGATTCTGCATGCTGTGTGTGTAGTATTTCATGTTCACTTCAGTGCATGTCTTAATATTCTTACAATTTGAATCATAGTCATTTCAAGCACAATCCAATTCAGTTAGGTATGCTTGTCCATCAATTTCAGTGGGCTTAAACACATTTAAGTGTATGTTTCACTTTGGATAGTTGCTCAGTACAGTGGTACCTCTACTTATGTTCACCTCTGGTTACATATCCTTTGGGATACATGCGCGGCAAACCTGGGAGTATTTTTCCGGGTTTCGCTGTGTGTGTGTAGAAGCGTTAAACTGCACGCATGTGCAGAAGCAGCATCTCCGGATACGCACACCTCGGGATCCGACCAGAGCTCTGGAACAGATCCCGTGTGCAACCAGAGGTACCACTGTATATGAGTCTTTGTCTTTGAAAGTCAATGCTATCATAAATCATTGTTAACTCTACAGCTGGGAAATTGAGACAAAAACCTAAGTTTATCAACACAGACATGGAACTTTATGGATGGATTGCCTGGGGTACATTGCATCTTATATATGATATTTCCTAAACTATGAAGCCAGATTTAATTTATTTACATCATACTTGGCACTTTACTTGGTTGGACAATGAATTAAATACTGAAATGGAAAGATACATATCAAACTGCTTTCTGGTACATTGCTGAGTTTTGCACTCTTTTCTACTCGTTATAAAAAAAAGAAGTCATATCAACACAGTATCTACTGGACCAATAGTGTCTAAAGTTCTCTCCACCCACGCAAGCCTTTCTCTGATTTGGCTTATGCTCAAAATCAGACAGGATATCTGAAGCAGAGGCACGAGAGGCCTATCCTATTGAGGGTGGCCTACTAGGGTGAAAGTCTTATAGCACAACCAGTGATTGGGATTCGTTATCTCCTAAGTAAGTGTGAGGGGCTTAATGGGGTAGGGGAACTCCTGGGAAGAAAGGGTGAATTGGATGTTGCTGGAGTGAGTGGCATAGCTGTGTACGTGTATATCTATGTATGCTGGTTGGTTTAGCATTTTGGTCACCATCCCTGATGCCCAGCAATCATATTAGTTTTACATTACTGCCTGTTTGATAGCTTACTGCAAATTATAGTTTTTATTGAGCTTTGCATTTTAAGAATATTTCTGGTGCGCTCTGATGCTGGTGGCGTAGGCACTTGCTTCCTATTTACTAAGAGGATCTATCAGAACTCTTATAGCTGTGGTGTGGCATTGGAGAGCCTCAGCTGAATGTTTCATCTAATATCAGTTTCCTGGCCAGTCAGGTCCTTGTTCTGCCCCTCCATAATGTGCCTGGGTGGCTACAAGCCTGCTCTGAGGGACTGCAGCATCCACACCAAGGATGCCTTCAGCGGGCTATTTCAGGACTCTATGGCTGCCAGAGAGCTGTTTTCATAAATCATGGCTCCAACATGTAGCACAGGCAGTGCCTTTGATCTGGTGTTTGCCACAGGATGGGGGGAGGGGTGCTCTGGAATGAGGCGGGTTGTGATGACCTCACTATCATAGTCAGACCACTTCCTGGTCAGATTCAAATTGATATTGGCAGTGATTGCCTAAACATCACAATCACAGTACTAATTTGAATTCTCTGCTTCTCCAAAGTGGATGATAGGGAGTGTTAATGAGAAAGATAGTGACCGAGTCATTCAGAGAGCTGAGAAAAAGCTGGTGGCTTACTCTATTATTACTCCAAGGTAAAGAGAAAACATTATTAGTACAAGACCACAAACACAAGGTGGGATTTCCAGAACAAAAATTCCACCAGGATTTGCTTGCAATGCCTGAACAAACACTGCATTGGTCATTTTATGGGCAGGTTTGTGGCTGATCTACCAAAAGCACTTATATTCACGTACAGAAAATTTTGTGATCAGGCCATAAAACATGCAAATACAATTAAAAATGTGTTTTCTACATTGGAAAGTTAATATTTGTTTAGTCCCCCACCTGTTTGATTGTGGCATTACTTTTTCAGTGCTGTTCTTTCCCCTTAAAAAGCCTTTTAGCCCTCAGTTTGCCAGGAAGCCGGCAGTCCATTGGTTTACCTGTGTTTCCTCTTCTTCTTTCTTGGAGGAGTATCAACATCTTCAGCCGGGGCAGGAGCAATAATACTAGATTCCTTTACTCTAAACTCATAAACCTGTAAAGACAAACATACTGTGGACTAGATCCTCAATGGCAGAAGTCAGCCAATTCCCATTAGCATATATGTGCTTCTTCCACCTTGGGCGAAACTGCATATTTACATAGGCAACATATTAACATAATGAACTAATTAATTCTGTTAATTAATCCTGTTGTTAAAAGTTATTTCTCTACTTTTGGGAGGTAACCAGGGTAACCTTGATCACCGCACTGTGCTACATCTGGCATGACTGGATGTAAACAGTGTAAACCAGAAGGGGCTTGGTGTGGCTGCAGGAACTGAATGAATTCGCTAACTCAGCCTCTGCCTCCACAGAAGGTGACAGATGGGAGAGAGGTAAGCAGAGCAGCAGTGAGCAGTGGTCTGAGGAGGAAATTCACCACAACCCCAGAGGCAGCAAAGAAAGGGGCAGACCTACTGAGTGGAGCAACTGCACAGCCCTAGGGAGCAGAGGTGGGCAGGGAGGGAACAGTGGCTTTAGAGCCTGGAAGGTGTTTAATGATGCACAACTAGGTTTTTATTAAAACAGTGTGTCATTTGCTTGCACTCTACAAAAAAGGCTAAATATCAAGGCACTACTCAGTTGGAAAACATTCTCTTTTAGATACCATTCCACTCTTACCTGCCTACAAGTTTTGGTCCCAATTAACCTCGCAATTGCACAGAAATTGTCATAGTAGGTACCAATGAGAACTCTAAACATGGAAGCTTCAGCTCCACTCCACTCCACATTCTCAGGAGGCTCAATATTTGGCTTCATCTTGATTGGTGTTTGACACCTGGAATTTGCTTCTGCAATATCAAAAACAAAACACTAAAGCAGTTCTTAAAAGACTGCTGAAATAACACCTATGTACAAAAAAACAGAGACCATATATGGAATAGGCTGCTGCTTCATATATAAAAGCACATGATTTGACTTTGGCCCCAGCTGAGCTCCTAAAAGGCAGCCTAGCTCAGGGTTCCCAAAACATCTGTCAGCTGAGGGACACAATATTTTTACTTTAAACTAGCAGCACCTCCAGAGCAGCAACACAGCAATTTCCTTGTGGGGGAGACAATCCTCATATTGTTCATTCACACCTGATTCAGCGAGAAAGCAGGATACCATGCTCTCAGAGGAGTCAAGACTGGAAGGAGGCATGGCTGGAGCCTATGGGGAACCTTTAAGTGTATAATTAAATTGATTTCTCATGGTACCCCAGAGGTTCTCTCAAGTCACACTTGCATGCCTCAATACACAGTTGGGGAATGACTAATCTAGCTTTTTCAACAGTCCCTGCAGGAGACATGCATGGACTGATTGCCACACTTGACCTCTTGGTTTTAAACCTCAGCATCCCAGGAAGAGTGCCCTGTTCACTCAGGGCCCTGTACACAAGGAGACCATATCCTTTGGAGCACTGAAACCTGAAACACAAACTTGAACTGTCTGGAGTTCAACTCAGCCCTTCAAACTCTCATTCTCCACAGAATCTATAGCAACATAATGCAAGGAATTAAAGTGCTGCAAATCAATTTTAAAGTTTCACAAGCAGATACTTGAATACAAAAATCTGTAAGGAACCTCCTGTCCATCAAACACACACATCCCCCCCCCCCGAATATGGAGCGACTGGGGCAACCTAGTCAGATGGGCGGGGTACAAATAACAAAATTGTAGTTGTTGTTATTACTGGAAGAAACAAGCATTTTAAAATATGACTATTTTTAGTAAAACCAGCAACCCTCCACATTTGTCTCACCAGAGGAGCTTGAAGTCTCATCTTTCTTCTCTTCCTCTTCCTTGTCATTATTTTCACCTCCTGTTTCAGTCCCAGCTTCTCTGTCACTGTCTGTATCCTTAGATTCCAGCACATTTATAGTGGGAGTGCTAGGCCTGCTGGTGTTATTAGGGAGCCTTCCCCTTCGACGACCTCCTGGGCGTTTCGGCGGTGTTTTTATTCGCTCAGCAGTCAAAGCAGCTGCAAATTCTTTGGCTCCTTCCTACGTAGGAATAGAAACACATGCACGACATGGATTTTTAAGGAAAGGAGAAAAAAGTATGGCTGATGTATCCTAGCTGAAAATAGGCTGACCAGAGCTAAAGAGCTGCAATGGGGGCTCAGGGTGATTTCCTGCTTGCTGCCTTTTGCACCTTTGGAAAACAGATGCTTACTTTTGTGCCAGACCTTAAAATGTAACATTGCTCTTGAAAAATCCAAGTTCAACCTTCCTTGGATGCACAGTGGTAGTCAGCTCTTTGGCTGAAGTTATATTCCGTTATTATTCTATTGTTTAGACAGCAAATGTTGAGTGCTTGTAAATGCAACTGCTTAGCTGAATTTCAACTCAGGATAATTTTCAGAGAATCCTAGAACTGTAGACATGGAAAGAACCCCGAGGGTCCTCTAGTCCAACCCCCTGCAATGCAGGAATATCAAGTAAAGCACCCATGACAGATGCCACTCAACCTCATGCTCACAAGGTATATGTGCTACACAAGAGGGATGCACTATTAAGAAATATTTGTTTTATGTAGCTTTCATTTTAGTGGTCCACCTACATTCTCTCTTTAGTTATGTTCTGAGCAATATTTTTGTTCAAAACAAATAAATAACAGTGCAGTATAAATGCTACTCATATAAATGGCTGCAGGAACCATTAGCATGATTTGTTCATTCAACACATGGGGTGATTCTCATTAACTCCCTAAGCTGATGAAGTTATTGAAAAGCAGTCCACTCTTGTCATACAGTAGAGTCCACGCTTCTCAAGTCTTAGAAGCCTCGGTGTTAGGAGGCTTTCAGTGTCTGAACTACTGAGCAGCTGAAGTGACAATGGGAGGGCATTCCTGTTATCAATGTAGCATGGAAAGATGGGGATACTTTCCAGGCACTTTCACTTGTAGGTAATTTCTTTTCATCTAGTGTACACCATCTGATCGAATAATGAAAAGCAAAGTCCTTCATATAGAAAGGAAAATATGAATGTGGTGAAACTCTGACAAGAGAACAATCCTTCCAAAGAACTGAGATTATCTGGCGTCATATCTTTGTTACTGAAAGTGAAGATACAGTGGTACCTCGGGTTACAGACGCTTCAGGTTACAGACTCCGCTAACCCAGAAATCGTACCTCGGGTTAAGAACTTTACCTCAGGATGAGAACAGAAATTGCATGGTGGCAGCAGGAGGCCCCATTAGCTAAAGTGGTGCTTCAGGTTAAGAACAGTTTCAGGTTAAGAATGGACCCCCAGAACGAATTAAGTTCTTAACCCAAGGTACCACTGTACTCATCTCATCACATGACAGATTTTTTTAGAAAGAAAAGCATGAAAGCTGCTTTTTCAGACATAGCTATTTCTTCACAGGACTATGCCACTTGACATGCTGCCTGCACAAGGACAAAGGGAAGACAGCTGATTCGTTCTTCTCTTCTCTCTAAAGAACAAAGTGAGGGTGCAACTGGTTGCTTTGGGCACATACAAAATCTGGAAGTGAAAAGCTTTAAGCAAAGTGGGTTCATGAGACATAGATCAATCTATAGAAAGGTAATAAGTAGGAGGGATAACCCAGAGAGCTCAATTTGTGACAATTTTTATTGGGTGTGAGAAGAATTAATGGATCATGGCCTTCAGAGTTAAACAAAGCAGGAAGATGATTACTGCTGGTCAAATAAATGGCTGGAATTAAAGAGGAACTGAAAAGCCACCTAGCCTTGCATACGAAGCACTGCAATGTGCTTATTCCCAAGGGCTCTGTGAGTTTGAGTGTAGAAAGTAGGTAACATTTGACAGTTTTCACAAAATTACTAAAGACTGCTGCTAGTAGAGATCAAAAAGCCAAGCAGTATGGAGGCCAAGACTTTCTCCATTTGCATCCCCATAAGCCACTCCACTTCTCCAGTGCTTTTGTTCTGCATATTAAGGTAGGTGTAAGAGGCATCTAATGAGTCCAATCAAGCTCCTATGTATAAACTCTCTCTTTTAATTATAAACTGCCTTTATAGTCCTACAAATACCCTCAGTGTAATATGAATCAGTTATGAGTGAGAAACGGTTTAGCTCAGAAAAACACACACTGCTACCAGGAAAGAAGCAACGATAAATATTAGCTTCATCACAAAATTTGGTATTCCAACACTGCCAGCACAAAACTCTAAGTGCGCACTAGCTCTGAAGAAATATCCCAGAATCAGCACATACTTGCTCACTAGTCTTGCAGGACCAAGGTCTCTCTGACCATGTGCAGACAGCCTGTGGTCAAGAAAACCCCAAAGTGTGAAAGTGGGAGGTGTAAGCCAAATTAGGTCAACCTTTTTTAAAATTATGCATCCCAACCATAGAATCTGAAAAATACAGAGTTTTGAGCTTTTGTTGAAGAATTCACAAATTAGTTGGCAGCAACAGCAACACGCAATGATCAGAAGGGTGCCAGTTTATTCAGCCCCATCTCTAGCCAAATGACAGTTCAATCGACACAAGGATAAGCCAAAGATGCTGTTCAAAGCCAGTAGGAGGTTCCTCAGGAATTTTCACATAAAGATGTTAGCATTCAGCAAATCATAAATCCTATTTGATTCCAGCACTTTTTTCCTGGGAACAGCTAAATAAAATCAACTTTATCATCAGCTGTACCTTTCTTTCTATTCCAAGAGTGAAAAAGAGAGCTAATTAACTCTTAAGCCAAAGGAACATTTGTCTTACCAGATGTTGATAACAGTGTGGCCCACAAGGTTTATTATCTATTGCTGTTTCCGTATTTTTCCGTTTGTAAGTATTAGGAGTTGCATGGAATGCTACAGAAAATTGTTTAAAAAGAAGAATAAGCCGTTTTCTTAGAAATACCTTCAAAGACCATAATACTGAAAAAGTTGATAATGAATCTTCATTTAAACAAAGAGTCTCCAACCAGCATGAAACAATATAAAAACAATGTAATACATTATAAGTACCCAGGATTTTACAGGCTACTTTGCACTGCAGGGATAATAATGGCTACACTACAATTTTAAGAAAACCCTTTGCATAATAAGCTACAATCCAGAGCATCACTGGCACCATGGTATACAGAAGCCTAGGTGCTTTAGAAAGTGTTGCACAACACATTGCTCTGTGAAAAGCTACACCCCACATCATTGACGGAGAGGCCTCCAGCTGAACTGGGGGTGGTGTGATGTTTGTTTAATTAATTCTTGGTGTTGGCCATGAGCACTTGCTTGCTGAAAGATGCAAGGAAGAACAAACTTAATATTTGTAAGGAGAAATTATATTAAAAGTGAAATTACCTGGAAGACCACCTAGCAGAATGGTACAGAATGGTAGTAACACTTGGACTGAGCAAAGACAAGGTGGTTTCCCCCAGATGCCACTGGACTGCAACTCCCATCAGCTCAGCCAGAGAGAAAGATCAGGCATGATGGAAGTGGTAGTCCAAGAGCCCCTGCAGGTATCCCCTTCCATTGGATACCCCTGATGGAAGATCCAAATTCTACTTGTCTTTCTGTGCTCCATAAAATGTCCTAGGTTGGTGACCCCAAAATGGGAGTCTCCCGCTCTTCTCCCTACAACATAGAATGTCCTTCCTTCTGCCACACATGAGACACTTGAGGCATCTGATAAAGATGGAGCTTTTTGTTCCAGCTTTTGTTCCAACATTGTTTTCGTTTGAAAGAATCACCATAATTCCTGTTTTACAGGCAACTCCCAGTTTAGCCATGTCCAAATGATGTGGGACTGCAAACATGTGCCACGTGCACAGCACCAAATCCGGAAGCAGCTCCCATACGTCATAAAATCTCATGAAAAGTGGCAGAGAGGGCTTCTGTGCACCCTGCTGACATGCACTGGGGTCGAATGGAAAATTAGGATTGACTGTATATGCCTTTATACTATTTTACTGGTTTTATGTTGTATTTTTATTTTAATTATATTGTTTATTGTTTTTATATTGTATGCTGCTTGGAGATTTTTTAAACAAATAGGCAAACAAGTGAACAAAATATGGTCACATAAAGAAAACCAAAATAAAATAAAATTTGAGAGGAACATTTAAGTAAACTGATTCAATAGCCAAGAAAAAAACGATGTGCTCTCTTAAGAGCTTTTAACACATTTTTTTAAAAAAATGGCCATGCTTTTATTTGTGGAGTTGTTTGTCTGTTTCTCTGAGTGGGCGGGGGGGGGGAGTGTGTTAATTTTTTCTCTAGACCATTTTCTAGGGTGAAAGGCTGGATGTGGTCTGGAGGGATGTGTGGTTCCCTGGTTGTGAAGAAAGAATCCAATCCTGCATGAAATTGGTGAGGTTTTTATCCCAGACCCAGTTGCGGGCCTCTGGAATGCCCTCCCTCAGCCTCCTTTCTTTCCTCATTCTGACAAAAAGTGAAAACCATCCTCTTCAATCAGGCTTTTTATAATACTTCAGTCTTTTATTTTGCTCCCAGATTTTGTGCATTCTCTCTCTCTTCTCTGGTTGTACATCACACTGTGCGGCATAACTGATTGTGGGATTTTTGTTTCTTTTATTTAACATACAGTGGTACCTCGGGTTACATACGCTTCAGGTTACAGACTCCGCTGCCCCAGAAATAGGGCTTCAGGTTAAGAACTTTGCTTCAGGATGAGAACAGAAATCATGCTCTTGGTGCAGTGGCAGCAGGAGGCCCCATTAGCTAAAGTGGTGCTTCAGGTTAAGAACAGTTTCAGGTTAAGAACAGACCTCCAGAACAAATTAAGTTCTTAACCCAAGGTACCACTGTATTGTACTTTAACCAGTTATATACTGTTGCAGGGGTGTACTTCTGGCTGAGAAAGGGCATAAAATCAAATTTTAATCATCTCACAAAAGTGGATCAATTAGGCAGCTGACATAAATCATGCACACTTAAAGGTTCCAATTAATATACAGCCTTTTCTATTGATTTTAACAGCTGGGGTAGCCATGACTTACTTACATAAAATTTATTTATTAAATTTGTATACTGCCCTTCATCCAAAGATCACAGGCTAGTTTACAACATAAAAAATAAGATGAGAATTAAAAATACATAATAAAAACAAAAACAAACCAACACCCCCTCCCACAAACATGTTTAAAAGGACATAGGCAGTCCAAGGCTTGGGGCAGAGCAAGCAAAATATCTCAACGTTCTTGAATACAAGGGACAGACTGAAATATTTTAGTACTTACGATGTAAGAAGCAATCATATTTGAAACATCGTCTACAGAAGAGAGTATGAAAGGAGTGTAGACTCTGCTCCCTCTGAACAGATTTAGCATTTGGTCCATCTATGTTTGGTGTGCACTCGGGAGGAAGAGCTCCTGGAAGCTGCTGCTCTGTAAGTTCTTTGTATCTACAGAAGTAGTAAAAACGTTCCTATTTTATATGCCAAAAGCCCGGCTTTATTGTCCTTGCAGGAAAAGTACAGCTTATGCAGTTAATCTAAATAATGGGCATTGACATAAATGACATTTGTCTGGCTAAAACCATTTACTTCATTGCTTATTTCATTGATCTGTGATGCTGTAAAGAAAAGGGAAGAAGTTGCCTAATCAAATAGCCAACGCTGACATTCTTTAAGTGCTATGAGGATGGCATTGCCCTAGCCAAATTCTATTTGTTTCAGGGAGAGGGAATTATAAAGGTGCTCAGCAAGCCTATCAATATCAATGGGCCTTTGAATTCCTTAACTTTGCTGGATCACACCTGCTTGCAATAATTCATTCTGGTAATTTAATAAATCTAGAGAAATACCCTCTGTGAGGTTACAGCTGCACCCATGAGATGTTTTAATTAAAAAAGAATAAAACTAAACAGGGTTCCGTTAAAGTGACTCCCTGCCCAGTCATCTCAAAATTACTTAGATTCCATATCCCATACCAAAGTAAACCTTTGTACAAAACTTGGTCAACAATTCCTATTTAAACATGGGGGGGCAGCTGCCTCTCCCTGTCCCCCTTGGCTATGTCCATGTTCAAACGGTGTATGGATTTATGAAATAAATAAAATACATCTTACTTTTCTTTCAGTTCCTCAGCTGTACCCTTATCTGGAAACATTGAGGAAATGGCTTCAAATATCTTGTCAGAAGGAAATTTACGAGGAGGATGACTCTCTTTATCTACATAGAAACAAAAACACAAGCAATGTTCTCTAAAGCTTAGAATCTTCCCACATTGATTCTCAAAGGGGCAGGCAAACTGAATTGCGTCAGAATTCCACACTGACATCTCATTCACCCCAGGGCAACGAAAATGGAAGTGCTGGGGGTGGTCAAGGCATTAGCTTCCCCCCTCCTTTAGAAACTGAAGGCAGGGGCTGACAGAGTGCTTGGCTTCCTCATTCCGCTTGCCTTTATTTTTATACTTTTATTTTGCTTTAAACAGGTACATGTAAACAGGTACATATAAATATAGACAACCAAAATTACAAAGAAAAATTCCTTAATAGTAATGGGGGAAAAAACTAAAAAAACTACAAAAAAAAACTGAAGTACATGACACAGAACATAAGCAATTATGGGAAAGATAAAAGAAAAGAAAAAAGAAAAAGAAAAAAAAAGAAAAAGGAAGATGAGTCAAAGCAGGAAAGCTCATCTATTGTACACTTCCATCAAGCTCACAACAGATCATTATTCTTATCAATTGACTCTATCTGCATTCCAAAGGAATCCCTCATCTTGGTATCAGGGAACATTTCTCTATGCGGTATCATTCTAAACATAGCCAGATCTTTCTTGCTGAGCCCTTGTCCCGTAAATAATTATTTAAACATTCCCATTCTTCTTTCCCCCTTCATGGATCACTGCCTTGCCGTGGCGAAGGGGCTTGAAGAACTCAAAGAAGCTATGAACTATGCCGAGCAGGGCACCCAAGATGAACAGGTCATAGTGGAGAGTTTTGACCAAACGTGATCCACCTGGAGGAGGAACCGGCAAGCCACTCCAGTATCCCTGCCAAGAAAACTCCATGGACAAAGACAACAGGCATATAAAAGTTATGACGCTGGAAGATGAGCCCCTCAGGTCGGAAGGCGTCCAACATGCTACTGGGGAAGAGCGGAGGACAAGTACAAGTAGATCCAGAGCTGATGAAGCGGCTGGGCTAAAGCCGAAAGGACGTTCAGTTGCGGATATGCCTGGAAGTGAAAGGGAAGTCCAATGCTGTAAAGAAAAATATTGCATAGGAACCTGGAATGTAAGAACCATGAACCTTGGTAAGTTGGATGTGGTCAAAAATGAGATGGCAAGAATAAATATTGACATCCTGGGCAACAGTGAACTAAAATGGACGGGAATGGGCGAATTCAGTTCGGATGACCATCATATCTACTACTGTGGGCAAGAAACCCGCAAAAGAAATGGAGTGGCCCTCATAGTCAACAAAAGAGTGGCGAAAGCAGTACTGGGATGCAATCTCAAAAATGATAGAATGATCTCGATACGAATCCAAGGCAGACCTTTTAACATAACAGTAATCCAAGTTTATGCACCAACTACTGGTGCTGAAGAAACTGAAATCGACCAATTCTATGAGGACTTACAAGACCTTATAGAAGTGACACCAAAGAAGGATGTTCTTCTCATTATAGGGGATTGGAATGCTAAAGTAGGGAATCAAGAGATAAAAGGAACAACTGGCAAGTTTGGCCTTGGAGAGCAAAATGAAGCAGGGCAAAGGCTAATAGAGTTCTGTCAAGAGAACAAGCTGGTCATCACAAACACGCTTTTCCAACAACACAAGAGACGACTCTAAACATGGACATCACCAGATGGGCAGCATCGAAATCAGATTGATTATATTCTCTGCAGCCAAAGATGGAGAAGCTCAATACAGTCAGCAAAAACAAGACCTGGAGCTGACTGTGGCTCAGATCATCAGCTTCTTATAGCAAAATTCAAGCTTAAACTGAAGAAAGTAGGAAAAACCACTGGGCCAGTAAGATACAATCTAAATCAAATCCCTTATGAATACACAGTGGAAGTGAGGAACAGGTTTAAGGATTTAGATTTCCTAGACAGAGTGCCTGAAGAACTATGGATGGAGGCTCGCAAAATTATACAGGAGGCAGCAACGAAAACCATCCCAATGAAAAGGAAATGCAAGAAAGCAAAGTGGCTGTCCAATGAGGCCTTACAAATAGCGGGGGAGAGAAGGCAAGCAAAATGCGATGGAAATAGAGAAAGATACAGGAAATTGAATGCAGATTTCCAAAAAATAGCAAGGAGAGACAAGAAGGCCTACTTAAACGAGCAATGCAAAGAAATAGAGGAAAACAACAGAATGGGAAGAACCAGAGATCTGTTCAAGAAAATTGGAGATATGAAAGGAACATTTCGTTCAAAGATTGCCATAATAAAGGACAAAAGTGGTAAGGACCTAACAGAAGCAGAAGACATCAAGAAGAGGTGGCAAGAATACACAGAGGAATTATACCAGAAAGATATGGATGTCTCGTACACCCCAGGTAGTGGGGTTGCTGAGCTTGAGCCAGACATCCTGGAGAGTGAAGTCAAATGGGCCTTAGAAAGCACTGCAAATAACAAGGCCAGTGGAAGTGATGGTATTCCAGCTGAACTATTTAAAATTTTAAAAGATGATGCTGTTAAGGTGCTACACTCAATATGCCAGCAAGTTTGGAAAACTCAGCAGTGGCCAGAGGATTGGAGAAGATCAGTCTACATCCCAATCCCAAAGAAGGGCAGTGCTAAAGAATGCTCCAACTACCGCACAATTGCACTCATTTCACACGCTAGCAAGGTTATGCTTAAAATTCTACAAGGAAGGCTCAAGCAGTATGTGGACCGAGAACTCCCAGAAGTACAAGCTGGATTTAGAAGAGGCAGAGGAACCAGAGACCAAATTGCAAACATGCGCTGGATTATGGAGAAAGCTAGAGAGTTCCAGAAAGACATCTACTTCTGCTTCATTGACTATGCAAAAGCCTTTGACTGTGTCGACCACAGCAAACTATGGCAAGTTCTTAAAGAAATGGGAGTGCCTGATCACCTCATCTGTCTCCTGAGAAATCTCTATGTGGGACAAGAAGCTACAGTTAGAACTGGATATGGAACAACTGATTGGTTCAAAATTGGGAAAGGAGTACGACAAGGCTGTATATTGTCTCCCTGGTTATTTAACTTATATGCAGAATTCATCATGCGAAAGGCTGGGCTGGATGAATCCCTAGCCGGAATTAAGATTGCTGGAAGAAATATCAACAACCTCAGATATGCAGATGACACAACCTTGATGGCAGAAAGTGAGGAGGAATTAAAGAACCTTTTATTGAGGGTGAAAGAGGAGAGCGCAAAATATGGTCTGAAGCTCAACATCAAAAAAACGAAGATCATGGCCACTGGTCCCATCACCTCCTGGCAAATAGAAGGAGAAGAAATGGAGGCAGTGAGAGATTTTACTTTCTTGGGCTCCATGATCACTGCAGATGGTGACAGCAGCCACGAAATTAAGAGACGCCTGCTTCTTGGGAGGAAAGCAATGACCAACCTAGACAGCATCTTAAAAAGTAGAGACATCACCTTGCCAACAAAGGTCCGTATAGTAAAAGCTATGGTTTTCCCAGTAGTGATGTATGGAAGTGAGAGCTGGACCATAAAGAAGGCTGATCGCCGAAGAATTGATGCTTTTGAATTATGGTGCTGGAGGAGACTCTTGAGAGTCCCATGGACTGCAAGAAGATCAAACCTATCCATTCTGAAGGAAATCAGCCCTGAGTGCTCACTGGAAGGACAGATCGTGAAGCTGAGGCTTCAATACTTTGGCCACCTCATGAGAAGAGAAGACTCCCTGGAAAAGACCCTGATGTTGGGAAAGATGGAGGGCACAAGGAGAAGGGGACGACAGAGGACGAGATGGTTGGATAGTGTCTTCGAAGCTACAAACATGAGTCTGACCAAACTGCGGGAGGCAGTGGAAGACAGAAGTGCCTGGCGTGCTCTGGTCCATGGGGTCACGAAGAGTCGGACACGACTAAACGACTAAACAACAACAACAACAACAACAACATTCTTCTTTCACCAATTTTTTAGGTTTATCTCTTATTGCATCTGTCAGCTTTGCGAGCTCCAAGTACTCGCACAATTTGACTACCCATTCCTCTTTAGTGGGTGTATTTTTATCTTTCCAGTGTTTTGCCACTATAACCCTTGCTGCTGACGTTGCATAAATAGCCTATTTTTGTTTTTGGGAATATTATCTGAAACCATTCCTAGTAAAAATTCTTCCGGTTTCTTGCTAAATGTAGTTTTTATCAATCTCTTTATCTCTTCATAAATCATGTTCCAAAATCTTTGTATCTCTAGACAGGACCACCACATATGGTAGTATGTTCCTATCTGCTCCTTACATCGCCAGCACTTGTTATTATTTGATTTATTTATTTTTGCAAGTTTTACAGGGGTCAAGTACCACCTATAGTACATTTTCATAAGATTTTCCCTTATAAGGAAACAAGCTGTGAATTTTATATTTTTATATTTTTAGTCCATAATTCATTCCAAATATTGGGTTTGATCGTATGTCCCAGATCCCTCTCCCATTTTACTGTAATTTCTTTGATATCTTCCTCCTTTCTTTGCCAATTCAAAAGTAGTTTGTACATTTTAGAAAGTGTCTTTTGATTATTATATAAAATATCCTTCTCCAGATTGGATATTTTTTTGTCAAATCCTTTGGTTCTTTTATCCTTTTCAAGGGCGGCTTTTAATTGGTAATACTCCAGCCAGGTTATTCCCTTCTGTTTCAATTCGCTTAGGTCCTTTATTTTCGGATCACTACTTGTTTCCTCTACTAAATCCTTATATGTTAGCCAATCGCTGTTCATATTCATCCTGTGAACCGACATAGATTCCATTGGTGACAGCCACCATGGTGTTTTGGTTACTACTGATTTTTACTCCTCTCCCATACTTCATATAATGTCCTTCTCACAATATGATTTAAAAATCCTTTGTGGGATTTAACTATCCCATCCCTCCAGATTTAGGACTTCCGTGTTTTTAATTAATATCCAGTCCTTAATCCATGTCCAGCACGCTGCCTCAAAGTACAGTTTAAGGTCAGGGACCGCGAAGCCTCCTTTTTCCTTCAACTCTGTTAGTAGCTTAAATTTTATGCGTGGTTTTTCCCCTTGCCAAATAAACTTGGCAAGGTCTTTCTGCCAATCCTTAAAACACTTTACGCCTCTAATTATAGGTATTGTTTGGAACATAAAAATCATCTTTGGCAATACCATCATTTTAACTGTGGATATTCTCCCCCACAGGGACAGATTCAATTTTCCCCAAGTCTCTAATTCTTTTTTTATTTCCTTCCACTTCTTCTCATAATTGTCCTTATATAAGTTTATATTCTTATTGGTGATCCAAACCCCCAAATAATTTACCTTATTGGCTACCTTTAAACCCGTTGTATTTTCCAGTTCCTCTTGTTCCAACTTACGTAAATTTTTCGTTAATAATTTGGATTTTCCTTTATTCAGTTTGAACCCAGAGACCTTCCCAAATTCTTCCAGTTGTGCAAGCGTTTTTTGGATACTTTCCACTGGATTTTCAGTGGTTACAATTACATCATTGGCAAAGGCTTTAATTTTGTAGTATCGAGTTCCTAGGTTAATTCCTCTTATATTTTTATCCTTTCTTATTGCTATTAAAAGTGGTTCCAAGGTGGCAATAAAAAGAAGTGGGGAGAGAGGGCACCCCTGGCTTGTCCCCCTTTCGATGCTGAACTCTTTGGTGATCTCGTTATTTATTAGCAATTTTGCTTTTTGGTTATCATATATCGCCCTAATTCCATTAATTATTTTCTCCCCTATGTCCAGACCTTTGAAAGTTTCCAATAGGAAATTCCATGATACTCTATCAAAAGCTTTTTCTGCATCAACCAATAACATGGCCATCTTTTTACTTGGTTTCATTTCGACATATTCCAACAGATCAATTATTATTCTTGTATTGTCTTTTATATGTCTATCCGGTAAGCCCGCCTGGTCTCTGCTGATTATTTTGTTTAGGGTCTTTTTTAATCTATTAGCCATCACCCCAGCATAGATCTTATAGTCTGTATTCAACAGGGAGATTGGTCTATAATTTTTCATGTCTGTCAACTCCACTCCCTGTTTTGGGATTAGAGTGATCTGTGCTTCTTTCCGTGATTGTGGTATATCTTTCCCTCCCAGTATATTATTCATTATTCTTTGTAATATAGGGAGGAATACTTCTTCCAGATTCTTATAGTACATTAATGTGATTCCGTCAAGACCTGGCGATTTGCCACTCTTCATTTTTTTTATTACTTGTGCTATTTCATCTATTTCTATTTTGGAGTTTAGGGCCTCAACTTCTTTTTCAATTCTTGGTAATTTATTTTGTTGTAAATACTCTTCCATTTTATTAACCTCTAAATGTTCTTGTTTATACAAATCTTTATAAAAGCTTTAAGAATTTTATTTTTATTTTTACTGGGTCTGTTATTTCCTCCCCTTGGTCCAAAATTTTATTTATAACTTTTTTTGTTTGCTTTTCCTTTATCATCCATGCTAACAACTTACCGGGCTTATTGGCGGACTCAAAATACCTTTGTTTTGCCCATTTAATTTTATTTTCTACTTCCTTATTTAATATACTAGAGATATGGGATTGCAACATCTTTATTTTTTGTAATATTTCATGACTTTTTGGATTTTTGATCAGCTCTTTTTCATTAATTCTTATCTGTTTAGTTAGCTCTTGGATATTATTGTCTTTTATCTTCTTCAGCCTAGCCATTTGTTGTATTCCAAGACCCCTCATGTACGCTTTACTTGCATCCCAAACTACATTTATATCTGTATTTTGTTTCCCATTTATCTCGAAAAATTCAGCTAACTTGATTTTTGCTTGCGTCACCCATTGGTCGTCTCTCCATATCTCATCGTTCATCCTCCACCTTCCCTTTGTTTGCTTTTTAATTTCCATATGTATTGTTACTGGATTATGGTCTGATATAGTCCTTCCCAGAATTTCTGCTTTTTCTAAGAAGAGGGTCAGCCCTTTAGAGATCCAAATAGCATCTAACCTCCCCCCTGATTTTTTAGCTTCCAAGAAGTGTGTAATATCTTTCCCATTAGGGTGTTTAATTCTCCATGAGTCACAGAGGTCAAAATTGTCCACCATCTGGAAAAAGGAGAGTGGTAATTTACCTTCATTGGTAAGTTTCCCTCTAAAAGTTCTATCCCATTCGACCGAGACCACTCCATTCCAATCTCCCATAAGAACAATATTCTCCCCAATTTAATTCCATAACTTCTTTTCCAGCTCCTTGAAAAACTCTGATTTATTATTTATTATTATTATTTATTATTATTCGGAGCATAAATGCCCACTATGATTATTTTTTTCCCTTCTATAGTAATCTGCACTCCGCTTGCCTTTAATGTGTGCCTTCCAGAACCAGGGCAAGACCAGGTACACGCAGCCAAGCAATCTGGTTTTTCTTATTGTCAAAGAATGCCCTACCTGTTCTTATTTCCTTGACTTATGACTGCTTTGACACAGTTGCCATGCAGTATGGGCAACTTACTCCCCTACGCCAACACTCAGGCAAAGTTCCAAGCTATTCTACTGTTTTGCCATGGCATCGATGGAGAGAGAAAATGAGAATTTGAGCTATCAGAAGCAATCTGTTTTTATTCTTCTATAACAGCTGATTGCTTAATTAACTCTCATCTCATGACGCAGATGAGCATACTTATTAGAATTTGTGTCCCACTCTATGCTCTGGGGGTTACAGCAAGTTCAAGTTTTATACCTAGATCAGGTGCACTCAACCATCAGCATGAGACCAGGGCCACTGGGAGCTGCCCTTGACCCAGACAGTATCTGAAGAAGTGTGCATGCACACGAAAGCTCATACCAAGAACTAACTTAGTTGGTCTTTAAGGTGCTACTGGAAGGAAAAAAAAAATTATTTTGTTTTGTTTTGACTATGGCAGACCAACACGGCTACCTATCTGTAACTAGGATTATTTGAATCCTACTGTGAAGGTTGATTCCTGAGAAGGGTCTTGAGAGCAGCCTCAGAAAACAGGAAAGGAGGTCAGAATTGTTATTGTTGCTTGTGGCCTCTCCCTGGGCTGGACTTACAGCAATATTTTGGATGAAAGCCAAGCAGGAGGCACTGGAGCCGTGGAAAAGGAAAGGGGAAAAGAGAGAGAAAACTGAGGGCTCAAGACCCTGATCCAGAAAAGTGGTCCCCGTGATCAGCTGGAGGCACCTACCAAGGAGGGCCTTCAACACCTCCAAGGAACTGAAATCAGAAGCAAAATTCACAGTTATGTACCCAATGGGATCTCCACTACTTAACTTTGGATGGACAGGTTAAGTAGCTGTGTGTAGAAGAGAAAGGACCTTCTGTAGCAAAGGCAGTTGCTGCAGAAGTGTGCGAGTCAAGTTTGCAGCCATCATGTGACTGCCTAATGAGGTAGTTGAAATGATACCAACAGTGAGGACTATGCAGCTGTTCTATGAAAAACTCTCCAAGCTTGGAAACGTAGAGTTGGAAGGGACCCCGGTGGGCCTCTAGTCCAACCCCCTGCAATGCAGGAATCTCAAAACACAGTAAATATTGAAGGTGGTCTAAACCACTGAGCCTCTTGGGCTTGCCGATCGGAAGGTCGGAGGTTTGAATCCCCGTGACGGTGTGAGCTCCCGTTGCTCGGTCCCTGCTCCTGCCCACCTAGCAGTTCGAAAGCACGTCAAAGTGCAAGTAGATAAATAGGTACCACTCTGGAAGGTAAACGGCGTTTCCGTGAACTGCCCTGGTTTTGCCAGAAGCGGCTTAGTTATGCTGGCCACATGACCCGGAAAAACTGTCTGCGGACAAACGCCGGCTCCCTCGGCCAGTAAAGTGAGATGAGTGCCGCAACCCCAGAGTCGTTCACGACTGGACTTAACTGTCAGGGGTCCTTTAGTCTCAGAGCCACCTTGTAAATGGGAGAGGGTGTTTTGCCCAAAGGTCAAGCTGAGAAGTGTCGAAGATCCAATACATGATGCGTTGTTTTAACTGTTTTTAATTGCCTCCCCTGTCTTACCTTTTTAATTTGTGGGGGGGATTTGTTGCTGTTGTTTTTCTTTTTTAAATTTTTTATTTTCAAAGTTTCAAAAAACAATAATTTGTTAAACACAGACACACTTGTTTACATTAAACCAGGGGTCAGCAAACTTTTTTAGGAGGGGGCTGGTTTACCACCCCTCAGAGCTTGTGGCGGGCCAGACTGTGCATGCGCGCACACACACGCAGCGGGGGGGGGGGTTCTCTCTCCCCCAGCCCTGCCCCTCCCCCTGCTCTCCTACCTCCTCCTCCGCTCTGCCTGCGGTGGTGGCATAGCTGCCAAGTGTCCCTCATTCCAGCGCCATGTCCCGCTGCTGTCCCTTATTGATGGATGTCCCTTAAATGATGTTCCTTAAATTTCAAAGGAAGCAGCTCCTCTCCCTCCCTGCTGGCCAGGGAGGAGGGAGGCCCCAACTGTGTTGCTTGGCTGTGTTGCTCACCCAATAAGAAGTCTAAGAACGACTGGAAGCTTGCATGCCTTGTGCTGATCAAATCGGCTGCGTTGCCTGGGGACTCGCCTTTGCTCAGCGCTTCCCAGCGGAGAGGTGACGGTGGTTTTCCTTGAGGCTTCGTTTGGCTGCTGGCTGGGCTTTCTGCCTTTGGCTCAGAGGGGCTCAGAAGTTGAACATACCTGTGCTGAGTGCTCAGATCGGAATCGGATGGATACGTCATCGACGGCCCACTCACCTTTGCCAGCGAAAAGGTCTGTCTGGAGTGGGGGCACATGGTGGGGGGAAAGGAAAGGAGATCTCGTGGGGGGGGCTTTTGAATTTGTTCTGGAGGCTCCTTCGATTGACTTATTGACTGCCGATCTCGTGGCGAGGGGGGAGGCTGTGTGTGTGTGGCTAGTTAATGCAAGCTGAGGGGGTTTTTGAATGCTGGACGCCATTTTGTTGCATGTGCTGCTGCAAACTTTGCAAAGCCAGGCCGGGGAGCCATCTTAAGTTGAGGCTGCGTAGGCCTTGTGGTGCATGTGATTCAGATTCTATTCAGTTGAACCTCTGGTTACAAAGTTGGTTGGACAGTGTTCTCGAAGCTACCAGCATGAGTTTGACCAGACTGCAGGAGGACAGGAAGACTGGAGTGCCTGGAACAGGTGAGGCTGCAGGTCCCTTATTTTGGCTGCTGATCCCTTATTTTCAAGGCTGCTGGTCCCTTATTTTCAAATCTGTAAGTTGACAGCTATGGGTGGTGGTGGTGCTTCTCCTTTCCGGGTCAGCTTTCCTGGGCAGCAGTTGTGGGGCCAGCAGATGCACCAAGCTCCAGCCAAAACTCTGTGATGTGCCCGTCATGATGCCCACAGCGCAGCCATGGATGGAGAGGCTGGTGGGCAGGTGGCGAGGCTTCGGACTGGCTGGCACCAAAGCTCAGCACTCTTCCTCCACAGGGCGGGGAGAAGCTAGGAGGAGGAAGGGAGGAAGGAGGAGGTGCCCCCGCGGTGTGTGTGAGGAGAGGGGGGAAATGGTGCCCGAAAAAAATTGCAAAAAATGAAATAATAAATGGCACAGCCAGAATGATCACACCGATCTAAGCGGCGATTCCAGGACTGTCTGCGGGCCAGATCCAGAGGGCAAATGGGCCTAATCCGGCCCACGGGCCTTAGTTTGCTGACCCATGCATTAAACGATAATTCATATCAGTATCTTTATGGGGTTCCCTGAACTCCCAGACTTCCCCCACCCCTCCCTTGGCTTCCAAAAATTATCTTCCTTTTTCAACTGTATCTAATTACATTTATCTAAATTATTACATTTCAATTTTATCCTTTGTCACTTTAAATTACAAGTGCTATGTCAATCCTGCTAACGTTTTTAAATGTTTACAGTGTTCTTTAATATATTCTATAAAGTTATGCCATTCAAATCAAATCAAATACCTTTACTGGCATTAAAGTATAAAACATTTCAAGTCACTGGGATAATTAAAAATTGTCAAGGGTCATAAGGTCACACTGTGATCGTGTGCACTTAGATATTCTGCTTCACCCTGTCTGTTCCCCAAAAGGATGGATCACTGGGAAACCTTTTGGTTAAGATTCTGGCTAAAAATGAGGCTACTAAAGCAGTGATATCTTTGTCCCGATCTGCCAGGAGAAACCTCATTTGACTTCTTCTCGGAGTTATAGGCTGGAAGTCCAACATTTTCCTCAGCATCAGTTGGCGAGGTCTGCTGTGTAGAGAGCAAACTAAGAGAATGTGGTCCATTGAATCAGGTACTCCTTCGTTGCAGGCACACAAACAGGCTTGATATGGAGTATGTGAGAATCTGCCTTTGGTCACTGCAGAAGGGAAAGCATTTAATCTCGTGAACATAAAGGCTCTTCAATGGGAGGGGAGTAGTAGATATTTGGCACAGGTTCCATAGGATGTTGTAATACCTAAGGCCTCCGGAGGACAGGATCTCGGAGTATGAAGTAACAAGCGCTGTCTTTGGTAGTCGTAGAGTTGCTGCTCGATTATTTGGAATTTGTAACTTGCGTCACATGCTTCAAGGCTCTCGAGCGCAATGCCCAAACTACGAATTTTATCTTGAATTGCTCTATACCATCTAGATGAAATGCGGTCTTCAACCACAGAGGTTAAGAAGGAGTTAGCTGTTGTTCTAAAGTGGACTTTCAGCCAGGCCTTGGTTGTAGTCAGCCATGCTTTGGTTTCCATCAGACGTTGACCGGTTTCAACACATAAGGCTAAGTAACTTATACATTTAGGGGCACCAAGGATCTTACAAAGAAAAGTTGCTTGAATTTGTTCAACTTCTCTATTAAATGCTTGTATCCAAATTGGAATGCTGTACAATAACTGAGAAAGGACCTTGGCATTAAAAATATTTATTGTAGCGGGACCATCTGGTTGCATCTGAGGAAGAAAAAATGAAGAATCACAGATCTGGTGCATTTTGCTTGGATGATCATTCGGCGTCTGTGTGTTGTTCAGTTTAAATTTGACTGGTAGGTATCCCTAGGTATTTGAAAGATTTTACCTGGTCAGTGGGGTGATTATCTAGTCTCCATTTGACAATTTGATGACTTTGAGGAAAAATCATACTTTTTGCCAAGGATTTATTGGACGGTAATTCTTAGGAGTGATGATGTTTAGCCAAACATCTGGTAATATCCTGAATTTGTCAAAGTAAATAAGTTGACTAATAGAGGGGCCAACTTATGCCATTCTTTGTTGAATTTACTGTCCTATTGGTGCCTGATCTTCCCGGTCAGCCTTGCCATTTTCACATAGTCCATCAACTTCATTATCCATTCCTCTTTCGATGGGGCTCTTTCCTCTTTCCATCCCTGGGCAAATAACATTCTTACCACTGTCGTCGCATACATACAGTACTTCCTTATCCTTTGGTAATTCTTCTCCTATTATACCTAATAAAAAGGCCTCTGGTTTTTGAACAAAAATTATTTTAAAATTTTTTTTCAGTTCATTATAAATCATTTCCCAGAAGGCCTTTGCTATTTTCCAAGTCCACCACATATGATGGAATGTATCTTTTAGCTTTACACTTCCAACATTTGTTGGTCGAATTCTTATACATTTTCGATAATCTTGTAGGAGTCAAATTACCATCTGTACATCATTTTCATATAATTCTCTTTTAACGTACAGCAGGCTGTAAATTTTAAATCCTCATTCCATAACTTCTCCCATGAAGCAAGTTGTATATTATATCCCACATCTTTTGCCCAGTGTATTACAGATTTTAATTCCTCATCTTTTCTTTCCCATTCCAGCAACAATTTAAACATTTTCGACAGAACTTTTTCATTATTTCCCAACAGTTATTTCTGTAATCTCGAAAATTCTTTACCAAAACCAACCCCTTTATCCAACCTAAAGATGTCATTTAATTGGTGATATTGGAGCCAGTCAGTTAACAGATGCCTTATGTCTTCAAACTTTTTTACTTTCAATTGATTTCCCTCCATGGTCAACTCATTATACATTGCCCATTCTTTTTCCATTTTTTTTAAAACTGACGCTTCCAATGGTGATATCTATCATGGGGTTTTATTCTCTAATAAGTTCTTATATTTTCCCCAAACAGCATAAATTGATTTTCTAACAATATGGTTTAGAAATCCTCTATGAACTTTGGATTTTCCATACTACATACTGTCTTTTGCATCAAATGAAGTCTTATTTCCAATTCAAATCTTAACGACCTTGTAGCTGTTTCAATTTGGCAGTTTGTGATCTTATCCCATCTTCTCCAGCGTACGTCTGTACATTAGTTTCAAATAATCTCTAATGAACAGAACCTTCTTAATGGTGGCGTAGGTGGGTTACCAACAGGCGAAGTGCTTTTGCACTCAATGCCTCCCTGCCTCCTGCATTCCATGCCAGAGCAAAAGCCAGGTACCGAGACGATATGCAGGTGCAGCCTGTTTTCCCCATCCCTGTGGGGGGAGTTTGCAAGGATAATTATCCTCAATCATCCTTGATTCATCTATGCCAACGATCTCCCGTTGTCGTGGGACCTGGTTCCATTAAGGCAGCCAGAACCGGAAGCCCCAGACTGGTTCTGAGGTTCCATGCCAAAGCGACTGGCTCTGGGGTGGCTCAGGACTTCATGACTTCCATGATGACCATGGAGCTGTCCCAGCATGTCATTGGCCCAATATGGCCGGCCTAGTGATGTGAGGTGAGAATATTCTCGAGAATGAGAATATTCTCTGCTAGAAAATTATCCAGAGAATATTCTCCACAAACTGTAAATTCTAGTGTAAGAACCATTTTTACAACCCACATTTTAAAAATCTAGTAAATAATAAGTCAAGCTGTGCTATTGCCAGTGTAAGTAATGAATAATTTATATTTTATCCAGTTACATTACTAGGAATTGTGTCATTCACCATAGGCAGTTCTGAAATGTGAGCTATGGAAAACATTTGTTTAAAAGTTTTTAAAATGTTATTCATTTAATTTGATGAACATTTGAATTTGTATGTATTTCAACCATATGTAATAGCCTCCCCACCCCCCATTTTGATATGACCTTATTCTTAGCAATTCTATACCCTTGGCCGTACGGTGTGATTTTTTTTTTTACAGAAAGTAGCTTTAATGCTTTATACACTTAAAAGTAACTAGGTCTATACAATTATGTGTAACAGCATGTGAGGTGGCCTTGATTTAAACAGTTGAGGTTTCTATATATTTAGGGCCAGTAACTGGTTTTTGCAGTGCCATTCAATGGTACAAGGTGCTATTTACCAGAGACTGACATACTAAAATATATTATCATATATTTTATGATAATAAAATGTGGCACTTCACACTGAAAGCAACATCCTCCCAAGCATCATCCCTGGAGACAGTCATCCAAGTAGGATTGGAACCTCTGGAACCACTGCAAAGAAGTACAGCCCATTCCAGAATACAATGAATATCACTGCAGAAGAATACAAGGGTTGATGGTGTTGAAAACCACTGAGAGATAAAGGAGAATTAACAGGGATACACTCCCACTGTCTTTCTCCCAACAAAAATAATAATACAGGGTGACCAAGGCAGTTTCTGTGCCAAAACGGGGTCGAAACTCCAATTGAAATTGATCTAGAACATCAAGTCTCATCTAAGAGAGCCTGGATGTGACCTGTGACCACACACTGAAGAACCTTGTCCAAGAAGGGGACACTAGCAACTGATTGCTTAGATTTTCTGGTCCATAGAAGTTTTCTTAAAGTTTCTTAAAGGTAAAGGGACCTCTGACCATTAGGTCCAGTCGTGGCCGACTCTGGAGTCGCGGCGCTCATCTCGCTTTATTGGCCGAGGGAGCCGGGAGCTTCCGGGTCATGTGGCCAGCATGACTAAGCCACTTCTGGCAAACCAGAGCAGAGCACTGAAATGCAGTTTACCTTCCCGCCGGAGCGGTACCTATTTAGCTACTTGCACTTTGACGTGCTTTTGAACTACTAGGTTGGCAGGAGCTGGGACCGAGCAACGGGAGCTCACCCCGTCGCGGGGATTCGAACCGCCAACCTTCTGATCGGCAAGTCCTAGACTCTGTGGTTTAAAGTTTCTTACCACTGCTTTATATAGGCAGGCACGGACAACCCACTCCCCCATGGAGGCTTTGATTGTAACAAGCTGTCCCCTCCTTGCTAGATTTAATCAGCCATGAGGGGCAAGATCAGAAGCAGTCAACCGAACCTTGTCTGTGTCTTCAAGCCATACTAACTGAAACTTATCCAACACAAGAAGCCTAGAAAGTGTTCCAGATGCCTCTGGAAATTCATCTGATGGAACAGTGGAGTCAAGATGCCAGCAGATGTGGCTTCTGTCCTCCAAATGCTTCACAAAGAAGTCACAACAGGCCACCGTCAGTTCCTTTCCCCTTCAGGTGAGACTGTAAGAGGCCCTGTACTACCAAGGAAAGCAGCTCTAGGCATCATATGAACAAAGCAATAAAAACAATTAAGTGGTTCTTCTTCATTGCCTTCACTGCCACTAAGTAGGCTCAATAATTAGCCGTCACACCTGGTGTTTTCCTCCACCCGCATTCAACCCTTCTCACGGCTTGCTTTGTTGCCCTCAGCTCAGGCCCCCTCTCAGGCTAGAGCCTGAGGGCGGGCCTGAGGGGAAGCCCAACAGGAGGAAGGCCTTCAGAAGCAATTATGTCCATGGTCTAGGTCCTCTGTATTCCACAAATTACCCAGGGGTTCAACAGGAGAGCCAGTCATATATATCAGCTGGAAAATCCCCCAGAGCCATCTGAAAACTATTTGGAGCCATCACCATCTGAGAGCGGACCATTCTAATACATTCCCACCTCTGCAGAAGGGGAAAGGCATTTAAATAAATGTCTTTGCACCATATTAACCTACCTATTCTGCTGGCCTCTCGGTTCTTTTGCTTTTCATTTCTCCCATCAAGATTGTCGTCTTCGCCACCATCATCGTCGTCATCTTCATCGTCTTCGTCATCACTATACTGCCCAAGAGCATTGACCAGCTCCACAAATATCTCATCATTGATAAACCCACATTCTGAAATCAGGTATAGACATAAATGGAAGAGATATGCATTTGCAAACAGGCTGTGCATATCCTCAGGTAGCATAGCTCACTACGCAGAAAAACATTAAAAGTAAATTAACTTTGGAAACACAGGAAAATGGGCATGAGTAAGATCTTGTAGCTATTTCTCTTCAACTATGCTTTTTTAGTCTTTCAGGACACAACACAGAACTTTATTTGCGCTGAATCTAGACACATATAAAAAACACTGTGAACATGCCTTTTTTAAAAAAAATTGTAATATATATATTGAATTTCCCATTAGCTCACCATCACCATCTAGTGTCACATTTGTATCATGCACTTAAAACGTTATATTTGCAACTTTATAACTGAGTCCTGGGATAATTCTCTTGCAGAAAATGAGAGAGTAGCCAAGCCAAAGACAGAAAGATATTTAATATTTCATTATCATTCCTATCCCTAATCACAGATAATTCAGAGCAGCATTATTTTGCAATCCTAGTCCATTTACCTGGGAATAAGTCCAGTCGAACTCAATGGGACTTACTTTTGAGCAGACATGAATAGGATTGTGCTATAAAGAACAGGTTGCACATCTAGTGCTAGATATTAAAGCAGTCATCTGTTTAGCCATGTATATGGATTCTGTGCTTGTGCAGAACTCAAACAGGAAGCTTCCAAAACTGGGCTAGAGTTTTCACAGGAACTCCACCTGACTCTTTCATGTGCATGCATTAAGAAGTATTTTTCCCAATTTCCCACTCAGCTCCATTTTTGGACTGACATAGCAGCCCTGCAGGAGAGGGAGAGAAGGGCAACAGGCACAGCAGCATATGCAGCGGGAGAGGCAGGTGGGTTGTGCAACTATATAGACAAGGGAGCAATGTATTCCTTCTTGTGGTCTTTGTCTATCCCCATATACAGGTGCAGTAGTAAGCTCACTTACCAGATGCAAGGCACGTGTTATGAAATGAAAGAGATGAGCATAGTCCTTTCAGAGAAGTCACCTGCCCAGGTTTTCAGATAAAGTCAGAAATGGCAGATGAATAAAGGTTGAAACCTAGAGTTAGCACAGCAGAAGTCCATCAGCAGGACTCTTGGGGAAGACACCCTAGTGGAGTAAGATTGGACTTACTCCAGAACAGAGAACTTTGCCAAGCTCATTGTGGAGGTGAACCTTCAATTAAATCCAGAAGCAAAATGTTGTGTAGAGAGAGGTTCATTCTTCTTGCCATCTTATAGCAGATGAACTGCCACCAACTCCCCCTAACACATCAAGTAAAAGGAGGGATCAGATCCAAGGTATCTAAAGCCCTCTTTATGTCCAATGCCAGGCTTGGAAGAAATACGGGTAGGACAAGGGAGGAGGAACAATGACAAGTTTTAGAAGGAGGAAAGCATCAGGTCTCAACAAGCACTCCACCCCAATACAGAGCCAAGTTACAGCGGTCAGACCTCACTTGCTCTCAGAGCACATGCTATTACAACTAAAATGTTGCTTGTGAACAGAAACAGCTGCAAAATAAACTCACACCAAGAAAGTTGCTCATCTTCCCTGCAAATGGACAAATGACAAGGTTGGACAAAGACATTTTGCTTCCTGAGGCAAAGGATAAAATGCTGCAGAAGCTGACTGGGCCGGCTGTGGACTCTGTGACATTATCAACTCTGGCCATGGGAAAGCACCCTCAGCCGACTGGGTGCAGAACAGCCCAGGTGGTCCACACAGGTCTCTTCTCAGAACGTTCCAGGCCCAAAGGGATTTCTGAACAAGCGACTGCTGTGGTAAAAAGTGAGAAGGAGCCACATACTTTGAAGGGATAAAAAGGTAGGACACAGGTCAAAATTCTAGCCTGCTTTTACAAGCTCCTTGAATGAGCTCTGCAGAGCCACAAAACCCTTATGTGAGAAGTAAAAAAGGGTATATTCCTGTATTCTGCAGGTGGAGCCAACTATCTGGAAAGCCAGCGAGTACAATTACCGTATTTTTCGCTCTATAAGACGCACCAGACCACAAGACGCACCTAGTTTTTGGAGGAGGAAAACAAGAAAAAGTATATTCTGAATCTCAGAAGCCAGAACAGCAAGAGGGATCGCTGCCCAGTGAAAGCAGCAATTCCTCTTGCTGTTCTGGCTTCTGGGATAGCTGCGCAGCCTGCATTCGCTCCATAAGACGCACACACATTTCCCCTTGCTTTTTAGGAGGGAAAAAGTGAGTCTTATAGAGCAAAAAATGCAGTATTTTGCTTCATGGAAAACATGTGATTTAGAATAATAATTACATTTTTGGAAATACGTACTACTGCTCATTCTTGTTTTTAAATATGAGAATTGATGTTTATTTCCAAAGGCATAATTATTGTACTAAATCATGCGTTTCTCATTCTGTGTGAAGCAAAATAATTGTGCTTTTTATATCGTGGTTGGCTTTTTAGGTAGTTAAGCTCAGAACAGCACAGGCCACCCAGACTGGCGATCAGTAGCAGTCAACT
This sequence comes from Podarcis filfolensis, assembly GCF_964270895.1. Classification (NCBI taxonomy): domain Eukaryota; kingdom Metazoa; phylum Chordata; class Lepidosauria; order Squamata; family Lacertidae; genus Podarcis; species Podarcis filfolensis. The sequence continues at coordinate 1,045,486 of NC_139614.1, read as the reverse complement.
TACAAACATACACATCCGAACTCACCTCTGTCTCCGTGCACCTTTCCGTCATAGTTTTTGATTAATTCTTCAATAAAAGTTCCATCCTGGTCAAGCACTTCATCTCCCATATAAGGAATGTTATGTAAAACTGTCTCATCCTCTACCTAGACATAAGGTAAAAAATATAACAAAGGGGGGGGGGAGAGAAGTCTCTCACCACAAGCACAAATTTTGATCACTCATCAATCCCTGGCACGGAAAAGCCAAAAAGCAAAGCAACTAACAACTCGCATCAAAAGCAACAATTCCATGGATACTTAATCAAAATTCCATAGCCGTCCACTAATATATGGTACCTCTATATAGCAAGGTCTCCTAAGAATGGTACCTCATCTCTACTTCCTCCTCTCATCTGAAAGCGATGTCCCTTTCATTAAGAACAGAATCAGCAAAGCCAACTGCACATTCCTTTGTACACATGCATGTGATTTTTCCATTGAAACGAAGAGGCCAGCACACATGCTAGATTCTGGATTGGGCAATGGTCTAAATGGTCTTTACTCGTTTTCCTTTAGGCTTGTGGTAGAAATTGCTGTGCAATGAGCATTCACTGTAATGAACTGTTTTGTAAGCTAAACTATTGCACAGTTCATACTTTGTGACCCTACAAAAGTGCAAGAGGGACATCCAGATCATTGCAAGGGGTGTAGTCAGGAGTGATCTTGTAGAATATACACAAAGGGCCATAGCAATTTCTTTAGCAGACATTCCAGTGGAAATTTTCCCCAAATGCCATAGTCATGCGCATTACAGTAGTCATATGCAGTATACAGTCACCATGTGAGGCAGAAGCTCATGTAACAGCATTTCTGTGTATGTTCCTGCGCATTTATGAGGGAAGAGTGACCTTCTGTAGTTAATCATTTGCATAGATTAAACAGCTCTGTACTCATATTAAGACATAAAAGGCATATTGTATTTTATAATCGAATGTGTGTGTGAATACATAAAATCATAGTTAAACAATACTTTTAAAAACCTATTTATTTAGGGAGGGGTGGGCAGAAGGTAGATTGGAATTTATTGATAGATCTGTAGGTAATCTGCAAAGATTAGCAAGGACTCCCAACTGAAGTTTCCCTGCTCTAAATTATATTGCTAGCTAAGGGTAACCAGAAGTGAATTTTTGCTTGGGATGACGGAGCTCAGCTTAGTTCCTGTACACAAAACAAATACCTGGACATAGAAATATTTAATTCTAAATGTATTTCTTTTTTCTCTATATAGGTTCTGGCAAAAAGAAATAAAGTGGATCCCACAAGGCGGAAGTCTATTAAGGAATGCCCTTGCTGAAAATGTTGCATAAAATATTTATTTTGTGACTATACTATTTTTTGTGCTACTACCTTTTTTCAAATAAATTTTCTCTATACAGTGGTACCTCGGTTTATGAACTTAATTCGTTCCAGAAGTTCATTCTTAAACCGAAACCGTTCTTAAACCGAGGAACACTTTCCCTGATGAGGCCTCCTGCCACTGCTGCCCTTCCACCATTCGGATTCTGTTCTTAGACCGAGGTAAAGTTCGCAAACTGGGACACTACTTCTGGTTTTGCGAAGTTTGTAAACTGAATCGTTCATAAACAGGCCTGTTCGTAAACCGAGGTACCAATGTATATGTAGAGAAAAGGGTGCATTTGGCCTACCTATTTCTTCTAAACCTGCTTGTATACCTGCTACAGTCAATGCAATTCTATAAATCAGTTTTATCTATTGCAAGCTGCTCAACTGACATGGTAACGCCAGCAATTTATTTACACATTTTATACTGCCCTTCAAATTTTCTGTTTAGTTTAATACTGGTTTTAATGGATGATTTATTTATTTATTGTTGGAGGTGTTATTTTTTGAACAGAAAATAAAAGCAAATAAAAATAGGCTTAATGATTCTTTTTAAATGCCTCTTAAGGTGTGGGGAAAGGGAATTGGATCAGGCTGGTGGGCCAGATCCTTACCTCTCTCACCCTCTGCAGGCTAATTTTAACTGGTGGGAAGAGTCATCTGCCAATCCCCTGACATCACAATGACTTCAGGTGACCTGCTATTATAGAGCTGGAAGGGACCCTGGGGGTCTTCTAGTTCAACCCCCTGCAATGGAGGAATCTCAACTAAAGTATCCATGACAGATGGCCATCCAACCTTTGCTTTAAAACCTCTAACGAAGGAGAGTCCGCGAGAAAGACACTGAAAATTGCTTCCCTTCCCACTTACCTTACGAACCAAACCATCAGCCGAGAAGCACAGTTCAATGCAACTCTTCTATTTTAATTCTTTATTCTGGCTACTCTGAGTTGTCTATTGGATGCCAAATTATCTGTCCAAAATTGAGTCCTTTTGTGAATCAGCTTCTGAAGACCATAAAGCATCAGTGAGTAGCCAACACTTCCTACATTTCTTAAATGTTTGGTGCAAGTTCTGTAAAAATTTCCTCAAACAGAAATGCCCAGATTTATTCATCCATGAAGAATTATGACACTGTGACTTTACTCAAAAGATGCATTCAGATGCTTTCTGCAAAATGCAGCGTTTGCAAATAATAAAATTAATTTTATCAGGAATCAATTTGACACACAATGAGGTTTGCTGAACCATTAAAACTATTATTGGGCATAGTAGCACTGCAGAGTCACACTATACTAGAAAGACGGCATCAACTATTATTCAGCAGACTCTTTTGCTGGTTTCCATTTCAGTTGGTTTAGTCCCGTATTTCACTTACCATAAAGTTTTGCTGAAGGGGAGACCAAGAGTACATTATGGGTACTGAAGCAACAGCATTCAGAGTCTTGAGGGGAATTACTTGCTTTGGAAAATCTAAGTCACTGGTGACTGAACACTGGAAGAAGAGATACAATTACACTACTAGTAGTACGTTGTTTTTAAATAGCAGCAAAAACCTGACTTGACAAACAAAGGTGTGCATTTCGAAGGGATAAAGTGAACAGTTTTAATTCAAAAAGAAATGCTAACATTGAAAAGTGCTTATAAATGTTTGCTTTTACTCAGATAGGGTTGTTCCTTAGGTATGGTGCACACCATACATAGTAAAGGTAATGTGTACTTTCTAACAACATTTCAAGCAAACACATCATGTTAACCAACCTCCCTGGTCCCACGCAATGAGCTCACAGAAGTCATGATGTGCACAGGTTGTATCCGGCGTTGTTTCCATTCTTGGTTTAATATTTCTGTTCTTTCCTGAATCTTCTGACGATTAGAATTAAACATGCTCTGGAAATAAAATAATGTTTTAAGAACCGAGAACCCACAAGCATTTGTAAAGTTATTTGGGTATCTAAAAACAATGCTCATCTGACTGTGAAAGACAGGGAAGGGATATAGCTCCATAGCAGAACATCTGCTTTGCGTGCAGAAGGTCTCAGATTCAAGCCCCTGCATTGTCAAGCAGGACTGGGAAAGTCTCCCATCTGAAACACTGGAGTTTGACTTCACTGTAGTTCAGTGGCAGAGCACATGCTTTGCACACAGAAGACCCCCGGTTCAGCCCTGACACCCACGGCCAATGATCAGACTCAGAATAAAGCAGCTTCTGATGACTATGCCATATGCATCTGACCAAAACTGCTAGAGGTTTCATTATTGTCCAGATATTTCAGGAGGCAAGGGTATTTTATCATCTACCTTAAGAGTGCTTAAACTGTGGTCCACAGTATATTTTCAAATGGTCTCTGACAATATAAAAAATGAAAGAAAACAACTAATATATTCTTCAAAAGCAAATAATGACAAAATGCTGGACTCCAGGAGCTTAAAACAAGATGCGCAGAACCGTGAGGTTTGCACTATTTGCACTGGGCAAGTTCCCAAGGTCCTCAAAACAATGATGCTTAAGAACTCTTGACCCGTACTGATTTTCAGACACACCTTTTCTCAAAAATAGTCCACTAGAATATTTTCATTGCATCTGACAAAATAAGAGGTAAACTAATTTAGGCATTCTATTATGGACAATCACAAGACTTGCTAAGCAGCATATAAAGATGGACCAAGAGCTATGCACATACAATACCATACTTCATTATGTCAATGCTATAGACAGCAAAACCAGGTGCGAACTAGTGTAATGTAGAGCTTAAGAACATGATTTATGAACTAGGAATCTCTCCAGACAGCTTTGGGCAACCATCTCTCGCAGCCCACACCCCTTGCAATATATGGGTAATATTAGCTTACCATCAGGGTTATTGTTTTAATATATTGATTAAAGAACCACATGTTCACACCTAGAGCATTGGACTGTCTACAACTTTGATTTCTGACCGCAGGCCCTCACACTGTACCAGATGCCACTCCATGTTCCCAGACTTCTAGGAGCAACTGGCAACAGGAGGGCTGACTGATGCTATGGGAAAGAGGTCCTGAAAAGTTACAGAGTACAGTTCTTTCCAAACAATATTAAAGTGAATAAACAGTTCAAAAAGATGAAAGCTGTTTTAATAAAGCATCACCTTTAGAAGGTACTTAAATTTGTGTTCAACAAATACAATATTTTAAATTAAATTTTGCAGGACACCACTCATTCTGCTTACTCCACTTGCATTATATGGCAATTATAATTCGGGGCTGGCCAATGAGCCCAAGATTTCCTTGGGGGTTGTGTTTTTCAAACAGCAGCCCTGTGTGCCACTTAGCAGATCCCTTCAGAAATTGACAACACTTTCAAAAGTAGTTTGCAATATGACATGGGTGTCCACTGTTCAAAGTCAGAAATCCCATTGGGCTCTTTAGAGTATAGTTGCTCTGTTGGAAAAATACAATTTCTGTACTGAGGGTGGTAAGATATTATGCACTTTGCATATATAAGTATAACTTTTTCTAATGCCAATGCAGTATATGAATCTTTCTAAAAGGGACAACAATACTGAATGGAAAACAGCTATTTATTTACTTATTTTTAAAATATCTAGACTGCCCTTTGCTCAAATGGATTCCAGGCAGTGCTGGATTTAGGGCTGTGCAGGCAGCTCCCCTGCACAGGGCACGGAGCCAAGGGGATGCAATAATAATAATAATAATAAATTGTCAATATTATCAATGTTTGAGGGATATTCTGTTGCATTAGAATTATAATGTATTTTTATTGTTGTACATTGTTGGTAATATTGTGCCCTGAGCAAGAATAACATTTGGTGTGTGCCCCCCCTTCCTTATTTTCACAGTAATTCCTGATTGAGACAATAAAAATACAAAACAAAACAGAGATACAAAGGCAGAACAGAGGCCATAACAACAATTTAAAATGCCCAAGGGAATAACTTTTTAAACCTGGTGTTCTAAAAAAATTGTAATGTCAGCACTGGTTAAGGCTCCCTAGAAGGGTATTCCAGAGTCAGGGTATCGTCAGAACTAAATAGATCACAACATGCATGAGCAATTGTTAAAACTCAACGAGGGACAGCCTCATTTTAATGCTGAATCCTCTCATGGTTGCCCTTTTATGAGAACCAATACAGGGTGAAAGTCAAAAGCAAAATATTTTACTACAAAACTACAGTATAAAAACAAATTCATACTGAAAAAGAGTCATCTTAATACCTTATTATTGGGATTAGGTGTCTTAGTTACCTTTACTTCATCTGCCCGTCTGAATCTCTTGAGTTGCCTAAGTCGCATATATTCTGATTTTACACGCTTCCTCCAGCAAATTGGTCCTTTCTCAGATTTCTTTCCGGTCTGACCCATGATTATCCCTGCAAGGAACAGAACCTAGATATATGATCAAACACAGTCAGGCCTACTAAGTGGCTGATATCTATTCTAACACCAAGGGTCTGTTTATGCATGCAACGGAGCCTATATCTGAAATGGGCTATAGCCCGTCTGCAGCACTCATTTCCAACATTACAGTGCTACTTTTTCAGCTGGAAAATTCAAATGATAGTATACTCCAGAGTCCTATCCTTAACCCTGCCTTAGTAGTAAAGAAGTCTAGGCTTTGCTGCCACTCCATTCTAATAGTATGGGTTCCACAAACCACAGAAGTATCAAGATATAATCCTTGACATTTAGGTTGAGGGTCAATGTGCGGCAGCTGTTTTCTGCTCCGTTCCTTAGATTCACCACTGCAAATCTTACAAATGTGGGTTGCGTGTTGATAAGAGATTGCAGTTTCTGGTCATGACAAATAACTCCAGCAATTCATTAGTCACAAATGCAGAGTGCTCACAAGGAGTGGGGAAAAGGAACCTGTTATTAGCAGAGTTATAATGAACATCAATCCTCACTCTTAAACATGAGATGATCTCAGTGCTAAGATAACTTAGCCTGGGCCTCCCAATTAGAAATCATTTTTAAGTTGTGTAGATAATTCTTTTACTATGATGAAGAAATGTTGATAGCTGCCATGGAAGCTTGTGTTAGAAAGAAAGGCACAACAGAAATTTACAAGGTTGCAGAGCTGAATAAGCCTTAATGCTTTTTAAGTTTAAATTATAGGAAATTTAAAATATTCGGATATATCAATTACACATACAAGGGCCTTTAGTATTTAGTATTTAGCTTGTAGTTGAGCAGGCCACTTTGCTAAAAAAAATTCATGCACTCTGCCAGAGAAAAAAGAATCTGAAGCCAGCTAAAAACTTAAGAGCTCAGCAGAAGCCCCAAACACAGGCCCATGACATTCACAGCAATGCTGCCATTGCCAGCCAATCCAAACACACCACCTAAAAGGAACACTTGCCTCACTCAAAACACACGTGGCCAACCATCAGCACACACAGAACTCATGCACATGGCTCTGCCAGCAGCGCAAGCACTCAATGATCCCCACATCAGACCAAGGAAACCTGGCACTTCACAGGGGCCAATGCAAAAACAACCCTTTACTGCAAACAAAATGCCTTATGCAAATGTGGACTTCTGCCTGGCTCCACAGCCTGCTCATAGGGGCATTCTGGCACCCTTGTTGCTATGCAGCATCAGACATGGCAGCACCACCTTCCCCTACCACAGAACCCTCCCCCCCCCCCCGCAGCGAGGAGAGCCCCACCGCAATGTCTCTGTGCAACTCTACCATAGTCACCACTGGCCACTCAGGTTCTGCCTCATAGCTGCTTTGGAGGCATCTGTGGTTACCCAGAGCAGTGTCAGTATGAGAACCAGCATTGGTGTGTGCTATGGGAGGGTGGCCAGAGAAGGCAGGCAGGCAGCCGGAGGGAGCCCAGCCACTATGTTCACAAAGGCTGCTGGGCCGATGGGAAGAATGCCTGCAAGGGGACCAAAGGAAGGGGCATTACTAATCCGGGTCCAGGGAACCATCCCTGTGCCCAACAAAGAAGCCCATAGGGGCTACCCCTGGAACACAGGAAGACATGCACGAAACTCACTTTCGCTGTTGGGGCTCTAAAGAAAAAGAGGAAAGGGATGGATGGGCAGACCAGGCAGGCAGCTTCCACACCCTCCACCACTTCCTCTGCCGGACCACCATGCTCACAGGTGCAGATGGGTCACCAGCATTCTGCTGACTGTCATACATTCTGGGTCAGCATGGGATTAACAGGAACTGGACAAAAAGACTGAAGGAGAAGAGGCATGACCACTATGCTTGAAGTAACCCCAGTATCCACCACCTGTGTTCCCCACTCCATTAGTGTGTCCCTTCTGTAAGGGTGCCAACACCACTGCCGTGCACTGGCTCATAAGACATGATAGGTGTGAGTGCCTTCTTGTTCAGTGCCTCCTGGAATGGCATGCCTGAACAAACTTGATCTCCCAAGCACACAGTGTTATTACATCACTCGAACATGCAATCCCCAATGGGGGGTGCCCAGGGTGCTATTCTTCTCAACAGCATTTGTGTACCATTTCCTGCTGCACTCCTTATCCAGGCCCCCATCACGAATGCACAAGACCACCTCGGGTTTAGCCACCACAATCTGGTACAAAAAAGGCCTATTCCTGAGGATGCCAGTTTCTCCCGTCCTCTGGAGAGGCATGGAGGCCCAAAGGCCCCTTCCTGGTATCTGGGACAGAACCAGTTCTGCTGTATCCTAGCCCCCTCCAATGGATCTCGGGTTTGGATGGCACAATAATTGGCATTGTTCTGCAAAACAGCAATTAATTCTGAATCTGATTATCGCATAAACCCAAAGAGCAGAAATATACAAATGAGTAAGTTTAAGAAAGAGAAAGTATATCAAACCAAAATGAAGGAAGTCAATTATGCTACATTCAGAAACTCTTGACTGCCCCAATAACTTAAAAAGGAACTAGACAATTACAAAGCTGTTATCTGCATGTATTTGGTATACAGCAGTCAATACTTAAGTCAGTTACAAAGACCTTCTCTAAAAAAGCAACAAATGGCTTGAACATTCTCACACTGAACCAAGACAAAACACAGCCCATGACTATCCCAGACATCATGCAAACCAAATCAAAAGGCTACAAGTCCAGCACAGATTCCAATCCTCTTATCTGTATCAGTCCCTTTTGACTAATTTAATTCCTATACATTTCATGTCCTGCAGCTTCTTCATCAAGTAAATACATTTTTGTGCCATAGGGAGCTTCACTGCATGCTCAAGAAAGAAAACACCATCTGCATGAATTTTCAGAGCACAGAAATTCTAGTACTGTATTACTTCTATAGAAGAAATAACTTCACTGTAAAAAACAAAAGGACAAGTTCCTCTACGGAACATTAGTTAACACTGCAGAACAGACTGCAAAGCTGCAACAACATTCACAACTTCTCAAAGTAAATATAAACATACTCTACTGAAAAACAGGCAGAGCTAATCTGCAGAGCAGATAAGATTTGAAATGGAGACGGTATTCCCATCACTTGCATCAAAGGGGGAAAAAGTTTCCTTTTCTTTGTTCTGCTCCTCCACCAAACTGTTGTGTTTCACACAAAAAATAGCAAGACGACAGACAGGGCTGTTATATACAAACTGTGATTTGTTTAGTTTTCCCAGACCCAGATGTTAAGCCTAAAAAGTCATCCCATGGCATTGGTATCATTTTATAAACAGGGTATCTGAAAACCAAGGATACGCACAAGGACCAGCTATGTTCTCAAATGTCTAAGGGACCACTGATTTCCTTCAGTGTCTCCTTCCAGTTCGCTGGCTCAAAGAAAGAAAGAAGTCTAAGGAACTGTCGCCATGCAGCTCCCATAGTGCCCCATCATCTGTTACCCCAGGGAAGTCTGCATAACCATCTTTTTGTTGCTTAGTCGTGTCCGACTCTTCGTGACCCCATGGACCAGAGCACGCCAGGCACTCCTGTTTTCCACTGCCTCCCGCAGTTTGGTCAAACTCATGTTGGTAGCTCCGAGGACAATTTCCAACCATCTCGTCTTCTGTCGTCCCCTTCTCCTTGTGCCCTCAATCTTTCCCAACATCAGGGTCATTTCCAGGGAGTCTTCTCTTCTCATGAGGTGGCCAAAGTCTTGGAGCCTCAGCTTCAAGATCTGTCCTTCCAGTGAGCACTCAGGGCTGATTTCCTTAAGAATGGATAGGGCAGAACCATCTTACCCTGAGCCAAATAAGAAGGGGCGGTTACATATTTTTTCCAAACAAGTTGCCTTTTCCATTCCATTGCAAAATTTTTTAAAAATGCTTATTATTGAAATAATCTTATGTAAACTGCCTTGTGAGGTCTACCTTAAATGTGGTATACACCGTATTTTTCGCTCCATAAGACACACTTTTTCCCTCCTAAAAAGTAAGGGGAAATGTGTGTGCATCTTATGGAGTGACTGCAGGCAGGAGGCTCTGCTCCCTTCTCCCTCCTCGGGGAAAAGCCCCCAAGAGCCGCACACACTCTCCACGGCTCTTTAAAGGGAGCGCGGCTCCTGGGGGAGCCTTAGCTGCGCGCAGCCTCTCCCGAGCAGGGGATGAAGGCTCCCCTTGCCCGGAGAGGCTGCGCACAGCTAAGCCAGAAGCCAGGACAGCGAGCGGGATCGCTGCGCTGCGATCCCACTGGCTGTTCTAGCTTCTAGCTCAGCTGCGTGAAGCCTTTGCAGGGGAGTGGGGAGCCTTCATCCCGCTCCCCTGCGGAGGCTTTGCGGGCTACCCCAGAAGCCAGAACAGCTAGAGGGAGCACTGCGCAGCGCTCCCTCTAGCTGTTCTAGCTTCGCGAGAAGCCGCTGCAGGGCACGGAGAGCCTTCATCCCGCTGCCCTGCGGAGGCTTCGTGCAGCTATCCCTGGCTTTTGCGGGAGGTGGGGGAAGGGAGAGAGCGTATGGCTCTATCCCTTCTCCCACCTCCCAGAAAAGCCCCCAAGAGCCGGGGGAAAGCCTGCAAGCGCCACACACACACTCCACGCAGCTAGTGAAAGGGAGCGCTGAGCAGAGCCTGGGATGCATACAGGCTTTGCTCAGTGCTCCCTTTAAAGAATACTTTTTTTTCTTGCATTCCCCCTCTAAAAACTGGGTGCATCCTATCCTCCGGTGCGTCTAATAGAGTGAAATTATTGTAAAAATAAAAATAAAATCTCAACAGGCAAAATGAGAGCACACTCAACTTGCGAAGTATTATTAAGAGGACCATAAAGCTCATGGTTATGTTGAGGGGTGGGGTTTGAAGAAAATGAACTAAACGGCAGCTCTAGTTGTTTAGGGCGTTTCTGCAGAATTTAAACTTCATTAGAATTGCATATAGAACATGGTGAACGTATTAGCCAGAAGCCACGCAAGCATCAATAATGTAAGTAAACTGACGCAGCGAGGTACACAATGTAAATGTCACTGTCCTCAACTCCATGTCCCTTTGATTACTACTACCAGGAGCATTTCATTCTAGTACAGTGGTTCTCCTTTCTTTCAACCAGACCACTTGAAAATTGGTGTCTTGGCAGACCACTTAATGGTTTTTCTGCCTGTTGTTTAGCATTTGTAATCTGCTGCACTAAATGCTCAACTTTTTTTTTTTTTAAAAAAGGATATGGAATTCAGCATGGTAAGAAAAAGTACAAATACAATTAAAGGCAATTTAAAAGCAATGGAAATGTTAAACATTCTTCAATGTTTGGTGTAATCTATGTCAGCTTGAGTCTTCAGTCGGAGTCAGCATTCATTCTGCCCATGCACTGACACTCTGCTCCTTAAGTGCCTTGTCAGCCTCTTTCCCCGGTTGGGACCATCCCCCATGTTGCTACCAATTGCAGCTTTGTCCCTCTGGGAAGACAAAAGGCACCTCGCCACCTCGGTCACGTTCTGCTCGTTCTGAGAACAATGGAGCACACCATTGCTCACCTGCACAGCTATCCTGCTCCACAGAGCTGGGGCCACATGCCACCTAAGTGTAGCTCACAGACCTTTGGTGGTCTGTGGACGCTTTGGAAACCCCCGTTCTAGGAAGCCAAGAGCTTTGCCTATTTTCCACTTGTCCTATCTAAGTTAGAGCACTTACTTGCAACATTTGCAGCAGACAATCCAATGGAAGTTTCTCATTCTCTGGCCCAACACTACGTATACCAAGCAGTGATTTCCAGGGGGTCCTCCATTCACACCCTATTAAAGCAGGATGCTCCTCACTTTATGCAATTTCACTGATGCATGCGGGGGCACAGCCCATTACCCCCGTGTAAGTGGGGGGCAATGCCTGTATATATTCAAATAACAATTAAAATAGACGGCGGTATAATAGTTACTACAGCAAAGCAACAATGCATTGAAGTCCCCATTCCTCTTCTTTTCTTAGCATTACAGCACATGGGATGCCAAATCTCCTTCTGGAGCTGAATTTCCTGCTGTTGAAGAGGCTAGGTGTCAGTCTCACACAAGCCAGGATGTCCTCCCTCGGTGGCTGCTACATACGTCTCTCACAGCCCCGGCACTGGTGGCAGATACAGGAGGTACGGGGCTGCAGTAAAAATGCTATGTGCCTCCTTCCCACTTCTCAGCTGTTCCAACAATTGTGATGTTGTGATTTGGCACTGTGCTGCTGGCAGATTTATATTCATCCGCCTTCCTAATGATCCCTCCTCATGCTTAGCATCTGCCCTTTTCACATTTTCATTGAGCTGCCCCCCTTCCCCCCCCCCCAAAAGACCCCTTTCTCGGCCCAGACACTGCAAGCCCCAATTTATGAGTGGAGAGGAATCATTGTATAACAACTTCTATAATAATTATAGGTGTGTGCAAGATTTAAAAAGAAAACCCAGCTAAAAATGTTATCTGAACCTGGTGACCTCATTTACATACAACCTCATTTAAAAAAAAGTTTAAGTAAAGATAAAAGATTAAGAAAGATGAGACAGTGGCCAAGGCAGGAGATGCAAATGATATATCTACGTGACAACTGCAACGGCAATGAGAAGGTTGGTGCCTTTTTAGTGACATACCAACTTTAGCAATAAAACCTCATCAGAGTAAAAGTTTTCAGTTTTAGATGTAGACTACAAAAGGTACCAGAAGTAATTTGAATTTTTTTCTAATGTAAGGAGTTGGTATGATAGGTGTTTGAAAGTTCTGCATATACTATGTTTGTTCTTTTCAAAAGGATCTTAAAGGCAACTGCTTTTTCTTGACAATATGCATGTTCAAAACTAACAGGGAAGGAGATGAACTGTCACGGTATTCCTTTAGGTCTCTATCTTGCCCATGCTTTGAGCAAATAAACAGTTACTGTGCTAATATGAATTTTGGATTTTTTTTCTTATGGGAGAACAGGGCTACCTTTAACATTTGTAAAATTATTTTTGTACACATACAGAAAGGTCTGTGTAAAGTTAAATCCTATACAATAAGCAAACAATGGAATGCTGGAAGATATATATGGCCTGAGATGCAATAATAAATAGAACTGGAGATCACATTATCATTGTATTTTACATGTACCCCATCTATCTCCAAAGAGATCATAGCCTTTGCCTTCTTTTCAAAACTAAATTCATTACAACTAAGTAAGAATAATGGCATAATGGTTAGTGTGTTGGACTAGGACATGGGAGACTAGGGTTCAAATCCCCACTCAGCCCTGCAGCTCACTGGGCGACATTGGCCCAGTCACCATCTCCTAGTCTAACCTACTTCACCAAGTTGTTGTGAGGATGAAATGGGGAGGAGAATCATGTGGACCACATTGAGGTCTTTGGAAGAAAACAGCGGTACATAAATGTAATAAATAAATAAATAAATAAATAAATAAATAAATAGTACACGAGCCTTTCCTTAACATTCTTAAAATAAGTGATCTGCATGTTAGCAATTGATACCCCTCAATTATTTATTTTAAACATAATAGGCTTTTATAAGAATATGAAGATAATTCTTTACCTACAATTGAGAACTGGGATAGCTCAGTCAGGAGAGCATGAGATTCTTAATCTCAGGGTTGTGGGTCTGAGCCCCACGTGGGCAAAAGATTCCTGCATTGCAGTGGGTTCGACTAGCTGACCCTTGGGGTCCCTTCCAATTTGTGCAATTCCATGATTCTATGAAGGTGAGTAGCTGAAAATATACAGCCGGCAGCTGCTACTTCTTTTTGGAAAGGGATGATAAAAGTGAAGGCTTTTCATAGTATGGGGTTACATAGAATATAGCTTCTTTCCTAATTAGATTCCAAATTAAAATAAACCACACACATTAATGACTGTGTAATTAGTAGATCTGCTTCATGTCCTGTCAGGCTTCAGGGACACAGCTTCCTTCCCCCACCTTTGGCCGTAGATAAGCAGGACAAAGTGAAAAGAGTCACTTACAATTTAAAGATTATTTAATGATCACAGCAAAAGAACAAAGCAGCCATTCTCAGAATGAAGATGTTCCCAATTAACGTTTCCACCAACTTCCCCCCTAGTTACTTCCGTGCCTTGCAACCTGATCTCGCAACCTCTGTGCTTTTTCTGTTATCTGCTCTACGTGACCTTGGACTGATAGACTGGACACTTTCCAGCGAGAGTCTGTTAGCTCTCTCTTCCAGTTCTTCTTCACCTTGCTGTTCACCCCCCCTCCCCGTTCGCCCCAACTTTTGTCTTCAGAACTATGCTCCTCTGCAAAACCACTGTTCTAAATCTAGATTGTTCCACTGCTCCTGGGCAGCTTCAGGATCCTGGTCAGGAGCAGGGGGAGGAAGAGGCTCTCACCATTCCTCATCAGAGCAGAACTCCTCAGCCTGGTCTCTGACATGTCTATGCCCTGGGTTGTAATAATGAAGACATTATCATTGCATCTGAAATAAGCAAGTTTCTGTAGCTATTTTAATAAATATATGGAATTGGCATACAGTGGTGGAAGCAGCTAGCAGCATTGCTCATAAGGAGAAGGAAACATACAGGAAACTACCAATATATGTGAGGATTACGTTCCAGGCCTCCCCGCGTGTAACCAAAATCATGTATATTGGGAGCACCCTGGAGGGGCAGCGGGGCTTGCACCACAGATGCATGGGGAATCTTCTTCCCTGTGCATCAGCTGAGCTGCTCAACAAGATCCACTGTCCCTCCGGCTCATGAGGAGACCCTCTCCAGAGCCCAAAGAGGATGTCCTCTTTGGGTTCTGGGAAGGGTCTCCTTGTGAGCCATGAGGACTCTCCAGGATGCTCCCCATTTCTGGTTTACACTTCTGGGTTCCTGGCACCGCATGGGTGTTCGGTAGCATGCAAATGGGGAGTTGCCTCACAATATGATAAACAGTCCCCTCACAATATGATAAAAATTGACTTTCCATATTCATTTCTTTGAACAGATTGAGGAATGTCCAAAACAGACACAAAGATAAAATGAAATGCTGTTTCATTAAAATTACAATTATAGGTCTTTTTGGAAATGACAACCAACAGTGTAGGTTAACTGAAGAACTCAAATCAAGATCCTTAGGTACCTTATTTTATTGCCCTCTGCTAAGTTCCTATTCATTTTCTAGTACAATTTCACTTGCTGGCCTTCCAGTCATGAGATGTGCAGATTTCAACCCAATAAATATGCAGAGAAACACAATGCCCTCTTCTTAGACTCTTGGCTCTTGAGATTATCCTTTCAATAACAGTGCTTGGGAGTACTGTTTCTTTGCATACTTATTGGGTTGAAATCTGCACATCTCATGACTGCAAGAACAACTATTGTCTAACATGCCATGCTGTCTTAATTTTGATAACCATTCTGGCTCACCTTAAATATTCAACCATTTGTATTGGTTTTCTTAAGAAAAAAGAACAAATAAAAAACCCTGCCTAATGGCCACCACATGTATGCTATGTTGAGTCAACCGACAAATGGGACCACCAGAGGCTGTATGTGGCTCGCACTGCAACACCATGCAGTCCAGACTATTGATTAACAGCAGCAATATCTAAATGCCAGACTTAACAACTAGTAACAGGGCCAAGCCAACAACTTCTCTCCCTTTCCTTTTAAGCTCCATTTTGCTCCTATTAGGCACAAGTTAGATCCTGATAATGGAACTCAATTGTTTTGAAATACTACACAGGTATGCTCCAAGAGAAACCCCTTTTTAAAAAAAATAAATAACTTTTATTAGGCTTTATAGAGAAAAATACAGAACTTAATAACATTGGGGTGGGGAAAAGAAAGGAATAAAGAGATTTTTTTAAAAAGAAATAGAAGAGAGGTTAAAAGAGAAAGAAAAGGAAATTTAGAAGACTAGGGACTTCTTTTTTTAAAGGAACTCGCTTAAAAGGCTCATTTTAAACAAGGTTTGTAGGATTTTAAAATATGACTAACACAGTTCTTAAAACTACTTTTAAAACTACCTACACACATACTCTTGGAATAAGCAGGATCATATTATTTTTACAAAAACTGTGTGATAAATTAATAGTTTCTGGGTCTTGTTCTCTCCACACCCCACTGGCCATTAAGTCCGTATTCCTTCCTCTCCCCCAATTCCAAACGGAAACACTTTATCCAAAAGCAACCAAGTCAAACTTTGAACTCTGCCACTTTGTCACATCAACTAACTAAACTATTGCTCTGCTTCAAGAGGGCCAGGTACTGCTACCTGGATTCTGATCCTAATCTTGAAGTTACTACCAAGAAGAATTTGAAAATATGGAAGAGAAAACAGGACGCAATTTCTGGGTGCTATGGATCTCGCTCCCCTTGCATACCAAAATGCACTGCAATGTACACGTTTTCAGTTTATTACAATAATAGCTTGCTGATTATTTAGAAAAAGGAAGCTCTGTTATTACATCAGCAAGTTTGAAAATATTTAGTGGATTATGAACACAGATGTTAGTCAAGCGCACATTAGGAATGTGCTACCATGCCCCGCAATACTCAGCAATATATAATTGTCAAAAACTTCCCCTAAATGAGAAACTGTGTTGTGAAATGAATGCAGTTGCCTCTTAGGCTTTCGAATGTATTCACAAAACTTGTGACTGCCAAATTCAAATGCAGTCTATCAGCCACAGATGGCAGCCTACAAGGGGCCCCCAAACTAAGGCCCGCGGGACTCGTTTATCCGGCCCATGGTGACCCCCACCGCCCGCTGCCACCGCTCGCTCTTACCGGCGCTGTGCTGTGTGGCTGCCCACTTCTGGGTTGGAGGAGCACCGGAAGTAGCTCCGCTGTGCTCCCCGGGTTTCGGCCTGCAGGCTGCTGTCCGCAAGCCTTGGGAGCCCGGTGGGAAGCGCCGGGCTCCCAAGGCTGGAGGATAGCTTCCTGAACAAAATTGCATATTGTCAAAAAATGTACTCTACCTGCACCTCTGAATGCTCTCCCAAGATGAGGGCAATGGCAGATTTTTTACATATTTGGCCAAGCTGAATTTGCACAAGTGAAACGTGTGTATGTTGCCAGTAAACAGTATATACTGGAAATATATCAGATGACAGAAAGTCACAGCCAATTAGGCATACTCTATAAACGTGCATCAAACTAAACATCCTCCTTGTGACTTTTCCACAATGAGTAACAGTGGCACTAGGACACAGTTAAGCTGGCTTCTCTCAAAATTAGTGTTGCTGCCTAAGAAAAGTAATGTCTATCTTCACAATGTGGTATCTTTAAAAACCACAAAGAAAGACAGTTGGACATGCTATTTCCTTTTAAGTATCATGCTCATTTTGTTCAATTCATTAGCCTACCCATTTTAAAAGCATCAAATTGTTATACCCACTAAATATACCGGGGAGAGAGAGAAAATTATTTTTATATTGCGCAAGAATAAGCTTTGTGGGAACATATTAAAGTGGGCTAGAAAGTGATACCAGTTTAATAAAGCTTGAAATGTTTGTTAATTGGTTGACCAACCAAAAATCTTCTGATTATTCCTGATCAACTTGGCAGCACATTTTTTAAAAGAAACTGATAATACAACAATACACCTGTCAACTCTGAAGTAACCGAGTTCAATTAGGCCTACTCCTTAGCAAGTAATGCAGAGCTTTCCAAACTTTTCATGTTGGTGACACACTTTTAGGACATGCATCATTTCTTGACACAGTAATTCAGTTTTACTAGCAAACCACAGGTTAAACTAACACCTTTCCAGCCCTGAGAGGAGCAGGGGGTGGGGCATTCGCGCAACACACCTACACACTGCAGCCAAGTGTGTCATGACACACAGTTTGGAAAGCTCTGAAATAATGTATGCCTAGGACTCCAGTCTGATTTCTATTTCATATAAAGCTTACAAAAACCGCTGATGGCAGCTAGCTTCTTAGAATAGGAATTCTTCCTTACCCTACAGCAATAAATTTTTGCTTTATTTATTAAATTTCTGTATCACCCTTCATCTGAGGATCACAGGTTGGTTTACAATATAAAAACACAAGAATACTAACATCGTAACAAACAAAAACAACCACTCCCCCCTCTACACATGGTTATTTATTAATTAAAATACTTCTGAGATGGTACCTACTGCGACATATACAGGCATTATCTAAAAGCAAATGTTTTCCTTTCCATGTTGCTCATTCATTTGCAGACATAAAATCCATCCATTGTTTGTTTAATCAAGTGACACCTTCAAACACAGTTGCAGCCATCAGATGAATGTCAGGACTTCCACTGATGGAAATTCTAGTGAAAGCCCACAATGGGCTACACTGTATTTTCAGGCTTCACACCAGCCACAAAAATTAAGAACTACCACTGCCATCAGCAGGACTGGATCTGCTTAAATCCATCCTCCGGGTTAACAAAATTGTGGATTACTTTAAAGCAAGCATTATATTAATCTTTTCTACCAATACCAGTCACACAAAAGACTTGCAGCACAATCCTATGCATGTCTATTTTGAAGTACACATGTACAGGAATTCTGCTTCGATACGCAAGGCTTTTCAATTTTGGAAACAGTAGCGGCAACAACTTATTCAAAATTCTTCCACCGGCATCACCCATCATGCTTCTGGTAAAGTGGGAAAGCACCTTCGATTCAAAAGGCTGAGGCGTCCTGGGGTGCTCTGGTGCGGGGGCGCTACTGAGGGGAATCAGAGGCGGGGTTTGCACTTACTGGATTCCCCCCAGAAAAGGTAAATCCCGATTATAGCGATTAGCATTTTGAGACTGAAAAGCAGCATGTCTGAGGAGCAGCCCAGCGCACGGCGAATGCATGGAAGCCCCCCTTGCTCCGGGGTCCGCCAGGTGCGAGGAGGGTCCCCTCCCTCACCCCACCCCCCGACGCCCAATGAAGCAGGCAAGGGCGCGGCGGCGGCGGCAGGGACGCCTCGCCCGGAGCCGGGCTTCCCGCTCGGCAGCTTCCTCGGGCGCGCGGAGGCGGCGCCCATTCAAACAAAGGACAGTTCGGCGCCCGAGCCCAGCGCCGCCGCGTCCCGGGCTGGGAGGAAGCGCCCCGGCCCCCCCCCGCCCCGGGAGGGAAGGAGGCTCCGGCCCCCCCCCCGCCCGGCGCCCCCTCCCTACCTGCTGCTCCCCGAAGAAGAGGCGGCGCCCCGACCCCCCCCCCCCGCCCGTGGCAGTTGCAGGGGGAGGGGCGCTCTCTCCCGGAGGGCAGGCCCCGCCCCCCGCGCCCCCTCAGGCGCCCGCCCGCCCGCCCGCCCGCCGCTCACCCTCGCGCCCTCTCCCGCCTCCGCCGGCCTCGCTCTCTCCCTCGGGCGCCCTCTCTCCGCCCGCGTCTCCGCGCGCCTTCTCCCTCCGCCTCCTCCTCCTCCCGCTCAGAACAAGAGCGCGGGCGGCAAACTCGGCGGCGGCGGCGGCGGCCCAATGGGCAGCGCGCTCCTTGGCGAGGGCCTGCCGGCGCCCCGATTGGACGGGCCCGCCCGCGCGCGCGCCGCGCAACCCACCAACCGGCGGCCGCGGGAGGCGGGGCCAGGGCCTGCTCGGCCCCCCACGTGCGGGCGGGAAAGGGCGGCGGGAGAAGCTCTTTGTTCTCGCGCGCGGGGAGGGGAGAGTTCCCCGCCCCGCCCCCTCCGCCTTGCTGCGCGCCCGCGTGTCTCGCGGGAGCCCCTCTCGCCCCCCTCCCTCTCCTCCGTCGGGAGGCGCGCAGCCGTCAACGGCTCTCCGGCGGCTCCGCCACAGAGTAGGCGGGGGGGGGGGAGGGGTCCGTCGGCTCGCTCTCTGGCGGCGCCGGGCAGCGGCCGAGAGCCTTGAGGGGGGCTTCCGCCGGGGTCTCTGCCCCGAGGAGCTTGCCCCCCCAGTTCAGTGGCATTACTCCCGTGGAAAGAAGCGGGCATAGGACGGCAGCACTTGGGGCAACCACCTCTCTCTTCCTCACAAGTAAGCCCAAGTTTTTGAACTTGTGCATTCTACCATTCCTGCATCCATTCAGACCATGTGTAGACACAAAAAACCCTGTCGAAGTTGCGCCGCAACATTGGGGCAAAGGCGAATGAACGCCGCCAGCGAAGTCTTTCCTCAGCAAGCAGGTGATGCGGGCGAAGTTATTGCAGGGGAGGGGAACCTAACAGATCCCAGGAATCCCTCTGCTTTGAGTGACTCCGTCATGGGCCATGGGCGCTGGTAATCATAAAAGTAATAACAAAGGAAGATTCGAGGGTAGCCATCAGGAACATGGGGAGAAGCGAGTGTCATGACGAGGGCGGTGGAAGTAGCTGCCTTTGGTTGAAGCTTCGTGAGATAAGCCAGAGATAAGGGCTGGGGGGGGGGGGCTCCAGGGAGAGGGTTCTGGCGTAAGGGTGCCAAGGAGATGTGCCTAGAATTATTCAAGACAGCAGCTATGAGAAAGTGTTTGGGGTACATATGGATGCTTTTGAAGTTGTTTACAGGAACATTTGCTTTGACAACAGATTTGTACATATGCATGATTTTATACATAGTGACAGAAGTAACATATTACCAGGCGACATGCCTAGTTTTCTCACTTGCTTCCAGTTGTGGAAAGTGATTTTTTTTCACAGAACTCAGGCAAATGACATGCAAAGCCTCCCTGAAGTTACCTCTAAGGGTGCTCCTAGCACCTGTCTTCATGGAAAGTTATTCCCCTTCTAAATAGGTATTAGCCATAATTTAGAGCAGACTAAATGTTTCCGGTACTTGGGGTTGTTGCTTCACCGCACAAAGCCTTGGAGCTTCCACTGGCAGATTAGCTGTCAGAAGGTGGAGATGAGCAAACTTGCAGTATGCTCTGCCCCCCCCCCCCCCAAAATAGAGGTCAGTATGTTCCATCAGCTATAAGAGTTTTTAATGCAAAATCTGATTCCCAACTCCTAAATGCTGCAAATGTCTGGTACTGTGGTTCATTTCCAAAGCTAGACAGGTTCCAGGCAAAGTTATTTCGGTCCCTATTTCAGGTCCCAAATTGTGTTCCTGATTCAGTTCTGTTTCTGGAAACTGATGAATGACTTCTTTCCATCCAAGTGTGGTGGGCTGTTTTGAAATACAGTCGTACTTTGGTTTTCAAACAGAATGCGTTCCGGAAGTCCATTCAACTTCCGAAATATTCAGAAACCAAGGCTTGGCTTCCGATTGGCCGCAGGAGCATCCGGCAGCCAATCGGAAGCCGCACCAGACATTCAGCTTCTGAGGCAAAGTTTGCAAACTGGAACGCCTACTTCCGGGCTTGCGGTGTTTGAGTTCCAAGTTGTTTATGAACTAAGCTGTTCAAAAGCCAAGGTACCACTGTACAGTCATACCTTGGTTCTTGAACGCCTTGGTGCTCGTACATTTTAGCTCCCGAACGCTGAAAACCCAGAAGTAAGTTTTTGAATGTTTTTCGGAAGCCAAACATCCGATGCGGCTTCCACTTGAGTGCAGGAAGCTCCTGCAGCCAATTGGAAGCTGTGCCTTGGTTTTCGATTGTTTTGGAAGTCAAACGGACTTCCAGAATGGATTACGTTCAAGAACCAAGGTACAGCTGAACTGATTAAAGATGTCAGTTTCGGCCTGGATAAGGGATTACTGGGACATTTATCCAATGAGGGGTTTATCAGCCCTTGGTCGAAAAGTATGGCCAGAAAGCCTCCTCAACTGTGCTCTCACCGTCTTTTTTATCGCATTTGGGTTATGATATAGATAGCCCTTAAATCCTTGAGGCAGAGGCTGTGGCAGATATTGCATACAGCGATCTTCATTCTTGATCATATGTAACCTGAGGACCATTTGCATCCAGAATTCACTATGGGCGTGTTTTCTGTTTACCCTCATATCTTACGAATTTGTTAGTACCAAAGCTAGATTAAATGTATTCCCATCTGAAGTTGTAAATGGCAGACTGACTGGTATACCTTACCAGAATAGACTCTGTTTATGTTCTCAGGCTGTTGATTGCATGAAACATTTTTTACCACACTGTGGACTGTATAAACAAGCTAAAAAGGTAAAGGTAAAGGACCCCTGACAGCTAAGTCCAGTTGCGAACGACTTTGGGGTTGTGGCGCTGATCTTGCTTTACTGGCTGAGGGAGCCAACGTTTGTCCGCAGACAGTTTTTCTGGGTCATGTGGCCAGCATGACTAAGCCACTTCTGGCGAAACCGGAGCAGATCACAGAAACACCATTTACCTTCCCGCCAGAGTGGTACCTATTTATCTACTTGCACTTTGAGGTGCTTTCGAACTGCTAGGTTGGCCAGAGCTGGGACCGAGCAACAGGAGCTCACCCCGTTGCGGGGATTCGAACCACTGACCTTCTGATTGACCACAGAGCCACCCGTGTCCCTATAAACAAGCTAGGAACCAATTAATTAAGCCCTCATTGGTAAATTTACCTGGAAACTCTGATATCTTTTATCCCAATTATCTCCTTTTTTATAATATATTTTTATTAAAGATCTCTTGGTTTACAAAAGTGTGTGCAATGTTTCTTTTTTCAAGCTACGTTTTCTGCAGATCAGGTTCATTTGTTGAGACATTAGTGTTACATTAGGAAGCAAAGGGGGAAAGAGGTGGAGGGGGGAATGGTGAGTGGGTGGCAATGCTTCTATTCTACGTAGTGTATGTGTGGGGTTTTGTGTCAGCGTCACTTGTGTGGGTTCTCTTTATTATCCGCTTGTATTTCTTTGGTGGTGAGAGAGGTTTGGGGGTGGCTTAAGGTGTGGTTGGTTGTCTTTGATTGGCTGTAGAGAAATTTGTTTTCATGTGTGAATGGGGGGGGTGTTTTTGGATTTTTTTTGGATCAGGTTAGCCAGATTGATTCACATGCTGTTGGCAGGTTCTTGTTTTGTTGGGCTGTGTATGTGATGTAATATGCTCCCATGTTTGGGATTCCCCATCCTCCTTCTGAGGCGGGGCGGTCCAGGTATTTGGGGCTTATTCTTGGTTTTTTGTGTGAGAAGATAAATAAATGTAATTTTTTCTGCCATTTGCAAAGTTGGGCTGGGATAATCCAGATTTGGGGGGGGGGGTTGGAATAGGTAGGTTAATTTTGGGAGGATGATCATTTTGATCATGGATATCTTGTCTGAGAGAGTGAAGTTGGTGTTGTTCCATCTCCTCAGGTCTTTGTTGATTTGTCACCACAAGGGGTTGTAGTTGTGGAGGTATAATTTGTTGAGGTTTCTGGTTTTTTGTACCGCTAGATATCTGAACTTGGTGCGGCAAAGTTTTATCTTGGTGATGTTGGAGAATTCTTTTTGGGTATGAGGGTGGGTGTTGAAGCACATAGCCTCAGACTTTGCAAAATTTACCTGTAGGCCTGACACCACTGCAAATGTGTTGAGTTCTCTGATTAGGGAGGTTGCTGTGTTTATGGGGTCTGATGTTGTGACCATTAGGTCGTCTCCCAAGAGCCCTAATTTATAGGTTCTGCCTTTTATTTCCACTCCCTTGATGTCTGTGGCTGCTCATATTCAGATTGCTAAGGGTTCCAGAGTCAGGGTGAAAAGGAAGGGAGATAGTGGGCATCCTTGTTTTGCGCCTCTTTGGATTGCCATGGTATATTTGTTTGAGGGTTGTAAGAAGTTGTAAGAAGTTGGGACCAAATTTTATATTAGTTAGTACTGCTAGTAGGTATTTCCACTCTAAGCAATCAAAAGCTTTGAGGATGTCTAGGGACATAATTGTCAGTGGGAGTTTAGTTACCTTGCAATCAGATTTAGTAGTTTCCTGTTGGGGTCTGTTATATTGCGACCTGGGATGATGCCAGTCTGGTCTCAGGCTATTTTGTGTAGGAAATTTTTTAGGTGGTTGGCCAAGATTGATGTGAATATCTTGTAGTCTTGGTTTATTAATAAGATTGGGCGGTATGATTCTACTTTGATGCTGTCTTTCAGTGGTTTGGGGATGGAGGCTATCTTGGAGAAGGTCCAAGGACTGAAGTGGGTATCGCTCAGGAGTTTGCTTCCTTTGGGTGGATTGTGTACTTCTTTGTAGGAAGGCCATGTGTGGTTTCATGGTGTTTACATCCAAGGCGATACGTTTTCTTTTGATAGGATTTCCCAACACCCTCACATTTAATATAATTGCTTTTCAGCTAGCCATCTTGCTTATCTACTTTGTAGGATGATTCCCTGCCAACCCATCTGGGTTGCCCTGTGTCTCTCACGTTGTATTGTCTGTCAAACCTATTAAGGTGTGCTGACTTAGAGTGTAGTGGGTGGGGGAGGAGGGGGATTAGGATTAGATTTGGGTTAAAGAGTGTGGGGTAGATTACAGAAGTAGCCTATATGTAGTCATATAGGTGTTTATTTGGGGTATCTTGGACCATCTGACATCTAGCCGGTTCATCCTGGGTCTCAGCTGGCATGGAGGGCCCTGTTTAAAAACAGACCATCTTCCCTGTGAGATGGTGTTAAGCGTCTTTGTGACGCCTGTGTTGGGTATAAGTTTATAAGCAATGTTGTCAGTGTTATTAACAACATCATTGGTATGTTGGGGTAGGAATATGGGTGTTGGCACTCTCTGGAGCCACCATTGTGCTGCTTGTATGTCAGATTTTAGCCTGTTTGTGGATTGTTTTATTGAGGTTGGGGTTATTATTTTACTTGGTGTGGGTTTCTTTCTTTGTTTTCCCTTTCTTTTACCTGCTTATTTTGTTTGTTGCCTTTGTGTGATGAAGGAGATGGAGAGGTTGGTGTATGTGTCTATTTTTGTATGTGTGGCCCTTTTTTGTTATGGGTGGAGTCCTTGGAGCAGGGGGGGTGCTGAGAGTGTGGGTTGTTGGGGTAGTTGGGGAATGGGGAGTGTGATTTGATGTTGTCTGGGTTGGTGTTGGGGTGGCCAAGTACTTATTTGAAGATAAGCAAAATGATATAACCCTGGGTGTGGCAAAATTTCTCTCGAAGGTAGTAAGAATTAGAAATCAACATGTCTTGGAGAAATCACAGTGACTGCCTAGTAATGTATTTTCTGTATTTCTGCTGTACTTTGCTTTTAAAATTGATTTTGCGGGTCTTTGGGCTGTAATAAAGAAGGTATGTAAATAATGTATATGTGTGAATAAATATCTACACCTATGGGCAGTGTTTTTTTCTGGGGGGGACGCAGGGGTATGCATTTTGTGAATCTAAGTTTGGCCTCATTGAGAGGCAGTATTTCAATATGAGTAGGGAAATGAGAGTACCCCTAAACATTTTTAAAGAAAAAAGCACTACCTACTGCTACTGTTCCATTCTTTAAAAACAGTCTCAGGAAATAAAAGATGACTTGATGAGGATTTGATACATTCATTTCACACGGTTACCCCATAAAAATGAATGATCAAACAGTGGCAATGTTAGTGTTGAAGCACCCTCAAAGTCCAAGGATCTTCTAGAAGGAAAGCAAGGTTTGTATGAGCAAGCATTTAATGGTAGGATAAGCAGCTGATTATTTTAACAGCGTAGATATAGATATAGATATCATATGCTGATCTTGTAAGAGGATTTTAATACGACCTCCCAGGGTGGGTTCTTATGGATAGATTAGTAATGTAAATAAATGTTTTTGATCGACTTTAGAGCCAGTCTTACCGTTAGTCAGGGGAAGATCCATCTTCGGTGTCACTTTTGGGGGGAAAGGGCTTGGAAATGGAAAGTTATGAGAAACGGTAGAGGGACTTCGGTATGTTTAGCCTGGAAAAGAGGAGATTGAGACATGGAAGCTGCCCCGCCCCAGCAAGTAAATAAATAAATAAAAATATTTAACTAGCTGACCAATTGCATCACAGATAACTCCCCCCCCCAGCATAAAGCCCGTCCCCCCAAAATAAATCCTCGCTATGCCCATGGACTGAGAGGAGATTTGATAGCCATCTTCCAATATGTAAAGGGCTGTCACATGGAAGATGGAGCATGCTTGTTTTTTCCTCCAGAGGGTAGGACCCAAACCAATGGATTCAAGTCACAAGAAAGAGTCCTCAAAGTGGGTCAAGCTGAAAAGTGTGCATGTTTGCGTGCAGATCATTTCAAAGTCAGTGTGAGGCCTCCAAGTCCCTGCTGACTGGCAATGGCATCTGAAACATGAGGGGAAATGCAGGTCTCAGCTTGGGAGGAGAGAGCCACTCCCACTCAGGTACACGTGGCACAATGGCTGGCAGCATTCCAGCCAGGACCAGAAGGGGGCTGGCCCCTTCCCCAAGGCCCCTTTTCCTAATTCATAGGAAGAGAGCACAGGAGCAGTCACAAGGGCAGGAGAGGTCCCATCTGCAGGACTGACCCAAGATGTTTTGCTGATTGGCAGACAGAAGCCAACAAGACTTAACAGCTCAATCTTCACTGGCAAAGGGGTATCATCCTGCAACAATCCTGAGGGCAGCAGCACACGTCACACATAGTTCTGTTCTGCAGCAGGGAGGAATGGCTGGGCAAAAGGAGTAGCTGTTATCAGTGACCCCATTGAACACACCCCAGCATCTGCCAACTAATGTGGTTATCTTCCTCTGCCTCCCAAGAGCACAGCCCTCTGGGAAATCTCATCCAGGGAGCACAATTAGACAAATACTCTGCCTTTACCACCCCAGCATAGGCAGCATCCTTTGAGGTGTCCTGTCTTCCAACATGCACTGTCAGCTGACTCACCCTCCCATTGGGATATAGGAATAGATGCATGCTGCATTACAGACAACGTAATACAGTGAAGTACCGTATTTTTCACTCTATAGGACGTACTTTTCCCCCTCCAAAAATTAAGGGGAAATGCGTGTGTGTGTCCTATGGAGCGAATGCAGGCTCCTTGGCTTCAGCGATAGCAACGCGAAGCCTCCGAAGCGCAGAGGGAGCGCTCCCTCCACGCTCCGGAGGCTTCGCGTTGCTTTTGCTGAAGCCTGGAGAGCGAGAGGCATTGGTGTGCACCAACCCCTCTCGCTCTCCAGGCTTCAGGGAGAGCCCCCTGAAGCCTTCGGAGCGCAGCACGAGTTCCCACTGCATTCTGGAGGCTTCAGGTTCCTTTCGCTGAAGCCGGGACAGTCTTGCTCTCCTGGCTTCAGCGAAAGGAACCCGAAGCCTGAGGAGTGCAGCGGGAACTTGCGCTGCGCTCAGAAGGCTTCAGGGATAGCCGCGCGCAGCCCCTCCAGCAGGGAGAGGCTGCACACGGCTATGGCTTCTTTAGCCCCGCGCAGCCTCTTTTAGAGGGGGGGAAATAAGATTTTTTTTCTTGATTTCCCCCTCTAAAAACTAGGTGCGCCCTATGGAGCGAAAAATACGGTAACTGGCACAAGCTTACTGTTTCTTGTTTTCAGTGTATATTTCGTTGTGGTGGTTGTTTTTCATTCAAAGCAAAGACAGTCACCACTTCTCTACAAATCAACTATCTGAGCCTGATTCTGGCTCTTCCTTTTGACAGAGACTCCCCCTTGAAGAGCAAAGCAAGAGGGGGGGTTGGTGTCTAGTATTTACAGCTAAAGGCAGCAAAGCTAATTCAAGCAAGTGTTGACAGTATTAAGCTATCTGAACCATTGATCTTAAACAATACTCTGTATGCTAGTTTACATGCTCTTTAAATGCTAGTTTATTGAATACAGTCATACCTCTTGTTGTGTTTGCTTCACGTTGTAGCTTTTCGGATTGCGAATACGGCAAACCCAGAAGTGTATACTTCCGGGTTTTGCCCTGCACGCACAGAAGCATTCTACACACTTCGTGCATGCGCAGAACACTCTGTTGCTCTCTGTGCTTGCGCAGAAGCGCTGCTCTAGTTGTAGACTTTTCAGGGTGCGAACGGCACCCCGGAACGGATCATGTCTGCAACTAGAGGTACCACTATAATGTCAATTCTGCCCATTCTCACTTGGAAATAAGCTCCATGTAAATCTGTGGCGCATCTGCATGTGTACCAGGCCTGAAAGTGTAATAAATAAACTACTCCATTGATGACATTAAAAATTAAATATTTACTTTTTGTAATATCTCTTAACATTCTGATCCATGTTTACTCAGAAATATGTGCCTTTGAGTTCAGTGAGGTTTACTTTCTAGTTAGTTGTACATAGGATTGCAGACTTAGGACAGAGCTTAGGATATTATGTGTACTCCATTATGTTTTTCCAC
The DNA here is from genome assembly GCF_964270895.1 of Podarcis filfolensis. Classification (NCBI taxonomy): domain Eukaryota; kingdom Metazoa; phylum Chordata; class Lepidosauria; order Squamata; family Lacertidae; genus Podarcis; species Podarcis filfolensis. Next base: position 1,017,686 of record NC_139614.1, on the reverse strand, counting down.
AATCCTGTGAATGTCTGTTCAGAAGTAAGTCCCACTGAGATCAGTACAATGACCTGCACTGGTTGCAGCCTCAAATTTATTTTTGTTTTCTACAGTGTAGCCATGAAGGCTGCAGCCTAGAGCAGAAGATAGGGGTTTGGGACAGAGTTAAGAAGCCAATCTCTCCATCTTCTGGTACCCATGTCTGTTTCCTTGCAGAATAAAAGAGGAAAAATGGAATGAGGGGAAAGGGTTAAAAAGTCCCATTGGTCTTTCCATTGGACTTGCTGCCTCAGTAGCCATGCTGCACAATGGTGGGGAATCTGAAAAAAAAGAAAAAAAGAATATACATACACCATGTAGTTTTGCAGCGAGACTGTTCATTCAAGTCACATACAATGTCTCCATCTTTGTTAAGGCCAGTTTGAACATGGCCTTTGAACTCTATGATTCTATGGCCATCATGTGAATACAGCACCGCTTCTACATGGCTCTATGTAGTACGTAGTTATAACTTTTGAAAACTACTCTGTGCATGAGCTTGCCTACTTGCATGGAGTTGCTTGCTACACAATTGCTAATATGTGATACTGAGTTGTATGTTTCCTGTACAAAGTGGTTTTAATTCAGTGGAGTTTGCATTGGTCCAGCTCTTTAAGGATTAACATAGCTTGATCTACCACCCTCTGATGATAACACATGGCTTTTAGATTGACTTCAACTGCCATTGGATTGATGAAATAGTCACAAAATATATATGACACACTTTTAGGCCCAATCTACCATTTGGGAAACACTTGTTTCAAAACTCCTGATTAATGGCTTCTAAAATCAATCATAAATATATGGAAAGATGGTGCTATAACATTCATTTCAATTATTTATTGTCCATTCTTTATATTTTTAAAGGCTGTGGCTGCTGTGGTGGCAGCAGCAGTATTACTAGTCACATCAATTTAACAAATTAACTCATTAGTTATCTTTCTGTCCCTTTTTACAGCAGAACTCTCACAAAGCAATGTACAGAAAGAAAAACAATAGACTACAGTGGTACCTTGGTTACATACGCTTCAGGTTACAGACTCCGCTAACCCAGAAATAGTGCTTCAGGATGAGTACAGAAATCGTACTCCGGCGGCACGGCAGCAGCAGGAGGCCCCATTAGCTAAAGTGGTGCTTCAGGTTAAGAACAGTTTCAGGTTAAGTACGGACCTCCGGAACGAATTAAGTACTTAACCCGAGGTACCACTGTATATGGTAGATCAGTGGTTCCCAGTTGGTGGTCCATGAACCCCAGGGGGTCCACGTAACCCACTCAGAGGGACTGTGGCACCAGTCACATAACAAAAACTACCATAGATATATCAAAAATGTTAAGTAAAGGATCCATGACTTGGCTTTTGAAAAACGGGGTCTGCAGCTAATTGGGAACCACTGTAGTAGAATATGAAGAACTGAGTAGATACAGACAAATAGATGCATGAGATAAACTGAATTAGAACATATAACTCTCCTAAAGCAAGGACATAGTGGTTTTTTTTAAGTATTTAAGGCTTTCTTGAATGCCATAACTAAAGAGACTCAGCAGATGTCCACAACTGCGAAATCACCACCAAGAAGGCCCTGTCTCATGCGATTGCCAGCCTAACCAATTTCACAAGTAGGCACGCAAGCAGAAGGACCTCCAACATGGTTCTTAGATTATGAGCAGGTGCAGACAGTCCTTTAAGGAACCAATCCCCAAACACAGTCTTAAATGTTAATACAACCACTTTGAATTTAGCTCAGAAAGACACTGGTAGCTAGGGCAATTGGCACAGAAGTGAGGCGAAATGTTTAGACTTTCTGGTCCCTATTTGGATTCAGGGGTCTCATTTTGCACTAATTGACATTTGCAGGCCATCTATATCCTCCACATTCACTGCATTGCATTGCAGTACAGGCATCCCTACAACTTATGCAGGGGTTATATTCTGGGGGCCCCACACACATAAGTGAAATCACATAAAGTGGGGGGCACCATCTAAACACCCTTTAAACCCCCTCTCTGCTGCTCTCTCTTCAATCTATTAATGTATCAAAAAATATCCACAACTATAATTGAAGCTGGGGCTGGCAGGAAGCTGGAGGATACATGGGAAAGCGGCTGCTGTGCTGCCCCGCAGATCAGCTGTTAGGCAGGGAGGCTGAGCAGCGTAAACAAAGCCCTGTTGTCTCTTCAGGGCTTCCTCCGCCCTCACTGACATCCTCTTCGTGCTCTGCGGAGGGTTTCCTTGCGAGCCATGAGGACTCTCCAGCTGTCTCCTGCCATTTCTGGTTATGAATTTTATCCATGGTTGCGCAGGAGTTGATCGCATGGAAGTGGGGGGATGCCAGTAATCCAGTTTGGAAACAATAGAGCCAAGAAGTGTCATCTGTATCATTCTTGTAGGATTTCAACTTTTTGAACAACATCTGTTCATAATGAACAAATAACACGAGAACAATGCCAGTTATTTCTAGATCACAGGTGTCCCCTCCATCCAATTCGGCACAGATGCCATAAAACAGCATAGCCAGTGGGAATTAGTATAGAGAAGAATAGAAAGTCCAGGCCTGCCCATAGCATAAAATCAAGTCTTGTTCCTAACTGCCGCTCCTGTCTTTGACTGTTGTGTCAACAGACAAGAAGCAAAAACCTCCCATAGTGAAAGCTATATATACTGTAGTGCACACTAGAGTAGCAGCCCTAGTAGAACGAGATTTTCCTGAACTTGACCCTGGAGGAAGATTTGTTCACTTGCACAGGCAGTGGTGAGTGCACTCCCCAAGTGGCTCTCCTGCTCGAGTCATGCAGTTTTTGTACATAGCGTAACACAACCTTTTGAAAGTTTACTCTGAATTAAGTCCCACTCAGTAGAATTCAGTCCCAAGTAAGCATGCATCAGATTACAATTTAAGTATTGCTGGAGCAGATATGTGTTCCACAATGAAAAGGAATAGTTCAAACCTACTTGACTAATTATGCAACCAAATTATACTCTGAGTCACACTGGTGTGCGCTCAGAAGACTGGGAGAGGCAGTTGCTGATCTCTCAAAACAGATCTCATGCTACAAGCAAAATTCGCCATGTGCTGTGTGTGTCAGACAGTGCCTAAGCACCACTTAAAACCCACTTAATTTAGAAAAAAATAACTCCATGATATTTCAGTTATTTATTTTTCATAGTGCAGTGTTTGGAAACAAGGGCTTACTCCTGACTCTTTGCACATTTGTAACTCTGTTGATTTGTCTGGCATTACTCCCAGTTTCTCTTGAGAGTTCGGAATCAAACCCAGCAAGTACAGATGAATTCAGTGGAGTGAATTAATCAGGGGCTAATTATGTAAATAAGCTACTGTGCTATTATGTGTTTCTGTGATCATTTTTATGCATCAGTGAATGACTGTGTGGCTTATTCAACATACCATACACTTGTGTGGTCCTCCCGTCCTTTTCAGAGAATGAGGAACAAATTATTACCCCTCATATTTGTATCCAGCCCTTTCTCTAAAACTCAGAACAACATACATTGTTGTTATTCCATGTTGTTATCACACTAGCTCAACAAGGTACATTGTATGACTGAACAGATATTTTAATTCTGACCTCCATGGTACAAGCACAACACCTGAGCCACTCCACCAGTGACAAAGTATTTACAGTACTCCTGAAATATGTAAAATTATCACCAAATTTACAATTCTAAGCCTATTTACTTATGCTTCAGTCTCATTCAAATCAAAGTGACAATTCTCAGTAAAAGTATGTCAAATAGAGATGCAGAACTGGCCCTACTTTAGGACAACAGTGAACACAATTGACTATAATACTTGGGGTCCTGCTTCATTCATTTAGCTATACAGTACAATTTTGAAACTACAAAAGAGAGAGTCTACTATCAGTCATAGCAGATAGCTCAAACTGCAAAAAGAAACCAGGTAATCCCCACAGCTTTAAAAAACAGGTGGGAAACAATAGTTTTTTGGGGGGTACACGGTGAGACAGGATTCTTTGCCCCCCCCCACCCCTTGTCGATGCTGTGCTCTCCTGGAACTTCCACTTCACAGAACTTCATCACAAGCTGCATTCGGTTGTGCTCCTATCATATCTAGTTTGATATGATATCAAAGATGTTACGGTACTCCAACTATGATCAGCCCCAGACAGCATGTCCAGTAGTCAGGGGCAATGGGAGCATTGGTCCAGCAACATCTGGAGGGCCAAAGATTAGCCAACTTTGCTGTAAATCCTAGAAAAAGGTTTTTAAACTTTAGGCAATCTTAAACAAGCAGAATGAACAACACACACAGTTATTCTCAAGTGTTTAAAGCCCTAAAGAGCCTCAGCTCAGTATACCTGAAGGAGCGTCTCCACCACCATTGTTCTGCCCGGACACTGAGGTCCAGCTCCGAGGGCCTTCTGGCGGTTCCCTCACTGTGAGAAGCCAACTTACAGGGAACCAGGCAGAGGGCCTTCTTGGTGGTGGCGCCCATCCTGTGGAACGCCCTCCCATCAGATGTCAAGGAAATAAACAACTATCTCATGTTTAGAAGACATCTGAAGGCAGCCCTGTTTGGGGAAGTTTTTAATGTTTGAAGTTTATTCTGTTTTTAATGTTCTGTTGAAAGCCTCCCATATTATTACATTATTATTATTATTATTATTATTATTATTATTATTATTATTATTGCCAAAAGCTGCAAGAGGTCCTGTGGTACCTAAAGACTATGGGTGCCTCCAGAATGTCAGTATTTTGAGGGAGGGATTCAAGCACTTATAGGAACTTTCTGTTTGTGCCTTTAACATGAATTAAAGTACTACTATGTTGCCCTAGCACAGGGATGAGGAACCTGTGGCTCTTCAGGTGTCGTTGGACCCCAGCTCCCATCAGCCCCAGCCGGCATGGCCAGTGGTCAAGGCTGATGGGAGTCCACTGACATCTGGAGTGCCACAGGTTCCCCATTCCTGAACAACAAAACCACTTTTAAAAAAACTGATTAAAAAAAAGATTTGGGAATTGATAGGGAAATTCATTTTTTGTTTTTATTATATTTTATAAAAAATTTCAAAAAGTCAACATGTGCACTCCAATATAGCATGAATTTTTCTTTTGTTTTTGTTGACTTCCCACCCCTTCTTCTATGGTGTTTCTTATTTCTCCCCCTTTGTTGCTGCACCCTATCTTCTGCCCTTTATACCATAACAACAATACAAGAATCTCTAATTCCTTCTGTTGCTCATAGTTCAAATCCTGCTCGCGAGTTCATCATACTATAGTATTTCTTTAAGTAATCCACAAAAGGCTTCCATTCTTCCACAAATCATAGGTTCTCTTATTTTGACTGTTAACTTTGCCGATTCCGCATAATCGTGATAGGGATATTCAATAGAAAATGTGGGATGAATCAGTTATTAATGGGAAGACCAGTAAACACTCCACACGCAAATCAGGATGAACGGTCATTGTCATGTAACTGTCCCATAAACAAATCATAATGAATGCTTAAAAAAAGAGTGGATATAGTCCAACCACTACTTAAGCTTTGTGCAAGAAAATCAGAATGAATAGTTCATCTGGAGGAGCTCTAAGAAATGTATTTGTAGCACAAAGCTTTTGAGGCCAGAACCTACTTCATCCAATGATGAGCAAACAAAGGTTGGCTGGATATTAATAAATAATCATTCATGTAAAAGAATGTGACTTTAACATTCAGTTACTGGTTCAGTGACAACACCACAGCTTATACTATAGTCCACTTAGAAATATTTTCAACAGGCTGTTCCACAATGCCAGCGCTATGACTAATCATAGAAATCATAGAATCATAGAGTTGGAAGAGACCACAAGGGCCATCGAGTCCAACCCCCTGCCAAGCAGGAAACACCATCAGAGCACTCCTGACATATGGTTGTCAAGCCTCTGCTTAAAGACCTCCAAAGAAGGAGACTCCACCACACTCCTTGGCAGCAAATTCCACTGTCGAACAGCTCTTACTGTCAGGAAGTTCTTCCTAATGTTTAGGTGGAATCTTCTTTCTTGTAGTTTGGATCCATTGCTCCGTGTCCGCTTCTCTGGAGCAGCAGAAAACAACCTTTCTCCCTCCTCTATGTGACATCCTTTTATATATTTGAACATGGCTATCATATCACCCCTTAACCTCCTCTTCTCCAGGCTAAACATGCCCAGCTCCCTTAGCCGTTCCTCATAAGGCATCGTTTCCAGGCCTTTGACCATTTTGGTTGCCCTCCTCTGGACACGTTCCAGTTTGTCAGTGTCCTTCTTGAACTGTGGTGCCCAGAACTGGACACAGTACTCCAGGTGAGGTCTGACCAGAGCAGAGTACAGTGGCACTATTACTTCCCTTGATCTAGATGCTATACTCCTATTGATGCAGCCCAGAATTGCATTGGCTTTTTTAGCTGCCGCGTCACACTGTTGGCTCATGTCAAGTTTGTGGTCAACCAAGACTCCTAGATCCTTTTCACATGTACTGCTCTCAAGCCAGGTGTCACCCATCTTGTATTTGTGCCTCTCATTTTTTTTGCCCAAGTGCAATACTTTACATTTCTCCCTGTTAAAATTCATCTTGTTGTTTTGGCCCAGTTCTCTAATCTGTCAAGGTCGTTTTGAAGTGTGATCCTGTCCTCTGGGGTGTTAGCCACCCCTCCCAGTTTGGTGTCATCTGCAAATTTGATCAGGATGCCCTTGAGTCCATCATCCATGTCGTTGATAAAGATGTTGAATAAGACCGGGCCCAAGACAGAACCCTGTGGCACCCCACTAGTCACTCTTCTCCAGGATGAAGAGGAACCATTGATGAGCACCCTTTGGGTTCGGTCAGTCAGCCAGTTACAAATCCACTTACAATAATATCATGGGGCACCTTGTCAAATGCCTTGCTGAAATCAAGGTAGGCTACATCCACTGCGTTCCCTTCATCTACCAGGCTTGTAATTCTGTCAAAAAACGAGATCAGGTTAGTCTGACATGACTTATTTTTCAGAAATCCATGCTGACTATTAGTGATCACAGCATTCCTTTCTAGGTGCTCACAGACTGTTTGCTTAATGATCTGCTCCAGAATCTTCCCTGGTATTGATGTCAGACTGACTGGGCGGTAATTATTTGGGTCCTCTCTTTTCCCCTTTTTGAAAATAGGGACAACATTTGCCCTCCTCCAGTCTGCTGGGATTTCGCCTGTTCTCCAGGAATTCTCAAAGATGACTGCCAGTGGTTCTGAGATCACATCTGCCAGTTCTTTTAATACTCTTGGATGCAGTTCATCTGGCCCTGGAGACTTGAATACATCTAGACTAGCCAAGTATTCTTGTACTATCTCCTTAGTTATTCTGGGCTGTGTTTCCTCTGCTGAATCATTTGCTCCAAATTCTTCAGGTTGGGCATTGTTTTCTTTATCGGAGAAGACTGAGGCAAAGAAGGCATTGAGGAGTTCAGCCCTTTCTGTGTCCCCTGTTTGCATTTCACCATCTTCTCCTCTGAGTGACCCCACTGTTTCTTTGTTCTTCCTTTTGCTACGAACATACCCATAAAAGCCTTTTTTGTTGCTTTTAACCTCTCTAGCAAGCCGCAGTTCATTCTGTGCTTTAGCTTTTCTGACTTTGTGTCTACACGGGCTGGCTATTTGTTTGAATTCCTCTTTGGTGGTTTCCCCCCCTTTTCCATTTTTTGTACACATCCTTTTTTAATCTTAACTCAGTTAAAAGTTCTTTAGATAGCCACCCTGGCAGGAGCTTCTTTGTCATGGCACAGTTTAGTTGGTGGGATTACTGTGTGAACTACTTCACGTGGTAAAATTCCTACAAGGCACAACTGGGCTTCATAGTACACATATACAACAAAATATAGAGATGTGAGAATAAAAAAATGGCAAACTAGGCATTCAATTTCCTACTTGCTAGTGTTTTTGGAATTTTGTCAAATTGGAAGCATTCTTGTGGCAGCCATGTTAAAAACTCCTTTAGGAGTTACTTCATTACAAATGTGGTCATACACACACACACAAATAAAAAGTGGAAATCCTCTAGTTATCATGCTTGACAAATGAAGACCTAGACAACATGAACTATAGAACACATACTACCAGCAATGTTTAGTGACTCACATCTTCTGGTTTTGCTGGGTGCCTGACAAGGCCAGATTATAATGTACAATTGGAGAAATTGTACCAGGGCTCTTGCCAGAAGAATATCTAGTGAAACCGTGGAATAAGTGTAATGAAATGTGTTTGCCATGAGTCTCATGAACCTGATCAGGAGAGCTTTAAACTAGATCATGAAGGGGAGGAAGACAACACAACAGATGACAGAAGAACACCTGGTACTGGGGATAAAACTTCATTGTACAGGAACTTTCCATGTACAGAAAACTGAGGAGGGTATTGACAAGCTGGAATATCTACAGAAGAGGGCAAGAAGATGATCAAGGGTCTGGAAAGCAACCCATATGAGGAACAGTTGAAGGAACTGGGTATGTTTAGCCTGGAAAAGAGGACAGTGAGAGGAGATAAGATAGCCATCTTCAAATATCTCAAGGGCTGTCACATGGAAGATGGCACAAGCTTGTTTTCTCCTGCTCCAAAGGGTAGGACTCAAACCAGTGGTTTCAAGTTACAAGAAAGGAGATTCCAACTAAACTTCAGGAAGAACTTTCTGACAGTAAGAGCTGTTCAGCAGTGGAAAAGACTCCTTTGGGAGGTTGTGGACTCCTTCCTTGGAGGTTTTTAAGCAGAGGTTGAGTCTGCAGTTAGTCCTACAATTAGTCCTGCAGTCGTTAACAGTCGTCAAGAGGTTTACCATACCCATGTCCTACTACCATTCTGAAAAAAACCCCACCCCACCCTCCCACTATATATAAGGGTCTGGTGACTTCTGTTTCAGTGAATCTGAAGAAGTGTCCATGCACACGGAAGCTTATACCAGAACAAACTTGGTCTATAAGTTGCTACTGGACAATTTTTTTAAAAAAATTATTTTATTTCGACTGTGTCAGACCAACACGGCTACCTACCTGAATAGGTAATCATTATTAGGGATATGCTGTACAGGGGAAACAGCTCCCTTTACCCCAACAAAACATCTGGGTACCCAGGTGAGCTCCAAAGATGGCACAGCTGCTGGCAGAGCTGGAAGTTCATGGCTGGTAACCTTCCTGACTTGCAACTTATCCCACGTCATACACATAGCTGCTGCACCTTCCCTGTGCCATCAGCCTTTCCTTTCAGGGCACTTCAGTTGCCACAGGGGACTGGAACTTTTGCTGCAATGTGTGGCACGGTGTCCTTAAGCAGTCTACAATTGCTTCTCCAAAACATATTGTTACATAATGGGTGATGATAGGAACTTCCAGAGGTGACCTCTTTATGGGTCTGTTTACTTGTAATGAGAGAGCGCTGGAAACTTGTGGCTTTTTGAGATCTATTTGCTTACAAACTGGCTCCTAAAGTAGGCTGCCGTTCATTATAAAATCCCCAGACTGAAGGCTGCTTTTGGCTCAGCTAACTCCAGCTACTCTTAGCTCTTAGCTCTCCAACTCTTAGCTCTCCAAATGTCACATCCACATTTCTGTTTACCCCGCTGCTTTACCCTGGGAAAAACTAAATGAGAGCAAACAGCAATCAGGGTTTCCACGGGCTGCTGTTTCTTCCAATTTAGAACTGAAGAGGGGGTTTTCTGGGGGAAAGTGGCAAGGCAAAGGCAAAATTGCTCCAAACATTGCTTTCTAGGCATGGGACAAGCGGGAGTTTGGATCAGTGCTAAGTGATGGGTTCTCTGCTCCTATCAAACTTGCCTCAAGCTGTCTCCATCTTCCTCCCTTAGACTGTGATGAGTGAGATTTCCACTAGGTTCCTTTTGTCTACCATTAGGGTGGCAGGTTATACAAAACAAAGGGATAGCCTCAGTGCCGGATTTACGTATAAGCTACACAAACTATAGCTTAGGGCCCGAGTGGCCCCCCCAATTAATTGTATTTCAGTTCAACAATTACTTTGATAAAATACATATTTTGTTATGTGCATATGGCTACAGATTAGTTTATACATTACAATATAGCATATAGGTAAATGTAAAGGGACCCCTGACTGTTAGGTCCAGTTGCGGACGACTCTGGGGTTGCAGCACTCATCTTGCTTTACTGGCCAAGGGAGCTGGTGTACAGCTTCCAGGTCATGTGGCCAGCATGACTAAGCCACTTCTGGCAAACCAGAGCAGCACACGTTTACCTTCCCGCCGGAGCGGTACCTATTTATCTACTTGCACTTTGATGTGCTTTCGAACTGCTAGGCTGGCAGGAGCAGGGACTGAGCATTGGGAACTCAACCTGTCACGGGGATTCGAACCCTTTACCAGAACCTTTGCCAATGCAATTCTGGGCTGCATCAATAGGAGTATAGCATCTAGATCAAGGGAAGTAATAGTGCCACTGTATTCTGCTCTGGTCAGACCTCACCTGGAGTACTGTGTCCAGTTCTGGGCACCACAGTTCAAGGACACTGACAAACTGGAACGTGTCCAGAGGAGGGCAACCAGAATGGTCAAAGGCCTGGAAACGATGCCTTATGAGGAACGGCTAAGGGAGCTGGGCATGTTTAGCTTGGAGAAGAGGAGGTTAAGGGGTGATATGATAGCCATGTTCAAATATATAAAAGGATGTCACATAGAGGAGGGAGAAAGGTTGTTTTCTGCTGCTCCAGAGAAGCGGACACGGAGCAATGGATCCAAACTACAAGAAAGAAGATTCCACCTAAACATTAGGAAGAACTTCCTGACAGTAAGAGCTGTTCGACAGTGGAATTTGCTGCCAAGGAGTGTGGTGGAGTCTCCTTCTTTGGAGGTCTTTAAGCAGAGGCTTGACAACCATATGTCAGGAGTGCTCTGATGGTGTTTCCTGCTTGGCAGGGGGTTGGACTCGATGGCCCTTGTGGTCTCTTCCAACTCTATGATTCTATGATTCTATGAACCGCCGGCCTTCTGATCAGCAAACCCTAGGCTCTGTGGTAAATGTAATGAAAAGTGTTTGCCAAGAGTCTCATGAACCTGATCAGGAGAGCTTTAAACTAGATCATGAAGGGGAGGAAGACAACACAACAGATGACAGAAGAACACCTGGTACTGGGGATAAAACTTCATTGTACAGGAACTTTCCATGTACAGAAAACTGAGGAGGGTATTGACAAGCTGGAACATCTACAGAAGTGAGCAAGAAGATGATCAAGGGTCTGGAAACCAACTCATAGGAGGAAAAGTTGAAGGAGCTGGGTATGTTTAGCCTGGAAAAGAGGACAGTGAGAGGAGATAAGATAGCCATCTTCAAATATCTCAAGGGCTGTCACATGGAAGATGGCACAAGCTTGTTTTCTCCTGCTCCAAAGGGTAGGACTCATCACCACCAAGTGGAGCTGTTCATTGGAGCTTCTGGAATACAAGAATATCACAGGGGATTTTGTCAAAAGCCTTATTGAAATCAAGATACACTAAAGCCACAGCATCCCCCCGATTCACCAAGCAATGAGATTCCTCTGGTAGGGCTGGTTTTTGAGAAACCCGTGCTGAGTCTTAGTAGTCACAGTAACCACACCACCCTTTTCTAAGTGCACATGGACAAACCATTTAATTATCTGTTCAAGGAACTTTCCTGGTATCAATGTCAAGCTCACCAGCCAGCCAGCCTTCAGCCAGCCTACCCAAGATGGATATTTCCCCATCCCCCTTTCTTCTTCGCAGAACACCTTGCTAAAAAGAACTCTCTTTTCCTGTCACTTCAAGCAAACAACCCATCAGCTTGGCAACATCTGTCTCCTTAGGCCAAAGGATTTATCTCAGATGGCCCATTAATCCCTTTTGTTGTGTTAACAGATTTGCTCTTTGCTAGGCCAGCCAGGCTGGTGTGTGTAAGCCAGCCCAGGAATTCCTTGTCTGGCACAGTTCTGTAACTTCTACTTTCATCTATATCCCAATTAATCAAAATCCTACCATTTATTAATTTCTAAGGTTTAGGGTGTTCCCCCCAAATCTATAACAATATACAGTGGTACCTCTGGTTGTGAACGGGATCTGTTCCAGAGCCCCGTTTGCAACCTGAAAGAAACGCAACCCGCATCTGCGCGGGTCGCAATTTGCCACTTCCATGCATGCGCATGATGTCATTTTGCGCATCTGCGCAAGCGGCGAAACCCGGAAGTAACCCTTTCCGGTACTTCCAGGTCGCCGCAGGACACAACCTGAAAAGACATAACCTGAACCGAATGTAGCTAGAGGTATGACTGTACAGTGGTACCTTGGGTTACATACGCTTCAGGTTACAGACTCCACTAACCCAGAAATAGTACCTCGGGTTAAGATCTTTGCTTCAGGATGAATCGCACAGCGGCAGCAGGAGGCCCCATTAGCTAAAGTGGTGCTTCAGGTTAAGAACAGTTTCAGGTTAAGAACAGACCTCCAGAACGAATTAAGTTCTTTAACCGAGGAACCATTGTATATTATTTTATGCCTATACAATTATTTCCATCATCTTTCCTAAAAAGGTAACGTATAACATTTTAAGACTGCAAAACTCATAACCTAGTAAAAATACAAAGCATCAGTAAACACTTCTTCAGCTGCAGTAGAACAGTACTGAGCAGCACCAGGCCACATCCTAAAAAGCTTTTGAGAAGAAAAAGTTCTAAATACATTCATGAGATTTTGCCATATGCAGAGGACTGAAGGACATTTACTGCTATACCATTTTATGAGCTCAGTTCTTAATGGCATACTGATCAGCAAATCAGTGATATAACTACAAATGAGGTCAATGATGATAAGGCAGAAATATTGCCACCTGACAGCTGTTGTTGTCTTATATAGTAATGGCCCAATTTCTAGAGACAGAACAGCAATCTAGCTGTAAAGCAAGTACGATTTGCTCATAGAATCTACGAGCTGGAAGTTATATTAATAACACTACTTAGCATGCAAAGACATGCATCTTTAGAATATTTTAAGCACTCCACACATTAAGTAATCCTTGCAGCTCCCCTGTTATCTGAGCTGGTTTTATTTTCAAATTGCAAGGGGTGGGGGAAAATATCTGCCAATAGCTTCTACTTTTGAAAATCATCCTCAGTGCTTTGGAAACTAAATGGATCTATGTAAAGGAAGATCATTCAAAGTGCATTGACTAATCTTTGGATTATCACAGAGACCTGATTGTACAATTCTCACGTTTCCTGAAGCACGCATGCTGATTATATCAAGGATCTGTGCACACTGGTAAGAGACCTAGGATAAGGGATATGTTTGGAGGTAGCAGCAGTTTTCCTCAATCAGTCTTATACACAACGGCCTTCACTTTCAGTTCTGCTATTTTGTATTGCTTCTCTTGAGTCACATCATGGAGTCATATTTAAATGTAGATGAAAGGGAGTATCATCTACATAACTACTTTCACATTGTGGTGCAACTGGAGTTTCCAGTTTTTACAGATGCCACGCATCTGAACTACGAAAGTGAGTAATACGATACATGAGTAATATCTATATACCATAAGTATGTCCTGAAAATGACATAATTTGGAAACTGTTAGCAAAATCAACTATTCTGAAGTCATTTCCACCCAATGGTTCCCACTCAAGGAGTTGGTTACTGCACTTGTAACCAAGGTTCAAAGGTTTTTAAGTAGGAGATTGTCTAGGATTATTGTATTTCAAATTAATATATAGGTTTAAGATTTGTGTCAAATCCCATGTGATAGCATTCTATCTAATTCAAGAAAAGTATCAGATATACGGAATGTGGACGAGCCTGGGTCCACAAGTCAGACACGTCAGATTTATCTTCTTACATTTATATCCTTCCTTTCTTCCATGTGGTTCCAAGATGGTCTCTTATCCAGGCACTGTCTTTTTTTTTTTTAATAAATTTTTATTGATTTTCCAACATATAATATAACACAATACAACTAACTACTAACAACACATAAACAAACAAACATATAAACACGTATAATTTCTTAACCTCTTTTTCTTAAACCTTATTTCAACGACTTCCCCATACCTCCCTTTTCTGCATCCCTTTTTTAAACTTTTCCATGTGGTCATTCCAACTTTACACAAATGGAAGAGTTCAGTGATCACTTGAGGAAGGCTCATACTTGCATACTTGCATTGTAAGCTAAAACTACACTATCACATGCCAACATGGGCTTAGCCAGATTTTTAGTTGGGGGAGTACTTTTGTTAGCGGGGCAGAACCTCAGTTTGCTGTGTATTTTTATTGAATTTTATTTATTTAGGGGCAGCAGCTGCCCCCCCGCCTACGTCCATGCATGCCAACATATGCAACAAACACCAGCAACCACTTCTCTGCCAAACAGCCTTGAGTGCAGCATTGTAGTGCAGAAATGGTGGCAGGGAGTGGTTTCTTTTGCAAAAAAATCTCCAGAAACCTGTGAAAGGAGAGTTGTAGAGAGAAAGAGGTTATTAAGGAAAAGCTTAAATCCCCTGCCTGGTTACTAGAAAAGCTAACCAACAGACTAAAATTGACACGGGGAAAAATAGAAGAAGATGCCATCACCTTGGTATTGCATACACAGCCCAACAAGTCAATGACAAAAACCCACCAACAGCATGCGAAGCCAGATGGCTCACTTGAGCCAACAATCACCTCCCCATACAAACAAATCTCACTTCCGCCAACTAAAGACAACCAACCATGCACCCCCCTCACTACCAAGGAAATATAATAAACGAATAGAAAGAGAACCTACCCAAGTGACACTGAATTGTAGGACTGATTTCATTGCCTCTCGTTTACTGAATTGTAATCTCCCGTATTCTATTTTATCGAACACTGCTTCAGTGACTTTTTGTTGCGAAGAGGTTTATAAATCTGCAAATGCGCCTTTACATGGGCTTATTTCAAAACGCTGTCAATGGTTTAGAATCATAGTTCAGGAGTCCTCTTCTATGCTCATATGCTTGCCCAAGTACCAAACTCCAGAACGCTGCTTTAAAGAAACAAAATCCAATTTCTTCCTATGTCACACACTGGCCTTTAGAATGCCACCGTGGTCCATCTTCGATTTTGAGGACTTTTGTGCCCCTGTGTGCATCTTCACAGAAAGGTAGTTTTCAAATCTCCATACCGCCATTGCATGGCACCAGTCAAAATCCTCCACTAGGAAATGTCCAGAACCACAGAAGCCCTAATGAGGTGAAGCTGATCATCCTTGGTACATCTTGACAGGCCCTTTGAAAGCGACTAAGGTGTAGAACAGATCTAAAGGGACATTTCAAATAGGTGAAAGTCACGTGGTACGTTAAAGTTGGTATTTATACTTGTAGAATACTACACACTGTTGCAAGATCAACACACGGGGTAACACCACAGGTGCTTGGGGCATCATCACTCTTTAACCCCTGTGAATATCGAGCCATGTAACATGCTACACAGCTTGAGTTTTCCTTGTACAGTACTGCCATCTGCTGCATTTTGACATTATGACCAGCAGCAGTGGAGAACCCACCTTCCTTATGTGTGTGTGCACACACATGCACTAAAATTAGAAAATAAAAGATAATAAGTCCACTCAAAAGTATATGCCTTGTGCCATAACTTTCTGTTTCTTTAATTTTGCAAGTAGCACTCTGTGGCATCATCTGCAGAAATATTTCAACAGGTGCAAAAGG
Organism: Podarcis filfolensis; assembly: GCF_964270895.1. Lineage (NCBI taxonomy): Eukaryota > Metazoa > Chordata > Lepidosauria > Squamata > Lacertidae > Podarcis > Podarcis filfolensis. The sequence goes on along the minus strand of NC_139614.1, from coordinate 1,001,999 downwards.
GCAGAAACTGCTGTTCAGAAATTTGCTTACATTTCCCATCATGCAAGCTTGTGCATTACAAATCTTTTTTAATTTCCTGATTTTGTGAACAAATGCAAACTAAAACAGTCAATCATTCTAGTTTGCGACACACAGCATGAATCCCACTTTCTAGTTATTCTTTGGGCTCACTTGTTAAAAATTAATCATCCTAACGTTAGAAAACCTCCTCTTGAGAGCTATATATAAAAGCTGAGCAAACTCCTTTTCTGGCTGGTCCGAAAGTAGTGGAATACCAGACATTATTACAGTTAGTTTCACTAACCTAAGTTCCATCCCACTACTAACTTTGACTGGTCTTTTCCCCCACCCCTTTTTTGGTTTTTTAAATAACCAGTTTTATAAACAAGGATCATAGGAATAAATGATAAAAATAAATAGACCATGTCTTATGTCATTTGTTTGTCACAAAAATAGCACAATAAATTTACCATAATATCTACAGCATATGGTTCAATGTGTAAGTTTTTGAATCATAAACTGGTTTTAATAAAAACAAAAACAAAGGGGAAACAGGATAGAACAGATTTAACAGGTAACATTCAACATTACATAGCTAAACCCTTTGTGGTTGGCTTAGAATAAGTATGAAAGATAGTCATTTTTCCTTTTATGTTACCAATGAAACAATATAAAGTTAGTCTATTGATGAACGTGGAGGGCGGGGGGGGGGGGAGTTCAAAGTGAAGAGGTTTTGCGAGACTCTGGAGGTCACCTCCGGGGGTGAAGAAGTCAGCAAGAGAATCACAGCTCCTGCTGAGGCTGCGGAGATGGTAACTCAGAGCTGCTGCCTTCCCTGCTGTTTTGCTGCATAAGCAGCGCTGCCGAGTGACCTGGGCAGGGGGCATGGAGGTCCCTCTGGGCCTGGAAAGCACCAGCTGGGCTGCGGGAGTTGCCAGGAGGAAGCGCAGGAGGCGCCACCCAATAGCCTTCGGGACTCCACTCCACCCTGACTGACTCCTGAGCCTTTCCTTCTCCTGAAGATATCTGGCAAGGCGGTGGATTTTTCCTTTCTCGCCAATGAATCGAGCCAGCAGCGGAGCTTTTCCTTCTCCTGGATGCAAGGCAGGGGTCCGCTAGAATGCAGGGCAGATCTGGAGCGCTGCCCCGGCAGCAGGGCGAGACGGAGGCGCCAGGGGGCGCTGCGGGCAACGCGGCCTCCTGGCGAAGCCGACTTCCGCCCGGTGGTGGGCGGGGCCGGGGGAGCCGCAGAGCTACGAAACAGAGAGAGAGGGGTCCCGGCCCGCCCTGCGCCGGGCACTTCCGGGCTCACGCTGCCTTCCATCCACGCGGAGACAGGCGCGATGCTGCGCGGGGGGGGGGGCGTTGAATATCGATGCCGGAGGAAGGGGGGCAGCTCGGAGGCCCGTCTCCCTCCTGGGGGAGGCACCCCCGCTTGAAAGCAGGGCTGGTCCCGGAGCCCCCAGGCAAGCCGGCTCGGAGCAGGGCTCTCTCCTGGCAGGGAGGACCACCAACACAACACGGGTGCTGACCCTCCACACGTGCCGAGGAGGAAGCGAGCAGGGGAGATGGCAATGCTGTCCTCGTTGTGCGGAGCTGGAGTAGCCTTCACGTCTCGTGTGGACGGAAGGAGAGCCATTCTGAGTCTCCCTCTTCCCCGAGGCTCTTCGCATCCGTCTGTCTCAGGAGACAATGGAGTGCGCCTTCGGGGGTGACTCCGGGCTGTGTGCCTGGAGGTCCTGGGCTGCCCAGAGGACAAGATCTCTCTTGATCCTCTGACCTGGTCCAAAGGGAAGCAGATCAATACATTGGGCATGTTATGTATTGGGTGATCCGTTTTCCTGAGCTTGAGTCTGGACTAAGGATTCGGAGCTGCTGTGTTCTGATTCCATACAGGATGTTCAATCACAGAACTTTTCAGGATTTGGGCCTCTGCCATTGGCCCTCGAACTCTTGAGTTGTGATTCGCAGGTTGGAAGTTAAGACAGCCAATCACGTTGGAGGTGGGAGTGGCCCAGGCTTTCAGAAATGTATATAAGCAGTTGCTTTGCCTGTTTCCCAGTTATGTAGTTCAATAAAGGTTCTTGCTGTTATCACTGTCTTGCCATGTGGGAACCCACCTACACTTCAGGGCACCAGCTAGGCTGCAGGAGTTGCCAGAAGGAGGCAAACAAGTGGCTTGAGAGACAGGTGGTAAAGTAGCAGATAAAAAGGCAAATGGCCTTGGAAAGGTGAAAACCCCCAGAACAGAGGCCTCGTGGACCTTTTTTTCGTACTTTGCAATGGTGTTTTTTTACAGCAAAACCCAATCGTCAAGAGTAATCCAGTATTAAGTCCAGAAATCTGAACATGGCCCAGCAGTTTTGCATCCTGGTCCACCAAATATTAAGAATCCCAAGCAAGCAAAGTTTATCCTATTTCTTGTAGTGGCCGGTGCTTCACATGGTGCCTTACAAATAGTGCAAGCTTACTTTATTACGCCATGTCTGCACATTATTTCAGCCTTGCAATAAAAAGCATAAAGCCTGTTAGTGACTGATCTGCCTGTTTGGAGAGTCCAGCTTTTCTCTGATGTGCAAAGTTTGAGCACGGAGTCCTCCTCTCTGCTGGTACAACATCCTGTGCCTTGTTATAGGCAGCTTCCCGTCTCCCACACTGGATAAACCTTTCCAAAGTTTCAACAAAATTGTAAGGGACAAAGAGGCAAAATGTGGAAAACCACATAAACATAAGCACATGACTAGAGCACAAGAGCACCATTTCAAATGGCTAGTATGCCTTTATTCTGGTCATTTTTTATTTTTTACTGTTAATGATCCGTTACAGCCTCATAACAGGAACCTCTTTCGGCTGAAGAGCAAGGTTTTTTAAAATTCCCTAAATCTAGACCTTTAAGGACTTGCAGACCCAATTCAATAGGCAGCTTCCATTTTAAAATTTCAGTCTGCTAAAAGCTTTCCTATTCGACAAAACTCATGCAGGCAATTGAGATATTTTAAGACAGACCTCATCTCTGATTTTAAATTTTTTTCTTTTTACATGGCTTTTGTGTCACTGGTTTCAGCAGCTATTAATGAGGATATAACCAAAAGGCAAAGAGACACATCTGCAGCCTGCTCCTGGATCTCTGCTCCTGGGTGGGGAGATATTCCAGGAAGGGCTAGAATCTGCACTCATAATTTATTCACTTATGAGTATATATACCCTGCCTACTAACTGAAAGATGTGAAAGGGTGTGTGTGATTATAGCAAAACCAACCAGGAAAAGAAAAGAGTGCTCTGCAGTTATAAATTGATTTTATTTTGAAAATAATGCTATTATTAATCCTAGAAGGATAGGAGGAAAGCTTCAGAATTAGGCATTCAAGAAGCGTTTGTTAAATCCAAAACTTTTGCTATATAAAAAGGTGATAATGGAACTCCCTTGCATTGCTCCTTTAAAGCAAAAGCTTACCAACCTCTCTTCAAAGCCTGACACCTTCCCTGCATCTTCCATATAAATATATCTTTTAAAATTCTTCCAACCTTTTAAACCCCTGCAATTTTAACAGATTATGTGATTGTCATGTTTTGAGCTATTGCTTACAAGCTGTGTAACTTTATCTTTGCTTCTCTTTCTGCCAGGAAGGATTTTCTTTAAATGCTGCAAGCTGTAATTTTTATAATAGAGGAAACCGCCGCCCCCCATTTAAGTGTGTTCAATTCATGCACAACTGTGCGTATGCGTAGCACCAAAAACCCAATGGGGGAGAGACCTGAAGAGCCTCTACAAAACCCCAATGCACCTCCAGCCGACAAAGACTCCCTGGAGCCCAGAGGGCGTCCTCTTTAGGGTCTGGGAAAGAGCTCCTTGCAAGCTGAAGTCACAGCAGGGTGCCCCCCATTTTTGCACATTTCACTTATGCGTGCAGGGGACCAGAACGTTTCCCCCATGTAAACGGGGAGTCACCTGTACAGAATTTCTAAAAGGTTTTAGTGTTTTCATGCTGGGTCTTTACCGAGCAGTCATCTCTAACTAGAAGCCAGAAACACATAAGGATGCATTCAGTGACAAAGGCAAGCAGACTGCAGTCACAAGAGAAGCCCACGGGGGGGGGGGGCAGGGGGGAGGCAAGAGCTGAAAAAGCAGATGCAAAGGTATGAGAGAGGAGCCAGGAGGTGCACCCAGTGAGGAACTGGAGAGTGATGGCAGAGACCAGTGAGGAAGAAGATGTGTCTCAGCATCAAAAGCATCTGGAGGTGTTGGGCACAGGTGTGTAGAAACACAGGTGGCTTTGCCCCCACCGATGATGATCCTTCACAAGGTCCTGTAGCCCCTGGGCAGGAAAAGGGCTTCCTCCACCCCCCTTTCAAACCCCAACTCCCAATTAAGCCTTTGCTTAAGTCCTGTGCCACAATGTTTAGGAAGACCCTTGTGGTATCTCGGAGATTTTGTCCAGTGACTTCAGCAGTTCAGCCACCAGCTGCAGCTCTTTTGCGCCAGAGAGCAGCTGCCTGGAATGAAAGCAGGAAGTTGTTAGAAGGAAAGGGGGGGATGAATGTGAGAGTGACTGCTTAGGCCAGGAATTACTTATTTATAAAAATATTTGTATGACCACTGGATCATAAAGATTTATATCAAAGCAGTAAAGATTTATATCAAAGCAATAAAAACATAAAACCATACAATAAAAACCACAAAAAAGTTAAAAACAAACATCCATTAACCATTGTAGAAGGATGCATTCTAAATTGTCCATGGAGGCCTAGCAGAACAAAAATGTTTTCAGCAGGCGTTTAAAAGTTGGCATTGAAAAAGTTGGCTTGCTGAATCTCCAGTGGCAGAGAGTACCATAGGACTGGACCAAAGACAGTAAAGGCTCAGTTTCTTGTTGCTGTCAAATGAACCTCACCAACTAAGGAACACCCAACAGCCCTCCTGCAGATGATCTTGGTGATCAAGCTGGGGCATAAAGGTCTGGGATAGAAGAGTTCAGGGGCTCCCTGAGGCACCCTGGGCCTATTGAACCTGGCACAGCAATAAGTGGGCTTACTGGCAACTCCCTTATCCCCAACTGCACCCTTGGCAGGTTTTCAAGAAGGCCATGAAAGCATTTGGCTCAGAATAGAAGCTGGCCTACGCAGACATGGACATCTGAGTGAACTTTGGGGAACCTGGATAAAGTGGAGCAGAGACTGAGCTGCATTCCTAGCACACAATTCAAGAGAAGCCCAAGCTATTACTTCCATCTCTTTCGATTACAGATACAGGTAACTCCCATCCTGAATGGTAAGGGAAGTGCAGGGCTTGGGGGGGCCCTCTGCCAGGGTCCCAGCCCCCCCCCGCCTCCTCCTCAAAGCTGGGCAAGTACTTACAAGGCTTTGGCATGTCATACCGGTTGCAGACAGATCATTAAAAAAACACAATACTCCCCTAGTGACACATACGGGACTTAAAATACTGGGCTCCCTCTGTTTCCACCCAACTCGGACTTGTCCACACTGAACATCCGTGGCTCTGTGGGATTTCACACAGGAGGCCAGAAAATGCCAGAGGCAGAACTTGAGAGAGTCTGCCTGCAAAACTAGCCCTCTGCCCAATGAGCTACAGCCCTTCACAAGTTTGTCTTGATGGCAAGGGCTGAGGACTGAAACCATGCTTCGTTTTCAGGGGAAGGGTTGTAGCTCCACACGCAGAAGGTCTTGGGTTCCATTTCCAATGGAATCTGCGGGAGACCCCCTGCCTAAAACCCTGGAGAGCTGCTGCCAGTCAGTGTAGACAATACGAAGTTAGATGGACCAATGGTTCTGACTCTGCAGAAGGCAGCTTCCTACGTTTCTACCCTGTTCCCCTTTTTAACACATGGCTGCTGCTTTGAAGTTTCAGGGTCTTCAAGGAAGGGGCTTGTTGGGGGCTTGTGGAAGTCTGCTGGAGTTCATCACATCTCTCGCTGTGTGCTGGAGGCCCAGCAGAGTCTTCAGAGATGCCTCGGCTATGGGGAAAACTCCTCTCCCACACAGTTCAGAGGAACCAAGTGTTTCTTGTATCCACACGCAAGACGAATCTAAACACTACTGACTACTGTATTGGCCCGAATATAAGCCACATTTTTTTTTCCAAATTCCGACTGTGAAAAGTTAAAGTGTGGCTTAAATTCGTTACCTTACAAAAATTGGCTTTTACAATATCGCTGCTGAAACAGACATATGGCAAAATGGAACAATTTTTTATTATTATTGCCGATTTGCAAGCTTGAGACTGTTGTGCAATTAACCCACAGGATTTTATTCTACATTTGCCATTTACAGGTGTGAGTGCCTGCGGAATTGTAGCAACTGAATAGCGATTTCAGTGATTGTTTGGTAACTTTTGCTGGCTTGCAAGATCGAAGGCTTAAATTGGCTCAGAGTTACAATTCTACCAACCACAGCAATTTTCAGCCTGTAACCCAATTTTAAGGAAGCGGCTTATATTCGGGTATTGTCTTTTTTCCTACCCCCCCCCCCAAATTTTAAAGGTGCAGCTTATTTATGGGTATGGCTTATATTTGGGCCAGTATGGTACTATATAGTTTTTTAGGTCTCTGAATTAAAGATACATGTGGACAGAGAGATCTGCTAACACATGGTGCTGATAATGCCAAAGTTGCAGGTTCCCTCCCTGCATGGGACAGCTGCATACTCCTGTATTGCAGAGGGTTGGACTAGATGATCCTCAGGGTCCCTTCCAATTCTATGATTCTATGCTAGCTAATGCTACTGAGTAAAACCCATCCTCACAGACTCAGTCAAACAGGACCGGACAAGGAGAAGACAGAAGCAATGCCCTAGAGACTGTTATCCTTGTCTTCTCATTCCTGAAACAATGAGGGCGAATGTCTCTGCAAGTCATACCACTGACCGCTGATGTTGCTATGTTGCCTGGCACCTTATCTCAGAGTGTGTGTGTGTCTGTGTGTGTGTGTGTGTGTGTGTGTGGTGTGTGATGTGCTAACTCAAGGTCTGCACTGTGTCATTTAACTCATTTGTTTACATCACACAAGATGGCTCATCCATCTCTCGTTGAGTTGCAAGTTGACTGGGGTTCATGTAGATTTTAATCTACAGATGCCGGATGTTGAAATGTACCTGATGGATGGTTGGGACTTTGTGATGACGGCGAGGAGATTCTGCAAGGCAGCACTGGCATTTTGCTGCACTATGGCCAGGTTAGCCGAGTGGCTAGATTTCAAGGCTTCATTTTCTAACCTGTAGTTCTCCACCTGAACCTTTAAGGTAAAAAACAGGAGGGGGGGATACATCAGTGGCTCACCACCCCCAGCTACAGAGACATGTGGATAAAAAGCACAGAGGAGCTAGCTCAAAGGATCCTGGAGATGCCAGCAAGCAAGATTAGTTGAGAATGTTATTGCAAACAATGCAAGTCTGCTAAGCAGGTTTATTTTTTATTTTTTTAAAAAGGCATTTTTCACCCTGCTTTTTCTGCCAAAACGTGTATTTAAAGCCCTTGGCTTCCCTCAAAGCATCCTGGGAACTGTAGTTAACCCCAAAGAACTATAACCCCTAGCACCCTTAAACTACGTTTCCCAGGATTCTTTGGGAGAAGCCAGGTGCTTTGAATTTATGGCATGTAGCTAGCCACACACACAACACGTGGTCTGGGCAAGTTTTCTGGCAAAGGAGTTCAGCCGTGTCTCGCCTTCAACCTGCAATGTCTCCTCAGTCTCATAAACAGAACAGGAGAAGCGCCTGGGGGCTGGGTCAGGCCAGGGGTCCGTCTGGTTCCTCATCCTGTTCTCACAGGGGCCAACCAAATGCTCATGATGGGAAACCCGCAAGCAAGAGCCAAGTTTCCCCTCTCGCCCTTTCCAGCAACTGGGATTCAGAAGCTGCCTCTGCCATCCTGGCTAGAAGCCAGCTTAGTCCTCCCCTCCTCCCTGTATCGGTCTAATCCTCTTTTGGAGCCCTCCAGGTGGGTGACCCTCATGGCCTCTTGCAGGAGAGTCCCCCAGTCTAACTCTCCACCCTCCTCAGCTTTGCCTTAGCAGGTGCTCAGAAACACAAATGTTTGGCTTTTAAAAAGGACTGAGAAGAAAAGGAGACCCAACGGAGGAGGCCCCCAGGCCGTACCTGGAGGAGGCTGTTGTGCTGCTTCAGCTTCACAGTGCTGGTTTCAGCCTTCATGGCCCGTTTCTGGAATAGAGAAGAGCAGGGCTGGTCACTGGAGCCGGAAGAATAAAAGGGGGGGCGGGGAGACCCTGAGGTCCCGCTATCTGTCAGAGGCAGTAGGCCTCTCACAACCAGCCGCCTGGAGCCACATGCCCTCCTTGTAGGCTTTCCCGGGGGGGGGGGGGAGCAGCGTCCCACCAGAGTCTAGGAGCAGAATCCCCCCACCTGCTCGCTGTTATGAGTCAGCTTCCATTACAGATGGATCACATTCCCGTTTCGCACAGCTTTCCAGGGGCCACACGCAGGACCAGAGGAAAGAGTGCAGAGCAGCTGAGATAAAGTTGACCTTTTGTGCAGTTGGCATCTTTCTCCAGGCCCTCAGAAGGCAGCCTTCTCTCAAGGACACCGTCCAGGCTGGCAGAAGCCCTCAAAGGGGCAGGAAGTAAGGCTGATTTGGGGGTGGCCTGTGGAGGGTCTTTGGGGCTGGCAGCCTCTCCACGAGCTGCTGGGAGGAGCTGCCCATTGCCCCACCACCACCAAGAGATGGGTCAAGCGAGGGGGGCAGGTAGAGAGATCTGCTTCCATCTGAGATCTCAGAAACAAATTGAGAATAACAGAGACCACTGTCCCCTACAAACCAGGTGTATTATTCAGCAGTTGAGACACAGGGAAGAGTGCCCATTACAGAGCCATCCCAGGGCTAGGAGGGCCACGGTCTTCCTCCCCTGGCAGGCCAGACTCACCGCCATCAGCTCAAGGTTCTCCTCCACCTGCTGCACCATCGCCTCCAAGTCCCGCGTCTCCTTCTCCTCTTTCTGCCGACTCTCCTCCAGGGTCCTTTCCAGCTGCTTGATTCTAGTTTACAAAAGGCAACAGCAGGGAATCAAGCATTGCCTTGGGGGGGGGGCTCCCTAGCTCAGCAATTCCCAAACTTTTGGGGGCCACCACCTCCTTGCTTCCATATATTCCTCCCCCCTCGGTGCCCCCTACCCTATAAACAGGATCATTCAGAATAGTGGTTTGCACAGCGCACTAAGGTAACAGCACAAAAAAAGTTCAAAACAGTAACAATTTATTGCACCTTCATCCAAAATCAAATTAAAACTATTTAAAACAAATTAACAATTGAAGCTTTTAAACAAAACAGATTTGCTGCCTCCTCCTTGCCTCTTAGCCCCCCCCCCCATCTCACTGCCTCCCAGCGGGATTGGCCATTTTAGTAATCACCTTAGCTGATAAAGGACCAATTCAATTAGTATAAATTTGCAAGAGCATAGCAATACTTTGCAAGTGTGAAAGCCATCATCTCAGAAGAGATGACTCTCCCCCCGCAGGCCCATTCAAGGCAAGAGAAAATGACTCTTCAAGAGATTCAAAAAAATTGCAGGTGCAAATATTAAGGACTTATATTAAAAATAATACTATATGTGCTGCTCAATTGATTGGGAACACGTTTTAAGATGACTTAAAGGCATTCTTAATCAATGAATCCAAGTGACTGATTCACTGTTGAAGTCATAACAAAAATACTTTTCGAGGTTTGTTTTTTTGTTTTTTTTAAGGGCTTGTTATTTAGCTATGTTGGAGGAATTTTTTTGCAAGAAACACAGTATGTGTACCTCTCTGCCTGACTCTCAGAAACTGCTTGAAGATGGCTGATCTTACTCCTAAACTTGGAATTTTCTTCTTTTAACTGCAAAAGGAAGAGCAAAAGAAATACCTAATTGAACAAATGTTTGCCTCGTATATCAGTAGCAAAGTTGTTTGGATGAGACAATGTGTATTTTGGGATAAAGAAAAACATGAATATCCAAATTTTTGGTCAAGGACCCAGGTTTGACTCTGTTTGCTCTGTCTGCAAAATTAAAGGGATTTTGAATTATTAGGGGGGGAAAAGGAACCAAGGAAGAATCCAGAGTTCATGGAGCCCAGAGGGCCAGTATGAAGTCAGGATGTTGAAGGTGCCTTTAGGGTAGCCATATTTCAAACAAACCAAGACATATCAGGAATTTTCCTGATGTATGGCAAGCCTACTTTAAGACACCAAAACCCCATCTCTCCACAACCAGGTTCCTGGCTGGGATCCACACCAGTACAGGGCCTCCAAGTAGCCTTTGAGCAGTCCCTGGGGCGAGTTTCAAAAGTGTGTGTGATTTGGGGGAAGTGGGGAGTGGAACAACTCTCACTGTTAATTAGAACAACCTTCTGATGTTTTTAAATACTAGTTTACAACAGTCTTGTTAATAATTTTAATGTTTATTGTAAGCTACTCATAAGATTTGTTACATTCAAGAGGCATATGAATAAAACAAAAAATTAATGGGGGGGGGGGAGATACTGCTCCTCCCGAAAAGCCTGAGGTGAACACAGGCCCCTGGGGGCCCATATGGTCCAGCCTACACAGAGGCCCCAATGGAAAGCCCACAAGCGGGGCCTGAGTGCAACAGCAACTCTTCAGCTGTGCTCCCACCAGCTGGCATTCCGGGGTAGACTGCCCCTGGGCAGGGAGGCTCCTGCTATCCCACTAAACCAGGCATAGGCAAACTCAGCCCTCCAGATGTTTTGAGACTACAAGTCCCATCATCCCTGACCACTGGTCCTGTTAGCTAGGGGTGATGGGAGTTGTAGTCCCAAAACATCTGGAGGGTCGAGTTTGCCTATGCCTGCACTAAATGTTCATATGGAGAGCTAAGCTGGATTGGCCCAAAGGGAGCCCATCTGGTCCCGCCTCCTGTCCTCACAGTGGCCAACCAAGATGCCGCAACGAGAAGCCCCAAAACAGGACTGGCGCAAGAGCTCAGAAGCATTACTGCCTCCAACAGGGGCGGCGGCAAAAATAAATTGGGTGGCAGGAATTAAGAAGGGCTACAGAACACTTCCTTCCCTTGCCCAGCCTGGGACTTGAGAACCTCGAAGCAGACCCATTTGCCAGGGAGCAATCCTGGCCTCCCAGCTCATTCAGGAGACGTGGAAGGAGGAGCATTAGGAAGAGACCCAAGCAGCCTACAATTCAGATTCCCATCTTCCTCACTTCTTCATAAGTTGGCTGGCAAGGAGGCAGATAAAGGCTGTCCCCCCCGGCAGCTCCATCCACAGGCAAGCTCTGGTCCTCCTTGACCCCCAGCTTCCACGGAGTAAACCTCTGGAACTCAGACAGGTCAGAGGGATTGCAGCAGAGAGAGTCACAGGTGCTGTCCAAGGAGGTGCTGGGCATCCTGCCCAGGTGGGCCTCTTCAACGGCTGATGGCTGGTAGGTGCTGCTCCATTCACTGTCCTCGTCTTCATCCTCCAGCGAGGAGTTAGTTGCCATTGGGTTCGGGGGAAACAGCTTGTGGAAGGCCACATCCAAAGACCCAGGGGATGAGGTGCTGTCGTCCAGGAGGAGTGAGAACCTGGAGGAATCCTAAAATGTCAAAGGGGGGAAATCTGTTCTCAGCCTAGGGAAGAGCCTTGGGATACTTCAAAAACGCAGCCCATCACTCAGGAAAAGAAACCCATGGATACCTGACTGTAGTTGCTTAAGAGCAGCCCAGAGAGAAGCGGCTCCGCTGCAGCTCCCAAACACCGTGTGTGTGTGTGTGTGTGTGTGTGTGTGTGTGTGTGTCTCACTCTCCCCTCTCCCCTGCCTTTGACTCCCAGAGGGGGCTGTAAGGGCCTGCCTGAGCCTGAGGGGGTACAGGCAGAACAGGCACAGCTTTCCCACCGCTGGAGGAGGAGGGGGGAAAGGAGGAGCTATGCAGGACAGCAGCGACCCCCCTCACCGCGCAGCCCCTTGGCACATGGGGCAGGTCTCTCCTCCCGCCCCCCCTTTCCTCCGCCAGTAGCCTTCTCTTTGCAGAGCCACTACTCTTCCCACCTGTGGCGCAGGAAAGAGGAAGGCCCGTGAGTGTGGGGAGGTGTGGGAGGTTCCTCCGGGGGGGGGGGACTCAGCCACTTGCCCCCTTGATTCCTGGTGCCCCCCATCGCCCGCTTTGCCCCCCAGGCCTTACCTTGGGGCTGCTGGTGCTTGACCCCAAGGAGGCCAGGGCAACATCGCTCAGCCCCTTTGCTTCCTCCAGGACAGGGGCTGCCAAATACTGGTTCTTGCTCCGCACAAACTCCTTGAAGGAGAAGGGGTTGGCCTCTTCCTCCTCAGGTGCAATGGAAGATCCAACTGGAGGAGGAAGCCAAGGAAGGAAGGAAGCCTTACAAACAGGGGAAGGAATAAGAGGGAAGATCTGGGACTGGGGGGGGGGGCAATGCCCAGCCCCACCCCAGGGATGCTCATTTTGCTTACAGCTGCAAACACACACCTGCCTTGACTATGATAAGGGCGACTTTTATGGCTCCCCCTGGAAAAAACAGGAGAGACGCCTAGCAGTTAGAGCAAGGGTCAGCAAACTTTTTCACCGTCCCTCAGACCTTGTGGGGGACCGGACTATTTTTTTGGGGGGGGGATGAACGAATTCCTATGCCCCACAAATAACCCAGAGATGCATTTTAAATAAAAGCACACATTCTACTCATGTAAAAACACACTGATTTCCGGACTGTCTGCGGGCCAGATTTAGAAGGCGACTGGGCCGGATCTGGCCCCTGGGCCTTAGGTTGCCCACCCATGAGTCAGAGCTTCAGGCTCGGGCCTGGAGAGAGATTCTGGTGGAGTCCCCAAGGGGCATGGCCTGGGGAGCCTCACCTACCTCACAGGGCTGCTGTTGTGGGGATTCAGTGGGGAGAACCGCCCTGGGGTTTTGGAAGAAGGGTGCTGTACTAATTTAATTAGTTAATAATGAAAATAATGCCCCCTTTAACTCCCTGGGAATACAAAAGCAGTCAAAAGCAAAGGACTAGGCCCAGAGGGGACTTCCTCCTCCTCTCTCACGCAGGAGCCTCGGCTGCCACTTTCCTCTCAAGCGCTTTTTACGACAAAGACCCTCGTTGTTCTTGCCGAGGCAGCGCTCCCGGCAGCCACTCCTGAGCCGCTTCCAAGGGAGGCGCTCTGCACGCGCTCAGGAGCACCGCCCTCCGAGCTCTGCTCCTGACCCTCTTCTCTCCCGCCCAAGGCGCAAGGCGCTCTGCCCACGCTCAGAGTCCTACCAGCGGGGCCCGCCCGGGGCTGCTGGCGCCCGAAGGAGGCTTCGCCCGCGGCGGGAGGGCGGCCGGGCCCCGCCATGGAGTCGCGCCGAGGGAGCCCCGCCCCCCCTTCCCGGGCTCTAGCCGAGGAGGCGCTTCCGGGCGGGAGGGAGAGCCAAGAAAGGGCAGAGTCGCACGCGCGGGCCACAACTTCCGGCACTCCTTCGGCACTTTCTCTCGAGGACGCGCGTCAAGCACGACCCGCCCCCCCCGGCTGCTGCTGGGAACTGTAGTTTGTTCCGTGTCGCAGGAAGGACTGCGGAAGCAAGGGGCTTTCAAGCCCGCCGCAGCCCCGCCCGGCAAGCGAGGGGGAGAAGGTGCTGCATCCTCCGGGAAAGGCCACGTGGAGCTGGAAGGGGCCCCGGGGCCCCTAATCCAGCCCCGGCAAGGAGCAGTGGAAACAGGATCAAATCTCTTTTCTGATGAGAGCAGCTTTTGCATCTCATTTGGAAACCAAGGACCCAGAGTCTGGAGGAAGAATGGGGAGGCACACAATGCCAGATGCTTGAAGTCTAGTGTGAAGTTTCCACAGTCTGTGTTGATTTGGGGAGCCATGTCATCAGCTGGTGTTGGTCCACTGTGCTTCATTAAGTCCAGAGTCAACGCAGCCATCTACCAGGAGATTTTGGAGCACTTCATGCTTCCTTCCACAGTCGAGCTTTATGGGGATGCTGATTTCATTTTTCAGCAGGACTTTGTCACCTGCCCACACTGCCAAAAGTACCAAAACCTGGTTCAATGCCCATGAGATTACTGTGCTTGATTGCCCAGCAAACTCGCCTGACCTGAACCCCATAGAGAATCTACGGGGCACTGCCAAGAGAAAGATGAGAGACATGAGACCGAGCAATGCAGAAGAGCTGAAGGCTGCTATTGAAGCTTCCTGGTCTTCCATAACACCTCAGCAGTGCCACAGGCTGATAGCATCCATGCCACACCGCATTGAGGCAGTAATTGATGCAAAAGGATCCCAAACCAAGTACTGAGTACATGTGCATGCTTCTACTTCTCAGAGGTCCAATATTGCTCTATTTGCAGTCCTTGTTTTGCTGATTTCATTTAATATTCTAATTTTCTGAGATAGTTAATTTGGGGTTTTCATCAGCTGTATGCAATGATCATCACAATAACAAATAAAGGTTTGACATATCTCGCTTTGCATGTCATGAGTCTATCTCATATATTAGTTTCACCTTTTAAGTTGAATTACTGAAATAAATGAACTTTTCCACGATATTCTAATTTTCTGAGTTTCACCTGTAACCTCCCGTATTCTATTTTATCGAACACTGCTTCAGTGACTTTTTGTTGCGAAGAGGTTTATAAATCTGCAAATGCGCCTTTACATGGGCTTATTTCAAAACGCTGTCAATGGTTTAGAATCATAGTTCAGGAGTCCTCTTCTATGCTCATATGCTTGCCCAAGTACCAAACTCCAGAACGCTGCTTTAAAGAAACAAAATCCAATTTCTTCCTATGTCACACACTGGCCTTTAGAATGCCACCGTGGTCCATCTTCGATTTTGAGGACTTTTGTGCCCCTGTGTGCATCTTCACAGAAAGGTAGTTTTCAAATCTCCATACCGCCATTGCATGGCACCAGTCAAAATCCTCCACTAGGAAATGTCCAGAACCACAGAAGCCCTAATGAGGTGAAGCTGATCATCCTTGGTACATCTTGACAGGCCCTTTGAAAGCGACTAAGGTGTAGAACAGATCTAAAGGGACATTTCAAATAGGTGAAAGTCACGTGGTACGTTAAAGTTGGTATTTATACTTGTAGAATACTACACACTGTTGCAAGATCAACACACGGGGTAACACCACAGGTGCTTGGGGCATCATCACTCTTTAACCCCTGTGAATATCGAGCCATGTAACATGCTACACAGCTTGAGTTTTCCTTGTACAGTACTGCCATCTGCTGCATTTTGACATTATGACCAGCAGCAGTGGAGAACCCACCTTCCTTATGTGTGTGTGCACACACATGCACTAAAATTAGAAAATAAAAGATAATAATTTATTATTTATACCCCACCTATCTGGCTGGGTTTCCCCAGCCACTCTGGGCGGCTTCCAGCAAAATATTAAAATATTTGTTGTTTAGTCGTTTAGTCGTGTCCGACTCTTCGTGACCCCATGGACCAGAGCACGCCAGGCACTTCTGTCTTCCACTGCCTCCCGCAGTTTAGTCAGACTCATGTTTGTAGCTTCGAAGACACTATCCAACCATCTCGTCCTCTGTCGTCCCCTTCTCCTTGTGCCCTCCATCTTTCCCAACATCAGGGTCTTTTCCAGGGAGTCTTCTCTTCTCATGAGGTGGCCAAAGTATTGGAGCCTCAGCTTCACGATCTGTCCTTCCAGTGAGCACTCAGGGCTGATTTCCTTAAGAATGGATAGGTTTGATGTTCTTGCAGTCCATGGGACTCTCAAGAGTCTCCTCCAGCACCATAATTCAAAAGCATCAATTCTTCGACGATCAGCCTTCTTTATGGTCCAGCTCTCACTTCCATACATCACTACTGGGAAAACCATAGCTTTTACTATACGGACCTTTGTTGGCAAGGTGATGTCTCTACTTTTTAAGATGCTGTCTAGGTTGGTCATTGCTTTCCTCCCAAGAAGCAGGCGTCTCTTAATTTCGTGGCTGCTGTCACCATCTGCAGTGATCATGGAACCCAAGAAAGTAAAATCTCTCACTGCCTCCATTTCTTCTCCTTCTATTTGCCAGGAGGTGATGGGACCAGTGGCCATGATCTTCGTTTTTTTGATGTTGAGCTTCAGACCATATTTTGCGCTCTCCTCTTTTACCCTCAATAAAAGGTTCTTTAATTCCTCCTCACTTTCTGCCATCAAGGTTGTGTCATCTGCATATCTGAGGTTGTTGATATTTCTTCCAGCAATCTTAATTCCGGCTAGGGATTCATCCAGCCCAGCCTTTCGCATGATGAATTCTGCATATAAGTTAAATAACCAGGGAGACAGTATACAGCCTTGTCGTACTCCTTTCCCAATTTTGAACCAATCAGTTGTTCCATATCCAGTTCTAACTGTTGCTTCTTGTCCCACATAGAGATTTCTCAGGAGACAGATGAGGTGATCAGGCACTCCCATTTCTTTAAGAACTTGCCATAGTTTGCTGTGGTCAACACAGTCAAAGGCTTTTGCATAGTCAATGAAGCAGAAGTAGATGTCTTTCTGGAACTCTCTGGCTTTCTCCATAATCCAGCGCATGTTTGCAATTTGGTCTCTGGTTCCTCTGCCTCTTCTAAATCCAGCTTGTACTTCTGGGAGTTCTCGGTCCACATACTGCTTGAGCCTTCCTTGTAGAATTTTAAGCATAACCTTGCTAGCGTGTGAAATGAGTGCAATTGTGCGGTAGTTGGAGCATTCTTTAGCACTGCCCTTCTTTGGGATTGGGATGTAGACTGATCTTCTCCAATCCTCTGGCCACTGCTGAGTCATCAAATATTAAAAGCTTCCATGTATCATTTTGCTTTGTGGTTTGTGTTATTACGATGGAAAACTTAATAAAATTTATTTTTTAAAAATAAAAAATATATATTAAAAGCTTCCCTAAACAGGGCTGCCTTCAGATATTATATAATAAGAAATTATTATTATTAAGATAAGTCCATTCAGTGTACAGTGGTACCTCAAGTTACGTACGCTTCAGGTTACAGACTCTGCTAATGCAGAAATAGTACCTCGGGTTAAGAACTTTGCTTCAGGATGAGAACAGAAATCGTGCGGCGGCAGCGGAAGGCCCCATTAGCTACAGTGGTACCTCAGGTTAAGAACAGTTTCAGGTTAAGAACAGACCTCCAGAATGAATTAAGTTCTTTAACCGAGGAACCATTGTATATTATTTTATGCCTATACAATTATTTCCATCATCTTTCCTAAAAAGGTAACGTATAACATTTTAAGACTGCAAAACTCATAACCTAGTAAAAATACAAAGCATCAGTAAACACTTCTTCAGCCGCAGTAGAACAGTACTGAGCAGCACCAGGCCACATCCTAAAAAGCTTTTGAGAAGAAAATTCACCAAGGTTTCAAAAACCATATTGTTAGGAAAGCACTACATAATGTTTGGATTCGGTATAAAGATTTGTTGGAAAACAAAACCCCTAGGTGGTTGTCACCAATGGAAGCTAAGGAAGTGAAAAAACTTAATATGGAATCTAAATGGCCAAAATATTGGGAAATTATAGAACAAGAGGAGGGAAAAGTGAAACTGCAGAGCTATGAGAAATTGAAGTCTAAAGAGACTGGCTTCATTATTACCAGATAAATGAAGTTTTCAAACAGGACAGGAAAATTGGCTTCCAGGTGGAGAGATCAAAATTAGAAACAGAATTGTTGGAACCCAATACTAAGAATTTGTCAAGAATGTACAACTTGCTGTTGAAATGGAATACACAGGATGAGACGGTTAAATCAGCTATGATTAAATGGGCACAAGACATTGGTCATGACATCATGTTTGCTGACTGGGAACAGTTATGGACCACCGGTATAAAGTTTACGGCATGTAATGCCTTAAGAGAGAATATTATGAAAATGATTTATAGGTGGTACATGACCCCAGTCAAGCTTGCAAAAATCTATCATTTGCCCAATAATAAATGCTGGAAATGTAATGAAACTGAAGGTACTTTCTACCACCTTTGGTGGACGTGCCCAAGGATCAAGGTCTTCTGGGAAATGATCTATAATGAAATTAAGAAGGTCCTCAAGTGTACCTTTCATAAGAAACCAGAGGCCTTTCTCCTGGGCATGGTGGGCCAATTGGTGGCAAGGAAAGATAGGACGTTTTTTATGTATGCTACAACAGCAGCAAGAGTTCTTTTAGCAAAGTATTGGAAGACACAAGAACTACCCACGCTGGAAGAGTGGCAGACGAAGGTGATAGACTATATGGGACTGGCTGAGATGACTGGCAGAATCCGTGACCAAGGGAAAGAGACGGTGGAAGAAGATTGGAAGAAATTTAAAGTTTATCTTAAGAACTGTTGTAAAATTAATGAGTGCTAAAATGTCATGGGTAATGTAAAACAGAATTGCAGTGATAAATAATTGGGTAAGAGGAAAAAGATTAGAAACTGAATTATAAGCATTGAAATTAGGGGTTGCTGGAAAAGTTTAAAACAGGGATGCAGAAAAGGGAGGTATGGGGAAGTCGTTGAAATAAGGTTTAAGAAAAAGAGGTTATGAAATTATACGTGTTTATATGTTTGTTTGTTTGTTTATGTATTGTCTTGTATTGTGTTTTAATATATGTTGGAAAATTAATAAAAAATTATTTTTAAAAAAACAAAAACAGAATGAATTAATTTATTAACCTGAGGTACCACTTTACTGAAGGGAACCAGGCAGGGGGCCTTCTGGGTGGTGGCGCCCTCCCATCAGATGTCAAGGAGATAAAGAACCACGCGACTTTTAGAAGACATCTGAAGGCAGCCCTGTTCAGGGAAGTTTTTAATGCCTGACATTTTATTATTTTGCTGGAAGCCACCCTGAGTGGTGGTGGAAGCCCAGTCAGATGGGCGAGGTTTAAATAAAAACATTATTCTTATTTCTTATTCGTTACTCTGTCCCTGCCTTGCCCCCTCACTGACTGGAAGCAGCTGCAGCGCAACCCTCAGGGAAACCCAAGGCCGCCGCGAGGCTGCAGGCTGGACCCCCGGCGCAGGGGGCGCCGCCTCTGCCTGCCTGGCAGAGGGTTGGGACCCTTCTAGGAGCTCCTCTCGCTGCACGAGGCCCCTAGGGAGCACTTCCGGGGCAACCGGGGCCATGACCCCCTCGTCTGGCCGCGCCCTTCCCGGCGACGCTCCGACTCGCCCCAGAGCCCGGGAAGGCGGCAGCCCCCGCGCACGGAGGGACGCTCCCAGCGCAGCCACGTCGCGGAAGGGGGCCGCTCGGCTGCCCGGCAACGGATCGAGCGTGCCCCGCCCTCCTCCGCGCCTCATGCCGGCTGGCCAATGAGCGCCACGTGGCCGGTGCTGCCCAATGGCGGCGCGGTCCGCGGAGCTTGAGGTTGGCCGGCGCCGCCCAGGCCCCAAGGTGGCCCCGACCGAGGGGAAAGAGGGACTCGCAGAGAGAGGGCGGGACTCTCTCAGGGCCCGCTGGACGCACAGCGAGCAGTCAGGAAATAAAAGCTGTGACTCAAGGCAGTTCAAAAACCAGCCGCGCCGGGGTCTGCTTTGTGGTTTCATTCCGTATTTTTATGCTGGGAACCGGCCTGACATCTTCAGATGAAGCGCAGTATACAAATGCAATAAATAATATAAAATAAATAAATAAATAAACAAGTTAGTAGTGGGCGCACAGATGAGTATCATCCTCATTGGTTATTGCCTTCCCCCTACTTCCATACAAAAAGAAAAATACAAGTTTTATCTGGCCAATGATTCTGTCCTCAAAGACCTCCAGCCTGGGACAGTCTGCAAAATAACCACCTAGACCAGGGATGGACAGCCATCGCCTCCAACCCACATGGCCAATGGCAAAGTATGAGGACCAGAGTCCAGCAGCATCAGGTTTTTCCCATCCCAGATGTAGACAGAGGTTGCATATGCACCATTTATTTAAAGCACATGGCTGCCAAAGACTCCCTGCAACTGTAGTTTGCTCAAGGGAACTGTAGTTAGCTCTAATAGTCAAACTACAGTTCCCAGGAGCCTTTCACAGAAGCCAGAAGCTTTAAATTTATGCTTTGTCCATGAGCATAAGCGGTCATAGAATCATAGAATCATAGAGTTGGAAGAGACCACAAGGGCCATCGAGTCCAACCCCCTGCCAAGCAGGAAACACCATCAGAGCACTCCTGACATGGTTGTCAAGCCTCTGCTTAAAGACCTCCAAAGAAGGAGACTCCACCACACTCCTTGGCAGCAAATTCCACTGTGAACAGCTCTTACTGTCAGGAAGTTCTTCCTAATGTTTAGGTGGAATCTTCTTTCTTGTAGTTTGGATCCATTGCTCCGTGTCCGCTTCTCTGGAGCAGCAGAAAACAACCTTTCTCCCTCCTCTATGTGACATCCTTTTATATATTTGAACATGGCTATCATATCACCCCTTAACCTCCTCTTCTCCAGGCTAAACATGCCCAGCTCCCTTAGCCGTTCCTCATAAGGCATCGTTTCCAGGCCTTTGACCATTTTGGTTGCCCTCCTCTGGACACGTTCCAGTTTGTCAGTGTCCTTCTTGAACTGTGGTGCCCAGAACTGGACACAGTACTCCAGGTGAGGTCTGACCAGAGCAGAATACAGTGGCACTATTACTTCCCTTGATCTAGATGCTATACTCCTATTGATGCAGCCCAGAATTGCATTGGCTTTTTTAGCTGCCACGTCACACTGTTGGCTCATGTCAAGTTTGTGGTCAACCAAGACTCCTAGATCCTTTTCACATGTACTGCTCTCAAGCCAGGTGTCACCCATCTTGTATTTGTGCCTCTCATTTTTTTTGCGCAAGTGCAATACTTTACATTTCTCCCTGTTAAAATTCATCTTGTTGTTTTGGCCCAGTTCTCTAATCTGTCAAGGTCGTTTTGAAGTGTGATCCTGTCCTCTGGGGTGTTAGCCACCCTCCCAGTTTGGTGTCATCTGCAAATTTGATCAGGATGCCCTTGAGTCCATCATCCAAGTCGTTGATAAAGATGTTGAATAAGACCGGGCCCAAGACAGAACCCTGTGGCACCCCACTAGTCACTCTTCTCCTGGATGAAGAGGAACCATTGATGAGCACCCTTTGGGTTCGGTCAGTCAGCCAGTTACAAATCCACTGAGTGGTAGCATAGTCAAGACCACATTTTACCAGCTTCTTTACAATAATATCATGGGGCACCTTGTCAAATGCCTTGCTGAAATCAAGGTAGGCTACATCCACTGCGTTCCCTTCATCTACCAGGCTTGTAATTCTGTCAAAAAACGAGATCAGGTTAGTCTGACATGACTTATTTTTCAGAAATCCATGCTGACTATTGGTGATCACAGCATTCCTTTCTAGGTGCTCACAGACTGTTTGCTTAATGATCTGCTCCAGAATCTTCCCTGGTATTGATGTCAGACTGACTGGGCGGTAATTATTTGGGTCCTCTCTTTTCCCCTTTTTGAAAATAGGGACAACATTTGCCCTCCTCCAGTCTGCCGGGACTTCGCCTGTTCTCCAGGAATTCTCAAAGATGACTGCCAGTGGTTCTGAGATCACATCTGCCAGTTCTTTTAATACTCTTGGATGCAGTTCATCTGGCCCTGGAGACTTGAATACATCTAAACTAGCCAAATATTCTTGTACTATCTCCTTAGTTATTCTGGGCTGTGTTTCCTCTGCTGAATCATTTGCTCCAAATTCTTCAGGTCGGGCATTGTTTTCTTTATTGGAGAAGACTGAGGCAAAGAAGGCATTGAGGAGTTCAGCCCTTTCTGTGTCCCCTGTTTGCATTTCACCATCTTCTCCTCTGAGTGACCCCACTGTTTCTTTGTTCTTCCTTTTGCTACCAGCATACCCATAAAAGCCTTTTTTGTTGCTTTTAACCTCTCTAGCAAGCCTGAGTTCATTCTGTGCTTTAGCTTTTCTGACTTTGTGTCTACACGTGCTGGCTATTTGTTTGAATTCCTCTTTGGTGGTTTCCCCCCTTTTCCATTTTTTGTACACATCCTTTTTTAATCTTAACTCAGTTAAAAGTTCTTTAGATAGCCACCCTGGCTTCTTTAGGCACCTTCCATGTTTCCGTCTCATTAGTATTGCCTGAAGTTGTGCTATTACTATCTCCCTCTTAACAAACTCCCAGCCATCATGAACTCCCTTTCCTTTTAGTATTACTGTCCATGGGATCTCACCCAGCCCTTCCCTAAGTTTTATGAAGTCGGCTTTCTTAAAGTCGAGAAATTGAGTCCTAGTATGCTTGGCTGCTCCTTTCCGCTGTATAGTAAACTTCAGAAGAGCACGATCACTCACGCCTAATGATCCTTCCACTTCTACCCTACTAACCAGGTCATCAACATTGGTTAGGACCAGATCTAAAATGGCTGTTCCTCTTGTTGCTTCTCTCACTTTCTGGTCAACGAAGTTGTCTGCAAGGCCAGTGAGGAATCTGTTTGACCTTATGCTCTTGGCTGAGTTTGACATCCAACAAATATCCGGGTAATTGAAGTCCCCCATTACTACTATCTCCCTTCCTTTTGCATGCTTGGCCATCTGTTCCAGGAAGGCATCATCTATGTCCTCCGTTTGGCTTGGGGATCTATAGTAAACTCCCACAGTGAGGTCACTGTTATTCTTCTCTCCCTTAATTTTGACCCAGATGCTCTCACTTTGGCTTTGAGGTTCTAATTCTTGGATCTCTTCACAGGTATACCCATCCCTGACATATAACGCCACTCCTCCTCCTTTCTTGTCTGGTCTGTTTCTCTGAAATAGATTGTATCCCTCCATTATTACATTCCAATCATGGGACTTATCCCACCAGGTTTCAGTGATGCCTATTATGTCATATTTAGTTTGCTGTACCAAGAGCTCAAGCTCATCTTGTTTATTTCCCATGCTTTGCGCATTAGTGTACAGACATTGAAGTCCATTAATCATTCCCCCGTGTCTCTTATTTAAGGATTTTTTCCTCCCACCACTAGGTCTGCGTGCTGTTTGCTCCATTTGGTCTATGACATTTGGATGATCATCTTCATCAATTGATAGACTCCTACCTTCAGGAGCACTGTCTCCCTCCCCCACATTAGTCAGTTTAAAGCCCTCCTGATGAGGTTTCTGAGATTTTTGGCAAAAACATTCCTCCCAACCGTTGTGAGGTGCAGCCCATCGCTTGCCAGAAGTCCATCTTCAAGAAACTGCATTCCGTGATCTAAGAATCCAAACCGTTCCTGTTTACACCATTTGCGAAGCCAGTTGTTCACTTCCACTATTTTTCCCTCTCTCCCTGGGCCACGTCGTTCAACTGGGAGGACAGATGAGATGACAATTTGTGTATTTAATTGCTTCAATTTCCTGCCCAGAGCCTCGTAATCTCTTTTGATCTTCTGGAGGCTATTGCTTGCAGTGTCATTGGTTCCCACATGAACCAAGAGGAAGGGGTATTTGTCAGTGGGTTATTCTTCTCTAATCAGGATTAAGGACAAATGATTTTGTGGCATAGAAAAGAATATCCGTTTCACAAGCGAAGGAAGATGTCTAGGGTTGCCATATTTTGAAGAGCAAAGAAGAGGATGCTATGACAGCCATTCAAAGCAAATAAGTGCAATTTGTATCAAATTTTACCCCTGAAAAAGAGGGTGTGTCCTGGAAATAGAGGGCACTCCTAGTTTGGGAGGTGAGCGTGGAAGCCTGACGATAATGTTGCCCTGACTGATGTGGATGCGAGCAAAGCAAACTTGCCCACTTCTCACTAGGGAAGAGTATCCAAATGGGCCCCAGCATGAAAGGCAGCAGTGATGCTAGAAGAGGCCATTTTTCCTAGATGGCATTCATGTTTCTTGCATTGGGCACCTGAGAAGGTAGCTGGCTGAGCCTCTCTTTACTGAAGTTACAATCCAGGCAGGAAAGCTTGCACAGCCCCCCCCCCCCGCCCGGAGGCCAGGCTTGCATCTCCCAGGGCGTTGCATGAAGACTTGCTGGACACAGAGGAATGGTGGGAGGCACCCTTTGGGGAATTCCCAAGGGAAGAAGGCTTAGAGCTTGCACATTGGTGGTGGGACCATGATGGGCGAAAAGAGGGAGAAGACTGAGAAGAGGAGTTGGCAGAAGCTGAAGAGGTAACAGGTCTTAGTGAGCAGGAAGTGTCTGTTGCAGAGAGAAGTCCAGAGTCAGTATCAGAAACTGAAGCAAGAGAGGAGTGAGGCCAAGAGGCAGAGATGAGTCAGACTGGTGAAGAAGCCAGGGTGTCTCCTGTGACCAGTTCCCCTCCCTGCTGGTCTCCCAAGATGAGGTTACAGATAGGGGAGTAATACCCCTCCCCACCTTCTCACTATATAGAAGGATCTGGCAACTTCTGTTTCAGTGTATCTGAAGAAGTGTGCATGCACACGAAAGCTCATACCAAGAACTAACTTAGTTGGTCTTTAAGGTGCTACTGGCAGGAAAAATTTTTTTTTTGTTTTCCCAAGATGAGAAGAGGGATGAAGAGGGAGGAGCAGAGACAGGTGTGCTGGCATATTCTCAGATTGCTTGGAAAGGACCTGGTGGCAGAGGGAATTTGGGCAGCTGTGGAAGGTGGGGACCTTCAGCCTCCACAACTGCCTAATAGAGGCAAGACCTATGAGAAGGGTTGCTGTGCTCATTAGGCCTGGCTCCCCTGAGCTGGCCTGGTTTCTGTTAATAAAGAGTTAACTTCACATACTCGATTTCTGGCTGACTGGCTCCCTGACAGGTAGGACCCATACCAATGGATTCCAGTTACAAGAAGGAAATTCCAACTCAACATCAGGAAGAACGTTCTGAGGGTAAGAGCTGTTTGACAGTGGAAGGGACTCCCTGGAAGGGTGGTGGACTCTGCTTCTCTGGAAGTTTATAAACAGAGCTTGGATGGCCATCTGCTAGGGATTCTTTAGTTGTTATTCCTGCATTACAGATTATTTCAGGGTTGCAAAGATCTGTTAAAGATCACTTTTTTGAAAAGCAATTTTGCTTGAGAGGAACAGGCAAAAAACCTAGCAGAGGAGCAGAGGATCTCCCTGCTTAGGCAAATTCTTCACAGGAAAGCCTGTATTATAGGACTTTTCATTCTGTTTAAGCACACAGTAGAATTTAAGCACACAGTAGAATTTAGCCTTGCCATTTCTAAAGAATGAGGCATTACATCCTATCGGCTTTAGCCAACCTTGCAAGAATTCTTATGCCAAGAATTTGTTTGCAGTAACAAGTTCCAAATGCATCCCTTTTCCTTTGTTATGCATTAGTTACAAGCAACCCTAAGCAGAAATATTTGAGGCCTCCAACAGCACCAAGCTCTTGATCTGACCGTGTCTCCATGCAGCTTTCAAAGTTAGTGCACATTTATGCTCCAGAAGAAGGACATGGCAGCAAGGAACAGGATAAACAGAAGCCACAGGGGTACTGACTGCAAAGGATCCAAGCATTTGGTTTGCCCCTCAGATTTGAGCCTGAGCTGACTCTTGTGTATGTGTGGTTGTCCATCCACTCCTTTGGGGTCCAGTCCAAGGAGGACTTACTGCAGCTCTTCCTAGACCAGACCAGAAAGAAAGGAAGCTGCCATATGCACAAAGGTATTTTTGTCAGCCGTGTCAGTGAACAGGACCCTGCTGCAAGTTAAAATTCAGAGGCCTGTCTTGGTTTGCCTCAGTGTCACGGTGAAATAGGTGGTGAACAATCAATAGGTGAGCGTGGAAGCCTGACGTGAACCAATCTACAGAAACTGGGCTATATCCCTTGAATTGCTGGGGTCCTAAATCAAAATGCTGTCAGCTAAATTCAGACATTCCACATACCAATCATACTGTGCATGAACTAGGCCTCCGCAACCAAAATAAAATAGACAAACTAAAGACGACAGCAATGAACCTCAAGCTTAGGATTGAGGAACCAGCTGGTGGAGGCAGAACTTCCACATCTGTGGCCTGGAGGAAAAACAGGAAGGGTCAGAGCTCAAATCTTATCTCATAATGTGGCTTAATAACCTACCCATAGGCATAACGCTAAACCTGTCACACATCAAGAGATCCTACAGGATCCCCACACGGCACTCTCACCCCACACGTTGTCTCACCCAGAGACACCATCGCAAGTTTCAAGAGAACTTACACATTACGTTACGTTATGTTACATTTATATCCCACCTTTCCTTCAAAGAGCTCAAGGTGGGAGACATGGTTCTCCACTGCCCATTTTTTATCCTCACAACAACCCTGGGTGTGGTGGTAGGTCAGGCGGTGAGGCAGTGACTGGCCCAAGGCCACCCAGTGAGGTCTGTGGCCAGTTGAGGATTTGAACCCTAGTCTCATGGGTCCTAGTCCAACACACTAACCACTGCAATACTCTGGCTCCCATGAGAGACACCATATATAAAGCTCTGCAAAATATCAAAGACCTAACTAGTGGAAATAATATCATCTCAGTCTTCCAAGACATCAGCATGGACCTGCTTCAGAGACATTCCTTGCTTCATCCCTTCACTCCAGTACAGGCGACTCTCAGTGCGCACGGGGGCTACGTTTTGGGGATCGTGTCTAAAGCCAAAATCGTGTGTAGTCAAAACACATTAGGATTGCTAATGTCCCCTCCCCCTTAATTCCCCAACTGCATAAAGCTGAATGCACACAAATTAAAGTTGTGAGTTACTGTAAAGGTAAAGGTAAAGGTACCCCTGCCCGTACGGGCCAGTCTTGACAGACTCTAGGGTTGTGCGCTCATCTCACTAGAGGCCGGGAGCCAGTGCTGTCCGCAGACACTTCCGGGTCACGTGGCCAGCGTGACGAAGCTGCTCTGGCGAACCAGACCAGAGCAGCACACGGAAACACCGTTTACTTTCCCGCTATAAAGCGGTACCTATTTATCTACTTGACTTAAGGGTGCTTTCGAACTGCTAGGTGGGCAGGAGCTGGGACCGAACGACGGGAGCTCACCCCGCCGCAGGGTGAGTTACTGTACTTCATGACAAAGGCATATCTTACCGCTGGGGATTCCCTTTCAAATTGATTGCTCAGCATAGTAGAAGGACACTGGCTGCAAATAATACCACACAGGCAGAACACCTATTAATAAGATAGCATTTTCCTTACCATCCATTGCAGCTACAAACTCTGACTCTCAACAAAATGGTGGCACTCATTCCTGGAAAACAAGAAGGAGAAAACAAGCTTGTTTGCTCTTTCATGTGACAGTCCTATCTGAAAATGGCTATCATATCCATAGCCATAGCTAGGTGATCTTGCACCCCAGCAGAATTGTCCAGATTGTGCCCGCTAGCCACTTACAAATTAGCTCTTCTTTCTGCCTCTTCTCCAACCCCCCCCCCTTCAATTCACGCTCTATTAGAAACCTTTTCTTATGAGGCAATCAATATTTTTATTTATGGACATATTTTAAAGCTGATTTTGCACCCACCCTCGCCTGCACCCTTGGCAGGGGCCCACCTCACCACCCCCTAGTTACAGCCCTGATCATATCTCCTCTCAGTCTCCTCTTTTCCAGGCTAAACATACCCATCTCCTTCAACTGTTCCTCATAAGGCTTGGTTTGCTTGATCATCTTGGTTGCCCTCCTCTGCAAACATTCCACCTTGTCAACACCCTTCTTAAATTGTGGTGCCCAGAATCGGACACAGGACTCCAGGTGTGGTCTGACCAATGCAGAATAGAGTGGAACTATGACTTCCCTTGATCTGGACACTAGACTTCTGTTGATGCAGCCTAGAAGAGCATTAGCCTTTTTTGCTGCTGCTTCACATTGTGGACTCATGTTCAGCTTGTGGTCCACTAAGACTCCTAGATCTTTTTCACATGTACTGCTAGTGAGCCCTGTGTCCCCCATCTGGGTCTTAGCTTCCAGAATTCCAGCATTATGTCCATGTCTGGCCATGGTACCCAGCAGCAAATGTGGAAAACATGAAGAGTGGGCACAGTCTTTAAACATGCAGCAGACATTGGAGGTGGCTGATTGAGAGCCCCAGTGTGTGCTCCACATTTTTCAGGGATACAGGTTGTGCTGTGGTCTAAACCACTGAGCCTCTTGCTGATCAGAAGGTCGGTGGTTCGAATCCGCGTGAGCTCCCGTTGCTCTGCCCCAGCTCCTGTCAACCTAGCAGTTCGAAAGCACACCAGTGCAAGTAGATAAATAGGTATGGCTGCAGCGGGAAGGTCAACGGCATTTCTGTGTGCTCTGGTTTCCATCACATCCCTCTGTGTTCCTGTAGCAGTTTAGTCCTGCTGGCCACATGACCTGGAAAGCTGTCTGTGAATGACGCCGGCTCCCTCGACATGAAGGGAGATGAGTGCCACACCACATAGTGAAATTCGACTTTTTACCTTTACCCACATTTTGCCTTCACACTTTGTTTTTATTGAATGAAGCACCAAGTGTAAAACAGCTCTATGCTTGCAATTTAAAATCAATATTTGCCGTCCTTTGATTTTTGCACCTTTGATTTTCTGCAGAGTCTTCAACTTAAGCACTTTACAGTGGAACCTCAGTTGTCAAATGCTTCGGAAGTCGAACACTTCAGCTTTCAAATGCCGACAACCCGGAAGTGAATGCTTCCGTTTTCGAACGTGCCTCAGAAGTTGAATGGCTTCCGGGGCGCATTTCTCCATTTTTTCAATGGATTTTGCCGACCAGCAATAGCGCCTCGGTTGTCATACGTTTTGGAAGTCAAACAGTCTTTCGGAATGGATTATGTTTGACAACCGAGGTATTCTTTAGGAAGTTAAGCTAGTGACTGGCTTCCCCCTTCCCTCTTCTAACCATTTTCCCAAAGTGGTACTACTATTTTTATCCTCCTTTAGCTGCGTCTTGCATGGCGGAGTTTAGCTGACCCAAGGGCAGATGTCTGGCCTGCCAGGAAGTGCTGAATGAACATGATGATTAGGGGAGGACCACTAGTAAACACTCGTAGCATATTTGTCAATCAACAGGAAATTAATGGCATGATATATAGCAGGAATGAGGCACAAGCTTTCTGGCTTTTGAACTGTAACAGGTTAAGAAAGCAGGGCAAGAGTAATATGAAAAGGACATTGATTTGCAGCCCCATGTTCTAACAGAGGCTTACCTACTTGCAGCAAAAAAGGGCTCATGCACAACGAATCATAGGAATGCAGCCTCAAGCCTCAAGGCCTGGAGAAGAGCCAGCTATAAAGGTTCCTTCCTTAAGTTGAGCCTATTCACTCAAACACAGAGGCCATTTAATGGATGTTAAATTTTGCAGAGTGACCATGTTGCAAAAGACCCAAAATAAATGTGACTTGCTATTTAAACTCCACAAATGTAGTTCACGTTTGTTTAAAGTGACAGTTCCCAGGCCTCTGAGGCAGGAATGGTTGGGAAATGGATTAATTGCCCTTGCAGGCTTGTGTGTATAATGCATCTGTTGACACATGCAAATAATGGGTACTATAGTATATTTTGGTGTATAAAGCCTATATTAACATTCTCTAAGTGATAAAGGGGTCAACTTTTTTTGAAATGCAGAAAAAGGCTCCAGGTTCATGAACACAGCATTGTTGGCCGCCACCCCAATCTCTGAGTGGTGGGAGATTCCAGAGGTTCCAGGTGTGTCCCCAGGGTTCGTATTTCCTTTCGGGAATGAGGCACAGCCGAGACTGTGATGTCTTTAAACTATATGGCTTACTTACACATATATACAACCTAAGCCTACAATGAAGGGGTTCACAGCATGAACACCCCGAGATGGTCTAGTTTCCCCCATAGCTGTAGCCTTGGATTCAAACACAAATCAAACGTTGGGCTATCTCTCTGCCTTTTCCAGCTTGCAACCTTCTCCCCAGGTCACATCACAGCCAACTCTCTACTCTGGCTTTTGCCTTCTCACTATCTAAGAGATGGAGGAGGTGCCCCTACCACCTGTTGTCTGGAGCTCCCTCACCTTAGCTTCTTAATGGGCCACCCCCTTTCTTTTGTTTTCTTAGTGGCTCATCACCGTGGGTGATTCACTCACCAGAAGGTTGGTCCGCCTTAGAGTTTAACACTTACTGGACCCAGGAATTATAGGTGTCTGGTGCCACAGAACTCATGACACTATATTATTTAGGACAGTTTGCTATGACAGATTATGTTTTAGTAACCCAATTACGGGGTTTGCAGGGAGGGTGAGTCAATGAAATAGTATAATAATAATTAGGTTCAAGAGTGGAAGTTCCTATCCAAGACTTACAAGAGGGTGTAAATATTCAGACAGCATGTACATAACCTATGGAGATCACTATCACCCAAGATGTGTTAGTAGATGCTAGGAGAGATAGCGCTGAAATGGTTTAGATAAGATTTATAGAGGATAGGTCTATGTACAGATATTAAGCACAACACATTCTAGCATTGAATGACAGGTGCTGTAGTGCCAAATAATTAGGGGGAACTATTGCGTCATATTCTGCTGATGAGCTTCTGAGAGGCACCTGGGTTGTCATTGTTCTTTCATTATTTCCCTATTTACTTTACACAATTTCTTACCTGCCCTTCACCATAAGGTCCCAGGGTGGGTTACAGCAATAGAATAAACAATTATAAAAACAGCCCAAACTATTACAATTATAAATCAAGTAATAACATTCAAACATATTATGAATAATAAGAATTCAGCGAAAGAGCTGGTCCGAAAACTATCCCATGACAATGCCTAGTGCACTTCTGAGGGTAGGGAAGCCAACCATTTAGGGCTGCCACTGTGGGTAGGCTATTTCAGAGATTTGTGGCCTAAGTGGTTTAAACATCCCTAGTCTCTGAGGGGTGAAAGACTCCAGGGGTGCCTGCACTAACCCAGGTTTTGGTTTCTCCCCCCCCCAATTTTTTTATTGATTCTCCAAATTTATAACAATCATGACAACAAACAAGAAAAACATTACAATATCAAAAAGCAAGCAAACAAACATTTATCCTAACTGTTATAGTCCCACTTTTATTATCATTTTTGGGTGACTTCCTCAGATCCCCCTAGCTAAGTTTCCATATAGCTCATTGTAGCAGTTTTCCAACACTATTTTCATATAAGATTTACTTGTTCAATTAACATCTTTCTTTTCATTTTGACTTCTATCCATAGTAATATACAATTTCACATACCGTATTTTTCGCACTATAGGACGCACTTTTTCCCCTCCAAAAATGAAGGGGAAATGTGTGTGCTTTCGCTGAAGCCTGGAGAGTGAGAGGGGTCGGTGCACACCGACCCCTCTCGCTCTCCAGGCTTCAGGAGAGCCCCACTGCCAGCCCCGCAAGCTCGGGGGACAGCGGGAGAGGCGCAGCGCGCCTTTCCCGCTGTCCCCTGACCTGGTTTGAAGGCTGGCGGCGGGGAGGAGGCTGGCCCCGCTGCCAGCCCCACAAGCTCAGGGGACAGCTTCCCGCCCCAGCCCCGTGCCTGGGGGGGGAAATATTTTTTTTTCTTTATTTCTCCCCCCAAAAAACTAGGTGCGTCCTATGGGCCGGTGCGCCTTATGGGGCGAAAAATACGGTATTTAAATCCTAGGCCAATCTGTTACTCACAAGTAATTCTGTTTAAATAATCTTAACATATTTAACTAAATAATCTTTAAATTTCTTCCATTCCTCTTGATACTCCTCGTCCTTCTGGTCGCGGACTCTTCCGATCAGGTCAGCTAGCTCCCAAAAGTCCATCATCTTCATCTGCCATTCCCCCACTGTTGGTACTTCTTGTAGTTTCCAATTTCTGGCCAGCAAAATTCTAGCTGCAGTTGTGGCATACAAAAACAATCTAACATCTTTCCTGGGCAATTTCAAACCTATAATTCCAAGTAGAAAGGCTTCTGGTTTCTTAATAAATGTATATTTCAACAGTTTTTCAATTCATTATAAATCTTTTCCCAGAAGTCTTTCACCTTGGGACATGTCCACCACATATGGTAAAAGGTACCTTCTTTTTCTTTACATTTCCAACATAGATTATCACTCTTGTGGTAGATCTTTGCTAGTTTTACAGGGGTTAAGTACCATCTATACATCATTTTCATAACGTTTTCCTTTAACACCGTACATGCAGTAAACTTAACCCCTTTCTTCCACAACCTTTCCCAATCTTCAGGTTTTGGTTTCTTGGAAAGAAGATCAATTGATACGGTGATGTTCTTAGGATATATGGCTTTATTTACACATATATACAACCTGAGCAGGCTGGAGGAACCCACAGCATAAACACTCTGGCAGTTCCCACTTCCCCATTAGGTTTACTGGGAAGCCCCAAGTCACATCTTTCAGCTTCCAGCGCCAGCCAACTCTCAAACTCCCCTCCCTTCTTTGCCCTCTTGTTCCCTGGCAGCCAGCCAGGTGAGGTGGGAGAAGGCCCACCCATTTGTCTCAAGGGCAACCTCTTTGGATTTGTCAATGGCCAGTCTTACTTAACAAGCCTTCCTGAAGGAACTGGCTTGGCTGGTTCACCAGTCTTTTCTGGAGATGAGTGTATAATCCCTATCCAAGATTGGATATTAGTCTTACAAGAAACATTTTGGTTTCTCTCACTTTCATTTCACTTCTCTTGCTTTCATGCTAAAAATCTATATTGGATTTAAACCAATGACTTTAGTAATGTCTCACAATGAATCCTGGGAATGGCAGTTTGGTGAGAGTGCTGAGAATTTTGTGAAGGGTTTCCTTGCTCCCAGGCACAGAACTGCATTTGTCCATGTTATTTGAGGAGAAACAATGGCCATGAAACCATTTACAAATGCACCAGAATATACTCTGTGATTAATATTGTGGGTGATTTCTATGTACTGCCTCCCTCCCCACCAAGTTTCCCATTTTAAGCAGGGCATCCCGGATCACAGAAGCCAATCCTGGCTTCTGTTTGGATCCCAGAATGTCCCATATTTTTGTCCAGCGCTTTGATGCAAGTCCTTGTTGCAAAGCATCAGACCAAAAGGCAGAAGTCAGCAGGGACCAGAAGGCACTCTGGCCCAACCCTGTGGATAATTGCCTGGATCAGAAGGCACGCCCTTCCTGACGTCCCAATTTTGGGGACAAAAATGTTGGAGGGTATGCCATAAATATTTCTCCACAAAGTTGAATTCTGCTTGTTGATCCCTTTGAGTGAATCCATTTATGAGCCACTTTCCCAATCCAGGCGTGCTCTATGTTATATCTACCCATTGCTAATTATTCCACTTGAAAATTTGCAGGAGACACAAAATTGTTCAGATCCCATTCGCTGTACAATGCCATGTATTTAATCCCATATCGTCTATAGAATTTCTGAGAACAGAAAAAAGGAATTCAGTTACACCCATGTCATGAGATGGAAACAAGGGAGCTGGAGGGTGTTAAGAAGAATAAGATTGTCCCATGATCTCTCCTTTCCAGAATGTTCTAGTCTGAAGCTTTAGTGGTGCATTTTCCCTTTCCATGCTGTACAGAAGAATAAAAGATAATTCTTCATCAATAGATACTTATATTCCTTGTCAGTGTCAAGTCCTGCCCAGAATGAGAAACAGAACTGGATAGATTGACTAGAAGCAGAGTGCATGAACCAGGAGTTAAGATGGGATCTGTTCTGATGTCAGGCTGTGAGCACGTTATGCAGAGGTAGCGAAGTAAAGTTGTGCATTCCTGGGAGATAATCAGAAGCAGCTCCAAACCAAAGCTTTAGAAAAAATGTACTTGCCAGTTATAGCATATGCCTTCAAAGCATTCAGAAGAAAATTCAATGTTTTCAGGGAATTAATGCTGCTGGAATGTAGTAGGATAAATGTGATAAATGTGTATTGTTTGGGGCATATGAGAAAACACTGCAGTAGCTTATTCACTTATAAATGTGGAGAAAATGAATAGGGAGCACTATAAATTTTGGTCATCCAGTGAAATTAGTTGTTAGCATATTGAAGACAGACTAAATTCTTTGTCATAGAATCTGCAATTAACACCTGGAATTTACCATCCACAAAATGCAGGAATCAAACCAAATGAGGGAGAATAGTTGTTATGTATTTGGTCAAAAGCATCCAGGACTGGACTGTATTAGATGCAATTTGCTAGTTTTGTTGACAGCTGCCCTGAACCAAAACAGCTATTCATTTATTGTTTTCAGGTGAATTTCTAACTATAGCTATAATCAGTGACACAAACATTGCTTTGACTATTTGCTTCTTTATTGCAATTATATATATACATCCCTCCAAGTAACATAAGCCACCCTAGGATAGACCTTATAATTTAATAGTTTCACTCAACTACGTGTTAATACTCTTAATGACTCTTCTATCTACTCTAGCATTCAGTACTGTATTAATAGGTACATGAGGGTGGCATTGTGGTCTAAACCACTGAGCCTCTTGGACTTGCCAATCAGAACGTCAGTGGTTCGAATCCGTGCAATGGGGTGAGCTTCCGTTGCTCTGTCCCAGATTCTGCCAACCTAGCAGTTCAAAAGCACACTAGTGCAAGTGATAAATAGGTACGGCTGCGGCAGGAAGGTAAATACAGATTTTGGGACAAAGAAGCAATGGCTGCACCCCAGTTTGGAAAACATAAAGCACAACCATTACCCAGATCTGAGCCACAACTTAAGTGAAACATAACAGAGAGCAGAAGTAGAAAGTACCATGACAGTATTAATAATACAAGTAAAGACAGATTTTAATACAGTAAGGTAAAGGTAAAGGACCCCTGGACGATTAAGTCCAGTCAAAGGTGACTATGGGTCTGTGGCGCTCATCTCACTTTCAGGCTGAGGGAGCTGGTGTTTGTCCACAGACAGCTTTCCTGGTCATGGGGCCAGCATGACTAAACCGCTTCCTGCGCAACGGGACACCGTGATGGAAACCAGAGCGCACAGAAATGCCTTTTGTAGCACCTAGCAGATACTTAGTGAATTGACAGTGTCCATCTTTTAAGTTTGCAGCTGGTTTTGTTCCCATTTCATTTGTGTAGTCAACCCTAACAAATACAAATCTTGCTGCTTTCTCTCTGTAAATTCAGGTTTAACTGATACAAAGAGAATCTGATAAGGTAGGGGAAATCATGCTCCAAACAACAGCACTTGGGGATTCCTTTATTTGAAGGAGCCAGGGAGATTTCTTGGTAAGTTAATAGACCCTACATATGGGTCTTTAGTAGAAGGAAGTTGTTCTGTGCTGGAGGGCAAATGGGTGGGATCCCTACTGTCTGAAAGTGAGAAGGACAATAGCCAGTAGTGTGTGTGTGTGTGTGTGTGTGTGTGTGTGTGAGAGAGAGAGAGAGAGAGAGAGAGAGAGAGAGAGAGAGAGAGTGTGTGCTGGGCTAGAAGCAGGCAGAAACCAGAGAGGGAGAGCTATGCCTGATTTCTGCTTGAATCCAAGGCTATGGCTAGGAGAGAAGCAAGTCCCTCTTGGGGTGTGAATGCTGTGAACCCCTCTATCGTAGGCTCAGGTTGTAGATTTGTGTAAATAAACCATATAGACTAAAGACACCACAGTCTCCACTGTTTAATAATAATAATAATAATAATAATAATAATAATAATAATAATTATATGCTGCCCATCTGACTGGGTTGCCCTAGCCATGGAAACCAAACTCTGGTTAAACACATGGAACCCCTGAAATCTCACACTATTCAGAGATTGGGGTGGTGTGTAACAATATGTTTCTGTGTTTTGGGGTGCATGGATCAGTTGTCACTTTCTGCTGCTGCCCTTTCTGTGCCCACAATTTCCTCAGTGCTTTCATTTCTTTCCTGGCTGTGCTCATAACTATTGCTGGTGTGCTCCTGAATGAATATATATTTCTCTCTCTTTTGAATTTTAAGACCAAGCCTGTCAATTAGCTTATTCAGTTAAAGTCAGTTCAACTAGTAATCTGGAACTTCGTGCTGGAGGCAACCACATGGCGAGAGCAGTCAAATGCATTGTGTGAAGGAAATATGGGAGGTATTATGGGATATTTGAGGGCTCCATGTCCTTCACTGGTCTCACTTGAGGCAGCTGAGGAATGGAAGAGGGAGCGGGGAGATATACTGAAAGGAAAAAGGTGTCTGTTTTAAACCATGGCTGAAGTTTGAGTAAAGCAGGGAGAGGCCAAAGTCGCTACTCCTGCGGATTCAATGTGCAGGGTTTGACTACGCCAGTCATAGGAGCCAACTCCTAGGGGCTGAGGGGGCTTCGCCCCCCCAATAAAATATTGGGGGGGGGGATTGCCATTCAAATGGTGTGCGCACACCATGGCATGTGATCAATTGTGAAGGGTGGGGCTTACCTGCCCCTCCCATATTTTTTTCAAGTTTGCACCCCTGACTCCAATTTTCATTTGAATGGGGAAAACATGGATTAACAGCTAACTGATGCTCAAATGTGGGCAGCCAGCCCTGAATGTCAACACTGACCTTATCACTACAATATCCACCCTAATTTTTGTATTCTTTTTGTGCTTTATTTTCCTTCAACCCCATGGCTTCTTGCTTTGTGTAACACCTTGGCCAATGAAAAATTCTGAAGACCTCAAAAGCTTACAACAGTTTTGTGATGTCTTGGTTGGTCATAATAAAGTTCATACAGGGATCAAGTTCTGTCCCAGCTAACACACCATGACTCTGTAGTAAAAAAATTTGCCCAACTGTGGCTTTTGGAATAATAACAATAGTCTCACATATGAGATATTGCACAAATCACTATATGCCACTCTCACCCTCTTCACCTTGTTCCCTTAATTCCAGACAAAACCCCAATAGATTACAACCAAAGAAATTTAAATCAGGCTCCATGCGGTGGACTTTTAAACCTGCTTTGAAAATTAGGTTTGCAAAAACCTAAAAAGGAAGAAAAATGGTCCAAGTGAAGCTTAACAGGTCTGATTTCAATAATGTCAAACCCTGAATTTTATGTAGCATGTGTAGGGAGGGGGGATTAAGAAGAAAACAGAACAGAATGAAATGAAATTGAGATGAAGGGAAAGCGAGACTATGAATTCATGACTTTTAAAAATTATGTCTCTCTTTCCCATCCCCCAGTGCAGGATACTCTATAGCAAAATATAATGAATCAGCATTTGTTCCCCATTCATTTCTCAGGCAAGGGAAAGCAGTGGAGGGCAACATTCAGAATGAGGTCTGGTTAAGTTTCATGTAAGGGAATTCCTGTGTGAATGGCCTTTGTGTTGGCTTCACACCTGCTGAGCTAGGAGAAGCATAAGAGCTCCTTTCATTGCTCCAGTTAAAGCCTGTCACAAGGATGACATCATTGCTCCTGCAGACATTTTAATGTGGGGCTCTGGAGCCAGCCTTTCAAAATGCTTGACAGATCAGAATCTGAACATCTTAAAAACAAAAAAGCAAACCCAATTGTGTTTGGCTAGCGTGCAAGAGCCAGCACAGTTAAGTTACAGGGCTGGTTCGGGGAATTGTGCTTCGAGAGGGCAGGGGCTAAACAAACTTTCCCATGTTGTTTTTAGACAGCGATGGGGTCCGTGGTGAAAAGTGGCTTTTATGCTCGCCTGAGTCTTGGTTAAATATCTCAGATACCACAAGAGCTTGAGTCTCAATGACAGGGAATGCCTGACTTTGGCTTGTTCTCAAATCCTCAGACAAAGGACACCACAGATGGCCATAGTGGGTGTGAGTAGATAGATAGATTAAGCAAAGAAAGAAAAAAATCATTAAGTGAGATTTATGAATACAGCAGAGGGTTTTATTACCGCGTGCCTTGAGAGGTCTTTGTTCACTGTTGTGTCTGCAAATATGAAAATCAGGAGGAAGATTTGGAGGAGGGCACCGAAATATTCACACATTTCTCTTGAATTTCAGGTGAGGCTTCAGCCATGGATTCAATTTTATGCATGCTGGCAATATGAGGTTTTGAAAAAACTAGCACCTTTAAAGTCAATTTGGAAGTGATTTAATCAACACCCAGAATGACATGTGGAGAAAGATGAAATTTAGGGGCGGCGGGGGGGGTATATGAAATATTTGACCCTGCTATCCTTGTAGAGTGGCAAGTTGTGCTACAAATGAAAATCTGCTGTCCCAAATTTGAAAATTATCGAGAGGAGAGAAAATTTCAGAGGAATTCTCATGGTTTTTGTTGCGTTTAACTTTTTGTGAGCATCCTTCCTTTCATCCTCTGAGTCATCTCTCTTGTAGTCTGCATTCTACAGCCTCACCATCTGCTCACAAATCCTGAAAACTCCATGACGTTGGAAGGTAGGAATACTGTCTGCAATGTGCTTGCCAGCTGTTCATTGTTGGTTTTTAAAGTGAAGTATTCTTAGTTTGAAATAAATCAATGTAGAGAAGTTTTTTTGTTTGATTTTTTAAAATTCCCTTCAAAACAAAATTGGTGACTGCACAGGTGTCAAGCACTTGATTCCAGCCTCCTTCACTTCCTGAACTTCCACTAAAGTCCAGGCGATGGCATCATGGAAGCATGCACAGCCTGCAGAGCATTGGCAAAAAGTTTAATGGAAAGAAAAATATGCAGTCCACTCTTGGTCATCTCATAACTTTAAGGTGAGCTTATCCCTGGACCCACTGAATTTCTCAATAAATGATAGAGCACCCTACAAGGAAGGAAGAAAAATGGAAGCTTTCTTCATGGGTGAAGACCACTCTCAAGAAATCAGAGGACAGGTTTCAGCACAGCACTATAACATGCAGGAAAAAACCATTGCAGAGTAAGAGTAATGCACACCAATTATGATTATTAATATCACAGAATTGTAGAGTTGGAAGGGAACCCACGGCCCCAACCCCCTGCAATGCAAGAATCACAGCTAGATCATCTGTGAGATTCCTTACTGGTCTACAGGGCTTTGCAATCCCATGGTACAGAAATTCAATTCAGAGGCATATATGCATTGGCAAGCCAACTTTTGCCATCTTTCCGTCTCTTCTGAAGGACAAGATTTGCACAAAACAACAACATCATATTTTTTTATATATGCTGCCCATCTGACTAGTTGCCCCAGCCACTCTGGGTGGCTCCCAACAAAATATTAAAAATAATAAAACATCAACCATTAAAAACTTCCCTGTACAGGGCTGCCTTCACATGTCTTCTAAAGGTTGTATGGTTAATTATCTCCTTGACATCTGATGAGAGGGTCTTTCACAGGGAGGGCCCACTGCTGAGAAGGCTCCTGCCTGGTTCCCTATAGCTTCACTTCTTGCAATGGGGAAATCACCAGAAGGCCCTCGGAGCTGGACCTCAGTGTCCGGGCTGAACGATGGAGGTGGAGATGCTCCTTCAGGTACACAGGGCATAGGCCATTTGGGGCTTTAAAGGTCACCACCAACACTTTGAATTGTGCTCAGAAACATACTGGAAGCCAATGTAGACCATAGATCCTTTAGGACTAGTGTTATATGGTCCTGGTGGCTGCTCCCAGTCACCAGTTTAGCTTCCACATTGTGGATTAGTTGTAGTTTCCAAGTCACCTTCAAAGGTAGCCCCACGTAGAGCGCACTGCAATAGTCCAAGTGGGAGATAACTAGAGCATGCACTACTCTGGCGAGAGAGTCTGTGGGCAGGTAGAGTCTTAGCCATTATACCCAGTGGAGCTGGTAGACAGCTGCCCTGGACACAGAATTGGCCTGCGCCTCCATGGACAGCTGTGAATCCAAAATGACGCCCAGGTAGTGCACGTGCTCCTTCAGGGGCATGGTTACCCCATTCAGGAACAGAGAGCCCACCCCCCGCATACCCTGTCCCCCAGAAACTTCTGTCTTTAGGGATTCAATTCAACCTCAATCCGTTAACCACCCTCCACCCTCCACCCACCTCCAGACACTCACATAGGACATTCACTGTCTTCATTAGTTCTGATTTAAAGGAGAGGTAGAGCTGGGTATCATCCACATACGGGTGAACACACAGCCGAATCCCCCTGATGATCTCTTCTAGTGATTTCACTAGGAGAAACAGTTTAATAACCACTAGTTCAAGGGGGTCTGGGAAGACTCCCTCATAGAGGGAAGCAATCACCACCCCAGAGCCCATTGCCCAGCCTGGCTCACTTTTATGAGCCAGGATGGGCAAGGATAAAGCATCCTTTGTCCAAGCATCCTGTCCATATTCTCGGAGGTAACAGGTTTAAATTGAACCCATGCAACTTGACTAGCAGAGCTCTGACACTCACCCGCCCAGGCCTTGCTACCATAGTAGAGTCTACCTCTTTCTGAATTTGAGCGATTTTATCTGCAAAAAAAACTTTGTTACAGGAGATCTTGGAGTCTTCTTGGACCCTGATGGCAACAGTGGTTCTGTTAGACTACAAACCACCTGAAATAGTCTCCTGATGCTGTTTTCCGCAGATGCAACAGAGGCAGTGAGGAAGGTCCTCTTCACTTTTGCTATCACCACTTGGTAGGCTTGACATTGAGCTCTAACCCCGGTTTGGTCTGATTCAGAATGAGTTTTTCACCACCAGCGCTCTAGCTTTCTCAGCGATTGTTTCATTGCCCTCAGCTCTGGAGAAAATCATAGCACTGTCCAGGTTCCATGCAATTGGAGAGGGCGCTTTGGAGCCAGACAGTTGTTAGCCTTGATTAATTCAGCATTCTAGCGGGCCACCAGTGAATCAGCTGAGAGGCCATCAACATGGGATAAGACATCCCCTATAGAAGCTATTGTGGATCCATTAAGTGGCAAGGGCACACCATTCAAATCAGTCCCACCTCCCCACAGAGGGGAAGGGTTACAGAGAAGTCTGGTTGCACCAGGAAGTGATCTCACCATGGCAATTATTTTGTTCCACTGGAACTTAGGGTTAAATCACCCATGTCAACAGAGGTAAACACCAGATCTAAGGCATGTTCATGAGTAATGCCAGATTTATTCAGGGACAGCCCCATGGACGCAATGCTTTCCACAAAGTCTTGAGCAGGCCCTTTTAAGGTAATGTTGGCATGTGGAAACAAGAAGAAATACCAACTAAAGAAGAGTGGCAAGAGAAACTGATGAACTATGCTGAGATGGTGAGACTAACAGGGAAAATTCGGAACCAGCAGGACCAGACTTTCCTAAAGGAATGGAATAAGTTTTTGATATATTTGGAAAGCAATTGTAATCAATTGAAATCGTTTGTAGGGTTAAAAGTTTTGTAAGGAGTAATTTATAAATTATTGTGAAAAGAATTAAGAATAGATGTATTGGAAATTTGAGTTTATAACAATAATTATAGTAACAAAATGCATAATTAGAAAGACTTTAGAAAACCACCAGTTGAGGTTGAAGGAAGGCTGTGATAGCCAAAAATTTCAAAATGATGTTTAAAAGGATGTTATGCTGGAAAATATGTGTAAAAATTAATAAAAATTGTTTGTTTGTTTTTTAGAAAGGTAATGTTGGCATGGATGCTAAAATCCTAGATTTCTAGGATGTTGATATGTTCATTCACTATGCTCAGTTTAGATTTCCCTTCCTAAAGTGGTGCCTCCCTTCTATAGATATCTTCTCAAGTGCAAAGAAAGGTTGTCTCCCTTGTCCAGTCTATGCAGGGTCTGTCTTGTACAACTCTTGTCTTGAAGATCAGGGAGGGACCAGCTGCAGTGGTAATTCTCAAGCTGACCATATATTCATATATTCATATATTCAATGGATACTTGGCTTGGTGACTTGTCTCCCCACCCCTCCTGATGGATTCTTAATCTTGTTTGAGTTAATGAGTAGAGTGGGTATGTAAAAAAAAGTTGAGAATCCCACAGAAATCAATGAGCCCGGCAGCACTTCTTACTGAGAAGTGTCTCCAGAAGAACATCTGACATGACCTAAAGTAACTCAGGCAGGGTATCCTTGATGCAGTGGGGAAGTTGGAACACAAGTAGGAATCCTGTACTGCCCCTATTGCCCAACTTCCAGAACATGCACTCAGAAAACTGGGTCTCCCTAATAAGACACCTGGTGAAAACTAAGGACTTTCTAAAAATCACTGCAACCCCCCTCCCCACCCACGTGACCTGGATTGCTGTGCACAAAAGAAACCTGGTGGACAAGCAGCGGCAAGAACAGGCCCATCTGCCTCATCCAACCAAGTCTCTATTACACATGCCAGGTCAAGTTCTCAATCCATGATCAAGGCATGGATGGCAGCGGTCGTATGAATAATTGACCTGGCATTGCACAGCAGTACCTTCAGGTCATGTGGGTCACTCTTGTTGATTCCAGCATCCTTCTGGTCAGGACCAGCCCCAGAGGCAGGGATAGCCTTCAAACAATGACTAAACCTTCCTCCTTGGTAATGATGTGGTCTGGTCCTAGCATATAAATTTTCATATGGAATGACAGTTTCATAGAAAGACAAACTGAGGACGATTGCAGAAGGTCCAGTAATCTGAAGGATAGTTACATGACTTGTCCTTAGCTGCCCCCCTTCCATTTGCTTCCAGCCTATCTCTCCAGGAAGCTCAGGAAGAAGAGACATGCAATGCATTCCTATGCTTCTTACTCGCAAATGAGCCCTGCTGTGTTCAGTGGGGTTTGCTCACCAGTTAGTGTGTTTCAGAGTGCTTACAAAGCTGAAGCATACCATAGTACCTATTCATACATGTTAGGTATCTTTGCCTACTGAAGCCAGAAATTGGTTACCTGCAAAGTGTCAAAATTGTTTGCTGCTTCTGCATTAACCCACTGCTCCCCAATGTACTGTAACAAACTTGACTTGCCCTTGTCCTAATGGCAGGCATAGAAGAAGGTATACATTTGCCATGTTCAAACAGCTCATGCATGAGGGAGTGTGCAGCTGAGGTGGAGGGATTACAGGGTCATGGATGTAGGTCTCCTTCTAGTCTAGTGGAGATAAGTGGAATCTACATGGG
This sequence comes from Podarcis filfolensis, assembly GCF_964270895.1. Taxonomy (NCBI): domain Eukaryota; kingdom Metazoa; phylum Chordata; class Lepidosauria; order Squamata; family Lacertidae; genus Podarcis; species Podarcis filfolensis. Next base: position 959,300 of record NC_139614.1, on the reverse strand, counting down.
GAGCCTATGCACATGCTCAGGAACACCATTTTTGGCCACCTACTATACAGGCGAACTAATATCAGTGGAAGAAGCAAAGATCACCAGTGTTGAAGCAATGATTCTTCAACATCAACTTCGTTGGACTGGTCATGTTGTGCAGATACCTGATCATCGTCTTCCAAAGCAACTACTCTATTCCGAACTTAAAAATGGAAAGCGTAATGCTGGTGGTCAACAAAAGAGGTTTAAAGACTCTGTCAAGGCAAATCTTAAAAAATGTAGTATAATCACTGATAACTGGGCAACACTGGGGGGGCCACCAGGGGGCGCATTGGAAGATGGCCGACAATAACATCTCTCCGACCCACACGAGGTAATTAAGAGGCTGCTATGGGAAGTATGCAGTCTTCCTGCCCCCCCAAGGGGATGGGGGGGGGACTGCCTTGCCAGCAGTGTCCATAATTTACCCCCGGATTCGAAAGAAGGGGGTGCGGACACTTGGCACAAGCCCTTGTGTGAAGTCGGCTCTTCCCGGACGCTGTCTCCAATCAGCGCACTGGTTGCTTTAGCTCAAAACAGATAATTGGAAATATATAATTGGAAAGAAGCTAAAGCACATACATCAAGCGAAGATTGGGAGTTAAGACTGCTGATTAATGGATCTCTGGGAGCGGAGCGACGGGCGGGACAAATAAATCAAGTGATGAATCACCATTAAAAGACTGGTATGTTTGGTGCGAAACGGAAAGGGGGGTGGAGGAAAAAACTTTTCTTTTTCTTTGCCTTATGTGAGTATTAATAACCCTCCACCCCAGACAGAAGAATCGTTGCAATTTATTAATCACAAGCAGGAAATCAGGAACTGTGTGGAGTGAATTATCGATCAAAGAGAGGATTGGTAAACATCGGAGAATGGAGGAGAACGGAGGAAAGTTTTATGACGCAGTTTCAAATGGCGTCTCACCGAGACAGGCTTGCCTAAGAAGGATGGGGGAGGAGGACCAGGGTCATTGGAATGTGAATGCTTATCGGAATGCGATCTAGACCTTGGCAGAGCCCTCTGAGACACGTCTGGCAAGCCTGGGAAAATCAACGGACAGACCAAGGGAAAGTCTCTTTACGGAGGTGTGGAAATGGTGGCTGTCCTTATGTGATATGATCTTTGGAGAGTGTAAAACCCACACAGAGGATGTTTGTTTTCAACCCACTTGTGAAGATTATCAGAGATCACAAAGAAAGGAATATATGATAACAACAAGAAGAGGAGGAAAGTAACAAAGAGACTATCTGGACAGAACTGGATAGATGTGTCTAATTAAAGCAGCAATATAAGTGATGTTTGGACACCTTTTCGGAGCTTGAAGTATGGGTACCCCCAACAAAAATTTAAAAATTTGGCTGTATAATTTGGAAATGATGTGATTTGATTGGCCTGTTAATAAAAATTATATTTTTTTAAAAAAAGATAACTGGGCAACACTGGCCTGCGAGTGCTCCAATTGGAGAACAGCCTTTACCAAAGGCTTTGAAAACACACAAACTCAGGACGAAAGGACATGCTAGGAGGAAGGCATGCTTGGCAAACCCTCACCTTGATCAGCCCCTGCCCAGAAACCTATGTCCCCACTGTGGAAGGACGTGTGGATCCAGAACTGGCCTCCACAGTCACTTGCAGATTCACTGTTAAAACCGTGTTCGCAGAAGACAATCTTACTCGGCTACAAGGGATTGCCAAAGAAGAAGTGACAATTTACACACCCTTGGTTTCATGAAGCATTTAGAGCAACCAGCTTCATCTGGTTGCTTTTGAATCTCCACTTCCCAGGTCCAGCTATTTCCATTAAAAAACCCCCAGTTATCTGCTTCACATATAAAAGATTAAAGTGTGTTGACATCATTGGAGCCTAACAGAACATTTCAAGTACAATGGACTCTCCAGTGCTCTCTCCTGTAGCTGCAAATTACTATGGATATAAAAGTAAATGGAATATGATGATATACGTGACAGCCAGACAGAAAACATTACGCAATATTCAATACTCAATGCAATTTCATAAACAGAGGGAGATCAATGCACACAAAATGTAATCAAATCATAAAGATGTGTTTGCCTGAATGCATCTATGGATAGTGCATCTATCTTGCTCTATTCAAATATTAAACCAAATATTAAACTGAAGAAAGGTGCATACTTGAGTGGCCTGCTTTAAAGGGAGGTATTAACGGCCCTTAGCATCTTCAAAGGAATGTGATAACATAAGACCATTGATTTCTCAACAATAACAGCAGCATTCAGTTCCTGGAGATGCTTTGCACCTTCCTTCATGACATTTGAACCCGCTGTTGGTCTTGCCAGCTCAATCCACCAGGGCCTGTTTTCATATGCAGGGGAAGTCCTTAACTCCCCGAGGGTTTGAGACCCATCAGCCACCTTCACCTGGTTACATACAGGCCACCATGAAAATGTTAACCCTTCAGCTGAGGAAACAGAACAAAACAATATTATGCAGGCCACCCACCTCATCTCTCAGCAGCAGCATAAACAATCACTCCCCCCACTCATCTCACAACCCGGGGTTATAAATGCTCTGGGACATCTCAGTCTCTTATACTGGGCACTCCAAAAGCATAACCTCAAGGTTTCCATATGAACCTACTCAGACCCTGAGATCAACTTCTGAGGTCCTCCTTCATGTGCCCCCTCCTCGAGAGGTCTGGAGGGTGGCAACACGAGAACGGGGCCTTCTCTGCAGTGGCTCCCCATCTGTGGAATGCTCTCCCCAGGGAAGTCCGCCTGGCGCCTTCATTATACATCTTTAGGCACCAGGCAAAAATGTTCCTTTTTAACCAGGCTAGTGGTTGATACGATTTACATCATATGCCCTTTTAAAATGTGTTTTTTTTGGGGGGGGCTGTTGGGTTGTTGTTTTTATTTTTATTATGTATTTTGTGGTATTGTATCTTGCTTTTATTCTGTGAACTGCCCTCAGACCCCTGAGTAGAGGGTGGTGTATAAATTCAATAAACAACAACAACAACAACAACCACCCTAAGTATGGAATACATACATTCAGTCTCTGACACACCTGGAATACTTGCTGCATACAATGAACATTAGTGCGGGGGGGGGGGGGGGCTTGAGTGCTGCGCTTGGGAATGGGGGAGCATTCAAATCTGTGATCCTTCCATGTGGAGCCTGAAGTACAGTCCAGGGAATATTAGCTGCGGTTCAGTTATTCTTTTTTTTTACAGGAAACCTACCATAGAGGATTCTCGTTTTGGCCACTTCCAGAAACATTTCCAGGCTACGTGAGCTGTAAAAGAATTTGGCAGCTCTGCATTCTAAGCAACAGCAGAATGAGAAGTCCGTTTCCCAATAGGACATTTTGCTTGGACCCAGCCCAAAGACGTAGATTCCACTCCAACATCTCTCTTTCCATTGGAAAAGTTCATACTCAGACAATGTGGCTGAGACCCATACCTAATTGAAACTGTCCAAGCTCAGTTGTTTACATTTTCTTTTGAGTAAGGGAGCATGTGTTGCAAGACACCCCCCTCCCCAGAACTTGCGGGGGGGGGGGGGAGAAAAACACTAAAAAGGCACAAAACAAAACTTTCAAGATGCTGATATTTAGTGGAATCCATTTGGTTAGCAATGATCGGTTGCTAAAACATTTGCAAAGAAAAGACATTGTGTGTGGATGTGGATTAATTTTTCTGTATCAACAATCATGCCCTCTTATTCTGAAAGGCACATTATGGAAGGAAATGTAGTCTATGAAGCAGCTGTTTTAAATAAGAGCTATTTCAAGGGTGTACATTCAGGTCATGGTATCACAGCTGTTCAGCTGCAGCTGCAAACAGTTCTGTGACATGGAAAAGGAGGAGAAAACTCACAGAAGGAATGTTAAAAAAAGTACTTTCCTTTCATACCTGAATTAATAGAGCAAAAATAAATTTGAATATTCAGAAATAAAAGCCTGCCCCATTTCTAACATTGGGCTTTGTACTATTAGATTTGCAAACATTTCTTTGATATTAGCAGTTGTATTTGAAATGCAATGCTCTGAGCTTCATCATCTGTTGGGGGAAGAGGAAAGTTTATGTGTGTGTTTTTAAATAGTCTTTTATAAGCACTCAGCAGGCAGAAACCCACCATTAAAATAATTAAAATGAATTAGCATTCATAGCATACAAAGATTAATGCAGACAACCAGCTACAAAGTGGTGACTTGACCGTTGTATTTATGTAATCACATAGCAAGTTGTGGAGTCAGCTGCCCATCTTAGCATAGATCTGGACTTGCCTGGTAAAGCCCTTGTACACCACCTCAGAGTTTTACTACCAGAAATCTGTGTATGTGTTTTATAAACTAAGATCAATAAAAGTCCTCCTTACCACTTGCAGGGTAATGGAGCAAAAGCAGCCCTACCAAGTGCTGAAGAGAATTTCTTTACAAATCCACACTGGGTTTGAAATTTAAGGAAGCAGAGTAGCAGCATAATATAATTCTCACTACCTAGCAAGATGCTATAGACGAGCTGAAGAAGTGGTCATAGCCATATGTACTTACAGAAATTTATGTTTGTTTGTTTGTTTGTTTGTTTGTTTGTTTGTTTAAGGAGAGAAGATGGACAGGAGCCTGTCAGTCACTGGAAATGCATTGATATTATTGAGGGTGACAGGACAAACTTTGGAGGCTCTAGTCTAGAGGCTTTGGGACGTTCAAAATCCTGGCATGGAGATGCCCCACTTTGCCCACAAGAGGAGCCGCCCCCTGCCCATGGGAGCACCAATGCAGGAGCAGAGTTTGACAGAGCTAGCAGCCAAGTTTACCTGCTTCACCTTGCACAACCATTTTTTTTAAAAAAATAGGAATTTCTTGTTTAGTGCTACTCCAATCTCCAAGCAATGCAAGATTCCAGGGGTTCCAGGCACTTACTCAGGGTTCAGTTACCTTGGAAGGAGGGACAACAGAGACGGTGGTGTCTTTAGGATCTGTGGTTTACTTCTACAAATATACTACTTTAGCATACCATGGAGGGCCTCACAGGATCTTGCTTCCCCCATAGTCACATCCTTAGCCTATGATGAATAAGCCCTGTGATACTACTTTAAACAGCCATTGTTGCCCGAAAGAATGACTCTTAACTTTGTTAAGGGAACTCAGTTGTTAAGAGACCTCCTATTTCCTTCACAGAAACAGGTTTCCCCCCGCAGCTGGAACTCACTGGAACTCTTGAGTGTTCTTAAGAAGCCATGACTGCTTCAAGTGGTGTCATACTACTTTAAATGTATGTTTGAATACGTGGATTCAGATTCAGTCATCAACAGGAAAACAGTGCCCAGCCTGGTGATGATACAATGAATGATGCAAAGAGAAGCTGCAGCCCAAGACAGGAAAAGAGGTGGTAAAGGAACATCTGGGGATTTAAATTATTTCAAATGAATGCACAATTCCAGGGCCCGATGAGCTGCACCCAAGGGTACTTGCAGATGTAATCTCAGAGCCTCTGCCTATAATCTTTGTGCTTTTTTTGAGAACAGGGGAGGTCCCTGCAGACTGGAGGTGGGCAAATGTTGTCCCCATCTTCAAAGGGGGGGGGGAGACCCAGGTAACTTGACCAGTGAGCTTGACATCGAAACCAGGAAAGGTCCTAGAACAGATAATTCAACAGTCACTCTGTTAGCACTTAGAAAAGGATGCTGTGATTACTAAGACCCAGCATGGGTGTCTCAAAAATAAATCATGCCAGACGAACCTCATTTCTTTTTTTAATGGAGTTTCAAAATTGGTGGATAACAGGAATGCTGTAGTCATAGTGTATCTTGACTTTAGCAAGGCTTTTGACAAAGTCCCCTATGATACTCTAGCAGAGAAGCTGGTAAAATGTGGTCTGGACTCTAGACAATGTTACTGTTTCATGGATTTGTAGCTGTTTGACTGAGGGAACCCAAAGACTGCTCACTCATAGCTTCTCATGTGGGGTGCTGCAGGGTTCTGACACCAAACTGGGAGGGGGAGCTAATACCTCAGAATCAGGACTAAAGATGACCTTAAGAGATTGGAGAATGGGGCCAAAACTTGAAAATAAATTTCAGTAGGGACATATGTAAGATTCTACACTTAGGCAGGAATAACCTGATGCACAAATATAAGATGGGAGACACCTGGCTTGCCAGTAGTACACACTTCAATGCTTCTGAAGAAATTAGAAAAACCACTCATATACCTGCTTTTTCAGTGATGTTGCCAAGACAAATCCCTGAGCCAACAGTATGAGAAAATAATTATCTCCAAGTATATATTGTCTAAGCACAGGCCCTAACAATTTATCCTGTCAACATTTGCATCCACCCAAGTGTTGGCATGCCTACTTTTAAGTACAGCCTTGGGCAATTAATAATAATAATAATAATAATAATAATAATAATAATAATAATAATAATTTATTTATACCCTGCCCATCTGGCTGGGCTTCCCCAGCCACTCTGGGTGGCTTCCAAAAAAATATTAAAATACTGTAATACATCAAACATTAAAAGCTTCCCTAAACAGGGCTGCCTTCAGATGTCTTCTAAAAGTCTTGTAGTTGTTGTTCTCTTTGACATCTGGTGGGAGGGCGTTCCACAGGGAGGGTGCCACTACCGAGAAGGCCCTCTGCCTGGTTCCCTGTAACTTGGCTTCTCGCAGTGAGGGAACCGTCAGAAGGCCCTCGGAGCTGGACCTCAGTGTCTGGGTAGAACGATGGGGGTGGAGACACTCCTTCAGATATACTAGGTCGAGGCCGTTTAGGGCTTTAAAGGTCAGCACCAACACTTTGAATTGTGCTCGGAAACGTACTGGGAGCCAATGTAGGTCTTTCAAGACTGGTGTTATGTGGTCTCGGTGGCTGTTCCCAGTCACCAGTCTTGCTGCTGAGTTCTGGATTAGTTGTAGTTTCCGGGTCACCTTCAAAGGTAGCCCCACGTAGAGCGCATTGCAGTAGTCCAAGCGGGAGATAACCAGAGCATGCACCACTCTGGCGAGGCAGTCCGCAGGCGGATAGGGTCTCAGCCTGCATACCAGATGGAGCTGGTAAACAGGACTCCATGGACAGCTGTGAGTCCAAAAAGACTCCCAGGCTGCACACCTGGTCCTTCAGGGGCACAGTTACCCCATTCAGGACCAGGGAGTCCTCCACACTCGCCCGCCTCCTGTCCCCCCAAAACAGTACTTCTGTCTTGTCAGGATTCAACCTCAACCTGTTAGCCGCCATCCATCCTCCAACCGCCTCCAGACACTCACATAGGACCTTCACCGCCTTCACTGGTTCTGATTTAAAAGAGAGGTAGAGCTGGGTATCATCCGCTTACTGATGAACACCCAGCCCAAACCCCCATGATCTCTCCCAGCGGCTGCATGTAGATGTTGAAAAGCATGGGGGAGAGGACAGAACCCTGAGGCACCCACAAGTGAGAGCCCAGGGGTCTGAACACTCATCCCCCACCACCACTTTCTGAACACGGCCCAGGAGGAAGGAGCGGAACCACTGTATGACAGTGCCCCCAGCTCCCAGCCCCTCAAGACAGTCCAGAAGGTTGTTATGGTTGATGGTATCAAACGCCACTGAGAGATCCAGTAGAACTAGGAAACAGCTCTCACCTTTGTCCCTAGCCCGCCGGAGATCATCGACCAGTGCGACCAAGGCAGTTTCAGTCCCATGATGAGGCCTGAATCCCAACTGGAAGGGATCCAAATGGTCCGCTTCTTCCAGGTGTGCCTGGAGTTGTTCAGCAACCACTCGCTCAATCACCTTGCCCAAGAATGGAAGATTTGATACTGAGCGATAGTTGGCCATCGTGGCCGCATCTAAAGATGGTTTTTGAAGAAGCGGTTTAATAACCGCCTTTTTCAGCGGGTCTGGGAAGGCTCCCTCACAGAGGGAAGCATTCACCACCCCACGAAGCCCATCGCCCAGCCCTTCCCGGCTAGCTTTTATAAGCCAGGATGGGCAAGGATCAAGGAGACAAGTGGTTGGTTTCACTCATCCAAGCAGCCTGTCCACATCCTCGGGGGTAAGAGATTGGAATTGATCCCACACAACAGGACAGGACTCTAGCACTCTCCCCCCCTGGCCCTGCTCCCACGGCGGAGTCTACCTCTTCTCGAGTCTGAGTGAATTTATCTGCAAAAAACTTTGCAAAATCATTGCAGGAGATCATGTGGCCCGTACTGGACCCTGATGGAACAGGTGGTTCCGCTAAATTGCGAACCACCTGAAAGAGTCTCCTGCTGCTGTTTTCCGTAAATGCAATAGAGGCGGTGAAGAAAGTCTTCTTCGCCATTGCTGTCGCCACTTGGTAGGCTCAACATTGAGTTCTAACCCGTGTCCAGTCAGATTCAGAATGGGTTATCTGCCACCAGCGCTCCAGCCGTCTCAGCGATTGTTTCATTGCCCTCAGATCCATGGAAAACCACGGGGCTGTCTGGGCTCCATGCAATCGGAGAGGGCGCTTCAGAGCCAAACAGTCAATAGCCCTGGTTAACTCCACATTCCAGTGGGCCACCAGGGAATCAGCTGAAAGGCCATCAACGTGGGATAAAACATGGGTTTGCAGCAGTTGGAAATAGATTTTTACATGAGTACTTTGGGTTTTCATGATGAAAGATAACACTCAGATCTAGGCGCACAGAACAAGTTAAAGTCATCTGTTTCCCTTACAGGGAAACAGAAGCAGGACACATAATGTTGGGTGAACTGCAACACATTTGTTTAAACTAGGGGTCAACAATGTTTTTTGAGGCCAGGCCGGTCCACTCCCTGGCAGACCTCTCATTGGGCTAGAGCGTGCGCGCCTGTGTAGGCGCACACACTATTTCCAGCACATTTCCGGGATGGAGGAGCGCCTGTGTGCATGCGCACACACTTCCGGAAGTCGGTCCCTGCAGTGAGAAAAAAAATGGCACCGCGGGAAAAAAGCTCGGAATCCCCACGCCGATCCACAGAATGGCCATAGGCCTTAGGTTGCCGACCTCTGGTTTATACATTTAAATGCCAAACTGATCTGTATAGTCTCAATGGTACAGAAGAGTACATTTGCTTTGTTAAAATGTTTGGTGTCATATGACTGCACACGAGCAACTTTACTTACTAGGAAACTGAAATATCTGAATTCTGCAGAATATCTGAATGAAAGTACATGAAGCCATTACAGGGATTTCCTAATATTATTGTTATAGATCTGGGGGGGGGGCTAAATGCTTGGGTTTAATAAATGTTTGTATTTAATTAGAACTGGTGTGTTAGGACAGGTAATAGAAAGACACATGCATATTTAAGATGTGGACTAAAAGGTAAAGGTAAAGGACCCCTGAGAGAGAAGTCCAGTTGCAGGTGACTCTGGGGTTGCGGTGCTCATCTCGCTTTACAGGCTGAAGGAGCCGGCGTTTGTCCACAGACAGTTTTCCCGGGTCATGTGGCCAGTATGACTAAGCCGCTTCTGTCGCAATGGAACACTGAAACCAGAGCAGCACACAGAAACGCCGTTTACCTTCCTGCCAAAGCGGTACCTATTTATCTGCTTGCACTTTTTGGCATGCTTTTGAACTGCTAGGTTGGCAGGAGCTGGGACTGAGCAACTGGAGCTCACCCCGTCGCGGGGATTCAAACTGCTAACCTTCTGATTGGCAAGCCCAAGAGGCTCAGTAGTTTAGACCACAGCGCCACCCGCATCCCTCAAGAGGTGGACTAGCCATTGTTAAACCCCTGGAATTAGCATGTGTGTAGAGTTAATTAACCTAGGCACACTTCCTGGGTTGTGTCTTGGACATTGTAATCTTAGCCAAATCAACAAGTGTTAATGAACACAAAGGCTGACTTCCTTGTGAGGTGACTGCCCGAAGGGGATAAACAGGGAGTATCAAAGGATTAGGTGTGAACACAACACAGTATCAAAGGAAATATGTGTGAGAATGCAAATGTGAGGCCTCTCCCTGAGGTAGAAAAGGAAAGCAGCGAAGCTATGGGCTTAGAGCTGGAGTCAGGCAACCAGGAAACAAAGAATGGGGCAGTTAGGCTGGGTTATGCTCTGCAGTGCAAGAGAGGCTGCAGAGAAAGGAAGGTGCTGTTTTTATGGAATAAGTTGTTCTATGGGGTGCTGCTGTGAGCCCCCCCCCCATAAGTAGGCTCAGGCTGTATATATGTGTAAATAAGCCATATTTGTAGCTGGTTGATAGACAGAACCCAAGGAACCCTCAAAATCCTCGAAAAAAGTGACAAGTGGGGTGCCATAGGGTTCTGTCCTGGACCCGTTGTTGTTCAACGTCTTTATAAATGACTGAGAGGATGCTCCTTAAATTTGCAGATGACTCCAAACTGGGAGGGGTAGATAATACATGGGAAGATAGAATCAGGATTCAATATGACCTTAACAGATTGGAAAACTGGGCACAAGCTAACAAAATGAATTTCAGCAGGGACAAATGTAAGGTTCTGCCCTTATGCAGGAAGAACCAGATGCACAAATATAAGATGGGATATACTTGGCTTGCCAGCAGCACATGTGAAAAGGATGTAGGGGTCTTAGTAGACCACAAGCTTAGCATGAGTCAACAGTTTGATGCAGCAGCAAGAAAGAGCTAACACTATTCTCGGCTGCATCCACAGACGTATAGTGTCCAGATCAAGGGAAGTCATATTCCCACTCTATTCTGCCTTAATCAGACCGCACTTGGAATACTGTGTCCAGTCCTGGGCGCCACAATTTGAGGAGGATGTTGACAAGCTGGAGCGTGTGCACAGGAAGGCAACCAAGATGATCAAGGGTCTGGAAACCAAGCCTTATGTGGAAAGGTTGAAGGAGCTGGTATGTTTAGCCTGGATAAGAGAAGACTGAGAGGAGATATGACAGCCCTCTTCAAATATCTCAAGGAGGATGGAAGATGGAGCAAGTTACAAGAAAGGAGATTCCAAATAAACATCAGGAAGAACTTTCTGACAATGAGAGCTGTTGGATAGTGAAATGGATTCTCTCAGGGAGTTTTGGACTTTTCTTCCTTGGAGGCTTTTAAGCAGAGGCTGGATGGCCCCCTGTCCTGAATGCTTTAGTTGAGATTCCTGCATCGCAGGGGTTGGACTACATGACCTATGATTCTATGAAAATGAGGCCTCCCGACTTCTTCTGAGGTTGGCTCAGAACCTCAGGAGGCCTACTCTGCAGACAGCACTTCAACCTCTGCCCAGCCTGCAATGCCTGCACCTTCCCTGAGCCCACAAGGCGCTGGCTGGCCTTGGGCTAATGGTTGTTTCGCATGTAGCAGAGAAAGCTGACATCATCTGTCCACTTGACCCTGTCGGAGCCTCCTTACGACCGAGCTGTATCCAGGCTCTTCCTCCGGTCGTGTCTTCAGAATCTCCTCCGACGTTGATTAACAACCTAAGCCTTTGAATGAGGCTTCAGGCACGTTCCCCATTACGCAGAGTATCCGGACAGCAGAAGGAGCCGAAATATGTGCTACATTGCTATGTTTATTTTTAACTATGCAGAACAGAAAAGAATATGTGTCTGCTCTCTGTGAGAGACAGAAAAAACAACAGAAACAAAGAAACAGGAAACCAGTAACATCAACATCCGTCTCCCATCTCCCGTGAGACTTCCAACAGTCTGGAATGTCAGCAGAGTCTTGTGACTCCAATAACTGCACAGTGGCATAACAGAAACCTAACACATGGTCTGACCATGCCTTCCTATGGGCTGCGCCTTCATGGCGTGTGCCTGTGTACACATGCATTTGTTCCATTCGCATAGCGGCCTTGAGCAACCTCTGAAGGAAAACGGGCAGCTGGGAGCACCTTTGGCAGCCCCCGCTTGCAGGTTCTCCAGCTGTACTCCTTTTCTGAGATGGCTATTCGTGTCCCTGTGTTACAGTTCCCGCTTTCCCACTGTGGCTTCATTACAGATCAAGGCTCATCCCAGGCAGGCAGAAACACTGGAGGAATGTGTGGAGCCTGGTCAGTGATGGGGGAGGGGCTGGTGAACCCCCCGGGGGTTGGGGAAGTTGGGGGCTGCCCCCCCAGCCAGATATTCCACACTCTGGTACTGAAGGAACAACTCTGGGGAAGCTTGACTCTGTAGTCCTTTTTGGCTCAGGACTGTCCTTTTTCATGATGTATCTTTCTCTTTATGCCTTCCTAAATGGTGCTTGCTCAACAGATTGGAACCCTTTGATGCTTTGGTAAGAGGGCTAAAATGCTAAATTACAGAAATTTGTTATTCTTTACATTTTAATGTACTTTGAGGGACTATAGAATTAGCATATGACCACATAAACTTCCAGCTTGCCTCCTGGGGATTTCTCATTGAAGGTTTGCATGGTTTTTGTAATCTAGCCAAATGTTAAATTACTGCAGCTTCAGGATAAAGTTTCAGGTGGTTTTCGGGGAATAAAGCCACAGAAAAGAGAAGAAGAAGAAGAAAATATGCTGCTTTTATGTAGCTACCAAAATTTTAAAATCTGTTAATATCTAAAGAAATAGGGGGGTGCAGAGGGAGGAGATGGGGAAGAGAAGCTGCTTCCCCCTCTCAAACCAGGATATTGAAATCTGTAATGGTAATAAAACATTGTATTTTTAGAGTGGGCCCCAAGCATTTCATTTACTTTCCCTCAAGCTTATACTGTAGGGGTTGCAGACTGGGGGTCAGGGGAAATGGTGCCCCAGGGCTGCTTCTCCTGTGTAACAAACTGAGGTGGGAACAAGGTGGCAAAACAAGCTGTACCAATTAGATTGTTAGAGCTGGAAGGGATCCTGCGGGTCATCTAGTCCAACCCCCTGCAATGCAGGAATCTCAGCTAAAGTCAATGACAGATGGCCACCCAAGCTTTACTTGAAAACGTCCAAGGAAGGAGAGTCCACTCCCTTCTGTGGCAGCTCTTACTGTCAGAAAGTTCTTCCTGAACTTTAGTCGAAATCTCCTTTCTTGTAACTTGAATCCATTGGTTCGGGTTCCATCCTCCAGACCAGGAGAAAACAAGCTCACTCCATATTCATTGTGCACTTTTTTTTGGGGGGGGTCACATTTCTAAATGCTCCTTTCTGTATAAAAACTCTTCTGAGGAAGCCAGCTGGAAAATACTTGGACAGACAACTGTTTTCTGAATTGCTCCTTCCTATAATAGTAAAAGGGACACGGGTGGCGCTGTGGGTAAAACCTCAGCGCCTAGGACTTGCCGATCGCATGGTCGGCGGTTCGAATCCCCACGGCGGGGTGCGCTCCCATCGTTCGGTCCCAGCGCCTGCCAACCTAGCAGTTCGAAAGCACCTCCAGGTGCAAGTAGATAAATAGGGACCGCTTACCAGCGGGAAGGTAAACGGCGTTCCATGTGCTGCACTGGCTCACCAGATGCAGCTTGTCACGCTGGCCACGTGACCCGGAAGTGTCTGCGGACAGCGCTGGCTCCCGGCCTATAGAGTGAGATGAGCGCACAACCCTTGAGTCTGGCAAAACTGGCCCGTACGGGCAGGGGTACCTTTACCTTTATAATAGTAAAGGTAAAGGGACCCCTGACCGTTAGGTCCAGTCGCAGACGACTCTGGGGTTGCGGTGCTCATCTCGCTTTACTGCCCAAGGGAGCTGGTATGCAGCTTCCGGGTCATGTGGCCAGCATGGCTAAGCTGCTTCTGGAAAACCAGAGCAGCGCACGGAAATGCTGTTTACTTTCCCAACGGAACGGTACCTATTTATCTACTTGCACTTTGACGTGCTTTTGAACTGCCAGGCTGGCAGGAGCAGGGACCAAGCAACAGGAGCTCACCCCATCGCGGGGATTCGAACCGCCGACCTTCTGATCGGCAAGCCCTAGGCTCTGTGGTTTAACCCACAGTGCCACCCACATCCCTTTTCCTATAATAGTAGTTGCAGTTAAATACAGATAACAGCAGTTATAGCATGATGTTTTTCTGTTTTTTTCTCTGTAGCATAATAGATGCTGCTGTGAGGTTTTATTTTCGTGGGTACCGGTATATCAAATGCAAGTGTGTTATTAGTTATAAGTGTGTGTGTTAGGAAAACCAATGACAGGAAAAAGAAAGGCAGAATATTAAATAATAACTTAATAAGGTACATGGTGTACCCCTCTGTCCCAGCAGCAGAGAGAATTAGCACTTGGGTCACCTAATAAACAACTGCTTTAGCTCTTAATGCGCTGATAGAACTTTAATTGAATTACTTCTAGTACAACATACATCTCCTTGGTAAAATAGGAATCAAAATTATATGCCTAGTCTTTAGAATTTTTCTTCTTTGTTTTTGTACTTAAAAAATCACATTATACAGCTGGAAACAATATTTGAAGGGAGGTGTCAAATTGTTCTCTTAAAAATGATTGGTAACCCTTGAAAACATTTCAGATGCACAACATTTACAACCTCACCACTTAGACATCTTCCTTCCATCCTCTCCGGCTTAAGAGCCTTCTTCAGGCGTATATGTGTCTTCCTGTTGAACTGGGGACGGTACAGAAGAGAAGTGGAGAACCTCTGGTCTGTGGGACCCTCTTGGTCTGCCAGGGGTCCATGATGTTGCCCTGCCGGGCCATTTCTCCCAAACCATGCCGTCTGCCCCTCCGCAGACATCACCCAGTGGGGGGCAGGATTCAGTCCTCCTGGGTGCTGCTTCATCTGCACATTCCATGGAGGGACAACTGCAGCACTGTGGATTGAACTTCCTTTCATCCGCTGGAGAGTGAAGGCTTCAGTCCTGCTGGTGCTGCTTTGCCGGATGGGCTGGTGAAGCAGACCCCTCCTCCACCAGCCAACTTGACTGCCCACCCATCAGTCACCTGACAACACCATGACGTTAGATGTTGACCCCTGGGGGGGTGTGGGGGGAGATAAAGATCTGGCATACAAGACCAAAATGGTTCTCCAAGCCTGGGGTCACGGTATGTGACAAAACACATATGCTGCATGCAGAAGAATATCGACAAATCCTTCTGCCCCTTGCCTTTGTGCTTTCTTGTTGGCTGTTTCATTTGTTGTATTTATTTATTCAACATCTGTTTGGGCTATGGGGTTGTTGAAAGAGATTTAAGGAAAATAACAGCATATGTCCCTGTACTAATAAAGGACAGATCTTTGCTGCCACAACGAAGTTTCCACATGCTCTCACACTGTATTAAAACCTGTAAACTCCATTTCTCTCTCCTTGCCCTCTTCCCCCCTTCTCCTTTCCCCTCCCCCTCCCTCCCTTCGTTTCTTTTTTACACTGTATAGACCTTGCCTTTTTTGCTAAAAGGCTGTAACTTTTCTGAACTTTATAGTAGCTTGTGCAGAGGTCAGCAAACTTTTCCAGCAGGGGGCCAGTCCACTGTCCCTCAGACCTTGTGGGGGGAATGAACGAATTCCTATGCCCCACAAATAACCCAGAGATGCATTTTAAATAAAAGCACACATTCTACTCATGTAAAAACACGCTGATTCCTGGCCTGTCTGTGGGCCAGATTTAGAAGGCGATTGGGCTGGATCCAGCTACCGGGCCTTAGTTTGCCTACCCATGAGCTTGTGTGTCTGCATCAAATGTAACTTTAGTAATGTAAGTCTGTGTAAATTTGTCACTTTTAGATGTAAAATGTAGCCATCATGTTGCATGGGAAGGATAAAGTAACGAAAACCTGTCAGAGAATGGACGCAAAGGCGCAGCGACACCCACTAAGTCTGCTAGCCATGAATCTCATTCATAAAAACTATACATTCAATCACAAAGAACACAAACTCCCATTCACAAAATACAACTTTATTTACAAAGGAAAATCATTACTATCATCCTGCATATCCTTGACAGCCTACAGGCAAACCATTCAAATCATGTCTCTCCTTATCAGCCCACTCCAAGTATCACAGGGATTGCTCTGCAAACAGAAACATACCAGTAAATGTGTCACAAAAGAGTTTGCATAAGCTTCTTGCTGACATCACCCAGGGAAAACAATGTAAATCACCCACAAGCACTGTTGTTAACATGGATGTTTACCCTGAAATGTCATTCACCTGCAAATCCACTCACTCTGTGCCTAGCCTGACGTCTTCTGTAATCCATTGTCCTGTATGTAAAACCAAGTGTATAAATATCAGGGCTTGTCCTTTGTTCGGGGTTCCTTCTCTTGAAGCAAGGAACCCTGTTACAACAGAATTCTCTTTGTTTGCAATAAAGAGCAGGCTTACAAGCCACCTTGCTTTGAATTTCCGGGTTTGGTCTCTATTCTTTATTCCCGACCAAGAGCCTAAAGCGTGCCTTTTTGGTGGTTACATTTTCCCTTAAGGAAGGTAACATTTTTGGGTTTAAATTCTTCTAACAGGGTCATAGGAACAGTTTTAATTATCCCACAACCAAGGCCAGATTATAATGGTGAAATTGCACCAAGGCCCATATCTGCAAAGAGAAAGTAAGACTCTAGCTCTCCTAGAACTGTGCAGACAACTATCTAAACATTTTTTGTGAGTTGAGCCAACCTTGCTGTGACTTCTTTCAGTGTTTTTAGCCTAGGAGTGGTCAGAGTTGCAATTGAGAAGCGAGCTTTTTGGAATATAGGTTATAGTATTCCCTGGGGTCCCAAAGTTCTCTTTCATTTTTCATTAATGCCTCTAAAATCTCCCTTTTCTTTTATCCTCTCTGCTTCCTTCTGTACGTATTTTCTAAATAAATATCACGACTGCTTTACTGGCATCCCATACTACCTGAATTTTGGTATCCTTATTAAGATTTAATTCAAAATAATCTTCTAAAGTTTTTTGTGCTTTTTCTAAAAAAACCCCAATCCTCTAACAAATCCTCATTTAATCTCCACCTAAAAGTGGATTGAGTTTCATTTTGCATTTCTAAAGATACAGGGTTATGATCTGATATTGTTCCTTACATTCAACTCTAATTCTTTAGACACCCATATTGCATTTCGGGAACTGGAGGCAGGATGGATTTTGGTAGGGAATGGAGTTCACGGTCTTGCTTGTCTATCTCTATATATCAGGGTCACTGTCTGAAGAGACAACAGAACCATTAATTGTTTAAACCACAGAGCCTTGGGCTTGCCAATCAGAAGGTCTGCGGGCAAACATCGGCTCCCTCGGCTAGTAAAGTGAGATGAGTACCGCAACCCCAGAGTCATTCACGACTGGACTTACTGTCAGGCACCCTTTTTTTTACTCAAGGTGGAGGAGGATGCAGGTGGATCAAAACGCTAGATAGGGAGTAAAACACATGTGGACTGAAAGCTACCCCTACCCAACAGGGCCTGTATTAGCCGGTGATATAGAATCATAGTCCTAGAATGGTAGAGTTGGAAGGGACACCAAGAGTCATCTAATCCATTTAACTCTGTTTAAAAACCTCCAAAAAAGGAGAGTCCACCACCTTTTGAGGGAGTCTGTGTGACGTTAACATATGAGAGTGCTGGAGGTGAAATAGTTAAACAGGTTACCCAATCAGAACCCAGGGGGGTGGAGTCAGAGGGACTATAAAACCAGCTCTGGGAGGGGCAAAGGGAGGAGTTCATTGGGAGTTGGGTGGTTGGTTGGTGTGGGAGTGAATTGGGATAGAGTCTGTGGGTAGGTTGAGTTAGTGTAGCGAAATAAGCTGAGTCAGGAACAGTTAGGAGCTAGGAAGACAAGTAAATATCTGAAAGGTGGTTTAGTGAGTGAGAGCAGGTAGCGGAAGTTATAGGTCTGGATAGACACCCCATGATTGTAATTGACTGAGACCGTTTATGAAAACCACACGCTTGTTAAACTGCAATAAATAAACAGAAGTTTATGTTCCAATTTAACCCTGACTGGACTCAGTATTGTACCAGGTAGGGCCTGGGTGGTGGCAGCAAGAAATAAAGTGGTGGCACAGGGATCAATTGACGGTGAAACGTCCGGGGACCCTGTGTGATCACCACAGTCTGTTCCACTGTCAAACAACTCTTATGAATTATTCTGAACCACAACTTCAGCAAACTTTATTTTAACTGGCACATGCCAAAGTCAACAAAGTGAACCAGATCCTTAACGGTGCAAATATTTATGCCCAATAGTTAGAAAATGCTTCTCAAAAGTCTTACGAAATTTTGCTTAGCTTTGTACATATTGGTGTGTACATCTGATTTGTTGGTATAAGTTGTAAGTAAACAAGCTGGAGTTCACATACTTTAATATTGTTCTCATGTTCTCTAAACATCCCTTTTAATTCAACAAATAGGCAATTTAGTCATAGGTCAAGCATTTATCACAAGGCTTGAATCCACAATGTTTAAAAATGTCTGGGGAACTGTTGTTAGAAAAAAAATGCCTGAAAAAATAGCCCACTTTGATATTTTACAGAGATTAAAAGAATTCTAAGGTGTTCATTCACTTACAGTCCAAATGAACAGGTTTTAAAAACAAAATTTTTATTCTAAAAGAGTGTCATGTTACTCTATTGGTTCCTGGATTCTGCTTCCTTCTACATGTCCAGTTCAAATTTTTCTAACAGTGAATTCTTTGTATCTCAACTAAAAAGGAATCCCGAATGATTTCAGTGGGACTTACTCTACTGTAGGTATGTCAGAGAATCCTAACAAAAAATGGAAATAGGGGCTGAAATTGCCCTTGTTCACTTCTGTTTGATGTACAGAATGGAAATCAATGCGCACATGTGCACACATGTGCACACATGCACACTTGCTTAACTAATATCTAAGGCTCCGTGTAGGTTGCTGTTGTCATGTATTTCTCAAAAGTGCGACATAAATTTCAGCTAGAAAATTAGTCTTGTGTTGAATGTTGTCCTCTGACCATTCCCTCTTATGTCTGACTCTTCAGCAAAATATGCAGTCAAAATATGAAACTCCTGTCCTTTCCTCTTTTTATTTAGAAATAGTGTTTTGAGTTCTTAACCTTTAATAACACTGGCCTGTCACCAAGAACTTTGCATGCCATATTGTTCAATGTCTGACCCAGTCATGTCACATTCTAGAATAAATTGTTCTTCAAGGTTGGCTAGGTTTTTCTCGGATTCTTGTAACTCAATGATGCTCAAACTGTTTTCTCTGGGCCACACTTACAGAATAAAAATATGTTTGTGCCACACCAATTTTTTAATTGATTTGAAATACATTGGAAAACAAATGGAAACAAAAACTAGCAGTACTTGATTTTGGAAAGATATCTATCTATCTATCTATCTATCTAATCTTCTGCAAAAAAATTTTTTGGATGCGAACGCAGGTTTTGACGTTAACTGAGCCTGATATTTCCAATTCAGTCAAGAATGTGTGTGTATGTGTGTCTCAGGGTCTGCTAGAGTCCCAGTGCTTGTGGTGGACTCTGGAGGCTGAGCCAGTTCTTTGGTGGCCAATCCATATGGCTCTTCTAGTCAGTGAGCAGGTGAGCTGCGTGGAAACATGAAGCGGGTGCAAGCTGCATGTGATAAAGGTGGGACCAGAAGCAGCCAAGTCTCCACAGGCTTCCTTTGAGATGAGTCTGCACACCACCTGGTGTTCCTCAGAATTCACCAAAGAAAGTTTTCCCAGAACAGAAAACAATGAAGGAAGGCTGAGGAAGAGTGGCCTGGAGCAGTCCGGCAAATGATTACCCTAAGAACTGAACAAAGCAGGGACTGCAATTCCTTCCAAAACGCTGATAACTTTAAGGACAATAGTGGATGGGCAGGGCCTGGAATGCCAAGTACTTTTCATTTAGTAAGCCTCTACCCAACCTATCGATGCAAGTTTCATGCCATATAATGGCCAAAGGATCCTAAGTAGTTTCTAGCTGAGCAGAGCTCCCGGTCCCTGGGTGAGGGGCAGGGCAGAGAGCATCCCCCAGCCAGGGAGGGAGGCTGGTGGAAGAGGGCAAAACTCCCAGGTGAGAGCTGCGAGGGTCCATTCTTCTGCACGTGGAGTAAAGGTTAAGATATAATTGCAGTTGAGGGTCTTGTATTTCTTCTCCTTACTTTTTTCATATTTCTCTGCTTTAGATTAGTTTGCCTTATTGTATTTTATGTTGAAAACTTTTAATTAAAATTGTTTTTAAAAATACTGTAACTCCCAGCCAGGTAACTTGGGTATTGTAGGGGAAGGTGGAAATGTTTTCCCGTAAATGTAAATTTAGACTTAATCCAATAATCAGTGGGAAATATGCACTGGAGGAAGTCTCTCTGTTTCTTTTCTGTAATTAATTACTAGCTAAGTACAGTGGGACACAGGTGGCGCTGTGGGTAAAACCTCAGCGCCTAGGACTTGCTGATCGCATGGTCGGCGGTTCGAATCCCCGCGGCGGGGTGAGCTCCCGTCGTTCGGTCCCAGCTCCTGCCCACCTAGCAGTTCGAAAGCACCCCCAAGTGCAAGTAGATAAATAGGTACCGCTTTATAGCGGGAAGGTAAACGCGTTTCCGTGCGCTGCGCTGGTGCTGGCTCGCCAGAGCAGCTTCGTCACGCTGGCCACGTGACCCGGAAGTGTCTTCGGACAGCGCTGGCTCCTGGCCTCTTAAGCGAGATGAGCGCGCAACCCCAGAGTCGGACACGACTGGCCTGTACGGGCAGGGGTACCTTTACCTTTAAGTACAGTGGTACCTCGGGTTAAGAACTGAATTCGTTCCGGAGGTCTGTTCTTAACCTGAAACTGTTCTTAACCTGAGGTATCACTTTAACTAATGGGGCCTCCCGCTGCCGCTGTGCCACCGTCGCACGATTTCTGTTCTCATCCTGAAGCAAAGTTCTTAACCCAAGGTACTATTTCTGGGTTAGCGGCGTCTGTAACCTGAAGCGTCTGTAACCCGAGGTACCACTATACAGATATGTATTTTTATTAGATATAGCAAGAGTTCCAAGGCTGTTTCTTGTACAGCAGCCACCACAGAGAAAACCAATCAGTGTTGGTTTTCTCTGATTTCTTGGCCATAGTACTATACACATTGCTCAAAACCAAGCAAAAATAGACTTTTTTCCAGGGCATATGCAGAGTTCCAACTGAACTGAGGGTTTTTTTTGGTAACAATGAGTGTCTTGCTTCTACATTGCATTTCACATGCAGTCATGTGAAGTGTTAACACACAAGGAAGGGACATGCCAAAAACACTCTGTGCAAGATGTTGACAGCAGCCAAATGAATTAATAGCCACAGAGAATTGGGGGGAGGGGGGATCACAGCTGCCGCACACAAAAAGCGAGACATATGTTGTACAATTCCCTAGGAAATTGCTTCTTTTATAATTTCTTTCTAGGAAATGCTTGTGTTCAAATACTATAATAAGCAGACAATAATTGATTGCAAATTGCAGACGTGAATAGTTTGAATGTGACAATCCTAGAACTGCAGGCTCCCCCAAATGGAACTTTCAAATGCAGGCCATGTGTTGCCTAACTCAGGGAAGGGTCAGCTAACTTGAGGCTCAAGCTTTCTGGCTTTATTGGGATGCTAATTCCAACTTCTCCCCCTGCCCTCCAGGACCAAGAGGTTAGAGCTTCTGGGGGGGAGGGGGACAACATTGTGGTCTCTTCTCTTCTCCACAAAGGGATTTTGCCTCTGAAAACCAAACAATATGTTTTTAAAAAAATGCTTTTTATTGATTTTTCATTTAATACAAACAAACAAAGTACAATAATATTCAGCAATCATTTACCCACAGTCTTTCTCAACACACTGCCAAGCATTGACTTCATTCCCTCCCTTCAACAGGTTTTCTTACTTCAGTCACCTTTCCACAGTTTCTTATTATATCCAGTCCAGTCTACATCGTAAGATTTATTTCAGTCCTGCTAGAGTCTTCAAATTTCTACAGTTATTATTTATATAATCCATAAATTTACTCCACTCTCTTTGGAATTTTGTTTCCTCCTGGTTTCGGATCCTGCAGGTCAGTTTTGCTAGTTCTGCATAATCCACCATCTTCGTCTGCCACTCCTCCACTGTTGGCAAATCTGGTACAAAGTTCTAGCAGCATTCGTAGCATACATAAATAACCTCTGATCTGCTTTTTCTATTTCCTCTCCCATCAAGCCTAGCAAAAAAGCTTCCAGCTTTTAGGGAAAGTATATTTGAACATCTTTTTCAATTTGTTATAAATCAGTTCCGAAAACTGTTTCATTTTCTCACATGTCCACCACATGTGGTAAAAATCTCCAACCTTATCTTTACATTTCCAACATGTCTTACTACTCATCCTACACATTCTCACCAATTTAACAGGTGCCAAATACCTGTTCATCAGCTCCTGGGCTGCTGGAACTGCTGCTGCCAGCACCGATACTGGAGAGGAACGGGGGGGGGGGGCGGGGCGCCCGGAGCAAACCGCAGCACCCCCTGTGACCTTGACCGAGCCGGGACCAAGTGCACCCGGCCATCCAGAGCTCTGAGGTCAATATAATAAAAAATTATATAATAAATTTTATCTTTATTTCTACTTCAAACCTTTCTTTCAAAAATTAAAATGGCAGTGCCCAGAAGAGAGCCCTGAACCAGCACAGGCCACTCCACCCCAGACACGCAACTCCTTTTTATTTACCATTTCCCCTTATTTTTTCCTTTCATCTCACTTTTTACTTTTCATCCTCATTTTTTGTTTTTTATCCTTTTTGTTTTTTAAAATCGGGCCCCCTTTTTTAGCCTGTTTGTCAGTCTGTTTTTGAGGGGGGAGCCCTTTCTCCCACCACCCCCTCCTTTAAAACAAAACCTTTCAACATACCACTGCCACTGCTACAGTTCCCTCTCCCTCCCCCACCCCCTTTTCTTCTTCTTCCCATCTCTCCTCTTCCTTCTCTCTTTCTCCATCCCCCTTTCTCTTTCCCTCTCTCCATCCCCCTCCCCCTTTCCCCCCTCTCTCTTTAAAGAAAGCACATACATACACTCATACACACATACCACTGTATTATACTTTGCCCCTCTTATACTATAGCTAAAACTATCACTGCAATCTGTTACCACGGTTATTACACTACTTTCTCTCCTTCTTTCTCCCTTTCTGTCTTTTTCTCCCTTTTATCTTACTCTACTTTCCCCTTCCTCCTACCTTCTCCCCCTTTCTCCCCCTTTTTTCTTTTTCTTTTTTTCCTTCTTCTTCCTCTTTTCCCTCCACCCTTTGCCTATATTCTGTTTTGTCTGGTACTGTTCCTGAACACATTCCTAACCCCACCTTCCACCTTAATTGGACCCCAGTACCCCTTTTGTGTATATGAGTGCGCAGGCATGTACACACGAGTGCACCCACAAATACCTAATTACCCCCTAAACACACACTTCCCCTGGCCCCACCCCTCTGGTCTCTCGCATCTCTGCCTGCTAACCCCCCCTTTTTATGTGGACTGTCTGTTTGTTGGTCTACCTACCTGTCAGCTTACCTGTCCCCCCCCCCCCGCTCTGGCGGCACTGCTGAAGCGACTACAGGAACTCCAAAGAAGTTCTTAAAACACAGCCTAGACGCAACACAAATGGCGACCTAATCTGAATGCTCTGTAAAAGCCACCAGTCAACAGCACCTGTTCAGCTCAGCAACCCAACAACACCCAGGAACCACCACCACCACCACAACTCCTAACCACAACACGCCCTACTCCAAGAGGACACCAAGCAGACCCCAAACCAAAACCATTAAGGAGATTGAGATGACACCAACCAGGGAGATGGCATATAGTGCTGAGACCGCAACACCCCTTCAAGATGACGACCACCCAATAACAAAATGAGATCTGAGGGAAATGGAAGTGATATTAGCCGAAAAGCTGATCTCGGAAGTGAGATCAGAGCTTGCAGGGCAGCAGCTGAAGAAGGAGCAAAAAGGGTTTTCTTGTGTGTGTGTTTCTTTGTGGCTGATTAGCTGCTCTCCCTGTGCAAAGGTCAGAGGGGGCAGGGTTTCTGTTGAGGCAGGTGATTAGCACTCCTGAGGTATGGTTGTCAAGCCTCTGCTTAAAGACCTCCAAAGAAGGAGACTCCACCACACTCCTTGGCAGCAAATTCCACTGTCGAACAGCTCTTACTGTCAGGAAGTTCTTCCTAATGTTTAGGTGGAATCTTCTTTCTTGTAGTTTGGATCCATTGCTCCGTGTCCGCTTCTCTGGAGCAGCAGAAAACAACCTTTCTCCCTCCTCTATGTGACATCCTTTTATATATTTGAACATGGCTATCATATCACCCCTTAACCTCCTCTTCTCCAGGCTAAACATGCCCAGCTCCCTTAGCCGTTCCTCATAAGGCATCGTTTCCAGGCCTTTGACCATTTTGGTTGCCCTCCTCTGGACACGTTCCAGTTTGTCAGTGTCCTTCTTGAACTGTGGTGCCCAGAACTGGACACAGTACTCCAGGTGAGGTCTGACCAGAGCAGAATACAGTGGCACTATTACTTCCCTTGATCTAGATGCTATACTCCTATTGATGCAGCCCAGAATTGCATTGGCTTTTTTAGCTGCCACGTCACACTGTTGGCTCATGTCAAGTTTGTGGTCAACCAAGACTCCTAGATCCTTTTCACATGTACTGCTCTCAAGCCAGGTGTCACCCATCTTGTATTTGTGCCTCTCATTTTTTTTGCGCAAGTGCAATACTTTACATTTCTCCCTGTTAAAATTCATCTTGTTGTTTTGGCCCAGTTCTCTAATCTGTCAAGGTCGTTTTGAAGTGTGATCCTGTCCTCTGGGGTGTTAGCCACCCTCCCAGTTTGGTGTCATCTGCAAATTTGATCAGGATGCCCTTGAGTCCATCATCCAAGTCGTTGATAAAGATGTTGAATAAGACCGGGCCCAAGACAGAACCCTGTGGCACCCCACTAGTCACTCTTCTCCTGGATGAAGAGGAACCATTGATGAGCACCCTTTGGGTTCGGTCAGTCAGCCAGTTACAAATCCACTGAGTGGTAGCATAGTCAAGACCACATTTTACCAGCTTCTTTACAATAATATCATGGGGCACCTTGTCAAATGCCTTGCTGAAATCAAGGTAGGCTACATCCACTGCGTTCCCTTCATCTACCAGGCTTGTAATTCTGTCAAAAAACGAGATCAGGTTAGTCTGACATGACTTATTTTTCAGAAATCCATGCTGACTATTGGTGATCACAGCATTCCTTTCTAGGTGCTCACAGACTGTTTGCTTAATGATCTGCTCCAGAATCTTCCCTGGTATTGATGTCAGACTGACTGGGCGGTAATTATTTGGGTCCTCTCTTTTCCCCTTTTTGAAAATAGGGACAACATTTGCCCTCCTCCAGTCTGCCGGGACTTCGCCTGTTCTCCAGGAATTCTCAAAGATGACTGCCAGTGGTTCTGAGATCACATCTGCCAGTTCTTTTAATACTCTTGGATGCAGTTCATCTGGCCCTGGAGACTTGAATACATCTAAACTAGCCAAATATTCTTGTACTATCTCCTTAGTTATTCTGGGCTGTGTTTCCTCTGCTGAATCATTTGCTCCAAATTCTTCAGGTCGGGCATTGTTTTCTTTATTGGAGAAGACTGAGGCAAAGAAGGCATTGAGGAGTTCAGCCCTTTCTGTGTCCCCTGTTTGCATTTCACCATCTTCTCCTCTGAGTGACCCCACTGTTTCTTTGTTCTTCCTTTTGCTACCAGCATACCCATAAAAGCCTTTTTTGTTGCTTTTAACCTCTCTAGCAAGCCTGAGTTCATTCTGTGCTTTAGCTTTTCTGACTTTGTGTCTACACGTGCTGGCTATTTGTTTGAATTCCTCTTTGGTGGTTTCCCCCCTTTTCCATTTTTTGTACACATCCTTTTTTAATCTTAACTCAGTTAAAAGTTCTTTAGATAGCCACCCTGGCTTCTTTAGGCACCTTCCATGTTTCCGTCTCATTAGTATTGCCTGAAGTTGTGCTATTACTATCTCCCTCTTAACAAACTCCCAGCCATCATGAACTCCCTTTCCTTTTAGTATTACTGTCCATGGGATCTCACCCAGCCCTTCGCTAAGTTTTATGAAGTCGGCTTTCTTAAAGTCAAGAAATTGAGTCCTAGTATGCTTGGCTGCTCCTTTCCGCTGTATAGTAAACTTCAGAAGAGCACGATCACTCACGCCTAATGATCCTTCCACTTCTACCCTACTAACCAGGTCATCAACATTGGTTAGGACCAGATCTAAAATGGCTGTTCCTCTTGTTGCTTCTCTCACTTTCTGGTCAACGAAGTTGTCTGCAAGGCCAGTGAGGAATCTGTTTGACCTTATGCTCTTGGCTGAGTTTGACATCCAACAAATATCCGGGTAATTGAAGTCCCCCATTACTACTATCTCCCTTCCTTTTGCATGCTTGGCCATCTGTTCCAGGAAGGCATCATCTATGTCCTCCGTTTGGCTTGGGGATCTATAGTAAACTCCCACAGTGAGGTCACTGTTATTCTTCTCTCCCTTAATTTTGACCCAGATGCTCTCACTTTGGCTTTGAGGTTCTAATTCTTGGATCTCTTCACAGGTATACCCATCCCTGACATATAACGCCACTCCTCCTCCTTTCTTGTCTGGTCTGTTTCTCTGAAATAGATTGTATCCCTCCATTATTACATTCCAATCGTGGGACTTATCCCACCAGGTTTCAGTGATGCCTATTATGTCATATTTAGTTTGCTGTACCAAGAGCTCAAGCTCATCTTGTTTATTTCCCATGCTTTGCGCATTAGTGTACAGACATTGAAGTCCATTAATCATTCCCCCGTGTCTCTTATTTAAGGATTTTTTCCTCCCACCACTAGGTCTGCGTGCTGTTTGCTCCATTTGGTCTATGACATTTGGATGATCATCTTCATCAATTGATAGACTCCTACCTTCAGGAGCACTGTCTCCCTTCCCCACATTAGTCAGTTTAAAGCCCTCCTGATGAGGTTTCTGAGATTTTTGGCAAAAACATTCCTCCCAACCGTTGTGAGGTGCAGCCCATCGCTTGCCAGAAGTCCATCTTCAAGAAACTGCAGTCCGTGATCTAAGAATCCAAACCATTCCTGTTTACACCATTTGCGAAGCCAGCTGTTCACTTCCACTATTTTTCCCTCTCTCCCTGGGCCACGTCGTTCAACTGGGAGGACAGTTGAGATGACAATTTGTGCATTTAATTGCTTCAATTTCCTGCCCAGAGCCTCATAGTCTCTTTTGATCTTCTGGAGGCTATTGCTTGCAGTGTCATTGGTTCCCACATGAACCAAGAGGAAGGGGTATTTGTCAGTGGGTTTTATGATTCCTTGCAGTCGTTCAGTTACATCTTGGATCTTAGCCCCGGGGAGACAGCACACTTCCCGAGACAGATCACTGCTTCTGTTCCCCTCAGTAGGGAATCCCCTATCACCACTACACGCCTCCTCTTAGGTCTGGTTGGGGTTCTTCCGTGAGCTGCCCGTTCCAAGGTCGCCTGCACATTCCCTGAGGACTGACTTTGCTGCTCGTCTTCATATACCTGATCGACTGTAATGAGGGAGAGATCCTCAAATGGAGTCTGCTCTTTGTCTTCCATGCTAGGGGAGAGGACCTCAAAGCGATTGTGTATTTCTAAACAATCAGAGCGAACCCTGGGCCTCCTACTTCTTTGAGTCACGTTTCTCCATATATCTGGCTCCTGTGTTGGTGAACTAGCCTCCTTCTCAGGGGAGTCCCCTGTCTCCTCCTTGGTGGAGACGGTGTGCTCTGTTGCTTCCAAGAAGTGCTCCAGCTCTCTAATTCTTTGGAGCGTAGCTACACGTTCCTCCAGTTGCTGGACTTTGTCTTCTAAGAGGGCAATCAACATGCAATTGCTGCAGGTAAAGCTGCTTGCAACCTTTGGCAAGATGGCAAACATTGTGCAGGAACTGCAGGCGACTGCAGCTGTTCCCTCACCCTCCATCTTGAGAACGTTTCGTTGGGGGTGGCTACAGCGGTCCTCCATTATAAAAAGTGTGAAGACAGGACAAATAACTCCCCACCAAAAAACCTAGGTCTCCCCCAACAAACGTTTGAGACTAGCTCCTCTAAATCTAAAGGAGAGGGAGAGCGTTCCACAACAATATGCAGATTTGAAGGAGGTGTTCAGTGAGAGGGAGGCTGACAAGCTGCCCCCCCCCCACAGGCCCTATGACTACCAGATAACCTGGTCCTAGGGGCCGAGCTGCTGGTGGGTAAGCTGTATTCGATGTCCGACCAAGAGATACAAGAGTTTATTGACAAAAAAGGGGTTTTATAAGGGAATCCAAGGCAGTGGGGGGGGCAGTCCAGTTTTCTTTGTGCACAAGCGAGGGACAAAAGAACATCGTTTGGTCATGGACTTCAGGCTCCTGAACAGTTTAACAGAACCCATGGCCTTCCCCATGCCCAGAATTGACAATGTTTTGGCACGAGTGAGGCAAGGAAATTTTTTTACCAAGCTGGACCTCAGGGTACAACCTGATTAGGATGCGGGAGGGAGATGAATGGAAGACGACCATGTTCACCCCCCTTGGGGCATTTGAATACCTCGTTATGCCATTTGGATTACAATCGGGCTCTGCCTGCTTTCAAGCCTTTATGCACCATGTGTTGGGCCCCCTGCTGTACAAGAATTGTGTGGCCTTTTTGGATGATGTTTTAATCTTCTTGGAAAATGAAGCACAGCATGTGAATGACATCAGGCAAGTGCTGGAGAGATTGAAGAAGCATCAGTTGTGGGTCAAGCTGGAGAAATGCCAATTCCATGCTTGGGAGGTCGAGTTCCTGTGGTACCGACTGTCGGACAAGGGGCTGGCCATAGACCCGGAGAAGGTGAAGGCAGTGCTGGACTGGAAGAGCCCCAAGACAAAGAAGGATGTGCAGCGGTTCCTGGGTTTCAGCAACTTCTACAGGAAGTTTATCAAGAACTTTGCACACTTGACAGTGCCAATAACTGATTGTCTCAATGGCAAGAAGAAGTTTGCGTGGACAAGGGAAGCACAGCAGGCCTTTGAAAGTTTAAAAAAGACCTTCGCATCTGAGGAGCAGCTCCTGCACGTGGATCCTGGGAAGCCCTTGAGGGTGGAAACGGACACTTCAGACTGAGCCATCAGAGCAGTTCTGTTGCAGCAAGGCCCGGGGGAGGATTGGAGGCCTTGTTCCTTTTTCTCCAGGAAGCTGAGCAAATCAGAGCAAAATTACACTACAGTGATACCTCGCAAGACGAATGCCTCGCAAGACGAAAAACGCGCAAGATGAAAGGGTTTTTCGTTTTTTGCGTTGCTTCGCAAGACGATTTTCCCTATGGGCTTGCTTCGCAAGACGAAAACGTCTTGCGAGTTTGCTTTCTTTTTCTTAAAGCCATTAATACCCAGCGAATCCGCGCTCCGCAAGACGAAAAAATCGCTAGACGACACAACTCGCGGAACGAATTAATTTCGTCTTGCGAGGCACCACTGTATTTATGACAAAGAGTTGCTAGCCATATATGCGGCTTTTAAGCAGTGGAGACACTTTTTGATCAGGGCGCAGCACCAGATCCAGGTACGAATGGACCACAAGAACCTGGAATACTGGCGCACAGTGCGCATGCTCAACCAGAGACAGGTCAGATGGGCGGAGGCTTTCTCTCAGTATAACTTTAAGATACAATACGTCCCTGGGGGTGGGGAAACGTGAGAGCGGACGCACTTTCCAGGAAGCCGGGGTACATGGAAGGGGAAGGACCGCCTGTGGCCAGGCAAATGTTCCAAGATGGTCATGTGAGGGAGCACTGACAGGGGAGGAGGAACTGGTTGGCTTCACCAGAGACGATGAGTTTGCTGAAACTAAAAGTAGGTCACTTAGAGATGGTAAGAGAGAAAATGGGGGTTTTGAGGAGAAAGGAGGGCTCTTGTTCTACAAAGGGGCACTGTAGAAAGCTATTGAGGGTCAAAATCCTCAGACAGCTCCATGACAATCCCACAGCTGGGCATTTTGGGCAACATAAGACCATGTTACTAGTCACCAGGCAGTTCTGGTGGCCCAAGGTAAGGGTGGATGTACAGGAATATGTCCGAGGGTGTGACAGGTGTCAGAGGGCCAAAGGGCCAAGAGCAGCACCAGTGGGGTTACTGGAACCCTTACCAACACCGGGGAGGCCCTGGGAGGTGGTGTTCATAGATTTCATGACGGATCTGCCCAGGTCACGAGGAAAGATGGCGGTGATGGTGGTGGTCGACCTGCTGACCAAAATGTGTCACTTCGTGGCATGTTCCCACGTGGTGACAGCTGAGGAAACGGCCAAGCTGTTCGTAGATCATGTCTTTTGACTGCATGGGACCCCATTGAGGGTCGTCTCTGATTGCGAAAGTAAGTTCACCTCACGGTTCTGGCGTAAACTCATGAGCCTGTTACAGGTAGAGGTGAGCTTCTCGACAGCAAGACACCCAGAAACCAATGGGCAAGCCGAAAGAGCCAACGCCATATTGCAGCAGTACTTACGCTGCTATGTCAGTCAGAGGCAGAATGATTGGGTGGAGAAATTAGCACTAGCTGAGTTTGCATATAACAATGCTGAACATGTGCCCACTGGGATGAGCCCCTTTATGGCCAACTACGGGTGTCACCCCAGGGCCTTCCCAGGATGGGGCAAGGGGGAATGGAGTGTTCCAGTGGCAGAGCAGTTTGCAGAAGAGATGGAGGCTTTGCACCAGCAGCTCCAATTGAACCTGGAAAGGGCCAAAGAGGTATATAAAAAGCACACAGACAGGCATCACAGGCCAGGAGAGGTCATACAGGTGGGGGACAAAGTGTGGTTGTCATCCCAGGGGTTGCCCTTAAGGTGTGTGTGTGCAAAAAACTGCAGCCTAGACGGCTGGGGCCCTGTGAGATAATCCATCAGGTCAACCCAGTGACGTTCAGGCTAAAATTGTCGGACAGCATGAGAATACATTCGGTGTTTCATAGGTCCTAACTTTTGCCTTACAGGGAGGGGCACGGCTCCCCAGGAAGGGAGGAAGGGGTGTCCAGCCATCCACACGTAGAGAGGGAACGCTGTAATGAAGTAACGGAAATACTCGATTCCAGGTGGAAAGGGCACCAGATAGAGTACTTAGTGGCCTGTGAGGGGGAACCCAGCTCAGAAAATGTGTGGGTTCCCACAGGCTCCATCACAGAGGAATATCTGGTGGAGGAATTCCATGCTCTGTTCCCACACAAGCCAAAACCCCAAGGGAGGTTCTTTGACGAAGTGTTTGGACCCACGGAGGACGAGGGGGACTTCGTAGGCTTTCCATCCTCAGGGGGAGAGGACGAACCACGGGACGAAGTCGCGGAGCTGTCTGAGGGGGAGGAAGCTGACTGGGACTGGGGGGACGGACATGGGAGGATGGGAAGCAATTTTTGAATCCACAGAGGATGACGACTATTCTTTCCAGGGTTTTCCCCCCCTCCTACCAACGCCCAGGAGGGGGATGCTGTTAGAGACCCCACCAACGGGGAGGGGGGTCTTGAGGGGGGGTGGATGTCAGGGAACTGCCATCAGCTCAGAGGCGAGAGGTGGAAGGGCAGTTGTGTCACAGGGAGCCTCCAAAGATTGTGTGAGGAGGGAAGCCACGCCTCCAGTGGGGAAGGGATGCAGGGATCAGAAGATGCTAGAGAGAGCCGCAACACCAAGCCTGAGCAAAGCGGGGGGGGGGGAGGCAAGTCCTCCTTTGCCAACGCCCTCTCTGTGCAATCGGTTTGCGAGCAGAGAGGGGAGGAGAAGGATGGGGGTCAAAAGACTGTTATGCTGGGGAAGGTTTAAGGACCGCCCACTCCCCGATTCTGCTAGCGACTGAGCAGACATGGACTTGAGACGTTCTGCACCGCAAATGTTTTTGAACAGATAATAAAGCCTGGAAAAGACCGGTGGGAGTCTTGCCTGTTCGCTCTCAAGCAACTATGCCGGCACATAACAATTGCCAACCAAATACGCCATATAATCCAATATATACTAGAAGATGAGACAAAACAATGGATACACCTAGAGAGGGACACAGTTGAAAATACCTGCACCACAGCATACCCTCTCCTCCCAAACAAACTAAGGAAAATTCCCACAACACTTCACAAGTTCACACAGACCATGCTCAAAGCATGGAAAACAGAAATAGGCAAACTATCCCCAACCCCATCCCCACTAACTCCCCTGGCGTACCACCCATTATTCCACCATGCAGCGCAAAACCTCCAGATTAAAACCTGGCAAACCAAAGGCTTATATCACCTAATAGACTTCTATAAAAATAACAAACCTTTGTCAACACAAGAAATACAAGACAAACTAGAAGACACCCAAATGCCTTGGTTAACACACCACCAATTACATGCCCTCTTAAACAATCCAGTAGTAAAATCAGCAGCAACTAGGCCTCTGACAACCTTCGAAAACCTCCTCCTAACAACAAAGGGACACGGTAGAGGGATGGTATCCGCAATATACAAAATACTACTCCAAAATGCCATGAACTCCCTAGACGCAATCAAAAAACAACGGGAGGATGACATAGGCTATGAGATTAACCCCACTCAATGGACCAGAATGTGGTCTAAACCCCCCTTTAAATCCATATCAACAAAAAGAAAAGAACTCACTCTGAAACAGGTGGTACCTAACACCAAGAAAACTAGCGCTAATATGCCCAGGAACCTCACCAAAATGCTGCAGAGGGTGCACCTCCACAGGCACATCCCTCCACATGTGGTGGGAGTGCCCCAAAATCCAACTATTCTGGACAACAACCATACGAGAATTATGTAAAATAACCAAGCAAGTATTAGAAATCACCCCAGAATTGGCCTTACATCTTCCAAGACAAAAATGCCCACTTACACCACAACGAACTCATAACCCACCTACTTTCAGCAGGCAGAAACATCATAACCAGACACTGGAGAGACCCGTCAGGAGTAAGCATGGACCAATGGTACCAAATAGTATGGGAAACAGCCTTACTAGAAAAATTAACCAATAAACGGAAACTGACATGGGGACAAATAGAAGAAGACACCTTCTTCTCCCTTTTATCACACACACAGCCCAACAAGACAATGACAAAAATCCCCCAACAGCATACAAATCAATATGGCTAACCTGAACCTAAACACCCACCCACCCACCCCACTCACACATGAAAACAAAGACCGCCACAGCCAACCACAAATGAACAACCACACCCTAGGCCAACCCCAACCTCTCTCACCACCAAAGGAACACAAGTGAACAGCAGAGAACCTGCACAAGCAACGCTGACACCAAACTGACACTATTTAAGTAAAATAGAAACATCATCACCCAACCCCACCCATCTTTCCCCTCTCCCTCCCCCCTTTTCTTCCTAACGTCTCAACAAATGAAACTGATTTGTAAAAATGTTACATGGAAAAATACAAGAGAGAGACATTGCACATACTTTTGTAAATCAAGAAAATCTTTAATAAAAATACATTAAAAAAATATAATGCGTTCAATCTCACTGTCATTCTCATCAAACCAGTCCTGGTGTTTCTTGGCTTGGTATCCAATAGTTTGTTCACAAGCTGCAATAATGGATGTTTTTAACTTGGTTCAGTGTTCCTCAATGTTATCAGGGAATTCCGAAAGCAGATAGTCCTTAAGAGTTGTTTGGGAGCAGTCTCGCTTAATAGGATCTTGAAGGGCTTGACTGTTCATTTTGTGCCTTGGTTTCCTTCCTTGAAGCCTGTGTTAAGATATAATATTGATAGCCACCGTGGAGTGTATTAATCAGTGATCTGTCCAGCACTCATTGGCACTCATCATAGCTCTGGTATCATGACAATCTTCAGCTCGGACAATTACATAGTCTAGGAGGTGCTAGTGGTTTGACCGGGGCTGCCTCCAAGATGTTCTTAATTTATTTTTTTGTTGAAAGGATATGTTGGTAATAACAAGGTTGTGCTTCACATATCGTCAAAAGTAAGATTCCGTTCTGGTTGCTGTTACCAATTCCTTCTTTCCCAATAGTCCCAGGCCACTGATCGGAATCTCATCCAACTCTTTCATTAAAATCACCCAGGAGGATAATTTTATCTTCCTTAGGCATCTCTGATAGGATGGTATCCAGCTGAGAGTAAAAATTTTCTTTACTGTTTTCATTGGCATCCAGTGTTGGTGCAGAAGCACCTGTTGGTTTCTGGCAAGTTTTTTTCCGACAGGTTGAAAGTCACTCATTAATGCCAGCAGGGACATCTGACAAGAGCTTTACAGGATCATTTTTGATAGCAAAGACTACTCTATGTATTTGACGTTCTTGTTCAGGTAGACCTTTCCAGAAGAATGTGTAGCCTCATTTTTCTTCCTTCAGTTGTCCCTTACCTGGTCTTTGAGTTTCTTGAAGTGCTGCAATATCGATGTGAAAACGTCACAGCTCTCTTGCAATGATGGCAGTTCTGCGTTTGGAACTCTTATTATCTGTGCTATCCAACAAAGTCCATATATTTCATGTTCCAAAGTTCAATTGTCTTTTATGACTGCTGGTGGTGACCCCACTGGGCATTGGTAATCCAGTCAGGGGAAAAGGGGGGCAGACTAAGTTTAGGGCACCTTTTCTAGCCCCTCTCCCTTTTGGGGTGAGCAGAGTGGATCCTAAATAGGGCTGCTCAGACATGGATACAGCTGCCGAGCTGCTCAACTGCCTCATTCCTTGAGTCAGAGCGACTGAATCTGTATCCACCGCCCATGTGCCGGTTCATGACTAGGGGCTTCCAGATTTCA
Organism: Podarcis filfolensis; assembly: GCF_964270895.1. Lineage (NCBI taxonomy): Eukaryota > Metazoa > Chordata > Lepidosauria > Squamata > Lacertidae > Podarcis > Podarcis filfolensis. The sequence continues at coordinate 924,706 of NC_139614.1, read as the reverse complement.
CGGTCCTGCCCCCTTTACCATTTGCTGATTGCCATGGGACTTTTAGGGGTTTGGGTTTGGGATGGATTTTTGAAAGATGCCTGTGTGTGAATTTGTTTTATGTGTGTAGATCAGTGCACACTGACCAATGCACAGTCTTCACAGTAAGGCTCTGCTCCTCTGGCATGAGAACCAGTAGATTCTTATCTGCTGCAGCCTTCATCTGCCTTCACAGCCGTTGTAACATACCGCTTGTTATCTTCCGCCTGTTCTGCCATTGAGGACTTCTTGGATCATTCTTTGTCTAGCTCCTTCCCTTTGACCTTAAGACCTTGGGTGACCCTGCTGGGAGTATGAGACTTCCGACAGCTTTGCTCACAAGGGTCATACCAGCAAGTGAGAAAGTACCAGCCAAGTGAGGACAAGGGAAGGCATGGGCACAGAGGGCACCATCACTAGTCATGGTGCTCACCATCTTGATTCACAACCATTTCCTGAACAAAGGGATTAATGACAGTACTTAAGTGGCAAGGGATGACACTTACCTTGCATTAACTTGTCTGACTAGTTCAGCAATAGATTCCCCCCCCATTAGATTTTAACCCTTGCCTGATATAGGACCCCCGGAATTAGAAGGGGCTCAGGACACCATGCAGATGGGTGCCCTCTCCAAACTCACAACAATATATAGGTTACTCTGGGAGGTAGTTTAGACTGTCCTATGGGAATTCCACTGACTTCATAGCTGGTTGGGGATTTGGACCTGGGTCCCCCGGCCTATTCTGACACTTTAACCAGTATACCTCACTGCCTAGTTCAACATTCCCCAAACAGATCTAACACAGGGTTAGAATGCTTATCAATATTCACAAGGCTTTGTCAATCTGTTATCTGGATGTCAGTTAAAGGAATGACGCTGCATTATTTTCAATATATAAGAGCAACATCTGCAAAATATCTGAACTTCTTTCAGAAGCCACACTCTCTCCCTCCTCTTAACAAAACCAAAGCTTGAGAACATCTAAAAACACACATGTCCATGTGACTGTCTCTTGACAAAGAAAAATGAGAGAATGCAAGCTGTAGAAAAACAAAATGTTCTTTGGACAAGTCTCACATTTTGTTTTTCATTCATTGCTTTTACATTGCTTTTTCCCAAGCGAGTTTTGTTGTTGCTGAGTTGCTAAATCCCACCCCACCCCCCGTAGCTCCTGTGCTCTTCCCCTGGGGGTGGAGGAGTCCAGGAAGTGGGTGGTTTAGGAACAGACACAGCTGGGTGCATTACAGATGTGCGGACTGCAAAGTGAATTGCCATCATTTAGGTCACCTGGTAGAGAGTGCCAGGGAGGAGTCAGTGGTTGCATAGGGCATGTTGGCACCAATGAACTGGGGAAGGCCTGGAGGCCTGGAAGTGAAGTTTAGGTTGCCAGGTGGGATGCTGAGAGCCAAGATCTCTCTGTGGAACTACCAGTTCCATATGAAGGGCCAGTTAGACAAGCACAGCTTGCCCCATGGCTGGATGAGAGGGGGTTAGATTTGCTAGGCTCTGGGGGACATTTTGGGAGAAGACCAGCTTCTACAAAAGGAGTGGGCTCCACTTGAACTGGGATGGAGGTAGACTGCTAGCACCAAAGATCAAGAAGGTGGAAGATTAGCTTTTACACTGATGGGAAAGGGGGCCAATAGGAACCGAGGAGGGTCCAGTTTGGAACAAAACTTCATTCCAAGACGAAGGTGGAAAAATAAGATAATTTAAGTGGGAGAGAGCAGCACAAGGCATTGAGAGTGCAGGGGCCAGAGCACCCCAGGCTAAAGCACAAGTGCCAGAAACCTTTGGAGAGAGAGCCTGCATGTAAGGATTTCTGCATCAATGCTAGAAGCCTCCCAGCGAAGAGGGGTGGGCTGGCGTGCTCCATCTGGAAAGGAAGCACAGGTGGAGTGGGCATAACAGAAACCTGGGGTAATGGAGAGAAACAGCAGGAGACAGGCACCTCTGGATACAAAGTCCATAGCCGGGGAAGGGAATCTCTGGCCAAAGGGCAAAACATGGCTTGTCAGGAGTCTCAGTTTGGCCTGCGGCTCTATCTTCCTCAAACCACACCTGCTTGCCCCACACCTGGCATAATACATGAGAAGGATACAGACTTCAAAGGAACAATCAGGAGTGCATCGTTAAACTGTGGAACTCCCTCCCACAGGAGGCAGTGATGGCCACCAACTTGAATGGCTTTTAAAAGAGAATTGGACAAATTCATGGACGAGGAGGAGGAGGAGAGGAGGAGGAGAGGGCTATCAATGGCTAGAAGCCAGGATGGCTCTGCTCTACCTCCACACTTGGAGGCAGCAAAGCTTCCAAATACCAGTTGCTGGAAACCACGGGAGGGGAGAGGTGCTCTTGTGCTCATGTTCTGTTCGCTGGTTTCCACAGGCATCTGGCTGGCGACTGTGAGAACAGGATGGTGGACCAGGTGGGCCACTGGCCTGATCCGGCAGGATCAAAGTGAGCTCCTGATGGCTCCTGTGGTTGGATTCAAGGCTTTCTTCCACTTCCACAGTGGTTTTTGTGCAGATGCTCCCCTCTCCTGGAGCAACGCAGGCTCCAACCATCCAAAGCACCAGTCATCGGTCTGGGAGTGCCCTTTGCAGAGAATCATAGACTTGGAAGAGACCCTGTGCCACAGCAGGTGTCAAGAGAAGGCCAGCAATAGCCCACAAGGTGTTGGGGTAGTTAAATCTTTACTCAACTACACAAAACAGTGCAGGCCTAGTGAGCACAGCAACTTTTTCCAGTAGATCTTGTCCTCCCCCAGGTCCTTCCCAATCAATATGAGACTTCTTAGCCTTTGCTCCACCCTCTTCATACATCTGCAGGTTCTGGGAGACCAGGGGGGAGGACTCCCGGGTTTCCTCACCAGCCTGCCTCATCTCTGCCTCTTGAGCCCCCTCCTCTCCAGCCTCCACCTCTGCTTCTGATTCTGGACTGTCCTCTGCCACAGCCTCTTCCTGCTCAATGAACCCTCTTACCTCTTCAGGTTCCAACACCTCTTCCATCTTCTCAGTCTGCTCCCTCTTCTCCATCTGACCACTCACCACTGTCCCACCACCACTTCTGGGGCTCTGAGCCTTCTCCCCTTGGGGATTCCCCAGCCGATTCTTCCCACCACTCCTCTGCATCCAGCCAGTCCATGATATTGTGAGGGTCATCTAATGCAACCTCCTGCGATGCAGGAATAATGCACAGCAGTTCCTGAGAACCAAACACCCAGGTTGCTCTCAGGAGCTCAGGAACCCCATGCAAGGGATGTTGGAAAGTAGGTGAGACAAATTGCTCGTCAATCATGTCATATCACAAGGATGCCATGTGATTCTGAGGTGGGTTGTCCCACCCACCTGCCAAAGTTGGCCTGTGTGGGGACAGATAAAGATCTGCTCCATGTAATTAAAAGTTTCCCAACCCATGCTCAATAAGAAGGCTAAGGAAGGATGTGGGGCCATTTTCTTTGCCAACAAGTTGGAAATGCCAAAAGGGGCAGACTCCTCGCCCAGAAATGTTTTGGGTGACACTGGGCCCCAAGAGTAAGTTAGTACTGAAGGTGTGTTCCAGTCACAACAAAGAGACAAAATGTCTAGATACCCTAAATTGTTGGATGGCTTTTAATACATAGGTAGGAGAAAATATCTCAGATGCAATTTATCCCTCCAGGTTCCCATGTGTGTGGGTTGAACAGAGTTTAAAAGTCCCACCCTTGGCAGCAAAATCAAAGCATATAGGAATAGGCTGTGAAGCCTTCATTAAATTAAGCCCAGCTGTGAAGCAAGCTGGCTTCCCCTTTTCATTTAACAAGGACATCAGACAACAGATTGTGGAAGTAAGCTTAAAACGTGATTTAGTTACTCATGGTCATGCACCCAGCTATAGAAGCACTAAAAGCTATGCAGATAAAATACTTATATTTACAGTAGAAACAGTCTCAGGCGCATGTCTCACAAGGCGCAAGCAGATGTACACCCTCCTGCTTGAGAAATAGGTGGGGAGAGAGGAACAGGAAATTAAGTATGCTACTTTCCTCCCAGAAGAGGAGTGGAAATGACACCACACAGAGCCCTCTCTACCAACTGCATTTCTGTGGTCTGAGTCTGCCTATCCGCAATACTGCTGTGTGGTCATTTGCCCCTAAACTTACCAACTAGCATGGTTGGATTTTGCCTGCTCTCTTCCACATAACTGGCTGTGCTGTAGAACAGCTGGTCATGGAACTGACCAGAAAGGTCACAACCTTGGATTTAATCTTAAGTGGAGCTCAGGGCCTGGTGCAAGATGCAAGAGTTGTTGAGCTGGAATTTGGAATCTCCCAATGTAACTGGTCTGTGGTAGGTTGAATTAATTTTTTTCAGACAGCTGAAAAAATATATATTTATTTGGAACATTTGTACCCTACTCTTCGGTCTAAAAGTATCATAGAGGGGCTTACTATCAGTTGAAACAAGGACAGACCCTACCCACAACTTTACAATCTAAAAAGGAAAAGAAAGACACACAAGGGAAAAGAAACAGGGAGGGAAGAAGAAAAAAATCAAACTCAGGTACCAATTCTTAAACAATAGTTCTTATAATGTCCAGCTGTCACAATTCAAGGGCAGGAGGTGCCTGGTGGAGCTGGTTTTTTGGCGAACCTGTTGGAATGAGCCCTGCTTCCCATCTCTCCTCCTGGGGCAGTCTCACAGAATGGCTGCCCCCATTAAGAAGTTAACAGAAAATTTATTGCCATAAGGTATGGTGAAATAATCATCATCATAATTTGGTAGTGTATAGTCACCCATCCTTAAACAGATCCTGGAGAATTTTCAATAAAATACTAACAGCACAATATAGAATAATAATTAAAACCAATAGTAAATAGCAGTTGAAGAAACAAAGAGCAGCTTCCTTGTATAAAATAAAATAGTTTACAGCCTGGATTTAAAGCACAGCATCATCATCATCATCATCACCATTTATTAGAATTATAGTGATCAATGGTGGCAGCCCCTTACACCGATGACCCTAAAATATAACCTTCATGCCAATAAGGTCTTAGCCATGAGAGCCAAATGGGCTCCCAGTGACCAAGCATGACTGTCTCCACTGTGCCCGACTTTCCCAGAGACATTTGGTTGGCCATGGCTGGAGATGGAGGCCTGGCCAGGAAGACCTTTGATCTTACCCAAGAAAGCAAAATGTGACAAGAATGAAGGTTAGAAGCTACAGCTGGCAATCCAAGAAGCTTCCACTTCTGCCACTCCCCTTTTAGGAACATGCAGTATAGCAGATGGGACCCACGAAAAGCAGACTGGTGTGAGGAACTGGTTGCTGGCATGGAAGGAGAGAGTCATCTGCAGAAGGGCTGGAGAGATCCCCATGTGCAGACTTCAGTTCGCAGGAGGCCCCGTGGAGAGGAATTGTATGCTAACCCCATGTCAGCCTGCATCAGATCCGAGGAATCTGTGCCTCTCCAGATGTGGCTGGACTGCAGCTCCCTCCATCACTGACCACTGGCCATGCTGGCAGGGGGGCGGGGAGCTGGAGTCCAACAACACCTCAGACCCTCCAAGTGCCCCCATTTTCTAGGGACACCCCTGATTTAGAGAAGCTGCCCTGATTTCTGATCTGATTCCGGAATGTCCTGCTTTTTCTTAGGACATCCCTATTTTCATTGGAGAAATGTTGGAGGGTATGGAGTTATCCGCCCCGTCCCCCCATGCTGCGTGAAGACAATCCTGTATACGGAAGTTTTTTTTAATGTTTAATGTTTTATTATATTTGTATATATGTTGGAAGCCGCCCAGAGTGGCTGGGGCAACCCAGTAAGATGTGTGGGGTATAAATAGTAAAATTATCATTATGGAATGGGACATCCCTATTTTCAATGGAGAAATGTTGGAGGGTATGACATCTTGAGGGCCATAGAATAGCGCCCCCCCCCCGTGTCCTATAACTTTGGAATATTCTAAACTGCTGAATTGCTGACTGTATCCCTTAATTTAGCAGCCAGGGTAGGTGGAAACAATCATAACTAAAAACAACACAAGCTCATGTCCTATAAATCACCCATCTCTTTCAGATTAAATGCAGCCAATTTATTCCTCTGCTGAAAACAGTTTAGTTTACAGTAGCTAAAAGCAATGAGTAACATTTGGCCTTGGTTAAGATTCAATGGCTCAGCAAGCAAAGCAAGTTTAAGACTTTATTTTTACATATTTTTGCAGCAGTTATGTCTAAGGAAAAAAGTTACTAAACAAAGAAATAATTGTGTTGATTAGACACAGCAAAGTAACCTAACATTGAACCCAGCAAATGTTTTTGCTGATATAATTCTATTTTAATTTATGACCTTCAAGCTGATACTATTGTTCACATAGCATTTTAAATATTTAGCTTGGAGCTGCAAGCTCTCGATACATTGGCAAGCAGCAAAGGCAGCAAGGCTTGTCTTTTTTTATCCCTTACTTTACAAATAGCTGTTTTTATTATTTCTGTAAAACATCTGCTTGGATGTGCATGGCTTTGTTTTTAAAGAAAGGCTATCACCAGTTATGTTAGGGGAAAACCCAAAGTTAGAAGAGTTAAATTCTCCTCAGAGTATCATGATGTGCGCATAGCGCAGCAATGACATTCTCATTACTGAATGGCTACAATATTGAGATCCAATATGCCAAACAAATATACTGGCTTGAGAGTATATTGAGATCCAATATGCCAAACAAATATACTGGCTTGAGAGCAGTACATGTGAAAAGGATCTAGGAGTCTTGGTTGACCACAAACTTGACATGAGACAACAGTGTGACGCGGCAGCTAAAAAAGCCAATGCAATTCTGGGCTGCATCAATAGGAGTATAGCATCTGGATCAAGGGAAGTAATAGTGCCACTGTATTCTGCTCTGGTCAGACCTCACCTGGAGTACTGTGTCCAGTTCTGGGCACCACAGTTCAAGAAGGACACTGACAAACTGGAACGTGTCCAGAGGAGGGCAACCAAAATGGTCAAAGGCCTGGAAACGATGCCTTATGAGGAACGGCTAAGGGAGCTGGGCATGTTTAGCCTGGAGAAGAGGAGGTTAAGGGGTGATATGATAGCCATGTTCAAATATATAAAAGGATGTCACATAGAGGAGGGAGAAAGGCTGTTTTCTGCTGCTCCAGAGAAGCGGACACGGAGCAATGGATCCAAACTACAAGAAAGAAGATTCCACCTAAACATTAGGAAGAACTTCCTGACAGTAAGAGCTGTTCGACAGTGGAATTTGCTGCCAAGGAGTGTGGTAGAGTCTCCTTCTTTGGAGGTCTTTAAGCAGAGGCTTGACAACCATATGTCAGGAGTGCTCTGATGGTGTTTCCTGCTTGGCAGGGGGTTGGACTCGATGGCCCTTGTGGTCTCTTCCAACTCTATGATTCTATGATTCTATGAAACAGAACTCATACATCAATCGCATCGCCTGAAATGCAGTACTGGTCAGTGAGGCTCATTGGTTCACACATTCTGATGTGAGCACATGACCCGACTTTCATGGCAGGTGGGCGGGTGGGTTCTCAGTCATGCACTGCATGCATGCAACCTGTGGCAAAATGCTTGTTACAATGCCTGATTTTGAATGCTTGATTTTGTTTAAACAAATCAGGAGGGCCCCTAGCTCAGCTCTTGCATGCAGAAGGTCTTGGTGTCAGTCTTCCTGGCATTTTCCACGAAAGCATATTTATGGTATGGGAAAGCCAAAGTGCATAAAAGTTTTACAAACCACATTATTAGGAAGAATTTATATATGGTATGGGATAAATACAAAAAATTGTTAGAAAGGAAGACACCGTGGTGTCTTTCCCCACTTGAGGCTATATCAGTGGGGAGGATGGGACATGAGACGTATTAACACAAGTAGCTCAAGAGATAAAATTAAAGAGGTTTGGAGAGCTAGGGCAACAAGTAACTGGCTACAATATCATCAAATTAATGAAATATTTAAGTTGGACAAAAAGAATGGTTTTTCGAATCTCTAAGCAATACTTCAGGGATGTGTGTGGAGCTGTGGTCTAAACCACAGAGCCTAGGGCTTGACAATCAGAAGGTCAGCGGTTCGAATCCCCGCGACGGGGTGAGCTCCCATTGCTCACTCCCTGCTCCTGCCAACCTAGCAGTTCGAAAGCACGTCAAAATGCAAGTACAGTGGTACCTCTAGATACGAACGGGATCCGTTCCGGAGCCCCGTTCGCATCTAGAGGTAAACGTAACTAGCGACGGCATGTCTGCACATGCAAGCGTTGCTTTTCGCTGCTTCTGCGCATGCTCAAGCAGCGAAACCCAGAAGTAACGTGCTCCGTTGCCACAGAGTGCATCTCGAATGTGCTCAACGTGAAGCGTATTCAACCTGAGGTATGACTGTAGATAAATAGGTACCGCTCCTGCGGGAAGGTAAATGGCATTTCCATGCACTGCTCTGGTTCACCAGAAGTGGCTTAGTCATGCTGGCCACATGACCAGGAAGCTGTACGCCAGCTCCCTCGACCAAGAAAGCGAGATGAGCGCCGCAACCCCAGAGTCATCCGTGACTGGACCTAATGGTCAGGGGTCCCTTTACCTTAAGCAATACTTCTAGGACCAGAATGAAACATTATCGGGATAATGGGCATCCTTGCCTTGTTCCCTTCTGTATTTCACCGAAGAGCGCTGGCCCCAAACTTGGATCTTGGACCAGGCAGGGGCGGGCAAGCAGCGTGTGCCCCTGAGGGGGGTGGGGCATGGAGGGAGCCCACTGCACCTGACCTGGCTGGGCGCGAGAAGGCTGCCTTGGAAGCATCCTCACTCGGTGTCGCCCAGCTGAGGAGAGGGGTGGCAACGCTGTTGTTGATTCTCCTTTCTCTGCACCTGGGTCAGGCTTGACCCAGGAGTGGGGCTGCCAGTTGCAGCCCAGCCGCTTGTCGGAAGTGAAGGCTGGGTAAGTGGAGGGTGAAGAGCACTGTCTGTGCCTCACCCAGCCCTCGCTGCTGACAGGCGGGCACTCACGCACCAGGCACTCACCCACCTGCACAATGGAGATCTCTGCTGGGTATGTGTGCCTGGTTTGCACCCCCTCCCCACTGTGTGCCTGGGGCAACAGCCCTCCCAGCACCTCCAGTGCACCCAGGGGATTCTCCTTTTATACCGTCTCCCCCTTTCAATCCACATAAATAACCCGTTTCACTAGAAAACCAAAGGAACACTAACATCAAAATTGCAATTTTATGATAAAATTCCACACTATGCAGAGCCCTTGTTGAAGACTCACTTGTATGGCAGTTTTTGCACCCTTCTAGTTGACAAGGTCTCCTGTGAGGGGCATGTCTGCAGCCCCATAATAGCAACTCTGTTGTTTTCCTTGCTAAAGTTCTTTTTGAAATTGGTTGGATAAGTGCCCTGGCCTACCAAGCGGCTCTTCACAACCTAACGCTATTTCAGTATGCAATAAATAAAATTTCCCAAGAAACAATCTGCCATCTCCTAAAATAGGCCTAGGTTGATGAGAATTTCATTGATAGGGTGCCCCAACAAAATTATTCCTAAAACTTTATATACCTTATCTAAATTCAGTAGGAGGAGAGATTGGGTGATTGCATGCTGACTTCTTGGTCACTTCATGCCTGCTAGGCCAAATATGATGCACTATGCAATGGTTCAAAAGTTGGGAGCTGATCACAACATTTTTGGCCTTTTAAAGCACAAAATCTAGACAATCTTGTTTTTCTTTTGGGCGGGGTGTGTGTGAAATGTGCAATCCCACTGGGCAGAGAATCACATGCTACTTGCTCAGACATGATTCATGCAACTTGATTTAGTAGACAAATCGTAAGTTTCCATGAAAAAGAAACTGTATGGTATTTATGACCCAGTACAACATGATATTTTAAGCTAGATGATTGACTTGTTGATGAACCAAGCAGCAGTTTGGTCAGTGTTCTGATTGCCAAAGCTCTCTCAAGTCAGTGAAATATGCACTCGTGGAATTGGTGTCTCTGTGTTTCCAAGAGAGCTCAGCAGCACTCATTTTCTGGCAAGCAATTCACATCGCATCGTCCTCTGAGTCAACTGGAAGAGACCTCATGCTTTCCCCTCTCCTATCAATCCTGCTTGCTGTCGGACCATGAATAAACATGCTCCCGCTATTTTTAGCTTGACTTTGGCCTTTGTTACAGAAAGTTTTAAGAATTTCATAAGTGCTTTTCCACCAGTGAAATGCAAATGCATATGAATGGCAGCAAAATACTTAGGGGTGATGTTTGATTCTCATATTTTGGTGTTTCATGCAGGAATTAATGGGAAGAGAAACTTAGAGGGTTAGAAATGAACACCTCAAACCCAGTGTAAGGGAACTGCCTGCCCTTGGATTAGAACCATGCTGGAATGGAAATAATTTATTTTTCTGAAGCCACTATAAAAATTTTCACTATTGTCAGGAATGCGTATGGTTGCTCACGAAGTAAACAGCCCAGGACTCTGACCTGCCTTTTACAGGTTTTATTGTGTGCAAAACTATGTACAGTGCAGAAGTCCAAAATGCATGTCTGCCTCAATCGCTAGCAGATTCCGAGAGTGGGTTCTTCCGGTTTCCCCTCCAGAATAAAAACCGGGGCACCCCCACTCTCCTCTTTTCCTTACGCTTAATTCCCTTGTGAAAACTATGCAATGGAAGCTGCACGTCACTCTCCCTTTCTTGCCTGGGATCGGTGCTGTGGCTCACAGAAGCCTCTGTGAGTTCCACCCCCCCTTGTCTCTTCTTCCATTCCTCCTGAGGTGTCGCCTTCACCAGTCTTTGACGAAGTGCTACTGCTCAGCAAGGGGGGAGGCTGCCTGTACGTTCCTGCCTCCCTCCCCTCTCTTGATGGCAGTTCCCTGACATCCATGGACTTCCAGGTTCATATGTATTATACATGTATATTGTTTAAGATCAGTATCTGATACCCAGTTTTTCAGTTGTACAAAATAAAGTGAAAAAAAGAAAGAGAAGAAACATAATACAATATGTGAATATATGTGGGAAGGTTTACTTTAGCAGAGTTAAACAATCCCCTTTATAAGTTTATGCAGTGATCAGCTTGTTGCATTGGCTGTATCAGGTCTGCATGTGGTAACTAAATACAAAAGTTTACCAATCATTGACTGATACTCATTGTTGTCTGGCAACGGGTTTGAATTCTCCTGATTCTTTAAGAAGTCAGTGGCCATGGGTGTAGCAACTGTGTTTGCAACTTGCATCTGCATACTTTCAATGAGGTCATGGATCTTTTGCCTTTGATTCAGTCGTCGTACATAAAGTACTCACATTTGCAATCACTGGGCCTTTTCTTTGCAAATTGCTTGCCAATGGGGATTCCTTGGGTGAATTTCCTGACTCCTCCTCTTCTAAATATCTCATCTTTGTCCAATACTCCGGTGGTTCTATAGTTATCATTCTGTTGTGGCCATTGGGTCTATTATCAGTCTCTGCCTCCGGTTCTTCAATCTCTTTCAATGTCTGGCTCATAAGATCAAGCCTCTTGATAACTGTTTGTTGCTCTTCCTGAGGGAGAATCATAGAATCATAGAGTTGGAAGAGACCACAAGGGCCATCGAGTCCAACCCCCTGCCAAGCAGGAAACACCATCAGAGCACTCCTGACATATGGTTGTCAAGCCTCTGCTTAAAGACCTCCAAAGAAGGAGACTCCACCACACTCCTTGGCAGCAAATTCCACTGTCGAACAGCTCTTACTGTCAGGAAGTTCTTCCTAATGTTTAGGTGGAATCTTCTTTCTTGTAGTTTGGAACCATTGCTCCATGTCCGCTTCTCTGGAGCAGCAGAAAACAACCTTTCTCCCTCCTCTATGTGACATCCTTTTATATATTTGAACATGGCTATCATATCACCCCTTAACCTCCTCTTCTCCAGGCTAAACATGCCCAGCTCCCTTAGCCGTTCCTCATAAGGCACCGTTTCCAAGCCTTTGACCATTTTGGTTGCCCTCCACTGGACACGTTCCAGTTTGTCAGTGTCCTTCTTGAACTGTGGTGCCCAGAACTGGACACAGTACTCCAGGTGAGGTCTGACCAGAGCAGAATACAGTGGCACTATTACTTCCCTTGATCTAGATGCTATACTCCTATTGATGCAGCCCAGAATTGCATTGGCTTTTTTAGCTGCCGCGTCACACTGTTGTCTCATGTCAAGTTTGTGGTCAACCAAGACTCCTAGATCCTTTTCACATGTACTGCTCTCAAGCCAGGTGTCACCCGTCTTGTATTTGTGCCTGTCATTTTTTTTTGCCCAAGTGCAATACTTTACAGTTCTCCCTGTTAAAATTCATCTTGTTGTTTTGGCCCAGTTCTCTAATCTGTCAAGGTCGTTTTGAAGTGTGATCCTGTCCTCTGGGATGTTAGTCACCCCTCCCAGTTTGGTGTCATCTGCAAATTTGATCAGGATGCCCTTGAGTCCATCATCCAAGTCGTTGATAAAGATGTTGAATAAGACCGGGCCCAAGACAGAACCCTGTGGCACCCCACTAGTCACTCTTCTCCAGGATGAAGAGGAACCATTGATGAGCACCCTTTGGGTTCGGTTAGTCAGCCAGTTACAAATCCACTGAGTGGTAGCATAGTCAAGACCGCATTTTACCAGCTTCTTTACAAGAATATCATGGGGCACCTTGTCAAATGCCTTGCTGAAATCAAGGTAGGCTACATCCACTGCGTTCCCTTCATCTACCAGGCTTGTAATTCTGTCAAAAAACGAGATCAGGTTAGTCTGACATGACTTATTTTTCAGAAATCCATGCTGACTATTGGTGATCAGACTGTTTGCTTAATGATCTGCTCCAGAATCTTCCCTGGTATTGATGTCAGACTGACTGGGCGGTAATTATTTGGGTCCTCTCTTTTCCCCTTTTTGAAAATAGGGACAACATTTGCCCTCCTCCAGTCTGCCGGGACTTCGCCTGTTCTCCAGGAATTCTCAAAGATGACTGCCAGTGGTTCTGAGATCACATCTGCCAGTTCTTTTAATACTCTTGGATGCAGTTCATCTGGCCCTGGAGACTTGAATACATCTAAACTAGCCAAGTATTCTTGTACTATCTCCTTAGTTATTCTGGGCTGTGTTTCCTCTGCTGAATCATTTGCTCCAAATTCTTCAGGTCGGGCATTGTTTTCTTTATCGGAGAAGACTGAGGCAAAGAAGGCATTGAGGAGTTCAGCCCTTTCTGTGTCCCCTGTTTGCATTTCACCATCTTCTCCTCTGAGTGACCCCACTGTTTCTTTGTTCTTCCTTTTGCTACCAGCATACCCATAAAAGCCTTTTTTGTTGCTTTTAACCTCTCTAGCAAGCCTGAGTTCATTCTGTGCTTTAGCTTTTCTGACTTTGTGTCTACACGTGCTGGCTATTTGTTTGAATTCCTCTTTGGTGGTTTCCCCCCTTTTCCATTTTTTGTACACATCCTTTTTTAATCTTAACTCAGTTAAAAGTTCTTTAGATAGCCACCCTGGCTTCTTCAGGCACCTTCCATGTTTCCGTCTCATTGGTATTGCCTGAAGTTGTGCTTTTACTATCTCCCTCTTAACAAACTCCCAGCCATCATGAACTCCCTTTCCTTTTAGTATTACTGTCCATGGGATCTCACCCAGCCCTTCCCTAAGTTTTATGAAGTCGGGTTTCTTAAAGTCGAGAAATTGAGTCCTAGTATGCTTGGCTGCTCCTTTCCGCTGTATAGTAAACTTCAGAAGAGCATGATCACTCGCGCCTAATGATCCTTCCACTTCTACCCCACTAACCAGGTCCTCAACATTGGTTAGGACCAGATCTAAAATGGCTGTTCCTCTTGTTGCTTCTCCCACTTTCTGGACAATGAAGTTGTCTGCAAGGCCAGTGAGGAATCTGTTTGACCTTATGCTCTTGGCTGAGTTTGACATCCAACAAATATCCGGGTAATTGAAGTCCCCCATTACTACTATCTCCCTTCCTTTTGCATGCTTGGCCATCTGTTCCAGGAAGGCATCATCTATGTCCTCCGTTTGGCTTGGGGATCTATAGTAAACTCCCACAATGAGGTCACTGTTATTCTTCTCTCCCTTAATTTTGACCCAAATGCTCTCACTTTGGCTTTGAGGTTCTAAATCTTGGATCTCTTCACAGGTATACCCATCCCTGACATATAACGCCACTCCTCCTCCTTTCTTGTCTGGTCTGTTTCTCTGAAATAGATTGTATCCCTCCATTATTACATTCCAATCGTGGGACTTATCCCACCAGGTTTCAGTGATGCCTATTATGTCATATTTAGTTTGCTGTACCAAGAGCTCAAGCTCATCTTGTTTATTTCCCATGCTTTGCGCATTAGTGTACAGACATTGAAGTCCATTAATCATTCCCCCGTGTCTCTTATTTAAGGATTTTTTCCTCCCACCACTAGGTCTGCGTGCTGTTTGCTCCATTTGGTCTATGACATTTGGATGATCATCTTCATCAATTGATAGACTCCTACCTTCAGGAGCACTGTCTCCCTCCCCCACATTAGTCAGTTTAAAGCCCTCCTGATGAGGTTTCTGAGATTTTTGGCAAAAACATTCCTCCCAACCGTTGTGAGGTGCAGCCCATCGCTTGCCAGAAGTCCATCTTCAAGAAACTGCAGTCCGTGATCTAAGAATCCAAACCATTCCTGTTTACACCATTTGCGAAGCCAGCTGTTCACTTCCACTATTTTTCCCTCTCTCCCTGGGCCACGTCGTTCAACTGGGAGGACAGTTGAGATGACAATTTGTGCATTTAATTGCTTCAATTTCCTGCCCAGAGCCTCAGCTCCTTTAGGAGATTCCTAAAGGAGCTGAGAAAATCCTCTTCCAAAGGATGTACAGAGTGCTCAGATTCCTGAAGATGATTATCTAGAGGAATCGGCTGTTCCTTTTGGCTCACCTGGTTATTTTGATGTTGGGCATGATCCTGCGAATTCAACTCAGGCATGTCTGTTTCCTCCCCACCTGTCAAGTTTTTTTGTGATGTCATTACTTCCATTGGGGATCCAGGCGTTGGTTTTGTGGGCCCCTCTGAAGCAGCAGTCCTCATCTTACATAAGGGTGCAACAATAGAATTGCGAAATACCCGGGTTGGAAAAACTCCTCTGCTTGACAATCTGAATTTCAGCTTGTGAATCAGTGAGGGCAGTCTAGTAGAGGAAAAAGTTAACATAATTTTTTGGCTTTGATTTATGGTATTCAAGAGTTCAGTCCTAACGAGGTCGATCTCTGTAAGTCCAATGACAAGTAAGTCTGATAAATGTCGTTTGGAACGCTGGGCACCTTTCCAGCTAGGAGATTGATCCGGCCTTCCACAAATTGTCATGCAGATCTTTTTTGGTTGGAAGATTAAATAAGAAGAATTTGTTTTAAGAGCCTCTGCGGTTCTATGTTGAACTTAGGGGTCTGCTCTTGTTGTCGCCAATTCCCTTTGGTACTATTGTGTTCTGTTGATGCCTGCTTGTTATTAACTGATAAACTGTGGACCTCTTTGGATAATTGGGTTATTTGAGAGGCAATACCTCTAATTTGTTGGAAGATATGCTCAACCGTTCTTGCAATTAGAGTTAATTGGGTGCTCTCCCTACTTGTTATTCCTTCCTCTCTGAGCGGCACAGGATCAACTTGCCCCATTGCTGGATCCAGTTCCACGCTCTCACCTTGAATACTCTCCCCACACTCACAATCATCTTCAAGAGGAGAAACTATAGTTGGAACTATAAAAGCAGATTTGTTAAAAAAGTCCTCTATTTTAGATTGCTTGGAAACTGGTGAGAGAGCTACATCCTCTGGGTCCCTGTGGCGTTTACTAGCAGGCATAGCGTCACCGTGGGGAGTAAACAAGGAGAGGTTCCCCCAACCAAAAAAGAGAGGAAAAAATAGAAAGTGCTCAGTTTGTTCAATTTAAGAGCTTCTCTGTGTGGAGACTGCCAGGAGTTTTCAGGAACAAAGTATAGAAGGGAGTTGGCGGTTAATAGCTAGCAGCTGGCGGCCTGCCCAGGATGCTTCACAGAACTTGCCCAGGATGTTTCTCATAGCATAGACAAGAAGGTGCTGTTAAATCTCAGTAGGTTGGTAAGTTTAAAAGTAGAGAAGTAAAAAAGGAAAAATTACTTCCCTGGGTGGCAGTCAATGCTAATTACAGTCCTGTTATCTGCGGAGCTCCGAAGCCTGCTTGCTATGCCGTCGCCATGGCGGCTAACAGATTGAGGTTGAATCCTGACAAGACAGAAGTACTGTTTTTGGGGGACAGGAGGCGGGCAGGTGTGGAGGATTCCCTGGTCCTGAATGGGGTAACTGTGCCCCTAAAGGACCAGGTGCGCAGCCTGGGAGTCATTCTGGATGACTGTCCATGGAGGCACAGGTCAATTCTGTGTCCAGGGCAGCTGTTTACCAGCTCCATCTGGTACGTAGGCTGAGATCCTATCTGCCCGTGGACTGCCTCACTAGAGTGGTGCATGCTCTGGTTATCTCCCGCTTGGACTACTGCAATGCGCTCTACGTGGGGCTACCTTTGAAGGTGACCCGGAAACTACAACTAATCCAGAACTCAGCAGCTAGACTGGTGACTGGGAGCAGCTGCCGAGACCATATAACACCAGTCTTGAAAGACCTACATTGGCTCCCAGTAAGTTTCCGAGCACAATTCAAAGTGTTGGTGCTGACCTTTAAAGCCCTAAACGGCCTCGACCTAGTATATCTGAAGGAGTGTCTCCACCCCCATTGTTCTACCGGACACTGAGGTCCAGCACCGAGGGCCTTCTGGTGGTTCCCTCACTGCAAGAAGCCAAGTTACAGGGAACCAGGCAGAGGGCCTTCTCGGTAATGGCGCCCTCCCTGTGGAACGCCCTCCCACCAGATGTCAAAGAGAACAACAACTTCGAGACTTTTAGAAGACATCTGAAGGCAGCCCTGTTTAGGGAAGCTTTTAATGTTTGATGTATTACAGTATTTTAATATATTTTTTGGAAGCCGCCCAGAGTGGCTGGGGAAGCCCAGCCAGATGGGCAGGGTATAAATAATAAATTATTATTATTATCATTATTATTATTATGCACTCTATATCACTTAAAATTTGAGACGTACTATCTTCAGAATTTATCATTGAGAGGTGTTCATCATGAAGCCCATGCAAAATGATGAATCTGGCTTTACTGTTCTTTTCTTCCCAAGCTCTTATCTTGGGTAAATCACCCTCATCTGTGTTTGTAGGCTTTTTATAGCATCCAGGACTCCTTTTGCATCTAGAAGTGCTATTAAGTGTTGCTTCCAGTGCGCAAAATTATGTTCATTTAGCACATTTATGTTCATTTAGCACAGGCAGGCCTCGGCCTAGATCACTATCAACTAGCCATCACACTAGCCATCTCAAAAATATAAAACAGATCTTCACTGCCTTAGGTAACTGTAACCTCTGACGGAAGGGAGGGGATTGCTTAATCCCCACTGGATAACCAGGAAGTTAAAAAAAAAATTACGCAACTCTGGGCCCATAATCCATTGTGGGAAGGTTTACTTTAGCAGAGTTAAACAATTCCCTTTATAAGTTTATGCAGTGATCACCTTGTTGCTGACTCGTCTGAGTTCTACTAATAAAGATGCCTTCCTGGTTAAAAATCCCTTTGAATCCTTCTTAAAGAATACACAAACAAATCTGATTCATGTTAATATAAAACTATTTTACTCTCAGATTTATTCAGGTTTACAGAGCTGTACCTGAAGGCAGGCTTAGGTTACATAACAAGCAAATAAACTATACCAGAGGGAGGTTGGTCCTGAGGTGACTGCAACTGAGCAGTTATCTTTCAAAACTACCAGCAACCGACAAACTGGTTGTCACAGCAACATGGAGGCCGTTAATCCTTTGTCGGAATGTTGCACTTGACTGCACCTTTACATCCCACAATATACAGGGTGAGTCTTTTAAAAGAGGCCCTGTGGAACATGTGTACTCTGTATCCACGGGACCTCTTTTAAAGGACTCACCCTGTATGTGTGTGTGTGAATACGTATATAATTATTAATAACCTACCATATTCTGTATAAACTTGTTCCAAATGTCAATATATTTATCTGAACAAAGTCTGTGTCTATAAGCAATCTGTTCATATGTTGGGAGTGCTGTCATGTCTTCAATCCCTTAGTTAAAGCTAACAGGACCAGTGGTCAGGGATGATGGGAAATGTAGTCCCAAAACAGCTGGAGGGCCAAGTTTGGCCATCACTGGGTTAAAGGAAACCATAGTTTTGTTCTTCCAGTCAGATTTGTACAGTTCAACACTTTCTCCCAAAACCTAGTGAGAAAAAGTCACTGTAAGAACATATGCTTCAAAGAGGAAGTATCCTTATTACATCTCAAATAAATACTAAACCAAGACTTCTACAATACAAAATAATATTTAGAATCTATTGTACTCCACTACATTTGTATATAAAAGGACTGTCTAGCGCTGCTCTTTGTTGGTGAAAGTAATAGACTCTTAACATCCACTATTTGAAATTTGACTGTTGACTCGATACAGTACATAATATTTGACACCTGTTGATATTGGACAGTAAATTATATATATTTAGTACTGGATCTTCACTGTTTGATAAACTGTAACAGCTAATTAAACTTGGTGCTCATTGTTTTACCAGTAATGCTAGCTGATATTCAGTATCAGTAGTTGGACAATATTTGATGTACACATGTGCCATGAGATTCCAGTTATCACTTGTTGTTCTTGGCATCCATTTGATGGTTGCAGCACCTGCTGCGGCTGTAGAGACAGGAGATGCAGGAGAGACAGTTTTGTTGCAGCTGGGGCAGAGGAAGGCGTCTGGTTGTGGTGCTGCAGATGCACAAGCCTGGGCAGTGTATCTGGAGGTCCTGGACTGCCCAGATGACAAGACACCCCCCTTCAGCTTCTCTAATATGGTCCAAAAGGAAGCAGAGCAATACATTTGGCACTAGCTTGGTTGCAAAAGTTGCCAAAAGGAGGTGTACAAGATGCCACTACATGATTTCTATCGACGCATATCTTACTTTTGTGCTTTTGTAGTTTTGAAGTCTTTTGATGATCAGCAATATTTCACCCAATTGCAAAAAACTTGTGAGTTTGTCAAGAAAATGAGTCTGATCATTAAAAAAAGAGAGTGAAGTAAAAGGAGAGAGAAAAATCAACTTTTTTCCTGGGGCTGTTACAATCATATCACTAGGCTAGAGCATCTTGTAATGCGAAAAACTCTCTTACTCACTCTGATAACATATGATATGATTCACAATCCACATAGGAACAGCTTCTCTGGTGCTTGGAGATATATAAGACTTGTTGGTTCATGTTTTGCATAGCTGTGACCTCGGGTATTCCAGTTCTGCATTAATGACGTTCTGGGCTAGTTTAAACATTACACTACACTTACAACTATATAATGATGTGCAGTAAACTGCAAGCAAAAATACTCCCCCCCCCCTTAGTTAGAAGAAAGGTTGAAGAAGGTGGGGTTTTTTTGCCTGCAAATGAAAAATAAACATAAAGACTATCCTGTTAAGGGCACATTAATAGTTACAAAACAGCCATCAGAATTAAAACATAAAACTACTAGAAAGGGGAAATACACTGTCAAATATCTTTTTAAATAGCTGCCTCTTTGATAGTGGTCTAAAGCGGTAAGTGAGGTGGCCTGATGGAACTCATTTGGCAAGGCCTTCTCCTGGGAGGAGGCCACTCCAGGAAAGGCTTGAGCGCCTCATGGTGTTGAAAGGTCTGGAGCAACAGGGATGCAGAAAGGGGAGGTATGAGGAAGTCGATGAAAGAAGGTTTAAGAAAAAATGTGAAGAAATTATACGTGTTTATATGTTTGTTTGTTTTTGTATTGTTTTGTATTGTCTATTATTATGTGTTAAAAAACCAATAAAAATTTTATATATAAAAAAAATGAAAGGTCTGGAGCAGAGCTTCATGGGACAATTGGAGCATGTAAGGAGACTCCTGTGGAAGAAAGTGCTCCCTAAGGTACCCAGGTCCCAAACAGTTAAGATCTTTAAAAGTTAATGCCAGCAATTTGAATTGAGCCTGAAAACAAACTAGCAGCCACTGCAGATGACACAAAGGCTGTGTCATACTGTAGACTCAAAATTCCCAACACCATCAGCAAGCCAGTTGCTGCTGCAGTTTGCACTAGTTGAAGTTTTCTGATGTTTTTCAAGAGTAGTGCCCCCACCCCCATCTGAGTCTGGTTCTCTGAGATGTCCCCAGTCTGACGAGGGTTGATCCAGTACCAACCCAACCTGGATTCATGCCCCAAGCGGAGACTCTTGTGTGCTGCTTAATTCAGGTTTAAAACTCTATTTAAACATGTGGTCAGGAGCAACGTGGGTGGTGGGTGGAGGGAGAGGGAGATGCAGGCAGCAGATGTGGTTATAATACCTTTTGCGCTGCTCTTTCTAGGTGCAGGTCCCTGCTTTAACACTGCATATCTCCCCCCCCTTTTTTGGCTTTGGAGCTTTCCCCATGAAAACCTGCTATTTAAAGCTGAATGGGAGCTAATGGCAATTTGGGTTTTCCATCGATTGGCATTTGCTCTTATTGAGATTTTAAACAGTGGCTTTTAACAGGGAAAGCTCTGGAGCAAAATAGTAGACACTTTGACACAGAGCTTAAAATCACATATTGTGCCTGGAAAGAGCGGAGGAAAGGCCAGTGGGGATAAGCCCAAAGCGTCTTCCACTTACTGATAGGTTCCCAACCTGCCATGAGAGTTTGGGAAACAGAGCCTGAGAATTCCTAGAGCTTCTTTTAGTTTGTTTGGTAATATCTAACCTATGGACAGAAAAAATGCCCTAATGAAGTTGCATCCGGAACGGAAGCACAAACGGTAAGCTGACATTACAACAGGTTTGTGACTTGAATACAAAGCCAGAATGGGAGAAAAAGAAGTGTTGAAAAGAGATGCCATGTATGACAACATTTAAACACTTAATTGGGGCTCTGCTTGCACTGCCTTGGGTTGTGCTCCACAACAGTATCACTACAGGCACTCTGCGCTAATTCCTTTGCGCCATCTGCTATCTGACCACATGGATGTTTTGGCTGTTCTCATTTCCTCAAAAGAACAAAGAAAATGTGTCTTTGAGAGCGTTACCTGCCTTTGGGCAAGTCCATGTATTAGTGGTGGCGGCTAGGGTGATGGAATTGGGTTGATGAGGTCCTAGGTTCAAATCCTTTCTCTGCTGTGAAGCTTAGAGGGTGACTGGAGAGGATGGGGTGAAGGACAGCGGGGTTACGTAACATCCTGAGAGATGAATTAAAGCTCCTGGCCAGGAGAGAGAAGGTGAGGCCAGCCTCCTCTGCCATCTGGATCACAGAGCTCAGTCTAGTTGGGGTCAGTTGAGGGCATTTATGAGGGATATGTGAAGCACACACACCCTCGATAAATTTGACTAGTCTCATCTAAACGCATTTGGCTTATTTTGAAATGTCTGGGGAGGAGCATTATCAAATCACTTTAGGCAAAATCTGGTGGGAACATAGAAATTTATGTACATATACATAATTGAAACTCTGTTGAAATTGCTCAGATATTTCATCTGAAGAGAATCTGGGGTATTGGCTTAATATTTTGCTTCAGAGCAACTCTAACCAAGACATGGGAATCAAAGGGCAAACAAGTTTTCTCCAGCCACCTGCAGGAACCATGTTGGAGCATGAGTGTGCTTGTGATGGTTCACTGTATGTCTATTTTGGATATATGTATGCATGTAAATCCCTTTTAACTAGAGAGGTGAACTTGGGACTTTCTAAATACATTGTGCAGAGCATATGCTCTGTCTCTGAGTATTCCTTCTCTAATAAAGTTAGAACATCAAGTTTATGGGTGCTCATGGTCCATGACAAAGTTACATGCCACCAGGCACATATCAAGTTGGAAACTTGTAATTGGATACTTGGATATGCTGGAGCATTTCTGGTTCATATACATACTTAGGTTAGGTAAAGGTAAAGGTACCCCTGCCCGTACGGGCCAGTCGTGTCCGACTCTAGGGTTGTGCGCCCATCTCACTTAAGAGGCCGGGGGCCAGCGCTGTCCGGAGACACTTCCAGGTCACTTGGCAAGCGTGATGAAGCTGCTCTGGCGAGCCAGCACCAGCGCAGCACACGGAAACGCCGTTTACCTTCCCGCTATAAAGCGGTACCTATTTATCTACTTGCACTTAAGGGTGCTTTCGAACTGCTAGGTGGGCAGGAGCTGGGACCGAAAGACGGGAGCTCACCCCGCCGCGGGGATTTGAACTGCCGACCATGCGATCGGCAAGTCCTAGGCACTGAGGTTTTACCCACAGCGCCACCTGCGTCCCATACATACTTAGGTTACTTTTCTTCAAGAATAAAATAAAACAATTCAAAAGAAAACAAATTCAGACTCCAAGGTGCTGACAATGCCAAGGTTGCATATTGATCCCCATAAGGGACAGCTGCATATTCCTGCATTGAAGGGGGTTGGACCCTCAGGGTCCCTTCCTACTCTATGATTCTATGAGATTCTATGAGACAGTGGCTTTTTGGGGGTGGGGTGGGGACTGTATTCAACCATCCATGCAATACAAAAAAGTTTTGTAACTAGCAGTCCATTCATCTACAATTACAATTGTCTCGTGGAGTCAATTTACTTCCTCTTTCATTGCTTTTGGCAGATCACGCATTAAATTATGAACGACTCCAATTTCATTTCAGCATGAGTGCAGTGCCTGCATATTCTAAACGTGAATACAAAGCCTATTACTTTGCTTACATTGAAATATGAGCTTAGATCACACCTTTTTGTTATTGAGCAGCATATAAATCAATAATAATTATTGTATTTTCAGTTGCAACATTTCCCCAAAGCAAACACAGGTTGCTAAGCTCACCATTTGCATATTGACAGGCATTTCCATTGCTTACCTGTTCAAGCCAGATGAAGAGGGGAGGGGAGGCTGGAAGCAGATGCCCAGAGGTAGGACCATGATGCCGCTGTGATGTCAGAAGGGACAGCCGGCCAATCAGCAGCCAGCCAGCCTGCCAGCCAGCCAGCCCCCACTGCTCTTGCTGATGTCGAAGCAGCCTCCTCTGCTCCCTCCCCCGCTGCTGCCAGGGGACAGACCCCTGGGTGGCACTGCAAAACCAGCTGGCTGAGCACAGGGGTCCCCTTGGGAAGGGGACGTTCATGTTTTACTGTGGGGTTTGCCCTCAAGTTGCAGGTTGGTGAAATGTAAGAACTGATGAAGAATTCATGGCTACCGGGGCTTCACAGGATTTGACTTTAAAAAATAAACTCCTCTCAGTGTACCTGCCCTCCCACTTTACTTAAACTTATGCCATTATTTAAAACAGCATAGCTAGTAATGTTGTTTTAGACGTCTCAGGTCCATGACTTACCAGAGTTCCCAACTGGTGCTCCCATGTGGGCAGAAGTCTTCGGTCCTCACTGCCATGGCATTTTGGCTCCCCACACAGGGAGGGGGCAGAGCTTGCTCCCTCTGGGAGCCAATAGAAGGTTTTCTTAGGCCACTGGACTTGGGTCAGACTGAAGGTTTCACTGAGTCTGGTCCACTCCCTTGTCATAAATAGGGACCCCCCCAACAGCTGACCTCATCAGTTTGTTGGCAACTTCTACAACCACCTGGCCTCTTCCTTTTGCTTGTTATGTTTCATTTTTATGCTGTTTCATTGTTATGCTCGTGGGTGAATTATCTGCAGAATTTGCTGTGGGCTCCAGTCAGACTGCTTCCCTCTCCTGGAATGAAATAACATTTCTGCTCCAAATACCGGTTGCCGCAAACCTACAGGTGAAGAGAAACACACTTGGGCTGTCTCCACAGGCAGAGGACTCAGAACTGTTGAATTCTGTGGGGTTTTATTTGACTCTATATTTGTGCACACGTCTGTGGGAAGAAGCACATCAAACCTGCCAGCTTCATTCATGCCTTCAAGAACAGGAGTGACCTTAGCCAGAAAACTGGCTATGGTTCTGCTGCTCCTGAACTCAGCAGGGTAGGGTGATGAGCAGGTCCACACATGGCATGGAGCCTCCCCTTTTGGGGTCTTGAGATCATTGAAAAGGCTGTAAACTGCTCAGAAGCTGTGCTTCTCAGATTTGGAGCAGACCCTGTGCAGACAAAGGGCATTTCCACAGCTGGTCTCCTTAGAGCCTGGGCTCACCTAGATCTAAGTCCTGGTCCCCTTCTAGAGCCTGATGGAGGAACAATATTGGTGCATAATGTAGAGGAGAACTTTATTGCTTATACTGTGTTATTATTTGATGTATGTCCCACTGCTTTAGTTTAGTTGTTATCATTTATTGTTTTTAGTTGTTATTGTTGGATAGCTCCGTTGGTAGAGCACGAGACTCTTAATCTCAGGGTCATGGGTTCAAGCCCCACATTGGGCAAAAAATTCCTGCATTGCAGGGGGTTGGACTAGATGACCCTGGTGGTCCCTTCCAGCTCTACAATTCTATGATTCTGTTGCATTTCAGCATTTTGGGCCCTGCCCTGCCCTGAGAGAGAGATAACAGCTCAGGAGACTATGTCATGAGAATACTTGCTCACCCTAATGTTACCATCATGTGGCGCCCTCAAGCCTTCCAGATTGAACTACAAGGTGGTCAAAATTAACAGGGCCGTCCGCTCTGTGATTATGCGTCTCAGTGGCTGAGTGGTAAACCATACTGACATTAAACCCAACAGGACCACCTTAGGGAATGAACACTGGCTGGATGATGTCAGGCATTGCCTGGAGGAATGGTTGGTGAAGAAGAAGAAGAAGAAGAAGAAGGAGAAGAAGAAGAAGAAGAAGAAGAAGAAGAAGAAGAAGAAGAAGAAGAAGAAGAAGAAGAAGAAGAAGAGGAGGAGTTTGGATTTGATATCCCGCTTTATCACTACCCAAAGGAGTCTCAAAGCGGCTAACATTCTCCTTCCCTTTCTCCCCCACAACAAACACTCTGTGAGGTGTGTGGGGCTGAGAGACTTCAAAGATGTGTGACTGGCCCAAGGTCACCCAGCAGCTGCATGTGGAGGAGTGAAGACGCAAACCCAGTTCACCAGATTACGAGTCCACTGCTCTTAACCACTACACCATGCTGGCTCTCCAGTGAACTGCTAGCGGGTTTTCAGTTGTAGGTAGTCTTGGCAGTGAGATCACGATTTTGTGGTCTCGGGTGGCGGTTTTAGGCCTTGGGCAGAATCCTTGGGCAGAATCCTTGGGCAGAACCGCCCCTGAACCGAGCCGTCCGCTTGGCAAGTCCCCACATGCTGTGCTAAACCAGCACAGCGCGGAGCGGGGAAGCGCTTCCACGGTGCCGGAAATCACGTTTGTGCAGATACAGATGTCAGAAATCGTGGGCGCACGTGCTCATGTGCGTGCACAATCTGGCCCACAGAGGGATCTCCACTGGAGTGAACCGGCCCAGGCGAGGTGAACCTTGCCGACCCCTGGGCCCTAAGCCAAGGTTTTCTGCATCTGAAACTGTTAAGAAAGTTGTGGCTATTTCAAATCCCAAAATACATTGTCGTGTGTAATTCATTGCTCTTGGACTGCCTCCTGGAGAGGTGGGGTTCTGCGCCTGGGCACACAAAACTTTTCCAGATGAGGCAGCAGAGTGAGCTGCAGAGGCTTCAAAGCACCTGACACTTCACAACAATAAGGTAGATTCAACCCCTCTATTACCACCACCCACTGAAATCCCAACCTGCTTTGAAAATAAGGCAGAGAAGCAAAAATATCTCCTTACTGGGGAGAGAAAACTTTTGAGAAATTGCATGGCTACTTTCAGCCCAGCACAAATCCTGAGTCCCAGGGCACTGATGATAGCAACCACCACTGGCTGGGGGAGTGACTGCTTTGCTCACGATAAGGTTTGTGGTGCATTTCTGCTTGTCCTCTTCTGTTTAATGGTTGGTCTTCTCTCCACTGATTCTGCAACGGCATGAGGTAACAACAAGGACACAAAGAGGAGGCAAGCTCAGGATGGCTTGTTTTCTGTTTGAACTACCAGCCAAACGTTCCTGTCTGTGTCCTGAAAGAGCCCTCCTTCCATTGCCCACATCCTGTCAGATACGGACTGCATTTCTATGCAAAGTTCCTTGGGAGTAAGTCCCACTGAATGGGATAGGATTGCTTCTGGATAAGCATACAGAGATTAGACTTCTAAACCATAACCCTAATCTAGTTTACTTGACCTATGTGGGTGTTTTTTTTTAAGGGAATGGAGCCCAGCAACTTTCATGCCTCTTCAAGAATCACTTTAGTGTTGTAGATCTGTTATGTACTGAGTTGAATAGGATCCAAACTGCAGCAGTCTGATTGGTCCTAGAATAATAGGATCCAAAAGGCAGCAATCTGATTGGTCCTAGAACAATAGGATTCAGAATGCAGCAGTCTGATTGGTCCTAGAACAATGCAGCAGTATGATTGGTTGGCAGGAACCACCCAATCATGCTCCAGATAGAAGTGAATCCACAACCTGATTGGCTTACAGTAGAATTCTGGAATTAGCCAATCATGTGCAGCCCATTGTGTAAAGAATGTATATAAAGCAGATACTTTAAGGGGACTTTCATTTCATTCTTCCTCACACTATGAGCTGAATAAAGAGCATGAAATCACTTTGCGACTCTGAGTATATTTCACTGGCGACGAGGATGGGATCCCGCTGAGCTGACTGCCACACACAGCACCGCAGCACCGCTACCTGCCACACCGCTGCCTCGCACCGTGTATCCAGGCTTCAGCTCTGGGACCTAAGGAACTCAGAATGGCAACCGACAGCAGCTTCTCGCCGTTCAACCCAGCATCTGGAGACTGGGAAGCGTACGCCTCCCGTTTCACCTTCCTCCTAGAAGCCAAAGGGGTCACCGATGAAGAAGACGCCAAGAAGAGGGCAATATTCTTCAGCGTCTGCGGAGAGGAGACGTTTGAAATCGCCCGGGCTCTCCTTGCGCCTGAAGATGTTGCTACTGTTCCATACAAAACAATATTGGAACAGCTGAAGGGGCACTTTTCGCCGCAGCCCTCAGTGGTGGCTCGTTGAAATGCCTTCTACGCAAAGCGGCAAGCCCCTGGGGAAACCATAACTGGGTTTGTGACCTCTCTCCGTCAAGCTGCCCGGTTCTGCAACTTCTCAGAGCTGGAGAACATGCTTCGTGACCGCCTCGTCGGTGGCCTGAAGGATGAGAAGCTGCAACGACAACTCTACGCTAAGAAGGACCTAACGTTCCAGGTCGCTCTGGAGGAGGCCCTGGCAACGGAAGCTGCCAAGAGGTCGACGCAAGAGGCATGGCCGAGCCAGCCGTTCCAACCGAGGGTCCACCACGAAGACCTCACCGACGACTCAGGATCCAACAGGGAGGAGGTGCATCGAGTACAGCAGCGCACTCAAGCAGCCCACATACCACAGCTGCCTCGACGAGAAGGAGGGAACTGCGCAAGCTGTGGAGAAAGTCACGAGAGGAGGACCTGCCGTTTCCGCAACGCAGAGTGCAGGCAGTGCAGAAAATTGGGACACATTGCCCGGGTGTGTCGGGCTCAGCCCACCCGACGCCAGGCATCAGATGACCAATCCAAGAGCCCCAGGTCCCGGGGCCCAACGCACCAAGGCAACTCGATGGAGCTCACGGACTTCCAGGTATACCAGTTGCCCCACCCCAACGTAGAGAAAATTTATGTAGAGGTACAGATAGAGGGGGCCCCATGCCGCATGGAGCTTGACACGGGTTCAACTCTATCCATAATCTCGGCAAGGACCTTAAGGAAACTGTGTCCTACTGGGGGTCCCAAACTCAGGCCGGCCCCATTCACCCTCCAGGACTTCCAGAAACGTAAGGTCCCCACAATGGGGGTGGGGACCTTCAGGGTGCAATACCGAGGCCGGACGCGGCAACTGGACTTGCTTGTGGTCAAGGGCCCCTACATTAGCTTACTGGGATTGGCATGGTTTGGACCACTGGGGCTAGCCGTCACCGGGGTGAACCACACCAGCTTACAAGTGGACGTGGACGCCATATGCAAGGAATTTCCAGGGGTTTTCGATGGGAAATTGGGACAGTATATGGGCCCCCCCATTGCTCTACAGCTTGACCCCACAGTACGAGCGGTCAGGCTCAAGGCCCGCCGGGTCCCGTTCGCCCTGAAACCGAGGGATAGACGAGGAATTGGACCGACTCGTGGAGCAAGGAGTGCTGGAGCCGGTGCCTAATGCCCCCTGGGAAACCCCAATCGTCACACCCGTCAAGCCTAATGGTTCGGTCCGCATCTGCGCAGACTACAAATGTACCATAAACAAGGCCCTCAGGGACCACGCATACCCAGTGCCAGTGGTCAGCCATGTCCTTGCCACCCTGGCTGGGTCGAAATTTTTTGGCAAGCTGGACTTGGCCCAAGCATATCAACAGCTGCCAGTAGATGAGGCCACAGCAGAGGCACAGACGATTGTGACGCACAGAGGAGCGTTCAGGGTAAAGCGGCTGCAATTCGGTGTCAGCGTGGCACCAGGCATATTCCAGAATCTAATGGACTCTCTCCTTAAAGGGATTCCTGGCGTCACCCCCTTCTTCGATGATGTGTTGATTGCTGGGCCCACACCAGAGGAGTTTGAGGACGGCCTCCGCACCGTTCTGCACCGTTTCCAGACAGCGGGTCTCAAGGTGAAGCGGGAAAAATGTCTACTAGGAGTGCTTCAGGTGGACTTTCTGGGATTTATGGTGGACGCAGAAGGGGTCCACCCGACTGGGGACAAGGTACGGGCCATTCGTGATGCCCCAGCACCCAAGAACAAGACTGAACTTCAGACCTTCTTGGGACTATTGAACTTTTACCATTCCTTCCTTTCCCACAAGGCGGCGGTAGCGGAGCCCCTACACAGACTCCTGGACAAGCGGGCCCCTTGGGTGTGGGGCCAGCGCCAGGAGGCCGCATTCCAGGCAGTCAAGGACTTGCTTGTCTCAAACTCGGTCTTGGCACACTTCAACGAGAGGCTGCCGGTGGTGCTAGCATGCGACGCCTCGCCCTATGGCATTGGCGCTGTCCTGGGACACCAACTCCCAGATGGAAGAGAGGTACCGGTGGCATACTTTTCCCAGACACTCAACGAAACCGAGCGGAACTACTCGCAAATTGACAAGGAGGGTCTGGCAATCGTGAAGGGAGTAAAAAAATTCCATGATTTCTTGTACGGGCGGCCCTTCACCGTGGTGACTGACCACAAGCCGTTGCTTGGCTTGCTTGCCCCCGAAAAGCAGACCCCCCCAAGTGCTGTCTCCTCGCGTCCTCAGGTGGTCAATTTTCCTTGCCAGCTACCAGTATGCACTGATTCACCGCCCTGGAAAGGCGATGGGCCATGCGGACGCCCTCAGCAGGCTACCACTACCAGAAACAGGCCCCGACCCAGCACCTGCACAAGAGGTTATGAGCCTGGAGCTGCTTCCCGACCGCCCCATTCAGGCACAAGAAGTTGCACACCATTCCAAGAAAGATAGGGTCATCTCCCGGGTCCTGGTCTGGGTGTGGAGGGGATGGCCCAGCAGCAGCCCCGGGCCAGAATTCGCCGGCTACACAACCCGCAAACATGAACTGTCGGGCCACAAGGGGTGCCTGTTATGGGGAAGCAGGGTCGCTGTTCCCCAGCCCCTCCGCAAAAGGGTCCTCATAGCCCTACACGAGACACACCCAGGGGTAGTAAGAATGAAGGCCCTTGCCAGGAGTTATGTGTGGTGGCCGAGGATCGACGGAGAGATAGAGGCCTGGGTCAAACACTGCCAAGCCTGCCAAGAATCCCGCCCAGATCCCCCAAGGGCCCCAGTCCAGTCCTGGGAGTCTGCCCAAGCACCATCATCACGCCTGCATGTGGACTTCGCTGGCCCCTTTCAGGGGAAAACATTCTTCATAGTAAATCCATGCCTAACTTCTGAGCATCGGAATTTCCCCAGCGGACTCCTTAAAGATGAACTTACGCTCAGCCAAAAGCCTTATTGAGCAAAGATTAGCGGACATTGAAAATCAACACAACCTCGCCAGGGGTGGTGGTGTCTGCTCCCCCAGGTATCACGGAATAACCCCACCACTTGGCCTTCCATCATACATGTCATCTCTTTCATCAGTACCACACCGACGTGCATTTATTCGTGCAAGGTTCAATGTCTTTCCATCGAACCTGCTGAACCACAGATTTTCCAAGGGTTTGGTGTCTCCGCTATGCGTGTGTGACGGGGAAACTGTTGAATCTCTTTCACATATAATGTTCAACTGTCCCCTACATAGCATAGCCAGGGCTAAATTCCTGGGTCCTGCTTTACTGCGCTTGGTTGGCAGGCCTGTTGAGTCACACGCCACACTGCTTTTGCAGGATACAGACCCTTCTGTAACTCTGCAGGTGGCGAGATTTCTGAATGCGGTTATCTCACACTCAAAAACTACCAAAAAACAACAACAACATCAAAACTAATCGGACTGTTATGATGAGAGTGCATGTCGGAGTTCGTCTTCAGTTTTCCTTTTCTGTGATCCGTCCCTTGGAGCTCTCCTGGCCCCAAGCTGTCACTTGGCTCTGCTCAATGACCCACCCTTCAATGTCGGATATATATGTTTTTATGTCCCTGTGTTTTTATGTTTGTACATATTTTATGGGCTAATAGCCGTAAATAAATAAATAAATAAAAAATTCTTCATAGTGGTGGACTCCTACACCAAATGGCTGGAAGTCGCACTGGTACCGTCCACTTCTACGTCCGCAGCCATCCGGGTACTATGCAGGCTGTTTGCAACCCACGGGCTCCCTGACACTCTCATCTCAGACAACGGGACTGCATTTACGTCAGGAGAATTCCAAACCTTCACAGCGCAGAACGCCATCCGCCACATCCGTTCGGCGCCATTCCACCCTGCCACTAATGGCCAAGCAGAACGCATGGTGCGGACCACCAGGGACACCCTTCGCCGCATGACGCAAGGGGATTGGGAGTACCGCCTTGCCACATTCCTTCTAGCACAGCACAGCACCCCCAGCTCAACGACTGGCCGGAGCCCCGCTGAACTACTAATGGGTCGGCGCCTTGCAATCAGATTGGACCGCCTTCACCCCGATAGAGCTCAGGATGAGGTAGTGGTGGGGGAAGGCAGGAACCCCCGGACCTTCAAGGCCCAGGACCCAGTGTACGCAAAGAATTTTGCGGCAGGCCCTGCATGGGTACCCGCCACAGTCACCAGGGTCACTGGCCCCGTGTCGTACGAGGTGCTAACAGATGGGGGGCAATGCTGGCGCCGCCACTGCGACCAGATACGGCGACGATTCCCGGGAGAAAACCAGGAGGAGGAGGACAGGTCAGAGGAGTCCCAAGGCAACAGTGGGGCAGTGAGGCCCATAGAGCAGCAGGGGCAAGCAGGAGAGGCAGAATCAGTAAATACAGAGAGGACCTGTGAGGCCGAAAGGACACCGGAACCAGAACCACGACTGAGCGAGCCGGTTGCGCAGACCAAACAGCCCCATCACAGCCAGCATCCTTGGAACACGAGCCAGAACCTGAACCCTGGACCAGGGAACACCCCAGGCCGCAACGCACACGTAGGCCGCCGGCGTACCTTGAGGACTATGAATGCGACCTCCCGGGCAGGACTGGAACTTAGAGGGGAGGGGTGTTATGTACTGAGTTGAATAGGATCCAAACTGCAGCAGTCTGATTGGTCCTAGAACAATAGGATCCAAAAGGCAGCAGTCTGATTGGTCCTAGAACAATAGGATTCAGAATGCAGCAGTCTGATTGGTCCTAGAACAATGCAGCAGTATGATTGGTTGGCAGGAACCACCCAATCATGCTCCAGATAGAAGTGAATCCACAACCTGATTGGCTTACAGTAGAATTCTGGAATTAGCCAATCATGTGCAGCCCATTGTGTAAATAATGTATATAAAGCAGATACTTTGAGGGGACTTTCATTTCATTCCTCCTCACCACTATGAGCTGAATAAAGAGCATGAAATCATTCTGCGACTCTGAGTATATTTCAAGATCCCAGTTAGTTAGTTAGTAGATCCCAAACTGAGTAGGCGATGGGGAGATGGTAACTCATGAGCATTGTTTTTAGTTATTTGCGTGGACAGGCAGAGTCCCCCCAACCCCAGGCAACCCCTGAACAGAATAATGACTCAAGACAATGTGCTATGGGATTAAAATTGGCCACAAGTTCATTAAATTTCAGATGTAGGGAGACCTTGGCTCAGGCATTGGGCGTTTATCCTTCCCAGTCCCCAGCCGGGGATCTGGGAGACATCAGGGTTATCCAGAATGTGTGGGGATTGGGCCGGCTCTGGAGAACATATGTTCAAGCAGAGAGCCCACCCCCTCCATTTCACCGCCGTTGGAGGGGAGAGTGGTGACAACCCTTTAACGGGGAACCCTGAGATCACCGCTGCAAGGGGGGCATGGGTCACCGTTTCATGCCCCCCCCCATTTAGGAAGCTAGACTAATGGATTCCGCCCAAGGTCTGAAACCGCCAAAGTTGTGACGTTTTGCTATGGGAAAGGCAAAACCTGACAATGCAGGAAAATTCCTTTCTGGCCCTTTAACAGCGACCCTGATGTAGCAGCTCCTGCGGACCTGAGGAAAAGAAGTTAACCTGCAAAAGAAGACTTAACTAAGGCAGGGCAGGGTGGGAGAAGCTCTGGAGCCAACTGATGCTTCGCAGGTAAGATTCACCTTCTGTTGTGTGGTCAGGGTGGTCCCTCCCCTTACCCTGGCAACGGCTCCCCAGACGGGATTGGGCGATTGGCTGAGGTAGGCAGAGACCTCCACGTATCCAGCCTGGAGAAGATGAAGCCAGCCTGAACTACCAGGAGTCGCACTGGGATCCGGGGGGCTGCGCGCAACCACACAAAAGGCGCTCCCATTTGATGTGTGGAGCAGTCATCCCAGTACTTGTCATACAATAAAAACCTCCTAATAAAATTTATAAATTGATACAATTAATCAACCAATCATCAGATCAATATTGTGTGTGGCTCCAGCTTGTTTCCCTCCCCATGCATCAATGATAGAAATAAGGTTCCCATCCTTGGATTAAACTGATTTTTGGCAAATCTATGTTACTCCCCTGGTGCTCTTCTACAACTCAGCATGCAAAATGTTTCATTATGCCTTGTTGCACTCTTACAAAATGACTATGGGGTGCTCACACAACTGAAATCTAACATCTGACAAAGCCTTGAACTCCATTTGCCCTTGCACAACAAAGGAGATGCGTTTGCCCATCCAGCCAAGCCAGACATAGTGATGAACTGTGCATGCTTGCCCACCAGGAGCTTGGCTAACCTCTGCACTGTAGCGCCTGCCTGAACTGCAACAGCCATGGGGGAGGCGGGGGTGGGGGGTGGTCAAGCACTTGGCCAGCAGCCATGCATGGCTGATGGGCTGAGTTTGGCTCAGAGTCCCATGCATGCTGGATGACCAGTAACTAACCAACCAACCAAACAAACAAACAAACAAACACACACACACACACAACACTCACCTCACTGTTGGCATCAGAAAAAAGATAATTTTGAAAAGCACACGCATAGCAGTTGAAGGTTGATGCAAATCTTTCCATGCACGCTGTGCTGCTGGCTTCTGCCATTTGTGAGGCATCAGTTTAATGACGCTCATCTTTCCATTTGAGGAGCAATTACTTGAAAGAGAAACAAAGTAAGCTGGGGCCCATTCACACCAGATGTGGTTCCACCTGGAAGCGTATTCTCCCAACATGCTCAGGGAAACAAGTGGCAGCCTGGCAGAGAGAAGGAACTCCAGTCAGGAACAACCAGATGGTGAAGAAGTTAAGCTTTTGAGAAACCTATGTCACTTTCCTCACAAAACAAACCAGATTAGCCACTAGAAAGGCGACTTGTGAGACTATGGAAACCTCTTGATAGGAAGCCTCTTGCTGCCAAGGAGTGTGGTGGAGTCTCCTTCTTTGGAGGTCTTTAAGCAGAGGCTTGACAACCATATGTCAGGAGTGCTCTGATGGTGTTTCCTGCTTGGCAGGGGGTTGGACTCGATGGCCCTTGTGGTCTCTTCCAACTCTATGATTCTATGAAATGAGCTAATCTCTTTTCTCAGCTCAGCTGAGAATTAGTTGTCTTTTTTGCAAGTATTTTAAATTGGTTTTCACATGTGCATAAAAAACACAGCTAGACAACAAAATATAATCATAACATCTCTCCCCTACCCCCCCAACTCCTACCAGCTGCTGCGTAAGTATACATGTCTTATAACATTCATCCCTCTTTTGGGTTTTCTACAGGATTCTCTTATATAATTCTGTCAGGATTGTTTGGAAGCATCTATCCAAAGTGAAGCCATCTTCTCCAACTGAAGTATCAGTAAGTATACATGACCACAACAAGCAAATTTGTAGAGATGTAGCTGATGACATATTTTGAAGACCCTTTTTATTAGTATATGAAATACCGTATTTTTCACTCTATAGGACGTACTTTCCCCCCTCCAAAAATGAAGGGGAAATGTGTGTGCATCCTATGGAGCAAATGCAGGCTTTCGCTGAAGCCTGGAGAGCGAGAGGGAAGCTATCCGCAAGCCTTCGGAGCGCAGCAGGAGTGCCCGCCGGGCTCCGAAGGCTTGTGGATAGCAGCCTGCAGCCCGAAGCCCGGGGAGCGCAGCGCTGCACACCCCGGGCTTTGGGCAGCTATCTGCAAGCCTTCGAAGCCCGGCAGGAACTCCTGCCGGGCTCCGAAGGCTTGCGGATAGCAGCAAGCTCCGGGAGCGAAGGCGAGGTTGCACACAACCTCGCCCCTGCTCCCGGACCCGTTCTGGGGGCTAGGATCGGGGGAAGCTCGGGCTTCCCCCACCCCAGCCCCACGGCTAAAAAGGAAGCCAAGACAGCGAGCGGGATCCATCCTGCTAGCTGTCTTGGCTTCTGCCAAAGCCGCACGCAGCCTCTCCCGGCTGGAGAGGTTGTGCATGGCTGAAGAGGAAGCCAAGACAGCCAGCGGGATAATTTCTTCTTCTTCTTTATTTCCCCCCCAAAAAACTAGGTGCGCCCTATGGTCCGGTGCGCCCTATAGAGCAAAAATATGGTAATCAACTATGAAAGGGCATACAATGTGTCATTTCCCCCCTATTCTTTCAGCACCATTACATTAGGTTATTTTTTCAGCTACAGCCAGCTTTCATGGTTATTATAACCTACAGGGTTTGAGAGTAGACCTATGGTATATCATGTTTGGGCAATAGGTGGTTTCACTGTAATAAGCAAAAATATCAGGAGATCTCTTGTCTTAACCTACTTAGCAGGCTCTTGAAAGAGTGAGCGTTAAAAACAAGAGTGAGAGTGGGGTAAAACAATTTGTTTCCATATAATATTAGAAATCTCTGAATGTTTTCTCTACCAAAATAACTGTATTGCTGAGGCAGCCCCACCACAAAGTTTGACCCCATAAAATTTCAACCCCTCCAACATGTTGATGCTATTCTAGAATTAATGTTTGTTTGTTCAGTTAGTTACTGGTCACCCAGCATGCATGGGACTCACTCTCCCACCACCTCCTGAGACCCCAGCCTGCCCTGCAAGAAACAGATGCCCTGAGAGCTCTCCAGTGGGAGAATGGACCTCTCCCTTTGGCCACTGGGACCCCCACATGGCCGCATAATCCCTCTTCCACATGGCAGGTTGGCAAGGCCATTGCTCCTTTGACATTGCATTGCCTCTTTTAGACCGTAAGCCTGAGAGCAGAGGCTGCTTTACCTCTGACCTCCCACTGAGGGAGCTTTTCAGGCTGAAGAATAGGGTAAAAATATTTTCAATAAATAAACAAGCAATTCCTCTTGACATAAGGGAGGTTTCAAAGATGTGTATCCCTTATCTGAAGTCTGGAAAGTTATTGTATTGGATTTCTACCCCCGCCTCTCTTATCATGGTACCACAGGCATAGGCAAACTCGGCCCTCCAGCTGTTTGGGGACTACAGTTCCCATCATCCCTGACCACTGGTCCTGTTAGCTAGGGATGATGGGAGTTGCAGTCCCAAAACATCTGGAGGGCCGAGTTTGCCTATGCCTGATGGTATCAGGTATGAAGAAGTTGCATTCCTCCCCACCCCTTAGAAAAGCCCCATCCTTGGGAACTGTTCCTGACCATGTAATTGGAAGATGGGTGAATATCAACATGGAAATATGATAGGACGAATAAGAGAAGACAGAACATCGCTAGACTTTTTTTTAAAAAAACAAACCAACAACAGCTTTAATAAAAGCATTGCCAAAGCTCACAAATATGCTGTTTGTTTTAGAAGGAAGTTTCCGCAACTCCTACAGTGCTACTTTTAATTAAGGATGATTATTCCATTATCTTATTTTCCTCATCTTTCTTCATCTGCCAGAATTCTGTCAAGTAAATAGTTCCTTTGATTTAGGTCAAGATGAAGCAGCGAAAGGTTGTAGTTACATAATGGGAACTGTTTCCTCTGCATTGTTACAGAACAGAATTTAGATATGCAAGGAATTATTATAAAGCGGAGGGCTCCTCTATTTCATGAGAAACTCTGGAAGAATGGGGAGTCTATGCAGATAATGTTTCTGAAACCTTTCACTAGCAGCTTTTAGGCCTCTTCTTAATTTACTGACTGCATTTGTATCTCCCCTTATCTCTGACAAACTCAGGGGAGTAAACCCTTTTATCCTATATGAGGGAAGATGGGAGATAGTGACTGGCCCAAGATTGTGACCAACTACGGCAAATTTGAACCTGGGTCTCCACTTACAATAAGATTTTGCTCTTTTCACATAATCATAATCATGGAATATTAGAGTTGGAAAGGACCCTGAGAGTCATCTAGTCCAACCCCCTGCAATGCAGGAATCTCAACTAAAGCATCCAAGACATATGGCCATCCAACCTCTGCTTAAAAACCTCCAGGGAAGGAGAACCCACCTTCTGAAGGAGTCTGTTTCACTATTGAACAGCTCTTACTGTCAGAAAGTTCTTCCCGGTTTAGTTGTAACCTGCTGCCTTGTAATGTGAAGTCATTGGTTTGAGTCCTATCCTCCAGAGCAGGAGAAAACAAGCTTGTTCCCCCTTCCATGTGACAGTCCTTCAGATATTTGAAGATGGATGTCATCTCTCCTCTCACCCACCCTCTGGCTAAATATACCCAGATCCTTCAACTGTTCCTCATAAAGCTTGATTTTCAGACCCTTGATCATTTTGATTGTCCCCCTCTGCAAACATTCTAGCTTATCAACTTGACACAGTATTCCAGGTGTGGCAGAATAGGCAGAATACAGCCTATGACTTCCCTTGATCTGGACACTATGTTTCTGTTGATGTAGCCTAGAATAGTATTAGCTTTTTTTTTTTCCTTTTTTTTTTTTTGCTGCTGCATCACCCTGTTGACTCACGTTAAGCTTGTAGTTCACTAAGACCCCAAGATCCTTTTCATATGTACTACTAGTAAGCCAGGTGCCTCCCGTCTTATATTGGTGTAGTGGGTTGTTCCTGCCTAACTGCAGAACCTTACATTTTACCCTACTGAAGTTCATTTTGTTAGCTTTGGCCCAATTTTCCAATCTGTTAAGGTCATTTTGAATTCTGATTCTCTCTTCTGTAGCATTAGCTACCCCTTCCAGTTTGGTGTCAATGCAAATTTGATGAGCACCCCCTCAATTCCTTCATCTGTATCATTTATGAAGACGTTGAACAACGGGCCCAGGACAGAACCCTGCGGCACCCCACTTGTCACTTTTATCCAGGATGGCGAGGAACCATTAATGAGTACTCTTTGGGTTTGGTCAGTCAACCAGCTCAAACAATATATGCTTGGAGATAATTATTTTCTCATGTTGTTGGCTCAGGACTTTCTCAGCAACATCATTGAAAAAGCAGGCATACAAATGATTTATCTAATTTCTTCAGAAAAACATCTACTTCTGTTTCATTGACTGCACAAAAGCCTTTGACTGTGTTGACCACAGCAAACTATAGCAAGTTCTTAAAGAAATGGGAGTGCCTGATCACTTCATCTGTCTCCTGAGAAAGCTCTATGTGGGACAAGAAGCTACAGTTAGAACTGGAAATGGAACAACTGATTGGTTCAAAATTGGGAAAGGAGTACAACAAGGCTGTATATTGTCTCCCTGCTTATTTAATACAGAATTCATCATGCAAAAGGCTGGACTGGATGAATCCCAAGTCGGAATTAAGATTGCCGGAAGAAATATCAACAACCTCAGATATGCAGATGACACAACTTTGATGGCAGAAAGTGAGGAGGAATTAAAGAACCTTTTAATGAGGGTGAAAGAGGAGAGCGCAAAATATGGTCTGAAGCTGAATATCAAAAAAAAACTAAGATCATGGCCATTGGTCCCATCACCTCCTGGCAAATAGAAGGGGAAGAAATGGAGGCAGTGAGAAATTTTACTTTCTTGGGCTTAGGCTCCATGATCCCTGCAGATGGTGACAGCAGTCACGAAATTAAAAGACGCCTGCTTCTTGAGAAAAGCTATGACAAGCCTAGACAGCATCTTTAAAAGCAGAGACATCACCTGTCAGAGCTGCCCAAGGTCCCAGCTCACAAAGGACCAACGCTGCTTCGTTGTTAGGTACAAAGTCTTTATTGAAGTTCAGTTTCACTTCCAGAGCCGCAGCGCGCAGCTCTACGTCTCAAGTGTTAGACCGCTGATGCTCCGTCTGAGTCTCCTCCCCCCTGACACCAATTTAAGATTCTAGCCTTACTCCACCTCTTCCTCAGTTCCTTCCGCCTCTGGTTCCGCCTGGCTGTTGGGGTCTCGCCCTTTCTAGACTCTTCTGACGCTGAGTCCCCTGAGCCTTCCCCCTCCCTCCGGCGGGCTTTAAGAGCTGGTTCCCCATCCGGGTCTCCTGCTGTTCCCCGCGCCTGTACATTTGAACTTGGCGCGCGCGCCCAGCCGGTAACTTTTCTCCTGACCGTTTTACTGCTGCTGCTGTCACTGCTTCCCCCTCTGGGGGGGGCTAGCTGCAACTGACCTCCCCTCCGTTGGAGGCGTGGTCAGCCCTGACTCACTCTCTCTCCCCGCTGGAGGAGACGCTGGCCCTGACACATGTGACTCTTCCCCCCCACTACGCTCTGGTGGGGAAACTGGTCCCAATCCCCCACTGCTGCTTTGGGGTTCCCCTCTGGCTCCTTGTTTCTGGTGCGTCCCCCCTGGGACCCCCCTTGCCCTGACCATAGGCGCCCCCTTCTGGGAATCTTCTGATTCGCTGGAGAAGCTCATGGAATCTCTCGGGCCACTGTCATACTCCCCTACGCTGCCCTCGGATTCTTCCCCTTCGCTCTCCATTTCCTCTCTCCCCAGTGCTCCTGCTCCTGAGTCCCTGACATCACCTTACTGACAAAGGTCTGTATAGTTAAAGCTATGGTTTTCCCAGTAGTGATGTATGGAAGTGAGAGCTGGACCATCAAGAAGGCTGATCGCCGAAGAATTGATGCTTTTGAATTATGGTGCTGGAGGAGACTCTTGATAGTCCCATGGACTGCAAGAAGATCAAACCTCTCCATTCTGAAGGAAATCAGCCCTGAGTGCTCACTGGAAGGACAGATCCTGAAGCTGAGGCTCCAATACTTTGGCCACCTCATGAGAAGAGAAGACTCCCTGGAAAAGACCCTGATGTTGGGAAAGATGGAGGGTACAAGGAGAAGGGGACAACAGAGGACGAGATGGTGGGACAGTGTTCTCGAAGCTACCAGCATGAGTTTGACCGAACTGCGGGAGGCAGTGGAAGACAGGAGTGCCTGGTGTGCTCTGGTCCATAGGGTCCCGAAGAGTCGGACACGACTAAACAACAACCATTTCTTCAAAAGCATTGAAGTGTGTACTACAGACAAACCAGGTGTCTCCCATCTTATATCTGTGCATCAGGTTATTCTTGCCTAAGTGTAGAATCTTACATATGTTCCTACTGAAATTCATTTTGTAAGTTTTGGCCCCATTCTCCAACCTGTTAAGGTCGTCTTTAGTCTGATTCTGAGGTATTAGCTCCCCCTCGCAGTTTGGTGTCAGAACCCTGCAGCACCCCACATGAGAAGCCATGAGTGAGCAGTCTTTAGCCTGCCTGACCTTCACCCTGCAATTGTTGGCTACTTGTAGATACAGCTCTTTAGTGATTTCCTCTTTTTCCCATTTCTTATACATGTACTTCTTAAATCTCAACTCATCTGTAAGCTCCTTATGCAGCCAAACTGATTTCTTTAGATTCCTCCCACTTTTCTTTCTTGTCGGAATTGTCTGCATTTGGGCCATTAATATTTCTTATTTGGGTACAAGTGATCGCCAAAGAAGAAAAAGAAGAAGATAACATGATTGTTGATCATACAAGACATTGTAAGGGCAGGAAATTCTTTCTCCACAGTTGTCACAAACCAGTGGGTCCAGAGTGGGCTTTTTAAGGAGTGCTCAGGTCACTGCCTCTCTCAGGATAACCGGGATCCCTCCCTCCCACATAGATGGACCTTACCCTGGAGCCACTGGGTGCTGCTCTCTCAACAGGCTTCAATGGGAGCTTCAAGGGTTAAGGAGAAACAGGGTTCAAGGGGGGTTGCTTGTTTTTGAGAGAGGCATGCCTCAAACACATTTCCCCCTTACATGTAGTCTTACATAGTCTCTGCAGGAATATTCTGGTTAATGTGAGCTTTGATTACACACTAAATGCTTAAATATTAAGAGAAAGTGTCTGTTGCCTTTATATGCTGCAATGTCTTCTTTTTTCTATAGGCGGCAGACAACTCAGTTTTACCTCAGGCATCTGATTGTGGTTTTATAATGAAAATAACATTTCACAGAAAATAAAGCCCTACAAGCAATTTAACAGAATTCACAATACAAAAGACTATTCTGCTCAAATATAGACGTCATTATCTCATTCATATATATATGTGTGTGTGTGTGTGTGCACGCACGCTGCTGCATTGGTGTGGGGGTGGGAGAAAGAGCACATTTTGGCCTTCTTGATGTGTACAGTAGAGCATGTCCTCATTCGCAGTACGTCATGCCAGCTGCAACCCTTTAGTTTGCTAATAGGACCTGTTTAGCTACCCCAGACAGTGACCCGTAGGGAACCATCTTGGTGGCTTCTTCCAGACATTGCTTACTAAAATGGTTTTCAGGGTATTCTCTTAAAGCTCATACCCAATGTGCCAATTCTCCTGCTCACCATACATTTTGAGAACCTTGTGACTGGTGAGCAGTGACCAACCTGCAATATGGAGACCACAGATGACACAGACCTTGGGTGTATGAGATGCTCCTGAACTGAGGAACAGTTGAAAGAGTTGTGTGTGTTCAGCCTGGAGAAGAGGAAATGGAGGGGTGATATGATAGTGACTTTCAAATATCTGAAGCGTTGAACATGGAAGATGGAGCAAATTTGTTTTCTGCTGCTCTAGAGAATACAACCCAAGCCAATGGATTCAAATATGAAAGCAGATTCTGACTAAACCTATCTGATAGCAAGAGCTATTTGACAGTGGAACAGCCTCCTTGAGAAGGGGGTGGACTTGTTTCCCTGGAGGTTTTTAAGCAGAGATTGGGGGCCATTTGTCCTGGATGCTTTAGTTGAGATTGCTGCATTGCAGGGGGTTGGACTAGATGACCCTCGGGGGTCCCTTCCAACTCTGCAGTTCTGCAAGTTTGTGAAGCATGAGGGGCCACAGGCCTTGTATGCCATGCAATCAGGCCTGTGCTCTTGACTATCTCTCCAGTCTATGTGGCTGTCTGAATGCAGCTTCAGTCAACAAGATGCATGCGCACAGTCTGAATGCTCACTCTGCACTGGGGTCGACTAAGGCGCACAGCCGGGTTCTTGCAGCAATGCTGCTTGTAGAACAACTTGTACATTTCTTAGGATTTAAAAAATAAACAAACACAGCATTCTCTAATGTGCATGCAACAGAACAACCAAATAGAAATGTATGTAAACCTAGACATTGAAATAATAGAGATTTATGCAAAATGTAACATTTTCACTGCTTCCCTTCTTTCCAGCCCCTTTAGTTCCTCAGCAAAATGTCCCTTCCATTAAAAAAACACACTAGTTTCTTTTCCCTCATAACGTTTGAAAGTAAAAGCCTATAGAAAATTCAGCTAAATTCTATGATACATTGTGTCTTGTGTATGTAGTGCTGTAGGCTCTCCTTTTTTTTATTAACCACAATATTGGTCTGTTTATAGACTGCTCTTTTCCATCCACAAAATGTATGGTTCTAAATATAACTCTGAATGATAGCTGTATTTTCATTAACAAAGCATGCATATTTGTAGCAATTTAAATATTGTGGAAAATATGTAATGAGTTTATACACGTCCTTCCACCCTTCTCCTTGGTGGTCTCTTTTTATCTAAATCGTTTAAGCCCCCGAGTTATGAATAAGTAGACTCCCTGGAACCACACATCCTAATCCCAGCAGAGGTGACTCAGCCCTTCTGTCCCGGAAAAAGACACATTTGATACCATAGCAGTTTACTTAGTTTTCTAAATGAGACAAACAGCATATTAAACAACCATTCAAACCTCAGAACAAGGTGGCTTATCGAATCTTGGGTGTGTGTGTGTGTGTGTGTGTGTGTGTTGTGTGTGTTTAAAAAAAACGCAACACACCATTTCATCTGCATGATCTCAGACCTTTTCCACAAATTCCCCTCTCCTTTAACACAGTGTTTAACACAATTATGTACAAAGTACTTAAATGTGAAAATAATGCTCTGAATATACAAATATATAACATTTCTAACCATTAATTTTGATTGAAATTTTAAGAGGATTGTATTTAAAAGGAAACATAGATTTGGTATATTATACATATGATGAAGGTACAAAAGGATAATGTATGGGGTCTGGAGAACCTCCAACCAGTGGGCCTCCCCATTTGTCCCACAAGGCTATTTTGGCCAAGTCATACCCACCTTGGCTAAAAGGGGCTTTGCAGGCACTGCAATTGGTCAACATTGCCTGTTGCTTCAGAAGCCCTGTGCCTGGAAACAGGGCTTGCCCACAGCTTGCCAAGAACTTTGCCCAGGGCTCTGGCAGATAGAAATTGCCCAATGTCATTATGATATCCGATGACTCTCATAGTTGGCCTGTGGCCAACTAAGTTCTCCTCAGAGACCCACTGAAATGAATGAACTTAAGTTAGCCATGCCTATTAATTTTAGTGGGACTACTCTGAGTAGGTTATTATCCAAAGTTCTGGACCATAAAGGCTCTTCACCCCTGCAATATAGGGAGGGATCAAAGAAACAGCAGCTGAAATTTCAACATGGTGGCTGGCCAGAATGGCTGTGCTCTCCCTCCAGCTGGAGGCAGCAGTGCTTCTGAATGCCAGTTGCTGGAAACCCTGGGAAACCCTGCTGTTCTTGGGCTCCTGCTCTGTTTGAGGGTCTGCCTTTCAGGCATCTGGGCGCCCAATATGAAAACAGGATGCTAAGACCAGATGGGCGATTGGCCTGATCCAGCAGGATTCTTCTTATGTTCTCAAGTTCTTCTATTTGGCAGGAATGCTGCCTTTGGACAGCACAGGTTCTATTCAGGTTAAGAAGAAATACCCAGCAGACAGCAAATCTTGTTTTTGAGCTGGGTTTTGAGCCAAATGTAGTTGAATGAGTAAAGCTTACATGTAAACCACAGGCAGACAACCCATGATCTTCCTGTGTTGGTCCATCTGCATATTGTTACAATGGGTGTGTGCCACCCCCAATCTCTACCAAGGGGTAGCAATAATCCAGGGGTTCCAGGCCCTCACGCTGTGTTTTCTTTGAGAAATCAAAGCACAATGGAGGCTAGTGTCTTTATGAATCATGGTCTATTGAACACATACGGTATTTATACCTGGGGCTACTTTGGAGAGAGTTCACAACATTCACATCTCAGGAGGAGCCCATCCTTCACAACAGCCCAGCATGGGATTCCCAGACATCTCTTCTGCAGCCAGCCTGCAAAGATGGTTCTGGCCTTCAAAGCAGCTCATGGAGTCCTCCTTCTCCCTCAGCTTCTACATTTCAAAAGAAAATATTTATTCTGTGTGACATTGCACCGCTGTCACTTTGGCGACCTCCTCCCTTCACTTCAACCCTCCTGCCTGTTTGATGGGTTAACCATTGGTGGGTTAAGTTTTAAGAATTGCAGGTGGCAATTCGATTGGGAAAATGAAAGAATATTTTGAGACACACTGGATGATAAAGCTAGAAAGTAGAGACAGAGAGGTTATGGAACAACCAATTTCAGAAAAAGAAATAGAGGAAGTTAAAAGGGGGGAAAGCCCCAGGAGTAGATGGATTGGGAACAGAATATTATAAATTATTTAAAAATATATTGGTTCCTAAATTAAAAGTATTACACAATCTTAATGTATTTAAAGATAACTATGAAAAGGTATGGAAAGAAATAAAAAAGAATTTAGAGATTTGGGGACAGGTGAATTTGTCACTTTTGGAAAGAATATCGGTGATTAAAATAAACGTATTGCCAAAAATGTTATTTCTGTTTCAGTCGGTCCTGGTGATAAGCAACATGAGGTGCTTCAAAGAATGCCAGAAATATATTATGAGATTTATCTGGAAAGGGAAAAGACTGAGAATAAAATATAAACTTCTTACAGATC
Source organism: Podarcis filfolensis (assembly GCF_964270895.1). Classification (NCBI taxonomy): domain Eukaryota; kingdom Metazoa; phylum Chordata; class Lepidosauria; order Squamata; family Lacertidae; genus Podarcis; species Podarcis filfolensis. The sequence continues at coordinate 880,048 of NC_139614.1, read as the reverse complement.
TTAAAGTTAGAGGAGGTTTCTTCCTACCAAATCTAAAGATATATTATGAAGCATCCTGTATCTGTTGGATTTGGGACTGGATTAAATTAGAAAACATGTATCTTTTAGATTTAGAAGGACACGACAATATATTTGGTTGGCATGTGTATTTATGGTATAATAAAGCCAAAGTGCACAAAGGATTCTAAAACCACATGATAAGAAGTGCAATTTTTAAAGTATGGGAGAGATATAAGGATTTATTAGAACAAAAGACACCATGGTGGATCCCACAGACAGAAGTAATATCAGTAAAAAAAGGTTAACATGAGGACTAAATGGCCAACATTACAGAGAACTGTTAACAGAAGTGGAAAATCAATTAAAAGTTGAAAGATTTTGAGGAAATCAGAGAGAAAGTAATAGATTGGTTACAATACTTTCAACTAAATGAAACTTTTAAAAATGACAAAAAGAAAGGATTTAGTTACATCATATCAAGTTTTCAAAGAGAAAAGAGAACTAGAGGAAGATAATATAAAATTACTGTCAAAAATGTATAATTTGCTGTTGGAATGGGAAACTAAAGACGAAGAGGTTAAGTGTGTAATGATAAAGTGGGCAAAGGATCTGGGACATAATATACAAACGAATGATTGGGAAAAACTGTGGAAGGTAGATCTCAAATTTACTGCATGTACCACACTTAAAGAGAATTATATGAAAATGGTGTATCGATGGTATATAACACTGGTAAAGCTTGCTAAAATATATAAAACAAGTTCTAATAAGTGTTGGAAATGCAGAGAAAAAGAGAGTACATTCTATCATATGTGGTGGGAATGTAAGGTTATTAAAAGCTACTGGGAAATGATATATAATGAATTGAAGATAATGTTTAAACTAACTTTTTTTAAAAAAGAAGCTTTTTTATTAGGTGTAACAGGAACAGAAATTCCCAAAGAACAGAAGAAATTATTTATGTATGCCACAACAGCAGTCCGTATGTTAGCCCATAGATGGAAAGAAGAACAGTTGCCAACAATAGAAGAATGGCAAATAAAACTTATGGAATATGCAGAAATGGCAAAACTGATGGCTAAACTCAGAGACTCTGACAATAAGAAGTTTAAAAAAGAATGGAAACAAATTATTGTTTATGTGCAGAAATATTGTAAACAAGTTGGTACTTTGGCAGGTTTGGATTAAGCACTTGTAAGCAGTAAGGAACCAGAAAATGTTAAGGAGTAACAATTGGATAAAAATGATAACAAAATGCTGAGAATGATGTAAGATGTAAAGAACTAATAGAAGAGGGTGGAAGGAAGTATTGAGGTTTAAAGAATCTCAAAAGAAGGCTTCTAAAATAGTAGGATTCCTTATTAGAAGTTCAAATGTTAGATTGTGGTTTGATTTTTGTATCCTTATTTTATTGTTTACTATCTGTGAAAATTTTAGAAAAATTATTTACACACACACACACACACACACACACAGGATTATACAATTCAGAATTAGAGGGTGAGAGGATCCCTCTGTCATGGGAACAATAAATAATTATCTCAATTCCAAAACCAGGAAAAAATTTGAAGGACAGAGGGAAGCATTCACCACCCTGCAGAGCCCATCACCCAGCCCTTCCCAGCTTGCTTTTATGAAGCTGGATGGGCAAGGATCAAGGAGACAGGTGGTCAGTTTCACTCGTCCAAGCAGCCTTTCCACATCCTTGGAGGTAACAGATTGGAATTGATCCCATGCAACTTGACTAGACAGGACTCTAGCACTCTCCCGCCCCAGCCCTGCTCCCCTCCCATGGTGGAGTCTACCTCTTGCCAAATCTGTGTGACTTTATCTGCAAAAAAACTTTGCAGGAGATCTTGGGGTCCTTACTAGGCCCTGATGGCAAAGGTGGTTCCATTAGATTGCGAACCACCTAAAAGAGTATCCTGCTGCTGTTTTCTGCAGATGCAATAGAGGTGGTGAAGAAGGTCCTCTTCGCTGTTTCTATCACCACTTGGTAGGCTCGACGTTGAGCTCTAACCCATGTCTGGTCAGATTCATAGTGAGCTTTCTGCCACCGGTGCTCTAGCCATCTCAGCAATTGTTTCATCGCCCTCAGCTCTGGGGAAAGCCATGGGGCTGTCCGGGCTCCATGCAATCGGAGAGGGTGCTTCGGAACCAGGCCACATTCCAGCAGGCCACCAAGGAATCAGCTGAAAGGCCATCAACATGGGATAAAACATCCCCTACCACTCTCTGGTAACCATTTGGATCTATTAAGTGGTGGGGCGGACCATCCGAATCGGTCCCACCTCCCTGCAAAGCGAAAGGGTTGCAGAGAAGTCCAGTTGCACCAGGAAGTGATTCGACCATGGCACTTCTTTTGTTTCACTTTTACTTAGTGTCAGATCACTCATATCCATAGAGATGAACACCAGGTCTAAGACATGTCGGTGACTATGAATTGGGCCAAACTTATTCAAGGACAGCGCCATGGAGGCCATGCTTTCCATGAAGTCCCAAGTGGCCCCTTGTAAAGTCCTATTGGCATGGATGTTAAAATCCCCTAGGACAACCAAACTAGGTGTCTCCAGGGGCACATCCACCATGACCTGAAGCAGCTCGGGCAGGGAATCCTTGGTGCAGTGGGGAGGTCGGTACACCAAAAGGAATCCTATACTGCCCCTATTGCCCAATTTCCAGAACATGCACTCAGAAAACTGGGTCATCCCAATAGGATACCTGGTGCAAGCTAATGACTTCCTAAAAACCACTGCAAACCCCCCTCCCCACCCATATGACCTGGGTTGCTGTGCATAAGAGAAACCTGGTGGACAAGCAGCAGCAAGAACACGCCCATCCACTTCAACCAACCAAGTCTCTGTTACACATAACAGGTCAAGTCCTCCATCCATGATCAAGTTGTGGATGACAGCTGTCTTGTGAATCATTGACCTGGAATTGCACAGCAGCACCTTACAGTCATGTGGGTCTCCTTTGTTGATTCCAGTATCCTTCCAGTCAAGACCAGACCTGGAGGCAGGGTTAGTCTTCAAACAACGACTAAGCCTGCCTCCTTGGTAATGACATGGTCTGGTCTTAGCGTAACTCCTCCTCCTGCCTGTGATCACTGAGATCAGATGTACCAGTGCATCCCCTCCCCGCCGTGGAACCTGCCTCAGCCATTCTGTTGGCTGGGGCCCACTCCCAGGCAGCCCTGACCCTCTCCTCTTAAGAACAGAACTATACAAACTATATAAAACTATACCAGTTATACAAAAAACAAAAACAAGAACAAAAACTACTGCTAATAAAAACAATTCACAACTATACTAAAATTAAACCAATCCCCACCCGAACACCCACCCCACCCCACAACAGAGAAACACAACAACACATAAACCCCACCATTTAAAATTACACAGATAAAATACAATTTTTAAACAATTAAAAAGAGGAGCCCTCTTTGCCAAGTAGCAGCAGCAGCAATCCTTTATAGGGCTTTTCAGGCCCCGCCCCAAGCTAGGTGGAGAGAGGCAGGGCAGGGCAGGGCCCTTCAGGATCCGAGCAATAAAAATCAATGTGGCTTTGTAGCAGAAAGACAGATGTCTAGTTTAATAGGAAGAGTGTTGAATAAAATAGATAGTATAAGAAGAAATGGATTGAAAGCTGGTATAGTAGCACTGAATATTTTTAAGGCTTTTGACTGTGTAGAATAGCTGTCTTTAAAAATGAAAGCTTAGGGTTTGGAGAATGATTTAAGGGATTAATAAATCAATTATACTTGAGGAACAAGGCATATGTTGTAGTGAACAATGGTACAGCAGAACAAATAACACTAGCCTGAGGTACAAGACAAGGATGCCCCCTTTCCCCAAATTTATTTGTATTGGTCATTGAAACTCTGGCCAATGTAATTAGAGAAGATGGAAATATAAAAGGAATAAGCAATAATGGAAAAGAGAAAATAAACTTATTTGCAGATGATAGCTTGCTAACAGTTGAAAATTCGTTGGAAGAAGAAGCGTTTGGATTTGCTATCCCGCTTTATCACTACCCTAGGGAGTCTCAAAGTGGCTAACATTCTCCTTTCCCCTCCTCCCCCACAACAAACCCTCTGTGAAGTGAGTGGGGCTGAGAGACTTCAGAGAAGTGTGACTGGCCCAAGGTCACCCAGCAGCTGCAGGTGGAGGAGCGGGGAAGCGAACCCGGTTCACCAGATTATGAGACTACCGCTCTTAACCACTACACCACACTGGTTCTCTGGAAAATATGCAGGCAATAGAGGCACATTTAGGAAAAAATTGAGAAATAACAGGGTTGTGAATTAATTGGTCCAGATCAAAGATGAGGATATTTAACCATGATGGAGATGTAAAATGAAGATTTTTGAAGGAAATAAAAATAGATATAAAATTAAGAAATGTATTAAAATACTTGGGAATAAATATAATAAGAAATCTAGAAAATTTGGAACAAGATAATCTTAGCAAATTAAAGAGGGAAATTAAGGAAAAGCTGAAGAATTTTTTAAAAAAAAAATATTTATGATTTTCAGGTTTATAAATTTCAATAATTTTACAGTCATTTTAACATTTCAAAACTGGAGGAATATAAGAAAACTAAGCTTTCATGGTTTGGAAGAATAGTGATAATTAAAATGAAAATGTTGTCTAGTATAATATTTTTTATTTAGAAAGTTACCAATTAAGATATTAGAGACAGAGATAAAGGGTTGGCAAAGTATGATTAATAAATTTTGTAATGGGGATAAAAAACCTAGAATTAATAAAAGAAGATGGTATAAACCCCAGAAAACAGGTGGACTGGGTCCCCAAGTTATATAACAAATCAGTTATGATATATCATAGACGGGATAACAGAAGAAGGAGAGTTAGAATGGTTAGAGAGTGGTGCACAGGAAATGAGGAAGAAGTTAATGAATTTTTTTTTATCAAACCAAATAGGCAAAATCCCTTATTAAGAAGCATCACTAAGATATGGGCAAAATATAAAGGAAAATTGAAACCAGTAAATTCCCCACTAATTCCAGTGGTGAAGCGAAAAAGAAGAAAATACTTAAAATAAAGGAATGGGTGGAGAAATTGAGAAGCAAAGAACAAATAAGAGAAGCTCTAACCAGAAGTAAAATAACTTGGTTTAATTGTATACAACTGGAGCAATGGACAAAGAAGTGGTTAAGGGAGAACAAGAACTGCAAAGAATACACAAAATTTGGGGAAAATGTTTATAGAAAGGGGAGATAAAGAAGAAAATATAGTTATATATTTATTATATTATTATTTATATTATATAAAAGGGGAACCCAGTGAAATTTATAAAATATTAGTAGAAATGGAGGATCAACAAGATAAATTAAAAGAGGTGTGGGAAAAGGAGACAACAGGGCAGATAGATAGTCAAACCTGGGGAAAATATGGGAGAAATGCCTGTAAGGATAAAAGAAAACTATGATAAATTAGTTTGGAGATGGTGTTTAACACCAGTCAGATTAAATCAAATAAACAAGGAATATTTGATTTTATGTTGGAGGGGATGCCAGGAAACGGGGACTTATGTTCACATGTGGTAAATATGTACAATTTTCTGACAAAGAATGTTTAAGGAGATAACAGAAATCACAGGGTTAAAGCTGACCAAAAGTCCAGAGATAGCAATTTACAATGGGGTAGAAGGTTTGCTCACAAATTTATTGACAGCTGCGCGGGTTATTATAGCTAGGAAGTGGAAGGGGCAAGCAGAATATAAAATGGAAAAATGGTATAAAGAGGTGTGGGGAAATGATTTTGAGGAGATATGGAAGGTATTTGTAGAATTTGTACTGTTAAAACAGAAAGGGGTCGAACCATTGCAAGAGGCGTTGAAATTTTGGGAGGTTGGATAGTTACAATGGAATGTTCTCTGACGCGCAGCGTTAATTAATAATGCAGAGTTTTTAAAGTGAAAGAATAAAAGCTTTACTGAGTTAAAATAAACTTCTTCATAAACAACATGGTTCCAAACAGTTTGACTGAGATTACATACAGACTCTGTTCACAGCTGAGGCAGACTGACTCTCACTGACATCTTACAGAGAGCACAAAAGAGAAACTGGCTAAGTCACATGCCAGAATGACTCAACAGTTAGCAGTTAGGCCTGAATAATTTTAGTAGGCCCAAATGACTGTGCAGTCCCAGCACTTCCCAGCCTGCTTTGCTGCTTCTGCTCTCATGTGTCTTTGTCACATGACACTCCCCCAAAGACCTAGAGAGCAAAAGTATAAACATGAAAAATTAACTTATTCATATACTTTGCCCACACGATTCAGCTTTGCAATCAATTCTACATGTTGCACCAAAAATCAATTTATCAGGGGGAATACCCTTGGTAGTCCGTGTGGACTTCCTAGGAATAACCACTGGGCTTTCCTTCTCTTGTTGCTCCTCCAGTCCATCATTTTGTTGTTCCTCTGATTCACTGCTTGTGGGACTTTGCAAAGTGTCAGTGTCTGAGGGCAAATTTTCCCCACTTTCTAGCCTTTCCTCAGCAGCTGGCTGCCTGAAAGGCTTCTGTGGCTGTACTGAGAGAGGAATTAAAATACTAGGATTGGCATGAACCTTGAAATATACTCAGAGTCGCAAAGTGATTTCATGCTCTTTATTCAGCTGATAGTGGTGAGGAGGAATGAATGAATGTCCCCTCAAAGTATCTGCTTTATATACATTATTTACACAATGGGCTGCACATGATTGGCTAATTCCGGAATTCTACTGTAAGCCAATCAGGTTGTGGATTCACTTCTATCTGGAGCATGATTGGGTGGTTCCTGCCAACCAGTCATACTGCTGCCTTGTTCTAGGACCAATCAGACTGCTGCATTCTGAATCCTATTGTTCTAGGACCAATCAGACTGCTGCCTTTTGGATCCTATTGTTCTAGGACCAATCAGACTGCTGCAGTTTGGATCCTATTCAACTCAGTACATAACACCCCTCCCCTCTAAGTTCCAGTAATGCCCGGGAGGTCGCATTCATAGTCCTCAAGGTACGCTGGCGGCCTACGTGTGCGTTGCGGCCTGGGGTGTTCCCTGGTCCGGGGTTCAGGTTCTGGCTCGTGTTCCAAGGATGCTGGCTGTGATGGGGCTGTTTGGTCTGGCGCAACTGGCTCGCTCAGTCGTGGTTCTGGTTCCGGTGTCCTTTCGGCCTCACAGGTCCTCTCTGTATTTACTGATTCTGCCTCTCCTGCTTCCCCTGCTGCTCTATGGGCCTCACTGCCCCACTGTTGCCTTGGGACTCCTCTGACCTGTCCTCCTCCTCCTGGTTTTCTCCCAGGAATCGTCACCGTATCTGGTCGCAGTGGCGGTACCAGCATTGCCCCCCATCTGTTAGCACCTCGTACGACACTGGGCCAGTGACCCTGGTGACTGTGGCGGGTACCCATGCTGGGCCTGCCCCAAAATTCTTTGCGTACACTGGGTCCTGGGCCTCAAAGGTCCGGGGGTTCCTGCCTTCCCCCACCACTACCTCATCCTGAGCTCTATCGGGGTGAAGGCGGTCCAATCTGATTGCAAGGCGCCAACCCATTAGTAGTTCAGCGGGGCTCCGGCCAGTCGTTGAGCTGGGGGTGCTGTGCTGTGCTAGAAGGAATGTGGCAAGGCGGTACTCCCAATCCCCTTGCGTCATGCGGCGAAGGGTGTCCTTGGTGGTCCGCACCATGCGTTCTGCTTGGCCATTGGTGGCAGGGTGGAATGGCACCGAACGGATGTGGCGGATGGCGTTCTGCGCTGTGAAGGTTTGGAATTCTCCTGACGTAAATGCAGTCCCGTTGTCTGAGACGAGAGTGTCAGGGAGCCCGTAGGTTGCAAACAGCCTGCGTAGTACCCGGATGGCTGCGGACGTAGAAGTGGATGGTACCAGTGCGACTTCCAGCCATTTGGTGTAGGAGTCCACCACTATGAAGAATGTTTTCCCCTGAAAGGGGCCAGCGAAGTCCACATGCAGGCATGACCATGGTGCTTGGGCGGACTCCCAGGACCGGACTGGGGCCCTTGGGGGATCTGGGCGGGATTCTTGGCAGGCCTGGCAGTGTTTGACCCAGGCCTCTATCTCTCCGTCGATCCTCGGCCACCACACATAACTCCTGGCAAGGGCCTTCATTCTTACTACCCCTGGGTGTGTCTCGTGTAGGGCTATGAGGACCCTTTTGCGGAGGGGCTGGGGAACAACGACCCTGCTTCCACATAACAGGCACCCCTTGTGGCCCGACAGTTCATGTTTGCGGGTTGTGTAGCCGGCGAATTCTGGCCCGGGGCTGCTGCTGGGCCATCCCCTCCACACCCAGACCAGGACCCGGGAGATGACCCTATCTTTCTTGGAATGGTGTGCAACTTCTTGTGCCTGAATGGGGCGGTCGGGAAGCAGCTCCAGGCTCATAACCTCTTGTGCAGGTGCTGGGTCGGGGCCTGTTTCTGGTAGTGGTAGCCTGCTGAGGGCATCCGCATGGCCCATCGCCTTTCCAGGGCGGTGAATCAGTGCATACTGGTAGCTGGCAAGGAAAATTGACCACCTGAGGACGCGAGGAGACAGCACTTGGGGGGGTCTGCTTTTCGGGGGCAAACAAGCCAAGCAACGGCTTGTGGACAGTCACCATGGTGAAGGGCCGCCCGTACAAGAAATCATGGAATTTTTTTACTCCCTTCACGATTGCCAGACCCTCCTTGTCTATTTGCAAGTAGTTCCGCTCGGTTGCGTTGAGTGTCTGGGAAAAGTATGCCACCGGTACCTCTCTTCCATCTGGGAGTTCGTGTCCCAGGACAGCACCAATGCCATAGGGCGAGGCGTCGCATGCTAGCACCACCTGCAGCCTCTCGTCGAAGTGTGCCAAGACTGAGTTTGAGACAAGCAAGTCCTTGACTGCCTGGAATGCGGCCTCCTGGTGCTGGCCCCACACCCAAGAGGCCCGCTTGTCCAGGAGTCTGTGTAGGGGCTCCACTACCGCCGCCTTGTGGGGAAGGAAGGAATGGTAAAAGTTCAATAGTCCCAAGAAGGCCTGAAGTTCAGTCTTGTTCTTGGGCGCTGGGGCATCACAAATGGCCCGTACCTTGTCCCCAGTCGGGTGGACCCCTTCTGCGTCCACCATAAATCCCAGAAAGTCCACCTGAGGCACTCCTAGTAGACATTTTTCCCGCTTCACCTTGAGACCCGCCGTCCGGAAACGGTGCAGAACGGTGCGGAGGCCGTCCTCAAACTCCTCTGGTGTGGGCCCAGCAATCAACACATCATCGAAGAAGGGGGTGACGCCAGGAATCCCTTTAAGGAGAGAGTCCATTAGATTCTGGAATATGCCTGGTGCCACGCTGACACCGAATTGCAGCCGCTTTACCCTGAACGCTCCTCTGTGCATCACAATTGTCTGTGCCTCTGCTGTGGCCTCATCTACTGGCAGCTGTTGATATGCTTGGGCCAAGTCCAGCTTGCCAAAAATTTTCGACCCAGCCAGGGTGGCAAGGACATGGCTGACCACTGGCACTGGGTATGCGTGGGCCCTGAGGGCCTTGTTTATGGTACATTTGTAGTCTGCGCAGATGTGGACCGAACCATTAGGCTTGACGGTTGTGACGATTGGGGTTTCCCAGGGGGCATTAGGCACCGGCTCCAGCACTCCTTGCTCCACGAGTCGGTCCAATTCCTCGTCTATACGGGGTTTCAGGGCGAACGGGACCCGGCGGGCCTTGAGCCTGACCGGTCGTACTGCGGGGTAAAGCTGTAGAGCAATGGGGGGGGCCCGTATACTGTCCCAATTTCCCATCGAAAACCCCTGGAAATTCCTTGCATATGGCGTCCACGTCCACTTGTAAGCTGGTGTGGTTCACCCCGGTGACGGCTAGCCCCAGTGGTCCAAACCATGCCAATCCCAGTAAGCTAATGTAGGGGCCCTTGACCACAAGCAAGTCCAGTTGCCGCGTCCGGCCTCGGTATTGCACCCTGAAGGTCCCCACCCCCATTGTGGGGACCTTACGTTTCTGGAAGTCCCGGAGGGTGAATGGGGCCGGCCTGAGTTTGGGACCCCCAGTAGGACACAGTTTCCTTAAGGTCCTTGCCAAGATTATGGATAGAGTTGAACCCGTGTCAAGCTCCATGCGGCATGGGGCCCCCCTCTATCTGTACCTCTACATAAATTTTCTCTACGTTGGGGTGGGGCAACTGGTATACCTGGAAGTCCGTGAGCTCCGTCGAGTTGCCTTGGTGTGTTGGGCCCCGGGACCTGGGGCTCTTGGATTGGTCATCTGATGCCTGGCGTCGGGTGGGCCGAGCCCGACACACCCGGGCGATTTTCTGCACTGCCTGCACTCTGCATTGCGGAAACGGCAGGTCCTCCTCTCGTGACTGTCTCCACAGCTTGCGCAGTTCCCTCCTTCTTGTCGAGGCAGCTGTGGTATGTGGGCTGCTTGAGTGCGCTGCTGTACTCGGTGCACCTCCTCCCTGTTGGATTCTGAGTCGTCGGTGAGGTCTTCGTGATGGACCCTCAGTTGGGACGGTTGGCTCGGCCGTGCCTCTTGCGTTGACCTCTCGGCAGCTTCCATTGCCAGGGCCTCCTCCAGAGCGACCTGGAACGTTAGGTTCTTCTTAGCGTAGAGGCGTCGTTGCAGCTTCTCATCCTTCAGGCCACTGACGAGGCGGTCACGAAGCATGTTCTCCAGCTCTGAGAAGTTGCAGAACCGGGCAGCTTGGTGGAGAGAGGTCACAAACCCAGTTATGGTTTCCCCAGGGACTTGCCGCTTTGCGTAGAAGGCATTTCGACGAGCCACCACTGAGGGCTGTGGCGAAAAGTGCCCCTTCAGCTGTTCCATTATTGTTTTGTATGGAACAGTAGCAACGTCTTCAGGCGCAAGGAGAGCCCGGGCGATTTCAAACGTCTCCTCTCCGCAGACGCTGAAGAATATTGCCCTCTTCTTGGCGTTTTCTTCATCGGTGACCCCTTTGGCTTCTAGGAGGAAGGTGAAATGGGAGGCGTACACTTCCCAGTCTCCAGATGCTGGGTTGAACGGCGAGAAGCTGCTGTCGGTTGCCATTCTGAGTTCCTTGGGTCCCGGAGCTGAAGCCTGGATACACGGTGCGAGGCAGCAGTGCGGCAGGTTGGCGGTGCTGCGGTGCTGTGTGTGGCAGTCAGCTCAGCGGGATCCCACCTTCGTCGCCAGTGAAATATACTCAGAGTCGCAAAGTGATTTCATGCTCTTTATTCAGCTCATAGTGGTGAGGAGGAATGAATGAATGTCCCCTCAAAGTATCTGCTTTATATACATTATTTACACAATGGGCTGCACATGATTGGCTAATTCCGGAATTCTACTGTAAGCCAATCAGGTTGTGGATTCACTTCTATCTGGAGCATGATTGGGTGGTTCTTGCCAACCAATCATACTGCTGCCTTGTTCTAGGACCAATCAGACTGCTGCATTCTGAATCCTATTGTTCTAGGACCAATCAGACTGCTGCCTTTTGGATCCTATTGTTCTAGGACCAATCAGACTGCTGCAGTTTGGATCCTATTCAACTCAGTACATAACAAACCTGTTCCCACCTATCCTGATCAGCAAATTCAGCATTTTGTGAAATGACTACTCGGTCACGTCCCAAAGCAATATGATAATGCCTGCTAGAATAGCCCTGATAGCCAATGAAACGTAGCTTTCTGGTTTTAGGCTCACCTTTGTGTCTCAGAGATTTGGGGATATGAACAAAAGCCCAACTCCCCCACACATGTAAACCTGCGTAATCCGGTTCCTTCCCAAAAAGCATTCTGTAGGGAATATCACCCGTGGCAGTAGTGAAAGTACGGTTCACTAAAAAAATAGCAGTCAAGAGAGCTTCTCCCCAGAGCTTTGCATCATTTTGCAATCCAGCATCAGTTAACAAGCTGTCCTTTACAATTTGTATGACACCCACATGTCTCTCTGCAACTCCATTTTGCCAGGGACTATTTGGACATGTGAGATGATGCGTTATTCCATGGCGTTTAAGCCATGCCTGGTAATGATTACTTAAATATTCGCCTCCTCGGTCGGTTTGGAGTTGAATAAGTGGCCTTTGAAAACGTCTTTCTGCCCATACCTTCCAGGACTTAAAAGCATCAGCACATTCTGATTTGTTTCTCAATAGATATAGCCATGAATACCTTGTTTTATCATCCACAATAATTAGGCCATATCTACATCCTCCCTCATTCTCTGGAAAAGGACCAATTAAGTCAGAATGAACAAGTTGCAAAGCATGTGTAGAAATTCTACCACTTTTACCTGGTATTGGTTGCAACTTTGATTTTGCTTGCTTGCAAATAGCACAATCAAGGTATGTGCTGCACTGGTTAACATTTAAATCTTTACATATTTTTTGCATGTTCTCTAGATATTTGAAACTTGCATGCCCCATTTTTCTGTGCAAAACATGGATGCGGTTTTTATGTGGGCAATTAGAGTTTTGCTGACATAGTTCAGTTATTAACACATCATTTCCCCCAGCTTTAGGTCTCTCTGTGACCCCATCACTTGGCGGAGAATGCTGTAAAGGGTACAAGCCATCCACCATTTTTGTAGAAGCAATTACCTTGCCCTGCTTCTTAATAAAACATTCATCAGCCTCAAAAATAAATTCAAAACCAACATTGGTAAGGCATGAAATTGACAATAAAGAAAATTCTAGTTCTTCAACAAACAATACATCCCTCAATTCTGCATCTAGGCATGGCAAATAACACGTACCTATACCTGAGATTGGACAATGTCACCCATCAGCTAGACAAATGCTGTCCTTGCCTTTTGGCAATTTGCTGAGTGTTGTTGTTCATTATGATTCTGGCAGAGCCAGAGTCCAAAATGTAGCTGTCTGGAGGAATTTTCTTTTCTTTTCTTGCAGCTGCCGAGACGACATGCATCTGCTTTTCTGTCTCATGTAGATCGCTCGCTTTTCCTGGGTTTTTCACACAGCAATCTTTCTTCATGTGCCCGAGCTTGCCACACCGATAGCATTTCTTTGCCAACATGGCACAATCCATGGGGCGTTCTTCGGTCCCATCTCCTCCTGAGAATCTGGGTTTCTGGTTAGCAGGGTGACTCAAACTCCTCTGGTCTGCCTTCTTACTCAGCTTTTCCACGCGCTTTTCAGATTCCTCCTGTAGACGGGTTGTTACATACGCCATCAATAAATCTTCTTGCCTCATGCTTTCAAGAGAGGCCATCACAATATTAAAGCTTGGTGGGAGACTGGATAGCAGGATATAAACTTGATCCAGGTCTGGAAATCTTTTACCTCTCCTTTGCAACTGGAGGAATAACATGAGTAAAGGCTGGAGGTGTGTGGTTAAACATCCACCTTCAGGTAGCACAGTTCTATACAGTCTCCTAGTTAGTCCAATTATTGAACCAGCACTGTCAGACAGGTGTATCTGACGTAGACGATCCCAATATTGTTTGGCAGAGTCCAAATCTGCAATGTGCAGGACCTGTGGTTCCTCTAGAGCCAACAAAATGTGCGCTCTGGTTCTATCATCCTCTTCACGTTCCTGCTCAGAGGGTTTTGTGGATTCAAAGCAGTTTCCACACAGTGCCAAAGTCTTTAACATTTTAGAACCAGTTCAGTCTTGAGAGCCCAAGTCAGGTAGTTCTTACCATTCAGATGTTCCATCTGGGCAGTGTTGCCAAGATTAATAAACTGCTCAGGTTGCCGAGCTGACATGGCTTCTGCTCCTTGCTGCACCGGGTCTGCTTCTTCGGTACGCGGCCTCACCACTGGACCTTCAGTCCCTTCGAGGTCCTCACCAACAGCACCCTGATTCTCCAGCTTTAGCAATTCACCATCCATAAAACACTGGGCCTCATAACCTGACGCGCAGCGTAAATTAATAATGCAGAGTTTTAAAGAAAAAAAGCTTTACTGAATTAAAATAAACTTCTTCATGAACATGTTTCCAAACAGTTTGACTGAGATTACATACTGCCTCTGTTCACAACTGAAGCAGACAGACTCTCACTGACATCTTACAGAGAGCACAAAGTGAAAGTGGCTACTAAGTCACATGTCAGAGTGACTCAACAGTTAACAGTTAGGCCTGAATAACTTTAGTAGGCCCAAATGACTGTGCAGTCCCAGCACTTCCCAGCCTCCTTTGCTGCTTCTGCTCTCATGTGTCTTTGTCACATGACATTCTCGGGGGTGGGGTGTACATTTTTATTTCTATTTATTATTATTACTTTGTCAAAATAAAAATAATAAGATTTATTTACAAATTGGTTGTGAGATTTCATGGCACATTTCAAACATTTGAATCAACAATAAAATACTGAATCAGCAATAAAACATGGCTTTAAAAGTCAGCACCAACACTTTGAATTGTGCTCGGAAGCGTACTGGGAACCAATGAAGATCTTTCAGGACAGTGTTATATGGTCTCGGCGACCACTCTTTAGGTCTTAAAAGACTAATCCATGTTAACCAGGGATCAGAATTAATATTTACTATGAGTTATCCTAGTTCTGAGGGTTGTTTTTTTTTAGTAATAATAATAATAATAATAATAATAATAATAATAATAATAATACAGTTTTGTGAAGTATGCAAGTGCTTTCTCCTGCCCATGGCATCTCCAACAGTGATAATCACAACACCAGGATAGAATCCCCCTTGGAAATTTTAAAGTCAAATCAAAACTTTTTGCTTCTTCTTGAAAACAATGGCACTGCACTGTGTGTCTTAATTTATTTTTTATTATATGTTACATTAGATGTTATCCTTTGAAGATTGTTGATCCCTCTTTCCCAGCTTTAGAATGCACACTGGCCTTGATTCATTTTTGAAATTAGTGAACAGATTTGCACCCCACCTTGCCATCTCCTAGGATTAATGCTGTCTCCCCAATCCATCTGCAAAAGCCCTACAAGCATAGCTTGTTGGCTCCTGCATTATAAATAACTTAATCTAGTCTCACTTCCAAGTATGCATCATATGCTGCAGGAGTTGCTGGAAGGAGCTGTACAATGACCCATCCAACTGCCTAGGGGACTCCACTTCAGATTAGTGTAGGGTTTACTCCTTAGCCCTTTTCTTCTTCTGAAGATATTCTTCAAATCTGTGGAAGTTTAGGATCAGAGTTTTCCTTCTCTTCAAGGGGCTCCCTTCCCAGGCTGACATGCCCCACCTGCCTCTCACTTCCCTCTACAGCATGTGCAGAAACTACTTTCTTGACCGTTGGACCCACGTTTGGTCTTGGCTCCATCTGCCAGAGCCTCTTTGCATGCAGAGGAAGCCCCTAACTCACCAAAGGTTTGAGACCCATCGGCTTTCCTCACCTGGTTTAGCCGGCCAGTCGAAGCCATTCCAGGGGTGTGTCCGCTGTCACATGCTGACAGCTTCTAGGAGCCACAGGTGAGAGCTGAGTGCAGTGTGGGGACCAAAGGTGGACAAACTGCCCCAGAAGGAGCACGATGTGTCCCCCACCAGAGATACTATCCCTAACATTCCATACATCCCATTGAAGTTGTAAGCCCACAGTTTACAAAACAGTTGTATGTCTCTCTCCCCCCCCCCTCCACTGGAAAGTTGGTGTGCTTTTTTTAAAGCAAGTGTAACCTTGGAAGGAGGAATGACTGTGTGGTAGGGTTGCTTAACCTTTTTCTTTCTGGCCCAAGGAACCTTTTTCACTTACCTGGGAGTGATGCACAACCCTACATCTCATCTGCCCCAAAGTGGGTAGAAGTAGCTTGGACGGGGATTTTGAGTTGCCAAGTGGACAGGGGGCAAAGGGTTAGGCAGCCTCCCTCTCTGCCCACATCAGCAGATTCCCAAGGTTGATTTTGTTTATGTGTGGGTATGGGTGTATAGGTTGTGTATTGTTCTGTTTTAGGTAGTAATTCAAATGCATTAAAATAAGAACAGCACCCACATACACATTCTAAGTTCCCAGTAGATTAGACCTTAGTTAATGTGAAATTCAATCTGATTTTGCTGTCAGCAGGGCTATGCAGAAGAAAATTAAGAACATGCACACATAAGACTCAGGGCCTGCCCACACTTGCCTTTTGCCCGATGCTTTCCAGGTGCAGCTGTGCGCGTTAAGGCTCCTTGTCCAAGTCTGCTTTGTTGCTCTGGAGCTTTCCTTACAAAAGCCTGCTCTTAAAAGCTCAACCGGCACAAACACCAGCCTGTGGAAATCCTGAATAGCTGTTTGTTGCACTTCAGCTTTAGAGAGCAGATTTTCGCAGGGAAAACACCGAGGCGAAAAAGAAAAAAGAGTGATTGGACAAGGCGCTTTGAAGTGTGGACCTTTGCCTGGAAAGCATGCGGTAAAAAGTAAGCATGGAGTCATACTCCCTCATATTGTTTAGGCAGGAACAATAGTGCAATTGCTCTGGACTGGTAAAATGCTGGTACTTCTTTCCAAAGCGTGTGCTTAATATACTTTTTCATTAATAAAAGCATGTAGTTGTGTGTGGACAGGTCTAGTGAAAAGTTAAAGTGCTTACATTATAAATATATATAGACAGGTTCCATCCAAGTTCATGCAGTTCAGTGCCCATCACCAAGTTACCAGTGGTGCAGAACAACTGGCGCCAGCCCCAGCTGTCACCCCCAGGGCTGGTCCCAGGATCAAGGGATGCTCTGGGGGAGGAGTGCCTTCAGCAGCTCCATGGTCTGCTTTGCAGGGCTGCCCAGAAGGTTTATGAGCCCTGCTGCCACCCTCTGCAGGGACCCTTGCATGCGTATACAGAGCTGGGGGCTTTGCAAGCACAGGCCAAACTCACCTGCATCTCTGCCTTGCCCTGGGAAGAAGCAGAATGATAGATGGGCTTCATCAGTCTGAAAGGCCTGCCTAGAAGGAGTTTAGTGAGCAAAATTGAAAGGGATTAATAATTAGTAATAATTCTTTGAACTGGCTCACTAACTGGATTTCCTCTGCCTCTCCTACCCAGCTGAAGCCCCTATCTTGTGTTTGTGTGCAGGTGGGAAAGGATAATGGTGACCTTGGCACTCTTCCAGGAAAGCAATAAATAAAGAAATCTGTTTTCATTGATGAACTATTGGGCATTGAGCAGGTGTGTTCTGCAGCTTTGAGGGACAAGGTCAAATTCTTTGCAGAGTCACTGACTTACAAAAGCACCTGTTCTGAGCCTTGCCCGCCTACTTTCTGCCAGATGTCACAGTGCTGGAGCGAAGAGGCTCCTAAGGGCAAAGGAGAGCCTGACCACCTGTAGAAAATGTTTACATCCATTGGCTGTGTGTGCCCTGGCTGTGGAAGAATGAACATCATGTACAAGGTAGACCTAAGGCACAAAAACAGGAGTGCTATAAAAGTATTTCCAAGGATGTGACCAAGTCTGACTTGCCCAAAGAGTTGAGGAGCTCGTGGCCACAATATGACACAATGCAATATGGCTTGGGCAGTTTTACTATGGAAACTGAGCACGCTGAACCCTTACATAAGTTGTGTATATACTGTCCCTGACTGGCAATTAAGTACTTCTAAAATACAGGCCAGCAGATCTTCCTTCCTAGAATGGAGTATCTCTGTAGCTATTATGAGAGGTAGAATTTACACAAACCATTGGCTTTAACGAGTGAGGCAGGTGTTACACTTTCTCTGCAGATTATCCAATAGATGTTTTATTTCTTCTTCATTTATAGGAACTGGACTCAAGCCAAACTGTGAATATGAGCTTCATTGTCCGCTAAATAGTCTCCAGCTGAGAGTTTTCTTTTGCTAGTCTTTGACTCTTACTGCCTATTCACCAACCTTCCTGCATTTTATACACAATAAGTGAATTTGGGTTAGTCAGAATAATACTAAGAGAAATTCTGTCTTTCTTCTTGGCAGAAAAAAACCACGCCTTTTGTTGTTGGCATGTGTTGCTAAGAATTAAACCCAAAGAAGTTTCCATTGCTTCATGTTTTGTAAACAAGTTTTATTCATCTGCTACAATTTATCTTGAAAGAAAATCAGGTTTTAATATACAAAGGTTTTTACAGCTAATGGAACACTTTTTCACTATTCCAGGCTTGCATATTCTTAGAGCAAAACATCTGCTTTAAGACTCTTCCCACAATATTTGCAAAGTACATTGGAAAATCTTATGGAAAACCAAGGATAGGTGAGTGGTTAGCTGATTGTAGGTATCCAGCCCAACAGCCGAACTTGTCCTGTGACTTGATCTCCCTCTTCCTCCTCTTTTTCTTCTTCTAAAAGCAGCTGGGGTGGGTGGGTTGGTGGGGGAGGTTAGGATTCAAATTGAGCTGCACTGGCGGGGATGGTGGTGGATCTAACCACAGGACCCATGCCTTGGCCCAAACAATCTGATCCCTTTCTCACCCTGGAGCTGCTATTGTGCTTAACACCCTCCATTTCTTTCTGACTTCCTGTGCAGGGAATGTGGGGGGTGGAGAGACTTCTTTCTTTAAGCCTCTTGAGCAGCTCCTTTGCCCAGCAAGGCTGGGGCTGGAGCGCAGCATGGCACCTGCCCCAAGCTTGAGTGAACAGCAACAAGCTTATCAAATAGGCAGAATTTGAGGCTCCATTGCAATCAGGTAAGGGATACCTGGAGGAGCCAGTACTCCCATTAGAAAGATCGCTGTGGTGGGGACAAGAAGAGACGGCATCTAATGCACTGGAATTGAGAGTGAGCCATGAAGAAATGACGAAGTGGTTTCAAAAAGAAAACAAGATGAGGGACAAGCTTGCAGAGATTCATAACGGGTGTCAGCCTAGAATATATCTTGGCGGGGGTGGGGGGAGGAGGCAGGTGGAATTGAGAAGACAGGGGACTCCCCTGAGAAGGAGGCTAGTTCACCAACACAGGAGCCAGATATATGGAGAAATGTGACTCAAAGAATTAGGAGGCCCAGGGTGATTGTTTAGAAATACACAATCGCTTTGAGGTCCTCTCCCCTAGCATGGAAGACGAAGAGCAGACTCCATTTGAGGATCTCTCCCTTATTACAGTCAATCAGGTATATGAAGACGAGCAGCAAAGTCAGTCCTCAGGGAATGTGCAGGCGACCGCGGAACAGACAGCTCACGGAAGAACCCCGACCAGACCTTAGAGGAGGCGTGTAGTGGTGATAGGGGATTCCCTACTGAGGGGAACAGAAGCAGTGATCTGTGGGCCTGACAAGATGTCTTGGGAAGTGTGCTGTCTCCCCGGGGCTAAGATCCAAGATGTAACTGAACGACTGCAAGGAATCATAAAACCCACTGACAAATACCCCTTCCTCTTGGTTCATGTGGGAACCAATGACACTGCAAGCAATAGCCTCCAGAAGATCAAAAGAGACTACGAGGCTCTGGGCAGGAAATTGAAGCAATTAAATGCACAAATTGTCATCTCATCTGTCCTCCCAGTTGAACGACGTGGCCCAGGGAGAGAGGGAAAAATAGTGGAAGTGAACAGCTGGCTTCGCAAATGGTGTAAACAGGAACGGTTTGGATTCTTAGATCACGGACTGCAGTTTCTTGAAGATGGACTTCTGGCAAGCGATGGGCTGCACCTCACAACGGTTGGGAGGAATGTTTTTGCCAAAAATCTCAGAAACCTCATCAGGAGGGCTTTAAACTGACTAATGTGGGGAAGGGAGACAGTGCTCCTGAAGGTAGGAGTCTATCAATTGATGAAGATGATCATCCAAATGTCATAGACCAAATGGAGCAAACAGCACGCAGACCTAGTGGTGGGAGGAAAAAATCCTTAAATAAGAGACACGGGGGAATGATTAATGGACTTCAATGTCTGTACACTAATGCACAAAGCATGGGAAATAAACAAGATGAGCTTGAGCTCTTGGTACAGCAAACTAAATATGACATAATAGGCATCACTGAAACCTGGTGGGTTAAGTCCCACGATTGGAATGTAATAATGGAGGGATACAATCTATTTCAGAGAAACATATCAGACAAGAAAGGAGGAGGAGTGGCGTTATATGTCAGGGATGGGTATACCTGTGAAGAGATCCAAGATTTAGAACCTCAAAGCCAAAGTGAGAGCATTTGGGTCAAAATTAAGGGAGAGAAGAATAACAGTGACCTCATTGTGGGAGTTTACTATAGATCCCCAAGCCAAACGGAGGACATAGATGATGCCTTCCTGGAACAGATGGCCAAGCATGCAAAAGGAAGGGAGATAGTAGTAATGGGGGACTTCAATTACCCGGATATTTGTTGGATGTCAAACTCAGCCAAGAGCATAAGGTCAAACAGATTCCTCACTGGCCTTGCAGACAACTTCATTGTCCAGAAAGTGGGAGAAGCAACAAGAGGAACAGCCATTTTAGATCTGGTCCTAACCAATGTTGAGGACCTGGTTAGTGGGGTAGAAGTGGAAGGATCATTAGGCGCGAGTGATCATGCTCTTCTGAAGTTTACTATACAGCGGAAAGGAGCAGCCAAGCATACTAGGACTCAATTTCTTGACTTTAAGAAAGCCGACTTCATAAAACTTAAGGAAGCGCTGGGTGAGATCCCATGGACAGTAATACTAAAAGGAAAGGGAGTTCATGATGGCTGGGAGTTTGTTAAGAGGGAGATAGTAAAAGCACAACTTCAGGCAATACCAATGAGACGGAAACATGGAAGGTGCCTAAAGAAGCCAGGGTGGCTATCTAAAGAACTTTTAACTGAGTTAAGATTAAAAAAGGATGTGTACAAAAAATGGAAAAGGGGGGAAACCACCAAAGAGGAATTCAAACAAATAGCCAGCACGTGTAGACACAAAGTCAGAAAAGCTAAAGCACAGAATGAACTGCGGCTTGCTAGAGAGGTTAAAAGCAACAAAAAAGGCTTTTATGGGTATGCTGGTAGCAAAAGGAAGAACAAAGAAACAGTGGGGTCACTCAGAGGAGAAGATGGTGAAATGCAAACAGGGGACACAGAAAGGGCTGAACTCCTCAATGCCTTCTTTGCCTCAGTCTTCTCCGATAAAGAAAACAATGTCCGACCTGAAGAATTTGGAGCAAATGATTCAGCAGACGAAACACAGCCCAGAATAACTAAGGAGTTAGTACAAGAATACTTGGCTAGTCTAGATGTAATCAAGTCTCCAGGGCCAGATGAACTGCACCCAAGAGTATTAAAAGAACTGGCAGATGTGATCTCAGAACCACTGGCAGCCATCTTTGAGAATTCCTGGAGAACAGGCGAAGTCCCGGCAGACTGGAGGAGGGCAAATGTTGTCCCTATTTTCAAAAAGGGGAAAAGAGAGGACCCAAATAATTACTGAAAAATAAGTAATGTCAGACTAACCTGATCTCGTTTTTTGACAGAATTACAAGCCTGGTAGATGAAGGGAATGCAGTGGATGTAGCCTACCTTGATTTCAGCAAGGCATTTGACAAGGTGCCCCATGATATTCTTGTAAAGAAGCTGGTAAAATGCGGTCTTGACTATGCTACCGCTCAGTGGATTTGTAACTGGCTGACTGACCGAACCCAAAGAGTGCTCATCAATGGTTCCTCTTCATCCTGGAGAAGAGTGACTAGTGGGGTGCCACAGGGTTCTGTCTTGGGCCCGGTCTTATTCAACATCTTTATCAACGACTTGGATGATGGACTCAAGGGCATCCTGATCAAATTTGCAGATGACACCAAACTGGGAGGGGTGGCTAAGACCCCAGAGGACAGGATCACACTTCAAAACGACCTTGACAGATTAGAGAACTGGGCCAAAACAAACAAGATGAATTTTAACAGGGAGAAATGGAAAGTATTGCACTTGGGCAAAAAAAATGAGAGGCACAAATACAAGATGGGTGACACCTGGCTTGAGAGCAGTACATGTGAAAAGGATCTAGGAGTCTTGGTTGACCACAAACTTGACATGAGCCAACAGTGTGATGCGGCAGCTAAAAAAGCCAATGCAATTCTGGGCTGCATCAATAGGAGTATAGCATCTAGATCAAGGGAAGTAATAGTGCCACTGTATTCTGCTCTGGTCAGACCTCACCTGGAGTACTGTGTCCAGTTCTGGGCACCACAGTTCAAGAAGGACACTGGCAAACTGGAACATGTCCAGAGGAGGGCAACCAAAATGGTCAAAGGCCTGGAAACGATGCCTTATGAGGAACGGCTAAGGGAGCTGGGCATGTTTAGCCTGGAGAAGAGGAGGTTAAGGGGTGATATGATAGCTATGTTCAAATATATAAAAGGATGTCACATAGAGGAGGGAGAAAGGTTGTTTTCTGCTGCTCCAGAGAAGTGGACACGGAGCAATGGATCCAAACTACAAGAAAGAAGATTCCACCTAAACATTAGGAAGAACTTCCTGACAGTAAGAGCTGTTCGATAGTGGAATTTGCTGCCAAGGAGTGTGGTGGAGTCTCCTTCTTTGGAGGTCTTTAAGCAGAGGCTTGACAACCATATGTCAGGAGTGCTCTGATGGTGTTTCCTGCTTGGCAGAAAGCTTTTGACAATATTTCTTGGAGTTTTATGAAGAAAAATCTACAGGGGATGGGGGTTGGTCAAGGCTTTGGAAATGGTATAGGTGCAATTTATTCAGAACAAAAGGCTAAATTAATTGTCAATAATGTAGTGACGGAAGAATTCAAGATAGAGAAAGGAACACGACAAGGCTGCCCAATTTCCCCATTGCTTTTTATATCGGTCCTGGAGGTTCTCTTAAATATGATTAGAAGGGACCAATTGGTTAAAGGTATACAAGTCGGAGCTAAACAGTACAAATTGAAAGCATTTGCCGATGATTTAGTATTGACATTACAGGAGCCAGAATCTAGTACTAAAAGAGTATTGGAACTAATTCAATAATTTGGACAGGTGGCAGGATTTAGGTTGAACAAGATGAAAACTAAGGTTCTAGAGAAAAATCTAACAGCGATTGAGAGAGAGAGGTTTCAGAAGGAGACAGGATTAGCACTGGTTAAGAAAGTGAAATACCTAGGGGTTAATATGACTGCCAAGAATGTGAATTTATTTAAAGATAATTATGAAAAATGTTGGATGGAGGTGAAAAAGGATTTAGAAATATGGTCAAATCTGAAGTTATCATTGCTAGGCCGAATTGCTGTGATAAAAATGAATGTATTGCCAAGAATGCTGTTTTTGTTTCAAACATTGTAAATTTTGGATAAAATGGACTGTTTCAAGAAGTGGCAGAGAGATATTTCTAGATTTGTCTGGCAGGGCAAGAAGCCCCGAATAAAATTCAAAATATTAACTGATGCTAAAGAAAGAGGTGGATTTGCCCTGTCAGACCTTAAACTTTATTATGAATCAGCCGCTTTTTGCTGGCTGAGAGAATGGCTGCTTCTTGAAAACACAGACATTTTGGACTTAGAAGGTTTCAATAATGTATTTGGGTGGCATGCATATTTGTGGTACGATAAGGTCAAAGCACATAAAGCGTTTAAAAACCATATTGTCAGGAAAGCACTGTTTAATGTCTGGACAAGATATAAGGACTTACTCGAAAATAAAACCCCAAGGTGGTTGTCACCGATGGAAGCGAAGGCTCAGAAAAAGCTCAATATGGAGGCCAAATGGCCGAAATATTGGGAAATTCTGGAACAAGAGGGAGATAGATTAAAACTGCAGAGTTTTGAAAAACTAAAAAATAAAGTGCGAGACTGGCTTCATTATTATCAAATAATGGAGGTGTAATGGTTATAGGGGTTGCTCGTGCGTAAGTTGCCGCCACTCCTGGCTAGGTTGCCTGGTTAAACCTTTTCTGTCTGGACAGGCCTTCACTTCGTGGCTGTTTCAGTCACTAGCAGAATCCGTCAGTGGGCGTTTCTTGAACCTCTTCCAGCTCAGAAGTTCTTTGATGCCAAGTCTCCGCCTACTCTCCCTGCGCGGAAGTCTTCTGCGCAGGGTGGGTGTGGGTAGCGGAGGACTCGTGCTCTCCCCGCTGGTCTCCGGCGGGAGTCCTTGAGCCCCCTCACCGATTCCCCCATCTGCCCCCCTTTATCCCTGGCATTAACACTGATTTCCTTCCCCAGCCGATGAGCTCCCTCTCTCCCTGCTGGGCCCTTCTCCAGCATTGCTTGGGAGCCTTGCCTCCGCCTCTGGCTCCGATGGCAGTTCCCTGACAGGAGGCTTACAATTTGGACAAGAAAATTGGCTTCCAGGTGGAAAAATCAAAATTGGAAACAGAATTGTTAGATTCCAAAACTAAGAACTTGTCAAGAATGTATAACTTGCTGTTGAAATGGAATACTCAGGATGAAACGGTGAAATCAGCTATGATTAAATGGGCACAAGATGTTGGACATAATATTATGATGGCTGACTGGGAACGGTTATGGACCACAGGTATGAAGTTCACGGCATGCAATGCCTTAAGAGAGAATATAATGAAAATGATTTACAGGTAGTACATGACACCAGTCAAGCTTGCAAAAATATATCACTTGCCTGATAATAAATGCTGGAAATGTAAAGAGACTGAAGGTACATTCTTTCACCTTTGGTGGAAATGCCCAAGGATTAAGACTTTCTGGGAGATGATCTATAATGAAATGAAAAAGGTATTTAAATATACCTTTCTGAAGAAACCAGAGGCCTTTCTCCTGGGCATGGTCGGCCAATCGGTGTCAAAGAAGGACAGAACTTTTTTTATGTATGCTACAACAGCAGCAAGAATACTTATTGCAAAGTACTGGAAGACACAAGATCTACCCACCCAGGATGAATGGCAGATGAAAGTGATGGACTACATGGAACTGGCGGAAATGACTGGCAGAATCCGAGACCAGGGAGAAGAGTCGGTGGAAGATGATTGGAAGAAATTTAAAGTTTATTTACAGAAACATTGTAAAATTAAGGAATGTTAGAAGGATGTTGGAATGAAGTTATGTGGTTTTAGCAGAAATGTTATAAAAGATTAAGAAAAAATAGATTGTTAATTGGTGAGAATGTAGAGTTACACTATATTAAGATAAATTATTAGGATAAAAACAAAGAGGGAAAGGATTGCTGAAATAGCAAATTGAACTAGAATACAAAAAAGGGAGGTGTGAGGAGGTCAAGGAAACAAGCAAATGAAAGATAAGTTATGGAAGGATTGATTTGTTTTTTTGTTTTTTTCTTTTAATTGTTTTTCTTTTTGTGTTTTTGCATTTCTTCTTTTTTCTTTTTTTCAATTCTGTAATCTTTCAAAACCTTAATAAACATTACTTTTTTTTAAAAAAAACACCATTTGCCCTCCTCCAGTCTGCCGGGACTTCGCCTGTTCTCCAGGAATTCTCAAAGATGACTGCCAGTGCAGTCTGAAGGAGCACCTCCACCCCCATCGTTCTGCTGGACACTGAGGTCCAGTGCTGAGGGCCTTCTGGCTGTTCCCTCATAGCGAGAATCAAAGTTACAGAGAACCAGGCAGAGGGCCTTCTCGGTGGCGGCACCCTCCCTGTGGAATGCCCTCCCATCAGATGTCAAAGAGAAAAACAACTACCAGACTTTTAGAAGACATCTGAAGGCCCCCCTTTTTAGGGAAGCTTTTAATGTTTGACGCACTATTGCATTTTAATATTCTGTTGGGAGCTGCCCAGAGTGGCTGGGGAAACCCAGCCACCTGGGCGGGGTATAAATAAATTATTATTATTATTTATTAAAAGAAAAATTGCTGGGTTTTGCATTTCTGTTCTTGGAGCAATTTAAATCTGGGTGCCAATGGCTGCTTTGGCATTGGCAGCACTCATTGACTGTTTTGTCCAGTTTGAAGGGAAATACTGTCTGGGGCAAAAGGCAGACCCCCCCCCATCCTTCTGAGCACAGAAATGGCTCAGGGAGGCTTCAAAGCAGGATATGCACCCAATACTTTTGCTTGAAGTTTGTGCTTCCTTAGTCCTCAGGCAATAAAGGTGGCAGTGCTTGGGGGGCAACCCCTGGGCAACCTCCTGCTGATGCTGGATGGCTTTGGCAGTACTGGTCTTAACTCCATTGAAGTGCTCCCTTTGGGGATTCTCATTGGCTTCCTCTGCCTGGCAAAAGCCACACTCAATCTGGAACAAGGCATCAATGCCCTCTCTTAGCAGGCCAAGTGATTCCTGGCTCTCCCACTTGGCTGCTTCCTCCTTTCACTTCTCCCTCTCTTGGTTAAATGTTCAGGAAATATTTGGATTCATTGCACAATACCCTGTGGGTTCAGCCTGCATGGCCAATAAAATCCAGACTCCAATTGTCAGTCAAACAGGATGTTTATATAGGTGTTGCAAGGCTGGTGTAAAGGTAAAGGACCCCTGGATGGTTAAGTCCAGTCAAATTTGACTATGGGATGCGGTGTTCATCTCTGCTTTCAGGCTGAGGGAGCTGGTGTTTGTCTGCAGGCAGCTTTTCTGAGTCATGTGGCCAGCATGACTAAACCGATGTGTCACAACCTCAACCAGGAAGTAGTGGCACACCAACTATGAAAACAGCACAAGCATTTATATGCTTAGAAGCCAAGGGAAGCAAACGGGTAATCCTGACAAGAGCAAGCCAGCAGTAAATCACACCATTAAAGCCGGAGTTAACTCTTTATTAGCAAGAACTCAGAGTGTCAGGCCTAATGAGCCCAGCAGCTCATTCCCAGTAGGTCTTGCTCCATGGATCAGTTGCTGAGACCGAAAGTCCCTGCCTCCCCACAGCCATCTATGTTCCCTCCTCTCCAGGGCTTTCCCCAAGCAATCAGAGATGATGCCTGAGTGCAGCCAACCTCTCCCCCACCCTTTTCATGCCTCTTCTGGTTCTGGGAAACCAGAAAGTAATGAACTATGCAGAAATGGCAAAGCTCACAGTGAAATTAAGAGAGCAAAATGATGAACTTTTTGTAGAAAATGAAGGCCTTTTGTGCACTATTTTAAAAAATACTATAGTCAAATGAAATCACGGGCAGGACTCAAGATAAAAGTAGTGGAAGAAAAATGATAAAATAGTTGTAATAGAGAACCTTTGTGTTCTCTATATCTATAAAGATATAACGCAGTAGAAAAGTTGAGCCAAAACACTGTGGAAGTGGTGGTGAGGAAAGTCAGTTTATGAAACAATGTAACTATTTGACATGAGGATTATTGTGAAAATGTTTGGGAAATTTAATTAAAAATTATATTACAAAAGAAAAGAGGACGGTGAGAGGAGATATGATAGCTATCTTCAAATATCTCAAGGGCTGTCACATGGAAGGTCAGGCAAACTTGTTTTCTGCTGCTCCAGTAGGCAGGACTTGAACTCATGGCTTCAAGTTACAAGAAAGTAGATTCCAACTAAACTTCAGGAAGAACTTTCAGACAGTAAGGCATTCAGCAGTGGATAAGACTCCTTCGGGAGGTGGTGGACTCTCCTTCCATGGAGGTTTTTAAGCAGAGGTTCGGTGACCATCTGTCCTGGATGCTTTAGCTGAGATTCCTGCATTGCAGGGGGTTGGACTAGATGACCCTTGGGTCCCTTCCAACTCTATGATTATATGATTCCATGAAATGACAGATCTATTGGGCTCTCAAGTGCAGCACAAGCCTTGTCACCCATACTCAGGAAACTAAGGAGGAGGAACACAGCACTCTACAGAAGCAGATACACAATGTGGTCATGCAGAACCCCTGGCAGGCATGGCCTCTGCAGGCACAGCTGGAGGGTCAGCTTGCTGCTTGCTGGCTAGCATGACCCTGAGTTCTGTCACTGGAACCACCTTTGTCCTTGCTGGTAGGTCAACATGGATAAACTGGCTGTCATCCATCCCCACTGTGTGAGTTTGACTGAGGAGACCACTAGCTAATTGCTTCTGATGCCACTGCTTAAACACCCACATACAAGTGGTGTCTCATGTTTGGATTTTCTACAGCTAGCTGGTAAAGGAAACCCTCCCTGTTGGGCCACAAGCTTGGCTCCCACTGTGCCATCCAGGACAGGTCCAAAGTGATCCACTGGGTCCAGTAAACAACCCTATCACACCATGGCACCACCTTGGGAAAGGGCAAGTCCAGCCCCTGTCCTGTGCTACTACTGTGCTACAAGAGGCCTCCACAGAGCACCTCAAGAACACAAGGCCCCTGCAGACCAGGGGTGCAGTGGAATCCTACCCTCCCTGGCCAGCCAGGACACCTCCCTCAGGGAGTGTCTGGGCAAGAAAGCAAAGACCGGAGGAGGGACACCCAGGGACATTCTAGGCAGCAGCTGGTGCTTGTAGTTCAGCCTCTGGACAGCTCCTGGGGCACCTTGCCAAGACAGGGAACTGTCCAGGACCTCGAAGCCTGCTTGGTGGCCTAGGCTGAGCTTGAGAAGCTGGCAGAGGCAGGAGGGAGCTCAGGAGAGGAAACCATAGCCCAGCTGGTGCTCACAGTGCCAATTTCCCTTCCACAAAGTGCTGCAAGGCAAGGCAGCATGTCACTTCATGTGCCTGGCACCGTTCATTACAGTCGTACCTTTGAAGTCGACCGGAATCTGTTCCGGAAGTCTGTTTGACTTCCAAAACATTTGGAAACCAAAGCGCTGCTTCTGATGGGCTGCAGGAAGCTCCTGCATCCAACCAGAAGCCATGGAAGCCCCGTATCAGGTTGTATGCCCCCCTTAGGTCCAGTTTAGTGAAAATTTTTCCCTTCCTCACCCGGGTCAAAATGTCATCAATCCTGGGCATGGGGAAAGCCACTGGTTCCGACACTGCATTTATGCTCCGGAAGTCCACTACAAGTCTAGGTTTATCCGTGGTTTTTTTGTCCACAAAAAACACTGGGCTGCCCCCCACCGCTCTGGACTCTCTGATGAAACCTCTCTTCAGGTTTTTGTCAATAAACTCCCTCAACTCCTGCATTTCCCTGTCTGACATGGCATACAGCTTGCCCACAGGGAGCTGGGCTCCAGGGACTAGATTGATCTGGCAGTCAAAGGGTCTATGCGGTGGTAGTTTGTCTGCTTCCCTTTCGCTGAAGACATTGCTCAGGTCAGCGTATTGTTTGGGCACCTTTCCTTTGTCCGTTACTTCTGTTCCTGCTAGAAAGGCCTTTGCCCCTTCTGGAGCCTTGCCCTCTTTGCAATGTTCTAGGCAATGTGCTGACCCAAAGGAGACCACTCTCTGATGCCAGCCCACTAGCGGATCATGCAACGCTAGCCAGCTCATCCCCCAAATAATGGGAGCCCCTCCCAAGGTGGCCACATTGAACGCTATTCTTTCGGTGTGCCTGGCTACCCTCATTACCATTGGGACGGTCTGTAAGCTGACTTCTCCTCCCAACAGCTCTCTCCCATCGATCGTGGTCACCTGCAAGGGGTTGCTTAAAGGGATAGTCTGTATCTGGTGTTCTGCTGCAAACTCCTTGCTCATAAAATTACAGGAGCTGCCTGAGTCCAATAGCGCCCTTATCTTTAAGGGATGTCCGTTTGGCAGCTCTAGCAAAACCTCTATCACTAGGGCTGGTCTCGGAGGTTCCGGCGTGGGCACTTTTACTGCTCCTTGGCCTGACTGCTGTGCCCTGATGGTGGCAGTCAGGCGCTGGCTTTTACTTGGTCCTGCCCTTCCTCCTCCTTCCCCCCAACAGCTCCTGCCATCCCTTGCCATTCCTTTCTTTGTGGACAGACTCTGGCAAAATGACCTGGCTGCTGGCAGAGATAACATTTCTTGGGGCTCTTCCCCTCCTTCTTCCGCCCTTCACTGGGATTTGAAACTGCCCGCGCGCGTGCTGTTCCAACTTCCATCGGCTCTGCGGGCGGGAAAGTTGGCTCCGGAATCTCTGGAATGCGGAAATCCCTCCAACGCTCCCCTTTCCCTTCCCGCTTCTCCAAGGCTCTAGCCTCCTGGCGTGCTCCAATGGTCAGCGCTGATTTGGTCAGCTGGTCCACAGACTCCGCCCTGGGCGCCCGGGAAAGTTCGTCTTTCACAGCCGAAGAAAGTCCCTCTTCGAAAAGCATTTGAATGGGTTCCGCTGACAGATCCCACCCCAATTTGTGTATCAACATAGTAAACTCAGTCCAGTACTCACGGACAGATCGGCTCCCCTGTTTACAAGCCATCAACTGTCTGCGCACCACTCCCTGTTCAATGTCGCTGGAAAACATCAGGTCCATGGCGCGAAAAAACTTCCGTGCGTCTTTCAAGACTTCATTATGCCCTGCCATCAGGGGTCTAACCCAGTCTCTCGCCCCCCCTTCGAGATGGCTAACCACAAACGCCACTCGCGATTCCTCGTCGGGAAAGTCATCAAACTGCAGATTAAGAGCATACTGCATCTCTGTCCTAAAGGCTTGATAGTTCCTGGGATCCCCCCCAAACTTCTGCACCAATCCTGGCATCTTTCTTGCTTGTGGGGGGGCCTTTGCCTTTTCTGCATCCTGAGCCCTCCTCTCATCGAGCCTCGCCGTTTGCAGCGCTAGCTGGACCTCCAACACCCGGTACCTTTCTTCCAGGCTTGGACCGGCTCCAGCTCCTCCTGCTTCTCCGGTTCCGGCTGGGTTGCTCATGATGCCTTCTCTGCACAAGCTGCTTTCAGGGACTGTCGGATTGCTGTGAAGGGATGTTGAGCTGCTTGTGCGTAAAGTTCCTAGTCCCTCAGTGTTTGGCTAAGTCCACAAACCACTGTCTGTAACGGAGCGCCATAAGCATGGCTCCGTCAGTCGCTGGCAGAATCCGACAGTGGGCGTTTACGGAATTTCTTCCAGCATAACAGCTCCTTAACGGAAACACGTCTTCTGGACTCTCTACGTGACAATTTCCGGCGAGGAGTGGGTGTCCCTATAGGAGGTCCTGAAACCTCCTCGCTGTTCTCGCTGGAATTGTCTCTGAGCCATTCTTCTGACTCGCTTTCCCTTGGAGCTCTTTCTCGCCCCCTGCTGGTTCCCTCCTCCGCTGATAAGTCTCTCTCAACCTCTGGGAGCCCTTGCACCACCGGTTCTTCCGATGACAGTTCCCTGACAGTATGCAACAGCAGCTGCCTGGATATTGATAGCTCAACATTGGAAAGAACAAGTCCCAACTAAAGAAGATTGGCAACTTAAATTTATGGAATATGCTGAAATGGCTAAATTAACTGGTAGACTAAGAAATCAAGAAGACAACAAATATAAAAAAAAAATGGAAAATGTTTATTGCATATTTACAAAAGCATTATAATGAAGTTAATACAATAGCAGGTTTTTAAAAACACTTGTAATATTAAGGAGAATGTTTAAAATTGGAAATAATTAAGGATTAAGAAATTAGAGACATGTATAATATAAGATATTATAAAAGAACCAGGGGAGGAAATGGAGGGAAGTCAAGGGAACCTGAGTAATCCCAAAATAGGGATTGAATACGGTGTGAAAATGTTTTATTTTCTATTTTCTATAATAATATAATAATAATTTATTATTTATACCCTGCCCATCTGGCTGGGTTTCCCCAGATACTCTGGGCAGCTTCCAACAAAATATTAAAGTACAATAGTCTGTCAAACATTAAAAGCTTCCCTAAACAGGGCTGCCTTTAGATGTATTTGTTTGTTATGGTTTATATGATGATAATGTTTAAATGTGAAAATTAATAAAAAATAAATAAAAATATGACAATCAGGGGCTTAGAAAGCCGGTTACCCAAAATAATTTCCCTACATAACTGCACAAAAGATTTGACAAGGAAATGCAGACACACAGGCCTTTGGAAACTGCAGTATAGAATGACAGATAAATATAAAACATTTTATTTTTTCAACTATCTAAAATGGAAATAATAATAAAACTGTCTGGAGGCTTTTCTGAAGAAAAAGACAGTCTCACTTAGGTATGATTTACACACACAGTTATGGCATCTCAATCCCATTTTACAAATGTTAGCATTACGTGGGCAGGGAGCTCATTTCACAAAGCCAAACAGCAAGCTATTTTTATACAAAGTGTCTTCAGACACTCAGTCTTGTTATGTTTTAAGATACAAATTCAACCCACTCCTTTTACAAGTCATTTGTTATTTTCTGAATCGTGTGTCCTTGGGAGATAGAATGCTAATCCACCCCCCTCTCCTTCCTATCTCATGGGTGGCAGAGGGACTGTAGTAAAGTTAACATAAATTGTGGGCAGACACCGGTCTCTAGGAAGGATAATCGTGTACACCAGTGATCTCTAAGGCAGCCTTTGAAGATAAAACAGAATGGGGAAATGCCAATTTTATCGTTTTTATTATCAATGCTGTGCTTGATCTCTGAGAGAGCCAAATCAGGTATTTTGCCCCAACTTCAACCTCAGCAAATTAGTGTCATTTCTGTTGCAGATGGTTTGGGAGTGAGGAAGTAGTTTTAACAGCAGACTTTGGGGACAATTATCAAGATATGAAAAGATGTCTGCTCAGGATTAATGCCGCTGAGTGGTTTGATGCCATACCTTATCAGGGATCTTATGGGGAACTGAGTTTTAAACAAAATCGTGCAGAAAGATCTCATCAAAGGCTCTATGGACCCTATAACAAGCCACAGTTTGGCAGCCAAACTCCCCAACCACTAGCATATCTCCCCCTGCCCTGTTCTGCAAGGCCACTCTTTCATTCTCAGTTTCTTCACATAACCCCAAATGCCAGAACCGGAGACCGCGACCCACAAGGTGTCTTCTTCACACTGCTACAGAGGCACTCTCTGCCTGTGGTCAGCCAAATATCCGCAGTCTGTACTACATCCTGGACATAATGTTCTGCATGTTGCTTTAGCATAGCAGCCAACTCCTAGGGGCCGCGGGGGCTTCGGTTACCCCAATAAAATATTTGAGCCCCCCTTCAAGTTGATGGGCATTGCTATTCAAATGGTGTGCATGCCCCGCTTCATGTGATCGATTATGCAGGGAGGAGCTTACCTGGGGCCACCCAATCTTTTATTCCAGTTGGTCCCCTGTGCTTTAGTGCAGGTGTGCATGCCCCGCTTCATGTGATTGATTATGCAGGGAGGAGCTTACCTGGGGCCACCCAATCTTTTATTCCAGTTGGTCCCCTGTGCTTTAGTGCAGGTGTGCATGCCCCGCTTCATGTGATCGATTATGCAGGGAGGAGCTTACCTGGGGCCACCCAATCTTTTATTCCAGTTGGTCCCCTGTGCTTTAGTGCAGGTGTGCATGCCCCGCTTCATGTGATTGATTATGCAGGGAGGAGCTTACCTGGGGCCACCCAATCTTTTATTCTACTTGGTCCCCTGTGCTTTAGTGCAGGTGTGCATGCCCCGCTTCATGTGATTGATTATGCAGGGAGGAGCTTACCTGGGGCCACCCAATCTTTTATTCTACTTGGTCCCCTGTGCTTTAGTGCAGGTGTGCATGCCCCGCTTCATGTGATTGATTATGCAGGGAGGAGCTTACCTGGGGCCACCCAATCTTTTATTCCAGTTGGTCCCCTGTGCTTTAGTGCAGGTGTGCATGCCCCGCTTCATGTGATTGATTATGCAGGGAGGAGCTTACCTGGGGCCACCCAATCTTTTATTCTACTTGGTCCCCTGTGCTTTAGTGCAGGTGTGCATGCCCCGCTTCATGTGATTGATTATGCAGGGAGGAGCTTACCTGGGGCCACCCAATCTTTTATTCCAGTTGGTCCCCTGTGCTTTAGTGCAGGTGTGCATGCCCCGCTTCATGTGATCGATTATGCAGGGAGGAGCTTACCTGGGGCCACCCAATCTTTTATTCCAGTTGGTCCCCTGTGCTTTAGTGCAGGTGTGGGGAACCTTTGGCCTTCCAGGGCTGCTAAACTACAGTTCCCATCAGTCTTAGCAAGCATGGCCAGTGGCTTATGGGGGGGGGGCTTTTTGTTCGGCAATATCTGAAGGGCTAAAAGTTCCCCATTCCTGTTTTAGTAGTTAAAAAATTAAGTTGTGAGCAACTTAAAAGGAGCAAGCAGCTCTTATTTCAAATCTTCACCTCAGCCTTTGCAGACTAGATGGGCTTTCACACACATGTAGCCTCAATCTCTCTAAGCATTTAGCTTCACCTGCACAATGTTTTATTAAGTCAAAAGACGGCGTATTTCAGTACACATTCATGCCCTCCACATTCTTTCTGCAGCTTTCTGCAGCTCCCCTGCAGCCAGGTTTCACTGGGGTTCCCTTACAATAAGTGGGGGTTCCCCCCTTCCACCCCACCCCCTTCCACAGCATCTCTGAAAAGTGATGCTGTTGTTTAATATTAAAGATCACAATGGTTGGAAAAACATAACTAAAACTATAGTTCACACCACACTTCATGTTTTGATTTTTTTTAGTCTTCTTAAGCGTATGTTGTACTTCAAGGCTGGAAGTGGGGGCCATGTGGACAAACTATTAATTGAACAGGAATGGAACCAGTTCCTTTTGGAACTAGTGGGGTGAATGGGAACTGGAACTAACTCTTTTTTTAAATCAACTTTCCAAGCGCTGAACTATACTCACAAAGGCTGCCTCCCTACAGACATTGATTCTATATACACAGTGGATGGGGGTCGGGGGTGGGATGTCTGCAGTGTTGGCATAGGACTACTGAACTTGGCCACATGCCTTGCATGCCTTCTCATTTCATGTTTAGCAGCTGAGACCTGGGCCAGGTGAAGGTGTAGGTTTGAGGAAGGAATAAGAAGGCGGAAAACACCACTTGAACACCACCCTCTGCTGATTAAGGAGAAGTACAAAAATCCGAGAGAAATCTTAATGGACTATGAACCCTGAAATCCTCCAGTGGTGGCAGAAGAGACACAACAAGGAGGTTCTCAGAGCTGTTCTTAGCAAGAAGAAGAGGCTGTAAACTAGAGGAAAATGAACGTAAACGTAAAGATTTAAAAAGGGATTAGTGAGGAGACGAGAAACTGTTGAGCAATAAATCTGAGCAATAGGCGAGTGTTTGAAAGCATTAGTAAGCTTTTAACGAAAAATAAATAAAATGAAACCAAAGCAAATAGCTGCAATCCAGTTGTGCAGAGTGGAGGTTTCAGCAAGCACAAAACTCAGCAAAATTCACCTTCAATGATGCCTCCCATTGCAGGCCAGACAGGGATGGTGGCCAGCTTTGTTAACCATAACAATCATTTCCTGTGCAAAGACAGCTTTTCTTGCCATCTGAATGGCATCCATTTTGCTTCTTTGTTTCCTGGCAAAAGACTCTTGTGTTTTCCCTATCGTTTTGCAATTCAGGTACCAGGACTTACTTTTTAGTATTCATGTCACTAATTAAATTTATTTTTTAAAAGTACATCCCTGCCCTTCTTACAATAGAAACTCAAAGCTGCTCACCATAAAAGATTTGAGTAGGACCAGTAAAGAACAAGCATAATGTGAAATCCACAGGTAGTGGGTTCCCTTGCTCTACTGCTCCACCCTTCACCTAGATCTTGTCTGCTTGTTTCCTTGGCAACCTGCATTCCATTCTCTCCCTCCTCAGCTGCTGCTGGACTGTGCTCTTCTAACAGCCACAGATTTTGGACATGAGGGTTCTTCAATCCTGACATAGTAGTAGTAGTAGTAGTAGTAGTAGTAGTAGTAGTAGTAGTAAGGTTGCCTCAGTCACTCTGGGCAACTTCTAGCAGATATAAAAACATAATAAAACATCAAACATTAAAAACTTCCATGTACCTTCAGATGTCTTCTGAAAGTTGTGTGGTTCTTTAGCTCCTTGAGGATGTTCCATGGGGTGTGTGCCATCACCGAGAAGGTCCTCTGCCTGGCTCCCTAAAACCTCCCTTCTTGCAGGGAGGGAACGTCCAGAAGACTCTCGGAGGTGGACCTCTGTGTCCAGGCTGGACGCTGGAGGGTAGGATACCAAATTAGTTTCTCATGCTCTCAAAGGCACAGTGTTCTGCTAGAAAAGACGACCCATCAGCCTGTCCCAGCAGATGATCCAACAGAGTTAATTGGTGGAGGCAGAAAGCAGGAATGAGCTCTCCATGCATCAACTGTTACATGGGGAGTTCAATATTGCTTGGTTCAGGTGTGCAAGAGAGTTCTTCTTCTTGCAAACTCTACTAGGTTTTCCCCAGTTGTTTTTTCGTGGGGTGGGGCAGGGCACACAGAATGTATGAGGGGGGAATTGAGCTAAGGCAAAGAGAACCAAGGATTCATCTTGCCCTCATTTTCCATGTACTGAAAGTTTGTTAGTAGGGGGCCAGTAAAAAAATGTTCACAAAAAGCTGCACCACTTGATTCTGGAGGTTGTGCAGTTTGGCTCTTAGTTTTGCAGCATAGAAGATCCAGATTTTTTATTTCTTCTTCTTCTTCTTCTTCTTCTTCTTCTTCTTCTTCTTCTTCTTCTTCTTCTATTTGTATACTGCCCTTCATCTCAGAGCAGTTCACAACATAAAATTACAATATAAAAAACACAAAATACGTAATAAAAATATGAACAAAACAAAACCGATCATCCCCACTCCCACAACACCCTTAAAAGGGCATTGGATGTTAGTCTGCCAAATTGAAGAGGAATGTTTTCACCTGGTATCTAAAGGTGTATAATGAAGGTGCCAGCTGAACCTCCCTAGGGAGAGCATTCTTGTTCCCTGAATTCTTGCCCAGGCTTTGCGCTTGATATTGTTATGAGTAGGCTGTAGGTGAGATCCTTCTAACCCCTGGATCCAGCAAGTGTTAAAATATAAGCCAGGCTAGCTTCCTGTTTTGGGGTGATCGCCTGGGTGATGGGCCATTAAGGGAAACAAACTTGAATTTAGAGTAGAGTTGCTGTGATGTGACCTACAAGTAAAGCAGTGAGGAGAGTGTGTGTGTGTGTGCCATGCTGCAGCTCTGCTTGATTCCAAGGCTGTGGCTATGGAAGAAACAAGACCTTCTTGAGGTGTTACTGCTGTGAATGCCTCAGGTTGGATATATGTGTAAATAAAGTATATATCCTAATGATACCACAGGCTCGGCTGTGCCTCATTTCCAAAAGGAAACATGAACCCTGGGTAAGCGCCTGAAACCTCAGGAATCTTGCACCTCTCAGAGACTGAGGTGGCTGTAACTATACAGTTAAAGCAATACCTACCACCACATTTTAGGTGTCCATAAAGATTAAATTCTTATGGAATTACTCCTAAAGCAATGATCAGTGAAGCAACAGATCTTCCCACTCCTTGTATCCAGCTGAGACCAGCTGATGTTTCAACATTGTTGTAGAGGTTCCAAATACTTATAGATGTACTTTCATCTTGGTGTAATCACTTTGTTGAATTAAAGTATCACTAGCCTCTGATATAAAAGGCTGGGTGTTACATCTCTGTGAGATCCCTACTTACGCCTTTGCAGTAAAAACCCAACCAAACATACTTTGCTGTTTCTTTTAAATTAATGTACTGCTGTAGTTTGGCAAACCCTCAGAAATACTGTATAATGACCATTGTTTTCAGGGTGGTTTCTCATCTTGAAAGACTCATGTGAGCTAACATGTAGACTTACATCCCTGAAAGATGTGGATTCTTGAAATTCTTGAAGTTCCTCAAGGTGATTCCGCAGGGGTGCCAACTTGAATAAAATATTGGGAGGGGGCAGGTAAGGCCCACGCTGCATAACTGATCACAAGATGCAGTGCACACACATTTGAATTACAATGGCTATCAACTTAGGGGGGCCCTGGCCCCCTCAATTATTTTATTGGTGGGGTTGAAGTGACCTTGGCTCCTAGGATTGGCTCCTATGTGATTCACCATGCCTCATGGAGGATGTGCACATAATCTATTCATTAAGAGAGAATTCTACATATTCTCTTTGTGCTATGCATAATTTCCAACAGACCTTGGGAAATATGCAAATTTCCCATGTATTTTGTATATTCTATGGGCATTATGTATAATCTCCAACTCCAAAAAGCCTTGAGGAATGTATATATGTTGACTGCTTTTTATACATCCCCTGGATATTAAGCATTAACCTCCTACAGGCCCTAGAACATGTGCATGTTTCAGCAGGGTTTTATGCATTCTCTGGGTAATATGCATAATCTCCAAGACACACTGGCAGAATTAAGTACACTGCCTGGTCAATCCTCACATTCTCCAGTCAATGCTGGTGTCTCTCCACTGTTGGAAAGCTCACTGATCCAATGGAGCCAGAAATGGAGGCAATCTTGGACAACCTGCTTCTTCCACACACCACATCAACTCCCACAGAGTTTTGAAGGGTCTCAGAGGTTGGGGTGTCATGCAGCAATATAATTCTGCCAGTGCATGTATGTAATATGTCTCCCAGACTATGCATTTTACCCCCAAAATGCACAAAACCTCTCAAGATAGGAATATTTCCAAACACGATGGAGATTTTGTGCAATACCCACCAAAAGTATGAAGTTTAATCAAGATGGAGATAAGGCAGTCCCATGTTAACAGTCTTATATTTTATTATTTTATTTTATTTTATTTTATTTTATTTTATTCTATTCTATTCTATTCTATTCTATTCTATTCTATTCTATTCTATTCTATTCTATTCTATTCTATTTTGTCCCTGCCAGAATATTTGAACAGTATACAAGATACTAATTTCCAGGCAAGCAGAACCACTTTGAGGAGGAGCAAGCTAGAGAGGGTGTTTGCTGCTGCTATATCTAGCTTAAACCCTTCTTTGAGACACAAAATATAGACTATAGAGAGACTTAACTAAAGAGAGACCTGCTGATGTTGCAAAGACCTAGCTAAAGAGAGACCTGCTGATGTTGCAAAGGCTACAAAACCAGATTGTTTCACCAGAATGTTTCACAGAGTTTTTCTCTAAGCAGTTCAGAGAAAGAACTTTTAGCTTGAAACATGGCTTTCCAACCTCAATACCACTATCAACAGGAAAGTGGTGAATTGAAATATTCCCTAGCAAACAGGTTGAATATTGCATTTGTGTTCCCTCTCTGTGTGGTAATTTGCTCTGCATCACACTGAATTATATCATTTTATTATATTACACCTCACCAGGGTGGCAAACACAGTGACTAACAGTAACCGGATAGCTAAACGCTTTGAGGATGAAGTTCATTGGCTCTGTAGTGATATAGATGCTGTTTTGTGACAGTGTTGTGGTACCAGTTCCACTTAATGCAGCCTGATGGTGTAAACAGGATCCAACCACCTGCTCATGAGATCTTTGTCTTATGTAAGCTAGCCTGGGTGGAGTGACTGAAGGCGGTGGAGGTGGTAAATGGATGGAATTTTGCCTGCTGCCTTTAGTGCCAGAGGTGCATCTCTTGTCAAAAAGCCTGTGCTAGACCCAGTGGAGTATGACTCTAGACTGGTCACCAATGCTGCTTTCTGGGAAAAAGCAGCTGCAGGTATTCCTGAATGAGAATGATGCTCTAGATCATGGTAGGCAAACTAAGGCCCGGGGGCCGGATCCAGCCCAATCGCCTTCTAAATTGGGCCCGCAGATGGTCCGGGAATCAGGGTGTTTTTACATGAGTAGAATGTGTGCTTTTATCTAAAATGCATCTCTGAGTTATTTGTGGGGTATAGGAATTCGTTCATCCCCCCGCCAAAAAAAAATATAGTCCAGCCCCCCACAAGGTCTGAAGGACAGTGGCCCCCTGCTGAAAAAGTTTGCTGACCCCTGATCTAGATCCACTATGAGTTCAGACTTGGTTTAGAAACTGAGCAATCCCAGGACCATTCCTATGTCTGCTAAGAAAAAAGAAATGTGTTATTCAGAAGCAGGGACATCTGCTAAGGACTATTATGATTTGTTAGCTACTTGTCTGAAGTGGTTGATGATAAAATTATTGCTCCTAGCAGCACAGAAAATTAGGAGTGCAAATTGGTGGCTGAGTGGTTGCACCAGGGTGAATTGTAAATGTGGAATAAAAGGAGAGCAATTTAGTGTGTGGGTGGCATTGATATATGAAGAAATAAGAGAGAGAATGAAATTGAGTATGCAATGGGTGTTGGATGGGTTTGGAGGGTAGGAAAGGATATTGTTATGTACTGAGTTGAATAGGATCCAAAAGGCAGCAGTCTGATTGGCCCTAGAACAATAGGGTCCAGAATGCAGCAGTCAGAATGCAGCAGAATGCAGCATTTGCTGATGACTTAGTACTGACTTTACAGGAGCCAGAATCTAGTACCAAAAGGGTACTGGAATTGATTCAAGAATTTGGACAGGTAGCAGGTTTTAAGTTGAATAAGATGAAAACTAAAGTTTTAGAGAAAAATCTAACTGTGAATGAGAGAGAGAAGTTTCAGGAGGAGACAGGACTAACATTGGTTAAGAAAGTGAAATACTTAGGGGTTAACATGACTGCCAAAAATGTGAATTTATTTAAGGATAATTATGAAAAATGTTGGATCGAAGTGAAAAAGGACTTAGAAATATGGACAAATTTGAAGTTATCATTGTTAGGCCGAATTGCTGTGATAAAAATGAATGTGTTGCCAACGATGTTGTTTTTGTTTCAAACATTGCAAATTTTGGATAAGATGGACTGTTTCAAGAAGTGGCAGAAAGATATTTCCAGATTTGTCTGGCAGGGCAAGAAGCCTCGAATAAAATTTAAGATATTAACTGATGCTAAAGAAAGAGGTGGATTTGCCCTGCCAGACCTTAAACTTTATTATGAATCAGCTGCTTTTTGCTGGCTGAGAGAATGGTTGCTTCTTGAAAACACTGACGTGCTGGATTTAGAAGGTTTCAATAATGCATTTGGTTGGCATGCATATCTGTGGTACGATAAGGTAAAGGCACATAAAGCGTTCAAAAATCATATTGTTAGAAAAGCATTGTTTAATGTTTGGATAAGATATAAGGATTTGTTAGAAAAGAAAACCCCAAGATGGTTGTCACCAATGGAAGTGAAGGCACAGAAAAAACTCAATATGGAGGCCAAATGGCCGAAATATTGGGAAATTTTGGAACAAGACAGAGACAGAATAAAACTGCAGAGCTTTGAAAAATTGAAAAATAAAGTGCGAGATTGGCTCCATTATTATCAAATAATGGAGGCACACAATTTGGACAAAAAAGTTGGTTTCCAGGTGGAGAAATCAAAATTGGAAACAGAATTGTTAGATTCAAAAATTAAGAATTTGTCAAGAATGTATAACTTGCTGTTGAAATGGAACACTCAGGATGAAACGGTAAAATCAGCTATGATTAAATGGGCACAAGATGTTGGACATAACATAATGATGGCTGACTGGGAACAGTTATGGACCACAGGTATGAAATTTACGGCATGTAATGCCTTAAGAGAAAATTTAATGAAAATGATTTATAGGTGGTACATGACACCAGTCAAGCTTGCAAAAATTTACCATTTGCCCGATAATAAATGTTGGAAATGTAATGAGACTGAAGGTACATTCTTTCACCTTTGGTGGACATGCCCAAGGATTAAAACATTCTGGGAGATGATTTATAATGAAATGAAAAAGGTATTTAAATATACCTTCCTGAAGAAACCAGAGGCCTTTCTCCTGGGCATGGTCGGCCAATTGGTGCCAAAGAAGGATAGAACTTTCTTTATGTATGCAACAACAGCAGCAAGAATTCTCATCGCAAAGTATTGGAAGAAACAAGATTTACCCACCCGGGAAGAATGGCAGATGAAGTTGATGGACTATATGGAACTGGCGGAAATGACTGGCAGAATCCGAGACCAGGGAGAAGAGTTGGTGGAAGAAGACTGGAAAAAGTTTAAAGACTATTTACAGAAATACTGTAAAATTAATGAATGTTAGAAAAATGTGGAAATGAAGTTATATGGCTTTAGTAGAAATGTTATAAGGAACTAAGTATAATTAGATTATTAGAGTATTAAAGGAAAAAATAAGGTTAGAAATCTTAAGATAATTATAGGATATAAAACAGAGGAAGATGGAAAGGAATTGCTGAAACAATTAATAGAAGTAGAATACAAAAAGGGAGGTGTGAGGAGGTCGCTGAAATAAGTGAATGAAAGATAAGATATTGAAATTGTTTGGTGTGTTTTAAATTGTTCTTATTTTGTTTTGTTAGTTTAATGTGTTAGGGTTATGTAGTGTTTTTATGTTATATTATGTAGTGTTTTTGTATTGTATTGTATTGTTTATTTTGTTTTGTTTAAATTGTTGGAAAAGTAATAAATATTATTTTATAAAAAAAAACAGAATGCAGCAGTCTGATTGGTCCTAGAACAATGCAACAGTATGATTGGTTCGCAGGAGCCACCCAATCCAGCTCCAGGTGGAAGTGAATCCGCAACCTGATTGGCCTACAGGAGAATCCCAGAATTAGCCAATCACGTGCGGCCCATTGTGTAAATAATGTATATAAAGCAGATACTTTGAGGAGACTTTCATTCCCTCCTCACCACTATGAGCTGAATAAAGAGCATGAAATCCACTCTCGACTCTGAGTATATTTCACTGGCGACGAAGGTGGGATCCCGCTGAGCTGACTGCCACACACAGCACCGCAGCACCGCCACCTGCCGCACCGCTGCCTCGCACCGTGTATCCAGGCTTCAGCTCCGGGACCCAAGGAACTCAGAATGGCAACCGACAGCAGCTTCTTGCCATTCAACCCAGCATCCGGAGACTGGGAAGCGTACGCCTCCTGTTTCACCTTCCTTCTAGAAGCCAAAGGGGTCACTGACGAAGAAGATTCCAAGAAGAGGGAGATATTCTTCAGCGTCTGTGGAGAGGAGACGGTCGAAATCGCCCGGGCTCTCCTTGTGCCTGAAGACGTTGCTATTGTTCCTTACAAAACAATAATGGAACGGCTCAAGGGGCACTTTTCGCTGCAGCCCTCAGTGGTGGCTCGTCAAAATGCCTTCTACGCAAAGCAGCAAGCCCCTGGGGAAACCGTAACTGGGTTTGTGACCTCTCTCCGCCAAGCCGCCCGGTTCTGCAACTTCTCAGAATTGGAGAACATGCTTCGTGACCGCCTCGTTGGTGGCCTGAAGGATGAGAAGCTGCAATGACACCTCTATGCCAAGAAGGACCTAACGTTCCAGGTTGCTCTGGAGGAGGCCGCGGAAACAGAAGCTGCTGAGAGGTCAACGCAAGAGGCTCGGCCGAGCTTGTCGTCCCAACTGAGGGTCCACCACGAAGACCTCACCGACGACTCAGGATACAACAGGGAGGAGG
The DNA here is from genome assembly GCF_964270895.1 of Podarcis filfolensis. Classification (NCBI taxonomy): domain Eukaryota; kingdom Metazoa; phylum Chordata; class Lepidosauria; order Squamata; family Lacertidae; genus Podarcis; species Podarcis filfolensis. The sequence goes on along the minus strand of NC_139614.1, from coordinate 837,123 downwards.
TGCACCGAGTACAGCAGCGCACTCAAGCAGGGCACAGACCACAGCTGCCTCGACGAGAAGGAGGGAACTGCGCAAGCTCACTGCTATGAGCTGAATAAAGAGCATGAAATCCACACTCGACCGAGTATATTTCAGATATTATTTATCATTTTTCCTTCCTTTTACTCACTTGTGGGAGTTTAACATCTAGTTAGCAGAGTTTAAAATCATCACCCTTTTGCAGTCTGGGACATAGCCTCTTAACCTTATTAATAATCACCCAGGAAGCTTTAGCAGACTGGATTTTTCCCTTTTTATCTCTCTAAACAAAGGATCACAAACAAGTATGCAATGTAATAATAAAATTTTTGTTTACTTACATAAACTTTCAAACCAGATTCCAGCAGAAAGCAGTACTAAAAACAAGATGGACAGAATCTACATTTAGATTACAAAATCTAAAAGATAAAAAATGGAGTCTGAGCTCAGGAGAGCACAGAACAAGCCTCCTTTCTTTTCTGCTACATGGCGAGACTGAACTCTGATGTAGTAAGGATTATTTTCCTTTGTTACTTTTCCCACCAGGGCAAGCAGGGGATATGATCTCACCGAGCATCTTCTTTAGGAATTTACAGGGGAACTTCATGTATCTTAACTTATCTAGCAAAACCTGAAATTCTTATTTTGGCTGTAAGATTATTTCCCACATTGGGGGGCTACATGTTTCTGTGTGGTGTTAGGAGGTGCAAAGGAATGTGTGTGCAATGGAGAGAAAGTTATTTCTTACCCCCTACAGGAAGTTAATTTTATCCCTGTTGCAATCAACATTTGATGTGATATGATTTCATTTAAAGAGAGAAGTAAATAACAAGATAACTGGAAAGGAACCATTGAACATTTAAATAATGTTCTGAATTTATTGCATAATCATACTGTTCCAAGATCTCTCAAGTCCTCTCCTGTTTTACTTTGTCTAAATGCCAGTGATAAAAAAATTATGCCAGCACATGCAGAAAAAGGTGTGCTTTATTTCAAGTTTAGGCAATCTAAGGGACCAAATCTTAAGCTTTCCCTGTGCGGACCTGCTCTTTGGCATTAGATTGGCACAGACGCCAATTCAGGCTTTCAGCAGATTGAGGTTTGCTCAGATTGGGTGCTGAAGGTGGTTTTCATGGGGAGAGCTCCAGGTTTTCATGGGCACTGGCGGGGTCTGACCAAGGCAGAACAGTGTGGTACTATTACCTCTATTGATCTGGACACTGTATTTCTCTTGTTGCAGCCTAGAAAATTAAGTGGACTGAGCAAATAATATCAGGACTAATTATATGAGTAAAATAAACTAAAGTGAATAAATATTATAACTTTACGACTATGTATAGTTTACAGCTTAGCAAGAAGAAATTTAATAATATTCCTTTCTGAATCATCGTTTGGGAAGAACCTTTTGCCTCTTTGTTATTTTACCCCCCACCCTGCTAACTGATTATGTTCTTCAGCCCCAGAAGCAGTCTTGTTATTTTTGCAGACTTATTATTGCAAAGGTGCATGCCAATTTTCCTGGTGGCTGGATGCTGGGGAAGGAAACCTAGAAGCCCACACACCATCAGATAGCTAAACCACATACATAAATGCAGCTCATTTGTGGCAAGCCTGTTGCCATTTCTTTCCATCAAACCAGCACCTGTGGTGTTGCAGGGAGCAGGGGGGCGGCAAAGGAAGGTGACTTGCAAGTACCTTTGCCTGACCACAACTTCAAGGTGATGCTCAAACAGCTATAAATTGTGAGCAGGAAGGTGTAAAGTGCCCTCAAGGCCAAAAAAGCTCAGGAAGCTCCTATGCCAGAGGGCACAGGAGCTTGAATAAACTTGAATAAAATATGGGGGGGAGCCCCACCCCACATAATCAACTACATGATGCGGTGCACCCACACCATTCAAAATGGCAATGCCCATCAATTGGGGGGACAGTCCCCTTAAATATTTTATGGGGGGGGGGAACCCCTCAGCCCCTAGGACTTGGGTCCTATGGCAGAAGGTGTTTGTAAAAGTAGTAAGAATTGCCTCAAGACCAGAATATTTCCTCAAACAGCTAGATATTAGGATTAGTATATTGTGTTTCATTGTAGTTAGAAAAGTAAAATGACAAAACTAATAAAGTTTGTGATTCCCACAAAGTGGAGAGTAAGCACCATTTTCTTTTCTTAATGGCACTGAAATCACATCTGGAAGGAGAGTGAACAATAACAAGAACGTATTTGGGGGTGGGGATCTCTAAAAGACTGTATTTTGTACCAAACTATTCACCCCTGAAAATACAGGATACCCGTCCTACAATTTCTCCCTCTAAAAGCAGTCAGTAACACCTAATGATCCTGATCTGCAGGTTCCTGATACAAGTACATTTCAGTGAGGAAAAAACCTGTTCTCTTTGGTCTTCTGGTTTCTTAGAAACCGCAGCAGATAGGCAATTTCTACACAGACTTTTACAGGAGATGTGTGAGTAGGTAAAGAGCTAGGTTTTAGGGCTTTTCATTGACATGGTCAATAAATGGCCTCCACTGTTGTCATAGTGCATCTGAGGGTTTTATAGTTCTCCCCCTTCATGTGGCTGTAGATACTGATAAGCATCAATGTGCGGACTGGAAAACTAAACGAATAAGCAGAACTCCCTGTCAAACCCTCCTTGGTTAGTATGTAGCTGGCCTTTAATCTTCTTCCATCTGGCGTCAATCAATCCAGCCTGGAAATATCTTAGTTATCTGAAAGGCAATCTGGATGCAAAATGGCTTTGTTTAAAGTGGACAGGGAATAGCAAAACACAGTGAAGTTCCAAGTAGAAGTTGATAAAAAAAAAAGTGTGATGCGGAGAGCATGTGTGAAATATACTCAGAGTCGAGAGTGGATTTCATGCTCTTTATTCAGCTCATAGTGGTGAGGAGGGAATGAAAGTCCCCTCAAAGTATCTGCTTTATATACATTATTTACACAATGGGCTGCACGTGATTGGCTAATTCCGGAATTCTCCTGTAGGCCAATCAGGTTGTGGATTCACTTCTATCTGGAGCTGGATTGGGTGGCTCCTGCATTGTTCTAGGACCAATCAGACTGCTGCATTTTGGATCCTATTGTTCTAGGACCAATCAGACTGCTGCAGTTTGGATCCTATTCAGCTCAGTACATAACACCCCTCCCCTCTAAGTTCCAGTCCTGCCCGGGAGGTCGCATTCATAGTCCTCAAGGTACGCTGGCGGCCTACGTGTGCGTTGCGGCCTGGGGTGTTCCCTGGTCCAGGGTTCAGGTTCTGGCTCATGTTCCAAGGATGCTGGCTGTGATGGGGCCGTTTGGTCTGGTGCAACCTGCTCACTCAGTCGTGGTTCTGGTTCCGGTGTCCTTTCGGCCTCACGGGTCCTCTCTGTATTTACTGATTCTGCCTCTCCTGCTGGCCCCTCCTGTTCTATGGGCCTCACTGCCCCACTGTTGGGACTCCTTGGGACTCCTCTGACCTGTCCTCCTCCTGGTTTTCTCCCGGGAATCGACGCTGTCAGGGCTACCCTAGGTCCCAGCTCACAAAGGACCAACGCTGCTTCGTTGTTAAGTATAAAAGCCTTTATTGAAGTTCAGTTTCACTTCCAGAGCCGCAGCGCGCAGCCCCACGTCTAAAGTGTCAGACCACTGATGCTCCGTCCGAGTCTCCTCCCCCTTGACACCAATTTAAGAGTCTAGCCTTGCTCCACCTTCTCCGCTGCTCCTTCCTCCTCTGGGTCCGCCTGCCCGCCGGGGTTCCGCCCTTTCTAGCCTCTTCTCCCGCTGATTCCCCTGAGCCTTCTCCCTCCCTCCGGCGGGCTTTAGGAGCTGGTTCCCCATCCGGGTCTCCTGCTGTTCCGCGCGCCTGCACATTTGAACTTGGCGCGCGCGCCCAGCCAGCAACTTTCCTCCTGACCGTTCCACTGCTGCTGTCACTGCTTCCCCCATCGGGGGGGCTAGCTGCAACTGACCTCCCCTCCGTTGGAGGCGTGGTCAGCCCTGACTCCCTCTCTGGAGGAGACACTGCTCCTGACACATGTGACTCCTCCCCCCCACTACGCTCTGGTGGGGAAACTGGTCCTGATCCTCCACTGCTGCTTTGGGGTTCCCCTCTGGCTCCTTGTTTCTGGTGCGTCCCCCCTGGGACCCCCCTTGCCCTGACCATCGGCGCCCCCTTCTGGGAATCTTCTGATTCGCTGGAGAAGCTCATGGAATCTCTCGGGCCACTGTCATACTCCCCTACGCTGCCCTCGGATTCTTCCCCTTCGCTCTCCCAATCCTCTCTCCCCAGTGCTCCTGCTCCTGATTCCCTGACATCCATCCCCCCCTCGAAGCCCCCCCTTCCCCCCTCCCCCTCTTCGGGTGTGGGTTCCGGGTGCTCCAGTCCAGTGGGTGTGAGTGCGGGATACCATTCTTCCCCCCTGGTGTGTAGCCGGTCCACTGGATCCGGCCCAACCGCAACGGGCTCGTCGACGTCGATTTCCTCTGCTTCCATCTCTCTGCTGATGTGCTCGAATCCAGGATCCTCCCCCAACACGTCCATGTCCTCCCCTCCCCCGGGTACCTCTGGTGAGACAGCTTGCAAAGGTCCCCGCAGCAGCTCCCTGCGCCACCCCACCTCCGGTTGAGTGTCCCACCAATAGGAGCGGTCTGTGGCAAACCCCGAGAGAGACCCCTCCGAGGAGCTAGTGTCTGGCGTCGTCTCTTCAGCTGATGAAAAACCCTGGAACGTACTGGCTGACAGTGTGGGCGTGAAGAGCCAGTCGTCGAAATACTCTGCCGGCATAGGTCTGTGTGGGAAGAGTGCATGGAACTCGTCTTTAAGATAGTGCTCCTCCACGGCATAGCACGGTACCCACCTGTTGGCACTGGCTGGGGTACCTTCCCTGGCGAGGAGGTATTCCACCCCCTCTTCCCCCCACCTCGAGTCCAAAATCTCCGTGACCTCGTTGAGTGGCGTCGCCCTCCGTGACCCCTCCCTCTTCGGAGATTCACTAAGTGTGTCTGGCGCGTTCCCTGTCGCCTGAAACCTGTGGGGTTCCCTGTAGGGTGTGAGCACTGACCTATGAAAGACTGGGTGCATTCTGGAGCCCTCCGGGAGTGTCAACCGGAAGGCCACTGGATTGATTTGCGCCGCGACCTGGTAAGGTCCCAGCTGCTTGTGCTTGAGCTTCCTCTTAGCTAGCGTCCTGGCCGGCACTGCCTGGGCTGCTAACCAGACCCAGTCCCCCACCTGGATGTCCTCCCCGACCCTCCTGTGCTTGTCTGCCTGCATTTTGTAGGCGTGTTTCGCCAGTTCCAATTGCCTGCGGAGTTGCTCGTGGACCTCCTGTAACTCTGCTGCTAAGTGCTCTGCTCCCCTTGGCTCCCCCTCCCCCTTCGTCTCTAACCCTGGGAAAGTTCTGGGATGCCGCCCATTATTGGCGAAGAACGGTGTCACTCCCGTAGACCCGTGCTTCGTGTTGTTGTAGGCAAACTCGGCCAGCGGTAGGTAGTCCACCCAGGTCGAGGGTTGTTGATTGGCGTAGCATCGCAGGTACTGCTGCATGATGGCGTTGACCCTCTCCGCTTGTCCGTTGGTCTGCGGGTGTCGTGCCGACGCTAAGTTGATCTTGACGTTCAGGATGCCCAGCAGCTTCTGCCAGAAGCTCGAGACGAATTGGCGACCCCGGTCGGACAGGATGGACCGCGGCAAGCCGTGAGCTTTGAACACGTGGTCTATGAACAGCTTGGCGGTCTGTTCCGCTGTGGCCACCTTCGCGCACGGAATAAAGTGTGCCATCTTGGTGAACATGTCTACGACCACGAGCACCGCTGTTTTGCCTCGCGAGCTGGGCAGATCTGTGACAAAGTCCAGGGCCACTCTCTCCCACGGTTCGAGCGGCGTCTGTAGGGGTTCTAGTAGACCCGCTGGCTTCCTGTGTACTGGCTTGGCCCTTTGGCAGGTGTCACACCTGGAGACGTAATCCGCGACTTCTCCCCTCACCTTGGGCCACCAAAAGTCTCTGGTTACTAATTCCGCCGTTTTGTCCTTGCCGAAGTGCCCAGCGCTGGGCGCGTCGTGTAGCTGCTGCAAGACTTTCGCGCGGAGGTCGTCTCCGGGCACGTAGAGAGCCCCTTTGCGGATGAGCAGTCCGTCTCGTATCTGGAACTCGTCGTCCTTCGCTGTGCCTCTTCGCACCTCCTCCATCTTGGATTGTGCGAACGAATCCGTCTGCAGCGCTCGACGCACCGCGTCCAGGTCCACGGCAGCTGAAGCGCACGCCCACGCTTTCGGTGCGAAAATGTGCTTGGCCGCCACCGGCGCCGCTTCCTCGAGATACTGCGGCTTCCTGGATAGTGCATCCGCCATGACGTTGTTGTCTCCCGGGATGTATTCTATCCGGAAATCGAAATCCGCAAAGAACTCCGCCCAGCGGATGTGTCTCTGGTTCAGGAACCGCGCCGTGCGCCAGTACTCCAGGTTCTTATGGTCCGTGCGGACTTGCACTGTGTGTCTGGCTCCAACGAGAAAGTGCCGCCACGCCCTGAAAGCTGCATGAATGGCCAGCAACTCCCTGTCCCAGATGGTGTAGTTCTGTTCCGCCTTGCTGAGTTTCCTGGAGTAGAATGCGCACGGCCTCCATTCCCCTTGCGGATCTTGCTGCAACAGGACGGCCCCCACTGCTCTGTCTGAGGCGTCCGTCTCAACCCTCATTGGTCTGCTGGGGTTTACATGTAGCAGCTGTTCTTCGGACGCGAAGAGACGCTTGAGTCTCCGAAAGGACTGCTCCGCCTGGTCCATCCAGGTGAACTTCTTCTTCTTGGAGCTGAGGGTGTCCGTGATGGCCGCCGTCTCCTTCGCGAACCCTTTGATGAACTTGCGATAAAAGTTGGCGAAGCCGACGAACCTCTGGACCTCCTTCCGATTGCGCGGGCTCTTCCAGTCCAACACCGCGCGGACCTTGGCGCTGTCCATGGCGAGTCCCTTGTCGGACAGCTTGTAGCCCAGAAAATCCACCTCCGTCATGTCGAACTGGCACTTCTCTAATTTGGCGTAAAGTCTGTGCTCCCGTAGCCTCTGCAGGACCTCCTTGACGTCCCTCTCGTGAGCCTCCTGCGATTCCGAGAAGATCAGGATATCGTCCAGGAAGCAGACGCACTTCTTGTAGAGGAGTCCCGCTAACACGTGATGCATGAAAGCTTGGAAGGTATGGGAGCCATTTTGCAGACCAAAAGGCATTACGCGATATTCATAGGTGCCTAAAGGTGTAAACATGGCTGTCTTCCACTCATCGCCCTCCCGCATGCGTATAAGGTTGTACGCCCCTCGTAGATCCAACTTGGTGAAGATCCGTCCCTTCCTCACCGTCGCGAGCAGGTCGTCGATCTTGGGCATGGGGAATGCTGCGGGCTTTGTTTTGGAATTTATGGTCCTAAAATCAACTATGAGTCTCCGTTGGGGCGTGTCCTTCTTCTTCACGAAAAACACGGGACTGCCCCCCACTGCTTTAGATTCTTGGATGAACCCCCGCTTCAAGTTGCGATCTATGAACTCCCTGAGTTCTTGCAGTTCATCTTCAGACATGGAATACAGTTTCCCAGTCGGCAGCGTCGCTCCCGGCAGGAGGTCAATCTTGCAGTCGTAAGGCCTGTGGGGAGGCAGCTTATCCGCTTCCCTCTCGCAGAAGACCTCCAAAAACTCCTTGTACTTGTTGGGTACCGCTTGCACCATGCCTAGGTGTAGCTGCGGTTCATCCTCTTGCCCCTCCTCCTCCTGGCGGGTCTGGATGCAGTGTTCTGCGCAGTAGGAGGAACAGAAGGTCAACTGCCGCTGGTACCATGCCAATGCCGGGCTGTGCCTATCCAGCCAACTCATACCCAACACTATGGGCGTGTCCGACAGGTGGGTGACGTTGAAGCTGATGACTTCGCGGTGGTTTCCAATTTGCATCACCATCGGTGTTGTTTGCTGTACCACCTCTCCTCCCAGTAGCTTCCTGCCATCGACCGTGACGACGTTTAGGGGCATCGTGGCTGGCATGAGTGCTATGCGATGTTGCTTGATAAAGTCCACTCCAATAAAGTCTGCGTTGCTCCCAGAGTCAATGGTTATTGGTACTTGCATGGTGTGCCCATTGGGCAACTGGAGCGATGCGGTGAGTTGCACCACTGGTTTGGGTGGGAGGGGGTCTGTGGGCTGTAAAATCTCTGGGGACTGCTTCACTGACTTGCCTGGTTGGGCCCCAGTGGCTCTGTTTCCAACCAGGCTTCTTCTTCCCCCTGCAGCTGTTTCAGCTGCTCACCTGTTCCCTTTACTGTTGCTGAGGCTGCAGTGTGCTTCTGGAGCCTCTGGGGACACTCTTTGGCCATGTGCTGTGCACTGTCGCAGATGTAACACTTCCTGGTCCCTCTAGGAGCCTTCCCCTTGACTGCTCCCGGTGTTTGGGCTCTGCTGGCAGTCTGAGCCCTTGCACCACCAATCTCCATCGGCTCTTCTCCCCTTCCCAAAGGAGGCATGGACAGCGCCCGCCCCGCCTCTCTGGGAAAGAAAGGGGTTGTCCTGGCTGGGGTGCTTCCCTTACGTCCTTCCAGGCGCACACCAATTGCCAACGCTCTTTGGGCAACTTCTTGGGTATTTTGGGGTCTTTCTCCTCTTGCCAGTTCATCTTTCACCTCTCCACTTAGCCCCTCCCAGAACAGGTCTCTGACAGCAATGGAGTCCTTCTCCCAGCCCAGCACGTTCAGTAAGGCAAAAAAGCGCGAGTGATACTGCCTCACCGTCGCTTTCCCTTGCTGTAGTCCATGCATTTCCCTCCGAGCAATATCTACATCTACCGTAGATTTAAAGCAAGCGTCCATAGCTTTGATAAATGCATCGGAATCTTTGAGGGCAGGGTCTTTTTCGCGCCACAAATTCCGCAGCCACGCTTTTGCTTCCCCATGCAAATGAGTGATTATGAAGCCCACCTTCTCTTCCTCATCTCTAAAGTCTTTCCGAAGCAAATTGAGCGCGTAAACCACGTCAGCTCTGAAGTTAGGGTATTGCTGCAGGTTCCCATCAAAGTGCGCCACCAGGCTGCCCCCCCTCTTCCCGAGGCCAACTCCCTCCGGTTTGGGTCCTGGCAGCCCCTCTTTCCCCCAACGGTCCCACCTGGCTTGCAGATCCCGGCAGAGCGCTACTGCTTCTTCTTCTCTTTTGCTGGATGCTGCTACTTCCGCGTAAAGCGTCGTGACTGCTTCTTGCAGTTCTTTCACCTGGCTCTCTGTAGTCATCTTTGCCTATCTTCGTGAGCTCGCAAAACACCAAGTCTTGCCCCTCGCTGCACCAACTCACGCTGCGAGGTTTTTATCTGAGACGGAGCATACTGTCAGGGCTACCCTAGGTCCCAGCTCACAAAGGACCAACGCTGCTTCGTTGTTAAGTATAAAAGCCTTTATTGAAGTTCAGTTTCACTTCCAGAGCCGCAGCGCGCAGCCCCACGTCTAAAGTGTCAGACCACTGATGCTCCGTCCGAGTCTCCTCCCCCTTGACACCAATTTAAGAGTCTAGCCTTGCTCCACCTTCTCCGCTGCTCCTTCCTCCTCTGGGTCCGCCTGCCCGCCGGGGTTCCGCCCTTTCTAGCCTCTTCTCCCGCTGATTCCCCTGAGCCTTCTCCCTCCCTCCGGCGGGCTTTAGGAGCTGGTTCCCCATCCGGGTCTCCTGCTGTTCCGCGCGCCTGCACATTTGAACTTGGCGCGCGCGCCCAGCCAGCAACTTTCCTCCTGACCGTTCCACTGCTGCTGTCACTGCTTCCCCCATCGGGGGGGCTAGCTGCAACTGACCTCCCCTCCGTTGGAGGCGTGGTCAGCCCTGACTCCCTCTCTGGAGGAGACACTGCTCCTGACACATGTGACTCCTCCCCCCCACTACGCTCTGGTGGGGAAACTGGTCCTGATCCTCCACTGCTGCTTTGGGGTTCCCCTCTGGCTCCTTGTTTCTGGTGCGTCCCCCCTGGGACCCCCCTTGCCCTGACCATCGGCGCCCCCTTCTGGGAATCTTCTGATTCGCTGGAGAAGCTCATGGAATCTCTCGGGCCACTGTCATACTCCCCTACGCTGCCCTCGGATTCTTCCCCTCCGCTCTCCCAATCCTCTCTCCCCAGTGCTCCTGCTCCTGATTCCCTGACAGACGCCATATCTGGTCGCAGTGGCGGCGCCATTATTGCCCCCCATCTGTTAGCACCTCGTACGACACGGGGCCAGTGACCCTGGTGACTGTGGCGGGTACCCATGCTGGGCCTGCCCCAAAATTCTTTGCGTACACTGGGTCCTGGGCCTCAAAGGTCTGGGGGTTCCTGCCTTCCCCCACCACTACCTCATCCTGAGCTCTATCGGGGTGAAGGCGGTCCAATCTGATTGCAAGGTGCCGACCCATTAGTAGTTCAGTGGGGCTCTGGCCAGTCGTTGAGCTGGGTGTGCTGTGCTGTGCTAGAAGGAATGTGGCAAGGCGGTACTCCCAATCCCCTTGCGTCACGCGGCGGAGGGTGTCCTTGGTGGTCCGCACCATGCGTTCTGCTTGGCCATTGGTGGCAGGGTGGAATGGCGCCGAACGGATGTGGCGGATGGTGTTCTGCGCTGTGAAGGTTTGGAATTCTCCTGACGCAAATGTGGTCACGTTGTCTGAGACGAGAGTGTCAGGGAGCCCGTGGGTTCCAAACAGCCTGCGTAGTACCCGGATGGCTGCGGACATGGAAGTGGACAGTACCAGTGCGACTTCCAGCCATTTGGTGTAGGAGTCCACCACTATGACGAATGTTTTCCCCTGAAAGGGGCCAGCGAAGTCCACATGCAGGCGTGACCATAGTGCTTGGGCGGACTCCCAGGACTGATCTTGCAGGGAGAGCTTGCAGGGCAGCAGCTGAAGAAGGAGCAAAAAGGGTTTTCTTGTGTGTGTGTTTCTTTGTGGCTGATTAGCTGCTCTCCCTGTGCAAAGGTCAGAGGGGGCAGGGTTTCTGTTGAGGCAGGTGATTAGCTGTGGGAGGAGCTTATCAGAGCTTGTAGGGCAGCGGTGTGCGCCTAGCGGTGCACGCAGTTTGATCCATCTTTTGATTTAGGGGAGCTAGTCTCAAACGTTTGTTGGGGGAGACCTAAGTTTTCTTTGGGGGGGGAGTTATTTGTCCTGTCTTCACGCTTTATATGATGGAGGACCGCTGTAGCCACCCCCAAAGACACGTTCTCAAGATGGAGGGTGAGGGAACAGCTGCAGTCGCCTGCGGTTTCTGCACAATGTTTGCCATCTTGCCAAAGGTTGCAGGCAGCTTTACCTTCAGCAATTGCATGTTGATTGCCCTCTTAGAAGACAAAGTCCAGCAACTGGAGGAACGTGTAGCTACGCTCCAAAGAATTAGAGAGCTGGAGCTCTTCTTGGAAGCAACAGAGCACACCGTCTCCACCAAGGAGGAGACAGGGGACTCCCCTGAGAAGGAGGCTAGTTCACCAACACAGGAGCCAGATATATGGAGAAACGTGACTCAAAGAAGTAGGAGGCCCAGGGTTCGCTCTGATTGTTTAGAAATACACAATCGCTTTGAGGCCCTCTCCCCTAGTATGGAAGACGAAGAGCAGACTCCATTTGAGGATCTCTCCCTCATTACAGTCGATCAGGTATATGAAGACGAGCAGCAAAGTCAGCCCTCAGGGAATGTGCAGGCGACCTTGGAACGGACAGCTCACGGAAGAACCCCAACCAGACCTAAGAGGAGGCGTGTAGTGGTAATAGGGGATTCCCTACTGAGGGGAACAGAAGCAGTGATCTGTGGGCCTGACAAGATGTCTCGGGAAGTGTGCTGTCTCCCCGGGGCTAAGATCCAATATGTAACTGAACGACTGCAAGGAATCATAAAACCCACTGACAAATACCCCTTCCTCTTGGTTCATGTGGGAACCAATGACACTGCAAGCAATAGCCTCCAGAAGATCAAAAGAGACTACGAGGCTCTGGGCAGGAAATTGAAGCAATTAAATGCACAAATTGTCATCTCATCTGTCCTCCCAGTTGAACGACGTGGCCCAGGGAGAGAGGGAAAAATAGTGGAAGTGAACAGCTGGCTTCGCAAATGGTGTAAACAGGAACGGTTTGGATTCTTAGATCACGGACTGCAGTTTCTTGAAGATGGACTTCTGGCAAGCGATGAGCTGCACCTCACAACGGTTGGGAGGAATGTTTTTGCCAAAAATCTCAGAAACCTCATCAGGAGGGCTTGAAACTGACTAATGTGGGGGAGGGAGACAGTGCTCCTGAAGGTAGGAGTCTATCAATTGATGAAGATGATCATCCAAATGTCATAGACCAAATGGAGCACACAGCACGCAGACCTAGTGGTGGGAGGAAAAAATCCTTAAATAAGAGACACGGGGGAATGATTAATGGACTTCAATGTCTGTACACTAATGCACAAAGCATGGGAAATAAACAAGATGAGCTTGAGCTCTTGGTACAGCAAACTAAATATGACATGGGATGTGTATACCTGTGAAGAGATCCAAGATTTAGAACCTCAAAGCCAAAGTGAGAGCATTTGGGTCAAAATTAAGGGAGAGAAGAATAACAGTGACCTCATTGTGGGAGTTTACTATAGATCCCCAAGCCAAACGGAGGACATAGATGATGCCTTCCTGGAACAGATGGCCAAGCATGCAAAAGGAAGGGAGATAGTAGTAATGGGGGACTTCAATTACCCGGATATTTGTTGGATGTCAAACTCAGCCAAGAGCATAAGGTCAAACAGATTCCTCACTGGCCTTGCAGACAACTTCATTGTCCAGAAAGTGGGAGAAGCAACAAGAGGAACAGCCATTTTAGATCTGGTCCTAACCAATGTTGAGGACCTGGTTAGTGGGGTAGAAGTGGAAGGATCATTAGGCGCGAGTGATCATGCTCTTCTGAAGTTTACTATACAGCGGAAAGGAGCAGCCAAGCATACTAGGACTCAATTTCTTGACTTTAAGAAAGCCGACTTCATAAAACTTAGGGAAGTGCTGGGTGAGATCCCATGGACAGTAATACTAAAAGGAAAGGGAGTTCATGATGGCTGGGAGTTTGTTAAGAGGGAGATAGTAAAAGCATAAACTTCAGACAATACCAATGAGACGGAAACATGGAAGGTGCCTAAAGAAGCCAGGGTGGCTATCTAAAGAACTTTTAACTGAGTTAAGATTAAAAAAGGATGTGTACAAAAAATGGAAAAGGGGGGAAACCACCAAAGAGGAATTCAAACAAATAGCCAGCACGTGTAGACACAAAGTCAGAAAAGCTAAAGCACAGAATGAACTGCGGCTTGCTAGAGAGGTTAAAAGCAACAAAAAAGGCTTTTATGGGTATGTTCGTAGCAAAAGGAAGAACAAAGAAACAGTGGGGTCACTCAGAGGAGAAGATGGTGAAATGCAAACAGGGGACACAGAAAGGGCTGAACTCCTCAATGCCTTCTTTGCCTCAGTCTTCTCCGATAAAGAAAACAATGCCTGACCTGACGAATTTGGAGCAAATGATTCAGCAGAGGAAACACAGCCCAGAATAACTAAGGAGATAGTACAAGAATACTTGGCTAGTTTAGATGTATTCAAGTCTCCAGGGCCAGATGAACTGCATCCAAGAGTATTAAAAGAACTGGCAGATGTGATCTCAGAACCACTGGCAGCCATCTTTGAGAATTCCTGGAGAACAGGCGAAGTCCCGGCAGACTGGAGGAGGGCAAATGTTGTCCCTATTTTCAAAAAGGGGAAAAGAGAGGACCCAAATAATTACCGCCCAGTCAGTCTGACATCAATACCAGGGAAGATTCTGGAGCAGATCATTAAGCAAACAGTCTGTGAGCACCTAGAAAGGAATGCTGTGATCACCAATAGGCAGCATGGATTTCTGAGAAATAAGTCATGTCAGACTAACCTGATCTCGGTTTTTGACAGAATTACAAGCCTGGTAGATGAAGGGAACGCAGTGGATGTAGCCTACCTTGATTTCAGCAAGGCATTTGACAAGGTGCCCTATGATATTCTTGTAAAGAAGCTGGTAAAATGCGGTCTTGACTATGCTACCACTCAGTGGATTTGTAACTGGCTGACCGAACCCAAAGGGTGCTCATCAATGGTTCCTCTTCATCCTGGAGAAGGGTGACTAGTGGGGTGCCACAGGGTTCTGTCTTGGGCCCGGTCTTATTCAACATCTTTATCAACGACTTGGATGATGGACTCAAGGGCATCCTGATCAAATTTGCAGATGACACCAAACTGGGAGGGGTGGCTAACACCCCATAGGACAGGATCACACTTCAAAACGACCTTGACAAATTAGAGAACTGGGTCAAAACAAACAAGATGAATTTTATCAGGGAGAAATGTAAAGTATTGCACTTGGGCAAAAAAAATGAGAGGCACAAATACAAGATGGGTGACACCTGGCTTGAGAGCAGTACATGTGAAAAGGATCTAGGAGTCTTGGTGGACCACAAACTTGACATGAGCCAACAGTGTGACGTGGCAGCTAAAAAAGCCAATGCAATTCTGGGCTGCATCAATAGGAGTATAGCATCTAGATCAAGGGAAGTAATAGTGCCACTGTATTCTGCTCTGGTCAGACCTCACCTGGAGTACTGTGTCCAGTTCTGGGCACCACAGTTCAAGAAGGACACTGACAAACTGGAACATGATAGCCATGTTCAAATATATAAGAGGATGTCACGTAGAGGAGGGATAAAAGTTGTTTTCTGCTGCTCCAGAGAAGCGGACACGGAGCAATGGATCCAAACTACAAGAAAGAAGATTCCACCTAAACATCAGGAAGAACTTCCTGACAGTAAGAGCTGTTCGACAGTGGAATTTGCTGCCAAGGAGTGTGGTGGAGTCTCCTTCTTTGGAAGTCTTTAAGGAGAGGCTTGACAACCATATGTCAGGAATGCTCTGATGGTGTTTCCTTCTTGGCAGGGGGTTGGACTCGATGGCCCTTGTGGTCTCTTCCAACTCTATGATTCTATGATTCTATGATTCTATGACTGGACTGGGGCCCTTGGGGGATCTGGGCGGGATTCTTGGCAGTCCTGGCAGTGTTTGACGCAGGCCTCTATCTCTCCGTTGATCCCCGGCCATGACACATAACTCCTGGCAAGGGCCTTCATTCTCACTACCCCTGGGTGTGTCTCGTGTAGGGCTGTGAGGACCCTTTTGCGGAGGGGCTGGGAAACAACGACCCTGCTTCCCCATAACAGGCACCCCTTGTGGGCCGACAGTTCATGTTTGTGGGTTTTGTAGCCGGCGAATTCTGGCCCAGGGCTGCTGCTGGGCCATCTCCTCCACACCCAGTCCAGGACCCGGGAGATGACCCTATCTTTCTTGGATTGGTGTGCAACTTCTTGTGCCTGAATGGGGCGGTCGGGAAGCAGCTCCAGGCTCATAACCTCTTGTGCAGGTGCTGGGTCGGGGCCTGTTTCCAGTAGTGGTAGCCTGCTGAGGGCGTCCGCATGGCCCATCGCCTTCCCAGAGTGGTGAATCAGTGCATACTGGTAGCTGGCAAGGAAAATTGACCACCTGAGGACGCGAGGAGACAGCACTTGGGGGGTCTGCTTTTCGGGGGCAAACAAGCCAAGCAATAGCTTGTGGTCAGTCACCACGGTGAAGGGCCGCCCGTACAAGAAATCATGGAATTTTTTTACTCCCTTCACGATTGCCAGACCCTCCTTGTCGATTTGCGAGTAGTTCCGCTCGGTTGCGTTGAGTGTCTGGGGAAAGTATGCCACCGGTACCTCTCTTCCATCTGGGAGTTTTTGTCCCAGGACAGTGCCAATGCCATAGGGCGAGGCGTCGCATGCTAGCACCACCGGCAGCCTCTTGTCGAAGTGTGCCAAGACCGAGTTTGAGACAAGGAAGTCCTTGACTGCCTGGAATGTGGCCTCCTGGCGCTGGCTCCACACCCAAGGGGCCCGCTTGTCCAGGAGTCTGTGTAGGGGCTCCGCTACCTTGTGGGGAAGGAAGGAATGGTAAAAGTTCAATAGTCCCAAGAAGACCTGAAGTTCAGTCTTGCTCTTGGACGCTGGGGCATCACAAATGGCCCGTACCTTGTCCCCAGTCAGGTGGACCCCTTCTGCGTCCACCATAAATCCCAGAAAGTCCACCTGAGGCACTCCTAGTAGACACTTTTCCCGCTTCACCTTGAGATCCGCCGTCTGGAAACGGTGCAGAACGGTGCGGAGGCCGTCCTCAAACTCCTCTGGTGTGGGCCCAGCAATCAACACATCATCGAAGAAGGGGGTGACGCCAGGAATACCTTTAAGGAGAGAGTCCATTAGATTCTGGAATATGCCTGGTGCCACGCTGACACCGAATTGCAGCCGCTTTACCCTGAACGCTCCTCTGTGCATCACAATCGTCTGTGCCTCTGCTGTGGCCTCATCCACCGGCAGCTGTTGATATGCTTGGGCCAAGTCCAGCTTGCCAAAAACATTTGACCCAGCCAGGGTGGCAAGGACATGGCTGACCACTGGCACTGGGTATGCGTGGGCCCTGAGGGCCTTGTTTATGGTACATTTGTAGTCTGCGCAGATGCGGACCAAACCATTAGGCTTGACGGGTGTGACGATTGGGGTTTCCCAGGGGGCATTAGGCACCGGCTCCAGCACTCCTTGCTCCATGAGCCGGTCCAATTCCTCGTCTATACGGGGTTTCAGGGCGAACGGGACCAGGCGGGCCTTGAGCCTGACAGGTCGTACTGCGGGGTCAAGCTGTAGAGCAATGGGGGGGGCGTATACTGTCCCAATTTCCCATCGAAAACCCCCGGAAATTCCTTGCATATGGCATCCACGTCCACTTGTAAGCTAATGCAGTTCACCCCGGTGACGGCTAGCCCCAGTGGTCCAAACCATGCCAATCCCAGTAAGCTAATGTAGGGGCCCTTGACCACAAGCAAGTCCAGTTGCCGCGTCCGCCCTCGATATTGCACCCTGAAGGTCCCCACCCCCATTGTGGGGTCCTTATGTTTCTGGAAGTCCCGGAGGGTGAATGGGGCCGGACTGAGTTTGGGACCCCCACTAGGACACAGTTTCCTTAAGGTGCTTGCCGAGATTATGGATAGAGTTGAACCCGTGTCAAGTTCCATGCAGCACGGGGCCCCCTCTATCTGTACCTCTACATAAATTTTCTCTACGTTGGGGTGGGGCAACTGGTATACCTGGAAGTCTGTGAGCTCCGTCGAGTTGCCTTGGTGTGTTGGGCCCTGGGATCTGGGGCTCTTGGATCGGTCATCTGATGCCTGGCGTCGGTTGGGCCGAGCCTGACACACCCGGGCGATGTGTCCCAATTTTCCGCACTGCCTGCACTCTGTGTTGCAGAAACGGCAGGTCCTCCTCTCGTGACTCTCCCCGCAGCTTGCGCAGTTCCCTCCTTCTCGTCGAGTCAGTTGTGGTCTGTGCGCTGCTTGAGTGCGCTGCTATACTCGGTGCACCTCCTCCTTGTCAGATCCTGAGTCGTCGGTGAGGTCTTCGTGGTGGACCCTCGGTTGGGATGGCAGGCTCGGCCGTGCCTCTTGCGTCGACCTCTCGGCAGCTTCCGTTGCCAGGGCCTCCTCCAGAGCGACCTGGAACGTTAGGTTCTTCTTAGCGTAGAGGTGTTGTTGCAGCTTCTCATCCTTCAGGCCACCGACGAGGCGGTCACGAAGCATGTTCTCCAGCTCTGAGAAGTTGCAGAACCGGGCAGCTTGGCGGAGAGAGGTCACAAACCCAGTTATGGTTTCCCCAGGGACTTGCCGCTTTGCCTAGAAGGCATTTCGACGAGCCACCACTGAGGGCTGTGGCGAAAAGTGCCCCTTCAGCTGTTACATTATTGTTTTGTATGGAACAGTAGCAACATCTTCAGGCGCAAGGAGAGCCCGGGCGATTTCAAACGTCTCCTCTCCGCAGACGCTGAAGAATATTGCCCTCTTCTTGGCGTCTTCTTCATCGGTGACCCCTTTGGCTTCTAGGAGGAAGGTGAAACGGGAGGCGTACGCTTCCCAGTCTCCAGATGCTGGGTTTAACGGCGAGAAGCTGCTGTCGGTTGCCATTCTGAGTTCCTTGTGTCTCGGAGCTGAAGCCTGGATACACGGTGCGAGGCAGCGGTGCGGCAGGTGGCGGTGCTGCGGTGCTGTGTGTGGCAGTCAGCTCAGCGGGATCCCACCTTCGTCGCCAGTGAAATATACTCAGAGTCGAGAGTGGATTTCATTCTCTTTATTCAGCTCATAGTGGTGAGGAGGAATGAATGAAAGTCCGCTCAAAGTATCTGCTTTATATACATTATTTACACAATGGGCTGCACATGATTGGCTAATTCCGGAATTCTACTGTAAGCCAATCAGGTTGTGGATTCACTTCTATCTGGAGCATGATTGGGTGGTTCCTGCCAACCAATCATACTGCTGCATTGTTCTAGGACCAATCAGACTGCTGCATTCTGAATCCTATTGTTCTAGGACCAATCAGACTGCTGCCTTTTGGATCCTATTGTTCTAGGACCAATCAGACTGCTGCAGTTTGGATCCTATTCAACTCAGTACATAACACCCTTTCTCCTAGTGCTTCCTGTGTGAGGATATGGCCCAAATCCGTGATGAGGAGGCCTAGACACCATGATCAGGGATGAGGGGAATTGTAGTCCAACAGCACTAGAATTGCCGCAGGCTCGCCCTGCTTGGCCCAGATACTCGTGTATTAGGAAGGTGCTTGGGGTTTTTTCACTTGCTTGCTGATATATCTCCCTACAACATAATTGCTATAGTCATGCCTGTATTAAAATTTTATCACTTCTGATTGGAAGGAGATGCCATTATTTTGATTGATGCAGTTATTACAATGGAACTCAATATGGCCTTTGTCATAATGCATAGTGCCTCTTGCGTTGACTTCTCGGCAGCTTCCGTTGCCAGGACCTCCTCCAGAGCGACCTGGAACGTTAGGTCCTTCTTAGCATAGAGGCGCCGTTGCAGCTTCTCATCCTTCAGGCCACCAACGAGGCGGTCACCAAGCATGTTCTCCAACTCTGAGAAGTTGCAGAACCGGGCGGCTTGGCGGAGAGAGGTCACAAACCCAGTTACGGTTTCCCCAGGGGCTTGCCGCTTTGCCTAGAAGGCATTTCGACGAGCCACCACTGAGGGCTGCGGCGAAAAGTGCCCCTTCAGCCGTTCCATTATTGTTTTGTATGGAACAGTATCGACATCTTCAGGCGCAAAGATTGCCCGGGCGATTTCAAACGTCTCCTCTCCACAGACGCTGAAGAATATCTCCCTCTTCTTGGCATCTTCTTCGTCGGTGACCCCTTTGGCTTCTAGGAGGAAGGTGAAATGGGAGGCGTATGCTTCCCAGTCTCCGGATGCTGGGTTGAATGGCGAGAAACTGCTGTCGGTTGCCATTCTGAGTTCCTTGGGTCCTGGAGCTGAAGCCTGGATACACGGTGCGAGGCAGCAGTGCGGCAGGTGGCGGTGCTGCGGTGCTGTGTGTGGCAGTCAGCTCAGCGGGATCCCACCTTCGTCGCCAGTGAAATATACTCAGAGTCGAGAGTGGATTTCATTCTCTTTATTCAGCTCATAGTGGTGAGGAGGGAATGAAAGTCTCCTCAAAGTATCTGCTTTATATACATTATATACACAATGGGCTGCACGTGATTGGCTAATTCTGGGATTCTCCTGTAGGCCAGAATCACCGAGCACAGAATTTAAAGTAATTAAGGTTTTATTCTCAGGCTAGAATTTGTTTGTTTCAATATAATTCCTATTATTAGTGGCTGGCATCCACATGCTACAGCTTTTTTAGTCTGGGATATTCATTGCTATTGCCACCCACACCAGTGGGGCAGAGCCTGACAGAAGCTCCCTGGCTCCCCCACTACACCCAGCCGCTGCAAAAGCAAATGTTCCATAACCGGCAAAATTGAGACTTGGGGTTTTTTGTGGTGCGGCGTATCAATCCCCATTTGGATTTTTAAAATGAAGACATTTCCCCTCCATAAAAAATAAGAAATTATCAGTTAGGGTAAATTTTAACTCTCATGAATATGGACTGTCATTGCTGATTGCTTTTGACATGATTGTCACCAGACCCATCATTTATTTAGAGAACTTGAAAACAAAACCAGAACAACTTTATTATGCTCTGCAGGGAAAATGCATTAACTACCAACTTGTCTTCAGTGAAAAGAAAAAAAAGCCACAACAAAGTGCTCTCTGGCAATATTTCCATTTGAAATTCCACAAAAATGCTGTTCCCTGTGGTATTTGGGTTTCTATAATTATGGCAGTAGCCAAAAGACTCAGACATTTGGATGGAAAGCAGTTTTTCCATTCTCTCCAAGAGGACACCATGGGTTTTTTCAAATGATAGAAACATCTAACAGACTCTGTTCAACGAGTCAACGCATTATGGCCATTTCCTTTGCTTTCCTTTCCTTAAGTGCTTCACATATGCAGGAATCCTATTCTTGAGTATTTTTGAATTGTGCACAAGCATGTATTGCCTATGTACAGGTGCAACTATGCAATGTTACAAAAAATGAATGAAATGTCTAAACCTTCAAAATAAAATTCTCATATTACCAAATGTTTCCGAGGCTTTTCCTCCTCCACATCCCTCTTCCTTCCTCCAAATCTCTTCTCAAAGCCCACATTTCATTTTCCAGCAGCAAAGTGCAGCCAAAGCCCACTTCCAGGGTTTTGCTTCCCAGGTTGATAAATCACGAGAGGAACCTAGAGGGAGGCATGTCAGCAGTTGCTCCCACCTCTTTCTCTGTCACCTGCAGCAAGTTAGATGGTGACCTTGTTATAAAATAGATAAACAAATATCTATTCAATTGGAATCAATTAGACTTACCTTTATCTGGATATGCCCTACTGCACAATAAAAAGCAAAAGGTTAGCCCTGGATGAATGTGGCTCATGGGAATTTAAGCTAGGGCTCAGCCAAAAATTCTCAGATGTCAGAGAGCTTCCTTTTTCTCCCTACCCTCCTGCTGAAAAAGGAGTTCACTTTGCATAATCTTCTCCAAATCTTCTCCAACATTTTAATTTTTTTGGTGGCAGTCACCATTCTCTCCCACAGTGTTACACAGAAAGATGTTTTGTACACAGCATTTTTGAGGATGCAAAATGGTGGCCTGGATGCCAACTCCATTGCTGCTGCCGACACTTACAGTAGGAAGGAAGCTATGCTGCTGCTAATGGCAAGTTATACCCCTAAATGTCTTTTCCTGGAGAAATTTCATTAAATTGTCTCCCCAGTTTTTTCTCCCTGCAAATAGGGTGGAGAATTTTGAAAGGCTACTGTACATAGCTACTAGAGAGAGAGAGAGAGAGAGAGAGAGAGAGAGAGAGAGAGAGAGGGGGAGAGGGAGAGAGAGAGAGAGAATTGAAAATGTATGGGATCAGCTGACTTCCAGCAGAGGCTACAGCAATTAAGTGCATGAGAAAAGTGTGAGAGATTTGCAGTCAAACATAACTAACAACCCCGGGTTCTAATTGCTAGTGTAGGCTCAGTGAAGTCATGCCCCTCGCCCCTGGTAAGGGAGGAAGTGATGTGTTTCTTCTCTTTTTTCCCCTCACTCTCTTCTTCATGATGTAAGCCATGGAGGGAGAATGTGTCTCACACCAGCTCCCAGTTCCAGCCATGTATCTGAAGCTACCTTTCTGTATTTCTGCCCAAGAATATTTTGCCTGCATTATCTATTATTGCTGTGTAAGACAATGCATGATTGAGTTCTAGAAATGTTAAGTAAATAATTTTTAAACTTACTTAGCAGTGTGTGGTCTGTTCATTGCAGAGTGGGGTAGAAAGAGGTCAGCTGCCACACACAGCTGAAATGGGATAAAGAAGGTTTAATGGTCTATCTTCCTATGCTTCACTAAGCTGCATAACTTTGCTAGGGCCTCTCCTCCACCCTGTGCTTTGAATACAGGCAGTAGGCTGATTCCTTTGCTGTTTGCCCACACATGTGGGTATCTAGGATTAATTATCACTTACCATTTGGACCAAGCTAGCAGCTCATCTAGTCCACTTCCTGTTCTCATGGTGGCCCATCTGATGCCTCTGGGAAGTCCCAGAGCAGGACCTGAGCATAGCAGCTCTTTTGCCATGGGGGATTCCCAGCAACTGGCATTCAGATGCATACTGCCTCTGACTGTGGAGGCAGAGTACAGCCATCATGTCTAATCCTCTTTGACAGCCGTCCTTGTTGGTGGCCCATCACTACTTCACGGGAAAGAGAATTCCAGTTTAACTATGCATTATGTGAAGCAGAACCTGCTTTTTGTTTGCCCCACATCCTCCAACATTCAGCTTCATTTGATGCCATGAGTTCTAATATTTCAAGGGGGAGGGTGACATTTCTTCTATCCTCTTGTTCCACAACATCCAATATTTTCTACACATCAATATATCTCTTCTTACTTACCTTGTATTCAAACTATTTAGCCTCGAGTGCTGCAACCGTTCCTCATTGGGGAATTGCTCTGTCCCCTTGAGCATTTTGTCTGCGCTTTTCTGAAGCTTTTCCAGCTCTGCAATGTCCTTTTGGAGGTGAGGTGCTCAGAAATGTACACAGTATTCAATGTGTCCTGCTGGTAACAAATAGCTGAATAAAACAACCCAGATGGCTCGGCTACAAGGAAAGGAAAATTTCTCTCTGACTATTGGCCAACCTGACCTGATGGGACATTCCTTCCCAACACCAATCATGGTGGTCAGATCCTGAGCATGAAAAGAAACCCACTACCACAATATAGCTTTGCTTATTATGATTTGTTCCTAATAAAGATGACATAGCAACTTCCTGGAAATATGTTTCATCACTCTAATATTTCTAAATGTTGAATTTAAATCTGGTTTATTTAAACTGAAACCCATTAGAAAGAACATTATGTTCAGATGCTCTCTTCTGGATTTGGCCCTTTGAAATATACTCAGAGTCGCAAAGTGATTTCATGCTCTTTATTCAGCTCATAGTGGTGAGGAGGAATGAATGAAAGTCCCCTCAAGGTATCTGCTTTATATACATTATTTACACAATGGGCCGCACATGATTGGCTAATTCCGGAATTCTACTGTAAGCCAATCAGGTTGTGGATTCACTTCTATCTGGAGCATGATTGGGTGGTTCCTGCCAACCAATCATACTGCTGCATTGTTCTAGGACCAATCAGACTGCTGCATTCTGAATCCTATTGTTCTAGGACCAATCAGACTGCTGCCTTTTGGATCCTATTGTTCTAGGACCAATCAGACTGCTGCAGTTTGGATCCTATTCAACTCAATATGGCCTTTGTCATAATGCAACTGATAATTCTCCCCCCTTTCTAACCACTTGCAATTCTCACCCCTTAAACATGCTAATGCTTTTTCAGTTAATTATTATGCTTCTTGGGTACATGTGTGGAATATTTCAGATTTGTATTGGTTGAGTTTCAGGTTCTTCTTTACAGCTCTGTCCTATTTTGAATATCAGTTATTTTCACCCCACAACAGCTTATTCCCAGGCCCTTTGCTTATTTTGCTGCATGACATGTACTCCCAAGAACTCAATCAGAGCTATTAATCAGAATATTAGAATGCCCTAGCCCAAAGGGGATTTTGAGGAAATTACTCCTGTGTTATTCCTTGGAAATAGTGTAGGCACAACATATTGTAAAATTAGGTGAAAAGACAGTGGTACCTTGGGTTACATACCCTTCTTAGCTCATTCAGTTTGCCTTCAAAAACAAATGGTGTGGATAAGGCTGAGAACAATGATCAAGCCATGGACTGACATTGGACTGACTAGCAGAGCTGGCTGACATACAGCATTTTGTCTCAGGGACGGCCATAAAAGATTGTTCTGTAATCATGCAGAATGTTTTCCACTGATTTAATTGCTTAATAATATTTATATAAGAACTGGCATTAGGCACTGTAGTCACCAATGAAGTGATATGGCTTCTCAGATAGCTCTCCCTATATTCAGAGGATCGCACAAAACCACTGATCAGACAGTGACAGCTTCCTATGGCATATCTGTCCTTATCAGCAGACTTTGAACTGCACATGTTCTGTTTGCAATTTTCCATCCTATCAGAAAAACATCTGGTTATCATTGGAGCAGTTGCATCATGTAAAATACTATCAAAACAATTGCTACAAATTTGTGTTGGAAAATGCCCAGTGTAGCAGACATCTGTAGCGTTAAGACTGCCAAAGTGTGTTATAATCAAATTAACATTTTTACTCACCCATTTTTCAAGCACAGCTTTGATGCCTTATGATGCCTGGTGTATGTATGTGTATGCAGTCATAGGAGAATATATAAGTCAAATCTACATACTAATCTGGAAATAACTGAATGGCCTTTAGAAATTATTGTGTACACTCCTGGATCATTAGCAAGTCTGCAACGTACAAAACAGATCACCAGAGGCGTAATTTAAAAATCCTCCTCTCTGCCACTGACCACATTACTTTCAGTCAAAGGGATAGATAACTAGCCATGGCTTTCAGCAGAAATGAATCAATAGTCACTATCACTGAAAAGGCTAGCAAATGTATTGTTGTAAATGTTTTCATGGATTACCAAGAAAGTTGCATCAGTGAAGTGGACTCTAATCAAAGGCAGCTTCTGCTGTAACAGATTTGTTGACAGTGCTGTTGCTGTTTGCTTTGTTGTTTTGCTAAAATGGTACTACGTTGTGGTCTGCACTAACTGAGCAGCTTGATTATTATTTTTAAGTCTTGTACACTCAGGCAAACACACAGTTCACCATGCCATACAAAAATAATACAATTTATATACATTGCCAGGTTAGCCAGAAATTGATTCCTAACCATGTCTACTCTGCAGTAAGTCTTGTTTAAATCAATAGTGCTTACTTCCAAGTATATCAGGTTAGGGTCCACCCTTACTATGTTGTGCTTTTATACTACTACTAAGTATCACAGAAAAATTCAGCCACCTCTGAATTGTTCTGTGCATTGCTTGCCTGCAGACCAAATTTAAAAGGGGGGAAAAAACCTATTTGCAGATGTAATTTAAAAGGGACAGGACCGTTCACCCCCACTGGTATTGCATAATAATAATAATAATAATAATAATAATAATAATAATAATAATAAATTATTTGTACCACGCCCATCTGGCTGGGCTTCCCCAGCCACTCTGGGCAGTTTCCAACAAAATATTAAAGTGCAATAGTCTGTCAAACATTAAAAGCTTCCCTAAACAGGGCTGCCTTCAGATGTCTTCTAAAAGTCTGGTAGTTGCTGTTCTCTTTGACATCTGGTAGGAGGGCGTTCCACAGGACGGGTGCCACTACAGTTGATGCTCGGGTGGCGAACGTGATCTTTGCTGGATGCACGTTTGCAACCCGCAGTGGGGCTTCTGCACATGCGCGGGTTGCGATTCGGCACTTCTGTGCATGCGCAAAGCACGATTTAGTACTTCTGCGCATGCGTGACCACCGAAACCCGGAAGTAACCCATTCCGGTACTTCCGGGTTTCAGTGGTCTGTAACCCAAAAAAACGCAACCAGGGGTCTGAACACTCATCCCCCACCACCACTTTCTGTACACGGCCCAGGATGAAGGAGCGGAACCACTGTATAACAGTGCCCCCAGCTCCCAGCCCCTCCTGACGGTCCAGAAGGATGTTATGGTTGATGGTATCAAAAGCCGTTGAGAGATCCAGCAGAACTAGGAAACAGCTCTCACCTTTGTCCCTAGCCCGCAGCAGATCATCGACCAGTGCGACCAAGGCAGTTTCAGTCCCATGATGAGGCCTGAATCCTGACTGGAAGGAATCCAAATGGTCCACTTCTTCCAGGCGTGCCTGGAGTTGTTCAGCAACCACTCGCTCAATCACCTTGCCCAAGAATGGAAGATTTGAGACTGGGAAATAGTTGGCCATCGTGGCTGTATCTAAAGATGGTTTTTTAAGAAGTGGTTTGATAACCGCCTCTTTCAGCAGGTCTGGGAAGGCTCCCTCACAGAAAAAAGCATTCACCACCCCGCGAAGCCCATCAACCAGCAATTCCCGGCTAGCTTCTATAAGCCAGGATGGGCAAGGATCAAGGAAACAGGTGGTTGGTTTCACCCGTCCAAGCAGCCTGTCCACATCCTTGGAGGTAACAGATTGGAATCGATTCTATGCAACTTGACTAGACAGGACTCTAGCACTCTCCCGCCCCAGCCCTTCTTCCTTCCCACAGTGGAGTCTACCTCTTCTCGAATCTGAGCGACTTTATCTGCAAAAAACTTTGCAAAATCATTGCAGGAGATTATGTGGCCCGTACTAGACCCCAGTGGAGCAGGTGATTCCACTAAATTGTGAACCACCTGAAAGAGTCTTCTGCTGCTGTTTTCTGCAGATACAATAGCGGCGGTGAAGAAGGTCTTCTTCGCCGTTGCTATTGCCACATGGTAGGCTCGACATTGAGTTCTAACCCGTGTCCGGTCACATTCAGAATGAGTTATCCGCCACCGGCACTCTAGCCATCTCAGCAATTGTTTCATTGCCCTCAGATCTGTGGAGAACCACGGGGCTGTCCAGGCTCCATGCAATCGGAGAGGGCGCTTCGGTGCCAAACAGCCAATAGCCTTGGTTAACTCCACATTCCACGGACCACCAGGGAATCAGCTGAAAGGCCATCAATGTGGGATAAAACATCCCCTACCACTCTCTGGAAACCATTTGGATCCATTAAGTGGCGGGGGCGGGCCATCCGAATTGGTCCCACCTCCTTGCAGAGGAGAAGGGTCACATAGAAGTCCAGTTGCACCAGGAAGTGATCTGACCACGGCACTTCTTTAGTTTCGCTTTTACTTAGTGTCAGTTCACTAACATCCATAGAGGTCTAAGGCATATCCGCGGCTATGAGTTGGGCCAAACTTATTCAGGGACAGCCCCATGGAGGCCATGCTTTCCAAAAAGTCCCAGGCGGCCCCTTGTAAGGTCGTGTCAGCATGGATGTTAAAATCCCCTAGGACAACCAAACTAGGTGTCTCCAGGAGAACATCCACTATGACCTGAAGCAGCTCGGGCAGAGAATCCTTGGGGAGGTCGGTACACCAAAAGGAATCCTGTACTGCCTCTATTGCCCAACTTCCAGAACATGCACTCAGAAAACTGGGTCATCCCAATAGGATGCCTGGTGCAAACTGGAAAACTGGGTCATCCCAATAGGACGCCTGGTGCAAACTAATGATTTCCTAAAAATCACTGCAACCCTCCCTCCCCGCCCATATGACCTGGGTTGCTGTGTGTAAGAGAAACCTGGTGGACAAGCAGCTGCAAGAACAGGCCCATCTGCTTCATCTAATCAAGTCTCTGTTACACATGCCAGGTCAAGTCCTCCATCCACGATCAAGTCATGGATGGCAGTGGTCTTGTGAATCATTGACCTGGCATGTGTAACAGGAGTTACGCTAAGACCAGACCCGGAGGTAAGGATAGTGCTCAAACAACAACTAAACCTGCCTCCTCAGTAGTGACATGGTCTGGTCTTAGCGTAACTCCTCTTACCCATGATCACTGAGATTGGTTGTCCCAGTGTATCCCCCCTGTGGAACCTGCCCCAGCCATTTTGTTGGCTGGGACCCACTCCCAGGCAGCCCTGACCCCTGCTCTTAAAATCTAATTAAAACCTATATAAAAAAAACACAATAAAAGTTACAAACACACCAAAATTAAACAAATTCCCAAACCCAACTAAACATCCATCCCACCCCCCACACCCGAGGCCTCCTTGGAGTCTTATAAGCTGTGGTGGTGAGTATGGGGCCTCCCCCAGGCCCAAGCTGGAAAATGGGCTTCAAGGGGGAGCGGTCCTCCCCAAGACTCACGAGGCAGAGCAGTAGCAGCCAAGATGAGAACAAAGACATCAAAAGACAAACTAATCACAGCACCCTTGGGGGTGTGCAAATGGATTATTGGTAATGGTGGAAAAGGATGATCAGTAGCAGAACTGCAAACAGCAACATCCATTGTGAAAGAGTTTTCACAACACATCCTGGAGAATCCAAGTCTATTAAGTCATTTTTGCAAAATATGTGAATGGGCCAAGCCGACATGCATTTTAAGAGCTCTGGACCAAAACAAACCGAGTTTATGCAAGGCCACTGCAAGAAAAAAATGAGCAAGTATGTTACCCCACTCTCACTTGTGTGACTCTTTTCATATGAGAAATATGAATGCACAAATCCGGCAGGAGTGACTTGTTAGCCTAGGCTGGTAAAGCTAGCAACCCAGTCTGGAGCAGAAGGAATTCAAGAGTGGGAAGCAGGTATGTGGTTCCCGGGAGCAAGACAAGGGTTGGCATGTAGCATTGACCACATCCTGCTCCTTCTTTTTAAAAGCACTTTAGCCTTTGCCAATCTGCTGCCCTCCAGATGCTCTGGAGGACAACTCCCATCTGCTGGGTTTGAGGGGAGTTGTGCTCCCAAACCAGAAGATGCCAGGTAAGCCAAGACTGCTTTAGAGCGTTCTAATGGGCAGATAACCCATTCTGAATCTGACCGGACACGGGTTAGAGCTCAATGTCAAGCCTACCAAGTAGCGATAGCGACGGCGAAGAAGACTTTCTTCACCGCCTCTATTGCATCTGCAGAAAACAGCAACAGGAGACTTTTTCAGGTGGTTCGCAATTTAGCGGAACCACCTGCTCCATCAGGGCCCAGCATGGGCCACATGACCTCCTGCAATGATTTTGCAAAGTTTTTTTGCAGATAAAGTCGCTCAGATTCGAGAAGAGGTAGACTCCACCGTGGGAGCAGGGCCGGGGCGGGAGAGTGCTAGAGTCCTGTCTAGTCAAGTTGTGTGGGATCAATTCCAATCTGTTACCCCCGAGGATGTGGACAGGCTGCTTGGACGAGTGAAACCAACCACTTGTCTCCTTGATCCTTGCCCATCCTGGCTTATAAATGCTAGCCGGGAAGGACTGGGCAATTGGCTTCGTGGGATGGTGAATGCTTCTCTCTGTGAGGGAGCCTTCCCAGACCCGCTGAAAGAGGCAGTTATTAAACCGCTTCTTAAAAAAACCATCTTTAGATGCAGCCACGATGGTCAACTATTGCCCAGTCTCAAATCTTCCATCCTTCGGCAAGGTGATTGAGCGAGTGGTTGCTGAACAACTCCAGGCATGCCTGGGAGAAGCGGACTATTTGGATCCCTTCCAGTCGGGATTCATGCCTCATCATGGGACTGAAACTGCTTTGGTCGCACTGGTTGATGATCTCTGGCAGGCTAGGGACAAAGGTGAGAGCTGTTTCCTAGTTCTGCTCGATACCTCAGCGGCGTTTGCAGGAATGAAAAGTATATTGTGTGAATCATCCCTATTCATATTCATCCGTCCATATTTAAGCTATTATTTAATTGTCTCAAACTTTAGCTTGGTGAGAACTTATGTGGCAAGGCATGTAAGTCCTGGAATTTAAAATTCCATCTCCCACAGGATGGAACATCTTTTGGCATTTTTCATGGAAAAGGTCAGGACTTATTTGGTTTCCAAACTGATTCTTCTCTTTCTGTGTGGGTGGCTTTTGTTTTTGTGTGTGATTTGTACCACATGTAGGGACTGGATAACGATCACATAAACTGTGATGTTTCACCAGCCGTGGAATAAATTGAAAACCCTTGGATAAAAGGTTTGCTTTATTCTGCCCTTGTGGGTGTCACTGTATAGATTATCTCTTTCTTTCCTCCTCTGACACTCACACAGATAAGTACGTGGGGAAAATACTCCATCCCATAAATCCATACTCTGTCCTTATCAATTGCATTACAGGGAATAATCTGAAAGGGACATGTTGGTAAAGCAAGTCAAACCTCTAGCCAAGGGTC
The DNA here is from genome assembly GCF_964270895.1 of Podarcis filfolensis. Taxonomy (NCBI): domain Eukaryota; kingdom Metazoa; phylum Chordata; class Lepidosauria; order Squamata; family Lacertidae; genus Podarcis; species Podarcis filfolensis. The sequence goes on along the minus strand of NC_139614.1, from coordinate 807,298 downwards.
CCTGACCTCAGGACCCATTGGCAGCCCCATAGTGCCCACACAGCAACAGCAGCAGCCACCTTCTTCTGCAGCAGAAGACACAAAGGTGTGGTAGGTAGACCACAGGAAGCAGAACCGGAACCAGTTCCAAGAAAGGAGATGCCGACTGGAAGAGCTGTTGGATAGTGGAGTGGTCTCCCTTGGGAGGTGGTGGTCTCTCCTTCCCTGGAAGTTTTCAAGCAGAGGTTGGATGGCCGTCTGTCAGTTCTATGATTCCATGACTTCTAAATGCACATTTTTAAGATCCCCCCAAAGTGATTTTTATTTGTCAAGTTGCTTACAAAACCCACTGAATCAAATGAGAACACCAGAGTATCTTTACAAGCTTTCCTCACTGTGAGAAGAGATCCTACATTTTGCAGAAATCAAACTGCATCTCCATGCTCAAAGTCATCATTCTGAAACTATACATCTCTGGGTTGGGATCTGGGCAGCAGGGAATCTTTCTTCTAATAGTGGAACCCATGAAATGGACTGGCAGTAGGTTCAGGACAAATGAAATTACACAACACATAAACTAATATAATGCACATTTGTTAAACGTAGTAACAGCCACTACTACAGTGGTACCTTGGGTTACATACGCTTCAGGTTATATATGCTTCAGGTTACAGACTCCGCTAACCCAGAAATAGTACCTCAGGTTAAGAACTTTGCTTCAGGATGAGAACAGAAATCGTGCTCCGGCAGCGCGGCAGCAGGGGGAGGCCCCATTAGCTAAAGTGGTGCTTCAGGTTAAGACCAGTTTCAGGTTAAGAACAGACCTCCGGAACGAATTAAGTACTTAACCCGAGGTACCACTGTATTTAAATGTTATTTAAATAGGCATTATATTGTAAAATTATGTGAATATGGTCTGCAAATAGCAGTTGGCCATGACTGCCAAATTCAGCCTTCATGTAGGGTGAGACATTATCCCAAGTTTTGAGTAGTAAAAGGTAAAGGTAAAGTTAAGACCAGTCAAAGATGACTATGAGGTGCGGTGCTAATCTTGCTTCAGGCGAAGGAAGCTGGTGTTTGACTGCAGACAGCTTTCCGGATCATGTGGCCAGCATGACTAAACTGCTTCTGGCGTAATGTCACACCGTGACAGAGCAACAGGAGCTCATTCTGTCGAGTGGATTCGAACTGCCAACCTTAGCGATGGGAGAAAGCAGTTACTTTCATACCCAACTAGTGAGGCTAGAGGCACCAGACTGGCTGTGACTGGTTTAATTCATCAAGGGAAAGTTCTTAAAAGATGTTTGCAAAGGCCATGAAGGAAGACAAAGCTGTTTAAATAACTGGAAGTAAATGTTGGACGGCTATTTCAAAAGCACACACCTGCACAGTCTTCCTCTCTGAAAATTAGGGTAGCCTATATTTGAAGATGCATGGCTATGGCAAGAGCGAGCTTCATCTTAGAGCCATGCCATGCAGTCTGATCTCCTGCTGAACTCAATGCATTCTGGGGTGGCGGCGAGACGAATTGCTTACTTATGTAAAATTGTTATGTAAACACAGCTAACTCCAGTTTGCTAGCCAGCCAGCAGGTTATTATTTTAACAAACAGAGGCAAGACTGATTGGAGCCTTCAGTATACAAATATGCAATGAAGGGATTAACAGATTAACCTAGGGGTTCAGTGTAGGACATCGTATGGATTAGACACTGGAGACTGGAGACCTTTTGGTAAACAATATTTTAGCATGAAATATAACCTCCTTGGTTATATGCTGAATTTCATTGTGTGTTAGCTAGAACTGATACTCAGTCCTGAACTGGATTCTTGGCATAATTTAAATCTCACAGTATGCGAGTGGGACTTTCTGAAGGAGCAAAATAATGTTTTACAAATACATGTGTCATAAGGAAATTTTTGAATTCCTAACAGCACAACCATTATATCTATGATTTGGAAATATTTCTGAGGAGTCTTTTGAGAGAGATAGTCAATGGTTCCAAGAGAAGAAGATTTATCATTGGTTAGGTATAGTGTTGTCTATGCTTTGTTTTTAAGAAATATTTTAGGGCGTGCAGTGCCCTTGTGCACTCAAGTTGCCAAGACTTGCCAGGCTTGTAATTCGTCCATCTGTTGGTCCAGCTGGCTTGGTCTGCCTTTACTGATTAGCCGTAAGACCAAGTGAGGTGGCTGCCTCAGGCGGCAGCATTCCCAGGGGTGGCAGAGCAGCGGCAGCCACTCCTTGGAGGCTGGGGCTACTGCCTCTTCCGCAATGGCCAGCTGGGGCTCCAGCTGTGTTGACACGCCTGGACTGTGATGAGGCGGGTTTGGAGGAGAGGGGGCAGGAGGGTGGGACCCGAGTGCAAGAGCCCTCTCCCCTCCTGTGAATTCCAGCAACTGGTATTCAGAAGAATTGCTGTCTCCAGCTGTAGGGTATCTGATGAAGGCGACTCTGGCCCAAGAAAGAGCTTGTGCTGTAATAAAGGTGCTAGTGCTCTTGGTTCTTTGGCTAAAACCGCAGTAGGTTGTACTTTAAAGGGTTGTTGTGTGGATAAAATTCTATATAACACTTTGTTGCCAAAATTTTGTGGTTACCTATGTTTGTTCATTATTATTATAAATTACTTGGATGAAGGAACTGAGGGGATGCTCATCCAGTTTGCAGACACCAAACTGGGAGGGGTAGGTAGTAGACCACAAGCTGAACAGGGTGATGCAGCAGCAAAAAAAAGCTAGTGCTCTTGTAGGCTGTATCAACAGAAGTCTAATGTCCAGATCAAGGGGAGTAATAATACCGCTCTACTCTGCCTTGGTCAGACCCCACCTGGAATACTCTGTAAAGTTCTGGGCGCCATAATTTAAGGATATTGACAAGCTGGAAGGTGTGCAGATGAGGTTGATGATCAAGGGTCCAGAAACCAAGCCTTATGAGGAATAGTTGCAGGAGCTGGGTATGTTTAGCCTGGAAAAGAGGAGACTGAAAGGAGATATGAGAGCCATCTTCAAATATATCAAGGGCTGTCACATGGAAGTCCCTCTTGTTTTCTCCTGTTATGGAGGGTAATAATAATAACAACAATTTATTTGCACCCCAGCCAATGGATTCAAGTTACAAGAAAAGAGATTCCAACTGAACACCAGGAATAACTTTCTGACAGGCCCAGGATAGTACCCCACTTGTTCTTTTCCCCAAAGATTATGAGTGGGCACAGCAGGTCATCCAGCTACAAATCCACCCAACTTCAACCAAGCCCATATTTTACCAGCTACTACATAGGAATATCATGCGAGGAAATTAGCAATTAGCCTGATGTTATTAGAAATAGATTTTCCCAACAGATTTTAGATGTCTGATTCCACAATGTGTATGTATTTATATGTCTATATATCCAATTAATTTATTTGACTTCCCACCGTCTACCATAGGAAGGAATGTGGAGCAATTCACAATAATTCCTGATTTTTAATGCCAAACAGATTGTCTGCAGATCATCTGAAAGACCATGTTAAAGGTAAAGGTATCCCTGACCGTTACGTCCAGTGGCGGACGACTCTGGGGTTGCGGTGTTCGTCTTGCTCTACTGGCCGAGGGAGCCAGCGTTTGTCTGCAGACAGCTTCCGGGTCATGTGGCCAGCATGACTAAGCCACTTCTGGCGAACCAGAACAGCGCACAGAAAAGGCGTTTACCTTCCCGCCAGAGTGGTACCTATTTATCTACTTGCACTTCGATGTGCTTTCGAACTGCTAGGTTGGCAGGTGCTGGGACCGAGCAACGGGAGTTCACCCCGTCGCGGGAATTCGAACCGCCGAACTTCTGATTGGCAAGCCCTAGGCTAAATGTGAAAACTAGCACATAAAAATATAATTTCACTTGAACTTAGCCAAAACCTTGAGAAGCCAGTAACTAGAAATACATCTCAAATTAACTGGGACAAAGACTTAAGACAAAACATCCTGGAACGAGTATGGGAATTAAACTGGCAACATATCTCTCAACAGACCATGCTCTCATTTAAAATGATGTTGCTGTAAGCTAACCTTTTTGTTGGTACTTAGCACCTTCATTGTTAGATGGGCATCTAGAGAGTGGGACACAGGCTGCTGATGCCCTTCACATCATTTTCTCATGTTATTAAATAATGTTTTTTGGAGAACTATAGCTAGTTAGCGAACTTATAACAGGATGACTTACCATTAGAACTATTAATAATTTTATTTAGTTACTTTCTCCTTTTACAGCTGGTCATATAGCAGTATGCTAAGACTGGGCGGGGGGGGGGGGACTTTTCCTATATTACATTGGACAGTGAGAGGAGGTGAATGGGCTCATATAGCAAAATTGACTAGTATTGCTGGCCAGTTCCACTTTGGCCACACCCATGGCGGGCAGAGGGTCCTTGGAGGGCTGACCAAACCTCCCTGCAGCCTTGGGTCATAAAAGATTAGGCACTCTGGATTTAAAACACCAAGTTGCCATTTGGTGGTGCAACTGGCACACCAAGTCATGTTTTGTCTGCTCCAACCAGAAACTCCTGGTCAGAGTCTCAAGCAAGAGTCTTTCCTAGCTATGCAAGCTTTTTAAATTATAGATATAGATATAGATATAGATATATAGATATATAGATATATAGATATATAGATATATAGATATATAGATATATAGATATAGATATAGATATAGATATAGATATAGATATAGATATAGATATAGTGCTGTATGACAGGTCCTGCCTGCTCTGAAGTTCCCACATTATTGGAACATGTGAGGTAAAATCAACTGAAAGGTCTATCTAGTTCTTGCATAACACATGTATGCGTCTGACAAATGACTCTAGCAGACACAGTTTTCACAGATTATGACTTGTGCTGTTATTTCAATTGACAGCAGGGGGTCCTTTAAGGATTTATTTTATTATATAGTGCAGGCATACAAACTGAGCATTATTTATGCACATTCGCATTTACACGTCAACTCACCGTCAAGTTGTTCCTGTTTAAATGTTCATGCCATTGAAACTTTTTTTCCTTTTGGCTGTAACACAAAGACATCTGGTGTTTTGTTCATTTTCGTTTTTATGGATTTTCTAATTTCCAGGAGAGTGCTGCCAATGACAACGTTCTACTTCAGAGTGTTCAATTCCCACACTCTGAGGGAGAAAGCAGGCTGCATCGTTATCTGCTAGTGCTAAGCTCATCTTCCATGAAATCATGTTAAAACCTTCTGTCTTCCATTTATTTTCATTTTTTTTATTATGCTTAATTATCCATAATTGCATCAGTACATCAAAGATGTATCTTCCTTATTTTACATAATTCAATTTTGTAAAAAAAAAAAAAAGTCTTCCTACAATACATTTGGTACATAAATTTGACTTCCCGTCCTTTCTAACTTTTTCCACGCTAATAAACCTATTGCCTCAATTTTGTTGTTGTTTAGTCGTTTAGTCGTGTCTGACTCTTCATGACTCCATGGACCAGAGCACGCCAGGCACTTCTGTCTTCCACTGCCTCCCGCAGTTTAGTCAAGCTCATGCTGGTAGCTTCGAGAACACTGACCCACCATCTCGTCCTCTGTCGTCCCCTTCTCCTTGTGCCCTCCATCTTTCCCAACATCAGGGTCTTTTCCAGGGAGTCTTCTCTTCACATGAGGTGGCCAAAGTCTTGGAGTTTCAGCTTCAGGATCTGTCCTTCCAGTGAGCACTCAGGGCTGATTTCCTTAAGAATGGATAGGTTTGATCTTCTTGCAGTCCATGGGACTCTCAAGAGTCTCCTCCAGCACCATAATTCAAAAGCATCAATTAACTTCCATACATCACTACTGGGAAAACCATAGCTTTAACTATACGGACCTTTGTTGGCAAGGTGATGTCTCTGTTTTTTAAGATGCTGTCTAGGTTTGTCACTGCTTTTCTCCCAAGAAGCAGGCGTCTTTTAATTTCGTGGCTGCTGTCACCATCTGCGGTGATCATGGAGCCCAAGAAAGTAAAATTTCTCACTGCCTCCATTTCTTCTCCTTCTATTTGCCAGGAGGTGAAGGGACCAGTGGCCATGATCTTCGTTTTTTTGATGTTGAGCTTCAAACCATATTTTGCGCTCTCCTCTTTCACCCTCAATAAAAGGTTCTTTATAGAATCATAGAATCATAGAGTGGGAAGAGACCACAAGGGCCATTGAGTCCAACCCCCTGCCAAGCAGGAAACACCATCAGAGTACTCCTGACATATGGTTGTCAAGCCTCTGCTTAAAGACCTCCAAAGAAGGAGACTCCACCACACTCCTTGGCAGCAAATTCCACTGTCGAACAGCTCTTACTGTCAGGAAGTTCTTCCTAATGTTTAGGTGGAATCTTCTTTCTTGTAGTTTGGATCCATTGCTCTGTGTCCGCTTCTCTGGAGCAGCAGAAAACAACCTTTCTCCCTCCTCTATGTGACATCCTTTTATATTCCTCCTCACTTTCTGCCATCAAGGTTGTGTCATCTGCATATCTGAGGTTGTTGATATTTCTTCCGGCAATCTTAATTCCGGCTTGGGATTCATCCAGCCCAGCCTTTCGCATGATGAATTCTGCATATAAGTTAAATTAAATATAAGTTAAATAAGCAGGGAGACAATATACAGCCTTGTTGTACTCCTTTCCCAATTTTGAACCAATCAGTTGTTCCATATCCAGTTCTAACTGTAGCTTCTTGTCCCACATAGAGCTTTCTCAGGAGACAGATGAAGTGATCAGGCACTCCCATTTCTTTAAGAACTTGCCATAGTTTGCTGTGGTCGACACAGTAAAGGCTTTTGCATAGTCAATGAAGCAGAAGTAGATGTCTTTCTGGAACTCTCTAGCTTTCTCCATAATCCAGCGCATGTTTGCAATTTGGTCTCTGGTTCCTCTGCCCCTTCGAAAACCAGCTTGCACTTCTGGGAGTTCTCGGTCCACATACTGCTTAAGCCTGCCTTGTAGAATTTTAAGCATAAGCTTGCTAGCATGTGAAATGAGTGTAATTGTGCGGTAGTTGGAGCATTCTTTGGTACTGCCCTTCTTTGGGATTGGGATGTAGATTGATCTTATCCAATCCTCTGGCCACTGCTGAGTTTTCCAAACTTGCTGGCATATTGAGTGTAGCACCTTAACAGCATCATCTTTTAAAATTTTAAATAGTCCAGCTGGAATACCATCACTTCCACTGGCCTTGTTATTTGCAGTGCTTTCTAAGGCCCATTTGACTTCACTCTCCAGGATGTCTGGCTCAAGGTCAGCAACCACGACCCATCCATATCTTTCTGGTATAATTCCTCTGTGTATTCTTGCCACCTCTTCTTGATGTCTTCTGCTTCTGTTAGGTCCTAATCACTTTTGTCCTTTATTATGGTAATCTTTGTACGAAATGTTCCTTTCATATCTCCAATTTTCTTGAACAGATCTCTGGTTCTTCCCATTCTGTTGTTTTCCTCTATTTCTTTGCATTGCTCGTTTAAGAAGGCCTTTTGGTCTCTCCTTGCTATTTTTTGGAAATCTGCATTCAATTTCCTCTATCTTTCACTATCTTGCATTTTGCTTGCCTTCTCTCCCCCGCTATTTGTAAGGCCTCGTTGGACAGCCACTTTGCTTTCTTGCATTTCCTTTTCATTGGGATGGTTTTCATTGCTGCCTCCTGTATAATGTTGCGAGCCTCCATTTTCAGGCACGCTGTCCAGCAAATCTAAATCCTTAAACCTGTTCCTCACTTCCACTGTGTATTCATAAGGGATTTGATTTAGATTGTATCTTACCGGCCCAGTGGTTTTTCCTACTTTCTTCAGTTTAAGCCTGAATTTTGCTATAAGATGCTGATGATCTGAGCCACAGTCAGTTCCAGGTCTTGTTTTTGCTGACTGTATAGAGTTTCTCCATTTTTGGCTGCAGAGAATATAATCAATCTGATTTTGATGCTGCCCATCTGGTGATGTCCATGAGTAGAGTCGTTTCTTGTGTTGTTGGAAAAGAGTGTTTGTGATGACCAGCTTGTTCTCTTGACAGAACTCTATTAGCCTTTGCCCTGCTTCTTTTTGATCTCCAAGGCCAAACTTGCCAGTTGTTCCTTTTATCTCTTGATTCCCTACTTTAGCATTCCAATCCCCTATGATGAAAAGAACATCCTTATTTGGTGTCACTTCTATAAGGTGTTGTAAGTCTTCATAGAATTGGTCAATTTCAGTTTTTTCAGCACCACTAGTTGGTGCATAAACTTGGATTACTGTGATGTTAAAAGGTCTGCCTTGGATTCGTATTGAGATCATTCTATCATTTTTGAGATTGCATCCCAGTACAGCTCTCGCCACTCTTTTGTTGACTCTGAGGGCCACTCCATTTCTTTTACGGGATTCTTGCCCACAGTAGTAGATATCATAGAATCATAGAATCATAGAGTTGGAAGAGACCACAAGGGCCATCGAGTCCAACCCCCTGCCAAGAAGGAAACACCATCAGAGCACTCCTGACATATGGTTGTCAAGCCTCTGCTTAAAGACCTCCAAAGAAGGAGACTCCACCACACTCCTTGGCAGCAAATTCCACTGTCGAACAGCTCTTACTGTCAGGAAGTTCTTCCTAATGTTTAGGTGGAATCTTCTTTCTTGTAGTTTGGATCCATTGCTCCGTGTCCGCTTCTCTGGAGCAGCAGAAAACAACCTTTCTCCCTCCTCTACGTGACATCCTTTTATATATTTGAACATGGCTATCATATCACCCCTTAACCTCCTCTTCTCCAGGCTAAACATGCCCAGCTCCCTTAGCCGTTCCTCATAAGGCATCGTTTCCAGGCCTTTGACCATTTTGGTTGCCCTCCTCTGGACACGTTCCAGTTTGTCAGTGTCCTTCTTGAACTGTGGTGCCCAGAACTGGACACAGTACTCCAGGTGAGGTCTGACCAGAGCAGAATACAGTGGCACTATTACTTCCCTTGATCTAGATGCTATACTCCTATTGATGCAGCCCAGAATTGCATTGGCTTTTTTAGCTGCCGCATCACACTGTTGGCTCATGTCAAGTTTATGGTCCACCAAGACTCCTAGATCCTTTTCACATGTACTGCTCTCAAGCCAGGTGTTACCCATTTTGTATTTGTGCCTCTCATTTTTTTTGCCCAAATGCAATACTTTACATTTCTCCCTGATAAAATTCATCTTGTTTGTTTTGGCCCAGTTCTCTAATCTGTCAAGGTCATTTTGAAGTGTGATCCTGTCCTCTGGGGTGTTAGCCACCCCTCCCAGTTTGGTGTCATCTGCAAATTTGATCAGGATGCCCTTGAGTCCATCATCCAAGTCGTTGATAAAGATGTTGAATAAGACCGGGTCCAAGACAGAACCCTGTGGCACCCCACTAGTCACTCTTCTCCAGGATGAAGAGGAACCATTGATGAGACCCTTTGGGTTCGGTCAGTCAGCCAGTTACAAATCCACTGAGTGGTAGCATAGTCAAGACCGCATTTTACCAGCTTCTTTACAAGAATATCATGGGGCACCTTGTCAAATGCCTTGCTGAAATCAAGGTAGGCTACATCCACTGCGTTCCCTTCATCTACCAGGCTTGTAATTCTGTCAAAAACCGAGATCAGGTTAGTCTGACATGACTTATTTTTCAGAAATCCATGCTGCCTATTCCTTTCTAGGTGCTCACAGACTGTTTGCTTAATGATCTGCTCCAGAATCTTCCCTGGTATTGATGTCAGACTGACTGGGCGGTAATTATTTGGGTCCTCTCTTTTCCCCTTTTTGAAAATAGGGACAACATTTGCCCTCCTCCAGTCTGCCGGGACTTCGCCTGTTCTCCAGGAATTCTCAAAGATGGCTGCCAGTGGTTCTGAGATCACATCTGCCAGTTCTTTTAATACTCTTGGATGCAGTTCATCTGGCCCTGGAGACTTGAATACATCTAAACTAGCCAAGTATTCTTGTACTATCTCCTTAGTTATTCTGGGCTGTGTTTCCTCTGCTGAATCATTTGCTCCAAATTCTTCAGGTCGGGCATTGTTTTCTTTATCGGAGAAGACTGAGGCAAAGAAGGCATTGAGGAGTTCAGCCCTTTCTGTGTCCCCTGTTTGCATTTCACCATCTTCTCCTCTGAGTGACCCCACTGTTTCTTTGTTCTTCCTTTTGCTACGAACATACCCATAAAAGCCTTTTTTGTTGCTTTTAACCTCTCTAGCAAGCCGCAGTTCATTCTGTGCTTTAGCTTTTCTGACTTTGTGTCTACACGTGCTGGCTATTTGTTTGAATTCCTCTTTGGTGGTTTCCCCCCTTTTCCATTTTTTGTACACATCCTTTTTTAATCTTAACTCAGTTAAAAGTTCTTTAGATAGCCACCCTGGCTTCTTTAGGCACCTTCCATGTTTCCGTCTCATTGGTATTGCCTGAAGTTGTGCTTTTACTATCTCCCTCTTAACAAACTCCCAGCCATCATGAACTCCCTTTCCTTTTAGTATTACTGTCCATGGGATCTCACCCAGCACTTCCCTAAGTTTTATGAAGTCGGCTTTCTTAAAGTCAAGAAATTGAGTCCTAGTATGCTTGGCTGCTCCTTTCCGCTGTATAGTAAACTTCAGAAGAGCATGATCACTCGCGCCTAATGATCCTTCCACTTCTACCCCACTAACCAGGTCCTCAACACTGGTTAGGACCAGATCTAAAATGGCTGTTCCTCTTGTTGCTTCTCCCACTTTCTGGACAATGAAGTTGTCTGCAAGCCCCGGGGAGACAGCACACTTTCCGAGACATCTTGTCAGGCCCACAGATCACTGCTTCTGTTCCCCTCAGTAGGGAATCCTCTATCACCACTACACGCCTCCTCTTAGGTTTGGTCGGGGTTCTTCCGTGAGCTGTCCGTTCCAAGGTCGCCTGCACATTCCCTGAGGACTGACTTTGCTGCTCGTCTTCATATACCTGATCGACTGTAATGAGGGAGAGATCCTCAAATGGAGTCTGCTCTTCGTCTTCCATGCTAGGGGAGAGGACCTCAAAGCGATTGTGTATTTCTAAACAATCAGAGCGAACCCTGGGCCTCCTACTTCTTTGAGTCATGTTTCTCCATATATCTGGCTCCTGTGTTGGTGAACTAGCCTCCTTCTCAGGGGAGTCCCCTGTCTCCTCCTTGGTGGAGACAGTGTGCTCTGTTGCTTCCAAGAAGAGCTCCAGCTCTCTAATTCTTTGGAGCGTAGCTACACATTCCTCCAGTTGCTGGACTTTGTCTTCTAAGAGGGCAATCAACATGCAATTGCTGCAGGTAAAGCTGCCTGCAACCTTTGGCAAGATGGCAAACATTGTGCAGGAACCGCAGGCGACTGCAGCTGTTCCCTCCCCCTCCATCTTGAGAACGTGTCGTTGGGGGTGGCTACAGTGGTCCTCCATCATAAAAAGTGTGAAGACAGGACAAATAACTCCCCCCCAAAAAACCTAGGTCTCCCCCAACAAACGTTTGAGACTAGCTCCCCTAAATCTAAAAGATGGATCAAACCCTGCAAGCTCTGATAAGCTCCTCCCACAGCTAATCACCTGCCTCAACAGAAACCCTGCCCCCTCTGACCTTTGCACAGCGAGAGCAGCTAATCAGCCACAAAGAAACACACACACAAGAAAACCCTTTTTGCTCCTTCTTCAGCTGCTGCTGAAGATATGATGGTCATCCGAACTGAATTTGCCCATTCCCGTCCATTTTAGTTCACTGATGCCCAGGATGTCAATATTTATTCTTGCCATCTCATTTTTGACCACATCCAACTTACCAAGGTTCATGGTTCTTACATTCCAGGTTCCTATGCAATATTTTTCTTTACAGCATTGGACTTTCCTTTCGCTTCCATGCATATCCGCAACTGAGCGTCCTTTCGGCTTTGGCCCAGCCGCTTCATCAGCTCTGGATCTACTTGTACTTGTCCTCCGCTCTTCCCCAGTAGCATGTTGGACGCCTTCCGACCTGAGGGGCTCATCTTCCAGCGTCATAACTTTTATATGCCTGTTGTCTTTGTCCATGGAGTTTTCTTGGCAGGGATACTGGAGTGGCTTGCCGGTTCCTCCCCCAGGTGGATCACATTTGGTCAAAACTCTCCACTATGACCTGTTCATCTTGGGTGCCCTGCTCGGCATAGTTCATAGCTTCTCTGAGTTATTCAAGCCCCTTCACCACAGCCAGGCAGTGATCCATGAAGGGGTGTCTCAACTTATCACTATATAATAAAACAATAAAACAATAATATTCATATGTATATATCCCCTTTAACCTCAATTATTCACAGAGATTACTCAAGGGCTGCAACCAAATTCAGATTGCAACAGTTATTCTTTATATACCTCCTTAGAGGTTCCCAGTTTGAAATAAACTCCTGTTTTGACTTTTATCTTTTCCAAGAGACTGTCTAATTCCGCATATTCTACCAGCTTTAATAACCATTCTGATCTAGTGGGTATTTTATCACACAGAAAAACTTTTCTTTTCTACCAATATCTGAACCAGTAATACCCAATAGAAATGATTTTGGGGTTGATGTTTTATGGAAAGGTTGCATTTAACATTATTTTGAGCTCTATGCATATGGGTTGGACTAGCGCAGCGCGATGCTGGAAATCACGTCTGTGCATGCCCAGATGCCAAAAATCACTTTTATGCAGGTGCAATTTTCAGCATCTGGGCATGCGCAGAAGCAATTTCCGGCACCGCGGACATGCACAGACATGCTTTCCAGCATCACAGTGAGCCAGCCCGGCCCATGGAGGATCTCCGCGGCAGTGATCCGGCCCATGCTCAGTAAGCCTTGCCGACCCCTGCTTTAGAGGTACAACAAGCAATTCAGAGAGCAAAAATAGGAAAGATCTTCATTTATTACCACTGAGTATTGTGTTCGAAGGATTTTTATATTTTGTTTAATATTTTCATGATCTGGTTTGTTAAATAATTCTTTTTCATGCCTTCATATTTCCTCCCATATTTCCATCACCCCCTTTCTTTCATTTTCCTTTGATAAGCATTTTCTTTTATAAAAACCCCTCTGAGTACAGCATTGCTTGCTTCCCAAACCATCTTTATGTCTGTTCCTTGATTCAGATTCAGTTCGAAGTAGTCTTATAGCATCTGTTTTGCCTTTTGTATAATCTTTTCATGCTTCAACAAACTCTCTTTCATACGCCATCTACAGGATTTTTTCTCTTTTCTTTCTAACCAGACTTCCACTGGATTATGATCCGCAATTGTTCTAGGGAGAATTTCAGCTTTCTTCACTTCACCTAGTAGATCTTTGGTGGACCAAATTCCCTCTGTTCTTCCTCCAGAATTGTTAGGGAATTGTTTTCCCTGATTAGCTGATTAATAACAAAAATATTTCCTTTTCTCAGGTTTTTGGTCAAAATCTGAATTTTCAGTGCAAAGTAGAATACAATAGGTGTTCATGGTATCTGAAAACTGAAACTTCTGATATTTTTGCTGTATGACAAGCAGTGTTCAATGACAGTTTTGCTATGGTATGACAGCCTCCTTCATAGGAAGCACAACTAAATTCAGTGAAGATCTCACAGAGAATCGTATCTTAAAATCCCAGATATGCCTCGTCAGACTCAGACCAGCCAAGCAAGTAAGGCCAGTGATCCCAAAATACCAGCTACCCAAAGCTTCTTATCTTCCTGGAAGCTCTCAGGGCCAGCAGAGAAGCTACCTAACATTGTGACAGTTATGAGCTTCAGGTCAGAGCTCTTCCCCATTTACAACTAAGGCATGGAAGCGCTCAGGTAAGCAGGAGGTTTGACCCACAGTTGGGGACGTCACCGTGAGAAACCTCCCCTTTCCCAACTAGCTAAACCAAAACTAAGGCTTCAAAACTCCAAAGCCAGCAGATATGCATATATGAACTCATTATTGCAGCAAGTAACAATTAGTCCCAGGGTTATATTGACTACCAAGATTGTGTTTGCAGGCCTTCCAGAACATTTTCACCATCAGTATGGAAGCACCAGTTGAACAAACTGGCCCCTCTGCATTGGCACTGGACCTGGTTGAAATGGGAGGTCCATGGTCGCAGCTGATGCAGAATCCACCATGCAAACACAACAGAAAGCCTTGCAGCACAGAAAGGAAGCCTGATGCAAACCAGTTGATATGTGCTGTAGATTTGAAGGAACATGGCAGTAGCACCCAAGCCCCACCGATCTGAACATGTGATTGTCTGCACACAGAGGTGCAATTCAAATACAGTCAGACCTTGGAAGTTGAACGGAATCCATTCCGGAAGTCCGTTCGACTTCCAGAATGTTTGAAAACCAAAGCATGGCTTGACTGCAGGAAGCTCTTACAGCCAATTGGAAGCCCCGTCGGACATTCAGCTTCCAAAAATAGTTTGCAAATCGGAAGAGTCACTTCCAGGTTTGGGAGTCAAAATGTTCAGAAACTAAGATGTTTGACTTCCAAGGTACGAATGTACAAATATCTGACTGGAAAAAAGGGCCAGAAAGGGAATCATTGACCATTGTGGTGTTAAAGCAACGGTTCTCAAACTTTTTTCTCTGGGCCACACTTTCAGAATAAAATTTTTCCTGTGCCACACTGAAATTTTTATTGATAAGAAATATACTGGAAAACAAAAAGAAAAAAACTCCCAGCAGTGCTTGATTTATAACACAAAACACGACTACAGTGGTACCTCGGGTTAAGAACTTAATTTGTTCTGGAGGTCCGTTCTTAACCTGAAACTGTTCTTAACCTGAAACTGTTCTTAACCTTAACTTTAGCTAATGGGGCCTCCTGCTGCCGCTGCACTGCTGCTGCTGCACGATTTCTGTTCTCATCCTGAAGCAAAGTTCTTAACCCGAGGTACTATTTCTGGGTAAGTGGAGTCTGTAACCTGAAGCGTCTGTAACCCAAGGTACCACTGTACTTTATAATATGATTGTGGGGCATCTAGAAAGTATAAAATAATTCAGCTACATAAGAACATGATTCATTCCCAAAATATAATTATAAATGAGCCTCTTACATATGTACCTTAAGGGTGTATACAAACTCAGTGAGAGGTGTGAGCTTGCTTTTGCCAATTATTAGGTCTAATCTGAGTCAAACAAACTCTCATTTCCTCGTGAACACAAATAAGACTTTGGTGGAATTTACATATGTATAAAAAAAAGCTGTGAAAATGCTTTTTAAAAAAAGTTTTGAAAAATATATTGAATTTGCCATAGCTCAACATCACCATCTAGTGTCACATTTGTATATTGCACTTTACAACACACTTAAAACATTTATTTGTAGCTGTATAGCTGAGTCCTTTCTCTTTGATGATCTTTCACATTTGTCAGAGTAGACAATCCCCATTCACAACAAGAAGTCAAGGGGAACTATAGAAGAAAAGCCAGCGCTCTGTTTGAATGATGATTCTGAATCACAACCAGAATTGTTCTCAGTATCACTTGATGCTCTGGCTCTCATTTTGAAAAGAGCATATCTATCAATAATCTGCAAATTACAAAAAACCCAATACTATACTATACTGCACTGAAATGTTCAAATGTTTGCTCTTGAATCTTCCCGCTACACTTGCCACCCTCTCCTGCCCCACCGGGGGGGGGGGGGCGCACCGCACCTTTTGGGAAGCCCCGACTTAAGCGAACAAGGAAAAAGGAGCACCGCCTTCTCTCACAATCCTTCTCCATCATTCTCTCGGCATAGTAAGTGTTGCCGCTTCCCAGAATCTGTGCAGCCTAACAGCCACACATATAACCTGGGCAAACCTCCAAGCCTGATGTCACCACATCGGACATCCTGCCTTGCCACAGCAGGAACTTGTGGAGCCAGCTGGCCCCACAAGGAATATCCTGCTGCAAATGCCAATGTCCTTACAGCCTCCCTGTTCTTTGGAAAGAGGCAACTGGCTTCTCTTTTCCATCCCAAAGTAGTATTCTTTGGAGCATGCCTTCTGACACAACAAAGACTCCTTGGCTAGAAATAAGCCTGGTAACAGAATCTTGGTGTGCAGCATTTCTTAAAGAGTTCCCAGCATTTGTTTTATCTATTTTTTGGTATTATTTTTCCTATCCTGCCCTTCATCCAATCAGAATAAAAAAATCTAAAACTGATATTAAAATGACATACACAGCAGAAGGCCTCAGGGACAATATCAAGCAAACCTCCCATTGTCAGCTCTGCCCCAAAGCTGTGTGGATAAAAGCAGCGACAGATCTTGGGGTCTCCAATTTCAGTGGCACCCTGTGCAACACCAAAATTTGGGGCTTCCCCAGCCTCTCTCACTCCATAGATAGTAGATAATAGTTGTGGCGCCTCCCACAGTGTCTCTATGGTTCCTCACCCAGAGCGACCAAGCCGGCCATGTTCCCCTAAATCCGCTTTTGATAAAAGTCACTTTAAAAGTCATTGTGTGTGTGTGTGTGTGTGAATGAACAGACAGTAAGCTGTCTTGAGTCACCATCAGGGGAAAAGGCAGAGTACTGTATAAATAAATATATACTAGAAATAATAACTGTCAGAATACGACATTCCATAGTCAGGGCACCACTAAAGCGAAGACCCTTTCCTGCACAGCTGTGGAATGTTGCTCACTCACCTCCTCTGCTGAGCTCATAGCATGGGCTGAGAGGCATATTGGGGAGAGGCTGAGCTGTTGAGGGCTTTATATACAGTAATAATTTTTAACTTGGCCCTTCTAGTGTATAGGCAGAAGCATGATTCCATTTTTCAGTCTCAGAAACCTGTATATCAATCTCACTGCTGTGTTAAGTATTATGGACCGTCAGGGCATGGATAATTGCAGCTACGATATATTTGCCCAATACCAGTTGCAGCTAGAAATACGCATGCCTCATCCTTGAGGTCACCTGAGCCTTTCGGGACAGCTTGGAATCCAGGACTATTGCTGGGTATTGTAGGAGGAATGCAGCATCCTTGGGCAGACATGGACCTGTTGTGCCCAGCATGCAGGATAGCCGGCTTACAGAGGTGGTAGAAGACATTATATACCACATACCTGGGGGGCGTCACAAAGAGGGGGGAATTTGACCAATGACTATTTAAGGATTGTTAGATTACTTCAAATGCTTACAGCTTTAAGTTGTTGCAAAGGAAAAGATTAATTTTACCATCAAGCTGCTTAGAAGTTGCAAACAGGCTGAATTGCCAACAGAAATGAAACCAGATGTTTCCTGAGGATCAACAAACTGGGATGAGTCAATCTTGGTACTGCCTGATGATGTAACTAGGTGACAGGGCATCAGCCTCAATGGTGGAAGAGTACCGAGACTATTATGAGCTAACATTTCAGAAGTACTCTTAACAGTATGAGGTAACTGCAGATGTTCATAAGACACGAGGAAGTGCTGAGTCTGGAAACTTGCCAAGGCCAGTAACAACTTTGCTTGTGTGTAGAATCTAATCAGAGGGTTGTGAGTTTCAGTCAGCCTATATGGTGGCTGTTTTAGATGGACTGGATGCCCAGTCATGATCCCTAAAAGATGGGCATTGTGAATGGGGGGCTAGCCTAAGACAGTTTAGAAAAGTATAAAAGCAGATGTCCACACTCATGAGGGTGACTTCTCTTCAGAATCCAAGTGAAATGTCTCACCTCTGGAGGTGTCAAGTGTCTTCTTTCTCTTTGCTGTAATCTTGTAAGTGTTTAGGTTTGTGTTTCAGATGACTTTTGTAATCTAAAAATATAAGATTTTGTAATCTAAAAGTAGATTCTCACCATCTTATTTTCACTGCTGCTTTCTGGTATAATCTGGTCTTGTTATATTACAATTTTTATTGTTACATTACATACTTCAGTGTGGTTCCTTTGTTTAGAAGGATAAAAGAAAGAAGATCCAATTGGCTAAAGCATCCTGGATTTCTTAATCAGGTTAAGAAACCTTGTTGCAGATGTTTCCACACTTTATGCTGCAAAGGGATGGCAATTTTAAACTCTGCTAAGTAAATGTTAAACTCACACAAGTAAGAGGAATGATAAATAATAAATAATATTCTAGCCTACCCTCCAGATCTAAACAACAATATGCAGTCCAGTCTTTGGCAAATCCAATTAAATGGCTTTCAGAAGCAGGCCCATCTCTCTACCTGTCTTTTTAGAGCTGCTGTCAGCACTGAGCTAAATAACCCAGGTTCATATGGAACATGACTAGAGTTTTTCCAAATGAAAAATCTACATGTAAACAAAATGGAAATTAACATATTTGCTCCCTCTCATGTTTGCATCTTAAATTTTGTAGTGCAACTTTTGGTTCTGGACCCAGTGGGATACACAACTCGCCTTCATTCAATTGAGAGAAAAGTGAATTCATTGTCGCATGGAAGGAAATTGCACTTTTGCTGTGGCTTTCGTGCTGCAGTTTTAATGTGACTCCTCTTACAACCTCTGTTTATTCTCTGGGAACTCTTTCTTCGCCTTGGGACAAAACTCCCTTTCTCAGAGTCTTCTAGTTTTCCCAAGAACAATATAGGTCAAGGGTACCCGTGAGACCTCAGAGGTGGTTTTTCCCCCCACACTGAAGCCTGACAATATCTCTCTGACATGTCCCTCCTCCCAGTTTTATTTCTTCATTGCTCTGTAGTTTTGCTGTTTATGAGAGAGAGATGGTGTGGTTAAAGGGTTTCCATTCTCTCCAAAACTTGTTTGACAGGCACTATTTGGGTCACTCCAGGTGAGTACAGTTTTACCTGAAACACCAAGGTCATTGCATTATCTTGCTTAAAAGTGGTGTTTTTTCCCCCTGTAACATCCTGACAAATTTGCAAGGATGCACAAACACCCTGGCAGCCTTCTCAAGTCTCTTTATTGATAAGAGAGACCTAAGGTAACATATGTTTGAAATACCATGTAATAGCATGAAATATAATAATGGAGTCAGAAATATGTCTTCTGGCAATGAACCCTGAATTTCTGACATTCCGATAAAGATGTTTAGTCTTTTAGCAAAAGCAAAGGTAAACAACTTGGCATCAAAGTTATTCAATGAAATGGGGTGATATGAGCCCATGTGTAAAGAAGGAGGCTTATATGGCTTCCATAAGAGCACTATCTGAGATTCCCTCTACATATGTGGCCTGTTATCCCCATACACAAGCTGGTGTAAATAGGGCACTAGTTGTTGTTGTTGTTTTAGCCTTATGAAATTATCTGCATGATTAACGTTTGTGCATTTTGCCATTCAGTTCACAATACTAAATAAACTTGTTGCATCCTTTAGCTTTTTACCTCAATATATAAAACATTTAGCACTTCAGCTTGAGGTCTGACTATCCAATATCACATTTCTGGTTTCAGGCCATTTCTCACACATCTGGGAAATGTAGAACATTCCAAAGTCCTGTAAGGAAAGGCTCATTGAGACCACTTTATTGAGCATTCATCCTTATGCATGCCAATTGCACAGAGCTTATGCAGTGGTTAGACTATGTCCTGTCTTTATTGCACATTTGTTTTGGTTTCTTTATGGGGTGATTATTCTACAATGAACATTCATTCTGAATCCCTCCTGATTTGTTTCTGTGGTTTTATACCTCTTCCTGTTAGTGACCCAGGCATGGTCAAAATTGGCCCTCCAGCTGTTTTGGAACTACAATTCCCACCATCCCTGACCACTGGTCCAGTTAGCTAGGGATGATGGGAGTTCTAGTCCCAAAACAGCTGGAGGGCAAAGTTTGGCCATGCCTGTACCCTTCTCAGTCATTTCCCTGCCACTTTTCTAACCGCATAAAACTTTTTTAAAAGTGTATTTGTTGTGCCAGCGCAACAGAATTCTAAGCCACTTTCATTGCATAAGCCCAGATTTCCAATATACACTTGAAACCTGCCAGCAAAACAGTGTTGGTCTGTGGGCACCCTCTGCAGCTCTTGCCTCACTCCATTCGTGTCTTCTCATGGCCAACATCTGAGTAGGTTCATGAGTTTTGCCAGCTGTTCTCCTTGCTGCCACCCACGTTCTTCCTGTAGTCAGTTGTACATACATTTGTGCATTTCCTTTCTTTTCCTCTCTCCCTTGACTTTGTCTTTTGCTGCTAATGTTGCTCTGCAAAGGCTTGGGGAAGTACAGCAGTGGCATGTCTGCCTGGCCAGCAGAAGGTCTCTGGTTCAGTCCCCACTGGCAGCATCTCCAGGCAGAGCTTGGAGAGGCTCCTTTGCTGCTGGTCAGTGCCGACAATGCTGAGCTAGATGGACCCAAGCTCTAACTCAGTAGATGGCAGCTTCCTAGAAGGGCTTGTGCTCCCCACTCTGGGGGTGCTGCCTGCCAAGGGGACCAGGAAGCGCCTTGCCCAAGAGCCAGCAGGGAGCAGCTCCCGTGAGGAGCCAAGGGGCACAGGGAGCCCCCTCCTGGCAGCACAGTCCCCTCCCTTCTCTTGCCTTTACCGCATATGTATAGCAACAACATGCCCAATATCTCGAATGGGGTGTGCAAGGGCTGTTACTGTGCAAGCATTTTGGACTGACGCTCACTGGAACATTTGCTTTTTAAAAATAAACAAACTGCACCCCAAAATAGTTCAGTTAGCAAAGGACCCAGCCTCTGCTCCAGTCTATGAAGCTTGACAGTGTTTTGAGTATGTGGGACATGTGAAACGTAACAATTTCTAAAGCAGCCATTGCAGTCAAGTGATATTTGGAGTGGTGGCAGATACACCCCCTTCCCAGGGCGCAAAGGAACCCAGGTACGGTGAGCTTGCTGCTGTGACAAATTCCCTTTGACCTGGGAGTCTTGCCACTATCAGGGATGGATTTTGGTAATGTGCAGCCCTCAGAGAGGACAAAATCTGCCCCCGCCCCCATTTCTCATTTTTACAATAATTCCTTATTTGTTCCTTATTATTTTATAATTATTATTTTGTGTCCCCTTGGGTTAGTGTCCTGTGCGGGGAGCTGCCTGCACCGCCCTAAACCTGGTGCTGCCACCATCCTCCACCCATCCCATTTTATTTTGTGCATATAAAATGTGCACTTTAAAAATAATATTGATGACCTTTAGAATGATGTGGGGGTTCTTGTTGCTGTTTCATGATAGAGAGGCAAGGGAAAGCTGACTGTAGTTGGACATGCATTCCGGTTGCATTCTCATGGAACCCAAGATCATAGAATCATAGAATCATAGAGTTGGAAGAGACCACAAGGGCCATCGAGTCCAACCCCCTGCCAAGCAGGAAACACCATCAGAGCACTCCTGACATATGGTTGTCAAGCCTCTGCTTAAAGACCTCCAAAGAAGGAGACTCCACCACACTCCTTGGCAGCAAATTCCACTGTCGAACAGCTCTTACTGTCAGGAAGTTCTTCCTAATGTTTAGGTGGAATCTTCTTTCTTGTAGTTTGGATCCATTGCTCCGTGTCCGCTTCTCTGGAGCAGCAGAAAACAACCTTTCTCCCTCCTCTATGTGACATCCTTTTATATATTTGAACATGGCTATCATATCACCCCTTAACTTCCTCTTCTCCAGGCTAAACATGCCCAGCCCCCTTAGCCGTTCCTCATAAGGCATCGTTTCCAGGCCTTTGACCATTTTGGTTGCCCTCCTCTGGACACATTCCAGTTTGTCAGTGTCCTTCTTGAACTGATGGATGGGAGAGGCTCCTTTGCTGCTGGTCAGTGCCGACAATGTGCTCTCCACTCTGGGAGATGGATGGGAGTGGGGAGATGGATGGGAGTTTCTTGAAGGTGGAATATTGAAGACCCAAATGCACACAATTCCAGCACAAAGAAAAGTGGAAGGCATCTGGGGAAACCGGTGTGGCTGCATAAGAAGCCGGTGCTGGGGAAACCGGTGTGGCTGCATAAGAAGCTTACAGATGAACTGAGAAGTAAGAAGAGCATTTATAAGAAATGGAAGAAATGGGAAATGCCAAAGAAGGAGTATACATGAGTAGCCAACAGTTGCAAGGAGAATGTCAGGCAGCTCAAAGCTCAGAATGAGCTCAGGCTTGCAAGAGAGCCTAAAAATAATAATAAATGTTTATTTGGCAATGTTCAAAACAAGAAGAAGAAGAAGCAAGTGGTTGGTCCTCTGCATGGAGAAGATGGACAGAGAAATGCTATTGGGTTACAGAGAAAAGGCGGAACTGCTCAACACCTACTTTGCCTCTGTCTTCACCCATAAGGAAAGTGATGCCCAACCTGGTGATAACAGAATAAATGATGTAAGGAGGGAGCTGAAGCCCAAGATATAAAAAGAGGTAGTAAGGGAACACCTGGCTACTTGAAATGAATTCAAATCTCCAGGGTCTGGTGAGCTGCATCCAAGGGTACTAAAGGAGTTTGCAGATGTAACCTCAGAACCTCTGTCTCTGCTCTTTGTGAATTCTTGGAGAACAGGTGAGATCCCTGCAGAGCGGAGGTGGGCAAATGTTGTCCCCATCTTCAAAAGGGGGGGGGGGGGAGAAGACCCAGGTAACTGCCAACAGGTAAACTGGACATCAATCCCAGGAAAGGTGCTAGAACAGAGAATTCAACAGTCGGTCTGTGAGCACTTAGAAAAGGATGCTATGATTACTAAGACCCAGCATGAGTTCCTCAAAAATAAGTCATGCCAGACAAATTTCAATTTTTTCCCGGATGGAGTAAAGTACAAGCTTGATGGATCAGGGGAATACCGTGGACATACCATATATTGATTTCAGTAAGGCTTTTGACAAAATCCCCCATGATATTATTGTAAGGAGGCTAGTAAAATATTGGCTAAGTGAGGTAAATGTTAAGTATAGTAATTTAATTCACTGAAATTATAAATGCTTGTATGCATCACTATGTATTTAAATATGATTGGTTGGTAACTGGATTCTATGGAGTTCTCTAGTGGTTCTCATGTGATTGGCTAACTTTGGTCATATGGGAGGTATCTAGTGAAGCTGAGACTCCATCTTATGTAAGCAAGATGGCTGTGTGTTTGAATCCACTGTAAACACTGCAAGGTTGAATAGAGTTTTGGAGTGCTTTTCTCTGCTTGAAAGAAAGAGCAAAGCTGCAGGAAAAGGTGAAAGTGGAAATCTCTCCTAGCAGCTGCAAGGCATGGCCTAATGGAGACACAGAAGGCTGAGTGCTGAGCTCTGGAAAGAGAGGAAAATATAATAGGACACTGCAAGCCCATGCTTCTATAAGCATGTGACGATAAATATTGTGTTTTAATTCATCTATAAGTTTCTGTGAGTAAAGTTTTTGAATGTTAAAGTTTTTGAATGTTAAAGTCTGGACATTGATTTAATTTCCAAAGAAGGGCGTCAGTCCTATATATGATTTGAGCTTTTTGCTGCAATTTTGCTACTCTGACTTCAACAGTAACTGTTAGGTGGATTTGTAGCTGGTTGACTGACAGAACCATTAATGGTTCATTGGCCAGAATTTTTTTTTGCAGAGTTCCAAATGAAACATTGCTGTAAGTTTGACACTTGCCCATGAAACATAGGCTCTTTATGTACATTGCCATAGATGGAAAAAATGATTCATACTTTTAGAGGAAGCACTTATCCAACTTACAGATAAGTTCTTGAGATTGTAAAACTGTTACACAGGTCACATCTTTTAAAATCCAATAAAAAGAAAGCATTTAAACTACCTGCGGCATGCTTCTTGGTTATTTTTGTAGGGAAAATTGAGGCAATTAATAAACAATTAATTTATTAATTAATTAATTGAGGCAATTAATAAACAAATAGTTTAATGTTAATTGAGGTTAAATAATGTTAGCTGAAACATAAAATATTATGTGAAGGAGTTTACAACCCTGGAGCAAAATCTGAAGATGAGTCAATAATCCTGTATAAGATTGATATACAATGAATTAGAAAAAAATAATGTTTAAAATACGGTTGCCTTTTCTAAAAAACCTGAAGCTTTTCTTTTAGGAATTCTAGGTGCCAAAATCCCAACAGAGCAGAAAAGACTATTTATGTATGCAACCACAGCTGCCCAGATGTTAATGGTCCAGAGATGGAAAGAAGACAAAGTCTCTACCAGAGAAGAATGGCAGATGAAGTTGATGGATTATGCTGAAATGGCAAAAATGACCAGAAGAATTAGAAATCAGGAAGACCCGTGGAAGAATGGCAGATGAAAGTCATAGACTATATGGGACTGGCAGAAATGACCGGCAGAATCCGAGACCAGGGAAAAGAGACGGCGGAAGAAGATTGGAAGAAATTTAAGGACTATCTTAGGAAACATTGTAAAATTATTGAAAGCTAGAACGATGTTGATTCAGAAATTAAGTGGTTAAAAGCTGTAATGATTATGTGATTAAGAAAAGAAAGGTTAAAAACTACACAGAAATTAGGGGAAGGATTTGCTGAATTGACTTAATTAGAGAACGGAATACAGAAAGGGGAGGTATGAGGAGGTCGGGAAAGTAAGTTTTATGAATATAAGGGATTGAAATTATACTTGTTGTTGTATGTGTTCTGTTTGGTTTGTATGTATTTTTATTGTTCTTGTTTTTTGTTCTGTTTTTTCTATTTTATATAAATTCCTAAAACCTTAATAAATATATTATTAAAAAAAGAAAAAAGAAATCAGGAAGACCAAAATGTTAATAAAGAATGGGAGAAATACATAATTTACCTTAAAAAGCATTGTAAACAACTAAAATCATTAGCAGGATTGGAATAACACTTGTAGTTTAATGTTGGAATTTTGGATATAATGGAGATGTTAAAGATTTGGATCAATATAAAAGATGCAGGATGAAATGATTAACAACAGGACCCACAAAGGGGAGGAGGGAAGTTCAGGAGGTTCTTTGAAATCTTGTTTTTATGATGGCGGTTGGATAATTGAATGTAAAATTTTAAAATCTGAAAAACTAAATAATTTTAATAAAACAACAACAACAAACAACAATCCTGCATAAGATTGTATTACCAGAAGTATTGTCAGAAGTACTCAGAGATATTTAGAGGCCTAGGATGAATCTCACCTGCGCTAAGGGGCAAAGTAAGTGGTCTAAGTATAGCAGGGATGGGAAATCTATGGTCTTCTAGATGTTGCTGACTTGTAGCTCTCAGCAACCCTGACCATCACTGACAGGAGAACCACACATTCCCCTCGTGTATCGGATCTTGATATTGGAAGCCCAGCTGGTTTACAAAGCCCGGACGTACACTCTGAACAGGATGTGCCTTCTCTAGGGTATGGTGTGCTTTTGACTGCCTTTGTTGTTGTTTAGTCGTCTAGTCATGTCCGACTCTTCGTGACCCCATGGACCAGAGCACGCCAGGCACTTCTGTCTTCCACTTACTATCAGTGAAATCTAACTGGTGAGGGTTCTAAAGAGAGCAACCAAGATACATATCTGGTATGGAGGACTGAACGAGTTTGTATAGAAAACATACTAAGGGCAACCATAGTAGCAGCTTTTAAAATATCAAAAGGATCTCCATAATAATGGTGAGCGCAAAGACTTGCTTATGGCAGCCAAGCCCAACTACAAGAGGCCAAGAGTGGAGAAGCGTGTCAACGCCCAGCAGGCATGAGGGCTGCCTGCCGCCCCAAGGCAGCTGATACCTGGACAGCTATTGTTGGGCCAAAGCAAACTGGTCCCACCTCCGGTGGAGGGGAAGGGTCACAGAGAAGTCTGGCTGAGAAGTTCAGAGGGAAGGAGAAGATCCACTGTACGGCTCTTACTCAAAGTGTACTTTCAAATGAGTGGCATATGGCAATCTATACTAGAGAGAGCTAGATTGAATATGCAGATTGGTGGCTTACATGGGATTGTGGTAGAACTTAAATATTTATTTAACTGGGTGTAAACTTGGCGCTTGCAAATTTAAAAAATGATGAACTCCTTATTTTGCAATGGAACAGAAAAGGTGCAATAAAAATCAGTCCCAGTTACAATGGAAGGAAGATGCAGACATCAATGGCTCAAATGCTCTTTATTTTGCCATTGGATCTTGGACACAATCTACATAATCATCCCAAAGCTTTTCAGACCCCAAAAAGGCTATGAGGGTTTTAAAACAGAACAGAAAACTTACTTTCTCCATTTGGAGTCAGTACAACAGTCCCTTCTTTGCAAATCTGCTCATTTATTCAATCCCTCAACTCAATACTGGGCACCCAGCGACCTCTGCTGGTGTGTTTTTAGGATGAAGGGAGAGACAAAGAAAGGGAAGGGAGAGACATCAGATGATTAAAACACAGAGACAAATAATTTCCCATCGCTTAAAGCTTCAATAAACAGAAGCCTCCTTGCCCTGTTCTTTTATATGATGATGATATATGATGATATTAGATCTCAATTTTGCTTGGGATTCTGAGATACAGAGGTGTCAACCTAAATAAAATATTGGGGCGGGGGGGCACAGGTAAGCCCCGCCCCGCATAATTGATGACGAGACGCAGCGCTTGCCCGCAGTTTGAACGGCACTGCCATTCAAGTGATTGAAACGGGAGTCTTGTTGCATATTAATAGGATAATACACTTGCTTCCTGAATAATAGTATAATAGTTTCGGTGCAACTGCATTATGGATATAGACGGCAAGACTGCGAATAACGCCTTAATGAAAGCTCTGCCCAAGCAGGTGGGTATCTTTCCATAAGGCAGACAACACACATTGCTAGATTTAAGAATACTGTACAGGTTAGCAACTCCCCCCCCCAAAAAAGTATACTTATATTTTATTAAGTTACGGCGGGTGCTGAATAGGAAGCCGGGGGCAATCCCAAAGGGCACGAGCTTCAGCCGCGCGCGGGTCCGGCGAGCGGGCGCTTCCTCGGCCGCCGCGCTGCCCCCCAGCCCCGCCCCTCGGGCGGGTCCTGCCAGGGCGCTATATAGGCGGCGCCGGAGGCGGGCGGGCGGCAGATGGACGAGCCGCGCTGTCCGGTGGCAGGGAGCTCTCTGCGGGCGCGCCTGGCTGCCTCTCGCGCTGCCTCGGCGCTCCTTCCGTCCAGCTCCGGCCGCGCCTGACGGTTGGGCCGCCCGAGAGGGAGCCTTGCGGGGCCCCGCCGCGTCGCCCGGGCGCCGGAGAGCTTCGCTCCCCGCGTCCTCCGCCGCGCCGGGTCCCGCGGTCCGTGGGACGGCGATGGTGCGCCGCCTGTGCGCGCTGCTGTGGGCGCCGCTGTGGGCTCTGGCGGCGGCGTCGGGGGCTCCTCCGGGCCCGGTGGTGCGCTGCGAGCCGTGCGACTCCCGGGCGCGGGCGCAGTGCCAGGCGCCGGCGGCGCCGTGCGCCGAGCTGGTGCCCGAGCCGGGCTGCGGCTGCTGCCAGACGTGCGCGCTGCCCGAGGGCCGCCCGTGCGGCGTCTACACGGAGCTGTGCGGCGCCGGGCTGCGCTGCCGGCCGCGCCGGGGCGAGCAGAAGCCCCTCCACGCGCTGCTCGACGGCAAGGGGCTCTGCACCAACGTCAGCGGCGCCCCCCAGGAGCCCGCGCCCGGAGCAGGCGGCGGCGGCGGCGAAGTGCGAGCCTTGCTGCTGCGAGGGACCCGCGGGCCAGGTGAGCGGCGGCGCCCAGGGAGCGAGGGAGGGAGGAGCCGCCCGCCCGCCCGCCCTCAGCGCGGCTGGCGGGACAGGCGGGCGCTCGTCGGCTTCCCCCGGGGCAGCTTCCCGCGGCGCAGGAATGGAAGGTCCCGTGCGCCGCTCCGGTTCCTCCTCGTGCCGTCAGTTCGTGCTGTGCGCAGCTTCTCGCCGCGGGTCATTTCCTTAGAAATCTGTCTTCTCAGATTCTGCTGATTTCCAGCGGTCTTTCTGGCGCTTCGGACTTCGCGTCTGGTCTTGTGCTGTAAACGACCTTTCCTTATTCATTGTAAGCCAGCCGGAGACCTTCATGTTACCGGGTGGCATACAAATGCTATAAATCAAGCCCGCTCTCCTTCAGTCGCATTTTGAAATGCCCCGGCGTCCGGCCTGCCCCGCTCCGGGTGCGGAAACTGCTCGCTGGGAGCGGAGTTGGCGCTTGGCTGGGCGAATTTGGTGCGGACCATTTTCTGCGCAATTTTGGCTCGGCTGTTCGGAGAGCAAGTGAAGTTTGCTTTGCTGTATCGCCCCCTGGCGTTTGATTTGTGCTTGTGTCCACAACAACTCAGTTTCTGATGTATCACCTGTGACCAAAATGCTTGACTTTAAGACAGAAAAGGGCATGATGATGTAATATGACCTTTGACCTTCTCACTTGACACATTTTTTCCTTTGCGAACACTTAGCTCCCAAATGAGAAAAAAGTTGAGGTGTTGAAAACCATTCTTTGCACACGCAAAAGATGGAGGGAGGGGACACTGATGGACTGCATAAGAGCCTTCCCAATTCCCAAATGAATGGTCAGTCTCCTCAACCTCAGGAGACTAAAGCAAGCATAGTCAAGTGTCTTATTTGCAGCCTTCCTAGAAAGTGGAGGGGAGGAGGGAAGCGCTGCCTGGAGCAAAAACTGTGCTGTGCAACCCTGTTCATATTCACTTGGAAGTGCAGCTTAATGCTCAACAGAGACTTGTGCCCTTGTGCGTTTGCCTAGAATTGCAACTGTTCAGTTCAGTCCTACGTGTTTCCTGTCAGAAATAAGTTCCATTGTTTTCAGTGGGACATACTCTCAGCGGGTTTCGGATTTGCTATAGTAATAATGTATGATACAAATGATGGTGTAAATTGTCATTTTCAAACTAAATTTGGGGGCTTCCAGTGACTTCCTAAGGGGTCAAAAAAGGAGGATTCTCAATTTACAGTTGTTTTGTTTTTTAACAAAGCAACTGTAAATTGCCAGAAAAACTTGCAGAAGAAAACCAGTGACTCCAATTACAGTGGTGCCTATAACTGAGCACAGGTGGTCAAGTCAACTTCCTTATACACAGTTTTTCTCAGAACACAAGGTTGGGATTCAGGATTGGAAAAGTTGCATAGGCTTAAAAAAAAAAGCATTATAAGAGACTGGTTTGCTGATGAAGATCATTTGAGGATTTGTTGATAGCAGATTGTCTTTGGCTGACCTTTCCTAAATTAAGAAGCTGTTTTTCTGTCTACACTTGAGTTGACTAAGTCCCCAGAGGGTCTTAGCCTTGCATGCAAGGAAGGACTTTAGGCCAAACCATAGCTAAGTGGGAATGTGTGGGCACTCACTGTAGAAATCAAGGCTGCTTTGCTCCTGTGGGGCTACCCTACTTGGAGTTAAGGCCTTTGTGTTGCATGCACAGGTGGCCTTTCAAACCCGAAGACATAGCCAAGGCTCATTCTTGGCTTACTGCATATGGTTTGTCTGGGAGAGGAAAACCACAAGGCTGGGTTTGGACATCACATGGTTTAGCTCTGGGTAGGGTGACAGCAGGATGACCAGGGAGGAGCAAAGTGGCCATTAAAAATATATATATTATATTTTAATTTTACTGTGCATACCTGCACATTTGTGGTATTGTCATGGTTCACGGTTTGGCTAAGCATCACATGCAGACTGGGCCATAAAAACAAAAGTCTATTAGAAAAAAAACCTCCCGAGTCCACAGCTGGGCCAAAATATCATGAAAGTGTGGCAAGCTTTAGAGCCCTTCATCAGGTGCAATGTTACACAAAGCAAGGGATGGGGTCAGGAAAAATTAACAAAAATAAACAAAAATTAGTGTGGGTGTTAACAGCCAAGAGGTCATCTTGTATCCTCAGTTCCAAGGTTGAGATGGCAGCATTCCCAAGTGCAGCAGAGATTACATATCTAGGATTCTGGGATAAAGAATCAGTGGCTGCTTCTTATCCAAAACAACCCATTCAAGGCAGAATCTACAACCGAGAAAGATAATTTTTCACCATCCAGAGATGGGCGTTGCACTTTGAGGGTTATATATCTTCCAATCAGTTGTTTCGATTGACTTTTTAAAACTTGGTATGCCACCCAGCGTTCATTCCTGCCTTTCCTCAAATAAAGACTGTCATGTGCTCGCTTCGGCAGCACATATACTAAAATTGGAACGATACAGAGAAGATTAGCATGGCCCCTGCGCAAGGATGACATGCAAATTCGTTTATTTAATAAATAAATAAATACAGACTGTCATGCTTCTCTTTACTTCAACTCCCAGGAACCTGTGTCTATCTGACTTTTAGAAGACATCTGAAGGCAGCCCTGTTTAGGGAAGTTTTTAATGTTTGACGTTTTGTTGTGCTTTTAAAATTTTGTTGTGAGCTGCTTAGAGAGGCTGGGGAAACCCAGCCAGATGGGCGGAGTATAAATAATACCGTAAATTATTGTTGTTATTTAAGATTTGGATTACTACCAGACTTTAATTTCTCACAGATGATGAGTAGAAATTGCTTCTTTATCCCAGGATCTAGGTGTGTAACCTGATGCCTGTAGCACCTGCCACGGATTTGTTTAGCTTGCAATATCTACCCTGGAACTGAACCTACAAGCAAACCTCATGGCTTACAAGTATCAGCCCAGTTTTTGTACTCCACTTCCATCCCCCTTGCCCGTCCTTTTGAACATATCACCTGATATGAAGAGTTCTGGAGAACTCTAAAGCAGGCCATGCGTTCTGATTGGGCCTGAGGAAGGTATCACTCCAATGTGGATTTTGGAATTCAACATGACCCATTAACAATTGCACATTTCTGACTCTCACCTTGTGGCAATTGAATGAGGAAAATCTTTAAATATGCCACGCTTGCGAACAGCATTGCGCTACATCAGTTTCTTTCATTTCTTGGAGTCCACTCAGAATAATAGGCAGCTATTATTTAATCAGATGTACAAATCAAACCTGAGCCTATTTGTCGGTTAAGAAGAGGAAAAGGTGGATTTTGTGGCCTCATATATCAGCCGTGGGAATGGGCAGGCCAGGCTGGCTCCTTTTTCCACGTTAGGGATACTACTTGCCCTGATTCTTTCACCTTGGATTTCCCTAACGGTGAATAAAAGCAAGACCCCGTCTCTCTGCAGTGGGGCATAGAGGACTCTCACAGTGCAGTGCTACAGACATGGGACTTCATATATGTGGGATTGCAGTTTCAGTGGCCAGAAGTGAGTGGAAAGATTCAGCTCAATAAGTGCAGCTGATGTGATGTGCAGCCTTCCTTCTCAATGGGGCTTATTAGGGGCTGCCATGGTGATCCCTGCAGAAGCAGACTGACTCTCAGGAATGGAATTCCCCCCCCCCTTTATTCAGGAAGCACTAAGCAAAGGGGGGGGGGTTCTGATACTTAGCGAAAACTCACCTGTTTGCTTGGACTTTCCTGAACCCCTGTCGCTGAGTTGTTCTGGCCTATGTGTGCTGCAATATGTATGACTTTTTAAAAAATGGTTTTATCTTTCTGAACTGCTATGAGATATATTTGTAATAAAATACTAAGAAATGAAAATACTTACTGAAATGAAAGAAAAATGCAGCACTGAACCATTTTTTAAAATTAAAAAATCAGCAATCAAGCTGAGATTTGCCTAAAGTAAATAGGACCCTCACTGTTCCAGAACCCCTGGGGTTCCTTGGAAGCTTCCTGGCTGTAAAGGATCCATAATGACAGGCAAGTCTCTCAGGGTGCCAATTTCCCACTACAATGTTCAGCTTAAGAGAGTATGCATTATCTTCTAGGTCTGGGGTTCCTAAACTCCCCCACCCCCCAGAGCACTTGAAAAGCATAGAGGGTCTGGGTGGATCACTTTAATACTGTTTTCAGTTTGCAATGCATTGTGCTAGATGCTGTATGCTTATTTTTTTAAAGAGTGTGTGGTGGGGGGCTTCTTTTATTGTCTTCCATCACAATGTGGATTTCACAGTGTACGTGTTCTTAACAGACATGTTGTGGACTCCCCAAATGGAGCTCATGTACCATTGTTGTCTTGGGTCACACTGGCTAGTAGCATGGGGCAGCGGTGTGGCTCCGCAAGACTTGCCCTTGTGCCACATAAACTGTGCACAGCTTGGAATGTGCTGCAGACTCTTTGACACATGCTGGCATATGCTGGGCAGAGCTGGCTAGTGAGGTGGGGGGGTAGCATTTGCCTCAGGTGGCAGAAGTGCAAGAGGGGGCCCCCTGCCCACCCCACTGCTTTGGCTGCCAGAGCACCCTCCTCTCACCGACTTTCTGCAAGGCTGGCATTCTGGTGAGTGGCACAGCCTGGCAGGACACCGCCCCCTCTCCTAATTTGGCACATGGTGGTGCATTCCACCAGTGGCAGAAGTGGGGCAGCACGTTATTATTTCACCTCAGGTGGCCCCACAGGACAGCCCATCCCTGCTGCTGGGGGTCTTTGACAGACCATTCCCTGAAAGCAGGAAGTTTGAAACGGCTGCACTAGGACAAGAAAGCTGCATCCTCCTTTTCTAGAGATGAGTGGGGAGAGAGGAAGCATAAAAATTAAACAAATTCATAGATGGCTTCACAGCATAAACCCCCTGAAGCAGAGTACAGAGTATAAACAAAACAAAACACAAGCTCTAAGAACCATCAGATCTATTTAACTAACTCCAAAACAGCGAAATCATCCGTCCAAACTCCAAAAAGCAAATAAATCATTGTATAAATATATGCATATATTTTGGGGGGCTTTGCTATGGGAGAACCTGGGCAAACCAATCAGCTCAGCCCCTCGGCAAGTCCCTAGTGGAGCTTCCATCTCAAGGGAGCCGGGAGACCAAAGAGGAAAGCCTGGCTCCCTCTGGGGGGGGGGCTCTCCTCTTCTGAGGGCCATCTGCCGTGGGGGCTTCAGTTGAGAGTCCAGCATTGCAGGGGGTGGAACTAGAGGAGCTTCAGGGTCCCTTCCAGCTCTGCAGTTCTAGGATTGTATGGTAACATGCTCAGCAAAAAACTACAGACCAGTGTTGTGCCTGTCGAAGGGGAAGCATTCCTCCATCACAACTGGGGGTTTCATGGGTGGATGTTTAGCAAAGCAAGATAGTCATCTGAAGGCAGCCCTGTTTAGGGAAGTGACCTTTTAATGTATTTTTAATCTTTGTTGGAAGCCTCCCAGAGTGGCTGGGGAAACCCAGCCAGATGGGCGGGGTACAAAAAATATTATTATTATTATTATTATTATTATTATTATTATTATTATTATGCTTGCTGTGTGACGTATTCATATTTTGGAAATGATGTAGGTGGCACAATTGCCCTCTTCCATTGCCTTGGCTAGAGCCTTCTGGCATTCAGAGATTCCAAAGACAGGGCGAAACATCTCCACCCCACCCCCAAATAAAAGGCTACGTTGCTTAGACAACCCCTTTTTTTCCTTTCCAGAGTGATTCTGAGGCAACTATAAAAGGAGATGGAGCTAACTTGGCAACCGTTGTGTAAAATAACAGGGTCTTTTCTCATTCAGTCTCTTCCAAACTTTGGAAAGGCCTATATATGCCTGGGCAGTGGGACATAATTATTTCTAACTATGCTCAAAGTTCAAAGGGGGAGGGCAAATCAGGTTGCTATTTTTATGAATAGTTCATTGCCAGATCACATAAATAAGTTAGTCATGATCCGGTAATAGATATGCAAACTATTTTCTAAAGCTATATATATATATATTCAGATGGGAAATGATAAAGTAACATGGAATGCTTGAAAAAAAATCTAAAAACAAAAATAAGGTTTTTCAACAGAAAATTTGTGCAGACTTTATTAACATACTTTCTGTGTGTATGTTTTAAATTGAATTGTGCAAAATACCCAAATTAACAAACCCCAAACAGTGTGAAGTTTAAACATTGCTGAGGCTTTGAATAAAACCCATAGAAAACAGAATACTCTGCTTCCTCAAATCCGGTTTCTTAAACGTTTATGTTTTGTGTGTGCCGAGTATCAGTAGTAGTCAAAACCACCTGCCAGAAGGTGATGCCGTGGCCCCCCCTTTTGCCAACCGGCCACATTTTCTGCTGCTCAGGCCTTCAGCTCCACTGCAGAACTTCTTGCCTTGTGTCATTTTGAATAAAGATGTCAGTACACATTTGCTGTGGTCGGCTCTAAAGCCAGGCAGTTCTCTGCTCTTCGTTTAATAGTTGTGCATTCCCAGTGTAATTGCCACAGGTGACAGCTGAAATGGAAGCCTGAAGCAAGCTTGAGAGATGCTCCCTTTAAAAACATCCAAGACCAAATGCAACCCGCTGCAATCACACGAAGACGAAATATTGTGCAGACCTGGAAGCATTGTGTCTGTCCCATATTTGAAAGCAATTCTTTGTAATGCTTAGCAAAAGCCAAATCAGCATAATGTCTAAGGATCATAGCAGAACAATGTTCACATCTTTCAAATACAGTGGTACCTTGGGTTACAGATGCTCCAGGTTACAGACGCTTCAGGTTACAGACTCCACTAACCCAGAAATAGTACCTCAGGTTAAGAACTTTGCTTCAGGATGAGAACAGAAATCGTGCGGCAGCTGCAGGAGGCCCTATTAGTTAAAGTGGTACCTCAGGTTAAGAACAGTTTCAGGTTAAGAATGAACCTCCGGAACGAATTAAGTTCTTAACCCAAGGTACCACTGTAGATTCTAGGTTTATTTAAAGAGAATTAAATATGAAATAATTTAGAACGTGGAATAAAGCCCAATGACAGCAGCTGTATAAGCTGTTGGTCAGAATATCCATTTAAATAAATATCAACCCATTTGTCATAGATGGTGGGTCACCTTTCGTTATTAGTTTTCTCCTCATTCAGAGGAAAACACATTGTTTTTCATGTTAATCATAAATATAAGCACTCTCACAGTGCATTTTATGCACCATGAATATATGCCTGCAAGGCATGCAAATTTGACAAATTACCTGTACTGTATAGATATTTGCATGCCTTGCAGGGGCGTAAGCTGCTGACAAACTTCTCATTGGGGTCCAGACTTCAGAAATGATCAAGTCATGACAAAATACGCCCTCTCCTGGTAAGAAGTGGAAATGCTTCAAATTCAGGCAAGGTGATTTGCTAGATGTTAGTGGTTTAAAAATTATGACTGTGAAAACAAATCAATTTAGAGCTTATAGGACAGGTTTCAAACATCTAAATATAAATGAAAGACACACAACTCCTGCAGCCCAATAATAACACTGGCATGATTGGTTGCAAAGTCACTAGGTTCCTTCAGTCATGAAAATACTGAACTCTTTCTGTTCAGGAAATAGATTCTGCCGTCTCTATGATATTGAGGCTGCTGTCTTCAAACCACTTACTCCAAAATAGCTCCACTGACTTCAGCGGAGCCCTCCTGGATAAGTGCCTGGTTTTTAAGCATTGTGGCCTGAGTAGCTGAAACCTTTTTATGTTTATGAAAGCCTCCATAAGCGCAGCTTCGAACGTTCACTTTCACCCCCTTTTTCCTATTGTTTGCCCTCCCCTGTTTTGTCTCCCCCATTGTAAAAAAGTAGGTTGCAGTTTCTTATTTTTGCTATCCTGAATGCTCCGTGCACCATCCTAATGTACCGTGATAATAACCTTCAGAGACATTATCATGTGGAAGTTCTTCCGCTACAATTAATAAACGATGGGCTAACTTTTGAACATTTGTTTTTGTTTAAAGGGAATGCCAGCAATTCGGAAGAAGACCAGAACATCAGCAGCACAGAGAATCAGTCTGTCTCCAACACACAGAGACTGTTGGAACCCAAGTCACATGCTCACCACACCAAAATAGATGTCATTAGGAAAGAGCACGCCAAAAATACCCAACGCTACAAATACGATTCACAAAGCACAGACACACTGAATTTCTCTTCTGAGTCCAAGCAGGAGACTGAATATGTAAGTAATTTTTATTTAACAGAAAAAGCAACATACATGTGTTCCGTAAATATCACTTTAAATGGATGCAGACTCTAGATATTGTTACTTGTCTGAACTTGTGTTGTTGCCAGAATTACTAGAATTGATCCTGACAGCTGCAAGATTTCTGAATTATACAGAACCATTGCAATCACATTTAATCTGTCAACCAGCGGTCACTTCACAGGCAGGTTAGAGTCCCTGTGCCTCTTTTGATCATTGCATACAGCTCGGAACCAGAGGTGACATCAGGTTTTGCCTCGAATGAAATTTTGAGGCAGATGTGGAAGCTTCTTGTTTGGGAGAAATATCAGAGGAATTTTGAGAGCAGAAAAGTGAATTTCATTGGTTGGTTTCCCAAGGGAGTTTTAAATAGCCCACAACAAATATTCCTGGAGGTTGTTAGTCATGTGATGCTGAGGGTCTTCCTCCATCTCTCTCACCAGCAGCTGAGGGTTCTGTTGGGAATCCACGGCTGGTGGAGGATATCTCTGCCCAGTAAGCAAAGCTGGTGTAAATCATGGCTTGTCTCATTCCTAACGCAAAACATTAAGGTAAATGAGGTTTGTGTTTAGCCGAAACATCTGAGTCATCCTGAAGGAAGGAAAAGTTTGAGGAAGACAAGTGACGTTTCAAAGAGGATTCTCCACACCACTCCATACTTAAGCTGCCTGGCTGGACAAGATTTTATGGTGGCAATGTCCTGTTCCCCTTACATACACAACAGATTGGCTAATAAATAAAAATTCCTTGCTTTCTG
Organism: Podarcis filfolensis; assembly: GCF_964270895.1. Lineage (NCBI taxonomy): Eukaryota > Metazoa > Chordata > Lepidosauria > Squamata > Lacertidae > Podarcis > Podarcis filfolensis. The sequence continues at coordinate 770,918 of NC_139614.1, read as the reverse complement.
TCTATGTCTGCGAGCCGATAATCCCAAGCAGCCAGTCATAGCAAGTGCTGTGAATGCAGGACTCAGTATCAACTTTTGGCTGGCTATCAGAAGTTTTCTTCTGCACACAAAGCAGTGTCTAGCTTCGCTAGTGATTGCTCTGCCATGCTGAAAATGCCTCTGGGTGAAAAAAAACCACACATGGAGGATGAAGTGGTCACTGTTTCTTGTTCCTTATGTGTAGGATATGAACAAAGTCTGCAGACCTGCCGGACTGGAGGAAACGGGAGCAGAGAATACTCTGGTTCATGTACTGCTCTTGGCAGGCAAGCGGCAGATCCCCATGCCAACAGCACACAAAATGTTGCTGTGTTTTTCTTGGCTGTGCATCAAAACACTCATGGCTGATCCAGACACAACTTTGTGCTGTTGAAAAGGAAAAAAAATAGGGAGGGACCACTCCAAAAACCTACATAAATGGAAAATGTAGAGAGTCTGATGAAAGTGAAAAGTGGCCTTGCCTGGTTCCTTTGTCACAAAATGTAGAAATGTTCCAGTGGGAGCCCAAGGGTGCCTGGCTTTTCGGAGAGCACTGCTTCTCTTCCACAAGGAGGAAGGAAACACAAAGGTTTGTGTTCACAGGGTAATAGACAGGTTGACTTTATTTCCATGCTATCCCCTTCCGACCAATTCTGAAACTGGGGAACTTCAAGTTCTGACATTGCAATAACTCGTATTTAGAGATGCTGATTTAATTTCGCAATCTATTCTGAGTGCAAACGGCACAAAGGCCATCTTCTGAGCATTTTTCTTTAAAATAAAAAGGGAAACAGCAATAGTGGAAGCAGCAGAAATATTGTTGACAGTATGTCAATGAACAGACCTGGTTTCATTGAGAGATGACAGCCAGGATTTCAAAAACTTGGCCAGTAGGATATAGTCCATCCAGACAGTGGGTGAGAAAAGAGGAAAGTGGTGATTACAAAAGCAAGATCTCATTCGTGATGGCTGCTTCCCAGTAACTGCTCCTGCTGTCTACTGTACAGCTCTGCAGTCCAGCTATGTGACCAGAAGGAAAAGGGCTTGAAGATTTAGAAACTCCTGTGCCTTACTATGTGGTTAAATTCAGATTAATTGAGAAATTGGAATATTTAATTAATAAAGCAACTAATTTTGACCATTTAAAAATAATTTTTTCATGCATTTTACCTCAGAAACAAGTTACCTGTAAAAAGCTTGTAATGTGACCTACAGTCAATGCCCCTGAATTGCTTTATTTGTAAGGAATAGACGATGTAAAGAATTTTAAAAACATATTCAAAGTTGGGCCAATTGCCTCTTGGAGGCTAATTTGTGAGAAATGTTAAAAGAGTTGATTGATCAGTTGATTGTTCCATTAAGCTGCCAAGTGAAAGCCCAAGTGAGATCTGCTGGAGCACGAACCTCTCAATGCGCTTTCTGCTGGCAACTGCTTTGCCATCATTTTACTACTTCTCCTGAGCATTAATGAGAAAATCTTCATTGAAAGTTTACTGCACTGTGCTACAAAATGTACTAACAAAGCATGTCACAACTTTTTAGCAATCTTATTGCTCCACAATGGATCTTTTGTGAATAGGGGCCCTTTCTGACCTCATACTAGCAGGGCAGGAACTAGGATGATGCTGTAAGTCAGGATGTAGAACCTGGGATCCTCCTGATGTTGTTGGCCTATGGCTTTGTGATAGTCGACCTTTTGCTGTGTTGCCTGGGGCTGATGGCAGTTGGAGTCGGGCAGTCTCCGGAGAGCCATGAGTTCCCCATTCCTGGGAAACTGTCCCATTGGGAACCCTTCCCACGCAACTCAGGCATTTGACATTATCGTCTCCGTGGCATGAGACAACTAGGCTGCTGCAGGTCCCACATAGCTGAGGGGGTGTCCTGGTCAGAAGGACCCTAAATATGCTGCTAAATAGCCTCAGATGTGCTTGGAGTTCTGGCAAGCGTGCTGACTCGGGTAGGAGATGGGGGGCCCCATCTCCTTGGGGTTGAGACCCCAAGTTCTGTCACTGACCCTGTGTAAGTTGCAGGCTTGCTGTAAATTTTTGGAATATAGCCAGAAGCATTGGATTCCTTGGGAGATGTTCTCTTTGGTCTCCCAGTATAGCTGTTTAATTGATAGTCATAGCCCAAGCCCTGCCTGCTCACCTTAGCTTAAAAAGGGATTCTGTCTCATAATCTCCTAAAGCTGCTCTGGAGGTTAGAGCTATCTGCGGGTTGCAAATATCGATGTGGCTCTCCTTGCCACCACTCCCCCCACTCCTCGCAGCATGTTCAGAGGCTTCCATAAGAGACCAGGGCTTGGCTTGTGCTGCAGGATGGAGAAAGTGTGAAGATCCAGGAGTCTCTTGCAGTTTTGCCTCCTTTGTTACCTTTCCCCAACTGCTTCAGGAGTGGCAGGACACAGGGCTTGGGAGAGAGGCAGAGGGTTTGTGCCTGCCATTCTTTTTTATTCAAACATGGCTACAATAAAGGGGGAGGGAGCAGTGATTTCTTTCAAAGCCAGTGGTCTCCTTTGCCCACAACGTGGTGCCTAGAGCAAATCTGAGAGCCTCTTTGCTCCTCTTCCAGTCCTTGAGAGCCAGTGTGGTGTAGTGGTTAAGAGCGGTGGACTCGTAATCTGGTGAACCGGGTTCGCGTCTCCGCTCCTCCACATGCAGCTGCTGGGTGACCTTGGGCCAGTCACACTTCTCTGAAGTCTCTCAGCCCCACTCACCTCACAGAGTGTTTGTTGTGGGGGAGGAGGGGAAAGGAGATTGTGAGCCGCTTTGAGACTCTTTAAGGGGAGTGATAAAGCGGGATATCAAGTCCAAACTCCTCCTCCTCTTCTTCTTCCTCTTCCTCTGCGCTGCCCAAAGCGAAGCTGTGGTTTGGTTTGGTTTGGTTTGGTTTGGTTTGGTTTGGTTTAGTGTTGTGTCTGAGTCCAGGGTTGGGCTTTTTCTCCCCTGAACAAGCTGTGAGCTGTTAATGAAGAACAGACTCACAGCAGCTTGTGGTTTGTTGGGAGTGAGACGACCACAGCCCCAGGTTCCTACATGACCCTCTGCTCCATCACAGCTTAGCTCTTGGGAGTGTGGCAGCAACAGGATGGGAGAGTGAAGCAGCTGAGATTTTGCCTCCAGGTACCTGTGCACTTGCTTATCCTCCCTAAGCCGTAGTTTGGCCTGCTTCCATGTAACACTATGCCAATGTGAGAAAGTTTTCACCTGAGCATGTATTCCTTGTTCAGAAAAGTCTGTCAACCTGGATGAAGTTATAGTTGTAGTTCTGAACCAGATAGTCTCTTGTTCAGATCTGTCAGCCTCGAGCTCATGAGGCAGCCCTAAGCTCAGCACACACAGAGCCTGCCTGCAGGAGATCTACCTCCCAGGGGATTTTGCAGGGTTGATATAACGATCATTGAGACATTGTATCTGAAGCCCTATGCACCATCCAAAGGCACTGGAAATAATCAGTGTTTAATCTGCATTTTACATAAAGATTTTTCCTAAAATGAAGAAGCCCCAAAGAGCAAACAAAGGTGTTTTTGTGCCCCCACTAAAGAAGAAAGAAGATGCCTTTTGTGTGTTGTTAAACTAGCATGTGGTGAAACTGTGCTGCAAAATCCCAGGGCAACTTGATCTTAAGTTTCAACCATGATGTGGTATTTTGAATCTTGGCTCAGTGAACTTAATGGGTGTCAGGGACTGGCTGGGTGGCAGCCGGTGGTCCAGGAGGCACCTGAGGGGAAGGGGACTTTGAGCCAGGGAGGAATAGAGGGAGGAGGAAGGGGAGAGGCTTGAGGGAGCCACAGACACTGAAAGAGAAGGAGCAGGGGGGGTTTCTCCTGCCTGCAATACAGTCCTGATTCAGCTCCTTCTCTTCCCCACTCTCAGTGCAGGAAAGAAGAGTCAAGAAAAGTTTAGAACAATTAAGAAAAGCCGAGTCACAGTGAAAAAGCATGGAGGGAGGTATAAATAAGGGGGAAGAGAGGACGGAACTTTAGCTTCTGCAACTGACTTGCTTAGCTGATGGATGTGCTGTGTCTCCTTGGTTACTGGGCAAAAAAGTTAATTACAGTGGTACCTCGGTTTTCAAATGTAATCAGTTCTGGAATACCGTTTGAGTTCTGAAACGTTCAAAAACCGAAAACTCAATACGGAAGCCGCATGGCATGTTTGATTTCTGAGGCATGTTCGAAAACCAAAGCATTTACTTCTGGGTTTATGGCGTGCGAAAACCGAAATGTTTGTCAACGGAGACGTTCAAAAACTGAGGTACCACTGTACTGTGAAGCCATGCCTGTTTCTGCTTTTCTGGCAGCCTGGCAATAGGCAAACATATATTACACTGCAATTAGAATCATGCTAAACATCTTTAAAATATTTGCAGTTGTGTATGATAAAACAATAAACACATGTAAAATAAAAAAGAAACACCAAAAAGTGAATAACAGCCCCAAATTAAAAAATTGTCCAGTAGCACCCTAGAGACCAACTAAGCTTTTGTGTGCATTATGGGATAGCGACTCGCAGCCTCTCCTGGGCAAGGGGAGCCTTCATCCTCCTGCCCGGGAGAGGCTGCCCGCGGCTAAGGCTCCCCCAAGAGCCGCACTCCCTTTAAAGAGCGCGTGGAGTGTGCGGCCCTTCTCCCTCCTCGGGAAAAAGCCCCACGCTCCATGCGGCTCTTTAAAGGGAGCGCTGAGCAGAGCCTCCTGCCTGCATTCGCTCCATAAGATGCACACACATTTCCCCTTACTTTTTAGGAGGGGAAAAGTGCAGCTTATAGAGCAAAAAATATGGTAATCTTAGGATCCAAGCAATTGCCCTAAATGTGTAGAACATTTGTTCAGTTTAGGTGTAGTGTGGTGTGGTGCAATAGGTGAGTGTGGATCAGGTTTTAATCAGCTACTCTGAAGGGGGCGGAAGCTGGATTTAGATGTCCCCTTCTCCCCACTAAATGTCTTCACAGTGAGGTGGCAGTTTATTTGATTCCTAAATGCAGTTCTCTATGTGGGTACAGTTAGCTTGGGAGCATTTCAATTTTTTTTTAATACAAGCCTAATTACAATCTGCTGTGTAAAATAGTAGTTAAAGCAGCCAAATTCTTGATAGGCAGATGTGTGAGTCCAGCTGCCTTTATGCGAAGACAAAGTTGGCTCTCTAATATTCTAGAAACCTTCAGCTAAGATGGAGTGGAACTAGGCTTTATTTCACCCGGGTCAAAAACCCACAATGACACCCGTCTGGAGGCTTCACCCAGGGCTAAGGAAATGTCCTTCCTTAACCCTTTAGTGTTCTTTTGCTATTTTAGTCAAAATTTCATTCTCCATCTTAGTACAACACTTAATACCAGTGTTTACCATAGTGTCAAATAGAACGCTAAGAGTATTGGCATATAAGGATTTTCTGATTTGTAAGAATAAATAAGCGATCATTATAATTGTCAGGGTCCTTGTCGCAGAGAAATGGAAGACACATTAAACAACCTAAAGATTCTGAATGTCTTAAGCCCAAGAGGATTGCATATTCCGAATTGTGACAAGAAGGGATTCTACAAGAAAAAACAGGTGAGTGAAATTTCTCAGCCATTTATGTTTTTCCTTCCTTCATCTGTTATAGTCAGTAATTCCAGTAAAATATCACTGAACAATAAATAATTAATCTTCAACCCATGCCATTTTTATCAAATACAGCAGTTTGGGGCACCTGCTGGCATGGCTCCAATGCTTCTTATCAGATGCAATTGATGTCAATAACAACAGATCAAATTGGAGAAACCTCTGCCAAGTCACAGATGAGCTTGACGCTGGCCCTAGTTTCCAGTACCTTTTCTTTGAAAAAAAGAAGCAGCTCTCTGAAAAAGAAGAGGATGGACAGCAAAATGAGCATATGGCTGTAATAGATCAATGCTTTGAATAGTAATTAGCTGCTTGAGGGTTCCTAGAAAAATTGTGTTGGGTCATGTTACAGACAACAACCTGAGCAACTTTACATATGTATCCTTTACATGCTGCTGAGGATTGCTTCCAAGATCTAGGTCATGTGATCAAGAAAGTGATATGCACTCAGAACATTTACTTCTAAGTAATGCTGGCATCTCAGGCAGTCTGGATTTTGGGCACCTGCCTCATGAGATTATGACCTTTCTTGACAATTGCAGACCACCAGACCTACCCACACCTTGGTTAGTTCAGACATAAACATGCACCACCAAAGAGCCCACCTTGCAGACTTTGTGTCTTGTTTTCTCTTTCAGTTTTGCACTTTTGCCTCTATTTTTTTCTCTGTATGCATGCTGACCCTCACTTACTTGAATTAGGATAGTGCAGAATTTTCATTTAATCAGAACTGTGTTGCAATACTTGAAGGTGCCTTTTGTCCCATATTAACATACCTATTTGTTAAGATCCGCCCGAGAGGCTCTCTTGACTTCTGCAGATTGAAGTGCTAGAGTGACTGCACACAGAGTAAAGCTACCCTTCATTTATACTGGCACCAAACTATTGAGGGTTTTACAGTGGTACCTTGGTTTAAGAACTTAATTTGTTCTGGAGGTCTGTTCTTAACCTGAAACTGTTCTTAACCTGAAGCACCACTTTTGCTAATGGGGCCTCCTGCGCCGCTGCTGCACAATTTCTGTTCTCATCCTGAAGCAAAGTTCTTAATCCGAGGTACTATTTCTGGGTTAGCGGAGTCTGTAACCTGAAGCGTATGTAACCCGAGGTACCACTGTACCTTGAATTTGACCCAATAACAAACTGAAGCTATTGAGGATCTTTGAGGAGGAGTGTAATATACTGAATTTTACTTCTGTCGGCAATCACAGAATCATAAAATCCGCATTGGGGGTCATCTAGTCCAACCCCCTGCAATGTATGAATCTCAGCTAAAGCATCCATGACAGGTGGCCATCAAACCTCTGCTTACAAACATCCAAGGAAGGAGAGTCTACCACCTCTCATGGGAGTTTGTTCCACTGCCGAACAGTTCTTACTGTCAGAAAGTTTCCCCAAATGTTTAGTAGAAATCTCTTTTCTTGTAAACTGAAGCCATTGGTTTGCATCCTACTATCCAGAGCAGGAGAAAACAAGCATGCTCCCTCTTCCATGTGATAGTCCTTAAGATATTTGAAAATGGCTATACTATCTCCTCTCAGTCTCCTCTTCCAGGCTAAACATACCCAACTCCCTTAACCATTCCTCATAAGACTTAGTTTCTAGACCCTTGATCATCTTGGTCACCCTTCCTTTGCACATGTTCCAGCTTGCCAATAACCTTCTTAAATAGTGGTGCCCAGAACTGGACACAGTATTCCAGGTGTGGTCTGATCAAGGCAGAATATAGCAGGACTGTGATTTCCCTCAATCTGGATACAAGACTTCTGTTGCTGTAGCCTAGTTGTCCCCAATCTTATATCTGTGCAACTGGTTATTCCTTCCTAAGTGTAGAACCTTAAATTTATCTCTATTAAAATTCATTTTGTTCAATCTGTTAAAGTATCTTCAATCTCAATTCTGTTTTCTGTGGCATTAGCTACCCCTCCCAGTTTGGTGTCGTTTGCAAATTGGATGAGCACCTTCTCAATTTCTTCATCCAAGTCATTTATAAAGATGTTGAGCAGCTATGCACCCAGGACATAACCCTTCAGCACTCCACTTGTCACTTTTTTCCAGGATGGTGAGGAAACATTAGTAAGCACTCTTTGGGTTTGGTCTGCCAGCCAGCTGCAAATCCACCTAATGGTTATCTCTTCCAGCTCACGTTACCAACTTCTCTGAAAGTGCATCATGGGGAACTTTGTCAAAAGCCTTACTGAAATAAAATACACTACATCCACTGCCTGCTCCTGATCCATCAAGCTTGTAACTCCTTCAAAAAAAGAAAAGAGGTTCACGTGGCTTGATTTATTTTTGAGAAACCCATGCTGGGTCTTGGTAATCACAGCATCCTTTTGTAGGCGCTTTCGTTTAATAATCTGCCCTTTCCTGGTATTGATATCAAGCTGACCAGTCTAGGTCTCCCCCCCCCCCCCCGGATTTGGAGATGGAGACAACATTTGCCCACCTTCATTCCACAGGGACCTCACCTGTTCTCCAAGAATTCTCAAATATTAGACAGAAGCTCTGAGATTATATCCGCAAGCTACTTTAGTACCCTTTAAATATTGGAACAGCTGAAGTCTGTCATGACTAATATATCTCTCCTATTTGAATGTTTGATGATCTGATCTAGGAAGACATCGTCCAAGTTTTCAGTCTGGCTTCAAGGTCTATGGCAGGCACACACAGTAAGGTCACTGTTGTTTCCCTTTCTTATAGTTTTTTACCCAGATACTCTCAATCTGTCTTCCATGCTCCAAGTCATAGATCTCTTCACAAGTTGTATACATCATTTGTATATAATGCTACTCCTTCCTTCCTGTTTGGTAAATCCTTTTTGAATAGGTTAAACCACTCAATTTCTACATTCCAGTCATGACTCTCATACCAGATTTCAGTAATGCCTATTAGGTCATATTCATCATCCTGTATTAAGAGCTCAAATTTGTCCTGCTTGTTTCCTTTACACTGTGCATTAGTATAGAAATAACTGAAAGCACAAGTTATTCCCTCCAACTGCTAGCTTCTTGTGGTTTTCTGCAGGTTTCTGTAGGATGATCTCGGTTTCCTGTGCATCAGTGAAACCATTATCCCCAGTACCAGGTGTTCCCCTGTTGTCGTGCTGCAGCATTCTGGACCAAGCTGAAGGGTTGCAGTAATTCAGTCTTGAAGTTACCAATGCTTGGACCATTGTGGTCAAGCTATTCTTCTCCAGCAGACTAGGTCTTTCCCCTAAAAAATAATGTCAAAAATTAGGGGGCGTCTTATACATGGGGCCATCTCCCCCCATTTTCTTAAATCTGAGTCCCCCAAAATGGGGGGCATCTTATACATGGGGGCATCTTATAGATGGAAAAATATGGTACTTTGTGATGTGTGACACAGTGATGTCCCAAATCCCTAACCTGTTTTCAGTGTCAAGGTCAGTTCTGAAACGTGTCAGGCAACCATTAGAGAATGAGAATTTTATATCATGATTTCCAAGTTAGGAGACATGGCTTCATGACAGGTGATTCCTAATACCTCCTGTTTTTAGAAATGTAAGTGCTTAAAGCTGATATTGCACGAGGCTTCCTTGCTATTTTGCATGACGCATTGCATTTTAAAAGATAGTTTTGCCACATGAACCGCCGTCTTTCCCATGAATGGTTTCCCAGGCCACACCTCCTGCTTCCAGTTGCCATTTTGCAGCAATGATGCAAATGTGCGATGTCTGCTGTGCTTTCATTAGAAAATATTATTAGTAAAGCATTCTCTGTATGTTTTAGTTGGCCTTTTATGTGGTTTGGGAGTTGGAAATGAAGAAAGTCAACATCAAGCGACCAGCCAACCTGCTGTACCTTCCAAAGAGTACACAGACTTCTATGTTAAAGAACTGCTTCCCCATATGTTGCTCATATGGCTCTGTATTGACTTTCTCTCTGTGTGTGACATCTTTAAAGGCAGTTTCAATCGTCCAAGGCATAAATGCATTTGTGGGGCCTTGATTTCACTTTTCTTCATTGTCCAAGTAGAAGGAGTGCAACACTTGCTTTATATTTACCCCTACAGCTTATCTTGAACAGCTGAGGATTTTCCTCCATTTATATTTGGGGCTGTAGTTCAGGTTTCAAGTACTTAATCTAGATCTTGTTCCTTTTACAGTAACCAAGTTCTCCCCTAGCTCTGCTATCTTCTTACAGTAGACTAATATTAGGGCCAGAAACGGATTCTAATAACTGCTGACTTTTAGATTTTCTGAGAAAGCAGTCTTTATTACCAGGCGCAATCTGCCTTAATCACTCTGGGGAGAGAAGTCTGGGCTTCCACTTAAAACATCTTAATCTCCCCCCTCCCTTTTTTTTGTTTCACGTCCATCCTGAAGAAGAGTTTTCTTTAAATCAAAAGTGTTTGTGCTACTTTGTGAATTTTTGTTGGTCCTTGTAAAAAATTTGTTGTTGCTGTTTAGTCGTATCCGACTCTTTGTGACCCCATGGACCAGATGTAAGAAATTAGAACCATATTTTCAGATAGTTCACATTGTCTTCTAATTCTTTACAATGGTCATGATATCATTTTGCAGGGTCTTCTTTCTGGCTTTTAGCAATTTGGAATTGTGCATTTAGCTTCTTTTTATCCAGAAATGAAGAAGCGGGGATGGGATTCCTGCTAGATAGGCAAGGGGCTCGCTCTCTTCGGGGCAGAGGGGACTGGAGAGGTTGGCAAGGAGCTTTCGAAGCCACATGCAAGTGAACTTGAAGATGCTCCAGATTCTTTGCCAAGGGATGGGAGGTGGGGGCTTACCAAGCAAACAGGGGCCCTTTTCTGCAGTGGTAACTGATGCTGCGGAAGAGCTTCCACAGCTCACAAGCAGAGACCTTTTTAGTTGCATTTTAAACTAACATTTGACTGTTATAATTTTAATCTGGGCTGTAAACTATGCAGTTTATGTGGTTGCTAGGAAATTTTTGTTTAAAAAATAGTTTTTAAATTTTTATACATTATATTTTTAATATTGCTTTGGTCTTGTTTGTAAGCCACCCAAGAAATATTTCTGGATTGGTGGCCAGATACAACAACTTAACACTATGCAGGCATGCAGTTACCTGTTGATGGTAAAGCTCATGGGGTACGAGCTGTGTCCATATGCAGTAGGAGCCCCAGGTGCCCAGGTGCTGACTGACTGACTGACTGACACCCAGGAGGGTGACACCCATCCACCTTCCCTCGTCCCCTTAAAGCATGGGCAGGAGACTGGAAAGCAAGGCAGACAATGGAGATCAGGGTGACAATTGTTGCATTGCAAAACATATTTTTCCAGGGAAAGTCCTTTCAAAAAGAGGCAGATACACTCTTTACAGTGCAATCCTATGCATGTTTCTTTTAAGAAACAGTAAGTTCATCTGCGTCTACTCAGAAGTGAGTTCAGTGTGTTTAAAGTGCCTATATATCAGATGGTAGTCCTGGCCTCTATGCTGTCTACACTTCTCACCCTCTAAAATACAACCTCCTAAAAGATAACAGCATTATTAACAATCTTTTTGCCCACTGCCACAACCAAGGCATAATAAATTAAGAAAAGTTGATCAAATTAATCAACAGTAAGCATAGCTTTTGCCACTTTGAGCTGTTGCCTGATTTATTACCAAGAACAATAACTGAGTACACGTTCCTGGAAATTGGTGCTCGCTGTCTCTCACAGCTATCGTTTGCAGTAACTTCAGACACAGGCTCCATGCAGCAGCAGCTGATGCCTCGCTCCTTATTAGTTTGAACCTTGGATTTATTTCATGGGGTGGGCAGGGGTGGGGGTGGGCATTGAAATTCCAGCAGCTGTGCTGCTCCAGGAGGACTGTTTGCACTCCAGCACTATGGATATGTTCAGATGTCCCCTTGGGGCTCTGTCCTGTCAGACACAGAGCATTTTAAATTTTTTTTGCACAGTCCTCTCCACTGCCAGCTTGGCCACCCCTCCCCCCAATTTCAGTTCATAATTCCTCTGGAGCAAGCGTTGTATTGTGTGTTGCTTCATGTCAGGGGGGAGCGTACATCTGTAGCTCTGCCAAAGTCGGGGGTAGAAAAACATTTCAAAAGGGGAGCTGTGGGAGAAAAGCGGCAGGTAGGAAAATGATGCAGCATGTAAAGCAAACCAGCTTAGAAGGCTTTGTTCTTGCTCAACCTGTTCCTGGGATGTCCCACTGCAAGTAGGGATTTGTATGCTTACATTCCTTCATCTCCCGCCAACACTTCACATGACAAAAACTGTCAGGTAGAGGGCTAAGGTAGAACCCTTCTCCCTGACATGCTAGTTTCCTGTGTGCAGGAAGTTGAATTATATTGTTACAGGCTTGGGGGTCCCTTCCAGACCAGGGAGCCTGTGAATGTAGGATTGTGAGAATCTGTGCGAGGGGAACATGCTGAACCAGTTGGCTGGCTTCTTTATAAGGCATTGACTGGCCTTGCTTGGCCCCTTCAGTGTTCTCATCAGCATCTCCCAGAGTGAGCCGTGTGGCCGTCGTGGCAACGAAGGGATGCTGCTCTCCCAGAAGGGGGTAGGCATTTCCTCACCTGCCCACCCTTGACCTGCCTAGATGCCAGGTCCCTCTAGGATGGGGAGCAATGAGCCAAGGAGTTTTGGTTAATGCTGGAAGTCAAAGACCAAGGGACATGACTTGCTCTGTGCTGGACACAAAGCTGAATTGGGGGCTTCCCTAGAAATCTAATGGAGAAGCAAGACCCACTGAAGTGCTAAAAAGGTGCAAAGAAAACCACATACCCTAAAGACACCACTGGCTCTGCTGAGCTACGTTCCAAGGGAACAACCCCCTGGAGTCGGTCGCCACTTGAGCTTGGAGTGTGAGCAGCAGGACATTGGCCGTCAGGGCAGCCACACAGCAGTCAGAGGTTTCTATAGGCACATGTCCCAGGCGAGCAAGAGGCACCGTTGCAGTTTGAGGAGACTCTGAAAGAGAGGAGATTCCGACTAAACATCAGGAAGAACTTTCTGAGAGGAAGAGCTGTTTTGCAGTGGAAAGGTCTCCCTTGGGAGGTTGCAAACTCTCCTTCCTTGGAGGTTTTTAAGCAGAGGTTGGATGGCCATCTGTCATGGATTCCTTAGTGGAGATTCTTGCATTGCAGGGGTCCCTTCCAGCTCTACAGTTTTGTGATTCTTTGTTGGTGAATCTGCCGAAAATTTAAGTATTCAAGCAATGAATACTTGTTAATCTTGCTTGCTTTAGACACTCTCTGCCCTAACCCTCTGCCCTAGCTACTCATTCTCTGGTGGCAGAAAAACAGGCTCTCTAGTTTGCTCTTTGAGATCACATAGTTTCCTTCCTGCTGTGTTGCCCTATGAGATGCACATCCACAGCAACATAATATTGTGATTATATGTAGCTGGCTGGAAGATTGCAGAAAGCCTTTTGAGCTGATGTACGCAAGTGGTTTCTTCTGTGCTCTGTCCCACCCTGACAATGCCCCTGTCCTTATTTTGGTGCCATGTAGTGGCTTTGCATGCCAGTGATCCACTATGGTCCATTAGGATATCAGTTGCTCCCACACACCCCTCACAAAACACTCACAAATGACAACAGTTATTGAAGAAGTTGTATTTAAACCCACTTGATCCAAAATTCACCTATGTAGCAAAGGGACAAATGAAGAAAAATGGTGACATCTTCTCCCCACCGGCACTCAGCCAATTGTTAACTGTGCCACAGGTTTTCCTCTCGTTCTGGGGCAGGGCTCCATTTCAGCACATAGGATTGTTGCATGCACAGAGTGCCAGCCGGCCAACCCCTTGAGGATCTCTCTGTAGGACAACCAGCATTGTGCTATTCTAGCATGTGGCATGATGTTTGCTTTTCCTGCCTGAAGGTCTAAGAGAATACACCCTTTATTTTTCTGCTAGAATAAAGCTGTGTTAGTTCATATACTGTAATGATATAAACATGGATAAAGCAAACATTTGGGAGGCAGAGGAGTCTGCCCAGCACAATGTGCAGCTTTTTGATGAACACAAGCCCTGGAAGGTTGTGGGTAATGCTGGCTCCATAACAGGAGGCTGCAGCCAGAGAAGGGAAAGAGGGACCCGCTGTTCCCAAACTGTCCTTGCTGAGGGATTGTAGACCTAGCAGAAAGTAGGGGTTAAATAGCCCAAAGAGCTCAGCATGCAAGTAGATAAATAGGGACCGCTCCGGCGGGAAGGTAAACGGCGTTTCTGTGTGCTGCTCTGGTTTGCCAGAAGCGGCTTAGTCATGCTGGCCACATGACCTGGAAGCTGTACGCTGGCTCCCTTGGCCAAAAAAGCGAGATGAGCGCCGCAACCCCAGAGTCGGTCATGACTGGACCTAATGGTCAGGGGTCCCTTTAGCTTTAGCTTTAACTTTCTTCCACGTGTTTGGGAGAGTTCCATTCATCAATATATCATTCATTAAATATTTTAAGGGAAGGAATAAAATTTCTTCCATTTTTTTATAATAAATTGCTGGGAGCCTATCTGGGCCAGGAGTTTCCCCTATTTTTGATCTTTGTATTGCTTGTTGAACCTCTAGGGACATGATTGGTGAATTCAATGAAGTAATTTTATCCTCTGGGATCAACAATAATTTGCTTTCTTCTAGGTAATTTTTAATTTTATCTATTCCTTCTGGACCTTCTTTGTATAATTCTTTATAATATTTAACAAATTTATTATTAATTTCATTTTGGTCATCTATCCATTTGTCTTCTATTTTGATTTTGTTGATTATTCTTTCTCTAGCTGCCAAACCAAAAGTTTTCCAGACTTATTCCCAAATTCGAAATGTTTGTGATTCAACCATTTAATTTTCCATGCTAGCTCTTCATTTACCAGCATTGAGAATTGGGTTTGAAGAATTTTGATATTTTGTTTGATATTTTCATCATCTTGATGCTTAAATAATTCTCTTTCTTTTTTCTTCAGTTTCTCCCATACTTCAGGTTCTTTTCCTTCATTTTTCTTTTGTATGCATTCTGTTGGATGAAAAAATCCCTAAACACTGCTTTGCTTGCTTCCCAGACCATTTTCACATTGGTTCCTTGATCGGTTCCTTAAATTCATTTCAAAATACTCTTTTGATGTTTGCTTGGCTTTCTGTAAAATCTTTTCATCTTTTAATAAGCTTTCATTCATGCGCCACCTCCTTAATTTCCTCTCTTTTCCTTTTAACAAAATTTCCACCAAACTGTGATCTGAGATGGTTCTGGGATGAATTTCAGCTTTTTTGACTTCATTCAACATGTTCTTAGTAATCCAGATTCCATCAGTTCTTCCTGCTGAGTTGTTAGGATCAGAAAAGTGGGTGAACTCCTTTTCCATTGGGTGTTTAAACTTCCATGCATCATTCAGACAAATTAAATCTATTAATTGGAAGAAAGTGTTTGGTAATTTATTTCGTTTGCTATGTTTTTTTCCTTCTGTCCTAATCCGGTTGGGTAACTCCATTAAAGTTGCCTAAAAGAATAATTTTGTCCTAGATAATCCATTATTTTTTCTTCCATTATTTCCTTCCTTTTTGTTTTCTTTAGAAGAGAAAAAGAGAGAGGATTGTTAGGTCCTGTGGCTTCTGTTCCCTCAAGGGCAGCTTCCTTCTAGTGCAACGTGTCTGCCATAGGGCAGGTAGCGCAGGCCGAAGATGCCCACTTTAGGCTGGGCTGTCAGAGTCCGTTAGCATTCCCCAGTGTGGAATAAGGGGGACCGGTGGTCTAACTTCATCTAATGCTGCTTCCTGTGTTCCCAGGTGAAGACTGGCAAAATTCATGCCACGCTCTCTAAATATAACGCTCCTGAACAAACTATGTCAATGCTAAAAAAAACATTTTTTTGGCAGTAAGGTGCTCTCTGAATCCTATGCCATAAAACCTTATCAACATTCAACACAGCCAGATGGGCAGGGTATAAATAAAACAATAATAATGATAATAATAATCAGTTAACATGTGGACAACAACTTCTACAATTTGGCAGAAGGAGGTTTGCCAAGCAACACACGATATGACAGTTCACAGATATTAAAGAGAGAGCTTTCTATCACCACCTGAGATGCTTCCTAATATGTGTGCTCCAAACATAACCATTTTTAACTTGTAAAGGAGAGTTCAGGAAAATAGTCTTTCTTGCCCACCATCTTTACTAAATTATTATTTCTGAGCAAACCTCTGCTTTTGCTGTTTGGATAAATCATGTCAGGGAATAAGGCTTTCTCTAGAAATTATTTTTATTTATTTACAAAGACAGCCCTGTATATTAGGAAAGAGGCATGTAGGCCTTCAATATGAAGTGATAGCTCAGTTGCAGGGGATTATGTATCTGCTCATAAATGTCAGCTGCAAGCCTGGAATTCCTCTGGCAAGCAGATGCAACTAGAGTGGCTTCTGTTGCCACAGTGTCTTGGCCAGGCATGTGCTCCCTTTGTGGCCTATAAAAAAATCGAGTGCCTTTCTTTCCCAAATAAAGGGTCCATATGCAACTCCCTTACTCATGAGGTTACCATAGACTCATTAAAGGTTGATGCAGCTCCATGGTGGTGGACAGCTGTAGTGTGTAATGTTACACACTAATGTGATTTATAAGGCTTCTTCACATTTTGGGGCTGCTATGAATAGCTTTTATGGTGTGATAATTAGAACCTTAACAGTCATTTGGCATTGGAAGTAAACTTTGATTGTATGCCTTCTATGTGGATCATCAAAATTCCACTCATTCCCAGCACTGGCAGCGCTGATAAGATGACAATGTACAACACAGGCTTTGAGTCTCAAACCACATGCTCAGGGGAAATTCTCTGACTTCCTTTGGGCTTGAGGATTCAAACCCTACAGCCCAGTCTTAAAATGCATGACTGTGCCTGTGGCCCCAGGGATCCTTCATCCTCATGCAATGTCCTCAGGGCAATATCCACCCAAAGTTATAACACATTTAAGTTTTGCTGAATTCAAATGGAGCATTGATGACTATCACAAACCTTTCCTACAGAGATCAGTAGGATTTAAAAGTGCATAGACTTGTCTGAATTGTGTCTTCATCATTAAGGTGCCCAGATAAATGGCTCCTCTTATGGGAAATGTGTTTATGCCAGCACACCACTAACAGCACTATCTGCTTTATGAGCAGATTTTGCAAGTGGGACAAGTCTTAAGAGCATAGCTGCCAACATTTCTCTTTTTTTAAGGGAAATTCCCTTATTCCAAATAGGATTCCTCGCAAGAAAATGGAAAAGTTGACAGCTATGCTTAAGAGTGAAGGCAGGCAAAACATTGAAAGAGTGCTGGAAGTAGTTAGATATTGCTGATGCCCTCCAGATGCATGCACATTTTTCTGACTTAGGGAAAACACCAAAGAGTTTTTCAAGGTTTTGTGTGTGGGTTAACTGATCTGGGGAAAAGCAGAGCTTTGGTAGGAGCCCAAGGTGCCCCTCGCCCAGTAACTGCTTCAGCTTTTTGAAATTGGCCGCCTTAAAGTCCAGAGTGCATGTCTGACTACTCTCAGCTTTCCCTTGCCTCTGTATCATGAAACTTCCAAGTTTCCAGGTACTTCCGCTTCATCTTTCAGTCCCCCCCCCCATTGTTGAGGACTTCTTGGTTCTTCCACCTTCTGGGAAACGAAATTGTCAGTGAGGCAATGGATGAATTTGTTGGACCTTACATTCTTGGCAGAGTTTGAGTTTCAACAGATCAGGGAAGTTGAAGCCTCCCATGACTACTATATCTCTCCTTTTTGAATGTTTGGTAATCTGCTCTCGGAAGGCATCATCCAAGTCTGCAGTCTGGCTTGGCGATCTATGGCAGACTCCCACAGTAAGGTCACTGCTGTTTCTCTCCTACAGTTTTGATCCATGTACTCTCAATCTGCCTTCCATGCTATACGTCAGGCATAATGCCACCAAAAACATTTGGCTTGATTGTTGCCACTAATCAAATCTCATCTTTTGTCTTGCAGTGTCGTCCATCCAGAGGCCGAAAAAGAGGATACTGCTGGTGTGTGGATAAATATGGGCAGCGACTCCCTGGATATGATGGGAAGGGGAAAGGAGATGTCCATTGCTACAATCTAGAAAGCAAATGAGGGATATCCACCACCTTCTGTGGAATCTGCGTGTGGCATTTTAACTATCAGAAGCCTTGGAATGACTGGGCTGCAGCATAGACTGCGCTAGACTTGGGAGCTCAGAGTTTTGTCCCTTCTTATACTGCACGGAGTCAGTCTCTGTGGTCTCTGCAGCTGCAACCTGCCACTGACACACTTCTGGCTTTCCATCTTGCCACACAAGGAGTTCTGAAATCCCAACTAAATCTGCACTATGGATACCCAGAAAAAATTTAAAGGGCTAAAAGGCACTTCAGAATGGATTCAGGGAGTCTCCACTGACTTTGTGTTTTTTGTGTTTTTTTTAATTAACAGCCTGTGACCAATTTGATCCCGAAAGATAACTCTCCTTCTGTGTTGAAGAATTTATAGACTGTAAGCTTTGTAAAGATATTAAACATACTGGATAAGACCCAATCCAAGCTAAGCACTTTTTAAGTTGCCTGGATTTCAGTTGGGGAGTTAAGCATGAGCTCATTTTTATTCCAGTGAAATTACTTATAAGTAATATAGTGTGGAGTGGATCACACCCAAGGTTTCAAAGTAAAAGCATTTTTATTTTGTCTTTATACAGGTCTGACGAGAAACTTTTATCTTCACGGGTAAAATATTTTATTAAAAAGAAAGCTCAAAGAACTTTTTTTTAAAGAAACATGTTTCTACTTGGCTATTTTTTCTGTATATTTTCTGTAAAATATACTGTATTATGAATATTCTGTTAGTCTGTATTTAATATAATTGTTTTTTTAATAAACTATTTAAATATAACATAAATGTTATACAATCATTATAGCATATGCTTTCAAATTCTCTTCCCCAGAATACTTTCCAAAGCCTGCATCTATATCTCCAAGATAAGTGTAGTATTCACCCTTTCGATATGTCATAAGTCCATGGAGCAAAAAAATGGCAGGGGTTTTGAAAAGCAAGCAGGGAAGCTTATTTTAAGATGAGAGTTATATTTGCCATACTAAGAATATTATTTTGCATTAAGTGCTCTATATGTCTAACTACAGTTCAGGAAAGGTGTTCACTCCTAGTCTGGGCTAGTCTGATCAGCTCTATCCAAAGTGTTTATAAGATTGATTAAGCCATTAACTAGGTGGATTGGAAAAGGAGGATTTTAGTTACCTCAGAGACAGAGATGAAAATACATGTAAAAAGGTAAAGGGCCCCCTGACAGTTATGTCCAGTCGTGGACGACTCTGCAGTTGCGGCACTCATCTTGCTTTACTGCGCGGCTTCCAACAGAATATTATAATACAATAGTCTATTAAACATCAAAAGCTTCCTCAAACAGGGCTGCCTTCAGATGTCTTCTAAAAGTCTGGTAGTTTTTCTCTTTGACATCTGGTGGGAGGGTGTTCCACAGGGCGGGCGCCACTACCGAGAAGGCCCTCTGCGTGGTTCCCTGTAACTTTGCTTCTCGCAATGAGGGAACCGCCAGAAGGCCCTCGGTGCTGGACCTCAGTGTCCGGGCAGAACGATGGGGGTGGAGACGCTCCTTCAGCTATACTGGGCCAAGGCCGTTTAGGGCTTTAAAGGTCAACACCAACACTTTGAATTGTGCTTGGAAACGTACTGGGAGCCAATGTAGGTCTCGGTGGCCGTTCCTAGTCACCAGTCTAGCTGCTGAGTTCTGGATTAGTTCTAGTTTCCAGGTCACCTTCAAAGGTTGCCCCACGTAGAGCGCATTGCAGTAGTCCAAGCGGGAGATAACCAGAGCATGCACCACTCTGGCGAGACAGTCTATGGGCAGGTAGGTTCTCAGCTGGTGTGCCAGATGGAGCTGGTAGACAGCTGCCCTGGACACAGAATTGACCTGCACCTCCATGGACAGCTGTGAGTCCAAAATGACTCCCAGGCTGCGCACCTGGTCCTTCAGGGGCACAGTTACCCCATTCCAGACCAGGGAGTCCTCCAGACACACCCACCTCCTGTCCCCCAAAAGCAGTACTTCTTTCTTGTCAGGATTCAACCTTAACCTGTTAGCCACCATCCATCCTCCAACCACCTCCAGACACTCACACAGGACCTTCACCGCCTTCACTGGTTCTGATGGGTATCATCCACATACTGATGAACACCCAGCCCAAACCCCGTGATGATCTCTCCCAGCGGCTGCATGTAAATGTTGAAAAGCATGGGGGAGAGGACAGAACCCTGAGGCACCCCACAAGTGAGAGCCCAGGGGTCTGAACACTCATCCCTCCCTCCCCACCACTTTCTGAACATGGCCCAGAAGGAAGGAGTGGAACCACTGTATGACAGTGCCACCAGCTCCCAGCCCCTCAAGACGGTCCAGAAGGATGTTATGGTCGATGGTATCGAACACCGCTGAGATATCGAGCAGAACTAGGAAACAGCTCTCATCTTTGTCCCTAGCCCGCCGGAGATCATCAACCAGTGCGACCAAGGCAGTTTCAGTCCCATGATGAGGCATGAATCCCGACTGGAAGGGATCCAAATAGTCCGCTTCTCCCAGGCATGCCTGGAGTTGTTCAGCAACCACTCGCTCAATCACCTTGCCAAAGGATGGAAGATTTGAGACTGGGCGATAGTTGACCATTGTGGCTGCATCTAAAGATGGTTTTTTAAGAAGCGGTTTAATAACCGCCTCTTTCAGCGGTTCTGGGAAGGCTCCCTCACAGAGAGAAGCATTCACCATCCCACGAAGCCCATCGCCCAGCCCTTGCCGACTAGCGTTTATAAGCCAGGATGGAGACAAGTGGTTGGTTTCACTCGTCCAAGCAGCCTGTCCACATCCTCGGGGGTAACAGATTGGAACTGATCCCACACAACTTGACTAGACAGGACTCTAGCACTCTCCCGCCCCAGCCCTGCTCCCACAGTGGAGTCTACCTCTTCTTGAATCTGAGTGACTTTATCTGCAAAAAACTTTGCAAAATCATTGCAGGAGATCATTTGGTCCATACTGGACCCCGGTGGAGCAGGTGGTTCCGCTAAATTGCAAACCACCTGAAAGAGTCTCCTGCTGCTGTTTTCTGCAGATGCAATAGAGGCGGTGAAGAAGGTTTTCTTCGCTGTCGCTATCACCACTTGGTAAGGCTCGACATTGAGCTCTAACCTGTGTCCGGTCAGATTCAGAATGAGTTATTCACCACCAGCGCTCTAGCCGTCTCAGCGATTGTTTCATTCCCCTCAGATCCATGGAGAACCACGGGGCTGTCCAGGCTCCATGCAATCGGAGAGGGCGCTTCGGTGCCAAACAGCCAATAGCCCTGGTTAACTCAACATTCCAGCGGGCCACCAGGGAATCAGCTGAATGGCCATCAACATGGCATCCCCTACCACTCTCTGGAAACCATTTGGATCCATTAAGTGGCAGGGGTGGACTATCCGAATAGGTCCCACTTCCCTGCAGAGGGGAAGGGTCATGGAGAAGTCCAGTTGCACCAGGAAGTGATCTGACCATGGCACTTCTTTAGTTTCACTTTTGCTTAGTGTCAGCTTACCAACATCCATAGAGGTGAACAGCAGGTCCAAGGCATGTCTGCGGTTATGAGTTGGGCCCGACTTATTTAGGGACAGCCCATGGAGGCCATGCTTTCCATGAAGTTCTGAGCGGCTCCTTGTAAGGTCGTGTCAGCATGGATGTTAAAATCCCCTAGGACAGCCAAACTAGGTGTCTCCAGGAGAAGAGCAAATAAGAGGCAAGTGTGTCTCTCTTCCAGATCTCTCCATTACTACAGGAGACTCTTTGAGAGGTCTGAATAAACAGTGTGAAGAGAGCTGATTTGATTACTGTTTGTGAGACAAGGCTGCCACTGGACACAGCCTGTAACTCTCAAGTTGTAGAGCCTATTATTAAAACATTTGACCCCAGGGAAGCACATAGCCAAAGAAAAAGGATGACAACTTTTTGTACACCACCTATCTTATTTTTGCAAAAATCTGCCCATCTGATGAGCATCCCCTCAATTCCTTTGTCCAAGCCGCTTATAAAGATGTTGAACAAGGGGCTGAGGGCCTTCGCACAGGGAAGAGCACCATGTTGCCATGCATATTGGCCCTTATTTCTGATCTGCTGAAGATGTGGACTAGGCAATGATCAAGAGAGGAGATTGCAGGCAGAAGCCAGCCACATTCTGTCCTAGGAAAAATGTTCTGAAAGGCCTCACAGCCTGGAGCAATGTTTCTAGTTGGCTTGTCATTATTTGAAGGTTTGTGGGGGATGAGCTATCCCTGGACAGCAATAAAAATATATTAAAAATATAAATAAAACACGATGGTTCTCCAAGAAGAAAGTATCTTTTGATTTCTACAAAGGGTGATAGATTCCTGCTCCTGAATCTTGGGGCCATGAGCTAGAAGTTAAGTTGGGCACTTTAAAACTCGTTGATCTCCCTGAGCTTAAGTGCTCTGAGCTACTTTTCCAGTGTTGGCAAAGTTCTTGAATGACTCAGAACATGCTTCCTGATTCATGAAAGGAGACTCCAGAATCACACAGAACTTAAGGAGTCCTTTATGAAAACTGCTTTGAGAGATTCAATAAATATACCACTGTGTTTGTTTGTTTGTTTGTTTATAAAATGGGATCAATAATTCACTTTCATGGCAAAGACTCTGCTCCTCCCTTAGTGATGTGCAGAACACGCCTCTTTCAGAGGAGAGCAGTCCAGAAAAGCTGGGCCGAAGTCTCACTCTGTTTTCAGGTGAGGATTAGCATTGTTTTAAGTTGTAGGATTCCTAGTGTGGCCTAATGAAGGTTCTAATGGAGCTGCTCCGCAAGCCTGCTCTATGTGGACAGAGCAAGCAGAAAAACAGTCATTGCCTTAAAAAGCAGATAGCCTATCAAATGGCATTGGGTCGGAATACAGTATATCTACAGTATAACTTTGCTATCACAAAGTTAAGGTCACAGAATTTTCTCCATATTTTCTACTACAATATGTTACAGTGTTTTAAATTACAGTGTTTTAAATTAAGGCAAGTATTTAATTTTCAAAAAGACATGACATGAGCATCCAATAGCCCCCCACCCTGTCCCCAGAAATCCTGTTCAGAAGCCAAACTGCCTAATGATTTTCCAGTTTATACCTGAAATATTTGTGGGATCCATCTGACCTCCAACAATGTGGACAAGGTCAGGCAACGCAAATACAGTGTGTTACTTCCGGGTTTCGATGCTTGCGCATGCGCAGATGCTCAAAATTACATCACGCGCATGCACAGAAGTGGTGAAAAGCGGCGTGCGCGTGCGCAGACATGCCGTCGCTGGTTATGTTTGCTTCTAGATGTGAACGGGGCTCCGGAACACATCCCGTTCGCATCTAGAGGTACTACTGTATACATATAGGATGATCAAGATGAGCTTAGGGAAGTTTTTCATGCCACCCAAAAAGTTAAAAACCTAGTCCTCCTAGGAGCCAGCTGTAATTAGTGTGGGGCATAATTCAGTAACATGTGTGGAATTAGCTCTGTTATTTTTGGCCCACACAGAACTGAATGGTGTAAAAGTGAATTAATGCCTCTTTTTGTGCTTTCATTGGTCTTTTTTAAAAATTCAGTTCTCAGCTCAATATTTTAATAAGCAAACACTTCACTTGTGATTTAGGATCCCAATGAAAACACAATAAAGCAAACTTCAGTATTACACCTGATTATTGCTAATCACTTTCACATAAACCATGGAAAGCATATGTTAAGAACAAAGGGCGTAAGAATCTGCATGTAGCATTTTTCACATCACATGGCCTGGAAGTGAGACACATGTACACAGAACAAGGTGGTGAAGGCGGGTAGACTAAAACAGGGCTCACCAGCCTGGCCCTTGAGCCTGCCAGTAGCTGCTGTGGAATCTGCAAAGGGTGCCCTCACAAACGCACAGCGCATGATGGGGGGTGCACCATGTTGTGCCCTTGTCTCTTTGTGAGATGCAGCTGTCATTTTGCAACATGTGGCTTAAGAAAATGGTGGAATCAGCAGGGCTTTCTTCAGTCAGAACTTGCCAGAACTTAGTTTCAGCGCCTCTCAGTCGCTGCCATGATAAGAGTACAAGGAAGGCGTTCATGGTGAGTTCTGGCAGCTCTTTTTCTAGAAAAATAGCACTGGGAATCACATTGCCAAATGCTTCTTTCCATACTTACCCAGTGAGCTGTGTACGTTTTTTAAAAACCTAAGTCTCTGCAAGCAGAAAGCCAGGATAGCAGGCCAGGCCTAACAAACAGGACTGGGGTATTCTAAGAGATGTTCAGATCCCATTGAATTCTATAGAAGGAAAGCAAATAGATTGAATCTTGGGACGGTTTAGACGGAGCAAACCTTGACTCTCACCCTGACAGGGACATTGCTGGGGACCTGTAGTGTGTGCTGAAATTTTTCATAGGGGAACTTTGCGCCTCTCTAAGCTGGGCAGGAGCCTTCTAAGCTTTGGGCACCAGGCTTTAATACTCTAATTCACCAGGAACATTTAGGAGACTAGCCTAGTCCCCCTAGTCCACCGACTGCACATCACTGCTGGGATCAGTTATAACCCCCACACTCATTGGATCTGAGAACTTACCTTTTTGCTCTTTCCTATATTATTCAATTCTAGGGACATGGGTGACACTGTGGTCTAAACCACTGAGCCTAGGGCTTGCTGATCAGAATGTTGGTGGTTTGAATCCCTGCGACGGGGTGAGTGCCCGTTGCTTGGTCCCAGCTCCTGCCCATCTAGCAGTTCGAAAGCACGTCAAGTGCAAGTAGATAAATAGGTACCGCTCTGGCAGGAAAGTAAATGGCGTTTCTGTGCGCTGCTCTGGTTCGCCAGAAGCGGCTTAGTCATGCTGGCCACATGACCCAGAAGCTGTCTGTGGACAAACACCGACTCCCTCGGCCTATAGAGCGAGATGAGCGCCGCAACCCCAGAGTCGTCCACGACTGGACCTAACAGTCAGGGGTACCCTTACCTTGACCTTTATATTATGCAATATACCTGAAGGAGCATCTCCACCCCCATCGTTCAACCCAGACACTGAGGTCCAGCTCCAAGGGCCTTCTGGCGGGTCCATCACTGCGAGAAGTGAGGTAACAGGGAACCAGGCAGAGGGCCTTCTCAGTAGTGGCAACCATCCTATAGAACGCCCTCCCACCAGATGTCAAGGAAATAACTATCTGACGGCAGCCCTGTTGAAGGAAGTTTTTAATGACTGATGTTTTAATGTATTTTTAATTTTTTGTTGGAAGCCATGGAAAGTGGCTGGGGAAACCCAGCCAGATGGACAGGATATATATAAATAAATAAATAAATAAATAAATAACTTCCGGTTAGCGCCAGCGCTTAATGGCGGATTTCTCCCGGAGCTCCGGGAGAGATCTGCTTCGTAGGTTCGGGTCCTGCCAGCTACGGCGGAGCGGGGACCCTCAAAAATCACAGGCGCGTAGCCTGTGAACTGGAGACTCGGCGGGCACCTTTGCGCCCCCCCGACGCTGTGAAATAGCCTTTTTAAAGGCTGCGGATCAGCGGAGGGTATATGGAGCGGTGCTGAGAGTCGCTTTCACCCAGCCTGCGAAGCGAAGCCGCGTCGCCATTAGCGGAGAGCGCTGATTTCTTCCGGTGAATTTGGACTAAAAAGAACAACTATCCGTGAGTAGGACTGACTTCTAAAATTAAATTGGACATCAAAATTTAAGAAATTGGGCACCGAGACGGACAAGCACCAAAAAGGAAGTCTGCTTTCCGTTCTGCAGCAAGATCAAAGCGAAAGGCATTTAAGCTGTAACCGTATGAAAGGAGAGTTGCGGGAACTAAGAAATTCAACACCAAGCAAAGAACTCCCTCCCCGAAGGCAGGAGGGGGGGGGGAGAAGAATTTAAAGTATTTTCCTGCCAATTTAAAAGAAATTGAGTTATTTACCGCTGCTCTTTCACCTGGGGATCGGACTGCCGGAGAAAAAGCACCGGCTAAGGACTGTTGCTACAAGAAGGTAAAAAAGTATCTCTGACTGACTTTCGCTACTCTCAACTTGAAACATGTATTTTGTTGCACAGTAAAGATACTTGCAGGACATTATTGATTTGAAACCTTCAGAAAGAGAAAAGAATAATTGAAAGGGACTAGAAGGACCTTTGTTTAATTTTCTGGAGAGTGTGGGACTAACTAGAAAGTAAAAAACTGACTTTACGCCCTCTAGAGGATTTATAAATTGTTTCAGCAACAAGTGGAGTTTAAAATCTGAGAACTTTGTCTGACAGCCTAAGAGTGTGGGAATGACCTTGACTAAGAGACTTTGTTATGGCAGATGGTAAAGAGAAAGAGGATTCACAAGAAGCAACCTTGAGATCTGGCAGACAATACAAAGTGGATCTTTCCAAGCAAAGAAGGGCTTCTGTAACAGGGGCCTCTGGAACTACAGCTGTCTCAAAGGCAAAAGTGAAGACAATGTCTTCAGAAGAATCATTTGCTAAGGTTTTGGAGAAGATAAATGACTCATTGGAGGAACTAAAAAAGCAAGGCGTGGAAACTAAAGTACAAATTGCTGAAACAAATAAGAAAATTGAAGAAATCTCTGGGAAAATTGATTTAAATACAAAAAGTATAACTGACCTTGGGAACAAAGTGAACTCAAATGCAGAAGCAACTGGGAAATTACTGGAAGATTCATCTACAACATGAAAGATAGCTGAGGAAGCTAAAGAAATTGCAACTGCTGCCGAGGAAAAGTTTCCACCAGTCTACAAGAAACTAGATGAGTATGAGCTGGCACTCTCTATGCAGGATATGCAACGTAAGGAGAGGAACCTAAGGATCAGACTTGTGCCGGAAAAGGAAGGAGATAACCTGGTGGACTACTTGACAAAAGAATTTTCTGACTTTTGGAAGCAGGAGTTGGATAAAGAAGAATTTAAGATAGAAAGTGCATTTAGACTGGGAGTAAGGCAGAGGAAGAACAGACCCAGAGACTGTTTAATAACTCTAAGATCAAAGGAGGAGCGAGACAAAATATTGAACCTGCATTACCAAACAACCCTTCGAATTGAAGATTTTCATATTGAGATTTTTAAAGACATTCCTAAAAGTATTTTGGACGCAAGAGGATTCTACAAGGACTTGGTGATACTGCTGAAAAAGAACTACATACCATTCAGGTGGGAGTTTCCCCAAGGCTTGTCTTTTAAATACAAGGGGAAGAAAAGAAGAATAAAGACAGTGAGTGATAAAGACAAGTTCTTGGGAGAACACGAAGAAGACCTACAGAAAGAGACATTCCCAGGACAAGGGCATCCGTCATTGGATACGGACACGGAACCACCGACAAACGAGGAACAAAAACTGGGAGCTGTAGGAGGAAGGGGTAAATAATCCCATCATGGCTCTGCAACTTTTAACCTGGAATTGTAACGGTTTGAACATTCCCAGAAAGAGAAAAAATATATTCCACGCTTTAAAGAAAGACCAATTGGACTTGATTTGTTTACAAGAGACCCATGTGACAAGAGCACATAGAAAATTATTAATAAATAAAAGATTGGGACAAGAATTTATATCTTCAGACAGAGTAAAAAAGAGAGGAGTGGTGATCTATGCAAAGGAAAAGTTGCAACCGAAACAAATCTTTAAAGATGACCAAGGAAGATATTTGGCAATTGAAATTCAATCCCAAGGAGAAAAGTACCTGATAGTGGGAATCTATGCACCAAATGAAGGGAAAGCTGAATTTTTTAAGAAGTTGCATGAAATTCTGATGGACCATATGGATTACAACTTAATTTTGATGGGAGATATGAATGGAGTAGTTTCAACAAATATGGACAAAGCACAAAGACAGGTAATAACAAAAGATGGAAGACTACCAAAGACTTTTTTCGAAATGACTGACAATATGGACTTGATTGACATTTGGAGAACAAAACACCCATTAGAAAGAGAGGGAACCTTCTTTTCTGAAGCCAAAATGACATGGACAAGGATTGACCAAATCTGGGTGACTAGCAGTATGGCGCCGAATATAAAGAAAGTGGAAATCTGCCCAAAAACCTTCTCCGACCATAATGCAGTAAAGATGGTGATGAAGCAAACAACAACTGGTTCTTTCAGATGGAGAATGAATGACAACTTATTCAGAGACGAGGAGATTTGCAAGAAGGCCCAAAAAACTTTGAAAGACTACTTTGAAATTAACTTGAGGACTAAAGTAGAAAAAAGAATAATATGGGACGCAAGTAAAGCCGTGATGAGAGGGTTTTTGATACAACAAAATACATTAAAGAAGAGAAAGCAAAATGAGAGGAAGGAAAAAATCTTGGAAAAGATAAAAGAAGGGGAAAAGAAGTTAAGATTGAAGCCGAAATCGCAAGAGATTTTAAGAGAGATTAAATTTCATCAAACACAATATATGGAGCTGACGAATCAAGAATTAGAGTGGAAAATTAGGCAAATGAGACAAAAGACCTTTGAATCTGCTGATAAATGTGGCAAGCTATTGGCCTGGCAAATAAAGAAGAGACAAAAACTCAACACGGTAACAAATATAGAAGTGGAAGGAAAGAACATAAGTAACCCAGCGGAAATCAGGAATTGCTTTCAGAACTACTTTAGACAACTTTACACACAAGGGCCGCAGAAAGAAATGGATATACAACAATTCCTCGAGAAAAATGGGCTGAAAAAGGTTTCACAGGAAAGTAACTCAATTTTGAACCAGGAGATATCAGCACAAGAAATAGAAGATGCCATTCAAGGCATGGCGTTGGGCAAATCCCCCGGGCCGGATGGACTGACTTCCAAATACTACAAAGTTTTGAAGGAAGGATTGATACAACCTTTGAAGGAAGTCTGTAATGAGATTATGGAGGGGAGAAGGGCACCCGATACGTGGAGAGAGGCCTACATTACACTTATACCAAAGACAGAGACTGAAAAGACCCAACTTAAAAACTACCGACCCATCTCGTTACTAAATGTGGATTACAAAATTTTTGCTGATATTTTAGCAAAAAGATTGAAAAGAGTTTTGATGGAGGAGATTCATGGGGACCAAGCGGGCTTTCTCCCGAAAAGGCATTTGTCGGATAATGTAAGGAATATAATTGACATTTTGGAAAAGTTGGAAGTGAATATAAACACTAAGGCTGTTTTGATATTTGTGGATGCCGAGAAAGCCTTTGACAACATTTCTTGGAGTTTTATGCTGAAGAACCTCCGGGGGATGGGGGTAGGCCAAGGGTTCGAGAATGGTATAGGTGCAATATATTCTGAACAGAAAGCAAAATTAATTGTAAATAACGTGGATACAGAAGAGTTCAAGATTGAAAAAGGGACACGTCAGGGGTGCCCTATCTCCCCACTACTTTTTATATCGGTCCTGGAGGTTTTGCTTAATATGATTAGGAGAGACCAGTTGGTTAAAGGGATTCAGGTCGGAGCTAAACAATACAAATTGAGAGCATTTGCAGATGACTTAGTACTTACATTGCAAGAGCCAGAAGCTAGTACGAAAAGAGTTTTGGAAATAATCCAAAGAGTTTGGTCAATTGGCAGGATTTAAATTGAATAAGTTAAAGACAAAGGTATTAGAGAAAAATTTAACACAGATTGAAAAAGAAAGGTTTCAGAATGAGACAGGGTTGACCGTGGTTAAAAAAGTGAAATATTTGGGTATAAACATGACAGCTAAGAATGTGAACCTATTTAAAGACAATTATGAAAAAACTTGGACAGAAGTGAAAAAAGATTTAGAGATTTGGTCAAACTTAAAGCTTTCCTTGTTAGGTCGAATTGCAGTTATAAAAATGAATGTATTGCCAAGAATGTTGTTTTTGTTCCAAGCATTGCAAATAATGGAAAAAATGGACTGTTTCAAGAAGTGGCAAAAAGATATATCTAAATTTGTCTGGCAGGGCAAGAGGCCCAGAATTAAATTTAAGATATTAACGGATTCAAAGGAAAGAGGGGGGTTTGCCCTGCCAGACTTTAAACTCTACTATGAAGCGGCAGCTTTCTGCTGGCTGAAAGAATGGCTGCTTCTTGAAAACACAGACATTTTGGATTTGGAAGGTTTTAATAACATTTTTGGGTGGCATGCATATTTGTGGTATGACAAGGTTAAAGCACACAAAAGTTTCAAAAACCATATTGTCAGAAAAGCACTATTAAATGTTTGGATCAGATATAAAGATTTGCTGGAAAATAAAACTCCAAGGTGGCTGTCGCCAATGGAAGCTAAGGCAGTTAAAAAGTTAAACATGGAGTCGAAGTGGCCAAGATACTGGGAAATTTTGGAAAAGGAAGGGGACAAATTGAGATTGCAGAGTTTTGAGAAATTAAAAGGGAAGGTGAGAGATTGGCTGCACTATCATCAAATAAATGAAGCGTATAAATTGGACAGTAAAATTGGCTTCCAGGTGGAAAAATCAAAATTGGAGACAGAATTGTTAGAATCCAGTACTAAGAATTTGTCAAAAATGTACAATTTGCTGCTGAAATGGAATACACAAGACGAAACGGTTAAATCAGCTATGATTAAATGGGCTCAGGACATTGGTCATAATATTTTGTTTGCTGATTGGGAAAAGTTGTGGACCACCGGGATGAAATTTACGGCATGTAATGCTCTAAGAGAAAACATTATGAAAATGATATATAGGTGGTACATAACCCCAGTCAAGCTTGCAAAGATTTACCACTTGCCTGATAATAAATGCTGGAAATGTAAAGAAAAGGAGGGTACATTCTTTCACCTTTGGTGGACGTGCCCGAAGATTAAGGCATTCTGGGAAATGATCTATAATGAACTTAAAAAGGTATTTAAATATACTTTCCCTAAGAAACCAGAGGCCTTTCTCTTGGGCATTGTCGGACAGGGGGTGTTAAAGATGGATATAACCTTCTTTTTGTACGCTACAACAGCAGCTAGAATACTTATTGCGAAGTACTGGAAGACACAAGAACTACCCACACTGGAAGAATGGCAGATGAAGGTGATAGACTACATGGGCCTGGCAGAAATGACGAGCAGAATCCGAAACCAGGGAAGAGAAGCAGCGCAAGAAGAATGGAAAAAGTTCAAGGACTATTTAAAGAAATATTATAAAATTAACAAAAGTTAGAATGATGTTGGACTGGAAAGTAAATGGTTACTATTAGCAAGGGTTAAGACAAGGAGAATAAGGAAGATTAGATTAAATTCAAATTAAAATAAGGGAAGATTTGCTGAGTAATTGATAAGAATTTGGAATACAGAAAAGGGAGGCATGAGGAAGTCGGGGAAGAAAGGTATAAGAAATTAAGATATGAAATGGTACATGTTTTTTGTTTTGTTTTTGTTTTTGTCTGTTTATGTATTTGTTATATGTTTGTTGTTGTTATAAAAACCTTTAATAAAAATTATTTTTTTAAAAATAATAACAATAAATAAATAAATAAATAAATAAATAAATAAATAAATAAATTATTATTATTATTATTATTATTATTATTATTATTATTATTATTATATTGAATATAGGAACAGACCCCACAACAGAGCCCTGCCTTGCCTCCAAGGCACTAAATGTGTTTCCGTGTGCAGACTGTGTGGCATCTTCACTCCCTTCTAGGAACCTGAGGACAGGCAGGCTTTTCCTCCAGACGCACTGCTGTCAACACAGGCATTTCTCTGCTCCAATTCTGCAAAGCTGGTAAATGTGCTGGTCCAGTGCAGACCACCAAGGCATTCAGGGCCAGCCCAAGACA
This sequence comes from Podarcis filfolensis, assembly GCF_964270895.1. NCBI lineage: Eukaryota > Metazoa > Chordata > Lepidosauria > Squamata > Lacertidae > Podarcis > Podarcis filfolensis. The sequence continues at coordinate 739,556 of NC_139614.1, read as the reverse complement.
TTTTGGCATCGAGGCAGTGAGGCGAGACCAGCAGTGCCTCACTTTGGCCAAGAGGTCTCTGTAGAGGCAGCCTGGGATGGGCTACCCAAGAGACAGCCGATTCCTGCTCCCAGGAGTATGCCACAGATGCCCTGCCAGCATGGTGGCGGCAGCAGCAAGTCATGTGTTCCTTGGATCTGCTGCCCCTGTGGATCCTGCTGCCCAAGGTGGCTGTCTCACCTTGCCTCATGGGTGGGCCAGCGCTGAATGCACTGCAGCCTCCGAGTGCTTGCCCTGCCCCCTTGGCAGTTCCCCACAAGCAGCCAAAGAACTTTCTTGAGGCCTGCTGGGTTGCTCTACATATTTGGGTCAGTATGTTAAGGAGAGTAATAAATAAACTGAATAAATCCCCACATAAGTGACAGAAAATGAAATTAGCATCGCCTGTAAGCAGATCTATTATCTCTCAAGCTCCCTCAGAAAATGTCCTATCCCCCTGGCATACAGTGCAATAGTCTTTGGAGCTTGGAATATCACATTCCACCTCCCTGGCAAGCCCAGCCCAGAGGGCACAATGTTTGCTATTTGTGCATGAGGAGAAGGAAGTTTCAATGCATACCAAAACCTCAGAATTAATTAGTTTTTAGTACAGGCTGAACTTTTTATGACTAAATTCCATAGAAACATTAGCATAGCATAATCCCTTATTGACCCGAGCCCTAAAATTAAGTAATGGTTTTTATAAACCTTTTGGGAAATCATTTTTGGTATCTCTGCTCACACTTTTCCTTTTCCTTTTTTAAACTGAGTAACCATGGATGGCTCCACAGAGATTCCTGTATTAGCCATTCAAATTATATTTAAAGTATGAAAAGTGCTGAGCAATTTTGCTAGATGGCAAGAGCTTAATACTTAAAGGACGTGTTTATGGAGAGCTATTTGGAACAGGCTGTCTGTGCACTGGGAAGAGATCTATGGCTGTCGGGGGAATGCATTGTGTGCCCACTGGCCTGCTCCTGTCCCACCCACTTCTGCAAATCATTGGCTTTTGTTTCACCCAAATCACTTTTCCCTCAGCAAGTCTTCAAAGACACTGCTGCCTCCAAGAGATCCTTGCAGGGGCATGCTGTGTAGTTTTTTGTTTTTTGTTTTTTTGGTAGGAGAACAGTTATAGGGGACTTTGCTCAGTGCAGGCAAAACACTAGAGCAGTGGTTTTTGACTTTTTTGGAGTCCAAGGCTCCCTTGACCAGCCACATTCTTTCTGCAGCTCCCCTGTGGGAGTCACTTTCACTGGGGTCTCCTTACCCTAAGTGGGATCTTCCCCATTCTGCTTCCACCCTGCCCATTTTCTGTGCTATTTTTGGCGTGTATGTAAGTGGGAGCACATTTGTCAATGGGAGCCTAAACAATACCACTGCTGGGCTAATGCTCTCCACGTGGCAGCTTCAGCCTGCCTTTCCCGAAATTAGTGTGCACATGGGTGGGAGTGTGGGGAGGGCAAAACAAGATTAAGATCAGAAGCAGAAATATTTTGTTATTACAGGGAAGGAAAGTGAGAAACAGGGCACACATGCAGACCTGCAACATTCTCCCTGTCCCCATAAAGCTGGGTGACTGTTAAGGAGGAGGGGGTTGCCTGGGGGGAGAGGTGGAGAAGAAGAGTGGGGAGGGGTAGAAGGAGAAAGAAACACTAAAGATACTCCTCACTTTCAAGGTTATTTTTAAATCCCTCCTTACAGAGAACACACACACCCTCAAGCTACTTTGCTGTTTTCTTGCATTTCTCAAGCCCTCTGTGTAAAACTGTTCCTTTGTTCATTCCCTCTCCTCCCCATCCCCCACACGCGTCGGTGTCAGCGACTGAGCAAAGCCGGTTGCTGCATGGTGTAAGCAGAGTGTGCTGGGCAGGCCTCTGCATGGCCCTACGCCAATCCCAGGCATGCAGGAGGGCAGAGCCGGCTGGCCGCCTCAGTGCCTTGTTGGCTCACTTGCCCCCCGAACTCGCAGCACAGAGCCGCCCGCAGCAGAAGAGCCCACCACAGCGCTCCAACCGGCCGGCCGGCTCTTCCCCGGACTCCAACTCTCGGGCCCCGGATTCTTGGCCTGGCACCCCTGAGAGCCCAGCGCCAGGTGCCCTGCACCCCTGGTGCCTATGAGTAAGACAGCCCTGGCCGCTTATTTGTTTAGAGTAATACACACAGGTCTGGCTGTTTTGATGTGGATAGTGAGTGAATTTTTCATATAATAAGCTTTGACAGGAGTACCTGTGTGTGATGGTAGGTTCAAGGTTACCCAGTGGGCTTCACGACTGATGTGACAAAATGACCCTATAGGACAGAGAAGCTGCAGACTTTAGGCTAAAAGAGTGCTGGTTGTTTCAGTGTAGCAAGGGAGATGTCCTGTTCAGCTGGGAGCTGTGCATGAAGAGAGGAGGTGGATATATATCTTGATATGCATTTGCATTGTGATGCACAGCCAAGTGGAAACCCTCCAATACTGCAAACCCAGCCACATGCCATGGGGTGGCTGGCGATGCACGATGAACTCCCATCCATCTTGAAATACAGGTGCAAATGTACCTCCCCACCTGCTATCTCTGGCCATTAGTGGCTCATAACAACATTCATGCTTGTTGCAGCTCAGTGTTCAAGCCAGCACTTTGATGAAAGCAAAAGAGAGAGTGTCAAAAGAAAATAGTTTATTTCAAAATTCATCTTAAATAACACAAGGTCAACTTGTGAGATTTTACATATGCTAAATGTTATACATTGTAGTCTTATTCATTTATGACACTATAACAGGAGGATGTTCTTTCTTGCATGGCGACCTTCACACTGATGCCCAGTTAGGAGGAACTGTCTTTGTTGAGCTGTGCTTCCACCCTGCCAGGCCACATGGGTGGGAGGCTTTTCCTGTGGCAGCAGCAACTACAGGGTCTATGTGTGAAAGTTACTGCTTTCCCTGGGGAAAACCACTGTTTACTGCTGAATCAGAACCATCTGTAGAAAACCCAATGGATGGTTGTTCCAGTTCAGTGGTAATCAGTGGGTTTTCCTGGGAAAAGCAGTGGGATAAAAGACAGACCTCTTGGCCCCATGCCTAGGAGTCACGGGACAAATGCCCAGGGGATGAGCTGCTCCATGGAATTGAACATGGAACATGGAGGAGTGATGTCAGCATGCTATGAAAATGGAATGTGTGCTGCGCTGGCTCGCCAGATGCAAAACAAAAATTTTCGTGTGCATGCACACTTCTTCAGATACACTGAAACAGAAGTTGCCAGATCCTTCTATATAGTGAGTAGGAGTTGTTTAAGATTGGGTGGCTGTCTGTAGGCAATGAAAGGTCTTCCTCCCAGAGCTTGAGAAAGAGAACTGTCATTGTCCAGGAGAGGTTGTAGATCTCTGATGATGCGTTGTACTGTTTTAACTTGGGAGCTGTATGTGATGACTAGAGGTGTTCTGTTATTTTCTTTTTTGGGTCTGTCTTGCAGCAAGTTCTCTCTGGGTATCTGTCTGGCTCTGTTGATCTGTTGTCTAACTTCATCTGCTGGGTATTTTAGTTCTAAAAAGGTTTGCTGTAGATCTCTTAGGTGAGAGTCTCTGTCTGTAGAATTGGAACAGATACGGCTGTAACGTAGTGCCTGGCTATATACAATGGACTGTTTGGTATGTTTGGGATGGTAGCTAGAGGCATGTAGATATGTTTGTCGGCCAGTTGGTTTACGGTATAAGGTGGTGTCTATGCGTCCATCCTGTATTTTTATAGTAGTGTCCAAAAAATGTATTTCTTGCATAGATTGATTCATTGTTAGGTTGATTGTGGGGTGAAAATCATTGAATTGAATTGAATCATTGAATTGAAAATCATTGAATCGTCTAACATTGTATATGCCATCAAATGCCAACAGTGTCCCTCAGCGCTCTATATTGGACAAACAGGCCAAACCTTACGCCAAAGAATAAACGGACATAAATCGGACATCAAGAATCACAAGACAGAGAAACCAGTAGGAGAACACTTCAATCTCCCAGGACATTCTATACAAGATCTCAAAGTAGCTGTATTACTACAAAGGAATTTCAGAAATAGACTGGAAAGAGAAGCTGCTGAATTGCAACTCATTACCAAACTTAAAACCATGGAGAGACCTGGTCTGAACAAAGACCTTGGATTCTTATCTCATTATACATGACAAAGCCATTTTTCACCTTCTCACCCCTTGCTTTCTCCTGTAAGACCTATTGCAGTCGTTAAGAGTCGTCAACAGGCTCATCACAGCTATCTGCCAACCACCCATTCCCACCACCCTTCTGAGTAATACCCCTCCCCACCTTCTCACTATATAGAACGATCTGGCAACTTCTGTTTCAGTGTATCTGAAGAAGTGTGCATGCACACGAAAGCTCATACCAAGAACTAACTTAGTTGGTCTTTAAGGTGCTACTGGAAGGAAAAAAAATTTTTTGTTTTGACTATGGCAGACCAACACGGCTACCTATCTGTAACTGTCGCCAGATGCAGCTTGTCACGCTGGCCACATGACCTGGAAGTGTCTGCGGACAGCGCTGGCTCCCAACTCAGCATGACCGAAAATCCAAAAGAAAGCTTGATAAGAGCATTCAAGTAAATTAAAATTTTTGGAGAAGCAGCAGGCTTTAAATTGAATCCCTCTAAGACGAAATCGTTGGTCAAAAATGTAACAGTGCAAGAAATGGAAGATTTGGAAAAAACATCTGGCCTAGAGATTAGTAATAAAGTAAAATACCTAGGTATTTGGATTACCACCCAAAATATAAATTTGTTTCAAGATAACTATATGAAAGTCTGGAATGAAACAAAAAGAAACATCGAGATATGGAACAGGGTAAACCTCATTTTAAGGAAAAATTTCCATCATCAAAATGACCATGCTTCCTAAATTACTTTTTCTGTTTCAAACAATCCCGATACTAGGTGGGACAGGCTGCCTCAAAACCTGGCAAAAAGACATCTCGAAATTGATATGGCAGGGGAGGAGACCTAGAATTAAACATCAAATCCTAACTGACATTAAAGAAAGAGGAGGCTTTTCCCAACCTGACCTAAAATGAGGTCGCCTGCCTCACCTGGCTAAAAGAGTGGTGCACGTTTCAGGACCCAGACTTGTTAGATTTAGAGGGGTACAACAACAGTGGCACATGTGGCATGTGTACCTGTGGTACAGGAAAGTTAAAATTCGCAAGAACTTTTTGAATCACATTGTCAGAAAATCCCTATACACAGTCTGGGAGAAATATAAAGATCTTTTAGAGCCCAAAACACCTTGGTAGATATCACCAATTGAAGCAGCTGCAGTAAAGAGGAAAAATACGGGTGGACATTGGCCAATATATAAAACTTTATTAAGGGAAGAAATCAATGATCTAAAGCTGAAAAGCTTTGAAGATATAAGAGAGCAAATAGCAGACTGGTTTCATTATTATCAATTGTTTGAAACATTTAAAACAGATAAAAAAAGCAGGTTTGCACCAGAAATATCCAGATTGGAAGCGGATTTGGTTAATTCAAAAATAAAAACTCTTTCAAAGGTGTACCAGTTCCTCCTTGACTGGGAAGTCAAGGAGGAGGAGGTGAGAGCTGTCATGATTAAATGGGCCCAGGATTTTGGGTATAATATAGAAATGAAAGAGTGGGAAAATTTATGGAAAGTTAATTGGAAATTCACAGCATGTTATAAAGGTAAAGGTAAAGGGACCCCTAACCTTTAGGTCCAGTCATGGCCGACTCTGGGGTTGCGGCGCTCATCTCGCTTTATTGGCCAAGGCCAGCGTGTTATACTTTGAGGGAAAACTTCTAAAAAATGCAATATTGTTGGTACTTGACGCCATGGAAGCTTTCCAAAATGTAAAAAAATGTATCTAGTACTTGTTGGAGATGTGGTGTAGAAACTGGCACTATGTTCCACATGTGGTGGCTATGTTAAAAAAAATTAAGATCTTCTGGGACATCATCTATGTAGAACTTAAAAAAATGTTTAGGGTTTCATTTTTAAAAAAACCAGAAGCTTTTCAACTCGGAATAACAGGGCCAGACATTCCTAGGAATGTAAAATAAGGTTTTTTTATACGCTACAGTCGCAGTGAGAATCTTAATAGTGACTAATTGGAAAAGGGATAAAATCCCTTCCAGGTCAGAATGGTTACAAAAACTAGCCGAATATGGAGAGTTAGCCCAATTGTCCAAAAAAATGAAAGATAAGTCAAAACAAGTACCGTATTTTTCCCTCTATAACACGCAGATTTTTTCTCCTAAAAAGGAAGGGGAAATGTCTGTGCGTGTTATTGAGCGAATGTGTGGTCCCTGGAGCCAAATGGCAAAAAAAATCAGGCAAAAATCAAATCGCGCGTCTCGGAGAAGGGAAACCTGAAAAGAGGAAGTGGCTGCTTTCCTGCATTCTGCCTCAGGGTCTTACTGCCCACCCTCCTCTGTTTCCTTGCTGTGTTTGCTCAAACGGAACAAAGAGCAGGGAAAGCCCCTCCCCTCCAGGCAAGCAGAGGGGAAAGCAGAGTGTCGTCTCTGTGCTCCGGTGCTGCTGAAAACATGCAGGAGGGAGAGAGAGAGAGAGAGAGAGAGAGAGAGAGAGAGAGAGAGGGGGAGCTGGCTGGCTTGGGTGGGTAGGTGAGGGAAAACTTTTGCCTTCCTTTCCTCCCTCCCGTTATACCCCTCTCCTGCATTCTTAGCCAGCTGCTTCTCTGCACACCCCTCTCGTGCTCCTTGTCCATTCTGTATTTTTCCTTCCTTCCCCACTTAAAATGTGGTTAAAAAGCATGGATCCACATGGATCCTCAGGATCTTTGCATTGGGTCACCCCAAATTCACCATCAGATCACATAGCATGTCCATGGCTACAGCCTGCCCCCCAAAAATCACACACGCACTGTTGCCTGGGGCTGCAATGGTGCAAAAATGTGGTTAAAAAGCATGGATCCACATGGATCCTCAGGATCTTTGCATTGGGTCACCCCAAATTCACCATCAGATCACATAGCATGTCCATGGCTACAGCCTGCCCCCCCCCCCCAAATCACGCACCCACTGTTGCCTGGGGCTGCAATGGTGCAAAAACGTGGTTACAAAACATGGATCCTCAGGATCTTTGCATTGGGTCACCCCAAATTCACCATCAGAGCACATAGCATGTCCATGGCTACAGCCTGCCCCCCCCAAAATCACACACCCACTGTTGCCTGGGGCTGCAATGGTGCAAAAACGTGGTTACAAAGCATGGATCCACAGGGATTCTCAGGATTTTTGCATTGGGTCACCCCAAATTCACCATCAGATCACATGTCTGTGGCCACAGCATGAAGCACAAAAATGATACATCCACTGTTTCATTCAGAATGTTTTTTCCCTTGTTTTCCTCCTCTAAAAACGATGTGCGTGTTATGGTCAGGTGCGTGTTATCGAGCGAAAAATACGGTATTTATTGCAAAGTGGGAGGTTTTCAAAACACATCTTAAGAAGAATTGTTGCAGTATGAACTAGGTCGCTGCCTTTGAATAACTTCTGCAGTTGTACGAAATAAGAAACAAGATCATAGGAGAATAATACTTTATTATAAAATGAACAGACAGGTTTATGCAATAAGTATGTAAATATTAAATGAAGTATGGAGAAGACGGGAAGTTAGATGTACTTGAAGAAGATCTACTGTCAGAATATATAGTTTTATTCTTTTGTTTATTTTGTATTTGGTGTAACAATTGGCATAGATGTATGGTTTTTCTTTTTGATTTTTGGTGGTGTTTATAATAAAGCATAATAAAAAGAAAGAAAGAAAAAGAAAATGGAATAGGCTTTTAAATAAATACTAGAACTGTACTCGGTGTCGTTCTCATATCTACACTACACTTTCTAATGGCATAAATACATGATACAAAAGTAATCATTGACAAAACTATTTTCTCCATAATTTTTGCACTCTATTAACTGATCTACAGTGCTCTTTGAAAACAGAAAAAGTGCATATTTTCAGAGAAACAATATTAAAAGTATCATATATTAAATATCAAAGTGTTGAAGAATACAGATTTATAAGTTAATAATGCAGACAAATAAAATATATAAAAAATTTAAAATAAATAATCCAGCACTGTTTATGAATCATGAAATATGATCAGGCTACAAAAGTAGTCCTGTTACTGTTATTTCTACATTTGAAGGTGTGAAGGTCCAGCATCTCCACTGTCCAATCTTCTTTAAGATTACAAGATCACACAATATTGGTGATTTCCCCTGCAACACTAGGTCACAGTGTGCACTGACAGGCAGTGCATCCGGGGATCATGGGGGCTTTGCATCTGAGAAATCATGCCTAGGACTAGGCTGTGTGACCAGTCTGTGCTGAAAGACCTGCTGCCTGAGGGTTTCCTTGACTGTGGAAAAATTGGAGTCTACTTGCATAAACTTTGTTGTATATTTGTTCTTATTCTTGTGAGTCAAAATACTGTTCACATTCAGGGTTGCCGGTCACTTCGATGGATCCAGGAATTCTGCTCCCATCTTTTGGATAGACACACCAGCATTTTGCAGGACTTCGATCAAGTGAAGTTTCACACTAGTTGGGGTAAATGACTAAGTTTATTTCAAAGTAATTGAAATGGAGTAGATGCTTCATGAGATGAGGTTATTTGAGGGAGTCATTCAATTTTGAAACACATCAGAGGGATGCTGGCTACTCAATGTGGGTAGAAATAAAATTAGTAATTCAAGCAAACAGCAATTGTCACTCAGCCATATGTTTGCATTGCTCAATCAATTATATATGCATAAAGGTGGATATGGAGTGTCTCTATTGAGGCAATATTACTAAAATGTGTGGAGACTGGGGACCTACACTTCAGACTGTTCCGACAATGTAATGGAATGATTTGCTGTTGTGGGAGCAAGGCCTCCCACTCTCTGCACCCAATATCCATGCCTACGGAAGAACGTTTGTACCTGGACTGATGTTTGAGTATCCTCCAAATGTGCAGAAGGCATGAACTGCACAGCATACAGATCACCCCCATAGTAGCTGCGTCTGTAGGTCCCATACATATCTTTCACATGGATATCAATGTTGTGATGGAGTGGGATCTTCACACTTGTACTCATAATGAGGAGTCTGCATAGAGCCAATTCCAAAGCACTTTCTCCCCCTCTTCCTTTTTTATTCTAAGCCTGTACAACTGAAAACCATTTTCTACCATAGGAAGTTGCTGTGCAACTGTCTTGTTGCAGACAGAGGCCTTCTTCCAAAGAAAGCATTTATTTCAGCAACGTGGGAATAATTGACTCTAGCTATTGACTCCAGGGATGTGGAAGAAATTTGTTTCATGTTTGGATGCAAATGTACCTAATTTGCACTTCTCAAAACAACATATGAACAGAAACATAGCTATCCTTCAAAACTGGCCTTTCTCCATATTTTGTGATGCTGTTCTCCAACCGCAACATGGTAACAAAAATGTGTGCATGAGATAAAAGTGTGCATGAAAATATCAACATGTATGCCTCAGGAGATAGACACAATAAAATATTGCTGGATTCTCATGAGGGCCCTAAAATTATTTAATAAACCACAAACTGATGCAAACTGAATTAAAGAAAGAAAAAATGTGTATCTGAGAGAAACCAGCAGTTATCCATCCCTACCCCCAAAACAAGATTACCTGCTTGCTGTGGTAAAATCCATTCCGATTACAGTTGGGCAAATAGAATCTGTATATCTCTCCTCCGATTCTTTGTTGATCTTTGGTTAACTTCTCCAGCGCCTTGTAGAGTTCTTTTTTACATGGTGCCTGAAAGAATATTGTAAATATTAAAGTGTTAAATAATAACATATAAGAACTGATATATAAACAACTTTTTATAATGAAATCTGAAGCAAACTACTTATTAATGCATTTTAAAGTCTGTAGTCCTTGAACCCAAAGGGCCTTCCTCGTGGCTGGATAGCACAAAATCACAGAGTTAGAAGGGACCCTGAGGATTGTCTAGTCCAACCCCCTCCAATGCAGAAATAGGCAGCTGTCCCATGCGGGGACTGAACCCGAAACCTTGGCATTATATAACCAGACGATGTTTATATGACTCTTGCTATCTAACAACACAAGTTGTTGTTTCAGACAAATAAGAGAATCTACTGCATCCAAGGGTCGTTGTCAAAGGTATTCATAATACTCATGCTCTTAAGTCTGTGACAGCTCAGCCAGCAGGAGACTTTTAATCAAGGGCCATGGGTTTGAGCCCCCCCATTGGTGAAAGATGCCTACGTTCCAGGGGGTTGGCCTCAATGACCCTCATGGTCTCTTCCAGCTCTATGATTCTATGACAAACCACATGGACTGAGCTCCATCACGCCATGCTGTTCTGCTTAAGCAGCTCACTTTCTGTTCTTTGGTGCTCTCAAGTGGCACTTCTTTGTAGGTACAGGACACTCAGCAAACCCTCCCATCCTAATTCATAACATTGCTGCTATGACTGCTTCTCTGCTTATTACTTTATTTATTAGTAAATAAATAGTAAATATAGTTCCTTACAGTTTTCAGAGTTTTGATTACATTCCTTTCACAACAGCTTTGTAAGAGTATTATAATCCTACAACAAGTAACTTTGTAATTAAGATACCAAATGCAAATGTTTATTGGCATTACAGTGCTATGTGAGTATATTGTTATATGTGAGCATTGAACATAGGATAAATATGGAACATGGTGAAAGATCAGCTGGCTGGGCCTAGTGTCTGGGAGTATTTTCCAGCTGTAAACTGCTGAAATCCAGTATCCTAACTTCAGAGTAGGCTAGAACCTACATTTCTTGTCCTTGTTTTCCTCTGTGGGGTGTAATATACATGATGCTTCTAATGACTTGGATGAAGGTATTGAGGGGATGCTCATCTAATTTGCAGAAGACACCAAATGGAAGGGGTTGCATGTAACTGGGAACTGCTAAATATGTGATATGATGAAATCCAGATTGGAGGGTGTCGAGGAAGTCTTTTAGCAATGTAAATACACCAGGGAACAAGAAGAAAAAATTCTTATTTTATTTTGTGTGTTTTTATTGTTCTTAAGTTTTTATGTTGTGTCAAATGTAATGTTTTCTTTTGTGTTTTTGTCTGTGTGTTATAAAAGAAAACAATTTTTTTTGAAAAAAACAAAACAAATGGGAGGGGTTGCTAATGCCACAAAATACAGAATCGGGATACAAGATTACCTTAACAGATTTGAGAAAGGGGCAAAAACTAACAGAATAAAATTCAATAGGGACAAGTGTCAGGTTCTGCACTTAGGCAGGAAGAACCAGATGCACAAATATAGGATGGGGGATACCTGGTTTACTAGCAGTACATGTGAAAAGGATCTAGCTTAACATGAGTCCACAATGTGATGCAGCAGCTAAAAAAGCTAATGCTATTCTAGGCTGCATCAACAGAAGTATAGTGTCCCAATCAAGGGAAGCCATAGTACAGTAGTACCTCGGATTACATACGCTTCAGGTTACAGACTCCACTAACCCAGAAATAGTGCTTCAGGTTAAGAACTTTGCTTCAGGATGAGAACAGAAATCGTGCTCCAGCAGCACGGCAGCAGCGGGAGGCCCCATTAGCTAAAGTGGTGCTTCAGGTTAAGAACAGTTTCAGGTTAAGAACGGACCTCTGGAATGAATTAAGTACTTAACCTGAGGTACCACTGTATCACTCTATTCTGCCTTGGTCAGACCACATAAGTACTGTGTCCAGTTATGTGCACCACAATTTAAGAAGGAAATTGACAAGCTGGAATGCGTGCAGAAGAGGGAACCAAGATGATCAAGGGTTTGTAATCCAAGCCTTATGAGGAATGGTGGACAGAGCTGGGTATTTTTAGCCTGGAAATAGGAAACTGAGAAGAGACATGATTTGTTGTTGTTGTTTAGTCGTTTAGTCGTGTCTGACTCTTCGTGACCCCATGGACCAGAGCACGCCAGGCACTCCGGTCTTCCACTGCCTCCTGCAGTTTGGTCAAACTCATGCTGGTAGCTTCGAGAACACTATCCAACCATCTCGTCCTCTGTCGTCCCCTTCTCCTTGTGCCCTCCATCTTTCCCAACATCAAGGTCTTTTCCAGAGAGTCTTCTCTTCTCATGAGGTGGCCAAAGTATTGGAGTCTCAGCTTCATGATCTGTCCTTCCAGTGAGCACTCAGGGCTGATTTCCTTAAGAATGGATAGGTTTGATCTTCTTGCAGTCCATGGGACTCTCAAGAGTCTCCTCCAGCACCATGATTCAAAAGCATCAATTCTTTGGTGATCAACCTTCTTTATGGTCCAGCTCTCACTTCCATACATCACTACTGGGAAAACCATAGCTTTAACTATACGGACCTTTGTTGGCAAGGTGATGTCTCTACTTTTTAAGGTGCTGTCTAGGTTTGTCATTGCTTTTCTCCCAAGAAGCAGGCGTCTTTTAATTTCATGGCTGCTGTCACCATCTGCAGTGATCATGGAGCCCAAGAAAGTAAAATCTCTCACTGCCTCCATTTCTTCCCCGATAGCCATCTTCAAATATCTCAAGGGCTGTCACATGGAAGAGGGAGCAAGCTTGTTTTCTCCTGCTCCAGAGAGCAGGACCCGAACCCATGGCTTCATTACAAGGAAAGGAGATTCTGACCAAACATCTGGAAGAACTTTCAGCAGTGCAACGGATTCTCTCCTTCCCTGCAGATAGGAGTTGCCGCTACCACCCCAGTTGCCCCCTGAGTTGCTCCTCCATCACTGCCACTGCCTATTTCCTCTCCAGCCTCCTTGTGATCCCCTGCTGCTTCCGCATGCTGTGGTTTCCCCAGGCTGCCTCTCGTCGCCTCAGGTGGTTGGGGGGGGGGAGGGAAGAGGAGTTTTCTGATTTGCCCTAAGTGGCAAAATGTCTTGAACTGGCCTACCCTAGACACGTATCCCAACACTGTTTTTCCAACTATTTTAGCCTCGTGGCTATGAAATGGCAACTTGCCTAAATCCATGTGGCGAGTTTGGTGAGTGGGTGGGAATATGAACTGGAGTTCCCCATGGCCAGGCCCAGAACACTTGCTATTTATACCACATTAGAATCATATAATTTGTCATGGCTTAAGGAATTAATTTCATGGCATTCTAAATTATGTTTCTACTGATGGCCTGCTTTGCTTCAATTTAGTGTGCAGATACAACAGAAAATGGATGTTAGAGAACTCACTTGTTTCTTTAACTTCTTAAGTTCATTCAGTCTCCTGGCTTTCACACTTTCGTGGGCAGCGACCGAATTCCAAGGTACAGGCTTATCTTGGCCAGCAGCAAACGTCAGCTGGGTGTTGTCCTGCTGATCAGCTGTCATGTCACGGTCTTCATGGGGCATGTCTTCTGCTTCCAGGGACTCTAGCAGGGGAGAAGCACAAATGGAAACATGACTCCACACAAGCTCCGCAGAAATGAATGGCAGCTCTAGAAGAGCAGAGCTATGACATCCTGGCTGGAACCTCCATCCCTCAAGGAAAAACAGATATTTATATGGAGTCTTCTGTGTGTGCCATGGTTTTTATGAAAACTTGAAAACACCGTATTGTCTATAATAATTCAACTTCCCGAGAATCTTGGATCTCTTAAATAAAGTAAAAGAAAATATCTAGCCCATATAGCTGTGAAATCAGTGTAGGGCAGTGCCTAGGGAGAGTGCAGATGAGTTGCTATGATTTTCAAAGGCCAGTAGATGCAGCTTTCCAATAGTAACCTATGTAACACCTTTTCCTTCTTCGTGACTAACAGAAGCTGTATAAATGATGGGATTTTTTTTTAATAGTGGTAGAATCATGCAAAACAAGAATAATGCCAATTAAGATGAATCTCATCTTAGAATGAATCTATCTGGCAGTCTTGAACAAAGACTGGAGAGACCCAAGTTCAAATCTCTGCTCCACAAATGAAGCTCCCTGGACAACTTTGAACCCGTCTCTCTTTCTCAGCCCATGATTCCTCACAAGGCTGTAGGGATAAAAAGGAGCAAGGGGTGAGAACTGTCTGTGTCATCTGCATTTCTTAGAGAAAGGAGGAATAAAACCATTACAAGTACACGTAAAAGTAATTTTTGTTTATTTCTGGATTCAGCTTTTCTTATCACAAATGTGAGTTAGACAGATACAGAATTTTGATGATTCTAGTGCAGAGTATAAAGATCCAGAAGCCAGCACTGGTTATAAGAGCCAGTGTGGTGTAGTGGTTAAGAGCAATAGACTCGTAATCTGGGGAACCGGGTTCGCGTCTCCGCTCCTCCACCTGCAGCTGCTGGGTGACCTTGGGCCAGTCACACTTCTTTGAAGTCTCTCAGCCCCACTCACCTCACAGAGTGTTTGTTGTGGGGAAGGAAGGGAAAGGAGAACGTTAGCCGCTTTGAGACTCCCTAGGGTAGTGATAAAGCGGGATATCAAATCCAAACTCTTATTCTTATAAGAAACATTTTTCAAAACCCTACAGTGTGACTTATTACAGAAAGTCTAGCAATTAATTCAGAAATTCAAACAAATGCAAGAGCTAAGAGAGGGCATCCTGAAATGAAAGATAATTTCTACTGCTGTAAACAACAGCCCTTTGCTTCTTTCTGTTAATGGTGTGACATTGCTCATAGGTGTCCAGAGGAGACAGCAAGCATTCAGCTGGTCAGAAAGACAAAATGCAGGACTACCAATATTGCATTTAGAGCAAGCTCTAGTGTGGCTTTAATGTGTGTTGAAGCATGAAAACAGGATGTCTTTGAACAGTGCTCCCAGAACAATTACTTCCCTCATGCTAGAGTGTTACTATTAAAGACCATGAGCAAATGAACCATTATGGCTTTTGGTTACAATGTACATTGAAAAAATATTGCCTGACTATGGCAAATACACGTTTGCAAACATTTGCATCATGCAAGTTGCTTCCTTTTGAAAATGGCAACCCCAGGTTTGCCCATGTGCAATGTGGGAAGAGCACTTGAAGCAATTTTCAAATACAAAGTACTAATTGAATGTGCAAAAAAGTTTGTAGGTGAGCAAAAAGGAGGCAACAGAAGGGGTAACAAATAGAAGCCTTGTGGGGGTGGGGTGTAGAGAGATTTATAAATAAGGGACTGTGGCAGTGAAATCTAAGACTTTGATGGAAACCTCTTGGATCTAACTATGTGGCGGGGGGTGGGGGAGAGGCAGCAGGCAAAAGTCTTTTTTCATTACACTTCAAATCATAGCACTTTGGCTAGTGTCAAAGTGTCAGTTTCCATTTAAGCAATCCTTATGTCCAAATTGAGCCATGGGAATTACCGGTACTAGGGACTCTTGAACTACAAGCAAAATGGGGGGCAGGAGAGACATGTTCAGGAATTCACAAGTATTTTGTAAATCCTTGGCTGAATCCTAATGGAAAGCAAAATTCTATCCATTCATGATCAAGCCACAGTTCTACAAAGTTTCCTATGGTTTGCTTAATGTAATTTTCAACAGCTGAAATATTGGCACCACAGAAGCTAAATTGGGCACAGGAGAGTTTAAAGGCAGATGGGAGTCTGTGGTTGCTCCCAGGTGATCACAACATGCTTTGCTCCTAGCTGTAGTGACAGGTCTAGTCCTGCGAAAGATGATAAATATTTTCACTGACATCTGAAACGGTATTCCAGAGCTGATTAATTTAAAGCATATCCCAGTGATGGGGACTGTGGTGCAGAGATTCTATTTTCAACAGCATTTATTGAATCTATTTTCAATAGATTCCTTCCTCTCCTTCTTTGGAGGTTTTTAAGCAGATGTCGGGTGGCCATCTGTCCTGGATGCTTTAGCTGAGATTCCTGCATTGCAGGGGGCTGGACTAGATGACCCTCGGGTCCCTTCCAACTCTAAGATTCTATGATTCTATGATTTCTATTAAAACTACCCGTAACCCCTATGCCTTTAACAACAGGCTAAGAAGTAGAAATTAAATGGTGTGGGTGTGAATGAGAGAGAATTATTGCTTGTCAGGTGTCTGCAAAAACACAGGAGCAGAAATAGGCACAGGAGCAGGACAGAAAAGAGGCAACAAATATTTTCCTTCCTTCCTTTTCTTCCACAACACACACACATTAACATCATCAACATGGCTGCCACAGGTGAAGGGGGGCAGGCCCCTTGGGGGGTTTCTTCCTCTGACTGAGAGTTTAGCAACATACCCCTGGCTTTGCACTCAGACCCCAACTTTCTCCATAAGTAAAACGTCCCTTAGTGAAGGTGTGCCTTCAGGAGTCACACTGTGGATCTGACTCCTATGGGACAGATCTCCAAGGTCTCAGGCAGAGCTCAGCTCCACCTTTGCTGCCTCACACCGGTGCTCAGGATCAAACCTGGAATGTTCAGTGGACAAAGCCTTTGCCCTGGCACTGGGCCCAGCCTGGGCTTCTACAGCTCAGCTTTCTGACATGCAGGAACATTTCCCACATTTTTTTGGCCACTGGCTGCTTGCTGTGGAGAAGATCTAATGCCAAAGCCACATACTCTTGGCATTCTGCCACAGCCAGTGTGGTGTAATGGTTAGATTGTCAGGCTAGAACTATGGCAGACCAACACGGCTACCTATCTGTAACTGTAGGCTAGGACCTGGGAGAGCAGAGTTCAAATCCCCACTCAGCACTGAAGCTCCCTGGGTGACCTTGGACCAATCATTGCCTAACCTACCTCACGAATCTGTTGTGAGAATGAAATGGGGAGGAGGAGAACCTTGAGCTCCTTGGAAGAATAAGGCAGCATATAAATGTAATAAAATAAGTAAGTTAACCATGCGCTAATTGCTAGACATGCAAAGCAGTATGCAAAACAGGAAGGCACATTATTTACCTGCAGCCTCTGCCGTGTCAGAGGCGGGAAGGCAGGTGCCCTGCCCATGGAGGAGGGTGTGCAGGGGCCGGGGTTCCTCTGGGGGCACAGAGCACCTGAGCCCCCGGCCACAGCGGGCTGCGTATACTCCACAGGGCTCCCCCAGCTGGAGGGCACAGGTATGGCAGCAGCCACAGCCTGGCGGATGAGCAGTTTCAGGGCAGCTGGCAGGCACCGGCGGGCACAGCACAAGCTCCTCTTCAGTGCATGGGGCACAGTGCATGGGTTGGAGAGCAGCCCCGAGGATGAGGCCAGGGCAGAGGAGCAGGAGCAGCAGCTCACCGCGGAGGCCTGTGGAACACATGGCGAAGGAGACCAGTCAGCAAAGCAGCTGAGTCTGGAGAGGAGCACCCGTTCGCTTCCTCACGTTCAGCTAGCCCTGTGTTCCAACCACAGGGCATTTATACAGTTCCTTGTCAGTCTGTTAATCTTTAACCCCAAGTTAACTATTGTCTGAGCAGGAGGGACAGGAAAGCATCATTTCATTGGTAGTTTGTGCCCCTCCCACTCTATTTTTTTAAATGATGAAATAATGCATCACTATTCTACTCATTCTTAGCCTTTCCAGGACGGTTCTAAATATGTCTACAGAAAAGGAACTCTTTTTTTTCTCTTTATCAGAAGTCCTGCTACTTTGGACAATTCAATTACTGGTATTTAAATTATTGTTGAGAAAGACGGAGGAGAGACGAACGCCTTGAAACCTCCGTAGCTGACTTCATACTTCCACAGCAACAGATTCAAAGGCCTCTTGTTTAATTTTTGTCATGTGGCTGGAGGTTATTAGGACAATGACATACCCAGAGAGGCCCCCAGAGGGTAATCAAAGCCCCTGAGATCCGGTAACTCCTGAACGCAGCAGCACGTAGGAGCTAATGTCAACAGTGTGTTTGCAAAGGATTATTTGGGACGGTTTCCTGTGGATACACTTGTGCTTTAGCAAAGCTCAGATGTGAGTCCCTGGCATCAGTGGGTAAGAGGCTGGGCTACGTGCTTATCAAAGGCTCCATCGCACAGCTGCTCCCTTACGGGCTGCTTTAAGAATAACGCAGACTGTCCTTGCATATAGTTTAGCATAAACCAAGGGTGTATCTTATGCATGCTTAAGTGGGAGTAAATCCCATGGAAGCAAGTGGGATTTCCTTCCATGGAAACATGAATCTGACCAGGCTGGAATCCATCTCTGTAGGCTTTCTGTAAAAGGGAGGGAAGGAGATCAAGGGGCTGCAAGACACCTGAGGGCATTGTGCAAATAATAAAACAATCCAAAACCTATTCAAAGCATTAAAACAGCAAAAAACCCAGATAGCATTAACTATGAATAACATTATCAAACATTTTTAAAAAGACACCTGGCTGCATTAACAGCTGTTAGCATATAGTTTGCCTCTTTGCGGCTGCTTTTATTCCCACTTAATCCCCATCATACTCCGCATGATGCTATCCTCAAACACCACCATTCTCAGTGCTTTCCCCCTTTAAATTCGGGTCTGCCTGCTACAGTGAAGAGCCAATAAGTTTGAGGAACTTAGGTTCCAAACCATCCCACTTGGGGGCACAGACCATTTGCTTCAGGGTTTAGGGCTGTGTGGATCAATGGTCACTTTCGACTGTTCCCCTTTCTTCAAGGCTTTCACATCTTTTCTGGCTGCACTCTTAACTATTTCTGGTGGAGGAATTTTCAATTGCACACTTTTTGTGTGGACAGGGCTCACACCCCCACCCCCCTTTTAAGGGGCATGAGCAGCTATCTGTCCTACAGGTACATAATATAATCCAGAAACCAGAAGGCAGGGACAAACACCACAAGGAAACCTACTGGTATGTCCAGGAAAGGCTGAAGTCGCCCCCTAGATACAGATTCAGAAACATGCAGGTGTGAACTACTCCATCCTAATCTGAATGAGGAAAAAGTGAACAGTTAAATAATGTTCAAATGTGCACAAGCTCCCAAGAAAACATTGCAAGAAATGCTCCATTAAAAAAAAAAAAAAGATACATCAACATTGGGGAATCACAAACTTGAGGCTGACAAGTTTGCAGAAAACAGGGAAGCAAAGGGAGAACTATGAATAGGAAAGGGGGGAATCAGCAGGCACACTTAAGACCATTTAAATCAATAACGTGAAAGTTCTTTGTCCCACAGAACTTAATGGGAATCACTGAGCACTTGAACCTAAATAGAGTTCAAGAAAGGTGGTGCAATGAGTTTGAAATGTGCGTAACCAGCACACAGCCTGGCCCCTCGAGGACCATTTCAGTGACATCTTCTAAACATTAGACGTCATTGTAAACCCCAAACGGAGGCTGGAATGAAAACTTAGCTCATGAGCCTGTGGGAACGAGGGCTTATAAAAGTAACAGCACAGCGGCTGTGATTCATGTGCTGTTCCATGATGACTCAGAGAAGTCGATAGCAGTTAGGAAAACCAGCTGTTACCCGGTCAGAACATTTTACACTGTGACCATTTTGACCCAGTGGCCCTGATTTACACTGTTTTTGTTTGTTAAAGCGATGGCGAGGCTGACGAGTGAGAGGGAACGCCGTGGCAGCGCCCCGAATAACTTACACAAACATTTGTCCTAGTGTCACTTTCCTAATGCTGCTTTGCTTTGAATTGAACACAATCCGATACTTTGCATTTTCAAGAGTTTACTTAAAAATAACTTGGTTCTACATTTCCAGTGAAAAATGCTTAACTCCATATGAGATAGCAACCGTCTTCCTTGAGGGCCTGGCTGCATGTGATTTATTTATTTATTTCATAAAAATTACACACCACTTGATTATAAAAACCCAAAGTGGTTTTCAAAAATTATATGAAAATGTCAGATGCTGGTGTGGTTGCTCGAGAGCAAACAGGCAAGACTCTGACCTGTCTTTTCCAGGCTTAGTGCAAGCTATTTACAGTGAAGAGCGTCATAAGTTCATGTCTGGCTCAATCGCTAGCAGAATCTGGGAGTGGTCAGTCTTTGTACCTCCCCCAGCATAACAGTCGCGTGACCCCCATCCTTCTCCTCCCCTCCCTGCGCTGAAACCTACTGCGCAGAATGGGTGCTGGCAAAGGGGCACTTCCCTCCTCTCCTGTTTGCTCAGGCTCAGTGTTGAGGCTCTCCCTGGCATTCCCTGCTCCCTGCACCTCCTCTCCACTGTAGGAGGAACTGCTTCACAAGATTTTCGGAGGTTCCTTATAACACAACTGCCCTTCCACCTCTCGCCTCTGAGCTGATGGCAGTTCCCTGACAGAAAAATTAAGAACAATAATTTAAAACTTTTAAACAGTCAAAATAGCAATAGATTAGAAACAGATGAAAATGTGCATCGACTTTCTAAGCATCTGGGTAGGCTTATCTTGTCTAAATAAGAAAGTTATCTAGCAGGCCCTGAAAAGACTACAGTGAAGGCTGCTTCCTAATATTAATGGCTTAAAATGGGACTGATGAAAGCGATCTAGTGGGTGTCTATTGGCTAAGGTGATCTTCTGGGTAAACTAGTCCCAATCTGTGGTTGGCAGCCACCTGTCTTGAGAGATTAAATCAGGACATCCTGTTTTGGGGCTCCATGCTCTCAGCACGGTGCCCAAACATGCATGAGATCGATCTCACATGGAATCAAAGAGCTCAAAAGTGCATGTTTCTGAGTTCCATGCTCTCGCATGGGTCACATGACTCACACGGGAGCATGGCTGGGAATATGCACATCCCAGTTTTTGGCTTCAATATGTTGGAGAGTGTGAGATCTCTGAGCACAGGTGTGATACGCTGTCAAGGACTCACTCCTGTCAGCAATCGTGCTGCAGCATCCTGCACTAATTGCAGCTTCTGGATCAGGCATGAGGGAAGTCCCACTTAGAGCACATTGCAGTACTGCAGCCTTGAAGTAACCACCACATGAATGACTGTGGCCAGGCCTTCCCGGTCCAGGAATGGCCATGGCTGTCAAACCAGACACTGTTGGTTGAAGGCCCTATAGCCACTGAGGCTCCTGAGCCTCCAGGGACAGAGCTGGATCCAGAAGCCCCCCGCCCTCCAACTGCGACCCTGCTCCTTCAGGGGGAAAGCAACCCCATCCAGGGTAGGCTGCTAACCTACAGTCACCCACCAGGTCTGGGCAGGATTCAAGCTCAGCTTGTTTTCCTCCTCCCTTTCCACTGACCCAAGAGATGGTTCTGGAACTGTATGACCTCCCCTGATTGATGATTAAGGATCTTCATGCTGAGACCCCGACATCCCATCTTCAGACTAGCTCTGTGGCAAAGGGTTAACAGCTGGGAGGCATTGCCAGCTCCAGCTTCACCAAATTCTTCACAAGGAACTGCCTCACCAAAAGAGGAAAGGAACTCAAAGCTGCTGTCCACAGGGCTCCTGGTTGGAAGTTGCTTGGCAAAGTTGCCCCACAAGAAAACCTACAGAAAGACACTAAAGAAATTCATCAGAAGTCTGATTCCTCCACGAGGAAGTGAAAAAAGGAGGAAAGAGCCCACCCCCTGCCAGCCAAGCCCAGCTGAGCAAGTGGCCTCTCCCAGGGCAGGACTGTAAGAACAGCAGAAGCAGCTGGGAAGGAAGAAGAGGAACTGGGAGGGGGGAATAGTTTTATAAGTTGTGTGTCTTTGTTTCTCAATCTGATGCCTTTACATGGTTTTGTATATATTGTGGTATTTTATGCATTGTGACTTGCAGTTATTTTTATTGATCATGGTTTAGTAATTATTGTAATTGTTAAGAGTGAATTTCTGTTTAATTATTATTTGCTGGTGGTTTGAGAGTTAATTTTATTGTGTACTATTATATTCTAATAGATTACTGAATATTTCTTTATTTGATATAAGCCATTCCATTTTAAAGATGTTTTAATATGACTTTTTGTATTGGATCAGATTACTATAAGGTGTGTGTTCTTTGTTGCAAATGTTGTTGCTGTAATCCGCCTTGTGTATAGTAATATAGAAACGCAGGTTACAAATTAAAAGTGAAACGAAATGATTCAGATGTTATGCAGAAAGAGAGCTGAGTGTTCTCCAGTGCTGGACTGATGGCACCTTATCCCCAAACTCCTTGATTTTTTTAATTCCTTCCAACTCTATAGTTCTATGATTCTGGGGTTGTGTTATTTTTCTCTGCCCAGTGGTAACAAAATTTCAGGGTAATGATTCTGCTATCACTTACCTTTGCTCCTGAGGAGGCTGGCTTGACTTTAAACCCTACATATACTGATTTCAGACATTATGGGGAGAACCTGGTGCCCAGGAGTTTTAGGGGATCGTTGCCCTTGCAAACCCATAACAATATGTAGAAATTGTTGTTTTATTGTTTGTTTTACAAACAATAGCCCTGCCTGCCGCCTCATTGCCCCCTCTTTCTCTCCCTTGACACCTCACCAAACCACCTCCTTTTCCATCTCACCAGCCTCCTCTCTCAGAGCTCGTCATTCCTCTTGCCTGGGCTGGCTCCCTGCCTGGCGTCTGGATCTCTCCTCACTCATGCTGTTCATCTGGTGTGAGGTACCCAGGTACACTCAGAGCACAGTGCCAAAGAATCAGGGCACAGGATCCAAAGGCCAGCCCTAGACATGTCCCTCAAAACACATTTAGTTTTGGGATAGAGACGGTTTTATAGAGATAGTAAAACTTCTATCATGATTTTATTGACTTTACTTGCCTTCTGAGAGAAGTAGGGTGAGAAAAATCTGGGGACTTCAAGTGTAAGGAGAAGGAGGCCCAAACCCAGACAAATGTGTTTGTGGCCAAATAGTAGCAACTCAGAACACTTGCCCACGCCAGTGCTCCACACAGACAGCATCCCACCGAAACTCTGTGCACTCACCTATCTGTGTGCATTGTTGCAGTGAAGCAATCCGTAGTCCTGGCCCAGGCAGACTCTGTGCTGCTGTGCTGATATGACACCCATCACAAAGGCTGTTTGTGCCTTCAGCACACTTGCTATCATGTTTAAAACATCGCTTCTCCAAGGATCAAGCTGGAGTTGCTCTTGTAATTTGTAATAAGAAACCAGATGAATTACACTTCTGTCTTCTGTGTTCTCTGAGTTTGGGCACAATCTCCTTCTTTTGGGGCTTTGAATGCTCTTGTAGATGCCACCAACACCTCAGAAGAACAGGCAAAAGTGAGATAAAGCTAAGGCCAATTCTAAGGTGCCTTAGAGTTGGCCTTAGAGCTCACCTGCTAAACTTGCTGCTACAGTTGAAAATATTTAAAGCAAATTAAGGCTTTGCATTTCAAAGAGGCTTGAGGCTTTGAAGCTGGATTTAACCTGATGTTTCTGGGCCACACAAAAAAAGTGAAATTGTTACAGGGTTTGGGTCTGTTTGAGTAAAAGGCCGCTTCACACATTTGTGGACTTGATAATTGTGAGGAGCTGTTCACCTCAAATGTCTGGCAGAGAAGTGCTCTCTTGTGCTCTAGGGCCAAGCAGCAGTTGCTTTTACACTTCAGAATAATAGACCAGCTGCATTACAGAGGTTATTTTCTGTGCTCTCTACTGTCCAGCATGGAGGGTTCCAGCCTCATATAACTCTAAAAAAAGGTAAAGGACCCCTGACAGTTAAGTCCAGTTGCAAACGACTCTGCGGTTTTACTGGCCAAGGGAGCGGATGTTCATCCGCAGACAGTTTTTCTGGGTCATGTGGCCAGCATGACTAAGCCGCTTCTGGCGAAACCAGGGCAGTGCACGGAAACGCAGTTTACCTTCCCATCAGAGCAGTACCTACCGTATTTATCTACTTGCACTTGATGTGCTTTTGAACTGCTAGGTGGGGAGGAGCTGGGACCAAGCCACAGGAGCTCGCCCCACTGCAGGGATTCGAACCGCCGACCTTTCGATTGGCAAGCCCTGGGCTCAGTGGTTTAGACCACAGGTTTGAATTTAATCAGTGTCTCCTGATGTAGATATTGTTCTAGGAGGCTTAGTTTAGTCAGAATCGAATAGACACTTCTGTTTAATACATTACTTCTGGTAAATGAGCCATCATAGCCGCTAGAGGGCTATGAAAATTTGTGTCCTTGGGCTTTTTATTTTTTTTTAAAATAAATTTTTATTAAAGTTTTACAAAAAAGAAAAATAGAAATTCTCAAAATAAAAAACCATAAGTTACAGAAAAAAGAAACACACAGAGATACAAGAAAAGAATCACAACTAATTAAAAAGAATTAAATTTGAACAAAGAACAAAAAAATAAAAACAAATCCATTATTCCCAATAACCTCGAATTCATATGCTTATGTTCTTGACCTCCTCACGCCTCCCCCCTTTTGTATTCCCGTTTAGATATTTAATTCAGCAAATTCTTACCCTTTTTCAAATATTTTAACTTTATACCATAACATATTATACATCGATATTTTTAACCATTTATCAATACCTTTTTTACATAATCTTATTAACTTTTGTCACTAATTACCACTTATTACCAATCCAAGCATAATTTTAACATTCATTAATTTTGTAGTATTTCTGAAGATAGTCTTTAAATTTCTTCCAGTCCTCTTCCACCAACTCTTCTCCCAGGTCTCGGATTCTGCCAGTCATTTCCGCTAATTCCATATAATCCATCAGCTTCATCTGCCACTCTTCCAGGGTGGGTAGCTCTTGTGTCTTCCATGTGTCCTTGGGCTTTTTAGACTCATCTCCCCATGTACTATCTGAAAACAAAGGGGCACATTGGTTCCAGCTCTCCTACCCCACTAATGGGAAAACACATGAATCTGACATTTGAAGAGTTTTGTAAATAAGCCATTTTATGAGCTTAAAAGGAGACATTTTGGGATTTACTGGAAAGGCACACTTTAAAGTATTTATAGTCTATACTTCCACTTTTATTTGATGCATGCTTTATGTGATGTTTGCCCCAAACTTGGGTCTTGGCTTCTAGGATTCCAGCACAACACACACTTACAAAGGAGTGAGTTTCATTGAACTCAGTGAGATCTGCTTCTGAATAAATGTGCTTTGAGTCTGGTGGGACCTACTTGAGTGCAGAGAATGCTGAACAGTTAAATGTTCCAAACCTGTTAGTGGATCATAGAATCGTAGAGATGGAAGCGACTCTGAGGGTCACCTAGTCCAACCCACTGGAAAGCAGGAATCTTTTTGCCCGACGTGGGGTTTGAACCTATGGCTCTCAGATTAAGAGCCACACGCTCTACTGACTGAGCTATCACAGTGGGATGTTCAGGCCCAGAAAACTGTTATTCTCCAATAACAAGAATTTTCGACCTTGATTTGATCATCAAAAGAGAGAAGGATCAGGTATTGAAAAACAAGCTGTTTGTAAGCCTTCGGCATCTGCTTTCATCTTGAACAACATCCCTCCACATTCCTATCTTGACCTTTTGCTTCCTCCCACTTTTCATTACACATTAATGAAATGGATTTGCTAAATGTAGAAACTGTGCACAACCAGCTCGCTTGCTAGCACTAATATTTCTACAGTCTGTTGGGCAGATGCCCCTGCTACATTTTGACTGCTCTAAGTGATATGTTGGTTTTGACTTCCATAGCCCAACCTTTCGCTTACTCCTTCAATATGTACTATAGGATGATACAGGTTTTAAGAGTTCCCTTTTCAGTTTATATTCTGCCTTTTCACCCTTATCGGAGCTCTCTCAATATAGTCTCAAATACACATGAAACACACAGTATAAGATATAATATAATGCAGCACAGTATATTGAGGTGGCCCACCTTGTTTCACCACCTGAGACAACATGGGAAGCTGCCCCCCATCCTCCCCCCCATCCCGCCAAAGCCTTGCTTACCAGGGTCATGTGACTTTCAAGCTCCAGCAAGATCTCATCATTGCTGAGTGAGATCTTGCAGGAACCTGTAAGCCACTACCGCTCTTTCTCGCTTTTCCACCCCTTGGACTCCACTGCCCAAGATGGCTGCCTCAATCCGCCTTAAGGACGGCCCGGCCCTACAGTACATATAATTAAACAATAATGACAACAGCAGCAAATCCTCCAACATTTCTCCAATGAAAATAGGGATATCCCATTTCATAATTTTACTATTTATACTCTGGGTGACTTCCAACATATATACAGTGGGTTAAGAACCTAGGGTTAAGAACTTAATTCGTTCTGGAGGTCCGTTCTTAACCTGAAACTGTTCTTAACCTGAGGTACCACTTTAGCTAACGGGGCAGCACAATTTCTGTTCTCATTCTGAAGCAAAGTTCTTAACCTGAGGTACTACTTCTGGGTCAGTGGAGTCTGTAACCTGAAGTGTCTGTAACCTGAAGCATCTGTAAATGAAGTGTCTGTAACCTGAGGTACCACTGTAAAAACATAATAAAACATTCAACATTCAAAACACTTCCTTATACAGGAGTGTATTCAGACAATTCAGGGGTTGGATAACTCCATATCCTCCAACATTTCTCCAATGAAAATAGGAACGTCCTAAGGAAAAGCGTGACATTCTGGGATCAAAAAAACAACAACAACCGGGACAGCTTCTCTAAATCAGGAATGTCCCTGGAAAATAGGGACACTTGGAGGGTCTGCAGCAGCCACTATCAAAACAGGAAATACACAAACATGCTTTAACAATCTTCAGATGTGTAGAATGACTTTTTTTTTACTGCCCTATGACTTGACAAATAGCTGAAAGGAGCCATCCTGGTCAGTCTCCTTAGGTGGAGTTCCATAGACAGGATCTAAAAACTGGCCCAGTCCTGCTTCTTGCTGCCTGCCAGTCCAGGGGAAGGGCCACAGCTCACTGGTGGAGCACATCCTTGGCTCAAGGCTTCATCCCCATCAGCTACGGAGAGGACTGGAGAAAATCCTGAAGAGTCGCTTCCAGGCAGTGCAGACAACATCAAGCGAGATGGACCGATGATCTGTCTCAGCAGAAAGCAGCTTCCTAAGTTCATTACACAGAACGAAAGCTTGTGATCTGCCCACCTTGAAGCAGCTCACCTGCCATATATTGCCACTTTTCAGCTTCCCTGGTTTTTCCAGGTCGGCTCAGAGTAAGACCTCCCTCATCCATGACCTGATTGTGGATAAAGAGCCTGATCTGGCCTGCATCACTGAGACCTGGGTGGGTGAGCAGGGTGGAGTTGTGCCCACCTGGGTCCTCGGTGCAGCATCAAGCCAGACTTGAGGGTTGGGGAGAGGAGCTGCTGTCATATAGAGATTCCATCTTGTGGGAGATTGCAGTCAAATACAACTAGCAAGCAGAAGGGGTAAAGGAACATAGAGTTGTGTTGCTAGATAGACTCAGCTAGGTCATGCCCTCTCTCCTCTGGAGCAGGGGTGCTGGGTATATGGGGTGCAAGGGGTGCTAGCCCCCCATATTTCAGGGCTAGCCCCCCATATTGAGGGGGCCGCCACCCCTGCTGCCACCGGACGCCCTCCATGTGCCCCAGCTCCAGTCTCTGCTCAGCAGCCGGAGCTGGGCGGGATCTGCAAAGAGCGAGGTGAATCTTTGCTCATCCCAGCTTCTGCCTGGGAGCGTAGGAGCCCAGGAGCTGGGCGGGGGCTGGAACGAGCAGGCGTGTCATGTGGTCACACCCCCTCAATGTGGGGCGCGCGTCAGCACCCTTGCTCTGGAGAGGGAGGAAGTGAATCCTTTCCCCTTCCTTCCTTCCCTCCTTCTGGCATCATGTAATCCTTCAAGGTGAACCTGTGTAACCTTGCTCCCTAGCTTAGAGCACATGTCTTAGAGCATGAGAGGTCTGTGGGGCAGCAACAGGAGAGTGGGTCTTTTCTGCAGGGGCTCCCTGTTTGCTGATCAGGCATAGTTACAATGATTGCGCACCCCCCTCATCTTTGCTGAGGCGGGCACAGAATTGCAGATGGTTCCAGGCGCTCACCCAGGGTTGTGTCTCCATTCAGAAGCGGAGGATGTAGTGTCTTTACCGTATATGGTTTAATTGCACATATTTGCACCTGAGTTTAGATAAAGGGGGTGCAGATCTCATTGCATTGACATCTAAAAAGCAGATTATTCTCCACAGCAGCCCATCTTTGCAGACAAAGCCGTCCTAAGCCCCATCCCTTCTGCTGCCCTCCAGCCCCTGTCTGGTGTTCTCCCCAACTCCTCCTCCTTCCTCCCAGAACCAAATGCCACTCCTCCCCATGGGCCTCAGTCATTCCAAGCCTGGTGCAAAATGCACCATTTTCCTGTGGCATCACACCTGTAACCTTGACAACTTTCCCATCATCTTCCAAACTTCCCAGCCAGTTGCACACAACCGTAGTTCTGCTGATGGTTTCTCTCCCTGTCTCTCATTAGGTTCATTGCTTCCTGCTGGTCCTTCGGCCCAGTGGCTTCCTGCTCCCAGACAACCACTCTCACCAATATTGTAGCACATTGCTAGTTCTGCCCTCTGCAATGCAGGAATCTCAACTAGATCATAAATGACAGGTGATCGGCAAAGATCTTCCAGTCAAAACTGGCACATGGCTCTACCGTTGTGATGCTCTCTCTCCACTTCCTCACATTTTAGCAATAACCAGCCCAGTTCCTTTGAGAGTCGTAACTGTAATGAGGACAAAAGTAGACAAATCATCCCTCCTGGGCACCCTCGGTTTAGGAGGACATCCATTTAGATTTGACTCCATCTTTAAAAGTTGTTTTATGGACCTTCTTTAGCCTCCCACTCCCATCTGCTGAGTGGGTGTCCCTGCGATCTCTGCCCTTCATGTCCTGTCCCATCCGAGAGACATTGCTTTCACCTACTACAATCTGGAGCTGAGAGGTTTTACTGAGATGGTGCGACAAAGATAACTGCCAAAAGTGACTATAGTGAGGTCCCTCTTATTCCTTCCTTTGCCAATATCTTTCCTCACGCGAACATTTACTTTATAGGTTATCACTTTCTGAGCCCATGGCGATCTGTGTGAGATACTTTTGAAAGATAGAGGGTGACCAACTCTAGGTCAGGATGTTATTTCTACTGATCTAGAAGATGTCATTGCAACCCTGCTAGAGGCCCTGGGAGTCCATTCCCTGGAGCACCCGGTTACTCTGGTATTTCTATGGATGCCACTGCTGTTGATTTTTTATTTTTTAATGTGAATGGTCTGTGCAACCAATCCTGCTCTCACACTTTGCTGTCTTGAGAGTCAAGATCCAGGTCTTTCTCTCTCTTTGGCTGCCTGCCATTTGACTGGGCCTGTTCCAAGCGCTCAGTGACAGTGATCCCTTTCTCCCTCCTGCCACCTGCCAGCTGTTTGCTGCAGCTGTTCATTTCCCCTCAAATGATGCTCCCTCTCCACCGCTCTTGGCGTCTCAGGGCTCCCTGTTCCATTTCCATAGGAATAGAAGAATTGCCTCCTGGATCAGGCCAATGGCCCACCTGGTCCAGCATCCTCTACTCACAGTGGCCAACCAGGTGCTTGTGGAAACCAGCAAACAAAACATGAGTACAAGAGCAGCACTCCCCTCCCAGGCTTTCCAGCAACTGGTGTTCAGCTGTGATGGCAGAACAGAGCCATCTTGGCTAGGAGCCAGTGATCGCCCTCCCCTCCACAAATTTGTCTAGTCTTCTTCTAAAGCCATCCAAGTTGGTGGCCATTGCTGTCTCCTGCGGGAGGGAGTTCCACAGTTTAACTCTGCACAATGTGGAGAACTTCACACCCTCCAACATTCCTCAGATGAAAATAGGAACATTTCTCACTCCCCCCAAATGACCCTCCTCAAACCCCTTTTTGCCCCTCCCCCATAGAGCATCTCCTATCAGAAGGGGGTGAGTGCCCCACCACCACACCAACAGGACCCAGCACACACGCCCTCCACCATCCTGAGGAAACCCCTTAATCCCAATTTTATTTTATTCTTTGGTGGATTTACAAAAAGAAAAACACGCACCCAGTAAATAAATGTTAGAAAGGGGCAAGATTAGACGTGGATGCACAGAGCTCCCCCTTTCTTCCTACCCAGGGCAGCCATATGCTCCCCACTCCGCTGCCCTTACTACTGGGCAATTGCATCTTATGCACCAGTCAGCCAAATGTGGTTGAAGGCTGCTGACTGAAATCCTGCATGATAAATGCAAGCAAAGCACCTCAGCAACACAACCCAGATTTATGTAAGTCTATCTGTCTAGTGGTCATTCCCATTCACCGACACACAATGGTTCCCTCCTTTTAGCCCATTGAGTGAAACCCAATTAATGTGTCACAGATCTACTTTCTATCACTAGCTTTCTGTGGTGTTTTTTAAAGGTGTGTTTACAGGTCAAGGTCCAAAACTGCTATTTGCTTCATCATAATGTATGAGTTAGGGGCTATCATTTCCACATTCTTTTGCTTAATTTGGAGCTATGGACTCAAAGTGCCTGAAGACTTCCAGTTTAGTTGTGGTGGTTTTTTTTGTTTTTTTTTAGTTTCCAACAAAATAAGAACAGCCAGATGAATAGCGGGAAAATCTATAAATGCACTGTGTCATTAATATTTAGAAGGATACATATATTTATTTGTTTACAGTATTTATATACCACTTTTCTTAAATGTTCCTGACATGATATGATCAATGTCCCTGTAAATCGCAGAGTTAACAGCTATGAACAACTCTTTCTAGATGGCATCAGCACTGAAAAACGATTATTCAATTATCAGTAATTGCTAAAGGGCACTTCTTGAATGAGGCACATTTTAAGCATAGTCATATATATGTGGTCTGAAATGACTGTCCGACCTCCCATACTGAAATGTGTAGAATTTGAAGATTTAGACTGTACTTTAATGTTTGGAGAACATTTTAAAAGTAACTGAATTATCAATTAATTTTAAGCATGTCAGCAGGGTTAGATTTTCTGAACAGTGTTGTACTTTATATTATAAGAAAGTTCGGGATTTTGAACACACTAAGATAAATCTCTCTTGTCTCCTGTGGCTAGATATTTAAAACAAACATAATGTGTCAAGTAATTGTTGGAGATGCGGAGACTCAGGAACATTCTACCATATGTGGTGGATATGTAGGAAAATACAGGTATTCTGGGAGAGTATACATGCAGAACTGCAAAAAATGCTAAAGATCTTTCAATAAAAACCAGAGGCCTACCTCCTGGGAATAACAGATTTGGATATTCCACAAAAGAGGAAAGGTATCTTTTTATATGCGACGGCGGCAGCAAGAGTTTTGAACGCAGCAAAATGGAAGAGTAATGAAATCCCCTCTATACAAGATTGGATCAAAAAGCTGACAGAATATGCCGAATTAGATGGTTTATCAGAAAAAATAAAGAATAAATCAAAACAGGAATTTGTTTCCAAATGGGAGGTTTTCAAAGACTATCTGAAAAATAAATATAGTAGTTTAAATTCTGTTGCAGCATTCGAGGAACTTCAGTAATAGTTGCTAGGTAGATAGAAGAAATTAGATTTATTGAGAATAAGTTTAATTATGAAAAAATGTGTATTGGCAATAAGTAATATGAATTTGAAATATGGAATAGACGGGAAGTTGGGTCTTTAGTGTTAAGACCAATAGATGTTTTATTGTTTGCCAAGAAAATTATGTGTCTATGGTTATTTTTGTAATTTGTCTGTAATTTGGTATTTGTGTTTTTTTGTGTGTGTTTTTTCTTGTTGTATAAATAAATATTTAAAAAATAAATAAATAAAACAATCATTTACTTGTGATGACAGAGATATTTTGTAAATTGGAGCCCATTCATAGGCCTTGACCCTTCCTGAGAGTCTGCTTAATCCTGAGGAAAGATGCACCAGCTTCAACATCTGCTTGGGGGGCAAAAGATTAATCATTAGGAATATTTTAGTAAGTCTTTGCCTCCATGCTCCATGATCCTGCATCCACGTGCTCCCTGAGAGGGGGGAGCAGAAGGTGATGACAGAAGCAGGGCCTTCTCACTGGTGGCTCCTCATTTATGCCATGCTCTTCCTAGGGAGATTTGCCTGCCTGCCTGTCTGCTGCCATTACTATCTATTTTTAGGTGACAGGCAAAAATAATCTTAATTCACCCAGTCCTTTGGAGGTGGAGTCTGATCTGTTTTTACATATATTAATTGTGCATTTTTGGTTGCTCAACCTGGTTTTTATCCTGGTTTTTAATGTTTGCTTTTATATATCACTTTGAGTTTCTGTTATGCACTGAGTTGAATAGGATTCAAACTGCAGCAGTCTGATTGGTCCTAGAACAATAGGATTCAGAATGCAGCAGTCTGATTGGTCCTAGAACAATGCAGCAGTATGATTGGTCGGCAGGAGTCACCCAATCCAGCTCCAGATAGAAGTGAATCCACAACCTGATTGGCCTACAGGAGAATTCCAGAATTAGCCAATCAGCTGCAGCCCATTGTGTCAATAATGTATATAAGCAGATGTTTTGAGGGGACTTCCATTCCCTCCTCACCACTATGAGCTGAATAAAGAGCATGAAATCTACTCTCGACTCTGAGTATATTTCACTGACGACGAAGGTGGGATCCCGCGGAGCTGACCGCCACACACAGCACCGCAGCACCGCCACCTACCGCACCGCTGCCTCGCACCGTGTATCCAGGCTTCAGCTCCGGGACCCAAGCAACTCAGAATGGCAACCGACAGCAGCTTGTCACCGTTCAACCCAGCATCCGGAGACTGGGAAGCATACGCCTCCCGTTTCACCTTCCTCCTAGAAGCCAAAGGGGTCACCGACGAAGAAGATGCCAAAAAGAGGGCGATATTCTTCAGCGTCTGCGAAGAAGAGACGTTTGAAATCGCCCGGGCTCTCCTTGTGCCTGAAGACGTCGCTACTGTTCCACACAAAACAATAATGGAACGGCTGAAGGGGCACTTTTCGCCGCAGCCCTCAGTGGTGGCTCGTCGAAATGCCTTCTACGCAAAGCGGCAAGCCCCTGGGGAAACCATAACTGGGTTGGTGACCTATCTCCACCAAGCCGCCCGGTTCTGCAACTTCTCAGAATTGGAGAACATGCTTCGTGACCGCCTCGTCAGTGGCCTGAAGGATGAGAAGCTGCAATGACGCCTTTACGCTAAGAAGGACCTAACGTTCCAGGTCGCCCTGGAGGAGGCCTGGAAACAGAAGCTGCCGAGAGGTCGACGCAAGAGGCACAGCTGAGGCTGCTGTCCCAACCGAGGGTCCACCACGAAGACCTCACTGACGACTCAGGATCTGACAGGGAGGAGGTGCACCGAGTACAGCAGCGCACTCAAGCAGCGCACAGACCACAACTGACTCGACGAGAAGGAGGGAACTGTGCAAGCTGTGGGGGGAGTCACCAGAGGAGGACCTGCCGTTTCCGCAAAGCAGAGTGCAGGCAGTGTGGAAAATTGGGACACATCGCCCGGGTGTGTCGGGCTCAGCCCACCCGACGCCAGGCATCAGATGACCGATCCAAGAGCCCAAGGTCCCAGGGCCCAATGCACCAAGGCAACTCGACGGAGCTCACAGACTTCCAGGTATACCAGTTGCCCCACCCCAACGTAGAGAAAATTTATGTAGAGGTATAGATAGAGGGGGCCCCGTGCTGCATGGAGCTTGACATGGGTTCAACTCTATCCATAATCTCGGCAAGCACCTTAAGGAAACTGTGTCCTAGTGGGGGTCCCAAACTCAGGCCGGCCCCATTCACCCTCCGGGACTTCCAGAAACGTAAGGTCCCCAAAATGGGGGTGGGGACCTTCAGGGTGCAATATTGAGGGCGGATGCGGCAACTGGACTTGCTTGTGGTCAAGGGCCCCTACATTAGCTTACTGGGATTGGCATGGTTTGGACCACTGGGGCTAGCCGTCACCGGGGTGAACCACACCAGCTTACAAGTGGACGTGGACGCCATATGCAAGGAATTTCCGGGGGTTTTCGATGGGAAATTGGGACAGTATACGCCCCCCCATTGCTCTACAGCTTGACCCCGCAGTACGACCTGTCAGGCTCAAGGCCCGCCGGGTCCCGTTCGCCCTGAAACCCTGTATAGACAAGGAATTGGACCGGCTCGTGGAGCAAGGAGTGCTGGAGCCGATGCCTAATGCCCCCTGGGAAACCCCAATCGTCACACCCATGAAGCCTAATGGTTTGGTCCGCTTCTGCGCAGACTACAAATGTACCATAAACAAGGCCCTCACGGCCCACGCATACCCAGTGCCAGTGGTCAGCCATGTCCTTGCCACCCTGGCTGGATCAAAATTTTTTGGCAAGCTGGACTTGGCCCAAGCATATCAACAGCTGCCAGTAGATGAGGCCACAGCAGAGGCACAGACGATTGTGACGCGCAGAGGAGCGTTCAGGGTAAAGCGGCTGCAATTCGGTGTCAGCGTGGCACCAGGCATATTCCAGAATCTAATGGACTCTCTCCTTAAAGGGATTCCTGGCGTCACCCCCTTCTTCGATGATGTGTTGATTGCTGGGCCCACACCAGAGGAGTTTGAGGACCGCCTCCGCACCATTCTGCACCATTTCCAGACGGCGGGTCTCAAGGTGAAACGGGAAAAATGTCTACTAGGAGTGCCTCAGGTGGACTTTCTGGGATTTATGGTGGATGCAGAAGGGGTCCACCCGACTGGGGACAAGGTACGGGCCATATGTGATGCCCCAGCACCCAAGAGCAAGACTGAACTTCAGGCCTTCTTGGGACTATTGAACTTTTACCATTCCTTCCTTCCCCACAAGGCGGCGGTAGCGGAGCCCCTACACAGACTCCTGGACAAGCGGGCCCCTTGGGTGTGGGGCCAGCGCCAGGAGGCCGCATTCCAGGCAGTCAAGGACTTGCTTGTCTCAAACTCGGTCTTGGCACACTTTGATGAGAGGCTGCTGGTAGTGCTAGCATGCGACGCCTCGCCCTATGGCATCGGCGCTGTCCTGGGACACCAAATCCCGGATGGAAGAGAGGTACCGGTGGCATACTTTTCCCAGACACTCAACGCAACCGAGCGGAACTACTTGCAAATCAACAAGGAGGGTCTGGCAATCGTGAAGGGAGTAAAAAAATTCCATGATTTCTTGTACGGGCGGCCCTTCACCGTGGTGACTGACCACAAGCCGTTGCTTGGCTTGTTTGCCTCCGAAAAGCAGACCCCCCCCACGTGCTGTCTCCTCGCGTCCTCAGGTGGTCAATTTTCCTTGCCAGCTACCAGTATGCACTGATTCACCACCCTGGGAAGGCGATGGGCCACGCGGACGCCCTCAGCAGGCTACCACTACCGGAAACAGGCCCTGACCCAGCACCTGCACAAGAGGTTATGAGCCTGGAGCTGCTTCCTGACCGCCCCATTCAGGCACAAGAAGTTGCATACCATTCCAAGAAAGATAGGGTCATCTCCCGGGTCCTGGACTGGGTGTGGAGGGGATGGCCCAGCAGCAGCCCCGGGCCAGAATTCGCGGGCTACACAACCCATAAACATGAACTGTCGGCCCACAAGGGGTGCCTGTTATGGGGAAGCAGGGTCGTTGTTTCCCAGCCCCTCCGCAAAAGGGTCCTCACAGCCCTACACGAGACACACCCAGGGTTAGTAAGAATGAAGGCCCTTGCCAGGAGTTATGTGTGGTGGCCGGGGATCGACGGAGAGATAGAGGCCTGCGTCAAACACTGCCAGGCCTGCCAAGAATCCAGCCCAGATCCCCCAAGGGCCCCAGTCCAGTCCTGGAAGTCCGCCCGAGCACCATGGTCACGCCTGCATGTGGACTTCGCTGGCCCCTTTCAGGGGAAAACATTCTTCATAGTGGTGGACTCCTACACCAAATGGCTGGAAGTCGCACTGGTACCGTCCACTTCCATGTCCGCAGCCATCCGGGTACTACGCAGGCTGTTTGCAACCCACGGGCTCCCTGACACTCTCGTCTCAGACAACGGGACCACATTTACGTCAGGAGAATTCCAAACCTTCACAGCTCAGAATGCCATCCGCCACATCCGTTTGGTGCCATTCCACCCTGCCACCAATGGCCAAGCAGAACGCATGGTGCAGACCACCAAGGACACCCTCCGCCGCATGACGCACGCGGATTGGGAGTACCGCCTTGCCATATTCCTTCTAGCACAGCACAGCACCCCCAGCCCAACGACATTTGGCTTCGCAAATGGTGTAAACAGGAACAGTTTGGATTCTTAGATCACGGAATGCAGTTTCTTGAAGATGGACTTCTGGCAAGCGATGGGCTGCACCTCACAACGGTTGGGAGGAATGTTTTTGCCAAAAATCTCAGAAACCTGATCAGGAGGGCTTTAAACTGACTAATGTGGGGGAGGGAGACAGTGCTCCTGAAGGTAGGAGTCTATCAATTGATGAAGATGATCATCCAAATGTCATAGACCAAATGGAGCAAACAGCACACAGACCTAGTGGTGGGAGGAAAAAATCCTTAAATAAGAGACAGGGGGGAATGATTAATGGACTTCAATGTCTGTACACTAATGCGCAAAGCATGGGAAATAAACAAGATGAGCTTGAGCTCTTGGTACAGCAAACTAAATATGACATAATAGGCATCACTGAAACCTGGTGGGATAAGTCCCACGATTGGAATGTAATAATGGAGGGATACAATCTATTTCAGAGAAACAGACCAGACAAGAAATGAGGAGGAGTGGTGTTATATGTCAGGGATGTGTATACCTGTGAAGAGATCCAAGATTTAGAACCTCAAAGCCAAAGTGAGAGCATTTGGGTCAAAATTAAGGGAGAGAAGAATAACAGTGACCTCATTGTGGGAGTTTACTATAGATCCCCAAGCCAAATGGAGGACATAGATGATGCCTTCCTGGAACAGATGGCCAAGCATGCAAAAGGAAGGGAGATAGTAGTAATGGGGGACTTCAATTACCCGGATATTTGTTGGATGTCAAACTCAGCCCAGAGCATAAGGTCAAATAGATTCCTCACTGGCCTTGCAGACAACTTCATTGTCCAGAAAGTGGGAGAAGCAACAAGAGGAACAGCCATTTTAGATCTGGTCCTAACCAATGTTGAGGACCTGGTTAGTGGGGTAGAAGTGGAAGGATCATTAGGCGCGGGTGATCATGCTCTTCTGAAGTTTACTATACAGCGGAAAGGAGCAGCCAAGCATACTAGGACTCAATTTCTTGACTTTAAGAAAGCCGACTTCATAAAACTTAGGGAAGTGCTGGGTGAGATCCCATGGACAGTAATATTAAAAGGAAAGGGAGTTCATGATGGCTGGGAGTTTGTTAAGAGGGAGATAGTAAAAGCACAACTTCAGGCAATACCAATGAGACGGAAACATGGAAGGTGCCTAAAGAAGCCAGGGTGGCTATCTAAAGAACTTTTAACTGAGTTAAGATTAAAAAAGGATGTGTACAAAAAATGGAAAAGGGGGGAAACCACCAAAGAGGAATTCAAACAAATAGCCAGCACGTGTAGACACAAAGTCAGAAAAGCTAAAGCACAGAATGAACTGCGGCTTGCTAGAGAGGTTAAAAGCAACAAAAAAGGCTTTTATGGGTATGTTCGTAGCAAAAGGAAGAACAAAGAAACAGTGGGGTCACTCAGAGGAGAAGATGGTGAAATGCAAACAGGGGACACAGAAAGGGCTGAACTCCTCAATGCCTTCTTTGCCTCAGTCTTCTCCGATAAAGAAAACAATGCCCGACCTGAAGAATTTGGAGCAAATGATTCAGCAGAGGAAACACAGCCCAGAATAACTAAGGAGATAGTACAAGAATACTTGGCTAGTCTAGATGTATTCAAGTCTCCAGGACCAGATGAACTGCATCCAAGAGTATTAAAAGAACTTGCAGATGTGATCTCAGAACCACTGGCAGTCATCTTTGAGATTTCCTGGAGAACAGGCGAAGTCCCGGCAGACTGGAGGAGGGCAAATGTTGTCCCTATTTTCAAAAA
This sequence comes from Podarcis filfolensis, assembly GCF_964270895.1. Classification (NCBI taxonomy): domain Eukaryota; kingdom Metazoa; phylum Chordata; class Lepidosauria; order Squamata; family Lacertidae; genus Podarcis; species Podarcis filfolensis. The sequence continues at coordinate 701,880 of NC_139614.1, read as the reverse complement.
GGGGAAAAGAGAGGACCCAAATAGTTACCGCCCAGTCAGTCTGACATCAATACCAGGGAAGATTCTGGAGCAGATCATTAAGCAAACAGTCTGTGAGCACCTAGAAAGGAATGCTGTGATCACCAATAGGCAGCATGGATTTCTGAAAAATAAGTCATGTCAGACTAACCTGATCTCATTTTTTGACAGAATTACAAGCCTGGTAGATGAAGGGAATGCAGTGGATGTAGCCTACCTTGATTTCAGCAAGGCATCTAACAAGGTGCCCCATGATATTCTTGTAAAGAAGCTGGTAAAATGCGGTCTTGACTATGCTACCACTCAGTGGATTTGTAACTGGCTGACTGACCAAACCCAAAGGGTGCTCATCAATGGTTCCTCTTCATCCTGGAGAAGAGTGACTAGTGGGGTACCACAGGGTTCTGTCTTGGGCCCGGTCTTATTCAACATCTTTATCAACGACTTGGATGATGGACTCAAGGGCATCCTGATCAAATTTGCAGATGACACCAAACTGGGAGGGGTGGCTAAGACCCCAGAGGACAGGATCACACTTCAAAACGACCTTGACAGATGAGAGAACTGGGCCAAAACAAACAAGATGAATTTTAACAGGGAGAAATGGAAAGTATTGCACTTGGGCAAAAAAAAAAAATGAGAGGCACAAATACAAGATGGGTGACACCTGGCTTGAGAGCAGTACATGTGAAAAGGATCTAGGAGTCTTGGTTGACCACAAACTTGACATGAGCCAACAGTGTGACGCGGCAGCTAAAAAAGCCAATGCAATTCTGGGCTGCATCAATAGGAGTATAGCATCTAGATCAAGGGAAGTAATAGTGCCACTGTATTCTGCTCTGGTCAGACCTCACCTGGAGTACTGTGTCCAGTTCTGGGCACCACAGTTCAAGAAGGACACTGACAAACTGGAACGTGTCCAGAGGAGGGCAACCAAAATGGTCAAAGGCCTGGAAACGATGCCTTATGAGGAACGGCTAAGGGAGCTGGGCATGTTTAGCCTGGAGAAGAGGAGGTTAAGGGGTGATATGATAGCCATGTTCAAATATATAAAAGGATGTCACATAGAGGAGGGAGAAAGGTTGTTTTCTGCTGCTCCAGAGAAGCGGACATGGAGCAATGGTTCCAAACTACAAGAAAGAAGATTCCACCTAAACATTAGGAAGAACTTCCTGACAGTAAGAGCTGTTCGACAGTGGAATTTGCTGCCAAGGAGTGTGGTGGAGTCTCCTTCTTTGGAGGTCTTTAAGCAGAGGCTTGACAACCATATGTCAGGAGTGCTCTGATGGTGTTTCCTGCTTGGCAGGGGGTTGGACTCGATGGCCCTTGTGGTCTCTTCCAACTCTATGATTCTATGATTCTATGACTGGCTGGAGCCCCGCTGAACTACTAATGGGTCGGCGCCTTGCAATAAGATTGGACCGCCTTCACCCCGATAGAGCTCAGGATGAGGTAGTGGTGGGGGAAGGCAGGAACCCCCTGACCTTCGTGGCCCAGGACCCAGTGTACGCAAATAATTTTGGGACAGGCTCAGCATAGGTACCTGCCACAGTCACTGGCCCTGAGTCGTACGAGGTGCTAACGGATGGGGGGCAATGCTGGCGCCACCACTGCGACCAGATACGGCGACGATTCCCGGGAGAAAACCAGGAGGAGGACAGGTCAGAGGAGTCTCAAGGGAACAGTGGGGCAGTGAGGCCCGTAGAGTAGGAGGGGCCAGCAGGGGAGGCAGAATCAGTAAATACAGAGAGGACACACCAGGCCGAAAGGACACCGGAACCAGAACCACGACTGAGCGAGCTGGTTGCACCAGACCAAACGGCCCCATCACTGCCAGCATCCTTGGAACACCAGCCAGAACCTGAACCCCGGACCAGGGAACACCCCAGGCTTCAATGCACACGTAGCCCGCCGGTGTACCTTGAGGACTATGAATGCGACCTCCCGGGCAGGACTGGAACTTAGAGGGGAGGGGTGTTATGTACTGAGTTGAATAGGATCCAAACTGCAGCAGTCTGATTGGTCCTAGAACAATAGGATTCAGAATGCAGCAGTCTGATTGGTCCTAGAACAATGCAGCAGTATGATTAGTCGGCAGGAGCCACCCAATCCAGCTCCAGATAGAAGTGAATCCACAACCTGATTGGCCTACAGGAGAATTCCGGAATTAGCCAATCACCTGCAGCCCATTGTGTAAATAATGTATATAAGCAGATACTTTGAGGGGACTTCCATTCCCTCCTCACCACTATGAGCTGAATAAAGAGCATGAAATCTACTCTTGACTCTGAGTATATTTCAGTTTCACTAGCAAATCAGCATAATCAGGGGTCCATTTCCAAATCTATAGTCCCATAGATCCCTTTTCAATGTGGTCTGAGGGCTGCAACATTACTGCATCTTAAAACTGGAGGCAGCCATGTTTTCCTGCCCAATTCTCCCTGAGATATGGACCACATTGTCATCAACTCCCATTGCTCCCACTGGGACTTGCATGCAGCAGCAAGGAGCCCCACTTGCTAACCATTTCAGGCTGCAGGAGGCTGCATAGCAAGAACTAGGTGGTGGCTGTTTGCCAACTCCAGCCCTTGGACCCCTGAGCAGCCTTGTAAGTTGTTGTCTCTGACAGCCAGGCAGGCCCCAAGAGGGAGACGCTGTGGGTGGGGCAGTGGCCAAAGGGGCCGGCTAGAATTCCCTCAAGATAGTAGCCTGTCTGTGGGGCCAAGGGGAGCCAGAAACTCAAGGCTTTGGGGTTCTTGCCTTCTGGGAAGGATGCACTGTTCTACCACTGCCAGTTATTTTCCCCATCTAAATGAGATTCTGTTGCTGCCTGGACAGGCTACTTTTGTGTTGAGATGATGGCATCCAGGAAAGCCTAGCCTGATGAAGTTGGAGTTATTAGGATCATTAGGAAAGGAATTTAAATTAAAACTGCCATTATCCTAATGCTATTCTATAAACCTATGGTGCAGCTGCATTTGGAGCACTGTGTCAAGTTCTGGTCACCTCACCTCTAAAAGGGTATCATAGAATAGGAAGAGGTTCAGAAGAGGGCACCTGGAATGATCAAGGGGCGACTCCGCTTTGAAGAAAGGATGCAGCCTTTGGGATTTTTTAAAATTTAGAGACAAGGCGAGGAAAAGGCAACATGACAGAAGTTTGTAAAAATATGCGCCACCTGGAGAAAGTGGGGAGGCAGAATTTTTTAATTCCTCTTTCATAACACTAGAACTTGTGGGCATCCCAGGAAGCTGAAGATTCAGGGCAGATAAAATAAAGTCCTCCTTCTCACACAGTCACTGTGGAACTTCCTTGTCCAGGAGGCCACAAGGGCCACCAACGGGGATGGCTTTCAAAGAGGACTGGACAAATTCATGGAGGAGGAGGAGGAGGAGGCTGTCAGTGGCTGGTAGCCAGCTGGCTCTGCTCTACCTCCACAATTGGAGGCAGCAAGGCTTCTGAATCCCAGTTGCTGGAAACCACGAGTGGGGGGAGGGCTCTTGTGCTCATATTCTGCTTGTGGGCTTCCCACGGGGACCTGGCTGGCCACTGTGTGAACAGGATGCTGGACTAGAAGGACCACTGGTCCAACAAGCTCCTCTTACGTTCTTGTTTGAGAAGAAGCATGAGTTGGAGATCCCCAAGAAGTATTGGGTACTCAGACCTCATGGAATCCCTGAAGGGGGTATTGTCCACATAAAGGAGAGGAGACCAATGAGATAAAAGCTCTTCATACTCTGAAGCCCAACCACAGAGGCCACACTGGGCCATGAAGTAACAGCCAGTCAAACCTGAACATAAGGACTGACAGGACACTATTGGTGTTCTTGTTTTCACAGCTGCTCCACTGGAAAATTCAATCCATTTTTGCATTCAATGGAAACTGCGTCTCCTGAGGTTCCCCTAGTGCCAGAGCAGCTAAAAAAGAGAGACGTGTGTGTGTGTGTGTGTGAGAGAGAGAGAGAGAGGGAGGGAGGGAGGGAGGGAGGGAGGGAGGGAGGGAATCCCCCCTCACACTGGCAGAGCTTTGCAAGGAGGACGACAGATTGTGCCCTACAGTATTTTACTAAACTGCTTCTTAAGTCCATTTAATAGCATTCTCCACCAAAAGAAACCCATACACATGTTACAGGGTTCCAAATTTATGAAAGTTGTGCCATTATTTTTAGTGTGCCATTATTCAGTATCCTAACGTGAGATTTAGAAGGTATTATTTGTTTTCAATTAATTCACCTCTATGTCTCAAAAAGCACAGTCATCTTCACTCCAGAATCACAGCTTAAGTCGCTATTAGCAGTTTAGATTGCTTACAAAATGTACTGAAATATAATACTTGGGTCAAGGTCACCATTTAACTTATGGAATGGAAAAGCTGTGCAATGAAGTGGACTCACCCCCGGGAGAACTGTTTTGAACCACAGAAAAGAAATTCATGTTCAATAAACCAGTACAGGGGTGTGAAGCAAGAACTTGTTAAAATAAAGATTATGCTCAGACCATATGTCAGGAAATCTTGCAACATGGAAACATGGGGCCAAAGAGTACAATTTTCACATGGTCCCGAGGCAATGAAATCACTGACCTTTGAGCTTTGTTAATGAAAATACCAGCCAGAATTTTGTGGGCACTAAAAGACTGAGCCTTAAATACGTATGAACACATCTGACTGCTGATCCACAGTACTTGTGTGGTGATAAACACCGAGAGGAAATATGACAGAATCATTTCACCCCATGTCATGAGTTTCCCACAATTATCACTGTGCTTCCCAGAAGTGCTTTTTCTGAAATCCCACCAGAAACTTTTTAAATTCTAGCATATTACCCCAACCTAGCCCAGGACAGGATGTATTCCAAAGAGAGATGTGTGGAACCGCCTTGAGAAAATTTGCTAGTCTTAATAAATTTCTGTTTGCACTTCCCCAAATTTCTGTTTCCCTTCCCCAAATTCCTTACATGTTCATCTCAAGCAGGAATCTCAAAATGTTGCTTTAGGTGAGGTTCAGTGGCCATGGTTGTCTTGGTCGTATAAGCTTTGCTTATGGTCTAGGCTAGGGGTATCCATCCTAATGTGCAGCTATAAACTCCTAGTTCCCCTCAGAGATCCACCAGGCAGCTGGTCACCAAGGGACATCTGCAACCCAAGCCCTCAGATCTATGACCTTGGACTCCACAACCTCCTTCTCCTATAAGTCAACAAGATATTGAAGAACCTTAGCCAGTTCAGATTACGGCACACAGATGTCTGCCTTCTTGTCACGAGGCCTCACGGATCCTAAGGCTGCACCTCTTAGTCAAAACAGTGTGGCCAGTAACTCTGCAAGGTCACACACTGTAGATATATGAAAGCCACCAAACTGGGAGGTATGGGGAGACAGGAAGTTTAAAACAGGGCAAGTTCAATGGAAAACAACCCAATAGCCAAACAAGGCAATTAATTAGTAATCCACCAAAGGTTGTCCTGTTGTTGGTGCCTCTTGCTCTTTCCCCATGCTAACAGCAAAAACATTCCCCATTGCATCATTTGTGATTACTCTATAGATAAAGATATTTTTGTCAAGAGAGGTTATTTTGCAAGCAGCCCAATGGATTTGCATTAATTGTCACAGCCGTTGATGATTCTGCAAGTGAAGTGCAGTGGCTCATCATTTATCTGCGTGCACAGGCTACAGTATCATGCAGAATCAGGATGCGTGAATCTTGTCATCGTCTTGTTACGCGGCCCCTCCCACCTATCATTTGTAGAAGTTGCTGGTAATAGGTTCAAATATCTTCAATCGTAAATTCATGGGTAGTTGCTTCTTCAATGTTTTTTAGCTGACGTAATTCCCACTCTCTTACTCTATTTTCCTGAAATTGAGAGGGAAGGTTTTTCCCCATAATTTCATAAATAAATAAATGTGCAAAGGGTTTGGGGTCAGCATGCAAGCATTAGGCAAGAAAGGGTCATATGCAGCAAACCTTTTAAGGAAACACATCTCTCAGGGGAAAAAACATTTTGAGGAATGGATAAAAGGAGGGGTTACATCTCATAAAAAACCAGAAAGACTCTTTTGGGGGTTGGGGCAGAGATCCTATCAACCAGTATCATTGTTGCTGCTGCTGCTCTTATTGTAATCTATTAATTAGATTTCTTACCTGCCCTTCACTATGAGGCCCAGGGGCAAGTTCCAACTATTTTTTAAAAAAGCAATATTAAAATCCATTCAGACAAATTACACTCAAGAGATCAGGGCTTTTAATGTTTAAAGGTAAAGGGACCCCTGACCATTAGGTCCAGTCATGACCGACTCTGGGGTTGCGGCGCTCATCTCGCTTTCTTGGCCGAGGGAGCTTCTGGCGAACCAGCATGGCTAAGCAGCATGGCTAAGCCGCTTCTGGCGAACCAGAGCAGCGCATGGAAATACCGTTTACCTTCCCGCCAGAGCGGTACCTATTTATCTACTTGCACTTTGATGTGCTTTCAAACTGCTAAGTTGGCAAAATCAGGGACCAAGCAACGGGAGCTCACCCCATCACAGGGATTCGAACCGTTGACCTTTTGATTGGCAAGTCCTAGGCTCTGTGGTTTAACCCACAGCGCCACTTGCGTCCCTTTAATGTTTAGGCTGCTGCTAAAAAGCTGCCAGAGCCTGTTCACTCTTTCCAATGTGGTTGAGAAGCCTCCAAACTGCCCACGCATCCTGAGGCGGGTCCAGAGATCCCACAATCAGAAGGGGGAGGAGAGTCCCACCAGGATTCCCCCTTCAGCCTACAAGGACCCCTGAAACTCTGCTTTAGAGGGTTGGCTCCAGAACCACAGGAGCAGGGGCACAGGGTGCTGGGGGAGAAAGCTGGGGGATACCATCGCTGCTCCCACAAGCAGGGGTCTCCACTAGATGGCAGATCTTTCTGAGGAGGGAAGGAACCCTCCTCCACATAGAAGGGCTACTCTGGCCCTAAGGGATTGTCTGTGGGGACATAGAATCATAGAATCATAGAATCATAGAGTTGGAAGAGACCACAAGGGCCATCGAGTCCAACCCCCTGCCAAGCAGGAAACACCATCAGAGCACTCCTGACATATGGTTGTCAAGCCTCTGCTTAAAGACCTCCAAAGAAGGAGACTCCACCACACTCCTTGGCAGCAAATTCCACTGTCGAACAGCTCTTACTGTCAGGAAGTTCTTCCTAATGTTTAGGTGGAATCTTCTTTCTTGTAGTTTGGAACCATTGCTCCGTGTCCGCTTCTCTGGAGCAGCAGAAAACAACCTTTCTCCCTCCTCTATGTGACATCCTTTTATATATTTGAACATGGCTATCATATCACCCCTTAACCTCCTCTTCTCCAGGCTAAACATGCCCAGCTCCCTTAGCCGTTCCTCATAAGGCATCGTTTCCAGGCCTTTGACCATTTTGGTTGCCCTCCTCTGGACACGTTCCAGTTTGTCAGTGTCCTTCTTGAACTGTGGTGCCCAGAACTGGACACAGTACTCCAGGTGAGGTCTGACCAGAGCAGAATACAGTGGCACTATTACTTCCCTTGATCTAGATGCTATACTCCTATTGATGCAGCCCAGAATTGCATTGGCTTTTTTAGCTGCCGCGTCACACTGTTGGCTCATGTCAAGTTTGTGGTCAACCACAAGGGATTTCAGATCCCACAGGAAAGCACTCTGTGGGGGACACTTCAACCTGCACGGAAAAGGGTGCTGGGGAGCTAATGAGGTGCCTTGGTTTGCGTGGGGAGATCCAAGCTCTGAAAGCGCAGTCTGCCATGACGCTCCCTGGGCCACCCTGGACCACTCACTTTATCTCAGTCCAACCTACCTCACTGGTAAAATGTGTGGATATAATATGATTGACTAAGGAGTTTTTTGTGACAATTGGGTACCTAGCTCTTCCAGCAGGTCTTCATGGCAGGGGCAGGGGCACGGGAGGGTCATCTGCCTGACTGCATGATTTTGATCATAGCCGTTTTTGTTGTGGTTTTGCAACTAATCCCATTTGTGAAAGTATTGGCCACCAAAGTGGCCTGGCACAGTGGTCTGCCAAGCTTCTGGGATCTCTTGGTAGGTGTTTTTTTTTTGGTTGTTGTTTTTTAAATTACGTTAATTTCCCTTTCATATTTCTTTAAACAAATAATTGATGCTTTATACTTGACTGCTAGTTGACAACATTTAGCCAATCAGCCAAAGCTGTCAGTTTTTGTACCACTCAAATGGCAATGCCTTGTGGATCTGACGGTTGCTGCTTCTGGTAACATCTGAAGATACCTACAGAGTGTCTCCCAGATCAACTGATCAGAGCAGGATCCTGGAAGCTGCACTTTCTGCCCTCTCCATGACTCTTTCCCCACCAGTTTCAGCTCCTTGTAGCTCAGATTGCTGGGTGGTGATGAGTCTTCCCTTCCTTTAGGTTGCGTAGGATCTATGTCATAATAACCCACTCATAATGTGGAATAATTGTAATGCAGGCATTCCAGAAGTCAAATATTCTCTATGAAAGCTATTAAGTTAGCCGATATTATTGCCTATCACTTAACTAGCTTGACATTTCTAAGCACTGTATAGAGATTCAAACCCAACTGACCAACCAGCCCCCCAAATCCAGGGTCTGAGAAAGGTATTTACCACAAGTTGGTTATCAGTGGCTCCTTTTCCTCTCCTTTTCATGGCTGATTTTTTAAAAGGTGTTGCATCTTGCACTTTGCATCCTTGTTCTGCAGTGGCATCCTTGCTTTTGTCAGGCAACTCTTCAGGGTCTCTGGTTCTTTCAACTGCTGATGTGGGAAGGATGGCAGTTTGGTCCAGTTCTCCAGGGGACCCCTCTGAACCAGTTATAGTGGAGAGTCTTCTTCTAAGAAAAGCAAACTGGGAGCTGTTGCCCGGTTCTTTGCTGGGAAAAGACATGACAGGCAGCCTCCCCTGTAGCAAATCCAAAGATTTGGCAGTCAGGGGCTGCCAAGGCAACTCTTCAAAGGACGGTATAAATTCAAATGACTTCTTGGACATAGGAAATAAATTTCGTGTAGAATTCTGAGGCAGCATTGACAGCTCTGCAGGGGCGCTATTGCTTGGCAGTCTCTTGACATTTAAGGAAATGCATTTTTCTTCAGACATCCTTGTAACAAAATGCCACCTACGGAGAAAATATAATTAGTCTGGGGAACCTGTCAGAAGTATTGTTTGCAGACAAGATTTAAAGCTATTCATGTATTTAAAATGCTGTTGCAACATTTGTATCAAGCCACCTACCACAGAGCCACCTTCCCTTCTGTGTTTGGCCACCTAGCTAGAAAATTATCTTTTGTGTTCTTCAGAAGCCTGAGGCTCCTTAGGAGGGGCCCCCTCCCCCTGTATGGAGGATGGCGGTGCCCTCCTAGTACCTAGGTTCCCCAAAAATGGCAGGAAAAAACCAACCACTACTGAGGTTTCTCTGCAATACGTGGCCATGAGCCCCAATACATTGGGTTAGCCCCAAAGAACTGGATGATGCACAGCATGAGCAGAGTAGGACAATGGTACCCCCTGAACATGCTCTCAGCACGAGTGAATCCACTTTCAGCACGATGGCGGTGCCCTCCTAGTACCTGGCAACCCAGGAGGAAGTGCTGGGACTTCTGCAGAGGGCAGTGCCACAGATGACACCACTTTATCTCCAGCACAAACTGTTATAACTCAGTGAATCCTGGATCTACCATTACAAACTGGGGCTGTTGCAATGGAATGGAATGGAAATCCTGCAGCATGGGTTTCCTGTACAAACTGGGATGCAATAAAATAAAGAGACGTCATGCTGCTTTCCCCACAAATCTTTCCCTTTGCACTCCTCCTGCCACCTACTAAAAATAGAATTTGTTTTTTAAATCCTCCCCACTGTTGCTACAGGCAGCCCCTCCATGAGGCCTATCTTGTATCTAGTTTAGGGCTTGTCCACCCTTCCTCCTGATCCACTGCTTCTCGGGGGGGGGGGAGGAGGCTGCTCTTTAGTGCTCAATCAGAGCATTAAACATTTTCCCCAGACTGAAGCTTGTTCCAATTTACAGCTGGCAAAGGGGTGAAGCAAGGGGAAAACTCCTTGGACCATGCTGAGAAGGTGCAATTCACACAGAAAACCACTCAGACCCATGCTTTTTAGGCATGGGACAAGTGTGAGTGTGAATGAGCCCTTCAGAACATTTACATCCAAGTAAATAAGGATGTGACTGAGTTGCCAGGCTGCAGTTCTAAGCATGCATACTCTGGGCATGACTAAGTCTCAGTGAGCATGATGGGACTTATGTCTAAGCATGTCTGTATCATGCTGAAGGGCTACAATTTTGCTGCTAAAATCAGTAGAAATTATGCTTTTATTTGCACTAGGAACAGGATTATTGTTGGTTTTAGGTATTTGGTAAAACGGAAAGGAGAATTCCCTGGATGCCTAAATCCAGGTTTGGGCCAAGTACTCTTTAGTGGAACAGCTCCAGCAGAGATTTAACATCACAAAACATGCAAGAAAATAAAGTATGGAAGTATAGGCTACTTTAAAATATCCTCTTCTAAATTGCTTCCAAAATTACCCACTTCCTTTAGCATAGAAAGAGGCCACATGCTTACCAACTTTTCGAAGGCCAGATTCATGGACTTTTCTATACAGCAGCAAGAAAAGCCAGGCAGTTTCAAAATGGTGAGTGTTTCTAAATCATTTGTAGAGAAACACAAAGATGGTTTGCTAAAGCCATGTGGTCTAAGTTTGGAGCAATCAGCTTAGACCTCCTTACTGATTGGGTTCACATGGTGGAAGAGTGAGAGAACAAAGAGTTTCCTCCCAAGGTGAGGAGGAGCAGCCTAACTAAGCCTGGCAAAACAGCTTATTCAATGGTCTTAATCCCTTCAAGTATTAATTAGTGTTAAGCATGTTGGTGAAAGGAGGCTGGGTATCCCACAATTACTACTGAGTGATGATTTTTTTTGCTGGTCCTGCACCTGCCTCTAACAGCAGCATGATACTCAGAAATGTCACAGGTGCTGCATTTGGTTCCAGATTAGAAAAATCTTCACTTCCTTCTGTTTCTAGACATCCATTTTCAGGTGGTTGCTCAAGACCTACAGGACAAGGAGGACCAGAAAGAAACTTGAGAGCCTTGACCCTAACATGCGCCCCAAGGGTTCCAATTTTCCAGGGACAGTCCTGGAATTACAGAAGCTATCCCAGTTTCTGATTTAATCCCATAATGTCCTGGTTTTCCTTTTTCCTCCCCTCCATGTCTTGGAGAACAATTAAAAGTGGTTTGGCTGCAAAAACACAATCCTGTTTATACGGGGGGGGGGGGGAATTCCTGCACCAAACAAATGAAGGAAATGGTGAAGCTGGCATACAAAACCCTTCCTATAATTTTGAAGGAAAAGGTCACCAATCCACTTTAAATTCTTTCATTGCAATGCTTCAGCAGTCAGCCATTTCTTAGGAAACATATGGAGTGTTTACTCCTTTATTGTAAATGGAGTCTTACACTGTCTACTCAGAAGTAAGTCCCATTGTATTCAATGAATTACTCCCAGGTAACTGGGGACAGAATGGTCAGCCTTTCACTGCAATCCTTAGCATTTTTGATCACTGAGTTTGATAGGATTTACTCTCTGGTATGTTCCTGATCATTCTCACGGTTTCCTCTGCTGTTGTTGCTGCATTCCCACACTTTTCCCTGACAGGGACTCAAGGCAGCTTACCACCAAGATTTCATTTCATTTCATTTATCTGTGGAAGGTGTTGCACATGATCCCTCCGTTTGCACATTTTTTCTTTACTAAACTTGTGAGAGGTAGGTTCAGCGGAGAGGTTGTAATTGGCTCAAGGTGACCCAAGTAGATGCTTATATGATGAATATACATGCAGTGAGATCAAATGCAGTTGAAGCTTCCTAACAGAACAGGAAGTCCCTATCCTCACCTGAGAAATGTTGGAGGGTATGGCCTAATCCAATGTATTTCAGGAGTGATGTGAAATATTCACCTGAGGAGCACCCTCACCCCTGCAGCAACGCCTTGCTTGGAGTGGCTCTGAGTCATGATGTGCTCTTATACTAGAGGCCCACAGCAGTTTTGTGCAACTTGAAGAAGCTGCGGAAAAGGCAGAAACCAAGAAAAGAAAGAGCCACCACCACAGAAGCTGACTCCTAGGGACCAAGCTCCCTTCAGCTTCCCAATAAAATATTTGAGCCCCTCCCCAAGCTGATGGGCATTGCTATTCAAAATGTGTGTGTTTGCCATGTCATGTGATTCATTATGTGGGGCGGGGCTTACCTGCGGGGTGTGTATTTTATTCAAGTTGCCCCCCCTGGTCACCACAGCCTTTCTGGTAAACCCCTCAACACCCCCCCAAAAAAAACCCTGCTCAGTTTTTTGCTGCCTGTAGAGAAAAAAAATGGAAATGTTCTCCCACTGTGGGGACCTGTGGGTGGGGCTGTGGAAACTGGCATGGCAATCTTTGCTCTGCTCTCTTTAGTTCTTTGACAACTAATACAAAAAGGCATGCAATTTCTGCTTTTACATTTCGCTGTGGGTGGGGTAGAGGTAAAAGCACTACTAATTCAGCAAAATTAAAAAGTTTCCTTTCCCCCTTTGTCCTTATTTTGAGTCAGCTGTTCTCTGTGCTGTCTTGTCTGGACATCTGCAGCAGTCAGGTCTCACAGAGTTCTGTTCTGAAGGACAAGGTCTGTTTTGGTGCTTCCTGCCAAGGCCAGAAGTTTTGTTCTGCCTTCACTGCCTTGTACATTTAAGCAGTCCATAGAAGGAGGGGTCCTCCTGTGGTTAGAGAAGCATTCACACAAGTAAGGGCTGTTCCAGGTGGTGTCTCTGTGGCAGGTGCATTAGTAGTGCTTTCATTCTGGACTTCCGGGGTGGCGCCATCGGAAAATGGCTGATTCCCCTTAAACGGAGGGGACTGGCTCCGCGGAAACTGGGGTTCTTACCGCTACGGCGCAGCGGGGACCCGTAAAAACCACAGGCGGGTGAAGCCTGTGGCCGTGGGACTCGGCGGGCACCTTTTTGCGCCCCCCCAACCGGCAAAGGAGCCCAGTTTTGGGTCCCGGAGCTGAGCGGGGAATTGGCGCTGTGCTGTGAGTCGTCTGCTTGTTCCGTGGAGTGAAGCCGCTAAGCCGTTGCCGGAGAGCGCTGCCTTCTTCCTTGAAAATTGAAACCAAGACCAACGACCCGTGAGTAGGTCTAATTCGGCAATTAAAGGAATTGATTTGAAAGATTTGGCACCGAAGGCGGAGAGGTATAAAAAGGAAGTCTGCCTCCCGTTTTTTGTAAAGAAGTAAAGCAATGAAGTTGTAAGCAGGAATTTCAAAGGACGTCGTTAAAGCTTACAATCCGAACATTAAACAAGTTTCAGCCCCCCTCTGACGCAGGGGGAGGAGGGGGGAAAGATTTGAACAGTTTTTCCCTGTAAAAAGAGAGAAAAAAGCAGCTAAATCCACTGTTCAAACCCCTGAGACCGGTTGCTGTGAACTGCAAATATTGCTTGGGGAAGTGTGTTGTCGCTGAAAGTATCTCTTCCTTGCAACAACTAACTCTGCATTTGAGGATACAACTAAGATACATTTTTATTGACTGGTTTCTCCTGATTTTAAAGTAACATTTAACAAATAAATTGAAACAAAAAAGCGTTGTCCTTTGGAGACCGGGGGATGAAAAGGAAAGTAAGTGACTTTAAAAACATTATTAGCTGCTGCTAACATTGTGTCCCCCTAGAGGAACTTTGAATTTGCTGCAACTGCAGCTGGATTAAGGGAATTTTCCATTTCAAAATAAGCTTTGTCTCTGAGTGTGGGACTGACCTTGATAGACTCTGACTCTGATTTTGAATGCGTAACTGACCTTGGCTTCTATTTGGAGGTTATGGCTGATGGGAAAGACAAATTAGAGTCTCAACAAGCAACCAGATCTGGGAAAGTATTGCATACAGATATTGGACTGCAAAGGAGAGGCTCGGTACCCAGTTCCTCTGGTTTGCCAACAACAACAACCCCATTGGCACAATCTAAACCTAAAGGTATGGCGGCTGATGATGCCTTGGCTCAGGCTCTGAGTAAAATAAATGAGTCTTTGGACAAAATAAGTAGACAACTCGCTGAAACATCCAATAAAATTGATCAGAACACCACAAGTATTAATCAAAATACCACAAGTATTAATAATTTGGGTCAGAAAGTAAATATCAATACTGAGACCATCCAGAGATTAGTTCAGGAATCATCTTCAATACGAAAGACAGCTGATGAGGCAAAAGAAATTGCAACCTACACAGCTACTGTGGTAGAAGAGAAGATACCACCAATACATAGACAATTACAGGATCATAAATCAACTCTTTCTATGTTTGAATTGAGAGAGAAACAGACAAATTTAAGGGCCAGGGCGATCCCTGAATTGGAGAAGAATAATTTGATTGAATTCCTTACAAAAGAATTTGCAGATTTTTGGAATCCAGATTTAGAGGACAGTTTCAAGATAGTGAGTGCTTTCAGACTGGGGAAAGGAGGGAGAAAGAACAAAGTAAGAGACTGCCTGATTACCCTTCGAACTAAAGAGGAGCGGGATAAAATTTTGAGCCTGCACTTCCAGAAAACCTTGGAAATACATCAGTCAAGAGTGGAACTATTCAAGGATATTCCGAAACATCTTTTGGACCTTAGGTCCAATTATAAAGACTTGACTGCTCTGCTGAGAAGTAACGGAATCTTCTTTAGGTGGGAATTCCCTCAAGGTCTGTCTTTCAGTTATAAAGGCAAGAAGATAAGAATAAAATCAGAGGACGACAAAACAAAATTTTGGAGAGACCACGGAGAAGACCTGCAGAAGAAAGCTCAAGGAGAGCTAAGAACACTTGTAAGTGAAACCTTGGATATACCAGATCTTCCTCCTGAATTAAAAGAGCGGCTGAAGAAGGTGATACCACCAACAGAACAGGAACAGGCACTGGGTGCAGTCGGAGGAGAAGCATAGCACCTACATCATGGCTCTGCAACTACTAAGTTGGAATTGTAATGGTCTAAACTCCCCTCAGAAGAGGAGATCTGTGTTTCATTTATTAAAAAAGGAGCAATTGGATTTGATTTGTCTACAAGAAACCCATATAACAAGATCACACAGGAAATTATTGGTTAACAAAAGACTTGGTCAGGAGTTTATTTCATCGGATAAAGTGAAAAAAAGAGGAGTTGTTATATATGTAAAAGAAAGATTGCAACCGAAATTTATATTTAAAGATGACCAAGGAAGAATTCTGGCAGTCGAAATTCAAATACAGGGAGAGAAATTCTTGATAGTAGGTGTTTATGCTCCAAATGAGGGGAAATCTGAATTTTTTAAAAGGTTGCATGAGACCCTGATGGACTATATGGATTACAATCTCGTTTTGCTGGGAGACATGAATGGAGTGGTATCTACACATATGGACAAGGCACAAAAACAGGTAGTCACCAAGGATGGTAGACTACCGAAGACCTTTTTTGAGATGACAGACAACTTGGATTTAGTGGACATTTGGAGAATAAGGAACCCCTTGGCTAAGGAGGGAACCTTCTTTTCTGAAGCCAAAATGACATGGACTAGAATTGACCAAATATGGGCAACTAGAGGTATGGCACCAAAGATTAAGAAAGTGGAAATCTGCCCTAAAACCTGCTCTGACCATAATGCTGTTAAGATGGAGATGAAATTGATATTAACTGGCTCCTTCAGATGGAGGATGAATGACACCTTGTTTAGAGATGAAGAAATCTTAAAGAAGGCCCAAAAAACCTTGAGAGACTATTTTGAGATAAATATGAATACTGATGTGGAAAAAAGAGTAATCTGGGATGCTAGTAAGGAGGTGATGAGAGGGTTCTTGATACAACAGAATGCACTAAAAAAGAGAATCCAGAATGAGAAGAGGGAAAAAATTTTGGAGAAAATAAAAGAAGGCAAAAAAAATTTGAGAGTTAAACCCAAGTCGCAGGAGATATTGAGAGAAATAAAGTTATACCAAGTGGAACTCATGAAAATGATGAATCAAGAGATTGAATGGAAAATTAAACAAATGAGACAAAAGACATTTGAGTCAGCCAATAAGTGTGGGAAACTCCTGGCTTGGCAAATGAAAAAAAGACAAAAACAAAACACAATTACAAACTTAGAAGTGGAAGGAAGGAATATACAGAACCCAGCTGAAATTAGAAATTGCTTCCAGAGGTATTTTAAACAACTATATACACAAGGGTCACAGAGAGAAACTGATTTAGACCAATTTTTGGTGAAAAATGGATTACAAAAAATCTCTCAAGAAAATAAACTAATGTTGAGTGATAAAATAACTGAACAGGAGATAGAAGGTGCCATCCAGAATATGCAATTGGGCAAATCTCCAGGACCGGATGGACTGACTTCTAGATACTACAGATCTTTAAAGGAATGGTTAGTGCAACCTCTGAAAGAAGTCTGTAATGAAATAATGCAGGGGAAAATGGCACCAGAGTCGTGGAAAGAAGCATATATTACACTTGTACCGAAAACAGAGACTGAAAAGACTCAGCTCAAGAACTACCGTCCCATATCACTGCTTAATGTGGATTATAAAATATTTGCTGACATTCTAGCAAAAAGACTAAAAAAGGTGTTAGGGGAAGTGATACATAAAGATCAAGCAGGCTTTCTTCCAGGAAGACATCTTTCTGATAATGTGAGAAACATAATTAACATCATAGAGAAATTGCAAGAGAATATAAACACTAAGGCAGTTTTGATATTTGTAGATGCGGAGAAAGCCTTTGACAATATTTCTTGGACTTTTATGAAAAAGAACCTACAGGGTATGGGGGTAGGCCAGGGTTTTGAAAATAGTATAAGTGCAATATATTCAGAACAAAAGGCAAAATTAATTGTGAATAATGTGGTGACGGAAGAATTTAAAATAGAAAAAGGGACACGACAAGGTTGCCCAATCTCCCCATTGCTTTTTATATCGGTTCTAGAGGTTTTGCTGAATATGATCAGAAGGGACCAGTTGGTTAAAGGTATGCAGGTCGGAGTTAGACAGTACAAACTGAGAGCATTTGCAGATGACCTAGTTTTGACTCTACAGGAGCCAGAATCTAGTGCTAAAAGGGTTTTAGAGCTGATACAAGAATTTGGTCAGGTTGCAGGGTTTAAATTGAACAAGTCA
Organism: Podarcis filfolensis; assembly: GCF_964270895.1. NCBI lineage: Eukaryota > Metazoa > Chordata > Lepidosauria > Squamata > Lacertidae > Podarcis > Podarcis filfolensis. Next base: position 684,691 of record NC_139614.1, on the reverse strand, counting down.
AAAACCAAGGTTTTAGAGAAAAATTTAACACAAACCGAGAATATGACAGGTTTAACAGTGGTTAAGAAAGTTAAATACCTGGGGATTAATATGACAGCAAAAAATGGGAATTTATTTAAAGATAACTATGAAAAATGCTGGGGTGAAGTGAAAAAAGATCTAGAAATATGGTCAAATTTGAAACTTTCTTTGCTGGGCCGTATCGCAGCTATAAAAATGAATGTATTGCCGAGAATGCTGTTTTTGTTTCAGGCATTGCAAATTGTGGACAAGATGGATTGTTTCAAGAAGTGGCAGAGAGATATTTCAAGATTTGTCTGGCAGGGCAAGAAGCCTAGAATAAAATTTAAAATATTAACGGATGCAAAGGAAAGAGGCGGATTTGCCCTGCCGGACCTTAAACTTTATTATGAATCAGCAGCTTTCTGCTGGTTGAAAGAATGGCTACTTCTTGAAAACACAGACATTTTGGATTTGGAAGGGTTCAATAATGTATTTGGATGGCATGCATATCTGTGGTATGATAAGGTCAAAGCGCATAAAGCATTTAAAAACCATATTGTTAGGAAAGCATTATTTAATGTTTGGATAAGTTATAAAGATCTATTGGAAAATAAAACCCCAAGGTGGTTGTCACCGATGGAAGCGAAAGCTCAGAAAAAGCTCAATATGGAGGCTAAATGGCCGAAATATTGGGAAATTTTGGAACAAGATGGAGATAGATTAAAATTGCAGAGTTTTGAGAAACTAAAGAATAAAGTGCGAGATTGGCTCCATTATTACCAGATAATGGAGGCATATAATCTGGATAAGAAAATTGGCTTCCAGGTGGAAAAATCAAAATTAGAAACAGAATTGCTAGACCCCAAAATTAAGGTACCGTATTTTTCGCTCGATAACACGCACCTGACCATAACACGCACATAGTTTTTAGAGGAGGAAAACAAGAAAAAAAAATTCTGAATGAAACAGTGGATGTATCATTTTTGTGCTTCATGCTGCGGCCACAGACATGTGATTTGACGGTGAGTTTGGGGTGACCCAATGCAAAAATCCTGAGGATCCATGTGGATCCATGCTTTGTAACCACGTTTTTGCACCATTGCAGCCCCAGGCAACAGTGGGTGCATGATTTTTTTGGTGCAGGCTGTAGCCATGGACATGCTGTGTGATCTGATGGTGAATTTGGGGTGACCCAATGCAAAGATCCTGAGGATCCATGTGGATCTGTGCTTTGTAACCACGTTTTTGCACCATTGCAGCCCCAGGCAACAGTGGGTGCGTGATTTTTTTGGTGCAGGCTGTAGCCATGGACATGCTGTGTGATCTGATGGTGAATTTGGGGTGACCCAATGCAAAGATCCTGAGGATCCATGTGGATCTGTGCTTTGTAACCACGTTTTTGCACCATTGCAGCCCCAGGCAACAGTGGGTGCGTGATTTTTTTGGTGCAGGCTGTAGCCATGGACATGCTGTGTGATCTGATGGTGAATTTGGGGTGACCCAATGCAAAGATCCTGAGGATCCATGTGGATCCGTGCTTTGTAACCATGTTTTTGCACCATTGCAGCCCTGTTTATGCATCAGATCATTGCTATGTGATCTGATGGTGAATTTGGGGTGACTCAATGCAAAGATCCTGAGGATCCATGTGGATCCGTGATTGGAACCACGTTTTAAGTAGGGAGGGAAGGAAAAACATAGAAGCGACAAGGAGAGGGGTGTGCAGAGAAGCAGCTGGCTAAGAATGCAGGAGAGGGGTTTTACCGGAGGGAGGAAAGGAAGGCAAAAGTCCGTCCCCCCCACAAGCCAGCCAGCTCTCTCTCTCTCCCCCCCCCCAACCTGCATGTTGCCTTCGAGTCCCAGACGCACGGAGAGGAGCTTTCCACTCTGCTTGCCTGGAGGGGAGGGGTTTTCTCTGCTCTTTGTTCCGTTTGAGCAAACACAGTAAGGAAACAGAAGCGGGTGGGCAGTAAGACCCTGAGGCAGAATGCAGGAAAGCAGCAGCTTCCTCCTTTCCTCCCTTCTCCGGACGATTTGATATTTGCCTGATTTTTGCCTTCACTCGCGCTTGTTAGCTCCAGGGACCACACATTCGCTCGATAACACGCACAGGCATTTCCCCTTACTTTTTAGGAGAAAAAATCTGCGTGTAATAGAGGGAAAAATACGGTACTTTCAATAATGTATAACTTGCTGTTAAAATGGAATACGCAGGATGAAACGGTTAAATCTGCAATGATCAAATGGGCACAAGATGTTGGACATGACATAATGTTTGCTGACTGGGAACAGTTGTGGACCACAGGTATGAAATTCACGGCATGTACTGCCTTAAGAGAGAATATTATGAAAATGATTTATAGGTGGTACATGACCCCGGTCAAGCTTGCGAAAATTTATCATTTGCCCGATAATAAATGTTGGAAATGTAAAGAAAATGAAGGCACATTCTTTCACCTTTGGTGGACGTGCCCAAGGATTAAGGCTTTCTGGGAGACGATATATAATGAATTGAAAAAAGTATTTAAATATACCTTCTTGAAGAAACCAGAGGCCTTTCTTCTGGGCATAGTTGATCAATCGGTGTTAAAGAAGGATAGAACTTTCTTTATGTATGCCACAACAGCAGCAAGAATACTTATTGCAAAATATTGGAAGACACAAGATTTACCCACTTTGGAAGAATGGCAGATGAAGGTGATGGACTATATGGAACTGGCGGAAATGACCGGCAGGATACGAGACCAGGGAGAAGAGGCGGTGGAAGAAGATTGGAAGAAATTTAAAGAGTATCTACAGAGATATTGTAAAATTAATGAAATTTAGAATAATGTTGGATTAAAATTAAGAGGTTTCTAGCTGTAATGGGTTAAAAGAATATGAAAAAAAATGGGTTTATAAAAGCAAAATATTAAGAACACAACAATTTAAGAATAAAGATTTGGGTAGAATAAAGAGGGAAACAAATTGCTGAGCTATTAAATTGAATTGGAATACAAAAAAGAGAGGTATGAGGAGGTCCAAGAAACAAGTAAATGAAAAATAATGTGATGGAAAGATTTTTTTTTCTTTTTCTGTTTGTTTTTATTTTTTGTAATGTAAAAATCTTAATAAAAATCTTATAAAAAAAAAGTAGTGCTTTCATTCTGCTTTAGGTTGATCTGCAATGCTTCCTCAATGCTGTCTGGAGAGGCTTATAGCACAAGGAAAGTGGACTCAGTGGGACTTACTTCTGAATAAAAAATGATTAAGATTGCAGTGTAAGACTGCACAGCCTTTGCTCAGTTACTTGGGAGCAAGCTCCAGACATCCCAACTTCCAAGGAGTGAAGTTTGTGGATTGGCCCTCATGGTCTCCGAGCCTTGATTTTGAAATCCTAGTTGTGTTCCTGGGCCTTTACTCACACAAAAGTGTGCATAGGGTTAAAAACCTCTGTACTGATTAGGAAATGGCTAAGCTTTCCTAATTGGCTGTTTAACTATAGATAAAGGTAAAGGTAAAGATACCCCTGCCCTTACGGGCCAGTCGTGTCCGACTCTAGGGTTGTGCGCCCATCTCACTTAAGAGGCCGGGGGGCAGCACTGTCCGGAGATACTTCCGGGTCACGTGGCCAGCATGACGCAGCTGCTCTGGCGAGCCAGCACCAGCGCAGCACACGGAAACGCTGTTTACCTTCCCGCTATAAAGCGGTGCCTATTTATCTACTTGCACTTAAGGGTGCTTTCGAACTGCTAGGTGGGCAGGAGATGGGACTGAAAGACGGGAGCTCACCCCGCCGCGGGGATTCAAACCGCCGACCATGCGATTGGCAAGCCCTAGGCACTGAGGTTTTACCCACAGCGCCACCTGCGTCCCCTTTAACTATAGATAGACAGTGATATATTTTGCCTTGCCTATGAAATGTAATTTAACAGAAAACAGCTGTTGTAATTTGAAAGAGAAGGCAGGAAGGAAGGATCAGGAAAGGAGAAAAAGAATGAAGGAAGGAAAAAGGGGGAAAGATGAGGAAGAGAAAAAAGAAAAAAACAGGAAAGGAGAAAGAAAGAGAGAGAGAGGAAGGGAAGGGGAAAATAAAGAATACGGAGAGAGAGAGAGAGAGAGAGAGAGAGAGAGAGAGAGAGAGAAAGAAAGGGGAAATGGGAGAAGGAAAGAGTAAAGAAATGGGGAGAGAAGGAAGGAGAAGTGAAAGAGGAAGGAAAGGGATTGGAGAAAGGAAAGAAGGAAAAGCAGGGGAAAAGGGAGACAAAACAGAAAGAAATGAGAGGGGAAGGAAGAGAAAAGGAATGGAAATTGGGGAGGTGAGAAGGCTTGGGGCATAAGGACATTTTTGGAAAAAGGAGGAAAGAAGAAAGAGAATTAGAATTGGCGATGGGCTGGGGAGATAAGGACACCCAGTTGGCAGTGAATTTACATTCAGCACCAAGTGCAAGCTCTGCTAGGACGGGCTTTGCTTGGCAGCTCCTGATCAGAGCTGCCAACTGAACAAACCCCTTTCCCAAGCAGGGCTGGCTTTCTTCACAGTTGAAGATGCTGCTGGACCAAAGTCCCCTCCTGCCTGAACACTGCCAGGCTGGAGCCTGATATCTGGAGGGCCACAGCTCCCACCCCCACTGGCTTTGCATTTACGATTCTGTGCCCCCAAGGAGCTGAACTTAAACTTGGGAAATGGAAATCCTCTACAGTCATTTAAAAAACACACACCATACAAGTAAACATCCTGGAAATAGTCTATCCAGGGAATGTTATTTATTTGCTATGCACCTAATGGAGGCAAGAACATTGAATGAACTTAAACTATTTTAAGATATTTGTGGCCAGACTCCCCCCAGCCACCCAAAAAATCAGCCTGAAACCCCTGGTCCTTTGTAAACACAGAAGAGGTAGACCAACCCTTACCTCATTTGGAGTATTAGTAGTTGGTTTGTCATTCCAGAGTCACTGTGGCTTGAGGAAACAAACCAGGCAGCTCCATCATATGAACCACTTGCATAGCTGACTTGCTTATTCTTTATATAGCCCAGAGCAGGGAGCAATGGCAGGAAGCAATAGGAGATTTGCAATGTCATGCTGTGTCACCAGGCATGCCACATAAGGCCCCAAAACCGTCTCTTCCCCTCCAGGTCCAATGGAAGGGCATTGCCGGCTCCATCAATTTGAATCCTTGAATTTGTAACCTGCCTGCCACACACCAAATCAAAGTATGATATTATTTTGTAAAGCGAGTCTGAAGATTTTGTGAATTTATGGATGTAACACTACAGTGGTACCTCGTGTTACGTACTTAATCCATTCTGGAGGTCCATTTGTAACCCAAAACCGCCTGTAACATGAGGCGTGCTTTTACTAATGGCGCCTTCCGCTGCTGCCATGCTGCCAGCGCGCGACTTCTGCTCGCATCCGGGGGCAGAGTTTGCAACAAGGGGCATCTACTTCCGGGTTAGTGGAGTGCATAACCCGAAGCATTCGTAAGGGGGGTGGTACGTAACACGAGGTACCACTGTATTTCTAATAGTATCAGTTCAAAAATTGTATGAATGACAATGAATGAATGGTAATATTGGAATGAGTGGAAACTCTTTGCAAGGATTACCAGAGAGAAACCATCGTTGATAGCTATCTTAAATAAGGACTTATGAGATGGTGAAAAAACCTTCCTTGGAGGAAGAAGAATGTGGCTGCGCCTCTTTGCCTGGAGGCGTCTAGAAGAATCTGGAAGGCTTGCACTTCCAAGGCCTGGAGGCACGACAAGGGTGGTGTTGATGCAAAAGGGCTTGCAATCCCACCCAAATGTCCTTGCTCTGTAGTCCTTGAAATTGAAATGAGTGTCTGCAATGGACAAAACACTGAGGAGAGACTGTAAGAACTGTGGTGTCACAGCCATCTTTTGGCAAGCCTGTGCAACACCCCAAGGAGCAGGATGGAGCTTTGACCTCCTTCCACTCCACCATCTCTCTGGGCCACTAGACTTGCCGCCAATTCGTCCCAAGTGACTATAGCCCTGGCAGAGCATGTGTGAATGTGTTGCATGACTGAGAGCTCTTGAATAAATGAAGGGAATAAATGCTTTTGGAAACGGGCACCAGTGCCTTGAGTTCTGTGCCTCCTTGCTCCAATCATGAGCTGTGTCTACTGCAGCATGGAGCGCAGAGCATTGCTGTGGTCTCAAAACAGCTGGGCAAAGTAGATGAGGGCAAGGGTGGTGAGGGCTGGTCCAAAACCATGCAGGATCTCTTTTGAGAGCTGGATGGGATTTGAATCTGAATTCACAAAAACCAAATCCACCACTCAAGAGAGACCCTCAAGACCACAAGTGGGCAACCAGAAGCCTTCCTGTTGGATATTTTAGGGCAAGACCTGCCAAAAGAGAAAAATACATTATTTATGTACATGGCGGTGGCGAGAATATTACTAGCACAGAATTGGAAGACGGGAGAAATGCCAACAAAAGAACAATGGCAAGAAAAACTGACGAATTATGCGGAGATGGCAAAGCTGACACACAGACTTTGGGAAAAGGACAACAGGGATTTTGAAAAAGAGTGGGAATCTTTTATGTTATATTTGCAGAAACAAAGGAAGAATATTGATCTGATGGTAGGATTAAAATAAACATTCACAATTTTATGGATAGGGAACAGGTAATGTAATAAAAGGAAAAATATGATATTTGCAGAAAATAGCAGAATATATAATGAGGTTAATAAATCAGAAATGGAAGTCGAGGGAAGTCCAAAAGGGGGGAGGGAGAGAAGTTTATGTAAGCTGTATGTTATAAGTATATTTGTAATGAGAGAAAAGAAAATTAATAAAAAAATATTCAAAAAAAGACCACAAGTGGGCAACTCCTGCGCCACATGCTGCCCTCCACACCTTTTGGTTTAGGCCCCAACCATGGGTGTAGCCAAGGGGGGGGGCAGGAAGGGGCTGCTGCCCCCTAATTTTAATCTTGTTTTTAAATTGTAGTTTAATCAACTTGTTTTTATTATTGGTTGTTAGCCGCCCTGAGCCTGGTCTTGGCTGGGGAGGGTGGGGTATAAATAAATTTTATTATTATTATTAATCAATAAAAAACAATAAAATACATAGCAAACTGAGGTTCTGGTCCTCCCTAACAAAAGGCCTGCTCCCCCTAATGAAAATCCTGGCTATGGCCCCCAACCCTGAGGAATGGCAATGACAATGACAATGGAAGGAAGGAAGGAAGGAAGGAAGGAAGGAAGGAAGGAAGGAAGGAAGGAAGGAAGAGAGGGTGGCTGGGTGAGGATTGCAGCTGTGCATAGATTAGTGTGTGTGTGTGTGTGTGTGTGTATAGATATAGATATAGGAGATTGTGCGTGTGTGGCTGGATAAGAGTGAAGGGAAGGAAGAGTGAAATAGATAATCCATGATGTTCTTCCCACTTGTGGCTCTACCCCACCTGCTGCTACCGCACAAGGGGCCCCAGACCCCCAAAACATTACCTCCCCTTGCTCTACACCCACATATGTCCTCACAGAAGAATGGGCAAAAAGGTCCTGCCTTTTTGTGATCTTATTTCAGGTAATCGTTTTTGTTGAATTTGGGGGTCAGGCAAAATCTGGGGATGATGGGCAGGACGTTTACTTGACCAGACTATTGATTGATTGATTTTATTCTATTTGTATACTGCCCCCCCCATCCCTCGATCTCATGGGCTGGGCACTTCGGCTGCCATCCTGTGTGCTGCTGGACACCAGAGATCTTCTCTTTGTCCAGACAGGGGAAATGTGGAAGTGGTGCTTAGCACAGATGTTCCTAGCTGGATGTAACTAATGCAGACAAGTATAGGCAGTATCCAGAGCTGTACATCTGTAGTTCTGGTCAGATCATGGACAATAGCATGTTTGAAGGTAATTCAGAATAGGCTGCTGCTTTGGACTTGTGATGCTGGGAGCTATGTGGATGAAGCTGTGTGCTGTATGGTGGCCTATATTTGTCAGTCTTTGCTAAATGTACAAAGTCTTCAGCATACTGTGAGATACAAGCCTTATGAGGAATGGTTGAAGGAGCTGTGTATGTTTAACCTGGAAAAGGGGAGATAGCATAGCCAAATATCTCAAAGGCTGTCACATGGAAGAGGGAATATACTTGTTTTCTTCTGCTGTGGAAGGTAGGACTTGAACCAATGGCTTCAAGTTACAAGAAAGGAGACTTCAATTAAACATCAGGAAGAACTTTCTGAGAGTAAGAGCTGTTTGGCAGTGGAATGGTCTCCCTTGGGAGGTTGTGGACTCTCCTTCTTCAGAGGTTTTTAAGCAGAGGTTGGATGGTTATCAGTCATGGGCACATTACTTGAGATGCATTGCAGGGGGCAGACGCACCATCTCCTAGCGGCTGAGCCTTGTGCTCCGCTCCCCAATATTTTTGGGGAGGGGGCTGCACCTCCAATGCTCAAAGCGGGTGGAGGAGGCCAAGCATGGAGTTGAGCCTGCCATGGCTTCAATGGCCAGCTCTTTCCTTTCCTCCTCCTGCTGTGGAGGGGAAGCGGCCCCCAGCTAACATTGGTGGCAAGAGAAAGAGGAGCTGTGGCCATGGAGGTCTCACTGCCACCGCATTGCTGCCATGTTTGGCTCTGCTCCCAACTCCTACTGACGTCCTGACATCACACACTAGGCAACGCCATGCCCCCATTCTCCCTTGGAAGTTGGGGCCTCTAGCATGGGGTTGGACTAGATGACCCTCAAGGTCCCTTCCAAGTCTAAAATTCTATGATTCTATGAGTCATGTCCAGGGTCCTGGTTTGAAGGCATATGATACAGCAGCATTGCTGAAACTAAGCAGGTCTGTGTTTTTTTCAGGACCTGAGTAGATCTTTTAGGAAACTCATGTATACTGTTTGGTTTCCTAGAATAAATTGTAGTAATCAAAAACAAATAAAAGTATAAATAATTATTGAATTATTTTTCTACCCTCACTTTATAGATCATTGTTAAAGCAGGAAAATGGTAACAAAGTATTGGGAACCAGTGAGAAGTTCTCATGTGTGAAGCAGGATTTTTATTGCACAATGTTCCCTTGGAGTGTTTACTAATCAAGGAAAAACTGCATATATATCTCTGGATACCAATTATAAATGTTCCCCAAATGTCCATTTCATGAACAATAATAAACTAGGTGTGTTTTAGCAGCTGTGGAGGTCAATAAACTTTGCAATAGCAATAGGTTCCCTGCTTGTGCAATGACGTCAATAACTCCTTTGCATAAAAGTCAGCCAGCTAGTACATTGCTCATCCATTACTGCTGCAGCCCAATGCCACACTGTGTTCTGTCTTCACAGTGTTTATGCATTTGCTGGCCCCCTATGCATTCTGCACGGCAGAGTTCTACATCCATTTCAGTTAATATTCAACAAGGAAACCTTCCTCAAATGTGCAGCGTATGATATTTTTGACGGCTCCAATCCCTCCTGGGGATGTTGTTGTGCTGGATGCTACTGCCAACGTTTGGCATGCACAGTAGCTACAAGGCTAAAAAGAGAAGTGATGGAGAAGGAAGAGAATAAACATTCAGGCACAACGGTATTTGCTAGCAAGGCACACCTGGTGCTCGCTTTACTAGGACTGAATTTCCATCAGCTCCATTCAAACTATAAAATTAGTGAATGAAATGAGAAATGCCCACAAATGCAGTGTGCCAATGCACTCTTTTTTCATCTAAGGCATTTGCTTAGTGGTTCTCTTAGTGTAGGCCAGATGTTTTTGGCCTACAATTACCATGATCCCTAGAGAGAGCCAGTGTGGTGTAGTGGTTAAGAGCGGTAGTCTCGTAATCTGGTGAACCGGGTTTGCGTCTTGGCTCCTCCACCTGCAGCTGCTGGGTGACCTTGGGCTAGTCACACTTCTTTGAAGTCTCTCAGCCTCACTGACCTCACAGAGGGTTTGTTGTGGGGAGGAAGGGAAAGGAGAATGTTAGCCGCTTTGAGACACCTTCGGGTAGTGATAAAGCGGGATATCAAATCCAAACTCTTCTACTCTTCTAGATCACAGGACCAGTGGTCAGGGATGATGGGAGTTGTAGGCCAAAAACATCTGGGGACCCAAGGTGGAGAAAGGCACAAGAGTGCAAACAGGGGCTGGACAAAGTTTTATTGAATGAAAATGTAGGGGGCTGGTTTTATCACAGGCATTTCCTTGGCAGTCACAAATTCTTTTGCATCCCCTTCCTCAACTCATGACCCCTTGTTAACTTTTCCTCTCTTGTTTTTGAGAAATCCATGCTGGGTCTTAGTAGTCACAGCATCCTTTTATAAGTGCACACAAACCAACTGTTGAGTTATCTGTTCAAGGACCTTTCCTGGTATCAGTGTCAAGCTCAGGTCTTCTTTTTTCCTCTTTTTGAAGATGGGGAAAACATTTGTGCTCCTCCAGTCCGCAGAGACCTCACCTGTTCTCCAAGAATTCGCAAAGATTATACACAGAGGTTCTGAGATTACATCCGCAAGTTCCTTTAGTAGCCTTGGATGCAGCTCATCTGGCCCTGGAGATTTGAATTCATTAAAAGTAGCGAGGTCTTCCCTTACCACCTATATTCCTAGCTTGGACTGGAGCTCCCTCTTTCCATCATTTATTCTGTTATCATCATTTATTCTGTTATCAGCATTGCTTTCCTTTTGGGTGAAGACAGAGGCAAAGTAGGTGTTGAGTAGTTCCGCCTTCCTTTTGTTCCCCAATAGCAGCTCTGTCTTTTCCATGCAGAGGACCAAACACTGGCTTGTTCTTCCTCTTGCTTTGAACATAGTTCAAGAAACCTTTATTATTATTATTATTATTATTATTATTATTATTATTATTATTTATTATTATTAATCTCTCTTGCAAGCCTGAGCTCATTCTGGGCTTTAACCTGCTTGACCTTCCCCCTATCATTTGTGAAGCAAGGCATTATGCACCATCATAGTTAAGCTTCCTCCATCATACCATGTCATGATGCCTGCAGGGACTGTTTGCTGACCTGTGCCCCCCCCCCTGTAATTTATTTATTAAATATAAACTACTATTCACCAAATATCAGAGTGGTTTACAATAACCATACAATATAAAACATATTAAAAAGTTGAAATCAGAAATCAGCTAAGTATTGTAGAAAGATATATTCTTCATTGCTCATATAAGTCTCTTGGAGTGGACTCCTTCGGGAAGTTGTGGACTCTGCTTCCTTGGAGGCTTTCAAGCAGAGGCTGGGTGGCTGTCTGTCATGGAGGCTTTAGCTGAGATTCCTGCATTGCAGGGGGTTGGAATGGATGATCATTGGGGCCCCTTCCAACTCTGCAGTTCTATGATTCCATGAATAGAAAAGTTTTCAGTAAATGTTGAACAGTTTAAAAGTGTTTAAAAGTTGGAATAGCTGAATCTCTATTGGCCAGGTATTCCACCATACTGGGCCAATGACATTTAAAGGCTTGGTTTCCTGTTGTCAAATGAACCTCACCAACTTGGGGAATGACCATTAATGTTTCTGCAGTTGGTTTCTGTGACTGAGCTGGGATATAAGTGTTCAGGGGGTCCAACTTTGGATCCAAGTTGTTCAGGGCTTTGTAAATTAATACAAGGACCTTGCCTCTGGCTCCATGGTAGATGGGCTGCCAGGGCAAATGCTTTAACAAACAGTGTCCCATATAGTCAACCAGATGCACCCATCAGCATCTGGACAGCACATTCTGCATCAGCTGGAGTTTCTGAACCAGGTCCAAGGTCAGTCCCGCACAGAGTGCATTGCAGTAGTCCATCCTCAAGGTTAACAATGCATGGACTACAGTGGCCAGACTATCCCTGTCCAAGAATGATGGTAGCTGAGTCATTCCAGGAGGGCACCATGCCAACGGTATTAAAATCCACTGAGAGATGGAGAGAAGTAAATGGATTGACATTGGTGACCTGCAGCTCTTTTCTCAGGGATGGCAAGAGCAGCATCAAACCAGAAAAGGGAAAGTGCTGTAAGATTCTCATATTATTTTGCATCTGAACATTGTGTTCCCACTAAGGGCAGCAAGGCGAAACGTTGACCCACAGGCTTCAGAAATGGCTGCTGTTATCTGGATGGAACTGGCGTGCTATGCTTTGGAGTTGGCCCACAGATAGTAAAGTGTACATAATGTTCTCTATTATTCAGTCAGAACACTTTCATAATCATACCAATGTGTTTGACCTTCCGTTGTGCTATTCCGTTGTGCTTCCACACCACTGTTGGTGAGGCCTCCCCATTCTGAATAAATCACCTGGGGATATGAACCTCTTGCAAATCAGGCTCCTGCCAGAAGGACCTCATACAAGAGCAGACGAAAGAGTGTGATATTGTACCATTGATGCCATTCATGGGGGCAGTGAGGCAGAAATAAGCTGTTTCAAAGTAGCTGAGCAACAGCAGCATGCAATCTAAATCCCCCCCCCCCATTGCAACTTTGAAAATGTGAAAGGTAGAGATGTGAAGGAGAATCGACTGTGGCATCTAATTCAGTTAAGGTTAGCATTACCTGGACTTTCCATTGAGGACATCCACTCAGCAGATTTTGTTTTCATTTTGGGACTCATTCATCAGGCCTTAAGACAGAAATCACCTCATTAGACTGGGTATGCTGTGATGATTCAGAGGACACCTGATGGAAAGGCCTGAGGGAAAACTGGGGGGAAACCAGGTTTTTTCTGTTTTTCCCCAAAGCCGTTTTTTTTCTTGAAAAAATGGGAAAAAGTGTGTGGAATATTCAAACTATATTAAACTGTGTTTTTTTCTCTTCATTTTTTCCAGAAAAAAATGGCATTGGGGAAAAACTGGAAAAACCTGGGTTTTCCAACTTTTCCGTTTCCCCCCAGGCCTTCCCCAAAAGCAAACACTTCTTGGCAAATCAAGTTTTGCTATAGAGAATGAGTCCAGGAATTCCCTGGGGAAGACTGAAGCCATTTGTGCCATTTCTGCTGGTGAGAAAGCCCTGTGATGCTCCGAAGACCTTCTCCCTGGCACAAAGGTAGTAATGACACAATTGAAAACCATTTGGTTTGTGGTGAGGTAAGAGATGCAGATGTTCTGTTGCCATTATCAGAAGATTAGTATGCCTGTGTCAACCAGACCTTGTTGAAGGGTCTAAACAACAGTGTTTCTCCAGTGTGACTTTGGGCCATTTGGACTGTAGTGAGACCCCAGTGAAATTGCAGAATATTTCTAGAGTACTGCGTGCAATTTTCCCTCTTTCACTAAAGTCAAAAACTACCAAGAATGGGAGGTGGTTGGATTTTGTGCACACCGAGCAACAGTTAAGATTTACTTAATAACAGACAAGATTTACTCTATTCAAGTTCTGCAACAACAGAGTGCTATTTTGGGCTGCAGGCTCAACAGGGTTAGCAAGCACAATGTTGATAAAGTAAACTTCAGCCATATTTATTCAAGCAATTTGTTTCCTTTATTAATTAAATTCCAGAAATGATAATTGTGCAAACACTCAGTATAAAAGTTGCAGTAAGAAATGTACATTCACAAATTTAACATTTCAATCCACTCACTTCTCCCCTCCCCCCAACATAAAAATAGGGCAAGTATTCCATTGCTCTTCTCAACTCAACATTCCTGAAAAAGACTGGAAGATACTCTACAATATTTTATATACATAAAAAGAGACCCGTATTATTTATGCAAACTTCTCATTCCAAGTTACCCAGTGTTAAGTTATTGTAATACTGAAAAGAATATAATATACATTTGTTGTGGCAGTCCCTTTCTCTACGTCCACATTAGACATGACATGCAGTTGTATATACTGTATTTTCCCCTCATTGATTAAAAAAAGCTGTTGGGGGAGTGCACATTTAAGTGGAAAAAGTGACATTGAGGAAAGATTTCAGCAGCGTTTGCTTTACTCCAAACCTCTACTTAACTCTTGGAAGATGCTTTTCATTGCTGAAAAAAATATATACAAGTCACTGTGTCGCAATTAGTATAGGCCTGAAGCAGTGAGGGTTTTGCTTTTTGTTTTGCTTTGTTTTTAAATCTATTAGGATATTTGTAAAATAATGGACCAGATTCTCAGCACATCAAAATAAATGACAATTGTCATCCATTGAATTCAGAGGGAATTAGACCACAGGATCTAAACCTGATTTATGAAGATCAGTAATGCTGAATTAGCATGATTGCATGAAACAAGTTCTTAATGGTCCAATTCACACATAACATGAAACCGAGCCATGGCTAAATGTGAATGCATGAGCATAGAGGGACTTGCAGTAAAACCCATGGCCACTGCATTCCTCCTCCAAACCTGCTGCCGTCACGCTGCCTGGTTTAGCAAACTATTTCATCCAAACCGGGGCCTGTGGTTTGTCTCCCTTGGCAAGCCAGGAACAAAACTTTGTTGCAGATTGTGGTATGTTTGGAGAGTAGAAAACCATGAGCCTGGATTCAGGCATAACACTGCGGCTGCACACTGTACCTATAAAGCACACTCAGAGAGATTCCTTCCCTCAAAGAATCCTGAGCACTCCTGTTTGTTAAGAGTTGCTGGAAACTGCAACTCTATGAGGGGTAAACTACAGTGCCCAGAATTCTTTGAGGGAAAGAATGTGTTTTGAATATGCTTTGATGTGTCCACAGCCCTAAGCCATGGCTTGGCTCTGCATAGTGCAGCAGGAGCAGGACTGCGGAAGGTGCACATGGGACAAAGCTTTCACTGAGGGTACCAGAAGTCACTCAGGTATAGCCATGGTTTGCTTTATGTGTGAATGAGCCAGTTGTCCCTCCGACTTCTCAGTAAGACCAAATTCAACAAGACCATCTTGGTTTATATCCTCAGCAGAATCAACGGCTCATCCATGCTTCCACTTGTCCCACTGCTCCCCCCTTGGGAGAAACCCGCTCCTTCTGCAGAATCAGAACAAACATCACTCAGTGTTTCTGCAGATTGATGTTTGTTCAGTTCAGCGGTAAACAGAGGATTTTCTCAGGGAAAGTGGCGGGTCAAACAGAAAGCTGTGCTTTCTAGGCAGGGGGCAGGCAGAAGTGGGGAGAAGCCCCAAGTGGTAAAACTTTGCGTGAATCGAGCCACTCAGGCAGTGGAGGGAGGGGGCAACCTGCATGTTTGAAATCTCCCACATCTAAAATGAACAAACATCACTTAACATACAAAAATAAGCCTCTAGGAAGCAGGAGAAGGATTGTCCTCTCCTTGACATGCTACCTTTGATGTGCAGGTAGGGATGCCCCCCCCCCCCCGTGCAGGAGCATCCACACCTGGCAGATCCTTACCTGCAAGCTGAAGTGACACCTCCAAGACAGGTTTGCTGGCTGGTTCTGTAACATAAACTGCCTCTCAACTTAACCGGATGCTCACTGCTTTCATGCAGACACATCCTTCCAGCTGCCCTAGGAATGTCAATCTGGCAAATATGTTCTACAAATCAAAGTAAGTCTTCAAAATGATGCCATTATTTCTCTCAGAAATCTAAAGGTGCTTGTGCAGAAGCTGGCTATGTCCTGTGCACATGACCTGGACATTTCAAGTGCCCCTGGAGCCATGTCAGCAGTGACCTAACACACTGCTCTGCGGGCACAAGGATTTCTGAGCAAGGATGGGTTGCTACAGAATATCATAGAAGCAGAGCTGCACCCAGAGGTACTTAGCCGATGGATATTTGGAGCCTGGGTTTGCACAGGATCGACCCCTTCCACTCTTGAACAAGAGGATCCTGCGGGAAACTATAATTCCTATCTCTGCTACATCACGAACTGTAATATTTGATTGGAGTGTAACCGTCCATTGCAGGCAATGAACAAGCAGAAATGAAATGGTCACCAAGTAGCAGAGTAACACAATCAGGATTATTTCTTGAACCTGCTTTATGTTTTCACACATGAGGCTTAAATTGCCTCAGAGCTGTAACACCAGTTGCTAATGCCTCATTCTGTTCCACACAACATGTTGAGAAGCCTGTTGATAAATGACCATTTTGTCTGGTGTAGGTTTTATATGCACATTACAAAACCCATTGAAACAAGCGCCCCTTTAAGCTTTGTGTGTGAAAATATTGACAGTGAGCAGTTTATAGCTGTTTAGGAAATCCTCCAGTTCAAGTTTTATTGTTCTCCTAAGCCCTAGTTTGTGGGTCTATAAAAAGAATATTTTGTGTCAGCCTGAAGGCTTTTTATAGTGCCTTCTAATGAGCTTAAGATCTGGAGCTCAATTCTTTCAAGTTTATAATTATGGAATTTTAATTTCTTGATACCTTGAATGCACACAGTCAACTCTCTGTATGTTTATGTGTTATTTAAATGCACGTATGGATTTCTAATAGCACAGATGCAACCACCTGCAGTTCACATGCCCTTCGAGTTCCTCATTTCTTACTACTATCTTAAGAGTTTTGTAAAAACTAATTGGGGGAGGGGGGTATGAGAAGATGCCCTTGATTTCCACCTGGACAGACAGGCTGGGATTCCTCTCAGTGGCTCAGCCAGGTAGGTTTAGACCTGGGACTAGACAGCCTTATTGATGTTGGGGGGTGGGGTCAACTTAATAATAATAATAATAATAATAATAATAATAATAAATTTTATTTATATCCCGCCCTCCCCAGCCGAAGCCGGGCTCAGGGCAGCTAACAACAATCAAAAAATAAACCAACATTCTAAAAATATTTCATTATAAAAATTAATTAAAATCAAGTTGATGGCAACCATTAAGCAAAACTCTGTGCAGGTTGCCAGAGGAGGGAGTCAGGCTGCGCCCTGACCAAAGGCCTGGTGGAACAACTCTGTCTTGCAGGCCCTGCGGAAAGATGTCAGGTCCCGCAGGGCCCTAGTCTTTTGTGACAGAGCGTTCCACCAGATTGGAGCCGCAGCTGAGAAGGCCCTGGCTCTAGTTGAGGCCAGCCTAACCGCTCTGAGGCCTGGGACCTTCAGGATGTTTTTATTTGCAGACCGTAGGTTTCTTTGTGGGGCATACCAGGAGAGGCGGTCCCGTAGGTACGAGGGTCCTAGGCCGTATAGGGCTTTAAAGGTTAAAACCAGCACCTTAAACCTGATCCTGTACTCCACCGGGAGCCAGTGCAGCTGATATAGCACCGGATGAATGTGGTCTCGCAGCGAAGACCCCATAAGGAGTCTCGCCACGGCATTCTGCACCCGCTGGAGTTTCTGGGTCAGTCTCAAGGGCAGCCCCATGTAGAGCGAGTTACAGTAATCCAGTCTGGAGGTGACCGTCGCATGGATCACAGTGGCTAGGTCAGGGCGAGAGAGATAAGGGGCCAACTGCTTAGCTTGGCGGAGATGAAAAAATGCCGCCTTTGTTATAGCTGTAATCTGCGCCTCCATAGAGAGGGAGGTATCGAAGATTACACCCAAACTCTTAACGGACGGTGCTGGCACTAACTGCACCCCCGCAAGAGATGGGAGTTGCCCCCTCAATCCCATATCGTCCCGTCCCAGCCAGAGGACCTCTGTCTTCGAAGGATTTAACTTCAACCGGCTCCCACGTAACCATCCAGCCACAGCTTCCAGGCATCTGGTCAGTGTGTCTGGGGCCGAGTCAGGATGGCCATCCATCAACAGATAGAGTTTAGACCCATTGGCCCCTAGGAATTGGATCCTGTGGTTGTGAAACACACAACTGACCTTTCTTTTCTATGCACCTCCATTCCATACTTCACAGTGGCTCCTGCATTCCTGATATGCTGGAGCAAAAATATAAAAAAGATCAATCCTGTTGAAGAAATACTCTGAGCACGTGCAATTCCTGATTTTAAAAACTCACTTAGATCATAGCACCAACCTGACTACTGGAGTAAAACAGAGTTATAAGCGCATTTGCTGGGGAAGAACTAATTATTAGTTTTAACTACATTGATTTTAATTACTGTATTCTGTACTTTAAAACTGATGTTTTTAAATGCTGCAAGCTGCTTGAATCCTGAAAAAACAGAAGTATTGTTTTGGGGGGACAGGGAGCGGGTGGTTGTGGAGGACCCCCTGGTTCTGAGGGTGGGTAGACAGAAAAGATAGAGGCAGGGTGGGGTGGGGAATCCACAAAAAAGAAGACAAAGATGGAAAAATTAAATGTTGTCAGAATGGTTCAGACTGAGAGAGCAGAGAAGTGGCAATGTTAGAATATCTCTGTGTGAGCTTGGGAAAGCTTTTAATCGTTGCTCTGTCACTATAGGTTGGTATGTTCTGATGGCCCTAGCATGTGCATTTATGTATATTCACATTTATACAAGAAAAAGAAAATCATATGTTATATATCCATTCTGCAAGGGAACAGATTTAGCTAAATTTTTAGACTCCCATTATAGTAAGTTTTGCAAATTCACACTCTCTGGCTGTTATGCCTTTGGGTATTAAACAGGCTTTCCACTTGCATTCTGTTCTGGTCACATTATATTACTGACATCCTAATACATTTGATATTCCATGCTAGATTCAGATATTCAGATACTACCATTTTAATAAATTGGGCTTGCTTTGCTGTTTCTTTTTGCATTTTTCAAACAAAAGAAGCAAACAAAATAAGTAAGTTGTGTAATAAAACTTAAAATTTAAGGAAATAATAACCATCACCACAATTAACGGCATATTTGCATATGTATATCATACTTCTGGGTGTTCAAACCCTCCTTGTAAGAAAATGAATTACAACTTTTGAATATCAAAATTTGTTCATCAGGACATCCTGCTATCATATTATCATTGCACAGGCGTAAATGACATTAGGAGGAACCTCAAGAGCAATAATTGAAAGTGTTGTTTCTGGTTTAACTGGAAGTGCTTGGGACTATAGCATGCCTACTTGAAAGTGTATCTTACTGAGACATACATGTTCAGAAGCATGACTGAGATTGCAGTCCTGAAGTTTATTTAGAAAACTCCCAGAAAGCAAAGCAAAGAAAAGCAAAGCAAAGAAAAGAAAAGGCAAAATGAAAATCTGGTATTATTTTTAAATCCCACAGTTCAGCCCAGCACTTTATTTTTGGTACCACAGTTCATTTTGGAACCATATGAATCAAAGAAATAAGGCATTGACTCAAAACTATATTCAGCAATCTATAACAACCGAAAACCATTTCTTCATATATTTTGTGTTGCGGATACAACAACTAGTAACAACTATTACCACTGACAGAAGCATTTGGGTAACTTGAATGGAGCTATTTCTCCCCCTCCCCGTTTTCTTCAAGGCAGTTCTGCCGGCTTGCAGCCTGATAGAACTAAGGCCTGGACCTTCCTCCCTCAAGGTCCTTCTTGCAGGACCTGCAAATGCCTTTGAGGGCAAACTCATCTTTCCATGGGGGGAGGGAGCCCATAGCTTAGTGGTAGAGTCCATGCATTGCATGCAGAGGCTACCAGGTGCAACCCTTGACATATCCAGGTAAATGTAGGTAGCAGAGCTGGGGGGAATCTGAGGCTGCTGCCAAACATTGAAGTGAATGACCTGACCTGCTGCAGGTCAGCTTCATTTGTTCAAAAATTCCTAGCCAAGGGAGCAGCACAAGAAAAGACTCCTGCTTGAGAACTTGGGGGAATTGCTGCCAATGAGAATATTTGGGATAGAGAAAACAGTGGTCTCCATCTAAGCCTTTACCCACACGTCCTCTCGTCCCACTGCTTCTCACCCCGAAGCAAACCGCTCTTTAGCGCTCAAGTGGAGCAAAATGGCAATTTGGGTCCCCATCTCCCCAACTGCCATTTGTTCTGATCTATCCCTCAAGAGCAGGTTTTCCTTGGGAAAGGAGCAGGCCACGCTCAAAACCCTCGAACCCAGGCTTTCTAGGCACAGCACCAGCGGAAGTGTGGGCAGACCCCAAAGCAGCTTCATGTCTACAGAGACAATTGTGTGCTCTGACGTTTGGGGATTTCCCAAAATCAAACATTTACTTATACTGTCAAGTCAAACAAGATAACAATCAGTACTGAATGAATTGGTAGAATATATATATATATATATATATATATATATATATACACACACACACACACACACACACACACACATGCGCGCATGCGCACACAAAACAGTATATGGAGTTTAGTTTATTGCTTCTAATAAACAAAGGTAGCATAGATGTTGAGAGCACATTTTATATATTGTATACTGTAGACAGAGCAACACTGAGGTTGGCAGAACATTGCAGGTGAAGGTTTCCTTGTGGTGTTGCTTTGTAATTTTATGTTTGCTTTGCAGTATACACATGCAACTAGTAGTGCCTTAGAAACAATGTGTTAAACTGATATGTCAAAAACATATAGAAAGATACTTACTCTTTCACATTTTTTTTAAAAAAAACTGAAGTCAGGCATGAGTGGCATGCAGTAAGTAGATTGCAGAAGAGAAGCAAAAGGGTTTATAATCTTCATGCACATGTAAAACCTCTGTTTACAAAAAAAAATTAGCATCTGTTAAACGTGTGCCTTTTTAAAGGCTTGTAGTGTACATGCAACAAACCTGTCATAGCTAAAAGTATTTACAAAATTTCATACATCCTTTGAATAAAATAATAATTAATAAGACTACATGAAAGGCCAATATGTAATAGTGTACAAGATTAAAAATAAATAAGGCGTTATAATACAGTTTTATTTTAAATTTAAAAAGTTACTTGCCACTACAATATAAAACTGTAACTTGAAAGAATATTTATGGCTAAATAGTCCTCTGGTTAGGACTGGAAATGAAAAAGAATTTGGATTCCTAATGCTGGGTTAATGTTTTAAGGCTGGTTCAGATGAGACTCTTAAGAGCACAGAGAACATGTACAGTGAGAAACTGGAGCTGCTCCTGCCCCGCCTGAGTGGGCTTATTGCCTCTGGGTGGGGCGGATGTCTGGGCATTGGAGGCAACATTTGCACAGGGCCTCCCAGGCATGAAATCCCAGACCCATAAACCCTAAATGTGCAGCTCTGAACACAAATAAGTCCACTGAACAATTACCGCACATGGGGTCTTGTGCCCCTAGGCTAGGGGTAGGAGATGCTTCCCAGGTGCCAGGAC
Source organism: Podarcis filfolensis (assembly GCF_964270895.1). Taxonomy (NCBI): domain Eukaryota; kingdom Metazoa; phylum Chordata; class Lepidosauria; order Squamata; family Lacertidae; genus Podarcis; species Podarcis filfolensis. The sequence goes on along the minus strand of NC_139614.1, from coordinate 663,705 downwards.
ACACCCTGAGGCTGCCAGTCACTTGAGCCATGTTTTCCTTTGCCCATGTGGTTAGAAATCTAATCACGCACGTGGCTTTGCAGGTGCAAATGATCAGTGATCAGCAACACCTGCAATGCCTTTGCCCGGAAATCAAACCACCCCTGCAAGGGATGAGGATCAGCTTATTGCACAGAAGGAGGGTGTGGCTTGGGTGAGATTAAGACCCCGCTGGGCCCAACTAGTCCCACAAACAGGAGCTTCCCCACTGCTTCCCTACACCAATGCAGTTCAGGGACCTGAGTCGTTCAAACTTTGGGTCCATAGGGTTGCAAGGGACGCCGAGGGTCATCTAGTCCAACCCCCATCTAGTCCAAGAACCTCCACAACCTATCACCTCCTAGTCTTCTCTCCCAAACTCCTTCAACTGTTCCTCATAAGGCTTGGTTTCCAGACCCCTAATCATCTTTGTTGCCTTCTGCACACGTTCCAAATTGTCAAAGTCCACCTTAAATTGTGGTGCCCAGAACTGGACACAGGACTCCAGTTGGGGTCTCACCAAGGTAGAAAAAAGTGGTACTTCACTTGATCTGGACAGATCCCTTATTTTGATTTGGTTACCATTTTATGTGAATAAAGATCCAGTTTTGCTCTGAGTGCAAGGCAATGGAAGTTTTCCCTCCAAGCCTTTCTTTTTTGGGTGGGTGGGTGTGTCCTGTTCACATTCTATTTGATTCTGTGATGTGAACATTACGTCCAAAGATTAGATGCCATTGGACTTGGAGGCAGTGCAGAAACATCCCGTGGAGGCATTGCACACTCCATTTCACATGCATTTTATACCCTCAGAGTCTTGCTCAAATTGGTACATACACTAACTAAAGTCAAGCAACTGAATGAGTGACAGCAATTACTCATTTGTTGAGTCTTTGTAGAGTCACAACCATGGATTGTAGAGTCACAACCATGCAACTGCTAGGATACCATTTTAAGCAGCCAAGGCTTCCCCAAAAGAATTAGGGGAACTGTAGTTTGCTAAGGGTGCTGGGAGTTGGTATGAGACCCCTATTCCATGCTCCCCAAGAGCTACAATTTCTTTCCTGAAGAGGGATTGTTAAAGCACACTGGGAATTGTAACTTGGCAGAGGGGTGGGGTCCTAAGAACTTTCAGCTCCATAATGAACTGCAGCTGCCAGGATATTTTGGGGGAAGCCATGACTGTTTAAAGGGGCACTATAGTGCTTTAAATGCAGGGTGTGCTGGCGGCCTTAATTCACCTACAGTGGTACCTTGGTTCTCAAACACCTTGGTTCCCAAATGCCGAAAACCCAGAAGTGTTTCGGTTTTTGAAAGTTTTTCAGAAGCTGAACGTCCGATGCGGCTGTCAGCTATTGTTTTCAGGGCACCTGCACCAATCAGAAGCTGCGCCTTGGTTTTCAAACATTTTGGAAGTTAAACGGACTTCCACAACGGATTAAGTTTGGCACTTTTGTTTTTGCTATTTATTTTGCTTTTTTGTTTTTGAGGCTTTTTCGGTTAATTTGTTTTTGTGACTGTGTGAAACCCAGTTCAGCTATTGATTGATTGATTGTGTGACTGCAGAAATGGATAAAAGCCCCCCATCCAAACAATGACTATCATCAGTGCAGGTAAGAAAAAAATAATTTTTATTTTTATCATCTACAATACTGTCTTATTTATTTTATAGTGCAGTGTTGATTATTGCTTTAATTTATGGATTAATGGTCTTGTTAGATAGTAAAATTCATGTTAAAAATTTTTAGGGGTTGTTTTTAAAAGTCTGGAATGGATTAATCCATTTTGCATTACTTTCTATGGGAAAGCGTGCCTTGGTTTTGGAACGCTTCGGTTTTGGAACAGACTTCCGGAACATATTAAGTTTGAGAACCAAGGTACCACTGTACTTAGGACCAATTCACATGAACAGGGCTCTATTTATGTGGTGGCAGAATAAGAGTGTATAACACACACGCACGCACACACACACACCCAAACAAACCCCACACGAATAAGGATGCTGGGCATTATGTAATTATACACTTGGGTTATGTTTTACACATTTTATTGGCTCTTGTGGGAGACCTGGTTTGTCATATCAGTATTTTGCTCTTTATAGTATATGCTTAGATGTATAGATCCCATTTGTTTACCATTAATTTGGAACAGCCTAGAGCTAAACAACAATAAGGATTGATTACCTAATAGGTATGAAGTAATGTGCAACATGAGTGCTTAAGCCTAGGTGCAATCTGTGCTATTAACAGGTGGCAAGATGGAAGCGATGCACAAAGGGAGCCAACATGTGGATCAGCTCAGACGAGGCTCCCCATACCCGGTGGGGCAGGGAGGCACACCCCCTCCTCCATTACATGCACAAGATCTTTGAGGCCCTCACGTGTGAGCCTGGCCCCTGAGAAGGATGGCATGGCACACACCATAGGCTTTTTAAATAACACTGTTATTTCCTCACATTATTTCCTCATCTGTATTGTCAAGGCAGAAGATGTGAACCCAAACCTGCCTTTAATGCATACAGTCACCATTCAAATGTAAGACAAACAGCAGATTTTGGAATTCATTGGAATCAAAACTTAATCCTCAATATCCCCAGCACTGAAATTATTTTCTTTTTTAATGTGTGGCTGATTCAAATGTTGAAATATTTGCAAGTACTTAACTAATAATAGAATTCAATGTCTGTTCATAATCTCCAAGATAAGAATAAAAAAAGTTACCACAGGAACATTTGCAATTAGTTTCCCCAAAGACCTCCAATAAAAGGCTTTTAATTATTACAAATACCTTATTAACAGAAAAATTGTGCAACTCATGTGAAATATTGTGCTTGCCATTGACGGACCCCTAATAAATAGCTTGCCAAATGACAGTATTTTAAAACAGCTGCTCATACGATTCCATATCCAATGAAGGTGGCTGCTCTCATTATGAATCTATTTGATCTTACTTCATGAAAATGGGAATCACATCCATGCACTGTAGGAAAGAGCCAGGTCTTTTATGAGGCGTTACAAGCTTTCTCTTAGGACATGGACTGGAGAAGCACACACACAAAGTCATCTTTTCAATTAGAAATGAGCCAAATGGTGGAAGCAAACATTTTCATGCCACCTTGCGAGGAAGCTTTTGGCTCATGGGCCAGTCTTGACCCATTAAGGGTGCGTGGGTGGGTGTCAATTTTCCCCCTCAGGGCCTCTAAAAAATTAAGCCATGCCCACCTGCCAATCACTTGGATGTCACTTGGATGGGGGCTGCAATGACAACTGATGAGTGTGGGGGGTGGGGCTTGATTCTGAGTCAGCTGCGAGCACAACTTTCCCAGCTGGGAACTGATACATGTAGTCAAAGCAGCAGGATTTAACCACTGGTGATTAACTGGTTACATCCTGCTCAGTTCTCCTGCTGGGACCAGGTACATGCTGCCAATGCCCAGTGTGGGCTTGTTCAAAATCCCTTTTGCAAAGAGCCTCACGCTGCTCTTTAAACCTCTAGTTTTCAGAGGTTCCATGGGGAACTGTTTGCAAAAGGGCTTTCAAACAGGCCAGTGCTGCTCTTTGGACCTCCAACAACTGGAGGTAGGGTCTCCTCACCAGAAAAGGTACCCCACCACTAGGCCAGTGCCATTCAGTAGTTTGACTGGGCTTATTTGTATCTGGGTGGAGTCTGGTGATGCTGTTTTGATCTTGTTGAGAAGAGGCAACCAAGTTATTGTCTAGCTTCCTAGCTGATATGTTTTCTATGCCATCCATGACATGTGCCCAAAGCCAAGTTTCAAACCCACAAATTCCTAACAAAACAAAAAGTATTGGTATAGTTCCCTGCACCAGAATTCTTCACCTTTAATAATTCTGCATCATGCCCTGAACTGGGGGCGGGGGGGGGGGGGGAGAACCGGGACCACATCTTCCTGCTTTCATCGAGTTATGGAGGAAGAAATAGTACAAGTAAGTTCACCATTTATGTAGTGAAGAAGGAAGTCAGCAATGCTCTAAATTCTTTACCTTTGCTGGATAGGGACCACAAACACAACAATGAGAGTGTTATGAGCAAGTCATGTTCATTTCATCCCCATGGGGAATGTCACTGCTTTGCTGTGACTGGAACACATGAATGCCCCACCTACGTGAAAGTAGTGGAAGACTCGCCACAACAACATTTCCTACCCCTTGCTGGACTTCATGCTCTCTTTGAGGGACTGAGCAACACCACCTCCTGCACATCCTAGGGAGCTCATATCCAGAGAGAGAGCCATGTTCTACTGGTTCTCACCCACTATATTAATTCCATCCTCTTAAGAACATCTTGGCTGGGAGGCTTCTAGCATTGGTGTGTAAAGACATATACTGTATAGACAGGGTCTGTCTTCTGTTGCCTGTGATCTGCAGTGTCTTGATTGCTCTGCATTACTATCCTCTTCCCCTGCACTATCAATGCGAAATTCTACACTTCCCCCATAACCCCCCCCCCATTTTTGACCCAAGGGGGAATTTTTTTTCCAAACTGGGGAGAAAAGGAAACATTGGAGGGGGGAATTAACCTTTTTTGAAGCGAAAATGTTTGCTCCCCAAAATCTACCATATAACAGTTTTAAATCATGTCAGAGGTGTGATATTGGCTCAATGGAACTAAGACTTCATTTGACAACAGATGTTCCTATTAACCCCCTGGTAAAAGTTGTCATGTCCTAGATCCCGGATGTGGAACATAGAGTTTTCCAGATGTTGCTGGACTCCCCTGAGCCAGCCTAGTCAATGGCCAGCGACAAAGTCAGTTGCAGCTCACCAGCATCTGGGGGACCAGAGATTTACCCCCTTGTCTTAGAGCTTAATGAAACAGGTGTAAGTCTTTCTCTTGACCTAAAGCAGATTATAAATCCTATCCAATTGTTATCATAAGCCACTTCAGAAGCCTGTTTGTGCTAGCAATAGTGACGAATGCATTTTGAAATTAAGATGAACAAGATGATCACCACACTGAAATGACTGTTCTAAAAGTGGGCACAAGCTGTGGATTCACCAAGAACTTCTGGAAAAGCTCCAATGAAATGAATGGAAACCAGGCAAGATAGCAGTTTGGTGGTGCCCCTAGACTATTTTGAGACACCAAATTATTGCACCAAGCTCTCCAACATCTTTTAGCAGCTTTAGATAGAATTCTACTGGTTTTAGCACACTGTTGCTTCCAACTTCCTGTGCATACAAGAAAGAACTCACTAAAAGTCAATTAAGAAAGCTTCCCAAAGGTTGTTTCATGTAGCTGTTCTTGAGATGTGCCAAACTACAACACGAGGCATTTCCTCACAGTAAGAAAAGAAAGTTGTAGTTGTTTCCAACCAGACTATAGTTCCTGTAAGTAATGCTGATGGGGATTAAGACAAATGCAGTTCAGGGGAGGAGGAAACATAAACAACAAACCTCTGGATATTCTCCTTGCCAGCTTGTCCGCTGGGGAAAACGGACTCTTGCAAGGGAAAGCTGGCTCAGGAGAAAGGGCACTGGGAAAGGTAAGGGTTGAGCCCCCTTCCCCTTGCTGTTTCCAAATCACTCTCTAGTCACACTTTAGCAGGGAAGCTGGTTCCTGGGGCTCCCAGACCTTGCACTTCCTGCTGGTATTTGATCTACTGCAACCATCTTACTGAAGAGCAAGTGCCAAAACGGGCCAACCACGGGGGTGAGCTACAAAGGAGAACATTTGCTCTTGTGCAAATCCCACTTGTATTAATAGGGCTTCCCAGGTGAGCTGCATACAATGGCATGAATTAATACTCATGAGATCAGAAAATGGGTAAAGTATGCATCCATGTGCAACACACAAACATACACAGCCCACCCTGTGGGCTGACATTTCCCTAAATAGGTCAAATTTGCAATGTTATTATGAAAAGATATTACTTCCATTCGAGACACCCGAATCAATATTGTGCAAAAAGATGTGCTGGTACATTATTGAGTCACCCTATGAAAATATCAGGTTAAACATCTGATCTAGAAAACAAACAAATGAAGTCTCCACTCTAAGTTTGCCAGTGAGAATTTCCAGATGGCAGGTGAGAAGAACCCTTGCGCAGAAACAGAGTTCTGCAAAACTCTGGCATCAAACAATATGGAGAGATCCAAATGTTCCATTTCATGAATGGAACAAGTTCTGTTCATGAGCAGAATTCTCCTATTCAGTGGAACTGAATCACCTAAATGCATATGTTGGCAAATGCTTCTAATAAAAGACTATACAGACAAATGGCCAGCTGTTTGACCTGCTGAAAAGGCATAAATCCTACCTTAATACTCTCTTGGCATTCCTATGCCTGCCACTTTGCAGCATTTATCCAGAGGCAAGTTAGGCTTAGCCCAGAAATCACATGGAAGCTCCAATCACACAGACCACCTCTTAAGAGTGCAGCAGCTGCTTCTCTAGAGTGAGAATGAAGTCTTACAAAGCTAGATTCTGATTTATTACAATAGATTCCAGTGAATCGACCTGCAGCCTCATCAAAGACTCATTGTTAAATACTTGAAAAAACACATTTTTTTAAGAACTACATTTGTTTACCTGAGGACTTGCTACTTCCTATATTAAAGACATTGCCAAAAATTTCTTGTTCCCCCCCTCCAAATGTTGTGTGAAAGGACTCTACACTGCTTCCTTAAACCTCAGATATGTCTCATTTGCCCTTACACGCCCTCCCTCAAACATCAGCTACAGACATTTTAGAGGCAACCACATTGGATATGATTATAAGAGCATTCTCCCTCTTTGCCATTGCAGGACGTCAATTTTCTATAACTATAAACCTCTCCCATTTTTATATAGGAAATATATAAATATATATAGAGATGTGTGCATTAGATACATGTATCTACACACATCACCCTTCTCTCTCAACTGTGTTGTGTCACTATTATTTCCACCATTGCTTTTATAGTTTTCTGAATGAATACCGACAGTCACCAATGACAGGATTTGCCAAAAATCGACAATTTCTTTCTTTCTTTCTTTCTTTCTTTCTTTCTTTCTTTCTTTCTCTCTCTCTCTCTCTCTCTCTCTCTCTCTCTCTCTCACACACACACACACACACACACACACAGCCAGTCTCACCATGACTTTTTCTGTTAATTCATTTACCCTTTAGATTTGCTGATAAAATTTTCCTTTTCTTCAGAAAATCAGTAGTAGACTTTTCTTAACAGAATTGCTAGCCCTTATTTGATCCACAAATTCATATACGGTGTTCCCAGGTTCTCTTTGGTTGGATTGTAGACATCTTAGTTGACACCAAATCCTGTAGTCTTCAGCTTCCTTGTGAAAATCCAGGTGACCTCTGCTCTCTGCGATCACTGCAATGGCCCAGCCAAAATCTTCATGGTTCTCATGCCTCTTTTATGGCTGGCACAGAGGGAAGATAGTGCAGCGTCAGATTGGTGTGGGTGGACGGGGCTTGAAGTGTCCCAGCAACGGCATTTGCTGAAAGGCTGGGAGATGAGGACATAGATGGGCAACTGGTGCCCAGTTTAGTCTGAATGTTTGCTCGCCCATAAGGGTACATTTTCCGCTCTAAGTTTAATGACCGCGTTAGCGAATTGCTTCCATTGGCCTTTCCTTCTAGGAAATAGGTCAGCATTTCACCTTTGCCTTTGACACTGACTTTACCCCGACATACAAAGTCATAACTGCACCTCCTCAGTATCCTCTGGACTTCTTCTGTAACCTGTGAATAAAAGGAACAAAAATCATTTGTGACATATTAGACTACGCTGCACTGAACCTTTTGGCCCAGATGTTTTTTTGAGGTAGGAAGAAGGCCAACAAAGATTGGGGTGATTTTCTCTCTCTCTCTCTCTCTCTCTCTCTCTCTCTCTCTCTCTGTGTGTGTGGGGGGGGGCGGGGCTTAACTTACTTTATGAAAGGTGACCAAGATGCTTCCCTCATCATTTTTACTTTGAATAAAAAGCTTTCCTATTGCTCCTAGTGATGGCAAGACACTCTGCTTCCTGGCTAATGATGCTGCAGGAGGATGTGCTTTTCCCAGAGGCATTCTTGGGCAAAGAAAGACGGCTGCCTACAGGGGAAAGAACGCCCTCGCACCTTTGCCTTGGTGGTAATAGAGAATTATTTTCTGCTCCTGCTAGCTGTAGTATAACAGAGCAAGCTGGTCAGTAAATCACACAGTTCAAAGCTGGAGTTAACTCGTTATTAGTGAAACATGATCTTCACAGACTTGACTATGTTTCAGGCATAATGAGCACAGCAGCTCATGCCCTGTAGGTCCTACTCCATGAAATCAGTGGCTGAGATGAAATGCCCCCACCTCCCCACAGCCTCCTCCTATCCAGGGCTTCCTGCAAGCAATCAGAGACCGTGCCTGCATGCAGCCAGTCTTTGCTCCTCCCATTTCATCCCTCTCCTGGTTCTGTGAGTCAAGGGGAAGGGGAGCTTGTTGCAGCAGGGAATGGGAGACTCTTCACCAGCCTGACTCCTCTCTGCCTCTTGGCCTCCCTCCTTCCACTCTTCTGCTTCAGCTTTTGCCTCTGAGTCTGGACTTCTCTCTGCCACAGACTCCTCCCGCTCACTAAACCCTGTTACCTCTTCAGCTTCTGCAACCTCCTCCTCCCAGGCTCTTCTCCCTCTGACCACTCACCGTTGTCCCACTACCAACCTCCTGGCTCTGAGCCTTCTTCCCTTGGGGGTTCTTCAGCCAGTTCCTCCCACCATGTCCAACCTGTCCAATGTCCAATTCATGTCCAACCTGTCCATGACAATATATTTTGTTTCTAATGGTTGCTTTTATTAATGCACTGTTCTCTGATATGCATTAAAAAAGCATAACCAAGAAATGTAACCCTAGATGGTTACATATTAGGGGGATGCATATTAGGGGGTGGAGCTGTGCAAAGAGGTGGCTTAATTCTGATGCCTTCAATCAGCTGGTGGAAAGAAGCCTGTTTAGTTCCAACCCAGCACTTGGGGACATTTTTGCAGTTAGGGCCAAAGCTGTCTTCCTCTCAAGAAGAGCTGGTGCCATTGTTCTAGTACAGTGGTACCTCTGGCTACGTACTTAATTCGTTCTGGAGGTCCGTTCTTAACCTGAAACTGTTCTTAACCACTTTAGCTAATGGGGCCTCCCGCTGCTGCTGCTGCTACGCCACCGTCGTGCGATTTCTGTTCTCATCCTGAAGCAAAGTTCTTAACCCGAGGTATTATTTCTGGGTTAGCAGAGTCTGTAACCTGAAGCGTATGTAACCTGAAGCGTATGTAACCCGAGGTACCACTGTACAGATATATTTATCTGGCACATGCAGGAAGCCGTTCAAATGCAGTAGGTGGAACCTCACAAGTAGTCTGAATAGCAAGTCACTGTTCAGCTCTTCCATATAGACTGATGTAGTTTTGAAGGATGATGAAAACACTCACCTGAATTTTACCTTGCACTCCAGTACTATCCATTCTACTGGCAACATTTACAGTGTTACCCCAGATATCATACTGCGGCCTTCTAGCACCAATGACCCCAGCCACTACAGGGCCCACGTTAATACCTGAAATGGGAACAGTGGCCATTCCTTTATTTAATGTTTGCTCCAATATCTATTTCATATATCTAAAAAGCATAGCAGATGCTAAACAGAATGTTCCTCATTTATACACTTCCCTTTCCTGCAGTTTTGGTTTTTTTAAAATAAGATGTGCTAAAGCTCAAGATTTCTTAGAAGATAAACCATCAGCCTGGAAGCTGAGCTACTTACTCCTAAGTAGACAGAACCTTATTTGCTGGAGAGGGTAAATGAAATGGCACATGCTCACAGGCATTTTTCTTTGCTATTATTTCACACCTTCCAGGACCTTGGCCATAGATTCTGGGACAGACACAGACATCATTTGATACTGTAAATTACTGTACATAATTTGATATGTACCACAAATCATTTATTCACACAATTAAGCTGTCACTTTGATAGCTAAAGGTGGAATCATAGCATTGTAGAGTTGGAAGAGACCCTGAGAGTCCTCTAGTCTAACCCTCTTCAATCAGGAATCTCAACTGAAGCATCCATGACAGATGGCCACTCAACCTCTGCTTCAAAGCCTCCAAGGGAGGAGGGTCCGCCACCTCTTGTGGGAGTCTGTTCCACTGTTTAACAGCCCTTACCATCAGAAAGTTCTTCCTGATGCTTTGTAAGAATCTCATTTCTTGTAACTTGTGAATGACAATTCATGTCACATTTATTGTTGTTGTTGTTATAATTATTATAATATAAATTTGTGTACTGCCCTTCTGAAGATCACAGGGCAGTTCACAAGATAAAAAACCAAAATGGAAACACAAAACATAATACATGACACAACCCCCGCATAGCAGACCAATAACCCCTTCCCACCAACACTTTTGAAAAGTCATTGAATGCCCCTATTCTCCCACTTGGGAAGATCCTTCTGGTGTGTCTGCATGGGGGGCGGGCTGACCTCACTGCTGCCTCACCCCTCTCCCTGCTGGCCGATAAGCAGCAGAGGGAGGCCAGACCATGGCTTCTGCCCCATCTAGCAACTGTCTTTGCTGCGTTGGGGATCCCTTTGTGAATGGCCTTGTCATGTGACTAACAGAAGGTGGTGGCAGCAGCAGAGGTAGGGAAATGACATGAGACCGGATTCAAGTCAGGTGCTTCTTTAATGAGAACCTAATATCTTAAAAAGCCAGGTCTTCAAAGCATTTAATAAGAGACCATCTAGGGAATTTGTTTATTGAAAATCAGTTCTGAACTGCTTAATGTTTTTAAGATGTCTCTAAGTGGATGCCCCTTTCTTTGCTGATTGCGAGCTTCTCCCTATCTCTGGATCCTTGTCCCAGCCATGTGACTAAGTCTGAAATTCCTGTTCTGAGAAGTGATTTTCTTCTAATTTTTCCTTCCTTGCTTCCAATTAAATTATCAGTAGCTTGTTTATTTTACAGATTTATAAACTCATTCACAGCCAAAGCTGTGTAGAATTGTTTCCCAGGTGTTTAGACACGCAGAAGAACATAGTTTAGATCATGCTGCTATAACACTTCAATATTATTTCAGAAGTTCTTCTGTTTGTACAAATCTGCCATGAATTCTGGCATCAGCCCCAGCAACAGCAGCCATATAATATTAGGGCCCCTCCAGACATCATTTTTATTGCGCATTCATTATGATTAATATGAAATCACTCTTTCAATACCATTTGCTCCTGTAAAAGTTTCAGGGTGGCCATACTGCTTTGTCAGAAGTACATTTATGTCCTGTCACTTTTCATACCACAATTATTTTTTGTCCTGCTTTTGCTGTGCTAAAGTGCAAGAATGCCCCTTCAGATAGCAGTAATGCTCAAAAAGAGGGGAAGCATTGCAGAACAACAAATACAGCAACAGTGAGTGTGGATGGTCCAGTATAAATTCACCACTAATACATCATCGAGGGCATGCTACAAAACCAACCAGTCAACCCCTAATTCCTGAAAAGTATGACTTACCAACCCGAAGAACGAAGTCATTGTAAGACTGATAGTTGATTTCATCAAGAACATCAAACATTTCTATTGCAAAATCAGCCAGTGTACTGAGATGGGAATAAATTGATTTCTTTGCCTAGAATTTTTTTAAAAAAGGTTAGATATTATTTATTTCTTCATGTGCTTTCCCTGTCTTTCTCTGAAGTGAAATCAAGTGGCTTCAAACACAATAAGCTATTAAGTTAAAAGCACATTTTAAAACAAACAAACAAATAAACAAGAAGCACATTATTATTTTAGAAAAATCATACAAAGAGTCAGTCTTAACAACATTTTCTCTGAGACCTCCAGATGGCTTGAGAACCCCTTCCTGAGGGCAGCTGTTCCACAAGACCTGCCCCACTGTGGATAAGCCTGGTGGCCATGGGCCTAGAGGGCTTTAAGGAGGAATGAGACACACCCTGTCTGCCCCACACATAGAAGACTGGTCTACCAACAGCTAGACTGCCTCACCCCACAGGGGCCCACTCAACCGCTTTGACTGGAGGAATCAGTGCTGCTGCAGGTGCCCCATAATACCCCTTCAGTCTGGTGACCCGGCACCTTGGAACTCCCTGCCTACTGAGATCAGTTTATTGTTTCAGCTTATTGTTATTTCAGCTTTTTGAAGATCTTAAATTATGGTTGCTCTTATTGATTAATTTTGTTGTTTTATCCTTTTTGTAGAGTGGGTTGGGTTTTTTTAATAATCAAACTGTGTATACATTTTATGAAATACATAAAATGGAGAAGGCAACAGCAGGATAAGATTATTGCTAAAATACTTTGTTTGTGGGCTTCCTAGAGGCGTCTGTTCAAACACTTTGAAGGGCATTTACAGCAGAAACTGCTTGGAAATGCACATTGAAGGCTCTTCCTCAGCATCTGATGGGAAGTGAGAGACAACACCTTGGAAATGCACATCCACACAGTTGCAATAGAAACTGCATGGAAATGCACTTTAAAATGCTGATGGGCACTGAGAGACATTGCTTTTGAACTGCATTTCCAAATAGTTTCTATCGCAACATGCTTGGAAATGCACCTCAGAATGAACATGCCACTGTATGCCACATATCAGGGCATGGTTTTGGGGAAATGGCCTCACATGCCAAATGAGGACTCCTGTCGGCTGGATTCCCCCCCCCCCCGCACTGCAGAGAGTACACAGGCCTCATGGCTAGATCCTCTTGTGAGGATATCTATTAATGATACCCCGCAATCATAAGATTAAGTGAGATGCATTCCAAATGGAGCCTAACAGCTTGTTAGGTGTTACATTTGTGGAGTTGTGTTTATTTTCACCATTTAATGATATTATTACTCTCAAGGAGTTCATGGGTTTCCAATATGAGCGGTACCACTGAAAAAATACACCATTCACTCAGAACCCCCAAAGCCTCAAAGGGAACAAAGGGAAGGATTTTGAGGATATGTACTGGGAAAGGTATCAAATAGTTCAGGACAGTGTGGTGTAGTGGTTAAGAGCGGTAGTCTCATAATCTGGTGAACCGGGTTCGCGTCTCCGCTCCTCCACATGCAGCTGCTGGGTGACCTTGCGGTAGTCACACATCTCTGAAGTCTCTCAGCCCCACTCACCTCACAGAGGGTTTGTTGTGGGGGAGGAAGGGAAAGGAGATTGTTAGCTGCTTTGAGACTCCTTAGGGTAGTGATAAAGCGGGATAGCAAATCCAAACTACTCCTCCTCCTCCTCTTCTTCTCCTCTCTTTTCTGGCTGGTATCTGAAGGGTTTGGCCAACTTTTGGAAGGGGACTATCAAATATTCAGGGTGGAAGAAGCTGATCTGAGTCTATCTGAACACTGTGCACTAGGATCAGGCCATTGCCCTCATTTCCTTTGGAAAGCAGCAACACCATATAAAACCTCAGGTTCTTAGGGGAAATCTTGTAGCCTCCTGAACTGGAACAGGTCTCTTATCAAAGTTTGCTTGAAAAATCCACAGGCCAAACAGACCTGGGAATTCTCCAAGAAAGGCTTCCTGCCTTGCTTCCTGTTTCCTAAATCTGAGCAATCCATTAGTATAAAAGTATACCAGCCTAAATGAGTTCTAACAGCATTCTTAGCATCATTTGTGAAAACGCTTAGAGAAGGCATTAAGAAGTAAAAAAACACATTACCTTGGTGCCAGTAGTTGGCACAAGTCCCACAGCTGCCATGTATGTGCTGCCAATCGTCTTGATTTTTTCAATGTCTTTATAATATTCTTTGTCCATAAGCTTTGTTTAAAACATAAAACTGTTAAACATTACATAATATTTTAGGCAAGAAAGAAGAGTTTTGTGCAGGCATATTCCTCTTATCATTTCCAAGCCTTTGTGCTATCTCACATTTACAACCAATTTCCTAAGGACTTAAGTGAGCTCAAAATGAGACACTTGGTCATTTTCAAGATACCTGATAGGATTTTCAAAAATCCTGATGTGATTTGCTATAGGCCTAAATTGTAAGAATTTGTTATTTTTTACTGCACAATTAATCTTACCACTTACCAACTTTTGCTTTACCAGCTTGCTACAAGGAAGCCAGGGGGGATGTAGAAACAGTTTAATAACTGCAGCAAAGAATATCTGACCTGCCATGCTGTATAAACCCAAATTCCTCCTTACCAGAGTGTTGTAGTGGTGTTTCTGCCTGGCTGGATCCTGCACTATTCTGGGAGATACCACTTTGCACTAAGAGGGAGGAACACTTTGGCAGGCGGATAAAAGATTACAGCTTGAGTAAAGCCAAAGCAGTGTTCGGGACAGTATGGAATAAAAAATGGTACATGGTGTGATCTCTCTCTGACGTGGTCAGCTACTGAATCACTGGGGAGGCTTGGCTGGAGGAACAGGTCCCCAATGGGATCAACGGATGTCCCTTCAATCAGAAGCTAAGATGATAGTCAATGTTTGGCCTAATTCTGAATAATTTTCTGTCTTCATAAAACTAGGAACATTTCACTTTTTGCCTGGATCACTTGGTAATGCCAACGCAATTAGAATGAAATGCAAACTGTGAGATAATTTTAAGAGTGTGACCTTCTCAACATGATGATGAGCTTACAAAAATATTCCTGAAAAGGCAGACTGAATGAAAGAATGCTTACCTCATCAAAATCTGCAATAATTTCATTTAAGAGGCGTAAACATTCAACTCCCATGTTATTGCCATCCAGTTCAATGTAAAAATCGTTGAAATTTGGGATGGAAGCAAACATCACTCCCACTTGTGAATAGGACTGGTAATACAGGTCCTGAAATTTTCAAATTATATTTTCTGTTATAGCAAGCTAATACTTGGATCCAGCCTGAATAAGCACTTAGTTTCCAATGAATTTAATTTAATCATAATAACTTTTCACATCTATTTCAATGGGACCAGTGTAACTAAATTAGACTGGATCAGGTAAGGTAAAGGGTAAAGGACCTCTGGATGGTTAAGTCCAGTCAAAGGCGACTATGGGGTGCGATGCTCCTCTCGCTTTCAAGCCAAGGGAGCCAGGGTTTGTTCACAGACAGCTTTCTGGGTCATATGGCCAGCAGGACTAAACCGCTACTGGTGCACGGAGCACTGTGACAGAAACCAGAGCACATGGAAATGCCATTTACCTTCCTGCCTCAGAGGTACCTATTTATCAACTTGCACTGGTATGCTTTCAAACAGCTAGGTTGGCAGAAGCTGGGACAGAGCAAGGGAAGCTCACCCTGTTTACCTTTATCTTTAGACTGGAAGAAGTCCAATTCAAGACAACATCGTCAGCAATAACTTTAAGGTTGTTGTGAAAAAAAGGATGTTGAAAGACTTTGAGCCAGGGTGCTCAAATCACTGAGGGGAACAGGCTTGCCCCTATTGATTCTGTTCTCACCCTTCCTCTGTCCCCTAATGCACAAGGGGGTCAGAGTAGGCTCCTTTGAAGAATGAAGGCGCATGCAAGGCCTCCTTTGTGGCTCCTTGTAACTTTAAGACATTGAGCATATACTGACATTTTCCTCTGGAGGTCATGGGGTTGTATCCTTCATCCCAGGGTATGGTCTGAAAACTAAGCAACTCTGGCAATGGTCGGTGGCCCAGATGGCTGACTGCCTGGGAATCATATGTATACTGTTTTAGGTTCCATGATCGAAGAAAGGCAGGATATAAATGGAAGGAAATAAATTGTCCATCACTAAATTTTATAATTAATTATTAAATGTGTATCCTGCTCCTCCTCCCATTGGAGTCAAGGCAGCAAATGATTTGTATAATCTGCCTCTGTTTTGGAGCAGGATAAAAATAAAATCAACAAGAAAATACTGTATATTTAAATACATTGTGTATGTTCTGACTTGCTTTAATTGGGGTGGAATATTATTCTTTCATGACTACAACAACCCACATCCGACATGAGATTGGGATCTTCACAAAGCCACATTTTAAGTATTATTATTCAGCACATCTATAAGCTGATTTTCCTCCCAAGAGAAGAGGGTGGTAAATCCCACTTTACATTGTCTTTACGACTGTGAAGTTGGCTAGCTAGGCTGAGACATGATGATTTGCCCAGACCATGCTGTGAGCTTCATGGTAGAGCAGATGTGAACCCAGCTCTCCTCATTCCAAGATCAACTCTAGACAGACTACAGGTATACTGGCTTTCTCACAAAGAATGCAGCTTAGACTCTGAGTTTTACTGCAGTTTAAAAAAAGGTTTAATAATGTCAACAGCACTGACAGATAGGTAGTTTGGGGCTGCAATTTGAAGAGTTGGTCATCATTTTTAAAGCACTGAACAGTTTGTGACCAGGAAACCTCAAGGGATGTCTCTAATAGGATTCTACTCATCCACTGAAGTAATCAGACGCCTCATGTGTGTCTCTGCATGGCTGATGGGATCAGCATCAGGGCCTTCTCTGTGTGGCACCCAGTAACCCTGCCCTCGGATATCCATGCCATGCATCCATCCATCTTTGTTGTGTGTTTTACCCTGTTTCAGTATGCTTTGGGCATGGTTCCTGTATGATTCCTCTTTATTTCCCCAGGAATTTATCTGCAGTTTTCCCTTTGCTGTTATTAATATGTTTTAAAAGTTTAATTTTGATCTGATTTGTGCTTTCAATCTATTGTGGTTTGTTGCAGGAAACAACCCTGAAAACTCATATTCCTTACCATGTTCCTTGGATTAGACATGAGAAAATGCTGTGCAACATGTGCTGGCAAAAGATTGAAGAGAATTCTTTTGTTATCCAGTTTCACTCTTTCCATATCATCTCTCTCTTCTTCTGCCTATGAAAATAAAATGTGCTTTAAATAATAAAAACTGCAGTCCTGAACACACTTGGTAGAGAGGAAATACCACTGGAGAGAGTGATCTGGGTCACACAACTTGCTAAGTCAAATGATAGGTTACTGGACCCTGTAAATTTGTCAGCTCCCAAGCGAGAAGTGAGATGCTGCTCCGCTTCTCTCCAGCTTTTTCTTTTCCCATGCTGTGCTAAGCCAAGGCCCAAACCAGTGCTCACCGTAATGCTCTTTCTTCACTAACCACAAGAATTAATCAACCAAATGGAAGAAAGACTTGTGCAAAATAAACCTGTTGTGGTGGAACAGAAAATTCTGGGTGAATGTGCAAAGGGATGTTGGAATAGATTTGGGTATGTTCCTAAATCTTTATTCTTCATAAACCAAACTGTAAGAATATAAGAAGAATCAGAATCATATAAGAAGGCCAATGGCTCATCTAGTCTGGCATGCTGTTCTCATAGTGACTGGCCTGTGGGAAACCAGTCACTTGTTTGATTCTCCTGCAACTGGAACAGTGGACCAGAAGGTTGGTGGTTGGTGGTTCACAGTGGTCTCCAGGGACGACTGTGGGGAGCATTCCTGCATTGCAGGGGGTTGGACTAGAATGGTCCTCAGGTCCCTTCCAATTCTAAAATTCCATGATTCTGATTCTATTTGGTGCAAGTCTTTCTTCCATTTTGTTGGCACTGAAATACACACGGAAGAGGAGTAGAGACTTCAAGATCCTCTCCTCTCTGGGAGCCCACCTAGGAATACGAAAACAGGTCTGTTACTGCTAGTCCATGAGCACATGTGTGAAATTAAGATTTTATTACCCTGGCAAACATCGCTGCAATACACTTGTTCACATTAAATTGACTTTGGCATTTGACTTCCCATTCACTTAGTTTGGAGAGATCCTTTTGGAACTCTTCACAATATATTTTTAAGAAGGCTTCCATGTTTCCCTGAATCTCACTTCACCATCACTGGCTTCCCAACTGGGCAGCAGAAAGGAGAGTAGCCATGAGCTGTGGCAGAAACCACTTCCCCATATAATGTTAGTTGATCCCTTGCTTTCAACCCTATCGCTGCATCCCATCATCCCAAGCCCTGCATAGGGCACTATCCAACAAACATCTTCCCCCTCCCTTCTTCCTGTAACTTTTTGGTTGTGGGGAAAAAACAATTTTACAAAAGGACCACATTCTACTTTACAAAGTCATCATTTAAAATAGAATGACACGGTTGTTGTTTTAACTGCAAAGCTACATTGCTTAGCATATTGTGCCAAACTTTTTCAACACTTCAGCATTTTACAAACTAGAAATGAAGATCCCTTAAATATTTATTTCTGCCCTCATCATTTACTTTTGAAATAAGCTTTCAGTTCTTGCTGTAATTTAGACAGGAGGTCTCAGGCAGAATCAAAAGGTGCACCACAGGGTTAGATGAATAAAAATGTTATTTATTTGTATTCTAGGCTAAGGCCTTTGTCTTCTATCTCATAGATGTTCTTGACATTTTGTTTGTTTATAGTTTGCTCTCATTCTTCCTGCTCAGTTTCCAGAGATGCAAATGTTACTTTCGCCTTCCTTTATGGGGGGGCAGGGAGCATTATTGGAGGTAATGTGAAATGTTTTTTTATTTTAAAAAATTAAATACAAAATCCAGATGCTCAGCAGCAAAAGTGAAACCTCACTTGGCAGGCTGCCAAAAGCTGACTCCTGCGCTAGGGAAGTGTGGCATTCACAGCTCATAGGCTGTGGAATCAGATACAAGAAAGAGGACCCACTCTCAATCTGAAAATATGAATATTCTGGTTTTTGAAAACCAGTACTTCTTTTTAAAAAACATCCTTGAATTTTTATTGATTAGTGCTGCCTTTCATTTTGTGATTTTTGGTGGTGGGGGAGAGGAAGGCTGGACCCCCAGCTTCAAGCGGTGCCTTCTCTGAGATCTCCAAGAAGGCTGCAAAATGCGCCTGCTGGCACTGCTTGAAGCTGGGGGTCCAGCCTTCCTCTCCCCCACCACCAAAAATCACAAAATGAAGGGCAGCACCATGTTCCTCTCTTATGGTGATTTGTGGGGAGGATCCTAGGCACCCACCCAGCCTCTGGTACTTAAAAATCTGCTGCCAGGACCCAATAACTCCTTTGCTTCATTAAAGGGAGGCAGTAGCATCTTTACAATCACCTAAGGCTTATTTGCATATTCAGCAATGAAAGTGTGTCATACTGAGTAAATGGGCAAAACCAACTATGTTGAATAGGACTGGAAACAAAGGATCAAGAATAAAAGTGGTCACTCTCAGGTGAGCAAAAACACAGACATTTTGGATTTGGAAGGGTTCAATAATAGATTTGGCTGGCATGCATATATATGGTATGACAAGGTTAAAATCCATCAAGGTTTCAAAAACCATATTGTTAGGAAAGCACTATATAATGTTTGGATTCGGTATAAAGACTTGTTGGAAAATAAAACCCCTAGGTGGTTGTCACCAATGGAAGCTAAGGAAGTGAAAAAACTTAATATGGAATCCAAATGGCCAAAATACTGGGAAATTATAGAGCATGAGGAGGGAAAAGTGAAATTGCAGAATTATGAGAAATTGAAGTCTAAAGTAAGAGACTGGCTTCATTACTACCAGATAAATGAAGTCTTCAAACAGGACAGGAAAATTGGCTTCCAGGTGGAGAGGTCAAAATTAGAAACAGAGCTTTTGGAACCCAATACTAAGAATCTGTCAAGAATGTATAACTTGCTGTTGAAATGGAATACACAGGATGAGACGGTTAAATCAGCTATGATTAAATGGGCACAAGACATTGGTCATAACATTATGTTTGCTGACTGGGAACAGTTATGGACCACCGGTATAAAGTTTACGGCATGTAATGCCTTAAGAGAGAACATTATGAAAATGATCTATAGGTGGTACATGACCCCAGTCAAGCTTGCAAAAATCTATCATACGCCCAATAATAAATGTTGGAAATGTAAGGAAACGGAAGGTACTTTCTACCACCTTTGGTGGACGTGCCCAAGGATCAAGGTCTTCTGGGAAATGATTTACAATGAAATGAAAAAGGTGCTTAAATGCACTTTCGTGAAGAAACCAGAGGCCTTTCTCCTGGGCATGGTAGGCCAATTGGTGTCAAGGAAAGATAGGACGTTTTTTATGTATGCGACAACAGCAGCAAGAGTTCTTTTAGCAAAGTATTGGAAGACACAAGAGCTACCCACGCTGGAAGAATGGCAGACAAAGGTGATTGAATATATGGGACTGGCTGAGATGACTGGCAGAATCCGTGACCAAGGGAAAGAGACGGTGGAAGAAGATTGGAAGAAATTTAAAGTTTATCTTAAGAACTGTTGTAAAATTAATGAGTGCTAAAATGTCATGGGTAATGTAAAACAGAATTGCAGTGATAAATAATTGGGTAAGAGAAAAAGGATTAAATAATTGGGTAAGAGAAAAAGGATTAAAGAAAGTGAACTATAAGTAAGTAAAGTGATAAGTAATTGGATAAGAGGGAAAAGATCAGAAATTGTATTACAAGTATTGAAATTAGGGGTTGCTGGGAAAATTTAAAACAAGGATGCAGAAAAGGGAGGTATGGGGAAGTCGTTGAAACAAGGTTTAAGAAAAAGAGGTTAAGAAATTATACGTGTTTATATGTTTGTTTGTTTATGTATTGTCTTGTATTGTTTTTTTAATATGTGTTGGAAAATCAATAAAAATTTATATATATATATATATATATATATATATATATATATATATATATATAAAAACCAGCACAGTTACTGTTTGGAAATGACACAAAGTGCAAGTGCAGGACTTGACAAAGCAGAAGACCAACATTCATGGAAACCTAATCAAAACAAATCCCCTCTTGACAGCCTGGAGGGCAACTGACTAGGCCTGTGGGGAAGAAAGGAGCAGCAGGAGGCCCGGCTGGAGCTGAGGCTGCTGGCGGAGGTCAGGCTCTCAAATGGCGGGAGCAGCGAGAGGGAAAGGAAGGCAAAGCTAAGCTACCTGGGAAGATAACTGGGGGCTGGCATGCAACTACTCACGCAGGTACAGTCTATGTTTATTGCCACATTTCCACACCCATTCTTGCTAAATTAAATGGTTTTTATAGCCTTGTATACAATAAGAGGCAACAGAAAAGAGGAGCTTGACATTGTGCTTTAGAAAGGCGAAAAGTTTCCTTGCCTGCATGGCCCAGAGGTAGTCGAGACGTAGCTTCAAATCCACCTGCCTGGAATGAAGTGCCAAAGCACAGGAAAACAGCAAGATGGCCAAGATGGGTTCATAGCCACGAATATAAAAAGAGCCACCCCTTTAGAAAGAAAGAAAATGTGCACATAAGCTTTCCTTTTCTTTTACAAAAAAACCACTGTCATTTTCAAAAAGTGCTTGAAAACAACGAACCTCCATGAAATCCTTTGTATACTACAAGTCTTGAATCCCAACCATCTTAGAGGGAGGAAGCAGTGGCAGCCGCCATCAAAGAAGGCAATGGCTGGTCTTTCTAGATTTGTGGAGAAGGGAGCAGGAGTCTCCTCACTTCTCACAAGTGTGTCTGCCTCTCTCCTGATTCCTCTACTGTCATCTTTCGCTTATGCTAGTTTGAAATGCAGGATGAAGGAAATGAGGAGCTGCACTGAAGTCTTTTACTTCAACAATAATCCCAGTTTATAGCAGTGCTGGAGGCAGATACCAGACACACAAAAGCATTATTAAGACTATCTAAAGAGTGTCATCAGTATAAAGGTGCTTTGCATAGTTAATACATGAAACAGAGAGCTGCTTTGCACCAAGGACCTTACAACCCTAATTTAGACAGAGCATGGGGAGAGGAGAGAGGCAAGGGCAAATGCAGTTTGCATTGATGTGAACTTTGTTTTGGTTATGAATGAGGACTATGCACTTAAAGGCTAGTTTAGGCCTGTACTTCAACATCTCCCACATACATTAGAATCTCTACTTTGCACTGAAGGTGTGGGGGCAAAATATGAAAACAACAAAACTCTTCCTTAATTATGCAATGAACTTACCCCACTGCTTTTCTGTATCCGCTGAGTTCCAAAATGACTATGTACAAAATTGTAACAAAAAGCAGGAGGATCATTTTTGGCAAGGAAGATACACGTAGAAATATTGCCAGGGTCAGAGTCCCCACAACGCAGGAGAGAAATGCATAATGGGCTGCATCGCATGGAAGTTCACTCATTGTCTTATTTGTCCCACCCAAAGAAATGATAACTATGGAGCTGCTGGAATTAGTACTCCAAACCCAAGGCATACATCCAACCTAAGGGAGAAACGGAGTTGAGAGCTGAATGAAAAGTTTCAACGGTGAATGTTCACACAAACACACATGTCCTCCATTTGATGACAACAGCATTAGGGGTGAATCTAGAAGTGATGCTAAATGTGTCATTTGCTATCAAGTCTTTTTAAAAAACAGGTAAATTTCTATACCACCTTTCACCTGAGGATCACAAGGCAGTTTACAATATAAAAACACAAAAATACATAACATGGTAGCAGACAAAAATAAAAGTTTTTATGGGCAGTTTAAAAGTCCATAGATTGTTTAATTAGCCAAATGCCTGGGAGAAGAGGAATGTTTTCACCTAAACATATGTAGCAAAGAAGCCAGATGAGCCTCCCTGGGGAAAGCAGTCCACAAACGGGGAGCCACTGCAGAAAAGGCCCGTTCTCATGTTGCTGCACTCCGGACCCCAGAAGGGCCTCAGAGGATGACCACATCCTGTTTATTTCTTTAATGGAGGACATTCACACCGTTGGATGAAAATCAAGAAGAATTTAATTAATAGATTACAGTCATTTGTGAAGCAGAATATTTGGAACAAGATCCTCCAAGTTCCTCCATTGCTTTTATAAAACTATGAGCCCTTCAATTCACAAACAAATTTGGGAAATGTAGTGACTGGCTGCACAGGATGATGAACTGCACTCCACCACAAAGGTGAGATGTATCCGTGTTTCAGACTTCCAGGTGCCACCGGAATGGCAGATGGAACATGAGCCTGTTCTCTCTGACAGGCTTGATCTCCACTAGGGCATGTTGTTGTTGTTTAGTCGTTTAGTCGTGTCCGACTCTTCGTGACCCCCTGGACCAGAGCACGTCAGCACCCCTAACCCTAACCCTAACCCTGTCTTCCACTGCCTCCTGAAGTTTGGTCAAACTCATGCTGGTAGCTTCGAGAACACTGTCCAACCATCTCGTCCTCTGTCATCCCTTTCTCCTTGTGCCCTCCATCTTTCCCAACAGGGTCTTTTCCAGGGAGTCTTCTCTTCTCATGAGGTGGCCAAAGTCTTGGAGCCTCAGCTTCACGATCTGTCCTTCCAGTGAGCATCCAGGGCTGATTTCCTTCAGAATGGATAGGTTTGATCTTCTTGCAGTCCATGGGACTCTCAAGAGTCTCCTCCAGCACCATAATTCAAAAGCATCAATTCTTCGGCGATCAGCCTTCTTTATGGTCCAGCTCTCACTTCCATACATCACTACTGGGAAAACCATGGCTTTAACTATACGGACCTTTGTTGGCAAGGTGATGTCTCTGCTTTTAAAGATGCTGTCTAGGTTTGTCATTGCTTTTCTCCCAAGAAGCAGGCTTCTTTTAATTTCGTGGCTGCTGTCACCATCTGCAGTGATCATGGAGCCCAAGATCATGGGAATAGGGAAGTCCAAAGGTGATTAGATGATCACCAGGGCTAGCTGGCTAAATTAGTTCTATTTGGGCCAGCGAGGAGACCAGGGGAGAATTAGCTGTGAGATCCCAGAGCGAGTAATCTTCATAAAAAGGGGATGGGGAGGAAGGAAGGGGAATAAAAGATCAGGCTAAGTTCAAATTAAAGGCCAGGCAGAATAGCTCTGTCTTACAGGCCCTGTGGAAGGAAGTTCAATCCTGCAGGGCCCTGGTCTCCTGGGACAGAGCATTCCACCAGTTTGGAGCCATCACTGAGAAGGCCCTGGCCCTGGTGGAGGATAGTCTGACTTCCTTAGGGCCCAGGACCTCTAAACTATGATTATTCACGGACCTTAAGGTCCTCTGTGGGGCAGACCAGGAGAGATGTTTGTGAAGCAACCAAACAAAAAAACCCTTCCATCATTTCAGTAATCACTTGTAATACCCACCATAGAGGCAGAATCCCCAGTATTTATGACTCAAGGTCAGTAACATGCAGCAAAATCGACTGATTGATTGATTGGTTGGTTGATTGAATTGATTGATATACCACCCTTCATCATAAGATCGCAGGGCAGTGCCCACAATAAAATGCAGGATAATGTGGAGACGTTTGACTGTGCTGCTTCAGGCTACATGGTGCATGCTTATGTGCTTCCCATGAAATAAGCTCCTTATGTACAGAAAAACAGCAAGTCAGGATGAAAGCCTGGCATCATGCTAGTTTTCTACTTGTAGGGAATCTTCTTCCATGGTGAAGCATTCAAAAGCTTGCAGTGCGCACTTCCATGTGAAATGACACAGTCCGGGAAAAACATTACAACCAGATTTTGCTGCATATATAAACTGACTCTTAGCAGCAAAAGCCAAAGTGAGAAATAAAATGTAGAATGTTTTAGCTTTCTTGGACTTAGAAGAACATAGGTTTTCAGTTTCAAAAAGACACATCAATTATAGTCAGCTGTTTATATGATAAGGCAATTATATATGAGGGGGTTAGCATGCTAATGGAAATGATCTCAATGACTTAAATCAGAGCAAACTGAGGGGATGGCAGGTCTCTCCATGAATTAGACAACCATTCCTATACACTCACCACACAGCCTTGTGCCACTGAATAAATTAATATTACAATAAAAACACATAAAATCGTTCGAATTTGTATTGTCAGGCACCCTGGAAAACACTGAAAGACAAAAACAATAGTCTCTGTTAATTCAAAAACAACGTAGGTATGTTATTTATAAAATAGTAAAAAACAACAAAAATGAAACTGATGTCTTACATTTCATTTGGCGCAATAAAATTTGTTTGTTGTGCATTCACAAAGATATATCTTCACATTCAAGCAAGCTAATTCTTATTTCAGCAGACTCCTATTCATAATAAGTTCGACAGGCTAAGCATTAGCAATTCATTCTCCCACTTGGAAAAGGAGTCTGGGGGAAAGCCTCATGACTGTGATTAAAAAACAAACCAACTAATTTAAGTCTGCAGTAAAACTGTAAAGGGTGAATGCAAGAATGTTGGGAAGGGAAGTTGGTGTCAGCGGGGAAAAGTAAGTGCGGGTGGAGGTTGCCTGCATGTGTGCATGCATGCATGGGGCTGGGATGAAGAGGGACAGCAGTTGTGGCTTTGCCCACCCAATCTTGCTGCCAAAGATGGCTCCACTTTGCCATAAAAGGGATGCCACATTTCTCCAAAGCAGAAGGAGGCTCCAGAGGCAACCTTGATAGCAGGTAAGGGGAACTTTTGGCTTTCCAGATGTTGCTGAACTACAACTCTCATCAGACCGAGCAAGCATGGCCAATGATCAGGGATGATGGGAGTTGTAGTTCAGCAACATTGGGCTAGCCAAAGGTTCCCCTGACCTGCTATCAAGGTTGCCTCTGGAGCCTCCTTCTGCTTTGGAGAAATATGAAACATTACTTATATAAGCCTTGCACTGTGTTAGGTGCTGTACACTAATAAAATTAAACAGGTTCCTGCCTGACGGAGATTTGACATGATGCAATGCTTAGTAAGTCTCTTGCGAGGATCAAGAGGCCACGGCATTTGAGATCACTTACTTGTACTCGGGTGACATGCAGGTACATGATACATGCCACCAGGAAGCATATGCAGAACACCAGAAGGACAAGCACGATGGTACTCCTAGGAGGAACATGCAGAAGCCGAGTCATTGAACATACAGAAAACCACCACCTCCTCACTGGAACTTGGCAGACGGATTCTGGTTAACTATCAAGCATTTTCCCTTCTTGTGCAAGCAAGAGACACAGGCTAGGTACACCCTAGGGGATTAATGTGCATGTGGCTCATTCTTTCTGTGTGTGCCTTTTCCCACCTTCATCCACAGAAAAGTGCTTTAAATTATATGACTCTGAAATCAATCTGCCCATGTTACCTGTCCATGTGGGTGGTGCTTGGTGAGATGCATTTATATTGTATGTTGTCTCCTCCTTTAATACTCCCTGACCCCCATAAATTGTGTAAATCTGAGATAGGTTTTTCTCCCTCCCACATAATACTACAACCAGGGGCCATCCAATGAAGACAAACAAAAGAAAGTAATTCTTCATTAATTACAAAGTGAAACTATGGGATTCACTAGTGCGGGATGCCGTGGGGGCCACCAATAGAGATAGCTTGGAGAGGCTCTTAGACCAACGCAGGGTGGGGCAAGACGATCCATCGCTCCTAGTCCTGGTGGATCTGGGTTACTAGGGTGGGGAAGGGGGATCCAGTTCTGAACCTGCTCTCTTGATTGGGGGGTGGGGTAGAATGTAAGAAATAAAGTTTTCTAATGAATCCAATGTTTGCCCAAGACACTCCGATTTCATTAAAAAAATTTACTTGGCATTTAATTTAAAACACTGAGAAAGCACTTACTGTGGGATTATTAAAAGGTAGACAAGGCCAAATAAGGCAGCTAGAATCAGTGACAAGACGACAGCACTGGTGAAATATTCATCCTGAAGCTGGTGATACTGTGAATGAGGTGGGAAAAAGAGGCATAAATACAATTATTGACCCATATCCATCACACCTCCTGGTTCTAAAGACAGAAATACAAGCATGCACAGCAGTAATCTGTAAGTGTGCTCGCCAGATTTGCCCCTGATGACCACATCATTTCTTTCTGAGTTTTCAAAGTCAGTGTATGGACAGGAAAAGTAGCCAGAGTGCTTGCAAATCCAGCATGCGCTTCCTCCCCACCTCCCTTCAAAATTTGGAGCTGGGGAGGAAGTGTGCTGACCAAAGACTGCTAGAGTGGTGGGTCTGGCCCTCCTTCCCCAGCTCAGAAATGGAACCGGGAGAGATTGGAGGGGCCTCATCCTGAGACTTGGAGGTATTAGAACCAGTCTTTTTTTTCAGCCTCAGCATAGTTCCATCATCTCTCAGGTGGGTGCCATTGCAGGAAAACACTCCCTCACCTGCGTCTTGCCTTTACGTACTTCTGAGATCCCCAAAACGAACATTTCCAAGTCAAAATGGAAACTGGCCAGTGTGTGAAAGTCCACACTTTTTATAAGATTGATGACTCCACCTAGTTCCTAGCTGCTCCTAGCCACGACTGGTCAATCTACAGGGCGGCACCAATTCATATTTCCTTTTCTTCAACCCCTCTCCCATGTAGTGGTGGTGGGCTTTAAGCTTTCCAGGCAGGCCTCTACCATTGCACACAAGCACGTTTGCGCAAGGGCCCTACTGTGCTGAATCAAAGAGAACGAGGGAGGAGGGGGCACCCCAAAACCAGCTGCTCTAGCACAAGGCACTCATTTATTTACAAAACACTTTTCTATTTTTTAAAAAAGTACAAAGCTTTATACAATACTAAAAATAAAACCAACCTGAACACAAGGGGGGGAAACATCACTACATAGTAGGAAAAAAAGCAAAACAACCAATAGAATCCAGGTAACCTGCAGGAAGAGGAGCGCCTTCTGATTTTCAGTGTTTGAAAGGAACAAATTATGCATCTAGACATAATGGGAAACTTGGGTTTCTTCCTTTGTGCAAGCTGTACACTTCATCCCTTTGCATGGGAATGAGGAGGGAAGAGGACTTGGGCCAATATATTGACAAAGGCTCCATGAAAAAGGAAGCCAATACTTCATTAAAAATATAGGAAAATGAAACTAAGGAGATAGTACAAGAATACTTGGCTAGTCTAGATGTATTCAAGTCTCCAGGGCCAGATGAACTGCATCCAAGAGTATTAAAAGCACTGGCAGATGTGATCTCAGAACCACTGGCAGTCATCTTTGAGAATTCCTGGAGAACAGGCGAAGTCCCGGCAGACTGGAGGAGGGCAAATGTTGTCCCTATTTTCAAAAAGGGGAAAAGAGAGGACCCAAATAATTACCGCCAAGTCAGTCTGACATCAATACCAGGGAAGATTCTAGAGCAGATCATTAAGCAAACAATCTGTGAGCACCTAGAAAGGAATGCTGTGATCACCAATAGTCAGCATGGATTTCTGAAAAATAAGTCATGTCAGACGAACCTGATCTCATTTTTTTGACAGAATTACAAGCCTGGTAGATGAAGGGAACGCAGTGGATGTAGCCTACCTTGATTTCAGCAAGGCATTTGACAAGGTGCCCCATGATATTCTTGTAAAGAAGCTGGTAAAATGCGGTCTTGACTATGCTACCACTCAGTGGATTTGTAACTGGCTGACTGACCGAACCCAAAGGGTGCTCATCAATGGTTCCTCTTCATCCTGGAGAAGAGTGACTAGTGGGGTGCCACAGGGTTCTGTCTTGGGCCCGGTCTTATTCAACATCTTTATCAACGACTTGGATGATGGACTCAAGGGCATCCTGATCAAATTTGCAGATGACACCAAACTGGGAGGGGTGGCTAACACCCCAGAGGACAGGATCACACTTCAAAACGACCTTGACAGATTAGAGAACTGGGCCAAAACAAACAAGATGAATTTTAACAGGGAGAAATGTAAAGTATTGCACTTGGGCAAAAAAAATGAGAGGCACAAATACAAGATGGGTGACACCTGGCTTGAGAGCAGTACATGTGAAAAGGATCTAGGAGTCTTGGTTGACCACAAACTTGACATGAGCCAACAGTGTGACGCGGCAGCTAAAAAAGCCAATGCAATTCTGGGCTGCATCAATAGGAGTATAGCATCTAGATCAAGGGAAGTAATAGTGCCACTGTACTCTGCTCTGGTCAGACCTCACCTGGAGTACTGTGTCCAGTTCTGGGCACCACAGTTCAAGAAGGACACTGACAAACTGGAACGTGTCCAGAGGAGGGCAACCAAAATGGTCAAAGGCCTGGAAATGATGCCTTATGAGGAACGGCTAAGGGAGCTGGGCACGTTTAGCCTGGAGAAGAGGAGGTTAAGGGGTGATATGATAGCCATGTTCAAATATATAAAAGGATGTCACATAGAGGAGGGAGAAAGGTTGTTTTCTGCTGCTCCAGAGAAGCGGACACGGAGCAATGGATCCAAACTACAAGAAAGAAGATTCCACCTAAACATTAGGAAGAACTTCCTGACAGTAAGAGCTGTTCGACAGTGGAATTTGCTGCCAAGGAGTGTGGTGGAGTCTCCTTCTTTGGAGGTCTTTAAGCAGAGGCTTGACAACCATATGTCAGGAGTGCTCTGATGGTGTTTCCTGCTTGGCAGGGGGTTGGACTCGATGGCCCTTGTGGTCTCTTCCAACTCTATGATTCTATGATTCTATGAAACCTTAAATGGGAAAAAAAGCAAGCAAGCAAGCGGTAGTTTCTCTTTTTATTTGACTGATAAACTTAGTAAAAGCCTCACTTACTTTTTGCTCGCGCTCAATCTGTTTGTACCTCAGGGTGAAAAAATGTAGGTCTGCCATCTCCGACTCAGTTTGCCGGGCCTCTATTAAACGGCCAATGTATCGATTCACTCGAGTTCCAGGAGTATTGTACACAACATTTGTAGAAAAAGAGGAACGGTTCCTGAGTTTTTCTGATGCTGTCCTCAATGCCCTCCTCTGTGGCAAAACCAGAAAACAGCAGGGTAAGCTTTTTTATATAAAAAAAGTTTTCACGAAAGA
Source organism: Podarcis filfolensis (assembly GCF_964270895.1). NCBI lineage: Eukaryota > Metazoa > Chordata > Lepidosauria > Squamata > Lacertidae > Podarcis > Podarcis filfolensis. The sequence continues at coordinate 634,126 of NC_139614.1, read as the reverse complement.
TTTCTTGTACGTATTACAAAATAACCAAATAAACAAGGAAAAGTGCATACAGCGTCTCCATTTTCAGTTCCCAGAGTCATTTTCACAGTTTGTTTACATTTGGTGTAAAACACTCTTGTCATAGGCAGTGTGTGGTTGGAAAAAGAGAGGGCGAAGGAGAATGATATTTCATTCTATTGTGTGGTGTTTGTGCAGGGTTTTTGTGTCAGCGCTACATATGTAGGTCCTCTCTCTCTCCCTCTCTTGAGAGAGAGAGGTTGGTTGTGTGTGGTTGGTTGCAGTGTAGTTTGTTTGTGAGCATGTGGGGAGGGGGGTGTTGGGTCAGAGTAGCCATACTGATTCGTATGCTTTTGGGGGGTAGGATTGCCATACATCTGGGAATTCCTGGACATGTCCTATTTTGGGGTCCTAAATGCCCATCTGGGAGGAGGAGGGATTTTACATGTTAAAGCAAATGTCCTGGATTTTGGGTTAAATTTGGGGGGGGCATGGCTCTGGTACAGGCTCGGGCTCAGCAGCGGCAGAGGTCTATCAGGCGATTGCCAACAACTTTTTGTGTCTGTATTTTTATCTCTTGAAATATGGCAACCCTAGGTTTTTTAGGGGGTAGGGGGAGGTCATTGTCTTGTTGTGCTATATATGTGAGAATGAAAAGCCACACCCTGGTGAAGACATCCATCCTTCTTTGCTTGTCCTCATGCTATTTTAAATTTGTTGGTTAATGTTTCTGGTAGGACAGTTTTCTTCTTCTTCTTCTTCTTCTTCTTCTTCTTCTTCTTCTTCTTCAACAACAATTTAGTATTTATACCCCACCCATCTGGCTGGGTTTCCCCAGCCACTCTGGGCGGCTCCCAACAGAATATTAAAAACACAATAAAAGATCAAACATTAAAAACTTCTCTAAACAGGGCTGATTTCAGATGTCTTCTAAAAGTCAGATAGCTGTTTATGGCATGCGCCACTACTCTGCCTAGTTCCCTGTAACCTCACTTCTCACAGTGAGAGAACCACCAGAAGGCGCTCAGTGCTGAACCTCAGTGTCTGGGCTGAATAATGGGGGTGGAGATGCTCCTTCAGGAATACTGGGCCAAGGCCATTTAGGGCTTTAAAGCTCAGCACTAACACTTTGAATTGTGCTTGGAAAAGTACTAGGAGCCAACGTAGGTCTTTAAGGACCAGTGTTATATGGTCTCGGTGGCCACTCCCAGTCACCAGTCTAGCTGCCTAATTCTGGATTAGTTGTAGTTTCCAGGTCACCTTCAAAGGTAGCCCCACGTAGAGCACATTGCAGTAGTCCAAGCGGGAGATAACTAAAGCATGCACCACTCTGGTGAGACAGTCTATGGGCAGGTAGGTTCTCAGCTGGTGTGCCAGATGGAGCTGGTAGACAGCTTGCCTGGACACAGAATTGACCTGCACCTCCATGGAGTCCAAAATGACTCCCAGGCTGCGCACCTGATCCTTCAGGGGCATAGTTGCCCCATTCAGGACCAGGGAGTCCCCCACAACCACCAGCCCCCTGTCCCCCCAAAACAGTACTTCTGTCTTGTCAGGATTCAACCTCAATCTGTTAGCTGCCCTCCATCCTCCAACCACCTCCAGACACTCACACAGGATCTTCACCGCCTTTACTGGTTCTGATTTAAAAGAGAGGTAGAGCTGGGTATCATCCGCATACTGATGAACACCCAGCCCAAACCCCCTGATGATCTCTCCCAGCGGCTTCATATAGATGTTACAAAGCATGGAGAGGACGAAACCCTGAGGCACCCCACAAGTGAGAGCCCAGGGGTCTGAACACTCATCCCCCCCCCACTTTCTGGACATGGCCCAGGAGGAAGGAGCGGAAACACTGTATAACAGTGCCCAAAGCTCCCAGCTCCTCTAGACAGTCCAGAAGGATGTCATGGTCAAGGGTATCAGAGTCCGCTGAGAGATCCAACAGAACTAGAAAACTAGCCCTAGCTAGCAGAACTAGGAAACTAGTCCCTAGCTTGCAGGAAATCATCGACCAGCACGACCAGGGCAGTTTCACTCTCATGATTGGAAGGGATCCAGATGGTCTGCATCCTATAGACATGCCTAGAGTTGTTCAGCAACCACCCGCTCAATTCACCATGCCCAAGAATGGAAGTTGGCCATATTGTCCAGGTCCAAATATGTTTTTTAAAGAAGTGGTTTAATAACCGCCTCTTTCAGTGGGTCTGGGAAGGCTCCCTCATGGAGGGAAGCATTCACCACCCCACGAAGCCCATCGCCCAGCCCTTCCCGGCTAGCTTTTATAAGCCAGGATGGGCAAGGATCAAGGAGACAAGTGGTTGGTTTCACTTGTCCAAGCAGCCTGTCCACATCCTCGGGGGTAACAGATTGGAATTGATCCCACACAACAGGACAGGACTCTAGCACTCTCCCGCCCCGGCCCTGCTCCCATGGTGAAGTCTACCTCTTTCCGAAGCTGAGCAAATTTATCTGCAAAAAAACTTTGCAAAATCATTGCAGGAGATCTAGGGGTCCTTACGGGGCCCCAATGGCAAAGGTGGTTCCGTTAAATTATGAACCACCTGAAAGAGTCTCCTGCTGCTGTTTTCTGCACATGCAATAGAGGTGGTGAAGAAGGTCCTCTTTGCCGTCCCCATCACCACTTGGTAGGCTCAACGTTGAACTCTATCCTGTGTCCGGTCAGATTCTGAATGAGTTATCCACCACCGGCACTCTAACTGTCTCAGCGATTGTTTCATTGCCCTCAGATCTGGGGGAAACCACAGGGCTGTCCAGGCTCCATGCAACTGCGCTTCAGAGCCAAACAGTCAATAGCCCTGGTTCCAGTGGGCCACCAGGGAGCTGAAAGGCCATGAACATGGGATAAAATATCCCCTGCCACTCTCTGGAAACCATTTGGATCCATTAAGTGGTGGGGGTGGACCATCCGAATAGGTCCCACCTCCCTGCAGAGGGGAAGGGTTGCAGAGAAGTCTAGTTGCACCAAGAAGTGATCTGACTATGGCACTTTTTTGTTTCACTTTTACTTAGTGTCAGATCACCCACATCCATAGAGGTGAACACCAGGTCCAAGGCATGTCCATGGCTATGAGTTGGGCCAGACTTATTCAGGGACAGCCCCATGGAGGCCATGCTTTCCACAAAGTCCCGGGTGGCCCCTTGTAAGGTTGTGTCAGCATGGATGTTAAAATCCCCTAGGACAGCCAAACTAGGTGTCTCCAGGAGAACATCCGCCACGAGCTGAAGCAGCTTGGCCAGGGAATCCTTGGTGCAGCGGGGACGTCGGTACACCAAAAGGAATCCTGTACTGCCCCTATTGCCCATCTTCCAGAAAACTGGGTCTTCCCAATAGGACGCCTGGTGTAAGCTAATGACCCCTAAAAATCACTGCAACCCCCCCTCCCCGCCCATATGACCTGGGCTGCTGTGTGTACAAGAAACCTGGTGGACAAACAGCGGTAAGAACAGGCCCATCTGCTTCATCCAACCAAGTGTCTGTTATACGTGATAGGTCAAGTCCTCCATCCATGATCAAGTTGTGGATGGCAGTGGTCTTAGTAATCACTGACCTGGCATTGCACAGCAGCACCTTCAGATCATGTGGGTTTCCCTTGCTGATTCCAGTATCCTTCTGGTCAAGACCACACCCGGAGTCAGGGATAGTCTTCAAACAACGGCTAAACCTGCCTCCTCGGGAATGACATCATCTGGTCTTAGCGTAACTCTTCCTCCTACCCATGATCACTGAGACTGGGTGTCCCAGTGCATCCCCCACCCCCGTGGAACCTGCCCCAGACATTCTGTTGCTGGGGCCCACTCCCAGGCAGCCCTGACCCTCTCCTCTTGAGAACAGAATGCAAACTATACAATAAAACAATAGAAACTAATTAAAAAACAAAAATAATTTACAACTATACTAAACTTACCCCAACTAAACGTTCACCCTACCCCCAACAAACAAAAACAAACAAAAAAACCCCCAAATTTAAAATGCCACAGATTAAAAACTATTTAATAGCATTTAAAAGCATTTTTGACATTCGCCCCAGTTTGTTCCAGTCAGTCTGGGCTCTTCAGAACTCACAGCAGGGCAATGTCTCTCTGGCCTCCCTGGAGCCTCTGAAGCAGAGCTGGGTGAGTCTGGTCTCTGCCCCCTAGGCCAGGTGGAAAGGGCCTTGCAGGGAGCGGCCTTCAAAACCCACAGCCATACATTTCAGTACCAGCAAGGTACATTCTTAACTTATCCATTAATCACCTTAAACAATGTATTCGAACATACAGCACATACATTTTATCCTAGCAGCAAAAAGACACAATTCTGCTGGCTTCTCAGATACCTGAACAACATACGGAATGACAAAATGCTCTGAGGAGTGGTGGTGTGTCATGGGAGCGACTTTTTATTAATGAACCTGAGACCAACAATGCACCCCAAAATCTATCTGAAGACGTGAGGTGGAGGGGGAAATGGCTGGCTTTCAGGCACTGGCCATCTGCCACTTCTCTAGTCTAATGAAATGAAACCTACCGGCATTTTATTTTTTAAAAGGTTACATGAATAAATGGGCATATACACAGAGCGCTTCTCTATGTATAAGCATCACTTTAGGGTGTCTCCAAGGTAGTCCTGCTGTGGCTTCAGCTCAGCATGCAGACAGACCCAGGTTCTGTCCCTGGAATCTGCTGGTAAAGCTGGGAAGATCCCCAGTCGGAAAGTCCAGAGAGCTGTTGCCAATACTGAGATAGATTGATCCAGGGTGTGCCTTGGGAGAAAGAAGCTTCCTATGTTTGAGCTTTTGGAGGTGGTTTGTCAGACCCCCAACCCCAAAATATCCATTTGTAACTTTATTTTTATTATTTATTTATTTTTAAATAATTTTTATTAACTGGCCAATCACATCAAATTAAATCACATCACATAAATTCCAAATTACAAAGCCAATTTTTTAAATTTTGTTGGGGGAACCCATACTTCAAGATCCAAAGGGGGATTCAGATCATCTTCTTATTACTGCGTTAATGTCCAAATCAGTCCCAATCAGTCCAAACAAAATTCATAATTCTATTCAGTCTTATCTTGGTGTTTCCACATCATATCTTGTTCATATAATTTCTATTTTTCCTTTACGATCTCTTCTGTTAGTCTCCTTAATCCGATAAGCAAAATAATAATCCTGTGTGGATTTCCTGTATTTTTAGATTTACTTATGATTCATGTGGAAATTATTCAAATTTGGTTGTACTTTTTCATGTGTTTTACTTATTGTTTATGATTGCTTCTGTTGTGCTTGTTATTATGTAAATGTTTTCATGTTGCCACTTTGAGCATGGTTTTACCCAGTGCTTTTTTTTCTAAAAAAATGTTTTTTTTTCTTGACGCAAGAAAATCACCATTTTATAGTTCAAATCGGGGAAACTAAATACAGTAAATGGACAAAGTACAAAGATTCACAAAATGTTTAGGGGTATGTGTACCCCTGCATACTCCCAGCAAAAAGCATTGGTTTTACCTGTGGAAAGGCACCATACAAATAAGATGATGATGACTAAATTTGTAAAACCGTGCTGCCTTATATGCCGTGCAGCCCTTTCTGGCACAGCTCTTCTCCTCAAATGAGGGCAGGTTGTCAGTCCCATGCTGGCGGCAACCGCAAAATGCCTGACAGCTGAACTTAGGAATCCTTCCGGCAATTCATTCAGTAATGAAGGCAGAGAGTGGCCTGCATGGCACATTTCTTAATGGAGGAAATAATAATCTGGCCACCAGGGTAATTTAGAATTAGTGCATGGATTGGGTGCAGCCCAGGGACATGTGGAGGGATCAGCACAACTGCTCCATTTCTTGAAAACTCCATGTCAGTTAGGGAAAGGAACAGATCACATAGTTTTCTGCAATGACATTGGGGGGGGGGGAAGGAGTGGGGGGGGGAGACAGAAGTGTAAATTTAGGGCTGAAGATGTTCAAATCAGGACTCTTTCACCCTCTGTTTCAGCCAGAGACTGAAAACTGCAGATGTGTTTTAGAAATAACAGTGAAATGAGCTTTTTTCTTATGGAGCAACCATAGAACAGCATCATCTAGTGGCAAAGAATATACCTCGGGTTAAGTACTTAATTCGTTCTGGACGTCTTTACCTGAAACTGTTCTTAACCTGAGCGAAATATACTCAGAGTCTAGAGTGGATTTCATTCTCTTTATTCAGCTCATAGTGGTGAGGAGGAATGAAAGTATCTGCTTTATATAAATTATTTACACAATGGGCTACATGTGATTGGCTAATTCCGGAATTCTCCTGCAAGCCAATCAGGTTGTGGATTCACTTCCATCTGGAGCTGGATTGGGTGGCTCCTGCAGATCAATCATACTGCTGCATTGTTCTGGGACCAATCAGACTGCTGCATTTTGGATCCTATTCAACTCAGTACATAACACTGAGGTACCACTTTAGCTAATGGGGCCTCCTGCTGCCGCCGTGCCGCCATCCGGCGATTTCTGTTCTCATCTTGAAGCAAAGTTCTTAACCCGAGGTACTATTTCTGGGTTTGCAGAGTCTGTAACCTGAAATGTTTGTAACCTGAAGCATCTGAAACCCAAGGTACCACTGTACTTTATTTAATGCAACCCAGGGTTCACCCAAACATCCTTGTGTGGCACGTTTCTGGGTGCAGCTCTGCAGTTTGAAGCTCTGTCCAGGAGCCAGGACCATCTTAACTGTTGGCTCTAGTGGCGCAAGGCGCCAGAGCACTGGGCTCTCGGGGCGCTGAGCGTTGGAGTCCGGGGCAGAGCCGAGTTCGCCCCCGAATTGCAGCAGAAGAGCCATATTCTTAGGGGCGCCAAGCTCCGGCTGCTGAAGCCGCCGTGCTCCCCTGCTGTGGGGAGGAACGGCGTGAGTCGCCAACGCGTCCCCTTCCCTGCTCTGCCTTCCCTTCCCGTCCATGTCCCACCCTGGAAGCTGGAGATTCTATGCTGACATTGGGCGTTAGTGTATTGGATGCGGCATTTTCTTTCTTTCTCTGTCCCTCCCTCTCTCCCCACTTCTCTTTTCCTTTCCTTTTAAGAAGTGGGTGAAAATGGGGGGGGGGGAGGGAGCGAGGCGTCTGTTTGCACTCTAGTGTAAGTTTCATTGGCATCCTGTTTGTGAGGCAGCGGAAGGGGTGCCGAGACTCAGGAAGATTTACCGCCAGGGTATTGGGTGGAGTGGGTAGATGCCTTCATTAAAATAAAATAAAAATAAATAAGGAACAATGTAGGAGAGGATGCGAAAATTATAGGAAGCACATGCAGTTTTCTGATAATCATTGAAGAGCAACCAAAGTCCTAGAAAGTAAGGCCCACTGTAGGACTTACTTACGAGTAACAAGCCTAGATAGGGCTGAGCTGTTCGATTTGACAAAAAGGCAGGAGGGTGGGAAGCTAACCCTTAGCAGTCTCATTTGGAGCTTACTCCCAGGTAAATGTGCATATTTCTGGACAGGAGTGCTAAGGATAGCACTGTTAGGCTGCAGCAGAGGATTGCAGCATAACAGTTTAAGCCTACTTAGAAGTAAGCACTTCTGAGTGCAATGGAGCTTACTCCTAGAGAAGTAGGTGTACAATTCTGGAGTGGAGCGCCACTGATTTCAATAGAGCTTTTCCAAACTGTGTAAGAACTGTGAGGCTTGTAGAGAAATCACATCTTGCAGGTCAGCTGGTTGGCTTTCTGTTGCAAATGGAATGTGGCTATCTCTGAGTTTGTTTGTTTTAAAACATATTATTTATTTTTATTTATTTCGTGAAATTTCTATTCCAAGTGATTGTAACTGCCCTGCCCCGCCCCCCCAAAACACCCCAAGGCAGTTTACAGAAAGAATAATACAACGAAATTATTAGTGAAAACAATTAAAACATCCAAAGAATTGGAAGCAGCAATAAACTAAGAACACATCAGCATTCTCAATATCTGCGTAAACAAAAATGTTTTTAGCAGGCGGCAAAAGGAGTACAATGAAAGCCCCTTTTCAACAGAACCCATCAAAGCAACTCACCACTCTGACTTCAGAAGCAGATTATAAGAAAAATAGTTGTAATCTTTTGTATTGTTAACCTGTTTTAGGCTGTAAAACTTAACAGGGCTTTCCTCATTTAGCTATTTGCTTGAAATATTTTCAGCCCCCCCCTTCTTCACAAGGGACCCCAGAGTGGGGTGCAGTAGCTCCATTTGAAAAATAATAACTATCAGCACAATATAAACAGCACTCTTGCATCTGCCCACAAGACAGGATTTTAGGTAGCTCTGAATTTCACAGGTTCCTTTTTATCTGAGAGGTATTGTAGCTCTGGATGCGGGGGGGGGGGGTGTTCCTGCCTTAAGAAGATCTCCCTGGGCTCAGTAGTTAAAAAACTATTACACTGGCAGTGGCCCCTTTGGGGGCAAAGCACTAGAAAGAGTGGCAACAGTCCAGGTTCAGGCTCGCTTGGAGGAAACTTGGATACGTTCTAGTCTGGCTTCAGGGCTGGCCATGCCACTGAACCTGCCTTAGTAGCCATGGTTGATGACAGTTGTTGGGAGAAAGATAGGTGGAATGTGACCCTGCTTGTTCCCCTTCATTGACTGGCAGTTTTCAGTACCATGGTATCCTTTTGGAGCATCTCAGGGAGGTGGGGGTTGGGAACCCTGTGCTTCAGTCGCTCTGCTCCTACCTCCAGGGCCATTTCCAGAAAGTAGATATGGGAGGCTGAGCACCATGGGAGTTGTCCTGTTGTGCTCAGCAGGGTTTCATCTTGTTCACTAAAGCAGTGGGTGGTGGCGGCAGTGTAAGTTACCAACATCTGAAAAGAACCGTGTTTCTTTTGCTGGGTGGGTGGAGGTTTATTGTTATGAGAAAGTGACCCTCCAAAATTAATAATTTGGAAATGAGTCACTAGGTGCAGACCAGTACTCTAGCAGTTTTTACTTCTGGGTATAGATAGTCCTACAGTCCTTTAAATATCTCCAAAAGACATCTGTGCTGATCATGGAATCATATACTATGATCTTTTGGTAATACAGTATACAAATACTGTAATCGAAATTTATTTGCTTAACCCATCAATCACCTAAATGGCACCAACTGACCTTGGTACGGCACTGAGGATGGGAAGGGGCAAAAGTGTGCAATCTGCATGCTGCTTTCCCTGGCGTAATCGGTGGTATGTTTTTAGCAGCATGAGACTCCCTAAAAAAAGCTCAACAACTTTGGGGGGCGCTGGGCAGAGCTTTGCACCACGGTGCCGCATATGCTAAAGACGGCCCTGCCAGGAGTACCTTTTTTTAAAAAAAGGCCCCAGTGAAATGGGAGGTGAGGGCAGATACCACACATTTTGACAAATGACCTTGCTTTGCCATACGCTACCTTGTCGTCGTCTTCACAAGTCATCACATTGGAGAAAGGGATCTCAGCTTTGAACATTTTACGACAATGCATAAGTTGAACCAGCAGATAACATACAGTCTTGAACTTCATTCTTTTGGCAGGCTTTATGTCAGAGAGAATGAGACCAGGAAATATCTGTAAGGATAATAATATAAATATATACCTTAGAATAATTAAATATATAAGCAGCTGTAGTTAATGCATTACAATCAGAACAAAAGTTGGATAGGTTTAATGAACACAAAACAAATATTTGTGACACATACCTTGGGTTTTCATAAAAGAGCAAAATAAAACCATAAAAGATCACAGGGAAGTTCACAACATAAAAATACAATATGCCCATCGACAGGAGCCCCCCTATGCCCCCAATAAATGGAAAAGCAATAAATCCCCTCACTTCTTTGACAATCAACTTCAACTGCATTTCCAACTGTATTTCCCTAAAAATCCCAACATGCCAAGAGACAGATAATAACATTGGGCTATGCTGCAGGCCTGCCATATGCCGGGGTGGTGAACCTCCCCCCTTGGGCCAAAGCCATATCTGCCCCACCTCTCATGGGCCAAATGTGACAGGCGAGTGGGGCAACCTTGCTCCAGGATCACAAAGGGGGCTACACCAAAAGCCCTGCCAAGACAGAACCTGATGCACACCCAGTGCCTCTCATTGGTGGCAAAATGCCTTGTGTTGACCCAGCTGCTGAAATTTCACTGCCGGCACAGTTGCCAATACAAAGCTGACTAAATCTTCTTCTTCTTCTTTGGCAATCCCTTGTAGCCGAGTAAGATTGTCTTCCATAAACACGGTTTTAACCATGTGTCCGTAAGTGACTGTGGAGGCCAATTCTGGATCCATACATTCTTCCACAGTGGGGACATTGATTTCTGGGCGGGAGTTGATCACGGTGTGGATTTGCCAAGTGTGCCTTCCTCTTAGCATATTTCTCCCTTGTGTCCTGAGTTTGAGTGTCTTCAGAGCCCATGACACCTTTGGTAAAGGCTGTTCTCCAACTGGAGCACTTGCAAGCCAGTGTTTCCCAGTTGTCAGTGTTTATACTACATTGTTTTAGATTTGCCTTGAGACAGTCTTTAAACCTCTTTTGTTGACCACCAGCATTACGCTTTCCATTTTTAAGTTCGGAATGGAGTAGTTGCTTTGGAAGATGATGATCAGGCATCTGCACAACATGACCACTCCAACGAAGTTGATGTTGAAGAATCATTGCTTCAACACTGGTGATCTTTGCTTCTTCCAGCACACTGATATTAGTTCGCCTGTCTTCCCAAGTGATGTGTAAAATTTTTCGGAGACACCGTTGATGGAATCTTTCGAGGAGTTGGAGATGGTGTTTATAAGTGGACTTCCTATAAGCACTTTCTGATGAACCTACCAAAGTCAGTCATGGGAACTAGTTCATTTAGAGCAGCACTGCCAGTTCTAAGTAGAAGAAGCTCTCCAAGGACTCAAGCTGAGATCTTCCCCAGTCCTGTTCCCCATCACCCTCTAACTGGGAATGCCTTGGTTTGTAGCTTCACACAAATCATGTAAAGTCTTTGTCCATACAAAAACGCTGCATATATTAGCCTGCTGCTGTGTATACAGTTGTGATTGCGGAGTTTTATGGGGAACTTCTACAATTGTTTTATTGTTTAAATTTTGAGTTAATTTTGATGTGGTTAAATTTGTTACTAGAAGCTGCCTTGAGCTTGGTTTTATCACAGAAAGGTGTCATATATATGGCCAGATAAATGGGATCTCCCACCAACTTATAACCCCTCTCCATAGACAGGATCCTGTGCAAAGAAATAACTTCATTAAAGTGAGAGGGGTCCAAAACCAGCCTCTCCCAGTCTGAGGTCCTGTAGATGTTTGGGAGTTCAGTTCCCATCGGCCTCAGCCATCATTGTCAAAGTTCAGCATCAGGTTCAGCACCAACAGGCCTCAAATAAAATATTTAAAAGTGGTGAATATTTTAGAATCTGTCCTCATTTAAAAGTGTAAATGGTACATGAAAAAGCTTTTATACATTATTGTGTTCACTCTAGATTTAATGAGCCTGCCTTGATGAAGGAGCTTGTTGTCAAAGCAGATTAGAAGAAAATGGAGTGTTACATACATCCTCCTTTAAAGCAATTGCAGGGCTTGGAAATGGAACACATTCCCAGCCATCTGTTGCTGCTAACGTTGAGTTTCATTCTTGCTGTCTTGCTGAAGCCAGTTCATGTTAATATCAAAAAGAACAATGAACTGAGAATACAGTGATTTGGCCACATTTCAACATTTAGAGGCTCATGGGAAAATAATGCCCTATTAAATCAGCAAGAAATGTGAATGTTCAGACCATGGCTGCTGTGTCTTACTCAATATAAAGGAAAAACAGTTCAGTCTCCTACTTCTCGTGATATGATGAGGTAGAAGAATACACTGGTCAACAACAAATTTGTTGTCTGCGTTTTTTCAGTTGATTTAGGACGAATCTGATGTGCTGAATCCAAAAATCACATTGGTTTTGCTCAATCAGGTCAAGTTGTTGAGCTATGGCACATGTCTTTTTTATGTTTTTGTTCACATGTACGCTTGTGTGGAGCATTTTAGAAGAAGTTGGTGGGGGTAAAATGCCATGTCGAATAATTGTTTTGATTGGAAATGATTATTTTAATGACAAGAAGTATTCAGGTCCGATAGTTCTGGGTGATTATGTCGAAAAGGGATCAGTTTGAAGTCATAAAACCTCGAAATCTTCCATAAATTGGTGCGGCAAAGCATAAAGTTGGGGAATCAAAACTAAGTTAATCCTGATCTTCTATCAGCACGTCATCCTGTAGCTCATTGTGATGAAATTCCAGTGCCTATCTTCGGAGAACTTCCTGACATTAGTGACGAAGATGCCTCCAGTGTTGAAGGACATGAAGAAGAAGAAGTGGTTCTTGAAGATGATGCTCCACATCCATTTTCCCAAAAGGAGTTGAATGATCTAGTTCGCGACCTCAGCTTGTCAAAGGACTCTGCCGAACTGTTGGCATCCAGAGTGAAGGAAAAAACCTCCTCTCTGACAGTGCTCGCATCAGCTTCTTCCACAACAGGCATCAAGAGTACCTCCGTTTTTTCTCGGAAGAGAAGGACTTGGTGTACTGTGCAGATATTGCGCAGCTTCTGCTCAAGCTTGGAGTGCCACAGTACTAACCCAAAGATTGGAGACTGTTCATTGACAGCAGCAAGCGATCACTGAAATGTGTTCTGCTACACAACGACAACCAGTTTGCCTCTATACCTCTGGCTCCCTCGAGTACACTGAAGGAGAACTATGAAGCAGTGAAGTATGTGCTGGAGAAAATTGGTTATGATCAGCATAAGTGGTTTATTTGTGTTGACCTGAAGATGGTGAACTTTTTGTTGGGACAACAGTCTGGCTTCACCAAGTACCCATGTTTTCTGTACATGTGGGATAGTAGGAACTGTGCTCAGCATTACACGAAGAAGGACTGGCCTGTGCGGGAGGAATTGGTGCCTTGCAAAAAAAGGAACGTCATCAACGACCCTCTGGTGGACAGAGACAGAATACTCTTACCACCGCTGCACATCAAGCTCGGCTTAATCAAGCAGTTCACCAAGGCTCTGGACAAGGATGGTGACTGCTTCACTTACTTGTGCCAGGCTTTTCCAGGATTGACCATGGAGAAGTTGAAAGCTGGCATCTTTGACGGTCCTCAGATCCGTCAGCTCATCAGAGATCCAGAGTTTGAAAACTCAATGAACGAAGTGGAACTAGAAGCGTGGAAGGCATTTGTTCTGGTAGTGAAGAACTTTCTTGGCAACAATAAGGCCAGAAACTACGCAGAACTTGTCAACAACATGCTGACTGCTTTCAGAAACCTGGGCTGCAACATGAGCGTCAAGATGCACTACCTATTTTCACATATGGACCGGTTTCCTGAGAACCTGGGTTCAATGAGTGACGAGCAGGGGGAGAGATTCCATCAGGACATGAAAGAGATGGAGACCAGGTATCAGGGTCGCTGGGACGCAGTCATGATGGCTGACTACTGTTGGACTCTGAAGAGAGATCTCCCTGCCGCTGAGCATTCCAGGAGTTCCAAGAAATGGAAGTTCAAGCCCTGAAGTTTGAAAAATGGTGAAGCAACATGCAATTTACGTGTACTTACCTTTATCAATGCCCACCATTCAGTTTACAGTAAACCTGACCTGATGGAGAGAAACGGATGCCATTTCCTGATTCAGCAGTACAAAAATACCCTAAACCAGTTGTAGAAATCTAGACAACATTCAAAAAGTAAAAAATTGTTGCCCATTAAAACAGATTACATAGAAAAACTAAGGAAGTTTGGAAATCAGTCCGCAAGTGAAAAATAACTATGAAAATTCTTGGTGCACCGGAATGCACTGCTAAGTGACACAATGACTGATCTAAGGCTCAGTGGAAAAGCAACAGACCAGTAGAATTCAGGCAGCATCCTGCCTTGCCAGCTTCCCAGATACTCCGTTGATGCATCCCAGAGATCTAATGCTGTTAGCCAAGCTGCAAAGGAACATCTGTCGCTTCAATAAATCAGTTGCTGACACAATAATGGAGAGGCTGCTCTTTGCTTTTATGCAGTGATGATAGATGATAGCTTCAGCTCCTCTCTGGGTGGGGTGTGCATTCCTCAGAAATAGGAAGAAGCACATCAGCTCTTTGACCCGTGCACAATTAACAAACATGGGGCTTGGTGATGTCTTCTCATGGTCCATCCTAAGCTATTTCCTTCAGTCCCAACACCATTCAGTCTCTTTGTCTTCCTTCTTTCCATGGGCTTCTTGTGGCTCCCTTATTCTTCAAGTCTCTTCTGCTTCTGTCTTTAATAATTTTTTAAAATTAATTTTAACATATAAATTATAAAATGTACCACAAAACTTATCACTTATACAATCTTTTTGGATTTCCATCAGCACCTCTGATAATCCACCATTTTAACCACTTCTTATGCATTTCTTAACTTTATATTGCCTTTACATCTCTTAACAAATCATAGAATCATAGAATCATAGAATCATAGAATCATCCTCCCCTCTATCCATTTTTACAATACTTCTAATAATACTCCTCACAAAACTTCTTGCAACCCTACAAACGTCATCTGTTCTTCACAATTACTTTTCAAATAATCCGTAAATCTACTCCAGTCTTCCGTGAATTTCTGGTCTCGCCGGTTTCGAATCCTTCCTGTTAGTTTATCTAATTCTGCATAGTCCATTAACTTCATCCTCCATTCTTCAGTCGACGGTAACTCTTCTTGCTTCCATTTTTGGGCCAATAATATCCTTGCTGCTGTTATTGCATATAAGAAGAGCTTACATTCCTTTCTATTTATATCACTCCCCACAACGCCCAATAGAAATGCTTCTGGTTTCTTTATAAATGTATATTTCAAAAAAAAATTCAACTCATTATATATCATCTCCCAGAAGCATTTCACCTTTTTACATTCCCACCACATGTGATAAAATGTTCCCTCTTTTTCTTTACAGTTCCAACATTTATTACTGACTTTATACATTTTTGCTAACTTAACAGGTGTAATATACCATCTATACATCATTTTCATCACCTCTTCTGCTTTTGGCATTTGCCTCTGAGACCCCAACAATAACAGGCATATAATTCCACAAGAATTATTAGCCCGAACACAGCTTTGTACAGGCCCATCTGCTTAGGCCAGTAGTGGCCAAACCCAGCCCTCCAGATGTTTTGAGACTACAACTCCCATCATCCCTAGCTAACAGAACCAGTGGTCAGGGATGGTGGAAATTGTAGTCCCAAAACATCTGGAGGGCCAAGTTTGGCCACCACTGGCTTAGGCAAATCTGTGTCAGCTAGTCATATATAGCCTAAAAGAAAACTGGAAGCAATTTTTGAAAAACTCCTCTGTCTGACCACTTGAAGGTAATTCCTACTTGCTGTAATTAATCAGGAGAGCAACTATTTACAGGCCTTGATATAAGATAGTATCAAAAGCGAATAACATAGGCATTCTACATAAAAATACATGGCAAAATTAAAACAAGGCCTCTGTCTATCTCCACTGAAACCTACAAAAACTGTGTTGTCTGCCCTACGGCAGCTTATACATAAACCCAGCCAGATAGGTGGGGTATAAAAAATAAAATTATTATTATTACAATACTATACAATACAAATACCTTTATTGGCATTACAAGTTATTATTATTGTTGTTGTTGTTATTGTTATTAATTATGCAATGTAAAACCTCAAATAGCCAATATTAGAATTGTACATCCCGATAAATAAAGCTTACAGTCAGCCATATAGTATCTGAAATTGCAAATGTGCTTGCCAAAAAGGGCTGGAATTTCAGAAGTACAACTCCGATCTTTCTCAAGAGATGCGCTTCTCAATTAAGCTCTAGTACTGAGAAGACAAGGAAGTTAGTCTAGTTATCAGTACCGCCATTAGGGATACAAGAAGACGCCATTTTTCATTCTGCTCTATAATTGACACATGTAGCACTGTTTTATTCTACCGAAGTTCATATATCATAGAATCATAGAGTTGGAAGAGACCACAAGGACCATCGAGTCCAACCCCCTGCCAAGCAGGAAACACCATCAGAGCACTCCTGACATATGGTTGTCAAGCCTCTGCTTAAAGACCTCCAAAGAAGGAGACTCCACCACACTCCTTGGCAGCAAATTCCACTGTCGAACAGCTCTTACTGTCAGGAAGTTCTTCCTAATGTTTAGGTGGAATCTTCTTTCTTGTAGTTTGGATCCACTGCTCCGTGTCCGCTTCTCTGGAGCAGCAGAAAACAACCTTTCTCCCTCCTCTATGTGACATCCTTTTATATATTTGAACATGGCTATCATATCACCCCTTAACCTCCTCTTCTCCAGGCTAAACATGCCCAGCTCCCTTAGCCGTTCCTCATAAGGCATCGTTTCCAGGCCTTTGACCATTTTGGTTGCCCTCCTCTGGACACGTTCCAGTTTGTCAGTGTCCTTCTTGAACTGTGGTGCCCAGAACTGGACACAGTACTCCAGGTGAGGTCTGACCAGAGCAGAATACAGTGGCACTCTGACTTCCCTTGATCTCGATGCTATACTCCTATTGATGCAGCCCAGAATTGCATTGGCTTTTTTAGCTGCCGCGTCACACTGTTGGCTCATGTCAAGTTTGTGGTCAACCAAGACTCCTAGATCCTTTTCACATGTACTGCTCTCAAGCCAGGTGTCACCCATCTTGTATTTGTGCCTCTCATTTTTTTTTTGCCCAAGTGCAATACTTTACATTTCTCCCTGTTAAAATTCATCTTGTTTGTTTTGGCCCAGTTCTCTAATCTGTCAAGGTCTTTTGAGGTGTGATCCTGTCCTCTGGAGTGTTAGCCACCCCTCCCAGTTTGGTGTCATCTGCAAATTTGATCAGGATGCCCTTGAGTCCATCATCCAAGTCGTTGATAAAGATGTTGAATAAGACCGGGCCCAAGACAGAACCCTGTGGTACCCCACTAGTCACTCTTCTCCAGGATGAAGAGGAACCATTGATGAGCACCCTTTGGGTTCGGTCAGTCAGCCAGTTACAAATCCACTGAGTGGTAGCATAGTCAAGACCGCATTTTACCAGCTTCTTTACAAGAATATCATGGGGCACCTTGTCAAATGCCTTGCTGAAATCAAGGTAGGCTACATCCACTGCGTTCCCTTCATCTACCAGGCTTGTAATTCTGTCAAAAAACGAGATCAGGTTCGTCTGACATGACTTATTTTTCAGAAATCCATGCTGACATTGGTGATCACAGCATTCCTTTCTAGGTGCTCACAGACTGTTTGCTTAATGTTCTGCTCCAGAATCTTCCCTGGTATTGATGTCAGACTGACTGGGCGGTAATTATTTGGGTCCTCTCTTTTCCCCTTTTTGAAAATAGGGACAACATTTGCCCTCCTCCAGTCTGCCGGGACTTCGCCTGTTCTCCAGGAATTCTCAAAGATGACTGCCAGTGGTTCTGAGATCACATCTGCCAGTTCTTTTAATACTCTTGGATGCAGTTCATCTGGTCCTGGAGACTTGAATACATCTAAACTAGCCAAGTATTCTTGTACTATCTCCTTAGTTATTCTGGGCTGTGTTTCCTCTGCTGAATCATTTGCTCCAAATTCTTCAGGTCGGGCATTGTTTTCTTTATCGGAGAAGACTGAGGCAAAGAAGGCATTGAGGAGTTCAGCCCTTTCTGTGTCCCCTGTTTGCATTTCACCATCTTCTCCTCTGAGTGACCCCACTGTTTCTTTGTTCTTCCTTTTGCTACGAACATACCCATAAAAGCCTTTTTTGTTGCTTTTAACCTCTCTAGCAAGCCACAGTTCATTCTGTGCTTTAGCTTTTCTGACTTTGTGTCTACACGTGCTGGCTATTTGTTTGAATTCCTCTTTGGTGGTTTCCCCCCTTTTCCATTTTTTGTACACATCCTTTTTTAATCTTAACTCAGTTAAAAGTTCTTTAGATAGCCACCCTGGCTTCTTTAGGCACCTTCCATGTTTCCGTCTCATTGGTATTGCCTGAAGTTGTGCTTTTACTATCTCCCTCTTAACAAACTCCCAGCCATCATGAACTCCCTTTCCTTTTAGTATTACTGTCCATGGGATCTCACCCAGCACTTCCCTAAGTTTTATGAAGTCGGCTTTCTTAAAGTCAAGAAATTGAGTCCTAGTATGCTTGGCTGCTCCTTTCCGCTGTATAGTAAACTTCAGAAGAGCATGATCACTCGCGCCTAATGATCCTTCCACTTCTACCCCACTAACCAGGTCATCAACATTGGTTAGGACCAGATCTAAAATGGTTGTTCCTCTTGTTGCTTCTCCCACTTTCTGGACAATGAAGTTGTCTGCAAGGCCAGTGAGGAATCTGTTTGACCTTATGCTCTGGGCTGAGTTTGACATCCAACAAATATCCGGGTAATTGAAGTCCCCCATTACTACTATCTCCCTTCCTTTTGCATGCTTGGCCATCTGTTCCAGGAAGGCATCATCTATGTCCTCCGTTTGGCTTGGGGATCTATAGTAAACTCCCACAATGAGGTCACTGTTATTCTTCTCTCCCTTAATTTTGACCCAAATGCTCTCACTTTGGCTTTGAGGTTCTAAATCTTGGATCTCTTCACAGGTATACACATCTCTGACATATAACGCCACTCCTCCTCCTTTCTTGTCTGGTCTGTTTCTCTGAAATAGATTGTATCCCTCCATTATTACATTCCAATCGTGGGACTTATCCCACCAGGTTTCAATGATGCCTATTATGTCATATTTAGCTTGCTGTACCAAGAGCTCAAGCTCATCTTGTTTATTTCCCATGCTTTGAACATTAGTGTACAGACATTGAAGTCCATTAATCATTCCTCCGTGTCTCTTATTTAAGGATTTTTTCCTCCCACCACTAGGTCTGCGTGCTGTTTGCTCCATTTGGTCACCCAAAGCTATATTATTTGACACACTCTTTGCTGTGGAAAAATAATGTAACTTACATAATTCATTACGTACGTTGGATAAGTTACATTGCCATTGTGTTATTCTATCCCATTCATTTTGATGCAAAGGAAATTATGCAAATAAGATGGGGGAATTACTAGATTTATTTCTGTTCCATGGTCAATTTCCTGTTTCCATTTTCTTCAGAATTTTCTGACATCCCTAACCACAATAAGAAGCCTTGGTTCAGAAAGAAAGTACATGTTCAGCATCTCAATGTGAGTATCTGTGAGTTGTTCTATACCATTTAAGGTAGGGGAATCAAATATATCAAATGCATTTTGGGGGCAATTTCTGCCGCTGCTTCAGCAGCCAGAACTTCCTCTAATTCATATTTGAATGTGAGCTGTCTTTGCAAATAGGCTGTTCTACAGGGCCTCATCATACAGGCCACAGAACAATCGCCCAGCATCCTCCCAGTTTGAAAAACTGCAGTGCTGCACCAAGCATCTAAGCTCAGCAACACTGAAAGGCTCTCTTGGGCCCTTGTTATGTTTGCAGAAAGAATTACATTGTGCTGTCTCAGATGGTTTGGGGGAGAAATGCCCTTTGTAAGGCAGCCAGGACATCATCTTAAGGTATATTAGCAAGTTGTGCTAGTGCTGGAGGGCCTGGACTATTTGATTGAATGTGATGCGGAACCCAGGTTTCCTAACCCTGCAACTCCCTTGGAATGCTAATACAGGGGCGGCATTTGCGTTTGAGAACACACATTCCTCAAATTAAGGTAGCTTTGTCCTCAACCACAGGGGAGCTTTGTGTTCCCCCTCCCACACAGTAGTTTCCTATGAAAAGGCATAGCTTAGCAGCCAGATAACTGAGAGAGGCTCACATAGCACATACCTGACTGCCTTTGGGGGGCTAGGCGCATTTCTACCAGGGGTGAAACTGGGCTTTATTTCACCTGGGTCAAAGAAACAGTTTGGTACCCCCCCCCACACACACAACTGCGCATTTGCACACAGGCTGGGAGCCTCAGTGCTGCCTTCTGTAGGCTTTATCCAGGCCAAAAAACCTAGCTAGCTTCCCCCTACCCCGTAGCTACAGCTCTGTTTCTACACATCTGTGTTCACCCCCATCTTTTCTCATCATCAAAGCAGAATTTACACACACCTCTAAAAGTTTTCGAAACCATTAGATAGCTAAAGATATGAAAAACAGCATTGTAAAGCACTGTTGAAGAGAGAAACATCCAGCTGAAAGACAGGGCTATCCAAGGCAGGCATTGCTTACAGAAGCATAAAAGGAAGCTCCCCACAGGTCCAGCTATCAGAACACTCATCACCCCAAAGGTCAGTTGTCCAAACACAAATATTTATGCCCAAACCTTGCAATACAAACAGCTAGTCCGCCCAGTTCCTTACTTATAAGTAAGCCCATTGTACACAATTGCTGCAGATGAAACATCATTTTAAATGTGATGCTTTATGTTCTCCATTTTTACAAATATCAGAAAGACTTGAAAAGACACCATGCTCACATGCTGAAATGTAAAAACAATGATAATTATAATGATGATGATAATTATAATAGTTTTATTATTTGTAACCCACACATCTGATTGGGTTGCCTCAGCCACTCTTGTTGGCTTCCAACAGATATAAGAACACAATAAAACATCAAACATTAAAATTTTCCCTATACAGGGCTGCCTTCAGATGTCTTCTAAAAGTTGTATATTTATTTATCTCCTTGACATCTGATGGGAAGGCCCACTGCCTGGTTCCCTGTAACTTCACTTCTCTCAGTTTTTAAAGATATGAAGTCAACATTTAAGGGCACAATGAATGATTTCAGTGTGGTTTGCACAAGAGAACTTTCAGGTAAAGTGTTCTGTAAAATACTAATCTAATAAAAATAGGAAAATGATGGATGAATGTTACTTACTGGCATCATGCTTATTTTTTATTTATTTCAAGTATTTATATACTGCTTTTCATCAGAAAAGATCACAAAATGGTTCACAAAGAAATCAAACAAATAAAATACAATATATACTCCCACTCACTCAATAATCACACAAATTTCATGCCGTTTTATTTTAGACTGAATACTTTTTTGTTCAAATGTTTCAGTACTCGAAGTGTCCACAGTGTTCACAGTGAAAGAGATTGACCATCTAACTGACATGGAGTGTTTTAGCTCAGCGTTTTCTGTTCAATTCAAATAGAAGTTCAGCTCATAGATGAAAATTCACATGAATCGTTTATGATGTCACAAGACCATAGAAGAATCAGACCACAAAGCCTATGCAGTTAGCAGCCAGAATAAAAGACATACCTTCCTCCGGTGAGATGGCACAATGAAAAAGGTCTCAATATTATGCTTCTTCAAAAAACTGTTCCTTTCATGGCCATAGCCTGGTTCTACCTCGTAGTCCCCATTCAGGCACTCTAAGGTAGTCTTTGTAATATGCACTTTCCTAGAGATTAGGTGGGAGTAGGCAAGAAAAAAGACAGTGCCTTGAAACATCATAGGCTTACTTATTCTGCGGTACATAAAAGCTTCTGCTAGGTCACAATTTTTTTCTAGCCTATGTGTATACACACACACACACACACTGAGCGTGAAGAAGGGTGTTTGCTAAACCCCAATCCAAATCCTCAACTGGTTTGGGTAGGGAAATCTTGGATTTTCCCAAAAAGATTGTCTCATCCAGTTTGGTCCTAGCACCAAACTGATAAATGTTTGCAACGGATGCCCTTTCAACAGAGTTGGTGGCATATTAACACACTGAGAGGCATGGAGTCTTGACATGGTGCTGACAATGGGGCCACCCCTCTGACATTTGCAGATGGCACAGGCTTTTCCTGCAAGAATTCACCACCTTCACTGGGGCCCTGAATACCCTTCAGCAAAGACGTAGCAAGTGTCACTGGTGCCTGGGGTGCATACCACTGGTGCTGCTGGAGTGACTCCCTGCCACCCAGCAGAGCTGCGCTGCACACCTGCCCAAAGGGCACACCCACACTGCCCTGCCAACTCCGCGCTGTTTTGCAAGGCTGCAAGGCTGCGTGAAGAGGATGCAGGGGGCATGCGCCATTCTGGTTCTCTTCACGCAGCCCTGCAGCATCACAAAACAGTGTGGGTTTGTTGTGCCCACCAAGGGCCATGGGGAGCAGGGGCACAGTGGAGCAGGGCTGGCAGGGCATTGAGGAGCAAAATCCACCCACCAAAAAAAGCACCCTCCCAGGGTACCCGCCCCTCTGGCCCTCCCCACACGACACCACTGGGTGGGTGGCAGAACTTCAGGCTGAGACTTACCCAGGCAAGCCTCCAGCCTCCATTACATTAGCCAGAGTCACATCATTTGACCATACATCATACTGCCATTTGCGAAGGCCCAGGACACCACAAAGCACCCTTCCTGTGTGCAGGCCGACCCTCATGTTGAGATCTACTTCAGTGGCTTCAGCTACTGATCTAGAAAACACAGAATCAGAATGCAGTACATTAGAGAACATTTGTTACCATCTTTCCCCTTTCTGTTCCCCACAAGGGTAAAAGCTTCAATGTATGCAATACTATGAGGCCAAAACACCCGACTTATTTTCAATTCCTTGGATGTGGACCACGTAGTAATGAAGATTAAACTTTGTGTTATCTTTTAATCTTTTTAGGATGGCCACAACATTTCAAGACTTGATTACTGCAATGCACTTTATGTGGGGCTACCCTTGTGCTGCACCTAAACAGTTGATAGGGACAGACAACTGTCTGCCCATGTGGTACCAGGTCAGAAACCCGGCTCCATGATAGTACCACCTGAGCCCCTTTATCCCTGCCCAATTGCTGAGATCTTTGAGGGTGTCTCTGTTGGTGGTCCTCCAACTAGAAGCTGTGCATGTAGGGTTGTGGGCCCAGGCGTGGACCTGTCTTTTGATTGGGATCAGACAGACACTCTCCTTGCAGAACTTCAGGTATATGGCAAGGACTTTCTTATTCCAGTGGGCATTTTAAGGTAGTGTTCCATCTGAAGGCAGCCCTGTTTAGGGAAGATTTTAATGTTTGATGTTTTATCATGTTTTTAATATTCTGTCTAAAATGGTTTATTCATGATTGGCCCAAACACTGTCCTTCCTACAAGGTAGCAGGCAGAAACTTTTGCAATTGCCTCATCAAAGAGACTAACACACCAAAGTCAGAGTCTGACTCCTTGAGTTCTGGTGAAACCTGAACACCCACATGGAGCAGTGGATAGGAAATTGCTCACAATATTAGTCTTCACAGCCTAACAATCAGTGAAAGTCCATATTGCCACATGAGATTCCTGGTCTCCTCTGGCTGGAGGTTGCAGACATCTCTGACCCATAAATCTTCAGATGCACCATGAGATGTTCCCAATGACACAAACATCTCTGGAGAGGACAGAAATGCAGTGTCTCAGAACTGTGCTGCTCCACCTGAGCTCCCAGAAGTGATTGGAGATATTCAATAGACAGTCTCTCAAACCAGATGTGGTCAAGTCATCCACCACCCTCCTAAATTTGATCACTTTGTTATGGGGAGTGCTAAAAGTCTTTTCCTCAATGAGGAGTCACATTTGAAGCTCTGACTCCAAGCATTTTTATTCCAAACTGGAAGATAGTTGAAATATATTTTAAAAATATAACAAATTGTCCAGTAGCACCTTAGAGACCAACTAAGTTTGTTCTTGGCATGAGCATTTGTGTTACTGGACAATTTTTTTTTATTTTTATATATATTTCTACTGCGTCAGACCAACATGGCTACCTACCTGAATCTGGAAGATAGTTGTTCACATTCCTGTAAATAGGAAAGGATGTAGCATATATGACCCATTTCTTTAAAAGGTTTGGAAGCTCTCCTTCCTCCTTGGATGGGTGTTGTTTCCTCCTTAATCCAGTTAGAATTGGCTTGGGCATGGGTGCTTGTGTGTGTGTTGCTACTGAACATTTTTGAAGCTCCTTTGATCCCTGCTGCTTCTTGGTCTTAGGGTAGGCATGTAGAAACGGCATCTCAGAGAGTGACTACTTTCCTCTGGACCCATATCAATAAATAAGGAGATGCTACTGCAGGGGGAGGCAGGCCAGGAGGAGAGATCATCACTGTCCCAAACTATAGTTTCCCATGGCATCTGAATGGGAGCAGCTCCCAGCTCTGCTGTATCAGCTGGTGATTGTGGAGAAGGAACTTTTCATTCACCTCCTGGAGACCCTGAAAAGGACCATGTGTGTTCTGGTATGCGTGGGAGTGTGGGGTGACCACACTCACCACTGACATGCGACCCCTGGACTGCTTGCTATGAAAAAATGTGGGCCTTGGGCCAAAAAAGTTGAGCCACTCCTGCTATGGAAGGATGCAAGCCCGTGAAGAACTTACGTGATGGTGTCAATCATATCCAATCCCATTTCCACACAGCAGTGGGCATGATCTGTTTTGGGCTGGGTCAGTCCTGACACACAGTAGTAACAGTCCCCTAAGATTTTTATCCTTCTGCAATGATTTTCCTAGAGAGAGAGAGCGAGAGAGAGAGAGAAGTTTTTACTGTGGCAGTACATGTCTCTACACTTCTGCATAACATGTTCTCTAATACAGTGGTACCTCGGGTTAAGAACTTAATTCGTTCTGGAGGTCTGTTCTTAACCTGAAACTGTTCTTAACCTGAAGCACCACTTTAGCTAATGGGGCCTCCTGCTGCCGCTGCGCCGCCGCCACATGATTTCTGTTCTCATCCTGAAGCAAAGTTCTTAACCCGAGGTACTATTTCTGGGTTAGCGGAGTCTGTAAACTGAAGCGTATGTAACCTGAAGCGTATGTAACCCAAGGTACCACTGTACTACTCCCATAGCTGTATCACAACCCCCCTGATATGTGCAGCCTTTGGCTTAACACATTAGAGCTCAATTACAACTGAAACTATCAGACAGGTTCCACATACGTTTTCATATGCACTGCACAGAACTGCAGTGTCATACGGGTACCGGCACCTGTGCATATTCATCCTATGAATTTTAGGATTTATGTTTGCCTTCCCTTTCTCTTCCTCCTTAATTTCCCTTTGGTTGAAATTTAAATTGTGAGCTGTCTGGAGCAAAGTATATGTACACAGAAACTTTGGCTGCTGCTCTTTTTGGAGTATGGGGCTATTCCAACACTCCTCTATTTTTCTACAAGAATTGAGGAGGAATAGCACAAAACCTGTTCCCTTTAGGCTCACTTTGCAAGTATAGCAATGACAATACAATTTTTCTGTATGCAGCAATGTAAAGTCTGGAATAATTGCATTTGCAACAATTTGTTTCTCACTGCCAGTCCACGTGTTTTTCAGGGCAGTTCTAACGTCTTTCTCCAACACGGCATACAATAGTCGTGTTTTCTCATTGCTGATACCATGCATTGAACTAAGTAGCATATATTTTTCCAGGCGTGCCTGGAGTTATTCAGCAACCACTCACTCAATCAATCACCTTGCCCAAGAATGGAAGATTTGAGACTGGGCGATAGTTGGCCATATTGGACACGTCTAAAGATGGTTTTCTAAGAAGCGTTTTGATAACCGCCTCTTTCAGCAGGTCAGGGAAGGCTCCCTTACAGAGAGAAGCATTCACCACCCCACTAAGCCCATTGCCCAGCCCTTCCTGGCTAGCTTCTATAAGCCAGGATGGGCAAGGATCAAGCAGACAAGTGGTTGGTTTCACTCGTCCAAGCAGCCTGTCCACATCCTCGGAGGTAACAGATTGGAATGGATCCCACACAACTTGACTAGACAGGATTCTAGCACTCTCCTGCCCCAGCCCTGCTCCCACGGTAGAGTCTACCTTTTACCAAATCTGAGTGAACTTATCTGCAAAAAACTTTGCAAAATCATTGCAGGAGATCATGTGGCCCGTACTGGACCCCAGTGGAGCAGGTGGTTCCGCTAAATTGTGAACCACTTGAAAGAGTCTCCTGCTGCTGTTTTCCGTGGATGCAACAGAGGCGGTGAAGAAAATCTTCTTTGCTGTCGCTATCGCCACTTGGTAGACTCGGCATTGAGCTTTAGCCGGTGTCCGGTCAGCTTCAGAATGAGTTATCCACCACTGGCACTCTAACTGTCTCAGCAATTGTTTCATTGCCCTCAGATCCATGGAAAACCACAGGGCTGTCCAGGCTCCATGCAATCGGAAAGGGAGCTTCTGAGCCAAACAGTCAATAGCCCTGGTTAACTCCTCATTCCAGTGGGCCACCAGGGAATCATCTGGAAGGCCATTAACATGGGATAAAGTATCCCCTACCACTCTCTGGAAACCATTTGGATCCATTAAGTGGCAGGGGTGGACCATCCGAATCAGTCCCACCTCCCTGCAGAGGAGAACGGTTGCGGAGAAGTCCAGTTGCACCAGGAAGTGATCTGACCATGGCACTTCTTTTGTTTCACTTTTACTTAGTGTCAGATCACCAACACCCATAGAGGTGAACACCAGGTCTAAGGCATGTCTGCAGCTATGAGTCGGGCCAGACTTATTCAGGGATAGCCCCATGGAGGCCATGCTTTCCACAAAGTCCTGAGCAGCCCCTTGTAAGGTCATGTTGGCGTGGATGTTAAAATCCCCTAGGACAACCAAAATAGGTGTCTCCAGGAGAATATCTGCCACAACCTGAATCAGCTTGGCCAGGGAATCCTTGGTGCAGCAGGGAGGTCGGTACACTAAAAGGAATCCTGTACTGCCCCTATTGCCCAGCTTCTAGAACATGCACTCAGAGAACTGGGTCTTCCCAATAGGACGCCTGGTGCAAACTAATGACTTCCTAAAAATAACTGCAACCCCCCTCCCCGCCCACAAGGCCTCCGTTGCTGTGCATAAGAGAAAACTGGTGGACAAACAGTGGCAAGGACAAGCCCATCTGCTTCATCCAACCAAGTCTCTGTTAAACATGCCCGGTCAAGTCCTCCATCCATGATCAAGTCATGGATGGCAGTGGTCTTATGAATCCTTGACCTGGCATTGCACAGCAGTACCTTCAGGTCATGTGGGTCTCCCTTGCTGATTCCAGTATCCGTCCGGTCAAGACCAGACCCGGAGGCAGGGATAGTCCTCAAACAACAACTAAACCTGCCTCCTCGGTAGTGACATGTTCTGGTCTTAGCATAACTCCTCCTCCTACCCGTGATCACTGAGATTGGTTGTCCCAGTGCATCCCCCCCTGTGGAACCTGCCCCAGCCATTTTGTTGGCTGGGACCCACTCCCAAGCAGCCTTGACCCCTCCCCTTAAAATCAAATTAAAACCTATACAAAAAAATAAAAAATTAAATTAAAAACCAAAACAGTAAAAGTTATAAACATACCAAAATTAAACAAATTCCCAAACCCGACTAAACATCCATCCCACGCCCCACACCTGAGGCCTTCTTGGAGACTTATAAGCTGTGGTGGTGAGTATGGGGCCTCCCCCAGGCCCAAGGTGGAAAATGGGCTTCAAGGGGGAGCAGTCCTCCCCAAGACTCACGAGGCAGAGCAACAGCAGCAAAGTCTTCAAATAACAAATGAAATAACTCAGCACATCTGTGTAGCTTTAATTACTCTCTTGTGGATACAATCTCATGGTTTCAGAGGACATAAAAGGAAAATGAGCATGGAAATGCGGAATTATTCAAATTGTTACAATGGATTGCAAGGAAAAAGATTTAAGCAAAACTCTAAAGAGGTACCGTATTTTTCAGTCTATAAGATGCCCCCATGTATAAGACGCCCCCTATTTGGGGGGACTCATGGCCCCACGTATAAGAAGCCCCCTGGTTTTTTACATTATTTTTTAGGGGAAAAAACCTAGTCTTATACACGGGAAAATACAGTACATGTTCATAACCTTTAATTTAGCTACTAAGATGAAATTTGCAGGTATGCATGTGTTGAAGGACAAGGTTCACAGGAGTAGGAAGAGAAAAGAATGAGACATTAATCTGGTAGGAAGCTGAAGAGACTTGGGGCACAGGTAGTCTTTTCATCACTCCTTCCCATTGAAGGTCGTGGCCCAGGAAGAGAGAGGAAAATAGTTGAGGTATACCACTGGCTGTGAAGGAAGGGTTTGGTTTCTTGCAACATAGTCTCCACTTCCTTGAAGAAGGACTTCTGGTGAGAGATGGGCTGCATCTCACAGCGGTTGGCAAGAATGTGTTTGCTAAGAGTCTCATGAACCTAATCAGGAAGAGTTTTATACTAGATCTTGACGGGGAGGGAGACAACATTACAAGCAACAGAAGAACACCTGGTACTGGGGATAGTAGCTTCACTGATGCACAGTAAACTGAGGTGGTATTCCAGATACATGCTAAAGGGCAAGAAATTACAGGAAGAAAGCAGTTAGAGGGAATGACTCATGGTTTCAGTTTTCTCTAAATGCACAGAGACAAGCAAGACGAATTGGAGCTTTTAGTACAGGATGACAAATATGACCTGGTAGGTATTACTGAAACCTAGTGGGATGAGACTCATGAATGGAATGTAGGAATTGAGGGGTATAACCTGTTCAAAAAGAATAGACCAAACATGAAGGGAGGAGGAGTAGCATTTTATGTACGTAAAGGATGTGTACACTTGTGAAGAAATTTATGACTTGGAGCATGGAAAGCAGATTGAGAGTATATGGGTAAAAATTGTAGGAGAGAGAAACAACAGTGACCTTACTGTGGGTGTCTACTTCTTCCACCTTCTGGGCAATGAAATTGTCAGTGAGGCAATGAATGAATTTGTTGGACCTTACATTTTTGGCAGAGTTTGAGTTCCAACAGATATTGGGGAAGGTGAAGTCTCCCATGACTTCTATTTCTCTCCTTTTTGCATGTTTGGTAATCTGCTCTAAGAAGGCTTCATCCAAATCTTCAGTTTGGCTTGGCAGTCTATAGCAGACACCCACTGTTATTCATGCTGTAGAGGGCTGGGAAATCATGCAACTTCTCACAATGTTATTCCAGTACTTTGATGGGGATGATGACACTGGCCAGTAATTGTTCTGCCTGATGACTGGCTCTTGGCTCTACACCTTGCCAAACTCCATGCACTGCAACCAATGCAGAATGAGGTCACTAGAAATCCACTTCAGCCTGCACGATTCATTACTCCCACATACCACACCCCCACTGTGTGCTGAACACATAACAAGGAATTCATAGAATCCTCGTAGAGTTGGAAGGGACCATCATGCGGAGATGAGAAAATCCAGACTTGCTGAAATCCTTGCTTCTACACTACTGTTACAGGAACAGAATGCTTCTCCTTTATCTGGTCACACACACGCAGCTGCACAACATTACAGTACCCCTATGAAGTATTTTACCAAGCTTGTCCTGCAGGCATAATATTTCTTTATGTGGAAAACGTGGCTATATTTAGAGAAACATAGATGCTTTGGATGGCCTAACTTGGCAACTACCAGGTTCAGTACTATAGCTGGAAATAATTCATTAAGCAAACAGTCATTAACAGCCAAGTTAAAAAGTCATATTATCCTTGAAGATGAAATAAACAGAAAAAGTGGACACAAATGGTAGCGTCTTGTGATTTTCATCTTCCATTCATGAGGTGGTGAGTACAGAACTGGAAAATATTACTTCACCCAGTTCCTAACCTTAAACTCTACCAGGCAGCCTAACTTGCAGGCTCCTAAGACTTGGTGAGGAACGCACCTCAAGAGGCAAGCTGGGGCAGCTGCTGGGAGGACAGTCAGATCCGGTTGCCGTATTTCAAAATCAGGACACCCCCAAAGTTGTTTTCTATTTTCATTTTTTTTACAATAATGCCCCCAAACCATGGTTTTTCAATTGACTTGCCTAAGATCCAAGACAAAATGCCGCCTTTTGGAATTTCCCAACAGATATCAATTCCGCCTTTGAAATCCCATTAATGGCAGCTCTACTCTATCTGAGACTAGTGATGATGAAACGGTTGGTGATGAATTACTCCTAAAATGCCAGCTCTAGTTTCTTTTTCTCACCACTTTCTTACCACTCTGTTGCTGAAATCCAAAACTATAAATGATTTCACAGAAAGCTCAGGGATGTGTGGTGATTCATGGGCCTTATTGTGGGAACTAGATTAGCAATCAGTCTATTTCATACCTTAGATGTGCATAATCTCTGACATACACACAAACCACATTGTTAAAAAATGAATTCAAAATAATTTTTAAAAGGAAAAAGTACATGCTTACGGTAGCCAATTCATCAAACTTCCCAAAGAGTTCATTCAGAAGCTTCACCAATTCTTGAGCAGTGCATTGCGATGCCAAGCTGGTGAATCCCACAATGTCTGCAAACAATATGCTACAAAGAGAATAAAGGAAATGCAGAGGCATTAGCAGTGTTTATCCCAACATATTTTTGGAAGGATTGCAGGTGAAATGTAAGGCTAAGTAACAATGCAAATCACTTTACTTAATTTGCAGTCTTCAATGACTTTACATGGGGCAGACCCATGCAATGGCCCAGAGCAGCTCTCCCAACCTGGTGTCCTCCATATGTTTTCACTATTGCTCCCATTATCTCTGCCTGCTGCCTGTGCTGAGTGGGCTGGAGGGAGCTGTCTGAAGTCCAGGAAGGATGGCAGGCTGCCTCATGGTGGCAAACCAGTTGGTGCAAATTACTGCTTCATTATGTGTTACATGTAGTATACACAGATATACAGTGACAGAGGTCTGTCCTGGTCCTGGGCTGCAGCCTACTTTCCTGTCCCTTGGTTAATTCCAAAAACAGAGCCGAACAAGCTTGCCATGCCTCATCTCAGACTAACTAGGAAAGGAGCAGGGCAAGAGGGAAACCACTTGGATCAGGGCCTTCTGGCCATGGGACAAACAGAGTTTTCATTAAGACAGAGGTTATTACGTGGCCATTGCTTATAACTTGGGTGCCAAATCACATTCCCAGTCTTCTAACGACAGCAGCGAAAGGGGGCTTCCCAAACTAGAAGCATACAAATGCCCTCAACTCTCACCAACCTGCTCTCATCTAAAGCGAAAAGGGCTTGCATTAAAAGGATACTTTGAAAATTGGGCTTTAAACTTCAAACTAGTTTACAGTCTGAACGTCGATCCAAATCTGCCTCCTTCAGCATATCCCTCACACACAGTTCTCTGTTTTCGCCTCATAGGCTCCCTCCTCTCCTCCAGGTCTTGTCCTGCCTCTTCCTTGAGGGACAAGTGAGCCACAGCTGTTCAGTTAATGAGCAAGATCTGATCAGATCTCCCTGACCAGAGAGTGTGTCAGCACGAGGCTGTCCTCCCCCCCCCCCGATAAATTTTAATTAGTTTTCAATTACATTCCAATCGGCCTTATTATAACAATGCCAGTTTATAATACAATTATTAATACCAATCATTTAAATACCAAATTATATAATTTATTTAAAGTGGCCCCCCAGATGCTAGATTTGATGGCTTTCTGGTTCTCTTTATTTCTGCGGTCCAAAATCTTATTAGTTTCAATTACATTCTAGTTATAATAATAATCCCTTATACAACAACTGCAGTATTAATAACTTCTATTTGTGTTGACACACTAAATGATTTATGAAACTTCAAGTGAGGGACTCAAACTATATCCTTGTTGTTCCTGTGTGCGGCAATTATTCTGTCTGTGGTGTTTCTTTCTGTCCTTGTAAGATGTTATGTCTTTCTTTCCCCTGTTTGTTACTGCTATCCATCGTGCCTTGGGTGGAGATAATATCCCATTGTTGTTCCAGAAGTTTCTCCATCGCTCTGTCCTGTGCTTCATTGTTTTGCACCGAGAACTTTAACAACAGATGCAAAAGTCGCTCTGCCTTGGTAAATAAACTGTTGTCACTATTTTTTCCCCTCGCCTGGGAAGAAGAGTCGGATATATTGCAGATGACTCAATATAGAACCTTATCAGTTCCTTGGCAGCTCACAGACTCCTTTCATCCTTCCAGGTGGAGATATATGGCCAATTATCCTTCCAATTAAAGTAAATTCCAAGTCCTCTTAGCGTTATTCAATTCACTTTGTAGATAATAAAGGATGGTGAAGTGTCAGCTCTATGTTTCCATTGTAAAACTTTTGCAAAATAGAGCTTCCCTCCCTTTCCCCCCTTTTTACACACACAGTTCCTTTTGATGTTATCATCCATATTTTTAATCCAATTTCTTCCATCCTCATTTGTACAAGTATAATTTGAACTAACATTCAGGGGAGGGTTGCCGAATCATAACTGTAGAGAGAAAAACTTTAAACAAACAAACCGTAGGCTCCCCGCCCCATCATTTTTTGCACCGAATGAAGTCTTATCTCAAATTCAAACCTTAAAATCCTTGCAGTTGGTTTGTTCCACAGTTTGTGATCTCATCTCTTCTAGCACACACCTACACTTTAGTCCAATTAAGCTCTAATTAACAGGAGAACCTCTGCTTCTTAATGGCGGCATTGGAAGGTTTTCGGCAGGCAAAGTGCTTTTGCACACAGTGCTTCCCTGGCCCCTGCATTCCATGCCAAAGTGAAAGCCAGGTACTGAAATGAACTGCAAGTGAAGCCCGTACGCCATCCCTGGGGGGAATTTGAAAGGATAATTACCCTCAATCACCCTGGTTTCTCCATCTCCTACTTTCTCCCGCTGTCATGGGGGCTGCCTCCATTAAGGCAGTGCAGAACCAGAAGCCAGCACAAGGCTGTCCTGCAGTGCTGAACATCAGAGCACCTTGCAGCAGGGATAAGTTGCATACCATCCTGAAGGACACTTTGAAATAGAGGAGCCGGACTTGCAGACTAAGGGCCTAAGTACACATTATAATGCAGCTATGTTTAGCACTAGCCAACCACCTCTGTAGGCAAGACCAGGCAGGGGTGTCATATGCAGCAACATCATTTTTTCCTGCCACTTTTACTGTAATCCTTCCTCCAGGCACTTTTAACCCATTGGTGTTCCATACAGATAAATGCTCACCTCATAAACATGAGGCAGGAGGCACATAGGGGGAAATAATGTGAGGGAGATTTCAGGGGGAAAGTGGCAAGCCATATTTTTCCACTGCAAATCTCTCACTCACAAGGCTACTTTGTTTGCAGTAAAGAAGCAGCTACTGGGCAAATACTACAGAAATGGTACAGAAGGCTGTGCTGTAACATGCAATTTTAGCCCTTTAGCTGCTTAACAAAAGTTCTCTGGTGCGGGAAAATTAGAGAGAAAACACATTTTAAAATATGCACAGTAAACTCACATTATATATACTTATATAGCATTGGCAAAGAAACCCAGCAGAGAGGTTAATAAAGTTCACCACACACACAATGTGAAAATAATCACATCTTCTAGTTTTATCCTCTCAACTATCAAGATGTGGTTTTGCGTAATTTATGATTTGCCCATTGTTGTAGCCTGCTTAAAACCCAGCTATGCAGCTCTTACATGTTAATGATGAATATTTTCATGGACACTGAAGAGAGAAGCAGTTTTCAAAGTTTGGAAAACCATCACATCATGGCCAACCACAATAATTCTTCCAGAGCATCATCTGCATCCTGTTTATGTAAGTTATGCTGTGGGAGAAACCATATGTTGTATGTGATTTCACCTTTACTGCTGCATCTGTTCCTAAGAGAGAAACTTCTGCCACTATTTTGATTTCCTGGGGAAATTGGATGCTC
Source organism: Podarcis filfolensis (assembly GCF_964270895.1). Lineage (NCBI taxonomy): Eukaryota > Metazoa > Chordata > Lepidosauria > Squamata > Lacertidae > Podarcis > Podarcis filfolensis. The sequence goes on along the minus strand of NC_139614.1, from coordinate 600,602 downwards.
ATAATCCGGGAGTCAGGAAAGAGCTCCTTGCATCCTCTCTAACTGAAAAGATGGGTAACTGCCATGCATAAAACAGCTGCAGACTTACTAAAAATATCCTGTATCTCATCCTAAACCTTTTCCAGAGGGTAGCTATTGCAGCAAACACAAGAGTCTTATAGAATCATAGAATCATAGAATCATAGAGTTGGAAGAGACCACAAGGGCCATCGAGTCCAACCCCCTGCCAAGCAGGAAACACCATCAGAGCACTCCTGACATATGGTTGTCAAGCCTCTGCTTAAAGACCTCCAAAGAAGGAGACTCCACCACACTCCTTGGCAGCAAATTCCACTGTCGAACAGCTCTTACTGTCAGGAAGTTCTTCCTAATGTTTAGGTGGAATCTTCTTTCTTGTAGTTTGGATCCACTGCTCCATGTCCGCTTCTCTGGAGCAGCAGAAAACAACCTTTCTCCCTCCTCTATGTGACATCCTTTTATATATTTGAACATGGCTATCATATCACCCCTTAACCTCCTCTTCTCCAGGCTAAACATGCCCAGCTCCCTTAGCCGTTCCTCATAAGGCATCGTCTTGGGCCACTTAAAGCCTAAAACGCTCATTATGGTGTAAGTTTTCATTGACTAGACTGCTTTATCTAATGCCATCACATGCTATCCCTCAGCTGGCATCTCAAACCAGCTGACTCAGAAGGGAGGAACACTGGCTGCAATGGGACTTACTTTTAAGATTGCCAGCAGTTCTTTACTGGTTTTGCTGCTGTGCTTTAATGGAATCAAAACATGCAGAAATTAAACAAGCGTATCTAAATGCATGACTTTTAACTCCATGCAAGGAAAAGCTCCACCTTCTTTATTTTTGTATGTCAAGCTGACGTTTAAGCCATGGAACATCAACAGCCGAGTGTTGATTCCTGGATGTGGACTAGGTAGGTGCAAGCATGGCTGGTGGAGGCAGGGCCAGGAACCTTTTCGGGCTCCTGAGGCCAATGGCTGGGCTGCAGAGGGAGGGAGGGAAGGAGATAGGGTGGTAATATTGGGTGGCTTTTCAGGACACAAACTGTGAAGACAGCTGGGTAGGTGGCATGTGAAATGCTGGCGACAGCCAAGAATGAAATGCATGGTTCTGGAGGCAGCTGACAGGGTGAGCGGGGATTCACTATATATTGCCAGCTCAAAAATTCTGAAATAAAACAGGGTCAATCTAAAGGGTCAATTTTACAGCTAGCCTCTATTATCTGATAAGGTTCCTGTGTATAGTACCAGTAGAATAGGCAGAAATTCAGCAGATAAAAGTTTTACACAGTGTGTTTGCAAAAAAGGAAAAGAGATCCAGCTCCTGAATTCATATGTTCCTGGACTTCCCACTGTTGCACCCGGAGTTATTCCTTGCTGCTCTCGAGAAGCCATTATCTCAAGCAGAGAACTGCTGGTGATCTGGGTTCCTGTGGTGGTGGGGATAGCTGCAAATGGTCCTGTAAACTTGATCAGCCCCAGAATCTATTTGCAATACCAGGACTGAATTCTGGAAGATGTGAAGGGATTGTTTTCAGACTGTTTCTCAGCAGGTTCAGAGTGTCTTTTCCTCCCTGTTGAGCAACTTCGGATTAAGGAGCACAGCTTTCAGAGGTCAGATGGACTTCAAGTTCTCTTTAGACTGATGTTTTAAACCAATTCCAAATTTGTTTTATGTGCATATACATGTGAAACTCTAACACACATATTCATGATTAGATTGAAATATATAGGCTCCTGTCTATATCTTCTTGGGCAATTATTCTGGTTCCAGTTTTCATGTCAGCTTTTAGCTCCTTGATCTTTCTCTTTTGATATGGTGCTCTGAGGCTTCCATGGTCTTTGCAGCTTTACTACTGGGAGCAGAGGTGATTATAAGAATTCTTTCCTGTATTCTTTTTGCATAAAACAAATAGATTTAAGTTCAAAGACTTTGAGAACCAAACCACAGAGAGAGTTCGCTGTAAGTAAACAAAACAACAGCTGCAAATAATTCTAACTGGGAGCTCTATGCAGCCATAAAGTAAAATTCAGCAGAACAACCTTCATAAAAAGAACCTTAGGAAAACAAAAGAAGAACTCAAATCCTGTGTACAGAATAGATGGGTGGTTTGATACAGAAGTGGTACATATCAGGATCATTACCTATAAACAAGTTAAACAAGGGCTGTTTCAGTTGATTTGTTTTTGCAGAGATAGGAATAATAATAATAATAATAATAATAATAATAATAATAATAATATATTATTTATACCCCGCCCATCTGGCTGAGTTTCCCCAGCCACTCTGGGCAGCTCCCAATCGAATGTTAAAAACAATACTGCATTAAATATTAAAAACTTCCCTAAACAGGGCTGCCTTAAGAAGTCTTTTAAAAATAGGAGAGCGGGCGCCACTAGAAGGCCCTCTGTTTGGTTCCCTGTAACCTCACTCCTCACAGTGAGGGAACTGCCAGAAGGCCCTCGGCGCTGGACCTCAGTGTCCGGGCTGAACGATGGGGGTGGAGATGCTCCTTTAGGTTTACAGGACCGAGGCCTGTATACTGTATATGCCTTTGTATGTGAGCAAAAACGCTACACTGATGATGCTTGGCATGGGGACAGGGTGAGTTTCTATTCCAAATGGCATTTGGGATCCAAAACAGGGCCAGGAATATTGTAGTGGGTTTCTGGGCTACTTCCAGAGATGGTCTGTGAGGCTGGGGCTGCACTAGGGCACTGTGTTGCATGCTCTGCATGCAAAAAGCAAGGTTCATAGCTTTGAAAGAAAACTTACCGTATTTTTTGCCCTATAGGACGCACTTTTCCCCCTCCAAAAATGAAGGGGAAATCTGTGTGCGTCCTATGGGGCGAATGCAGGCTTTCGCTGAAGCTTGGAGGCTTCAGGCTTCAGGAAGCTGTCAGCAAGCCTGGGGAGCCCACGGGAGTTCCCGCAGGGCTCCCTAGGCTGCAGATAGCAGCCTGCTACCCGGAGCGCGGGGCGCGCTGAAGCAGAGCGCCCTGCGCTTCGGGCAGATATCCGCAGCCTATAGGGAGCCACGGGGGGGGGGGGGAATAATTTTTTTTTCTTTATTCCCCCCCCCCAAAAAAACTAGGTGCGTCCTATAGGGTGACAAATACGGTATTCCCCTAATAATAGTTAGAATTTTTTTTACTGATTCAGACTATTCTGGAGCACCTCAGCTTGTGCCTGTGCCTTCCCTCCTCTCCCCTTCAATGAATTAGAAGCAAAGCCACCAGTCCATCCTTTGAACTGCTACAGTCCCAGAAGAATCAGCTAAGACGAACCTTTACCCTTGTGCATGTGAGATGTCTGTAAGACTTTACATTTTGCAAGCTTGCATCAGTCCTACCTAACATTGTCATGTCTCTGAATGTAAATTTTATGGAAAATCCTTTCAGGTGGCTTCAGGAAATCTTCCTTCATTTCCATGGCAACATTCCTGGGCAAAAGACTCATCAGAAGTCGCTCCTAAAAGTTAAACAAAAACAAAAGCATAGTTATCAAAACTGCTATTAAGCTTGAATAGTTCATCTGATCAAATTTGTATGCAGGATAACATCGACACATAAAATCAAGCAAGGAATCCCATTTAGAAAAACCTCAAGCATCTAAAATGTTGATCGTGACACCAAGGCATTTAATATTTCTCAGTTCCATCTAAAGATCTAGCTTAGTGTGAACCCCCAGTTTCCTGGAGAGAAGATTGCTTTTTTAAAGTAAGAAGTTTTAGTGATTTTTCAGTGTATAGACCCAATTACAAACAGCCCTGGAGAGAAGATTGTTACTGCTGTGCTCCTCCCTTGGTCCTGCTGCCTTGCTACCTAAGTCTAAGCCAGGTAGCTTAGGTTTGGCATTAGTCCATCATCTGAACTTGGGGGTGTGGTTTATTTCACTCTAGACACACCATAAGCTGTAAACATGTCTTGTTCTTTGTCTGGAGCAGACCAACCACAAACCTGGAATCAGGTGACATGCTAAGCCAAACCAAACCACAACTCAGCCCCAGAGAGCACAGCAGCAGCGGAACTGGGGGAAGAAGCACAGCAGCTGCCATCTCCTCTCCAGAAATCTGCATGTTCAAACTGAGCCTCTAGAGCAGCCTTTCTCAATCCTGGGCTCCAAAATGCTTTTGGACTGCACTCCTATCCTTCCTAGCTATCAGGATCAGTGGTCAGGAATTATGGAAGTTGTAGTCAAACATCTGTGGACCCAAGGTTGCGAAAGGTTGCTCTAGCATCTGGTCTGATACTGTCTCTTAGGAATATGAGGTTGTGACCTTGAAATTAAAAATTCTATTTTCCCTTCTGCCAGCGCTACATAATGTACTTCTCCTTGTGTAGACTTGTTTAAACGTATATATGACATAACAGATGTATGAAATCTGATACACAGTAGTATCCAAAAGCTCCAACGACAAAGTGCCAAATACTCATTTTTACCAATGACATGTTGCTGTCTTTCATTGATACAAGTTGTGGTAAGTATCAGAAAATTAACCCTTCTGGCCTGGACATGGCGCCATGAGCACTGACTCCCCTCTCCTGTCTGCTAAGTGTTTTCGGGACAGCTAAGTTACCAGACTGTGTGAACAAAGACTTTCACTACTTGGGTAAATATTTCCTTTCCTATTCCACATTACCCCTAATCTTGAAGAGGATTAATTATGAGCACTATGAATACCAGAATTAAGTAAGAAACAAACCCAACTGTGCAAGCAATGGCCGAGCCAAAAAAAGATGGGGAGGAGGAGGCTGGAAATGATATAAATACTAGTGCCTTACAAACCAATGCAGAAAGATCTCGCTGAGATTAAAAAAAGATATGGCTGAAGTAAAAACAGAGCTTTCAGAGCTGCATAAAAAAAGAATGAATTTGAACAACATTTGAATATGCATGAGATGGTTACACAAGCGAATCAGAGTATTGCAGATAAGCAGATCTCACTCTTGGAATCCCAAGTAAAGAGTAATTGGCATCAGATGCCCTCCTTCACAAAGAGAAGCACTTATGGAAGACTTCTTTTAAAAGCTGCTATCTCTGCTGGAAAATCAAAGCATTGAAATCAAACAAATCAAGGAGTCTGATGGAGGTGTGGAGGAGAACTAAAAGTCTTCTGGAACATAAAACCTCCTTATGGTTATCACCAATGGAGGCTTGAGCACATAAACAAATATGCAATGCAAATGGGCTATATAAAGAGAATTAAAGAGTTTTCAGGACAATGAATGTGAGTTCAGTGGGTAATGTGAACTCAGTGGGTAACTGGTTCCAATATCATAAATTAAACGAAATCTATATTTAAAAAAAGATTTTAAAAATGGATTTGCAGAACAAAGGTCATACTTTGAAGTAGGTTTATGTGAAAATTATGAGAAATTAATTGGAAATGTAAGGGGTCATTCTATCATATGTGGTGAACCTGCAGAAAAGCAAAGACCTTTGGGGACATGATATTAATGAAATTAAGGGGGGGGGAAATGAAGTGACTTTTCCTAAGAGGCCAGAATCCTTCCTGCTGGGGATACTAGACAGTGAAATCCCAAAGAAAGCCTCAGCAGTATTTACCGTATGTATGTGACTGCAGTGGCAAGGATTCTCTATGCACAGAAATGGAAGGAGAAGAGAACACCCTCAAAAGGAGAATGGCTGATGAAAATCTTGGAATATGCAGAGATGGCAAAATTGACAGCATTGATAAAAGATACAAATTTAGAATATTTTAAAGAAGACTGGAATATACTAATCTATATAAAAAGTTATTTCCCTTATGTGAATACCACAGTGGGGTTTGAAGTGTAAGGAAATAACAGAACGTATTAAGAAACATGTTAGAGAGAATAAAATTAGATAAGATGGAACCTTAAAATGTGATTGTATGTAATTTGGGTTATAAACATCGATGTTGGGAGAGTGGGAAGTCACTAGTTTGGTTGAATTGGAATATAATTGTTGCGTAACAAAAGTAACTTTCTATATGGAATATATATATATATATATATATATATATATATATATATATATACTTCCGGGTTGGTGCCTCTGGTAATGGCGGAATTCCTCTGATCGGGAGGAATTTGCCCCGTGGGAATTTGGGTCTGGCCGCCACGGCGAAGGCGGAGACCCGCAAAAAATCACAGGTGGGAGAATCCTGTGAGCGTGGGATTCGGCAGGCACCTTTTGCGCCTCCCCTACTCACGGGGAAACCCGGTTTCGGGGGTCCACAGCGAAGTGGGGTGAGCAACGCGGTGCTTTGAATCGTCTGCTTCTTCCACGGATCAAAGCCGCATAGCTGTTGCCGGAGAGCACTGACTTTTTCCTGTGGACAATTTGATCTCAAAGTAATTACCCGTGAGTAGAGCTGAAGCGGGAGAATTGGATTCTTAAACGTCTAATTTGGTATCGTAACGGGGAGGTTCAAAACAGGAAGTCCGCCTTCCCCTTTTGTAAATAGACTGAAGCAATGAGACTGTTAAGCTGAAGTCTTGGAAAGCCTATTGTAAAAGACTAAATCTCCATTGGTAAAGAACATTAAACCCCCCCTTGGAGGCAGGAGAAGGGGGGGGGGAGTTGTGGATTGAGTATGCCTGCAGGAGAGAGCGAAGAGAGAAAAAATACCGCCGCTCTGACTCTGGAAACAGGCTGCTAGCAGGACTGACGTTTTTTGGAATGTTCATTGACAGCGTTTAGAACGTTCATTGACAGCTAGCTAAATAAGAGAAATACATTGTTTCTACTGTCTCTGGTTGCTTTTAAAAAGGAGTAAAAGTAACTGAAAATTGAAACTAACTTTGGATTGTTTGAAACTGTGTTTAAAAGAGGACATTACTGACTAATATAAATAGAAACTGTTTCCCCCTAGTGGAAGCCTTTGAAACTGGTTGCTTTACAAGAGCTGGGCTAGGGGAATTTCCAGCTGCAAGATAAAGAACTGTGAGACTCTGGGACTGACCTTGAATCTTTTAAGTGTTATGGCAAATGGAAAGGAAAAAACAGACCAGTCAACTACTGAAAAAAAAAATAAGGTCTGGGAGGACTTGGCAGGAATCTAGGAGAGGCTCAACATCAGGCCCCCCTGCCTCTTCTGCTGCTGCTTCTGTACCAGTACACTCAAAACCAAGAGGAATGTCGATAGAAGAGGCCTTAGTGGTTGCATTAAATAAGATAAATGATTCACTGGAACAGCTTAACAAGAAATTGGATGCTGCAACTACTAAAATTGATTTAAATACAGAAAGTATAAATAATCTTGGACAAAAGGTGAATACCAATACTGAAACTATTCCGAAATTGATATAGGAATCTACTTTGATACGGCAGACTGCGGAGGAAGCTAGGGAGAAAGCCGTTGCTGCTGAATGTAAAGTAACACAACTGGAGAAAGAGAGACTCCCAGCCCTACAGAGGCAACTTGATGAGCACAAGTTGACGCTTGCTATGATTGAACTTAAAGAAAAACAGACGAATGTGAGGATCAGAGCCCTACCTGAATTGGAGAAGAAAAGCTTGATAGACTTTCTTACACAGGAAATTGCTAACTTTTGGGACCTGGACTTGGGTCAAGAAGAATTTAGAACTGTGAGGGCCTTCAGACTTGGAAGAGGAGGGGAAAAAGAGAAGAATAGAATAAGAGACTGCTTGATCACCCTTCGAACTAAAGAAGAGAGAGATAGAATATTGGGGGGGCCACTAGGTGGCACATCGGAAGATGGCTGACAATAACATCTCTCCGACCCACACGAGGTAATTTGGAGGCTATGATGGGGGTAATTAGCCTCCTTAACCCCCCCCAGGATTGTGGGGGGGACGGCCCTTGCCTGCTGTGCCCTATACCACCCCCGAATTTGTGGGGGTGGGGGCACTAGGCACAAAGCCCTCCTGTGGGATTCCGGCACTCCTGGACGCCGTCCCTGATTCGCGCCGCTAGTTGCAAGCATCTTCAAAAGAAACAATTTGGACGAGATAAATTGCACATGCTTCAAGGAAAAAGGGGAGTAAAGACTGCTGACAGAAGAGATCTCTGATAACAAGACAAGAATAAAATATGAGAAGATACGTCAAGATACGGTATGACAAATGACTGAGGGGGGAGGGGGGAAAAACCTGCCTTCCTTTTTCTTATGTGATTTAACAAGAATTTGTTGATATCAAGCCATATCTTCAGAGGAATTTGGCCACCCTCCAGGTGCCCGGCTTGATTCCATGTTGACCCCCCCGTCAACGACTCCCGGCAAGACAAGGCGAGGTCTTTATCGGCCGATCCTTCTTCAAACGTGAAAGAAGAACACAGCCACTCCTCCTCCCTCACTCCCTGCCATCCCCAGGGAGGGGAAAGAGACAGACAGAAATGTATTTACATGCCTTTATTTCTGTCTTTCCTCAGTGCAGAGAACAACATGTCTGCACTCTCTGATACCCAGCTGCAGAGAGAGAATAACTCCACCCATGTACTTCCAGTACAGGGTCATGTGACACTCTGAGCTAACATCCGGTGCTCAGAGCACATAATAGACTGTCCCTGGTTCTCACGGTACAGTCCCAAAACATCAACATCCTGTTTGGCTTTCCAGCCATCTGGAGCACTCAGCAGCATTGCTCCTTTTTCGTAACAACCTCCCCCAAAAGAATCAATGCATGTTGCGGCAAGCAAAGCGTGATCCAGAGAAGAAAACAAACAGTTGTTATACACATAACACTCCCCTGTTGTTTCAGTTCCATCCTTGGAACTACCCGCCACTGGTTTCCCCAGTGTACCTCTCTGGTTGTCTGGCCTCCAAGGAACGAGTGCATCTGCACTCCCTTGGCTAGCAACTCTCTGTTGTGTCTTTGTCTCTGACTTAGACACAGCTCCAACCTGTCCTCGGTTGTTTACAACAGCAACACATGCAACAGCTATATTAGCATACTCTTCTGAGTACCTTTTGGGTGGTTCACCCTTTGTGACTCTCTCAGACCTGCGTATGAGGTGCTGATCCTCTCTGCTCACTGGTCCAGTCTCAGGACTCTTTGGAGAACCAGTTCCAATAGCAAACAGTGGTTCATCCTTCACCTGTGAAGGCCTATCCATTGTGTGAGACTTCCTCTCAATGACTGTGACGACTGAGCTCTCCGAGCTATCACTGTCACTCTCAGTACCACTGTACTCTGTGAAATCATCATCATCATCTGAATCGTCCTCTGTGGGAAATGTGTGTACTATCACTCTCTCCTGTTCAGGAGCACTCTCTAGAAATTTTGTGAGAATCACCTGACCAGATTCAGACAAAATTACTCTGTAGAGACCCTTTTCATATCCCACAAAAATGCCTCTGGCATTCTTTACTCCACCTGGAGCTTCTGTCCTCACATGAGACCCAAAAACCTTGAAGGTTTTCTCTGGAACAGTTTCTCAAAAGGAGAACTTCCCAACTCTTTCGAAACCTTTCTCACCCACGCATAACTAAACGACATGAGTGACTCCGCCCAGAACTCATGTGGCAGATGTGAACTAAGCAATTGCGCATTCATCCCCTTTTGCAATTCTCTGTTCACTTTTACACAGACACCCCTGTTCCACGCTTCCGCTGAAACAGCAATCTTGTGTCTGATCCCCTTCTTCTGCAGGAACCTCTGGAAATCCTGTAAAAGAAAAATCTGCTTCTCATCTGTCAAAAGACAATCAATGTTAGCATCATGCATATCTTTAACTTTGTCACAAAACTCCTGAAACCTTTCTAAGGCTTCCTGTGGCTTCTTTAACACATAAACCCAGACAAAGTTAGAGAAATGATCCACACACACAAGATAAAATCTTGCATGGCCTCTAGATGGTTCTAGAGAACCAATCACATCAGCATACACCCGCTGAAACGCTCTGTCGACCCTGGCCACCTTCTTGGCGCTCGTTTTGGTCACACCTGCAAGAGAAATCAAGTTAGACTCAGAATTACATTCCATGTAATCACTTTGGTCAAAGTCCAACAAATACAGTCCTCCTTTCTGTCTGGCAGAAAGATATAACTCTCCATCTTTGTAAATCTCGCAGCTCTCAGCATCGTAGGACAATCTCAGTCCTTTCTTTGCAATCTGCGAAACACTCAGCAGATTGAACTTCAGTTCAGGAACCAAGTAAACATTGTTTATTGTCAAGTTCAGACTCTTAAGATAGACAGACCCTTTTCCGGTCGCTTCCAGCTCCTGACCGTTGGCCTGTGTCACAGCGAAGCTTTGCTTCTTAAACGATGAAAAGAGTCCTCTGTGTGGTGACATATGAACCGTCGCTGCAGTGTCGATAATAAACGCGTTCCCAACATCTGGCGTGGTTCCTTTCGCCATCAAAGCCCTTGCAGGTTCCACCATAGGCTTGGTATGACCTTTGCCTGAGGCCTCAGGCTTTGCTGAGCGGCCCTTCGCTCCTTTCGGCTGGCGTGGCTTCTTGCAGCTCCGCTGAAGATGCCCAGCCTGTCCGCAATTATAACATCGGACAGCGTTCAAAGCTACAGCATCCTCTCCAGTAGCTTCATCAATGGGGGAATTAGAACTCCGTTCTTCCCTCCCCCTGTCATTGGCATCCATTTTGAATCCAAGCCTCAGCTCTCCACTCTCGAGCCAGTTAAAATCCAAAAGCTCCTTTGAGCTGTTTTTCTGCCTCTCAGGCAGGCAATCTCCAAGCTGTCTCAAAGTCAAAACAACTTTCGCTTTCCCGGCTCTGACTGAGCCAGCCCCAGGTGTCAGTAGTTTTCCACTTTCTTGACTGTCGTTGCTTAGCAACCTTCCCCGGGACGGGAATCCTTATCTCACCACAGGAATTTCTGGTATGCAAGCCTTTCTTTCAGAGCTGTTTTTATCCAAACGCAGCTCTCTCGTGAACCAGAGAATAAATCAATCTGCATTCACACTTTTAGCCCGATATTCAGCATACCTTTTTAGGGCTCCGTTGCTTGGAAAACACCCCCTCTTGGGGCCAGCCGTCTGTTCAGCTTCTGGCTGCAATTGCAGACGTTATCTTCTTTCCCTGGCGCAGAGGATGGCACACGATCCATCAACCTCTCACCTCTCATGCTGATTCCCATGGATCAGATAACCAGCAGCTTCTGCTACCATATGTTGATATCAAGCCATATCTTCAGAGGAATTTGGCCACCCTCCAGGTGCCCGGCTTGATTCCATGTTGACCCCCCCCGTCAACGACTCCCGGCAAGACAAGGCGAGGTCTTTATCGGCCGATCCTTCTTCAAACGTGAAAGAAGAACACAGCCACTCCTCCTCCCTCACTCCCTGCCATCCCCAGGGAGGGGAAAGAGACAGACAGAAATGTATTTACATGCCTTTATTTCTGTCTTTCCTCAGTGCAGAGAACAACATGTCTGCACTCTCTGATACCCAGCTGCAGAGAGAGAATAACTCCACCCATGTACTTCCAGTACAGGGTCATGTGACACTCTGAGCTAACATCTGGTGCTCAGAGCACATAATAGACTGTCCCTGGTTCTCACGGTACAGTCCCAAAACATCAACATCCTGTTTGGCTTTCCAGCCATCTGGAGCACTCAGCAGCATTGCTCCTTTTTCGTAACATCCCCTCCCCTAAGGAGTCAGAAACTAAGGACTTAAGCTGTGGATTTAAGGCTATGTGGAGATAAACTTTCGAACCAAAGCAATGTTTCAAGATGAAGCTGGAAAGCTAAGAGTTTTGGAATGACGCAGTTAAAAATGCCGTCGCCATTTTGGAAGGCATTGTTGGAGCTCTTGGGTCTGGGAGGAGAAAGAGAGAAATAGAGTTGTTTACATATCGTGGATCAACTTCTCGGTGGGACTTAAGAGCAACAAATGCCAAATTTATGATGGAAAGAGCAATGTTATCGACGAAGGAGATATATGGAAATCATCTGGACTTAGTGGAGGAACGGGAAATCCACACAGGATTATTATTTTGCTTATCGTCTTAAGGAGACTAACAGAAGAGATCGTAAAGGAGAAATAGAAATTATATGAACAAGATATGATGTGGAAACACCAAGATAAGACTGGATAGAATTATGAATTTTGTTTGGACTGATTGGGACTGATTTGGACATTAACGCAGTAATAAGAAGATGATCTGAATCCCCCTTTGGATCTTGAAGTATGGGTTACCCCAACAAAATTTAAAAATTTGGCTTTGTAATTTGGAATTTATGTGATGTGATTTAATTTGATGTGATTGGCCAGTTAATAAAAATTATTTAAAAAAAAGAAAGAAAAGAATATTGGGTTGGCACTACCAGAAGAACCTAGAAGTACAACAGTCAAGAGTGGAAATTTTTAAAGGCGTCCCGAAATATCTTTTGGATCTTAGGCCTAACTACGGAGATTTGGTAGCCCTGCTGAGAAGGAATAAAATCATTTTCAGGTGAGAGTTTCCCCAAGGTCTATCCTTCAGTTTCAAAGGAAGGAAAATAAAAATAAGATCAGTAGAAGATAAACTAAAGTTTTTGTATAAATACGAAGAAGATCTGCAGAAGGGACTTGGAAAAGAGCCAAGAGCATCGGATAGAGGATCACCAGATAGAGGACTAGAGCAAAGAGCATCGGATAGAAGATCACCAAACAGGGCAATATTGGACATATCAGCATTATCTTTTGGATTGGATCTCCCAGTGAACGTTTCATCACTACCACCAACAGAAGAAGAGCAAGCATTGGGTGCAGTTGGAGGAAAATCAGCGTAATTACACGATGGCGTTGCAGGTTTCGAGCTGGAATGTTAATGGACTAAATTCCCCAGAAAAAAGGCGGAGAGTCTTTCATTTATTGAAAAAAGAACATTTGGACTTGATTTGTTTGCAAGAAACACATGTGATAAGGCTACACAGGAAGATATTGAATAATAAAAGACTGGGCCAAGAATTTATCTCATCAGATAAAGTTAAAAAAATAAGAGTGGTCCTTTATGCAAAGGAGAGCCTATCATCGAAATTCATATTTAAAGATGACCAAGGAAGATTTGTTGCAATTGAAATTCAATCACAAGGAGAGAAATTCTTGATTGTAGGTATTTATGCACCAAATGAAGGAAAATCGGAGTTTTTTAAGAAGCTACATGAGACTCTGATGGATTACATGGACTATAATATGATATTGATGGGAGACATGAATGGAGTGGTGTCTACAAATATGGACAAGGCACAGAGACAGGTAGTCACCAAAGATGGTAGACTACCAAAAACCTTTTTTGACATGACTGAAAATATGGACTTAGTTGACATCTGGAGAATGAAGAACCCTCTGGGAAGAGAGGGAACTTTCTTCTCTGAGGCTAAAATGACATGGACAAGAATTGACCAAATCTGGGTAACCAGGGGAATGGCTCCGAAGATCAGCAAAGTGGAGATCTGCCCCAAAACCTGTTCTGACCATAATGCTGTGAAGATGGAAATGAAATTGACACCAATTGGTTCCTTTAGATGGAGGATGAACGATACTTTGTTTAGGAATGAAGAGGTGACCAAGAAGGCCCAAAAAACTCTAAGAGACTATTTCGAGATAAATATGAATACTACAGTGGAAAAAAGAGTAATTTGGGATGCAAGTAAAGCGGTTATGAGAGGATTCTTAATACAACAGAATGCAATTAAGAAGAGAACTCAGAATGAAAAAAAGGATAAGATCCTGGGGAAAATAAAGGAAGGAGAGAAGAAACTGAGAGCAAAACCAAAGTCACAGGAGATCCTGAAAGAGATAAAGTTATATCAAGTACAATATACGAAGCTAATGAATCAGGAAATAGAATGGAAGATTAAACTGATGAGGCAAAAGTAATTTGAATCGGCAAATAAGTGTGGAAAACTGTTGGCCTGGCAAATGAAGAAAAGACAGAAACTTAATACCATTACGAATTTGGAAGTGGAAGGAAAGAATATACAGAACCCAGTGGAGATTAGGAAGTGTTTTCAGAGGTATTTTAAACAACTTTATACACAGGAGAAGCAGAAAGAAATGGACATTGATCGATTTTTAAAAATAAATGGACTACACAAAATCTCTCAGGAAAAACAGCTAATGTTGAATTATAAAATAACGGATCAGGAGGTGGAAGGGGCCATCCAGAAAATGCAATTAGGTAAATCTCCAGGACCAGATGGTTTGACTTCAAGATATTACAGATCTTTGAAAGAGTGGATAATACAACCATTGAAGGAAGTCTGCAATGAAATATTGGAAGGGAGAAGGACACCAGAGTCGTGGAAGGAAGCTTACATTACACTTATACCGAAAACAGAGACTGAAAAGACACAGCTCAAAAATTACCGCCCCATATCGCTGCTTAATGTGGATTATAAAATCTTTGCAGATATTTTGGCTAAAAGATTAAAAACGGTGTTAGTAGAAGAAATTCATAAAGACCAAAGCGGGCTTTCTCCCGGGCAGACATTTGTCTGATAACATGATGAATATAATTAATATTCTTGAAAAACTACAAGTGAATATCAATACTAAGGCAGTTTTGATATTTGTGGATGCAGAGAAAGCCTTTGACAATATTTCTTGGAGTTTTATGAAGAAGAATCTACAGGGGATGGGGGTAGGTCAAGGTTTTGAAAATGGTATAGGTGCAATTTATTCAGAACAAAAGGCAAAATTAATTGTGAACAATGTAGTGACAGAAGAGTTTAAGATTGAGAAAGGGACATGACAAGGCTGCCCAATTTCTCCATTGCTCTTTATATCTGTCCTTGAGGTTTTGTTAAACATGATTAGAAAGGACCAAGAGGTTAAAGGTATACAAGTGGGAGCTAAACAGTACAAACTGAAAGCATTTGCTGATGACTTAGTATTGACTTTACAGGAGCTGGAATCTAGTACTAAAAGGGTACTGGAATTGATTCAAGAATTTGGACAGGTAGCAGGTTTTAAGTTGAACAAGATGAAAACCAAAGTTTTAGAGAAAAACTTAACTGTGAATGAGAGAGAGAAGTTTCAGGAGGAGACAGGACTAACATTGGTTAAGAAAGTGAAATACTTAGGGGTTAACATGACTGCCAAAAATGTGAATTTATTTAAGGATAATTATGAAAAATGTTGGATCGAAGTGAAAAAGGATTTACAAATATGGACAAATTTGAAGTTATCATTGTTAGGCCGAATTGCTGTGATAAAAATGAATGTGTTGCCAAGGATGTTGTTTTTGTTTCAAACATTGCAAATTTTGGATAAGATGGACTGTTTCAAGAAGTGGCAGAAAGATATCTCCAGATTTGTTTGGCAGGGCAAGAAGCCTCGAATAAAATTTAAGATATTAACTGATGCTAAAGAAAGAGGTGGATTTGCCCTGCCAGACCTTAAACTTTATTATGAATCAGCTGCTTTTTGCTGGCTGAGAGAATGGTTGCTTCTTGAAAACACTGACGTGCTGGATTTAGAAGGCTTCAATAATGCATTTGGCTGGCATGCATATCTGTGGTACGATAAGGTAAAGGCACATAAAGCGTTCAAAAATCATATTGTTAGAAAAGCATTGTTTAATGTTTGGATAAGATATAAGGATTTGTTAGAAAAGAAAACCCCAAGATGGTTGTCACCAATGGAAGCAAAGGCACAGAAAAAAACTCAATATGGAGGCCAAATGGCCGAAATATTGGGAAATTTTGGAACAAGATGGAGACAGAATAAAACTGCAGAGTTTTGAAAAACTGAAAAACAAAGCGCGAGATTGGCTCCATTATTACCAAATAATGGAGGCATACAATTTAGACAAAAAAGTTGGCTTCCAGGTGGATAAATCAAAATTGGAAACAGAATTGTTAGATTCAAAAAGTAAGAATTTGTCAAGAATGTATAACTTGCTGTTG
Organism: Podarcis filfolensis; assembly: GCF_964270895.1. Lineage (NCBI taxonomy): Eukaryota > Metazoa > Chordata > Lepidosauria > Squamata > Lacertidae > Podarcis > Podarcis filfolensis. Next base: position 584,777 of record NC_139614.1, on the reverse strand, counting down.
AAATGGAACACTCAGGATGAAACGGTAAAATCAGCTATGATCAAATGGGCACAAGACGTTGGACATAACATAATGATGGCTGACTGGGAACAGTTATGGACCACTGGTATGAAATTCACAGCATGTAATGCCCTAAGAGAAAATTTAATGAAAATGATTTATAGGTGGTACATGACACCAGTCAAGCTTGCAAAAATTTACCATCTGCCCGATAATAAATGTTGGAAATGTAATGAGACTGAAGGTACATTCTTTCACCTTTGGTGGACATGCCCAAGGATTAAGACATTCTGGGAGATGATTTATAATGAAATGAAAAAGGTATTTAAATATACCTTCCTGAAGAAACCAGAGGCCTTTCTCCTGGGCATGGTCGGCCAATTGGTGCCACAGAAGGATAGAACTTTTTTTATGTATGCAACAACAGCAGCAAGAATACTTATCGCGAAGTATTGGAAGACACAAGATCTACCCACCCGGGAAGAATGGCAGATGAAGTTGATGAACTATATGGAACTGGCGGAAATGACTGGCAGAATCCGAGACCAGGGAGAAGAGTCGGTGGAAGAAGATTGGAAAAAGTTTAAAGACTATTTACAGAAATACTGTAAAATTAATGAATGTTAGAAAAATGTGGAAATGAAGTTATATGGCTTTAGTAGAAATGCTATAAGGAATTAAGTATAAATAGATTATTAGAGTATTAAAGGAAAAAATAAGGTTAGAATATGTTAAGATAATTATAGGATAGAAAACAGAGGAAGATGGAAATGAATTGCTGAAACAATTAACAGAAGTGGAATACAAAAAGGGAGGTGTGAGGAGGTCGCTGAAATAAGTGAATGAAAGATAAGAGATTGAAATTGTTTGGTGTGTTTTAAACTGTTTTTATTTTGTTTTGTTAGTTTAATTGTATTGTTCATTTTGTTTTGTAGTGTTTAAATTGTTGGGAAAGTAATAAATATTACAACATTATAATTGCTCAATTTCTGTGAACTAATGTAAGAGACAAGATCCTAAGTATTTTCCGTCAAATGTCTCTTTCTTCACCCTTTGTATAGGAGGACAGCAAGATATAATTTTCTCAGATTTCACCCAAGAAGTTTCATTGCAAGGGGAAAAAATTCCCCAAAGCCTGGCAACTGGAAAATTTCACACTGTTTCCAGCAAAATTTTGCATAAAAATATCAGGACCAAGCTCATAAGTTTGAGGTTTCTGAAAATGCAGAAGCATTTCTGAATACACTGGTACTTTGGGTTAACAACTTAATTCGTTCCGGAGGTCCGTTCTTAATCTGAAACTGTTCTTAACCTGAAGCACCACTTTAGTTAATGGGGCCCCCCACTGCCACCGCGCGATTTCTGTTCTCATCCTGAAGCAAAGTTCTTAACTCGAGGTACTATTTCTGGGTTAGCGGAGTCTGTAACCTGAAGCGTCTGTAACCTGAAGCGTATGTAACCCGAGGTACCACTGTACAATCAAATCTACAATAAGTTAAACATCCCCTGCAGAACCTGAAAACATTGACAAATCTCTTGCAGCAGTCCCCTTCTCTCTTTCCACTTTGCATCGCAAACAAGTCTCCACCATTATGGTAAATACATCCACAGACGGAAAAGAGAAAAGAAAGCAAAGAAAATAGGCAAACTCTGAAGCGCTCTGCCATTACTGCATCAACTTATCAAGACAGTCTGGGAAGAATTCCAGAACAAGCTTTGTTTAAGTATTTTCAAGGACTGGACAATATTGTATCTAAATTATTGCCAGCTAGGAAACTTATCCTTAAGGCTTGGAATTACTCTCAATATTTTGACAGAGAAGAGGGGACTTTGTGAGCAATGCCAACACATTCTGGAAGTCATATATTTATTTTTCATTTCTCTATTAATTCCATCACTTATTTAGTTTTGTTCTCTTTTTTATTGTTTAGCTATAATAAAGCTTTTATTTTTCCCTTAAAAAATATTTTCCTTTCTTTCTTTCTTTCTTTCATTCTATTTCCTTCTTTTTTATCAACCTTGTTTTAGCTTTTTTATATATTTTATACATTTTTCATATATAATTATTTTGCATTAATTTAATATATAGTTGTGTTTCTTATTTTTTATTATTTTACAATTGTTATTTCAAACTTATTGGTTGATTTGGAAATAGACTATGTACATAGGTAATATTTACTGAACTGGGATTTAAATACATATGATAGATTCTTATCCACAAATATTATTACTGAATATGATCCATATCTTTAAATATGAATAATTATATTTCTTGATTTGATTAATAGATTGAAAGAAAAATGTAAATATGAAGTTTGATATAAGGATGCTAAGAAATGATTGGAACAAAGAACTGGAACTTTCAAGATGACCCAGACAGTGGGAAAGTGTTTTAGCCTCGGTATCAAAGGTATCGATGGATCTTAAATTAAGACTTATACAACAGAAAATAATACTTAGAATTTACTGGACTTCTTTGTGTTTGTATAAAAAAGGAGCTCTTTGTTGCAGATGTAATAAGGCCAATGCCTATTCGAAACATGTTTTTAGAGTGTTCTATACTTACTAATATGCAGATAGGCAGATGACACAACCTTGATGGCAGAAAGTGAGGAGGAATTAAAGAACCTTTTATTGAGGGTGAAAGAGGAGAGCGCAAAATATGGTCTGAACCTCAACATCAAAAAAACGAAGATCATGGCCACTGGGCCCATCACCTCCTGGCAAATAGAAGGGGAAGAAATGGAGCAGTGAGAGATTTTGCTTTCTTGGGCTCCATGATCATGGCAGATGGTGACAGCAGTCACGAAATTAAAAGATGCCTGCTTCTTGGGAGAAAAGCAATGACAAACCTAGACAGCATCTTAAAAAGTAGAGACATCATCTTGCCAACAAAGGTCCATACAGTGGTGCCTCGCAAGACGAAATTAATTCGTTCAGCAAGTTTTTTCTTCTTGCGAGTTTTTCGTCTTGCGAAGCACGGTTTCCCATAGGAATGCATTGAAAATCAATGAATGCGTTCCTATGGAGACCGCTTGCCAGGCTGGCGGTGCGGAGAAGGGCTTTTCCTCCCCACCGCAAGCCTTCAGGACAGGTCCGGGAACAGAGGGGAAGGCGCGCAGCGCTTCTCCTCTGTTCCCGGGGCTTGCGGTGGGAGGAGGGTTTTTCCTCCCCACCGCCAACATTCAGAACAGCATTCTGAATGTTGGCGGTGGGAAGGAAAACCCTCCTCCCTACCGCAAGTCTTCAGGACAGCCATCCGAAGGCTGGCGGCGGGAGGAGGTCTCTCCGCCCCACCGCCAGCCTTCGGAGGAGCCTTCCGAAGGCTGGCGGCGGGAGGAGGTCTCTCCGCCCCACCGCCAGCCTTCGGAGGAGGTCCGAGGACAGTGGGGAAGACGCGCTGCGCTTCCCCACTGTCCTGGAGATTTCCCTATGGGCTTTCGTCTTGCGAAGGAAGCCCATAGGGAAATTCGTCTTGCGAAGCGCATCGAAAAACGGAAAACCCTTTCGTCTAGCGGGTTTTTCGTCTTGCGAGGCGTTCGTCTTGCGGGGCACCACTGTATAGTAAAAGCTATGGTTTTCCCAGTAGTGATGTATGGAAGTGAGAGCTGGACCATAAAGAAGGCTGATCGTTGAAGAATTGATGCTTTTAATTATGGTGCTGGAGGAGACTCTTGAGAGTCCCATGGACTGCAAGAAGATCAAACCTATCCATTCTTAAGGAAATCAGCCCTGAGTGCTCACTGGAAGGACAGATCCTGAAGCTGACACTCCAATACTTTTGCCACCTCATGAGAAGAGAAGACTCCCTGGAAAAGATCCTGATGTTGGGAAAGATGGAGGGCACAAGGAGAAGGGGACGACAGAGGACGAGATGGTTGGATAGTGTTCTCGAAGCTACCAGCATGAGTTTGACCAAACTGCGGCAGGCAGTGGAAGACAGGAGTGCCTGGCGTGCTCTGGTCCATGGGGTCACAAAGAGTCGGACACGACTAAACGACTAAACAACAACATACTTACTAAGTTCTGGGAGAAAGTGCTGGATATTCTTTTGAATGGCTTTGCAATCTAGCAAAGAGACCTGGTGGCTCCATTTTGAAGAGCTAGAAAAACTGAAGTAAAGGAATAATGATCACACCTACTAGGGGGCCTAACAGCATCTTGCGCTCCCTGTAGAACAGTCGGGTACCATTGTGATCACACACAGTTAGGCTTTGCTTGGAAGGAGAAGGGATGAAAACAACCCTTTGTCCAGAGCAGGGATGAAAACCCTTTCCTACTAACAGCAGCCCCCCCTCAACCCCCCCCCCCATGCTCAGCTTTAGCCATCCAGGTGCTGGCATGGGCTGTTGCTATTTCCTTGTGAGCAGAAGGCAGGCACCAGAGCAGCCCTCTCGCCCTCTCTCTTTCTGGAGAAACCTCAGCCTCCACCCTTCCCTGCCACAGTTAATAAGGCAAACTTCCCACTTTGCACTGGCTGCTCCTCACAGCCAAGGCAACTCCTTTCCAGAAATGGAGAGTGGATGGGAAGGAGGGAGAGAAGGAATCTGGGACATGACTGGAAGGCAGAAAGCAGAAGGAGAAGGATTCAGGTGGGGGGGGAGGGAGGGAGGAGAGACAGAGAGATTTGCAGGTATCCAGGCATGAAGAGGGAGAGAAAGAGGAGAGCCATCCCATGGCACCCCTGAGGGTGCTGAGGCACACAGGTTGAAAACCTCTGGATTTTACTAATTGTATTACACTATACTTTCTGCACTTTTCACACCTTTTCTTCTTTTTCTTTTATCATTTTAAAGGTAAAGGTACCCCTGCCCGTACGGGCCAGTTGTGTCCGACTCTGGGGTAGTGTGCTCATCTCGCTTAAGAGGCCGGGAGCCAGCGCTGTCCGAAGACACTTCTGGGTCACGTGGCCAGCGTGACGAAGCTGCTCTGGCGAGCCGGCACCAGCGCAGCGCACGGAAACGCTGTTACCTTCCCGCTATAAAGCGGTACCTATTTATCTACTTGCACTTGGGGGTGCTTTCGAACTGCTAGGTGGGCAGGAGTTGGGACCGAACGACGGGAGCTCACCCCGCCGCGGGGATTCGAACCACCGACCATGCGATCGGCAAGTCCTAGGCACTGAGGTTTTACCCACAGCGCCACCCGCGTCCCTTTATCATTTTATTTCCTTATAAAGTTCTTTTAATAAAATATTAATAATTAATAAATGACTGTAAATATGAAAAGAGGCAAAGGATTCTCTATTTTTTTTCCTTGGTTATATGTATTTTCTTTTTCCTTTGTATTTTCTTTTGTTGTAAATATGTATGTTTTCTAATTTGTACTTAATAAAAATTATTAATAAAAAAAATTAATAATCAAGTACCAGAAAATTAGTGAATATTGGCATTCATTAGTAATTGTTAAGATAAGAAGATATCCAAATGGAAATGTGATAAAATTCTGAAAATTTCTTTTAAAAAATCTCAAAGCCAGCTGTTCTCTGTAATTTCCTCAAAGTCATCCCCATTTCTGTTGGTAAAAGATGTTTATCATACCATGAGTATAAATGCCCACCACAAGCATTTCTGTTATTTCCCACTGAGCTTCCTGTAACTGTCAACATTCTCCAGGTTTCTGACATTTATGAACTACACCATCTTATAGCCAGTAAATCCTGCAAGCAGAGGCATCATTTGCCCTGGTGGTTCTTTGCACAACCGAACGTGGGACCTCTGAGCTACAGCCGCAATCCCTGACTTCATCTGCACAGCACAAAGCACTCTGCAGTAACGGAACAGAGAGTTTCAAGAGCATGCAATTTCCCCTAATTACTGTTGCCATCATAATACTATGAATAATAGCTTATTGTAGTACCTGTAACATTTAGAATCATAGAATCATAGAATCATAGAGTTGGAAGAGACCACAAGGGCCATCGAGTCCAACCCCCTGCCAAGCAGGAAACACCATCAAAGCACTCCTGACATATGGTTGTCATGCCTCTGCTTAAAGACCTCCAAAGAAGGAGACTCCACCACACTCCTTGGCAGCAAATTCCACTGTCGAACAGCTCTTACTGTCAGGAAGTTTAGGTGAAATCTTCTTTCTTCTTTCTTCACATTTGAATGTGAAAGAACATCAGGATCATTTCCTTTCCTTGTGTCTGCTGCTTGAGAATTATTCAAGATGCTCTTTTGCTTCGCCTACCAAGGCAGGTTACTAAACAATGAGATGGATCTCTCACAAATGTATTTGCTCACCCTTAAATCAGCTGAACATTAACACTGTCTTCTCTGCTATGAAACACCTAGCAGCAACAAACACTGCATTGTCAGGGCAACATGTTAGACAACACTTCTGTCTGAAACTGATCTCGTAGATGAAAAAAGACTCAGATGAAAATTCCAGCTGTGAGTGAAGATTAAAACCAGCTAAAATCTAGTCTGGTCTATCAACACTAGAGAGCAAGGTGCCACTTAAAACGAAGGGCACATTTAAAAGTGCATTGTAGCCAGTAAGCAAAATAAAAAAGTAAAAGCTAGTTTGCCTCTTTTTAGTAGTATTAGTAACAGTTTTAAAACAGGGCTCTCAGGAAGAAGTAAGGGCGGCCAAGAAATTCCAAGAAATCCATGGGCAGTGGACTCACCAGCCATTTATTGCCCCCTCCCACTTAGGACTCGTCCCCACTTCCGCATGTCCCATGTCCAAGCGGTTCTGCCTTTGCCCCATTGCTTTCCCCCAGAAAACCTGCTCTTTCACACTAAATTGAAGCAAATGACTATCTGGAGAAAACTACATTGTTGTTTGCATTGATTCCGCAGTAAACAGCTGGTTTCCCTGGGGGAAGAGGAGGGGAAATCTGAAGTGTGGACGAGCCCTTCGTCAACTCCCTTCTCCACTCCCCAGTGTCCAGTCCAAGGGGCTAAAATGGATGCGATCTCTGCTAAGCTCATCAGTAGCTAAGAGGAACAAACTAGCCATGTCACTTGAGAGCAACGGAGCAAAGGGAGGTCAGGAGCAACAAGAAGCCCCTGTTGATAAAGTATCTAGGTCCCAGCACACCACTCTGCCCCTCTTTTCTTTCACTGAAAGAAAAAGAAAAAATCTCAATAATAAAGAAAAAGATAAATTTAATAACTAACTTCTCCCTCAGATCAACCCGCATACTTGAGAATTAGAAAGCAGTCAATTTGGCGCCAATTTTTAAAAGGGATCCTGAAAATTACAAGCTGGTTAGCACAACATCTGCCAGAGGGAAACTGGTAGAAAGTTTTGTTAAAGATAAAAGGACTATGCATATAGAAGAACAAGGATTGGGTAAGGGTTAGGGTTAGGGTTACGATTACAGTTGGGGTTAGAGAAAAAGAGTCGACCTGATAGAGGTCTATAAAAGTATGCCTGGACCGAGACCAGTTTGTCTCCCTCTCTCATAACACTAGAACTCATGGACATCCAGTGAAGCTAAATATTGGAAGATTCAGGACCAATAAAAGAAATTAATTTTCTATATACTACAAAGTTAAAGTATGTAACTCACTCTGCAGGAGGCAGTGGTGGCCACTGCCTTGGATGGATGGCTTTCCAAGAGGATTTGACAACTTCCTGCAAGGCAAGGCTGTCATCTATGCTCTGATAACCTCAAGGTTAGATTCTGCAATGCATTATACCTAGCGCTGCATCTGAAGACAGTTCAGAAACTTCAGCTAGTGCAGAATTCAGTGGCCAGGTTGCTCACCGTAGCAAGACAGTTTGAGCATATTTCACCGATTCTGGTCTGACTGCACTGGCTGGCAATTAGCTTCCAGGCTCAATTCAAAGTGCTGGTTTGACCTATAAAGTCTTAAATGGCTCAGGACTGCAATACCTCAAGGACTGCCTCTTTCCATATGATCCATACTTGGGTCCTAAGGTCAACTTCTGAGGCCCTTCTTCGTGTGCCTCCACCACGAGAGGTCCGGAGATTAGCAACACGAGAACGGGCCTTCTCTGCAGTGGCTCCCCATCTGTGTAATGCTCTCCCCAGAGTGGTTCACCTAGCATTTTCATTATGTAGCTTTAGGCACTAGGCAAAAGCATTTCTCTTTAGCCAGGCCTTTGGTTGATTGATTGACATCCTATGCCCTTTGCAAATGTGTTTGTATGTGGAGAGGGGTTATTGTTGTTGTTGTTGTTTTGATTACATACTTTGTGGCTTTATATTCTGATTTTATCCTGTGAACCACCCTGAGACCTGCAGGTATAGGGCGGTATATATACCAGGTATGACTGGAAAGTTTGGTGAATGGTCACAGAAATCGGACAGTGAGAAATATTTGAACATACAATCAGCATCGGAAACCCACAATTGTGTACGGAGATAAAGCTGTAACTCGAAACGTGGTGTATGAGTGGTTTAAGCATTTCTGTGAAGGGTGGCAAACCATTGAAGATGACCCTTGGTCTGGCAGACTGTCAACGAGCAGAACTGTGGCAAATGTCAGCAGAGTTCGTGAGTTACTGATGCGGGATTGGCGTTTTTCCGTCCCAATGATGGCGGAAGAATTGCATATTCCACATGAAATCGTTACTGAGGTTACTGAGTTGTCCTACCCTCCATATTCCAATCTGGCCCCACCATATTCCATATCCCAATCTGGCCCCACCAGATTTCTTTCTTTTTCCAAAACTGAAATCTGCGCTGAAAGGGCACACATTTTTCCAACATTTCACACTTCGAAGCTGCTGTGATGAGGAAAGTGAAAGCAGTATGAGAAGAGGACTTCTCTAGAAGTTCCCAACAGTTCTATGAACGCTGTCAACGGTGCATTGTATCAGAGGGGGCCTACTTTGAAGGTCTGTAAGGTATGTATGTTTGAATATTTCTTGCTGTTCGATTTCTGTGACCATTCACCGAACTTTCCGGTCACACCTTGTAAAATAATAATAATAATAATAATAATAATAATAATAATAATAATAATGGCTTTTAATGTCTACTGGACATGATGGCTATGTTTTCTCTGCTGTTAGAGGCAAGATACCTCTGCATATCCATTGCTGGGAATCATATGTGGGCAAAGTACTTTCGTGCTCCTGTCAGCCTGCAGGCTTCCCAGAGGTTCAGCCACTGTGAACCAGGATCCTGCCCTAGATGAGCAAATGTCCTGACCCATCTTATGTTGCATGTAAGCTTTATAGCTAAAAACTCCAGATTCTTTTATTCTGCAGTTATTGAACAGAACACACACACAAGAATCTTTTATGATCTTAATGCAGACTGAGTAACAAATATCCAAAAACCTTACATTCAAAATGATGAATGTGTTTCTTCTGAAGGGATACTTGAGGAGTCTAACTTTGCAGTTTCTAGTATAAACTGCAGCCCCTGTATTAATGTGTTGATGTGTTAATTATCCCACCCTGAGTGACCTCCTGAGTTTCCACATGTGTAAAGGCCAAGTTGGGATGTGGGTGGTGCTTTGGGTTAAAGCACAGAGCCTAGGACTTGCTGATCAGAAGGTCGGCGGTTCGAATCCCCGTGACGGGGTGAGCTCCTGTTGCTCAGTCCCTGCTCCTGCCATCTTAGCAGTTCGAAAGCACCCCAAAAGGTGCAAGTAGATAAATAGGTACCGCTCCTGCGGGAAGGTAAATGGCGTTTCCATGCGCGGCTCTGTTTTGCCAGAAGCAACTTAGTCATGCTGGCCACATGACCCAGAAGCTGTACGCCGGCTCCCTTGGCCAATAAAGCGAGATGAGTGCCGCAACCCCACGACTGGACCTAATGGTCAGGGGTCACTTTACCTTTACTTTAAAGGCCAAGGTTAAGGAATAAAAAAGATAAAACTTTTTACTAGTTATTTAAAGTATATGTGGGCACACACCCCTCCCCCCTTGAGGCTGATAAAAACATCCCTAGCTCTGTCAGTGTTAAATGACAGCTTGAAGACATCTAATGAAAATCACTTGTAAAAACAAATAAAAGCATGCACACATATGCCCATTGCACAGCAGTAACAAAGCAACTGCACATAAATGTCACAATTTACTTCAGTGCCCACAAGATGGCAGCATTTCAGGGCATTAATGTACTGTAAGTTTTCTACAAGATCAAAGACTGGGAGAGCAGAGTGGAAAGGGGAAGCTGCTTTTCGCTAACGCCGTTCCCGCTTCCCTCCTCGGTACTCAGCATGGTGGTGGATGGAGCGTCTTCCTAACCCCCAGTTGTCCTGCTGCCAGCCACAACCCATATCTCAGTTGGCTAGAGCGTGATGCTGATTATGCCATGGCTGCAGGTTCAATCCCAGCATGGAACAACTCTACAGTTCTATGATTCTATATCCATCCTGTAGTTTCTTGAGAAATGCTGCTGCTGCCTCCTCAGTTAAACCGGTTGCTATCCCAGTCACAGGTGCCCCCCTCCCCTAGGCAGCGACTAAAGTAAGGTGTGATAAAATAAACTCAAGCAGACAACAATCTTGATTAAAGATGGCCAAAACTTTATTGATGCAGGTGGAATTTTGGCTCAGGCATTGGGTATATATCTGTTTCAGCCTCCTATTGGAGGGCTGGAACTTTTTCAGGGTATTGCCAAGGATTATGGCCATCCCCAAGACTCCAATCTACTGACGTAGCCAAGCAGAACACCTAGGGAATAAAGGATAAAGCAGCAACCAGAAAAGCAAAATAGGTTTAAACTGCATGATAAAGAATTGACCTAGCATGTAGCAAATGATTAATGAAAGGAAGGGAAGGAGGGTTTGATCTTCTTCTGACTGTGGTGCAAGAGGCATGTGCAACTGGCTTCTCTGCGTCGCTGTTTTCACAGACAACTCAAGAAAACAAAAAGGGCAAAAAAATAGTTAATAATACGGAATTAACAAATTACCGTATTTTTTGCACCATAACACTCACTTTTTTCCTCCTAAAAAGTAAGGGGAAATGTCTGTGCGTGTTATAGAGGGAATGCCTACGGGTGGCATGCCTACGGATTTTCCTCCTCTAAAAACTATGTGCGTGTTATTGTCGGGTGCGTGTTATAGAGCGAAAAATACTGCTTTCAGTAACTAATGGTATACAACAGTTGTTGGACAGTCCTCTCAGCATTAATCCAGAACCGTCTGTTAGAAGTGTTGAAAGAAAAGGCCGCAGGAGCAAAGAGACATTTTCCCCAAGTCCAGTTAATTATAACCTGCCTTCTTTTTATAATCAGGTATTATTTCCATCCAAAATTCCAAATACTCTGGTCTTCACCAATCACTTTATTTGGCCTGATTGCTTGCCAAACCTCCAGCTATTTCCAGGCACTCACCTTTTCCTTAGAATTTCCCCCCAAAGTTAGATGAGGATTCCCCTGTGTAGCTTTGGATTTAATTGTAAAGTTCCAGGTAATTCCAGATAGTTCCAATTAGATCAATGGTGTGATGGCCTGGGATTCAGATTCAGATGCTGAACCTGAGGAATTCCAGCCTGCACAGGATCCTCCGCCTCCAGAACCAGCTGAGCCGGGGCTGGGGCATCAGCCTGAAGGGTCCTCACCTGTGCTGGATCCTCCTGAGGTGACCCATTGCCTGCAAGTGCTCCACTCTCAGCCCCGTCAGAGGAAGCTGGGGTTGCCTCTGTGTCTGGTAACCCTCCAGCCTCTCCTGAGCTGCAGAGGCTCAGGGCAGAGAGGCGGGGGGAACTAAGTTCCCACAGAAGGAGTGCTCGCCTCCAGGACAGGAGAGGCGAGTCACCTGAGGATCGGGGCTACCCTATGCCTCGGGGCATATAAAAGCCAGCCAGCCCCAGTCCCAAGTTGTGGGAGCAATGTTGGTGGTTGTCAGTCCTTGCCTGAACCCTGCCCTGCACCCAGCTTCGACTTTTATGGACTGCCTTCATACTGCTTCATCGATCACGGACTGGACTTGGACTTGCCTCTTGATTAACCCCCGGAACCAGCACAAATAGGTTATTTTCCAGAACAGCTGTCACATTCAAGTTCAAGTTGAAGTTGAAAATCATATCCAATATTCTTAGTTAGAGATCAAGTTCAAGTTTCAGGTTTAGGTTCAAAGTCAAAGGGTATATCCAATATAGCAAAGCTCAAAAAAAGGATTTCTCACCAGAGGGATTAAAGTGGCTTGTCAGTCTCCCACTTACAAATCTTTCCCCAGCAGTTGGTAGCTAGCCAGAAGAAGGAAGTCGTCTTCCTTTTTACCCTTACATTTTCTCCAAATTAAGAATTAGAAAGAAACATAAATTTCAAAAATCTCACCACTATTTTCAGCTTGGTAATGTTGGTGTGAAAATCTCCTGCTTACGGTGGCAGCTTGGGGTTCAACCCACAAGTCTGTGCTGCAGCCGTGAGCGCTCTCAACTGCCCCCCCCCCCCGCCTTTGCGTGGTGTTTTCAGGGTCTCCTGCCAGTTTGTTGTTCCGACTTGGGAGTAAGCTGCCTTAAGTTCAACGGGGCTTAACTCCCAGGTCAGTAAGTTGGGACAGCAAAATAAGAGGGGGCTGCTGGGTTTACATGTTCACTGGGCTACCCCATGGAAGCCAACAGAGAAATTCATTCCGCGGATGCTGCAATCGAACAGCAGCCGAAGAAACGGCAAAATATTATTATTATTATTATTATTATTATTATTATTATTATTATTATTATTTGTACCCCACTGATATGGCTAGGTTTCCACAGCCACTATGGGCGGCTTCCAACAGAACATTAAAAACAGAATAAAACATCAAACATTTAAAACTTCCCTAAACAAGGCTGCCTTCAAGATGTCTTCTAAAAGTCAGATAGTTGTTTATTTCCTTGACATCTGATGCAAAGACAGGGCTCAAGGCTTCTTTCTTGAGAGGAATATTATTTATTTATTTATCTATTTATCTATTTATTTATTTTTATTTGTATGTGCACACACAGACAATCATTATTATCCCATATTAAAAATTGGGAGATGGTGGCTCTTAGTACACCCCTCCAGTGTACACTAAGTGGAAAAAGTGTATTTGCAAGGTTTGATGGCTTATAACACCACTTTTTTGGAGTAATACCAATGCTTTTTTCTGTGGGGACACAGGAGTATGCATACCCCTAAACATTTTGTGAATTTAATGGGAGAAGAAATTCATTGCATTTAATTTTCCCCAGTTTGATCTGTATTTATTTTTCCTGACGGTGATTTTCTTGAGTCAAAATGACAGTACCCTTAAACATTTTTTTTAATGAAAAAAGCAGAGTTATACCATATAATTATATATCAATGGAAAGATAACTTAATGAAGACTGTAATGCAATAACTTTTATGAAGGATTATTTATTACAATAGCAGTCATAAAGAAGAAACGAGAAACACATAGAAAAAAATGAGATATACAAAAATTCTCACCATGTCAGTTAATACTTAGTTGGGTAACTTTTAGCTTTAATTACGGCCTTACAAAGCCTTCCCATTGAGTTTTTTTAGTTCTGCAGCAGTAATAATGTGAAACCAAGATTGAATTGTTGCCTCTATTAATTGGGTTTTATTGCTGAGTTACTTCTGACTAACAAGTTTCTTTAGTCAGCTCCATAGATTTTCAATTGGGTTAAGGTCTGAGCTATGTATTTGGGGGCATTTACATTCCCATTAATGACGCAAATGATGACGGCTTGAATATCCAGAATTGTCAAGGCTAAACTTTTGACAATGGTTTGAATATGGCCAGAAAATACGAAGGTGTTCCAGCTCATATAAGTCATATTACTGAGCTAGCCAGATTCGTGCCATGTGCAGCACACATGTGCAGCAGAACCTTGTTGGTGTGCATGCTGCAGAAGTTTCTGTTATAATGATTATTAGAAGTCCAGAATTTCTTTAAAAAATTTAATCTGTGTATACAGGAGATGACAAACAGGGACAACTGGAAACCGTATCTGGTGCTATCAATGTTCTTAAACAAATTGACTACAGACTGTTTGTCTTTTGCATATGTGGTATGATGTTTTTTGCATATATGGTATGATGTTTGATAAAAATTGACTGCACAAACAAATCTTTGCAAAGAAAGAGTGTTTTTCTTGAAGTAGTGGCCAGTTTGTTGTTTGGTTTGATGAAAAATATTCAGTCTGTACGTGATGAAGGTGTTCAGAAATACACAGCCAAAGCCAAAGTTGTGAGTGATTGCCATTGGCATTTTCCTATGAAGAGGGCTAAAAAAGTCAAAAGAATGGCCGGGGAGATAGCTGACATGGAGGGATATTTGCTCTCTGCTGAGAACTCCTTTCAAAATGAGTGTTTTAAGGTTTTTGACAGAATTATCTCTGAAATTAAAAACAGATCTCAGATATATGGTACTGTTTCATCAGATTTCAGTTTTCTGTCAGGGAAAGTTTTAAATGAAAGTCTAACATCCCATCTTGAAAAATGTGCTGCAGATTTTGGTACCAAGTACAGCCGAGACAATGATACAGTGGAACTGGTACCTGGAGGAGCTTCTTTCAAATTTCAAGCAGCAGAACTACTTGAAAACATTGGCACAGCTTCCCATTTAGATATGTTGAAATGTATAGCCAAGTATGGGTTAAGAGATGTTTATCCTTATAGCGAAATAGCACTGAAAATATTTCTCACTATGCCAGTAAGCGTAGCATCTTGTGAACGTAGTTTCAATAAATTAAAACTCATAAAAAACTACAGTGGTACCTCTGGTTAAGAACTTAATTCGTTCTGGAGGTCCATTCTTAACCTGAAACCATTTTTAACCTGAGGAACCACTTTAGCTAATGAGGCCTCCCGCACAATTTCTGTTCTCATCCTGAAGCAAAGTTCTTAATCCAAGGTACTAATTCTGGGTTAGCGGAGTCTGTAACCTAAAGTGTTTGTAACCCGAGGTACCACTGTACTTAAGATCAAGTATGAGTGAAACCAGACTAACAAATCTAGCAATCTTGTCCATCGAGTATGAACTAGCATAAAAAACAGACTTTGATAAAAAAATTACAGAGTTTTCTTCGATTAAAGAAAGAGGAATAAAGTTCTAATCACATCAGATTTCATTGAGGAGATTGCTACTTAAAGCCAGAGTTGGCTTAACTTGGCTTTTATTTATTTTTTCCAAATGACAACTCTTGTGAATAAGAACTTGTAATTTGTCACTTGTGAATAATAATAAATTTTCTTACTTTATATCAACCAAGTAACACAGATATTGTGAAAGTAATGCCATTTTACATCCTATAGTATTATAATATAAAGTTATCATTGTGGACCAAATCACTATGATATTGTTTGTATGTTTTATTTAGGCCTATCTGTGTATTGTTTTACAACTGAATTACATTTTTAAAAACTGTCAACTCACATCAAAATGTCATTTTCTTTGCTGAAACCTTTTATTAAGAAATAATAAATTTAATATTGGATTTTCTGTGAAAGTATTCATTACAAGGTGAAGTGTGTGAGAAATTGAATGGGTGGAGTGGGGTTAGAGGAGAGGCGGAAAGAAGAGCTAATTTGTCTGTGGCTAGGGAGCCCATTCTGGACGGTTCTGCCAGGGGTGCAAGATCACCTAGCTACGGCTCTGGTGCTGACTATTGTAACCATGGCTGGCAATCTGAACTTTTCCTATGATTTATTGCTGTGGATCATGGCATCAGTACAGTTGGCATAACTGAATACAAAAGGAGACCCCCATTATGAACTATCTTGACCTTTCTACAAGTCTTTATCTTAAGCATGACCTGGAAGGCATGAGTTAATATCCTGACCTCCAAATACTTAATGGAAAGATCAGGGAACTAATCCTGTGTTATTAGCAAAGTTCATCACCTCATGCAAGAAAGAATTAGGTTCCTCATAGACAATGGAATTCTACCTCCAGAAGTAAAACTGTGATTCAGGAAATATACAAGGTAACCAGTTAGGCCGACCTGAAAATAGACACAATGCATGTACTTTTGTAACCCCTGCATGTCTCATCTGGATGCGGTCATGGGGGGGGGGGTCCCTTCGTCTGGTAAGGGCCATAAGGATGCAGAGTTCAATGCATTCACCTGCTTTATTCTAACATTGGAAGGGATCAGGAGGGCTGCCTCATAGTGGTTGAGCCTCTCATTGGTGAAATGCTGTCAGCCACTAAGGTTCAGCAAAGTTGCTCCTGCATGGGATACATTAACAGTGACTTCTTGTCCTTGGACCTTTTCTAAGGCCTTTTCTAGCAATGCTGCTATTGTGATGGCTTGGAGGCATCCCACGGTCCCCTTTGTCATGCTGTCGAGTTGGAGGCTATAGTAGGCTGCTGGTTCTCTCTGTCACAGAAAGTCTGGATTAGGACATCTAAAGCTACCACCTTTTGCTCGTGAACAAAGAGAAAAAAGGGGGATCCAGTAGCCTGGTAGCCTTATGGTGTCATGAACTGGCAGGACTTCGGGAAGGAGGAAGAGGAGGAAGAGGATCCTGGCAAGGGGTGCATCTGGGAGTGGGTCATACGGGATCAAGCTGGGGGTGGGGAAGGAGAGCTTGGTTTAGGTAGTACTCACGGGGTGACAGAGGATGATGAGGGGACAGGGGACAGTGCACAGGAAGCGGAGCAGCGGGACTCCTCATCAGAGCCAGAGAGGCTCCCATTCCCACAAATACGGCGGGTCCTAAGATGTAGGGAACAGCGGGCAAGGCACTCCAGGAAGCAGAGGCAGGCTAGGGCCTGCAGCCTAGTTCACTAGTTGGGCAGGTGGGGAAGGAGCCATGTGATTTCTCAGCTAGGGCAAGTTAAGAGCAGGTGAGGGTCACATCATGTCAGGATGCTGTCATCAGCTCCCAGCTCGTTGCCTAGGAAGTACAAGGGCAGGTAAGGTCTCAGTCTGCATACCAGATGGAGCTGGTAGACAGCTGCACTGGACACAGAATTGACCTGCAACTCCATGGACAGCTGTGAATCCAAAATGAAAATCCAAGGAATCCAAGGAAAAGTTTCTTACAGTCCTTTTTTATTTCAAACTTTACAGAGAGAAGTTATAGAACCCAGCTTCTTGGATAATGGCATTGTCCTGAGTGAATCTCCATCCCCCTTCTCTCCCACTTCCTCATCCGTCGTCGTCATCGCCTCCTATACGGATGCCGCTAAGTGCCCTCTGTCTTCGAGCTCTTTGCTCTCCTACTTTTAAGGCTCACCAGGTTCTGGGAGATGGTGGGTCTGGAATGCTTTCTAGTGACAACCTGCCAGCCAGCTGCTGCTCCGGCTCTGCCTGCTCCTTCTCTCCCATTATTTGCCAGTTTCCCCCCTCATCTGCCTCTGAGCTGTGACCTCCACTGTTGTAAATCCTCTTCCTCCTCCTCCTCCCTGGAAGAGTCAGGTTGGGGAGGTGGTCTCCACCACTCCTCCTCTGCCCAAACCCTGACATGCCTCACCAAGCCCAGATGCTGCAACCAGCAGACACAGTATCAGAAGGCAGCAGAGCTGAAGTGCTGTTCTGCCCACGCTGAGAGACCTTACCTGGGATTCTCCTTGGACCTACATGGGTTTCTACTTTGAAAAAGACTCTGGACTGTATCCTGACTGCTGAACTTCTATCCTGCCTTGCTTGGACTGACCCTGGACTGTGTTTCCTGATCTTTGGACTTAGCTTGTGTGGATTGGCTTCTGGACTTGGAACTTTGTCTTGGCACACTGTCTGTCAGCCAGGTAGGCCAGGGGATTAGGACATATGGTGGGAGCAGATATCACTTCCATTTTAATCTGCAAAAAGCAGCCTAACCTTTATTTATTCCACATGAAAGGCTCTGGTTCCCCTCATCGTGTCATAAGAGCAGGTGTGGAGGACTCCCTGGTCCTGAATGGGGTAGCTGTGCCCTTGAAGGACCAGGTGTGCAGCCTGGGAGTCATTTTGGATTCACAGCTGTCCATGGAGTTGCAGGTCAAATCTGTGTCCAGTGCAGCTGTCTACCAGCTCCATCTGGTATGCAGACTGAGACCTTACCTGCCCATGTACTTTCTCCAGAGTGGTGCATGCTCTGGTTATCTCCCGCTTGGACTACTGCAATGCACTCTACGTGGGGCTACCTTTGAAGGTGACCCGGAAACTTCAATTAATCCAGAATGTGGCACGGCCTTCTCAGTAGTGTCACCCACCCTATGGAATGCCCTCCCACCAGACGTCAAAGAAATAAGCAACTATCAGACTTTTAGGAGACATCTGAAGGCAGCCCTGTTTAGGAAAGTTTTTGATGTTTGATGTTTGATTGTATTTTTAATATTTTGTTGGAAGCTGCCCAGAGTGGCTGGGGAAACCCAGCCAGATGGGTCGGGTATGTATAAATAAATTATTATTAGTAGTAGTATTATTATTAGTATTATTATTAGTATTAGTATTATTAGTTTTGTTAATTCTCAGTAGCCAGGTATCCAAGACCTACAAAACCTGCTCATTCTCAAGAACCCTCTCAGCTGTTTCTTTGTTTGGTGCAACAGTGCCCTTTCTATTCTGTCTGACATAAGTGATCGGGTGCCAGTTCCTAAGACGTGCCCTAAATACTTCGAATTCTGTTGGCAATACTGGAGCTTTTTTGGAGAGACCTTATGCCCCTTGTAAGCTAAAGAAGTGAGGAAGTGTTTGGTGTCCACCTGGCTGTCGTCGTGGGTCTTATGACATATCAGGAGGTCATCAATACAAATCAAAAGGAAGCAGATGGTAGAACTATATCTTGCAAATCCTTGTGGAAGATTGAGGAAAAAATAGTGTGGCTTTCTTCATATCCTTGGGGCAAATGGCTCCAGGTTAGTTGACTGGCATCCCAAGTGAAAGCGAAGAGGAATTGGCTTTCTTCTGCGATGGGGATTGAAAAAAATGCAGAACACAAAACAGCTACAGAATACCAAGCGGTGCCAGGGGGAACTGCACTTGGAATACTGTGGGGGTTGGGAACCACAGCCTGTCTGGGGATGACAAAGTCATATGAGTCTTAAATCTTGCACCAGCCTATACCTCACAGGGTTCTCCAGGGCCCCACAGGTTTTTTCATGGGCAGTAAGGGAGTGTTGCAAGGTGAGGCACAGAGCAGCAAAATTCCCTTGTCTAGGAAGTCCTCTGTCAGGGGAGTGAGGCCTCTCAAGGAAGTGGATATTGTTTGACTTGAGGAAATGGTAGGTTTGGGCAATACCTAATATTGAGAGGTGGCAGACTTGAGGAACCCCACTTATGTCAAGGTGGTGCCCCATAGCCACAGTAGTACTGACATTTTTAGTTCCCAACGTAAATCAGGGTGATCTTGCTTGACCTCTAACATGGCTCCCTGGAGTTGGCTCTTCGGGCATGTGGAGGAAGGTGCCATCTGGGCTGCATTTGATTGTGGCTCACAGTTTACACAGCAAGTCCCTTCCCAACAGGTAGACTGGGCGGGGGGTTAGCAGAAAGGAGTGGTCTGTAGTGAGTGGTCCCAAGGTTACTTGCACTGGTTCTGAAAGAGGGCAGGTTCTGAGGATTCTGCCTATTCCCATGACCTTGTGCATGCATCTACTAAGATCCAAATGGTTGTCACTTAAGGTAGAGAAGGTGGCTCAGGTATCCAGCATACAGTTACATGAGTGTCCATCTATGTCTACATGGGGTCAGTGGCTGACAGGGATAATACTGGGTTCTGAGTTGGTGGATGAACTGGTTCCCCTGGAAATTGTCAGTACTCTTCTGCCTCTATCAGTTCCTCCTGGGAAGGAAGTGAAGGAAAAGCAGTGAAAGCCCCCCCTTCCCCCTCTTTGTGTGCGCCAGGTTACTTGGTGGCATGGTAAACCTCCCTGGTGAGGGAGACTCTGGTGCCCATTACGGTTAAGTTGTCCAGGCCCAGAGGCTGGGGAGTTGGGGTCTTCTAACTGCAGAACCTTCTGCAATGTCATAGTTCCCCACATTGGTAGCACTCTCTCAAGGGGGGGCATCCCTCTCTATGTCTTCTACCTTTCCTTCCTCCCCAGGTGGTGGGGTCCATTAGGGCTAGAGCAAAGACAGATTCCTTTCTTTCCTTGTTTTGCCTTTTTTTGAAGACTTTTTGGTGATGGCCAAAATCTTGTTAAATGGCTTGCCCCCATTCTGTAATCTCACAATTTTTCACCTCCAGGGAACTGAGACAATTTTCTATATATGAAGCATTACCACATACAATTCAAAACATGGACATATGTGTCAGTATTCAGATAATATATTTTCTATGGAGTTCAAGGGCCAGCAATATCACACACTAAGTCACTGGAATCAGCTGTTCATGGAAACAAAGGGAAATCTGTTCACTGATACTTGCCAGCCTTTGATAGCAGATGTCTATAATTTATATAAAGCTGATACTGGCAACAATTATTGATCATCATATGCTGTTAATATATTTTCACATTGGTTAGATGGGATGTTCCTCTAATAATGGTTCTGATATTCATTTAGTTAGCCGGCATGGAAAGCAAACATTTTGAGAGTGTTCCTGGGCTTCATCATCTATAAATAAATCAAATCTAGGGACAAAAATTAATTTAACTCCAAACAGCACAGCTTTTCAGAGAGCAAATTATGAAGCTGCTTCAGATTGTGTGAAGGTGCTGATGATATGCTAATAACTGTGTTCTGCAAAAAGAACTCCCTGATCCTATGAAATTATGAAGTTGCCTTACATTTGATCAAATCATCTGTTCATCTAGCTAAATATTGTCTACTCTTTACTGCTATTGACTTTTCCAACTCTCATTGCTGGGAATCTCCAGTCTTTGGGCCTAATTTGGCCTACAAAGCCCTTTTACCCAAACCATAGAAAGAAGCACATTCCTTCAAACTACTGTCCAATTGGCCTACTGACTATAATTATCAATTTTTATGCCAGACATCTCTACTGGACACTCCAAACTTGGGTGGAACATGGAAATATTGCAGCTGATGAACAGGCTGGATTCAGAGCAAGACAATCCGCTATAGATCAGGCCCAGAACATCTCTGCTTTGCACCCTTTG
The DNA here is from genome assembly GCF_964270895.1 of Podarcis filfolensis. NCBI lineage: Eukaryota > Metazoa > Chordata > Lepidosauria > Squamata > Lacertidae > Podarcis > Podarcis filfolensis. The sequence continues at coordinate 563,871 of NC_139614.1, read as the reverse complement.
TTGATTCAAATCAATCAAATGATGACAGACTGCAATCCCACTCCACATTTGTTCAACTTCTACATAAACTCATTGGACAATGCATGTGACCACCCTAACAGCAATCCATCAAAACTGGCTGATAGGTGCCTGCCTACAGTATGCTATTATATGCTGAAATCATGGTTATCACACCCCCATTTCCTATAGCATACCCTCCAACATTTCTCCAATTAAAATAGGGATGTCCTTTTCCATAATAATATTATTATTATTCCAAAATAATAATTTTATTATTTATACCCCGTCCATCTGACTAGTGGCCCCAGCCACTCTGGGTGGCCTCCAACATATATTAAAACATAATAAAAAATTAAACATAAAAACATTGTTATTCGGGGCTGCCTTCAGATGTCTTCTAAAAGCTATAAAGTTACTTATCTCCTTGGCTCAGGGGTCACATAACTCCAACCTTTCTCCAATGAAAAGCAGGACATTCCAGCAGGCTTCTGTAAATCCATGACTATCCCTCGAAAGTAGGGACACTTGGAGGGTCTGCTATAGGTTTGAAGAGAGCCTTGTGAGTCCTGGCTCAGTATTGCCAGGAGGAATGCCTACAAATAAACTACCAGAAGACCAAAGTTATGGCACCTCTTATGGGCAAAGTGGGGCATGACCCTGCCAAGAGTCTGAATCCCCCGAAACCTCCATAGCCATGGGCCATTGTTTGTCTTGTCACCCACAATAATATCAGTACATTTCCAGTGACTGAGAGGCTTCTGCCCACCTTCTGTGCTTAGCCAGTCATAAAAATCACTAGCAGCATATCACTCCTATTTCCAAGGCAAGAGAACAATTAAAAAAAAAAAAAAAAGCCAAGAAAGAAGGAGGCGGGTGCATAGGCAGACTGGGTGGGGTGATTCTCCCTGATTTTCTCTCGCTCAGAAGCTACAGAAGCTAAATCTGGAGGACAAATTTAAGCAAATCTTAATCTCTCTAAGCTCCGGGAGGGTGGAGTCTCACAGGGCAGTTTTTGCATCACCCCAAGCTGTGGTACACATTCAGTCAGTGAGGAGAGGCAAGCAAATGGGCAACTGCTGCAACGATGAGGAAGAAGTGGTCACAATCAGGGAAGGAAGGGGTCTAGTGAGAGCATCTTGTCCAAGGATTCCCCTGCCAAAAAACCTACAAAGTAACACAGTCTTCCTCCACTACAGTCTTTCTTCTGACCAATAGAATTGCACAGGCCTTTCACTAGACCTTATTAAAACAACTCAACTTGTGAACAACTTAGTTCTCCATACAACTTAGTTCTCTAAATGCAGGTATCAAAATTAACCACAAATATTGGGTACCACAACAATCTCCATAAAGAGTATAATGAAATTCTAAAGAACAATAATTTACCAAATTTGAACTCGGAGAGAGAAAGAGAATATTATTTGAAGCTACAGCTGCGTTCTGGATTTCTGAGAGGAAAGATAGCTGGCTAGTTGTCGACTGACAATACTCCATAATAATTATGCTGTTATTAATGACAGCCAAAATGTAAATCTGGTTATTACGCTCACTTTGAAGATAGGGAGATCAAGGGATCAACCTCAAATGCTCTGAAGGAAGCTGCTCCTCACACCAAAGAGTAGACGTTTTCAGATGCAGGGAGCATCTTGGAGTGAGGAACTGCCATCATGCCCAGACACAGCATAACAGCCCTGAATGCCTTTTTATTTTTTATTATCTTTATTTCTTGTGTCTTCTCTTTTTCTTTATTCTTCTCTCCATCCCCTTTACTCTTGCTTCTCTTTTGTATTCCTCTGGGTTAATGAGGGTACACACAGAAAGGGGATGGATGGAATGTGAAAGGGGTATGAGAGGCAGGAAAAGGCTCCCAGAGTGGGAGTCTGGGAGAAGAAAGGGAAGCTTTCATGTGAGAAAGGGGTTCAGTTCTACCTCTGATAGAGGACTTTGTAATTTTTTCGTGTTTATCTTTATCTTTTCTTTTTTAAATTTTTTATTTAGATTAGTTTGTTTTTTTATTGTTTTGTAAAATGAAGTTTCAATATTTTTAAAAGAGATACAGCTGCGTCCTCTGCCTCACAAAGTGAACATTTTAAAGGCTATGTGTCAGGGAACTGCCATCGGGAGAACAGGAGGTGAAGGGACTCCTAGAGGTTGAGAGAGACTTATCAGCTGAGGAGGGAACCAGCAGGGGGAGGGAAGGAGCTCCAAGGGAAAGTGAGTCGGCGGGATGGCTCAGAGATACTTCCAGCGAAAACAGTGGGGAGGTTTCAGGACCTCCTATAGGGACACCCACTCCTCGCTGGAAACTGTCACGCCGAGAGTCCAGAAGGTGGGTTTCCGTTAAGGAGCTTTTATGCTGGAAGAAATTCCGTAAACGCCCACTGTCGGATTCTACCAGCGACTGACGGAGCCTTGCTTAAGAGCTCCGTTGCAGACAGAGGTTTGCGTACATAGCCAAACTCTGAGGGACTAGGGATTTTACGCACAAGCAGCTCATCATCCCATCACAGCAATCCGACAGTCCCTGAAAGCAGCTTGTGCAGAGGGGCATCATGAGCAACCCAGCCGGAACCGGAGAAGCAGGAGGAGCTGGAGCGGGTCCAAGCCTGGAGGAAAGGTACCGGGTGTTGGAGGTCCAGCTAGCGCTGCAAACGGCGAGGCTCGAGGAGAGGAGGGCGCAGGATGCAGAAAAGGCAAAAGGGACCCCACTGGCAAGAAAGATGCCAGGATTGGTGCAGAAGTTTGTGGGGGATATCCCAGGAACTATCAAGCCTTCAGGACAGAGATGCAGTATGCTCTCAATCTGCAGTTTGACGACTTTCCTGACGAGGAATCGCGAGTGGCGTTTGTGGTGGGCCATCTCGAAGGGGGGGCAAGAGACTGGGTTAGACCCCTGATGGCAGGGAATAATGCCGTCCTGAAGGACACGAGGAAGTTTTTTCGCGCCATGGACCTGATGTTTTCTAGCGACATTGAGCAGGGAGTGGTGCGCAGACAGTTGATGGCTTGCAAACAGGGGAGCCGATCTGTCCGTGAGTACTGGACTGAGTTTACCATGTTGATCCATAAATTGGGGTGGGATCTATCGGCGGAACCCATTCAAATGCTTTTCGAAGAGGGGCTTTCTTCGGCGGTGAAAGACGAACTTTCCCGGGCGCCCAGGATTGATGACATTTTGACCAGGGTGAGGAAGGGAAAGATTTTTACTAAACTGGACCTGAGGGGAGCATACAACCTGATACGGATAAGGAAGGGGGATGAATGGAAGACTACCATGTTCACCCATTTGGGGGCTTTCTAATATCTCGTTATGCCCTTTGGATTACAAGCAGGCTCAGCATGTTTTCAATCGTTCATGAACCACGTCCTGGGACCTCTGCTCTACAAGAATTGCGTGGCGTTCCTAGATGACGTGTTAGTATATTCAGAGAATGAGGAGCAGCATGTAAAGGACGTCAGGGAAGTGTTGAGCCAACTGCAAGCTAACCAACTGTGGGTGAAATTGGAGAAGTGTCAGTTTCACACCAAGGAGGTGGAATTCCTGGGGTACCGCTTGTCAGACAAGGGACTAGCCATGGATCCGAGCAAGGTCCAGGCGGTGCTGGAATGGAAAACACCGAAAACGAAAAAGGATGTGCAAAGATTTTTAGGGTTTGGGAACTCATCAAGAACTTTGCCCACTTAACGGCTCCCATTACGGACTGTCTCAGTAGCAAGAAGAAATTTGCTTGGACGGCGGAGGCGGAGCAAGCATTTGAAGAATTGAAAAGGGCATTCGCTTCGGAAGAACAGCTCCTGCATGTGGATCTACAAAAACCGATGAGAGTGGAAACTGATGCATCAGACCGGGCGGTGGGGGCGGTGCTTCTTCAGCCGGGGAAGAGTAAGTCGGAGTGGAGACCGTGTGCCTTCTTCTCGCGTAAGCTAAACAAATCCGAGAGGAACTACACGGTATATGACCGAGAACTACTCGCCATTCACGAAGCGTTCCGGAGATGGAGACACTTACTAATTGGTGCGCAACATAAGGTGCAAGTGTGCATGGATCACAAGAATTTAGAGTATTGGAGAACGGCACGAGTGCTCAACCAACGACAAGTGAGATGGGCCCAGGAGTTCTCCAAGTTTCATTTTGAAATTTGCTATGTGCCAGGTCCAGAAAACGTCAGGGCGGACGCTCTCTCACGCAAACCTGAATATTTGGAGGGGGAGGGAGCACCCGAGGAGAGACATATCATCCCAGAGGACCGCTGGGTGTGTGGGGCGGCATTGGTGGGGCAAAGGGAACTGGTAGAGGAAATGGAGAATGATGAATACGCCCAGAATAAGCTCAGGTGTCTAAGGAGAGAGGGAGAAAACCCCGGAGGTTTTGAAGAGAGAAATGGGGCATTGTATTACAAAGGGGCACTATATATACCCGAAGGGGAATTGAGAGGGAGAGTACTCAGACAGCTGCACGACAGCCCCACAGCGGGGCATTTTGGGCAACATAAGACCATGTGGTTGGTTACCAGGGAATTTTGGTGGCCCAAGGTGAGGGAAGATGTACGGGAATATGTAAGAGGGTGTGACCAATGCCAGCGAGCCAAAGGAGAAAGGCGGGCGCCGGCGGGGTTATTAGAACCGTAACCCACACCAGAACGACCATGGGAGGCGGTATCGATAGATTTTATGACTGACCTGCCAAAATCCAAGGGGAAAACCGCCATCCTGGTCGTAGTAGACCTGTTAACTAAGATGGGCCACTTTGTAGCTTGCTCACATGCAGTCACAGCGGAGGAGACAGCGAAATTGTTTGTAGAACATATTTTTAGGCTGCATGGCGCCCCCTTGAGGGTGGTCTCAGACAGAGGCAAACAATTTACGTCCCGGTTCTGGAGGAAGCTCATGAGCTTACTGCACGTAGAGGTCAATTTTTCGACTGCCCGACACCCTGAAACCAACGGGCAGGCGGAAAGAGCAAACGGTATCCTCCAACAATACCTGAGGTGTTATGTCAATGACAGAGAGAACGATTGGGTCGAGAAGTTGGCGCTGGCGGAATTTGCCTACAATAATGCGGAGAATGTGTCCACCGGGATGAGCCCCTTTTTGGCTAATTATGGGTGCCACCCCAGGGCATTTCCAGGGGGAGGAGGGGAGAGATGGAGCGTCCCGGCCGCCGAACAGTTTGTAGAAGAAATGGAAGCTATCCATCGTCAACTCCAACTCAACTTAGAAAGGGCCAAAGAAGAATATAAGAGGCAGGCAGACAAGAACAGGAGGGAAGGTGAAACCATAAGGGTGGGGGATCAGGTGTGGCTGTCAACCCAAGGGTTGCCGTTCAAGGGGGGTTGCAAGAAATTGAGACCCAAAAGATTGGGACCATTTGAGGTCATTCAACGGGTCAACCCAGTGGCTTTCAGACTCCGGTTACCGAACCACATGAAACTGCACCCAGTATTCCACAGGTCATTACTGTCACCGTATAGGGGGGAAGGTGAAGGGGTTTCCACACGGGGACCAGTCTTAGAAGAGAGGGAAAGCAGCAACCATGTGGCGGAAATCATCGACTCCAGGTGGAAGGGTAATCAGGTGGAGTATTTGGTAGCATGGGAAGGGGAACCGGAGTCAGAAAACACCTGGGTGACGGCAGAGGAGGTCAATGACGAGGCTTTGATCGAAACGTTTCATCAAAGGTTCCCCAGGAAACCTCAGTCAGTAGCGAGGTTCCGGAGGGAGTACTTTGGCACCACCGACGAGGAGGAGGAACTGGAAGGATTCGCGGAATCGGAGTTGGAAGAAGGAATAGACTCCGATGAGGAGGAGTACTTAGAAACCAGAAACAGAAACCGGTGGAGGGAAATGTTCGAGACTTCGGAAGATGAGGGAGGTTCTTTCAGGAGTTTTGCTCCTTCGCCGCCCGCAGAGGAGGGAAGGGGAGGGGGTGAAGGGGGCCCTGGAGGGGAGGTGGATGTCAGGGAACTGCCATCGGGAGAACAGGAGGTGAAGGGACTCCCAGAAGTTGAGAGAGACTTATCAGCTGAGGAGGGAACCAGCAGGGGGAGGGAAGGAGCTCCAAGGGAAAGTGAGTCGGCGGGATGGCTCAGAGATACTTCCAGCGAAAACAGTGGGGAGGTTTCAGGACCTCCTATAGGGACACCCACTCCTCGCTGGAAACTGTCATGCTGAGAGTCCAGAAGGCGGGTTTCCGTTAAGGAGCTTTTATGCTGGAAGAAATTCCGTAAACGCCCACTGTCGGATTCTACCAGCGACTGACGGAGCCATGCTTAAGAGCTCCGTTGCAGACAGAGGTTTGCGTACATAGCCAAACTCTGAGGGACTAGGGATTTTACGCACAAGCAGCTCATCATCCCATCACACTATGCTTGTTCAAATGTCATCAGAAGTCTTCCTGCTTCCGAAATCTTGATTACATTCAGTCCTGATCTTGGTTACTTATCAACAGCTACAGAGTTCTCGACTTCCATTCGTATTAACACATTTAATAAATTTTATTTTCCCCGAAGGAGTTCTATATCCTATAAATTCCCTGTGTGATAAGTTTATTTTTCCATTTGTTTCTTCATTTTTGCTGCTCTGATCATGTCCTATGCAACATCTCTATTTTCGCTTTTTTGCTCTTTCTCTTCCTCTGTTCCTGAAATATACTCAGAGTCGCAAAGTGATTTCATGCTCTTTATTCAGCTCATAGTGGTGAGGAGGAATGGATGTCCCCTCAAAGTATCTGCTTTATATACATTATTTACACAATGGGCTGCACATGATTGGCTAATTCCGGAATTCTACTGTAAGCCAATCAGGTTGTGGATTCACTTCTATCTGGAGCATGATTGGGTGGTTCCTGCCAACCAATCATACTGCTGCATTGTTCTAGGACCAATCAGACTGCTGCATTCTGAATCCTATTGTTCTAGTACCAATCAGACTGCTGCCTTTTGGATCCTATTGTTCTAGGACCAATCAGACTGCTGCAGTTTGGATCCTATTCAACTCAGTACATAACAGTTCCCATGTAATTTCAGCTGTGTCACTCGCCATCTTTGTTTCTTTGAGTATAGATAAGGTGTAATCTGGCTTCCCCTCCATAGCTCCGGGCAATTTTCCAGTTTCTACTTCTCCTCCAACCCTTAAATCACTAACGATCTGGCATCCTCCCAGAGCTATGGCCGATCTTCAAAGCCCATAGTCCAAATTGCGATAAGTGGAAGTTCGGTGCTTTAAATCATTTCAATGTTCTCACACAGTTCTATTTTCATATTAACCCATAAATATAATCCCGTTGTCCTTTTTCTCCTCTTGCTTTTTATCAGTTTGTTGGCATTCAGGGGGAGGTTTGCAGAATCATTTATGTAGCAAACATGGTGTATATAAAGAAAGGGTAAAGGCTCCCCTCCCCCCCTCATATACCATATTTTTCTATGAAAGAAATCTTTCCAGTTCAAAACGTTGCGACTCAGTAGCAGATTCACTTGGCAGTTTGTAATCTTGTCCCATCCATCCTGCACATGTCTGTAAATTAGAGCCAATTTCATCCTAATAAACAGAAGAGCCTCTGTATCTTGATAGGTGCATCGGAGGATTACTGAAAGGCAAAGTGTCTCCTTTCATATAGGAGTGAAAGTCAGGTACAGTGGTACCTCTGGTTACATATTTAATTTGTTTGGGGGGGTCTGTTCTTAACCTGAAACTGTTCTTAACCTGAAGCACCACTTTAGCTAATGGGGCCTTCTGCTGCCGCCGCGCCGCCAGAACACGATTTCTGTTCTCATCCTGAAGTTCTTAACCCGAGGTACTATTTCTGGGTTAGCGGAGTCTGTAACCTGAAGTGTATGTAACCTGAAGCATCTGTAACCTGAGGTACCACTGTATCAATACGATCTGCGAGTGAAGCTCACTCCCCCCCCGGGCCCTGGGGGGAATTTGCAAGGACAATTATCCTCAAATCATCCTTGTTTATCATTTGCAAACAATCTCCGCTAATGTGGGAGTGGCAGCCATTAAGGCAGATCAGCACCAGAAGTCGATTATGTACAATAAGTTTGGTGCTACAGGTTAAAATTATTGCATTCCAGAGCCCAAATAACCTTTTGTGAGATTTTGCAGAAATGAGCAAACTTCATCATATAGCATTTGAATGCAGAAAAGTGTTTTAACATACACTAGTATCTTGTTCTGATATGATTCCCCTATCCTCAAAATTGTCCGTCCCAAAGAGGGAGGAAGAGCAGGTTGTGCTCTTGCTTCACTATCCACTTCATTCATCATGAAACAGAAAGGGTGACATCTTGAAAGAGAATTTTATTACAGACTCCCTCACAGTGCCACCCCACCCCCACCCCTGGAGCAAGGTCTGGGCCAAGAAGAGGAACAAACTGGACAAGACAACATTATGGGATTTAAAATTGGCACAACTTTATTCATTCCAGATGTAGGTTGGATTTGGCTTAGGCATTGTGTGTATACCCCTCACAGCCCCTGAGTCAGCAGGATTGGCCAGGATTCAAATAAACCAATAGCGGGAAAGCCCGCCAATCTCCAGCAGCCAGCCTGGGAATTTCCCACGGCCGGCCGCCTAGCCCTGACGTTGCTTCCAAGGATGAGGGGCCCAGCGTGAAGGGTCGCAACAGCTGCCCACTCTGTTTCTGGGTAAGCAGACATTCTTCAGAGGAATGTGAGATAACATGTTTAAAATAAATATATTCACCTTTTTCCATGGGAGGAGAAGAATCGGGACAAAATCAATCACAATCTCTCCCTTAGGATGATCTGCTGGTTGAATAATGTCTGAACAGGCTTCAAGAAATGTCAGGAAAATTGCCCTTCCCATGGAATAATGAAAGCTGAATCCTAGGCATGGTGGCACACCATCTGGTCTCCGACTCACTCAGCTGCTGTCACAGCAATCAGATTGTTGCATGGACATGCATGGAGAGGCCTGACAAATGCACTTAGCTGGCAGGCTGGGTTTGCTATCCTGCATAGTTATGTCTCCTTGAGCTTTGTACAGAACTGTAGCCAGTGGGCACAATTCTGCAACTGTGTTCAATATCCGTGTGTGCTTGTTTACCTAGCTATCATACTACCAACTTTACTCTATGCTTGTGCAAAATGGACCACTTATAAGCACCATCTCCAACTCCTTGAAAGATTCCATCAACAGTGTCTCCAAAAAATTAACATATTACTTTGGAAGACAAGCAAACTATTGTCAGTGTACTGGAAGAAACAAAGATTGCTAGTGTTGAAGCAATGATTCTTCAACTTTGTTGGACTGATCATGTGATTATCATCTTCCATAGCAACTACTCTATTCCAAACTTAAATACTGGTGAAATACTGGTGGACAAGAAAAGAGGTTTAAAACTCTCTCAAGGCAAATCTTTAAAAATTTAGTATAACCACTGATAACTGGGAAACATTGGCCTGTGTCAAGGTGGTGTTCCCTCTTCACAGTAACACTCCAGTACACTCAGTGTGATATTTACAGTCTTTATTACATATATACTTAAAGAATAGTTACAGTTCAAAATCATGCATCTGAACCTGTCGAGTCAGATTTGGGGAGTGGCTTCTTTCAATTCTGGCGCAAACAAAGTAGGTGTGGAAACCTCACAAGACGTCTTTGATCTTTATGTTTCATTTCCCTCCTTGCCTGTGCTGATGTGAATGCTCCCCCCCCCCCCTTTCTGAGTCTAAACTTCCTTCTCTTGGCTCTGGTGGGTTATAGGGCTCTTCATCATCTCTGACCCCCTGCTCCACCTGACCCCTGCTCCACCTGAATACTCTTGCCCCCTGTTCTGTTTCATGCATCATTCCCCTGTCTTCTTCTCCTGACAGTTCCTGCTCAGAACCCTCTCCTGATGAAGCAGTGTGTTCTGGCTCTTCCCTGACAGCCTGCGAGCGCTCCAGTTGGAGAACAGCCTTTACCCAAGGTGTCATGGACTATGAAGAAGCACAAACTCAGGAAGAAAGGGAGACATGAGCTAAGAGGAAGGCAGTTTGGCAAATCCTCACTGTGATCAACTCCTGCCCAGAAATCTATGTCTCCACTGTGGAAGGATGTGTGGATCCAGAATTGGCCTCCACAGTTACCTACGGATACACCATTAAGACTGTGTTCATGGAAGACAATCTTACTCGGCTATGAGTGATTGCCAAAGAAGAAGACGAGTGCATTTCCTTACATCTTTCACTCCCTCAATATTAACTACCAGCATTGAACCTCTGAATTATGTATTAGATTTTGAGCGGGGTGAACTGCTAAATAGTTTGGCCATTTCACAGGTGGCACAAGGGAGCTGCCACTGGGGATATCTAAGAAAACTTGGATGTTATGTGTAGGGGCTTGAGACCCCTGTTTTCAAATCTATTAGTTTGTATAAGCTACACATTTCTTCTGTTTCTGTTTCTGAAAGAATTTTAATTCTGCTTAGCATCTGTTAGACTGACACTTGACTAGGGCTAAAAATATACAAGGGTTCACAGCATCACGAAGTTAGTAATCCTATAATCACTGACAAAACCTCACTGCATGTAGCTATTGAGATGGTACCCTTGATTGATTGAGGGCTGGGGGGAAGTTGCCATGCAATCACAGTCACAAAGGGAAGTCCCGTTCATCACCACTATGCAGAATCTAGTTACATATGATCACAGCTTTCTGTCTCTCATGGAGTTTCAATGCTTTGTATGCCTGATAAGAATAACCTTTATAACAAAATCTATGTACACCTGGACACTACATATATCTGCTTTCCCTGTTCTCCCTCTTTTGTCTATTCATGGTTCCCTGACATCCACAGGGGTGCCCACTTTGTATTCCCCATGTGGCAGTGGGCGAGGGAGCTGGCCAGCCCAGGCACTGGTGTGCCCACGTCACTAGACGTTGCCTGTGCCATAGCCTGGCCTGTTCCCAGAGAGAACTTTCTCTGGGCAGCCCAGGATGCTAGACAGCAGCAAGGAGGGTCAGGAGGATTTTCATTGCACCACTCTCCCTATGATGTGCTCATCACTGCTCTACATGGAAGTTAACTTCTGGGAAGAAAACATATGTTAATGGTGCTGTGAACTTTTTGCCTTCCTCATACACCTTAATAAATGCGTTAAAAAAACACACTAGAGTTAATGGGTTTGGGGGAGACGTTCAGAGAGGTATAAACACAATTTACTCTGAACAGCAAGCAAAACTGATTATAAATAATGATATAACAGAAAATTGAAAAATAATGAAGGGAATGAGGCAGGGATGCCCACTGTCCCCATTACTATTTATACTGGTCTTGGAAACCCTGACAAAGAAAATAAGAGCAGAGGGTATAAGGGTAGGAAATAAATCTTTTAAACTAAAAGCATTTGCGGATGATCTTATAATAGCAACAGAAAGTCCAAAGGAAAGTTTGCCAACTCCAGACTATGGCATTTGGTCAGGTGGCAGGTTTCAAACTCAACAAAAATAAAACCAACTTGTTGGTGAAAAATATGGTAGAACAAGATAAAAATGAGCTACAAAGAATTACTGGTATGACAATAAGTAAAAAAGTCAAATATTTAGGAGTATGGATTACAGTGAAAAATATTAACTTATTTAAAGACATGCTGGCCACATGATCTGGAAGCTGTACACCGGCTCCCTCGGCCAATAAAGCGAGATGAGTGCCGCAACCCCAGAGTCAGCCACAACTGGACCTAATGGTTAGGGGTCCCTTTACCTTTTTTTACCTAACGACATAAATAAATAAAAAGAAATCTGGAGATCTGGGGCAGAATGAATCTATCATTCTGGGGGAGGATCTCTATGATAAAAATGAACGTGCTAGCAAGGATGTTGTTTTTGTTTCAATCAGTTCCAGTGATCAGTGGGGCGGGTCCCTTCAAAGATTGGCAAAGAGACATTTCAAAGTTTATTTGGTGGGGGGGACGGACCTAGAATTAAACAGAAATTACTAACAGAAATTAAAGATAGGGGTGGCTTCTCACTACCAGATCTAATACTATATTACGAGGCATCCTGCCTCTGCTGGATCAGGGAATGGATACTTTTACAAAACACAGATATGCTAGATTTAGAGGGTTTCAACAACAGATTCGGTTGGCACACGTACTTATGGTACAAAAAAGCCAAAGTACACAGAGGGTTCATGAATCATGTGTTGTTATTATTATTATTATACATGGTATGGAATAAATATAAGAATTTGCTAGAACAAAAAAGGCCCTGGTGGCTATCACCGCTTGAGGCAATTTCAGTAAAGAAAATGAACATGAGCAAAGATTGGGCAACTTATAAAGGACTTCTTAAGGAAGAGGACCAGTTAAAATGGGGGGGGGGGTAAGAAACTGTTTAACTGACTGGTTACAATATCACCAGTTGAATGATATATTCAAAGCAGATTTTTTAAAAAGACTTCCCCACTAAGTTATCGAGATTTGAGGAGTTAATACCAAGTAAGGGGGAACTACTTTCCAAAATGTATAGGATCTTGCTAGATTGGTCGGTGAAAGACGAAGAAGTAAAATCAGTGATGATTCAATGGGCCAAAGATTTTGGGTATAACATTCAAAGGTCAGCCTGGGAAAAACTCTGGAGAGAGGACTTAAATTTTACTGCGTGTTACACTTTGAAAGAAAACTACATGAAGATGCTCTATTGCTGGTACTTGACACCCAGTAAGCTAGCGAAAATGTACAGAACCAGCTCCAACTTGTGTTGGAAATGAAAAGAAATAGAAGGAACTATGTATCATATGTGGTGAAAATGCAAAAAGATAAAGGAATTTTGGGAAATGATCTACAACAAGCTAAAAGAAAATGTTTAAATTAAACTTTCCCAAATAACCGGAAGCCTTTCACCTCGGGATCATAGGTGTAGAGATACCAAAAGACTTAAGGAGATTATTCATGTATGCAACCGCAGTAGTGAAAATGTTGTTAGCCCAAGGTTGGAAAGGACAAAACCGACAAAAATGAAATGGCATACTGTCAGAGCTACCCTAGGTCCCAGCTCACAAAGGACCAACGCTGCTTCGTTGTTAAGTATAAAATTCTTTATTGAAGTTCAGTTTCACTTCCAGAGCCGCAGCGCGCAGCCCCACGTCTAAAGTGTCAGACCGCTGATGCTCCGTCTGAGTCTCCTCCCCCTTGACACCAATTTAAGATTCTAGCCTTGCTCCACCTTCTCCGCTGCTCCTTCCTCCTCTGGGTCCGCCTGCCCGCCGGGGTTCCGCCCTTTCTAGCCTCTTCTCCCGCTGATTCCCCTGAGCCTTCTCCCTCCCTCCGGCGGGCTTTAGGAGCTGGTTCCCCATCCGGGTCTCCTGCTGTTCCGCGCGCCTGCACATTTGAACTTGGCGCGCGCGCCCAGCCAGCAGCTTTCCTCCTGACCGTTCCACTGCTGCTGTCACTGCTTCCCCCTTCGGGGGGGCTAGCTGCAACTGACCTCCCCTCCGTTGGAGGCGTGGTCAGCCCTGACTCCCTCTCTGGAGGAGACACTGCCCCCGACACATGTGACTCTTCCCCCCCACTACGCTCTGGTGGGGAAACTGGTCCCGATCCTCCACTGCTGCTTTGGGGTTCCCCTCTGGCTCCTTGTTTCTGGTGCGTCCCCCCTGGGACCCCCCTTGCCCTGACCATCGGCGCCCCCTTCTGGGAATCTTCTGATTCGCTGGAGAAGCTCATGGAATCTCTCGGGCCACTGTCATACTCCCCTACGCTGCCCTCGGATTCTTCCCCTTCGCTCTCCCAATCCTCTCTCCCCAGTGCTCCTGCTCCTGATTCCCTGACACATACGAAATTATTTAAGTACACTGAAATGGCAAGATTAACAGGGAAAGTTAGATTAAAAATTCAATAGAGAATGGGATAAATATAGACAATATGTAAAAGATCACTGTAAGCATGTAAAATCTTTGGCGGGCTTTGAATGACTTCTGCAATGTGAAATAACTCTTAGAAGCATTGGCTAATTGTAAAATAGATGCTGTTCAATACGCAGTTGATATAGTTAGAGAACCCTGATTGGGGAGGAGGGAAGCCTCAATATGGGAAAACCTTATTTTCTTTCTTTCTTTCTTTCTTTCTTTCTTTCTTTCTTTCTTTCTTTCTTTCTTTCTTTTATTCTCCCCCCCCCCATGTATACTACTAATGGAGAGCTATAACTGTGATTCACTGTATAAAATCAATAAAGATCAAATATTAAAAAATAAAATAAATGCATTAAATTGTCAATGCTTTCATTGCGGGTAGCAGAGGCACCAGGCAGGATTAATAGTCTACTGGGGATCTTGCACAATGGCTGATGATCAGATCCCCACACAATGCCATGTCAAACTCTGGTAAGATGTAACCAAGAGCAGTTGTCACCCATTTTTAACCCACACCTGCCTCTATTGCTTCTGAACTATATTACCCCTGTTACCAGAATTTATGGAAAGGTTGTGGGGGGTTGCCACTCCAGCGGACATCATGCACACACACCATGACTACCGAAATCAACAAATCACTCCTGCAGATGTCCCCACAAAGCACTTCATCACAAAGTCCCCTCCCCCATCTCTATTCAAAGGGCCTCCGCTACACATTATCAAATGTAACAATTCACTGATAAATGTATCTATGTGATGGCTCAATGGGAAAACTTTACAAAGTCATATAAAATTGCTCCAGGATAGGATTTTTGATGTTCCAACTTTGTTCTGTTCAGGAAGGAAACGGCTACGAAGGGGGGAGCCTGGGACGTGGGCAGGGTCAGCCATAATCCCTGAAGCCTGAGACCACGTACTCAGCAGCTCCTCTCCTAGATGTTAATTGCTGGCATCCTGGCCCCAGAATGTCAGACAAGTGGCCATCTCAAAGACAATGGTGAACCCAGCCAAAATGGGTTGGGAACTCAGTCAGAACAAAAGAGTGTACTTAACATGACCGGGAGAACAGGAGCATGTACATACCTTTTGTTTTACTTAAGGGGCGTGAGGTGGAGATCAAGGAAAAGATGGGGGCAAACCTGTTGCTCAGGTTTCTGCTGGAAACCCCTTCCAGATTGTGACATAACTATGATGTATTTGTGATATATGCATGATGCTTCACCTAGGGGATTGTGGGTAAAAGGGGGGAACTTATAAAAGAAGGAGCCATCCTTTCCATGTGGTGGGTGGAAGTCCTGTTGCAGTCTTCTGAATAAAGAGCAGACCTACTGGCTGCTGTTTTGCTCCTCTATTCTTGGCTGGTGTCTTTGTTTTGCAATCCAAGTGAGCCAGGGATTTTCCTATAACACCCCTAACAACACCCTCTCTCCACGTGGTGTGGAACTCAAGAGTCTTTGCCTAAATTTCAAGCTGCAAATGGCTAAGGAGTAAGTGGACTATTAATAGGTCCACTAACAGATAATCTAAAGTTATCCCGTCTGCAACTTTACCTGAACAATCTTGTTTGCAAATTAACCAGCTTCGAGACTATTCATTCATAATAGCATCCGCTGAGAAGACTGCTTACTGGATTTAAATTAGTTGCAGTACACCAGTGTAGTTTAGTCCCTGAAAGTATTCTCCCCACCTACACACACACACACACACACACACACACACACACACACACATATACATACATACACCAATGCTAGTAAAGAGAAGGCAAGAAGAAGCATGACTCTGAAATCCAATTTACAAATTAAAATATAATTTGCATTTTGGGTTAAGTGTTATCTTACTTGAGGCCAACAGAAGATTCTCCCATTTCTCTGCTTTATCTGGAGCTTATGCTAAATATGCCTGCTGTGTTTTCATTGTTGATAACAAATAAAGAGTGGGGCAACTGTGCTCTGCCAATGAAAATACACTTTGCAATTAGATGCTTTCACTTACAGATCAGACTCTTGTCCTACAGGATATATGCCAATGTGATGCCAAAGAAAGACAAGGGGGGGGAAACAAAAACACATTTCAACTGACCTGTTTTTCATTTTCATCCTCCAGCTTCAGCCTGTCCTCTATGCAGTTCCTGGCCTGAAGGAATGCCTTTCTTTGTGCCCTCTCTGTCAAAATCCTCACAAAGACCCCATACAAATTTACACTGACAAAAAGGATAGCATTGGCCACAAGCTGTAAGAGAAAAGAAGGGGACAAAAGAGATATATTATAATTCAGACACTCTCACATATCACTATCAATCACCATTCTGACTAAAATCCAGTTTATTTTCACAGTATTATTTTGCAGTAAATCTGTCTTGCTGCTGGGTCAGATCACTGCTCCATCCAGTTCACTCTTGTCTTCCTGACGGCACTTTGTCAGGTTCCCAGGAGTTTCCCCAGCCATTGCTAGCCCTTTTTACTGGAGATTCCAGTGATTGCATGTGGGCAGTGGCAGAGCATGCTTTAACCGTACCCAAGGTGCAGGGGGCAAAAGGAGCCCACCATGTGCCAGCCCAGCCCCTGCCACTGAAGGGACACCACACACCAGCCCCAAGCTGATCCCAGTGTCACGAAATGCCTTGGGGGCTGGGGTTGAGTGAGGAGGCTCAGATCAAAAGGCGCATGGAATCCTTCTCACACCACTCCCCCCAGGCCACTTGGAGAGTCTGGGATCTGTGTTCTTTACATTGTGCATTTTTCATAGTGTCATCCCTCCCCCGTCGCCGCCACCAAGAATGTATCAGGCTGCAACTTAACTGACTGCGGATGAAGTGGTTTGGCACACACATTGGGTGAGCATTCTAATTTCTGGGCTTACTGAAAATGATATCAGAATGAACCCAGCAGTGGAGATTCCTATGACTTACATCAGATAGGGGGATCGGAACCTCTAGGAGCATTGAGATCCAAGCCCCCCATCTGGGCAAATGGCAACTCCACCATGGATCCCTTTAACAGGATACCCTATTTCTGGAGGGGAAAGTGAGAGTACAACCCCCCCTCCAACCAACGCTAAGGTTACCCAAAGCCTAAACTGCCAAAGTTGTGACAATTGCTACAAGGTAGGCAAAACGCCCAGCTCATAGCCAATTTGCCTGATAGGCAAATTCCTACCCGGTCCCGAAAATATGGTGACCACCGCAGCCATAGAAAGGTCAATTCAATGAGTAAGTGCAAAATTACAGGAGTGGGTGGGTGGGTTGATCCAACGAAGAAGAGCTGGGTGTCGAAGGCTGGCGTGGGCTGCTTTAAATCCCCTGGGAGCAGATTTGAGGGAAGCCTGATTATTTCCTCTAGCCCCCCCCCAACCTTTGTGCCAGCCTGACATTGGCCAATTTGGCATGTTGCGCAGAGCAGGATTTCAAGCCAGGAGCACAAGCCAAAGCTCACACTCTGGCAGGGATCAGACCCTGCCACACAACTCTACATCATTGGGTGGGGGCACTGTCTGTCCCACAAACCAGCCACACCCCTAAAAGGGGGTAAGCAGACCTCTAGAGACAGATAAGCAGAGAAATGTAGTAGAGTGGACGTCACAACTGTATGTGTGTCTGCAAATAACAAAAATATTTTCTAAAAAGATACACCTCAAAGAAGCTGACATCAAAGGGAATTTTTCCCCACATGGCTTTCAAATCTGAATAAAGAGCTTTAACAAGAAACCTGTATTATACCTCATATTTTATCATAATTAAAATCCAAATCCAAAGCGGATTTTTATGTGGGGAGCAGATTGGCACTTCACTTCTCAACTGCATTGCTTTTTCTATTCCTTTCAAGACATGCTCTATAGAGAATTTATAATCTCCTCTGGCTTTATCCCAGTTAGCATAATGAGCTAATTCCTTCAGATGCATTACCTGAGGAGTGCAGCATAAGGAGCTATTTGCTATTGCAGGCTATAATTAGAGTGCATTATACTCTGGAAAATGTTATTTTGAAATACATAAATAAATTCCAGAATATGAGACTAAAATTAGTTCTGGTTTCTAAACAACCTTCCAGTCCTGCACTTGGATAAGATGCAGCTGCTGAAGCTGCACATTAATAAGCATATTGGGCTCTTGGGGTCAATGCAAGGAGATTTTACCAGGAGAGCCGTGGCAGGATTTGCATGGCAGCAAAGAGATTTCAGCAGAGGGGACACAGCTTACTCCTGAACCCAAAAACAGAACTGGACAGAAGCCGTGTCCAAGAACTTTTGCTGTACTGTAGTTAAAATATGATACTTCACAATAAAGAGAAATATAGGACTAGGTTCAGTTATTTCTAAACACAGCCTGAGTGACAGTATTATTTTCAATTAAATCTAATTGCAGTCTGCTTAAGGCATGTATAAGCTACTCCCTTCCATTTGGGGCCAGATGGAGCTCATGAGAACCAGAACAGAAACATGCAAGTTGACACCCGGGCACTAGTTGGGTGCCCATGGGGTGGCCGTGGTCTGGGTTCGAGGATGAGGCAACCCTCATCTACAGGGACAATCCTCTCATGAGTTAATTGGGCCATGGAAGGGCAATGATAATATGATACTGTGATTCAAGGAACAGAGGAAGGGATGCAATGCTAACATCACCCATTCTGAGGAGAGGAGTGGGGGGAGTGCAAGTTTCTAAAGTTTCACTATGACCAAAGCATTTAGGGTCACAGCTGTTTCATTTTCCTATTCTGTGGTGAGGCAAGGCATGGTTTGGGCCGTGCCTCGCCTGCACAGACCTCGGATGTTGCTTCAGCAAGAAATAACCTGAAACCTGAAATAATAATAATATTCTTTTTTTGTACCCCACCCATCTGACTGAGTTGCCCCAGCCACTCTGGGCAGGTTCCAACATATATAACATTATTCCTTAAAAAGCTTCCTTATACAGGGCTGCCTTCAGATGTCTAGCAGCAACATCCTATTTGTTAATCGGTGTTGTCCCCCCAACTGGAAGGTGCTGCTTTAGTTGAAGGGGTCCAGCCCTCTCCTGTAGTCTCCAATGGCAATGGGACAAGGGCTGCTCTGGCCTCACTTCTGCTACGAGGTCCTTGGGCTCGAGGGGTGCAAACCAGGCAGGCTTCTGCAGTAGCTGCACTTCCAGGGCTGACTATGGGAGCCGTTTCTGAAGGCCAGAAACACATTCCCACAACTGACACCCCCTCCCCCCCAAAAAAGCTCACACAACTGTCATATTAAGCCTGCTAATAAGTTCATGGATGCAGTTAACACAGTACTTCCCAACAATATGAAGCCAATTCCATAAGGAAGCCAAAGCAATTTGCAGAAAATATGGGTGGTGTCTAGTATTCTTTTTTGTGATGTCAGGCGTATAGGGTTGTCTATGCTGCCAAACTTGGCTCCTATCCACCTTGGCCCTCAAACACTCCACTGCCTTCCTGGCCTCTGAAAAAGGCCCAGGACCATCTTGCTCAGGCATCCAGGGCAAGCTAGTCAGGCAAATGCCTGCACCACTGCCACAGTTTCCAACAGGGGCTAAAAAGTATTTTTTTAATGTGGATTTTTTTGAAAAAGCTTCTTAAAAGATCAACCCATCCTAGCTGCCCTGGCAAACCACAGTGATGGCACAGGCCTTCTCCCGGCCTTCTCCCTCAGCAGGCTTGGCTCTGAAGAAGAGCCCTTGATGGGCTTTCCCCAGAGACCAGGTGTTGAGGCGGCAGAAAAGCAATGAAATGTGCTTGGGGGGTGCTTTATAAGAGATAGGACAGAGAGAGAGCAAGAGGAGGGGGGATGGCAGGGGAAGAAGAGCAGGGTGGTAGCCTTGCTACTGTAGAGAGCAGAGGGTTGTGGGGCGGAGCAGCAGCAGGGGCCCCCATGTGAACTGTGCCAGGGGTCCCTGATGTCTGGCTCAGCACTGCTGCCAGTGCTCAGAGTGGTATACAACAATAACATACCATATTTTTTGCTCTATAAGACTCACTTTTTCCCTCCTAAAAAGCAAGGGGAAATGTGTGTGCGTCTTATGGAGCGAATGAATCATAGAATCATAGAGTTGGAAGAGACCACAAGGGCCATCGAGTCCAACCCCCTGCCAAGCAGGAAACACCATCAGAGCACTCCTGACATATGGTTGTCAAGCCTCTGCTTAAAGACCTCCAAAGAAGGAGACTCCATCACACTCCTTGGCAGCAAATTCCACTGTCGAACAGCTCTTACTGTCAGGAAGTTCTTCCTAATGTTTAGGTGGAATCTTCTTTCTTGTAGTTTGGATCCATTGCTCCGTGTCCGCTTCTCTGGAGCAGCAGAAAACAACCTTTCTCCCTCCTCTATGTGACATCCTTTTATATATTTGAACATGGCTATCATATCACCCCTTAACCTCCTTTTCTCCAGGCTAAACATGCCCAGCTCCCTTAGCCGTTCCTCATAAGGCATCGTTTCCAGGCCTTTGACCATTTTGGTTGCCCTCCTCTGGACACGTTCCAGTTTGTCAGTGTCCTTCTTGAACTGTGGTGCCCAGAACTGGACACAGTACTCCAGGTGAGGTCTGACCAGAGCAGAATACAGTGGCACTCTGACTTCACTTGATCTAGATGCTATACTGCTATTGATGCAGCCCAGAATTGCATTGGCTTTTTTAGCTGCCGCGTCACACTGTTGGCTCATGTCAAGTTTGTGGTCAACCAAGACTCCTAGATCCTTTTCACATGTACTGCTCTCAAGCCAGGTGTCACCCATCTTGTATTTGTGCCTCTCATTTTTTTTGCCCAAGTGCAAATGCCGGCTGCGCAGCTATCCCAGGAGCCAGAACAGCAAGAGGGATTGCTGCTTTCACTGCGTAGCGATCCCTCTTGCTGTTCTGGCTTCTGAGATTCAGAATATATTTTGAAGAAATTTAAAGAGTATTTACAGAAATATTGTAAAATTAATGAATTTTAGAATAATGTTGGATTAAAATTAAGAGATTTCTAGCTGTAATGAGTTAAAAGAATATGGAAAAAAAATAATGGGTTTATTAAAGTAAAATATTAAGAACGTAACAATTTAAGAATAAGGATTTGGGTAGAATAAAGAGGGAAACAAATTGCTGAGTTAATAAAGTGAATTGGAATACAAAAAAGAGAGGTATGAGGAGGTCCAAGAAACAAGTAAATGAAAAATAATGTGATGGAAAGATCTTTTTTTTCTTCTTCTCTTTTTTCTTTTTCTGTTTGTTTTTATTTTTTGTAATGTAAAAATCTTAATAAAAATATTATTAAAAAAAAAAAGAGATTCAGAATATATTTTTTCTAGTTTTCCTCCTCCAAAAACTAGGTGTGTCTTGTGGTCTGGTGCATCTTATAGAGCAAAAAATACGGTAAATATAGCAATACAACAATTGCTAGATGCAACAATGGAATTTTAAAATTCTCCTTTCATTTTCATTTCAACAGAGATCAAAGTTTAAGCACACTGATTATTTCTATAATTCCGTTCAGGTTTTATGGGGATTACACAATTATATGTTCATTTCCACTTCTGTATGCATTATGCACTCTGACCTTTTAGCAACCACAAAGCCATAAATACAGCTAGCTGTTTTTTCTGTATTCAAGCATAAAAGGTAGACGAAGATATCTGAAGGGATCACAAATGACAACTTGAAAGCATGTTTTATTGCCTTCAGATCCAGTACATTTTAACTTCTCACTTGCTTAGCTTTGTTATTAATCTGATGAATAATGGCTATTTTTTAATTAAAATCTGAAACACTGTGTCATGCAGTGTAGAAATGAAACACTTTGGCAGGGCAGGGGCAGGGGAGCTTTGCTTCACAACCCCCTCCAGTCAGCCACCTTCCAGCCTTCCATGGATGAGTCTCATCCCAGCAGGTTTCAGCAATGCCTGCTAGGTCATATCTGCCACAATGTCACAGTAATAGAATCAGAGAATCATAGAGCTGGAGGGGTCCCAAGGGTCATCTAGCCCAGCCCATTGCAATGCAGGACTCTCGACTAAAGGATGGAGTAGCTCCCTTGATGAACAAAGGTTGCAGAGTTTGGTACTTTTTAGTTTAGAGTAAAGGCAAGGAAGAGGCAAGTTTATAAAATTATGCCTGACATGGAGAAAGTGGAGGGAGTTTTTCTTTTCTCATAATACTAGAAGTCGTGGACATTTAATGGAGCTGAATGTTGGAGGATTCAGGGCAAAAGATCAAAGAAAGTGCTAATGTTGATCTTTCCCCCACAGGAGGCAGCCATGGTCACCAGCAGAGATGCTTTTACAAGTGGATCAGGCAGATCCAGGGAGGAGGGAGCCACTGCAGGCGGCTGGCCAGGATGGCTCTGCTCTGCCTCCCAAGTCAGACACAGCCATTCCTTTGAACAGGAAATCACAGGAGGGGAAAGGGCACTTGTGCTTGGATTCTGAGTTGTAATTTTAAGTACTTTTAAATTGTTTTACTGTTGTGGTAATACTGTGTTTAAATATTAACATTGTGCTTTAATCACTGTCATCTGCCCTGGGACCTTAGAGTGAAGGGCAGGTGTTAAATTGCAATTCTCATCATCTGTTTGTCTATTGTGAGAACAGGATGCTGTTCTAGATGAGCCTCTGGCCTGATGCAGCAGCCTCTACACATGTACCCCACATAGGGGTTCCCACTCCCTTAAAAAATTACATTTCAGTATAGATTTTAGTAAAAAGTGAGGAAATACCAGCTGTGTTTGGCTTTCCAGGGTCCGGAAGCACAAACACCTTCCTTGATATTCTGGTAGCATCTGCTGTTTAGTTGGTCTGAGAATTATTTCTCTTGGGAAGCTCAAATGCTGGCTCAGCCAAGCCATAACTGCTGGCTCAGCTGTCAGGCTTGCCCTTCTTTTTTATGAGTCAGGCAGATTCTCCGTATTTTAATTAATGAATGTATTTTAATTAATGAATGCTGTTCGACAGTGGAATTTGCTGCCAAGGAGTGTGGTGGAGTCTCCTTCTTTGGAGGTCTTTAAGCAGAGGCTGGACAACCATATGTCAGGAGTGCTCTGATGGTGTTTCCTGCTTGGCAGGGGGTTGGACTCGATGGCCCTTGTGGTCTCTTCCAACTCTATGATTCTATGATTCTATGATTCTATGATTCTATGATTCTATGATTAAAAGCACTGCAAACATTTATCTGTTCATTTGCCACCTTATTCTTCTAATAAAAGAATATTTCTTCAGTGCAAAATTCCTTCAGATATTGGGTGGGTGGGATTTCTTGGTGACATAACTGGGAGGAGGGATGCATTAGCATAATGCACTTCTAGTTCAAATTGCGGTATAATTTTGTTCTGTTTTTCCACACCTCAACCTTACATGGGAGAAGTACATTTTGAATAAACTAGGTGATGGCATATCCAGGTCAGCTTCACTCCTCTGAATGTTTAATGGATCTTCACCCTACTTTTTATATTTGCTGGCACATAGCCTTCAAGACTTAGGAGTGCAGTTTAGTGGTTGCTCTTGTCTCTCTGCTCATAACAAGCTCTTTCTTGTACCGACTGCTTGCCACCTTAACTGCTTTCATTTCATTTCACTGCTAATTTGTATACCGCCATTCCTTACAGAAGGTGGTTACAAACTTAAGAAACAACAAGATCTGCAACCCAAGAACACACTTCTTATAACAATCTGATCCAATACAAACAAGTCATAATAAAAATATGAATTTAAAATAAACAAATTGTTTATAATAAAAGTAATAGACTATTGGGGGGTTATTGTTTTGTGCATTATACTGGAAACTGCACTGTGATCCTCAGATGAAGAGTGGTATATAAATTTAATGAGAGAGAAAGAATAACTTTATTGTGTACTATTCTATCAGCAAATAATAAACAGAAAATAACTCTCAAAAATTACAACAAATCATTACTAAACTATAATCAACAAAAGTAGGAGCAAGTCACAATTCATAGAGCCCCACAATATATATATATACTGTGCAATGCCGCTTCTCAGCTGGGCTGGGCCGAGCATGTGGGAGGCAAGGCTCTTCTGCGCTCCTTTGCACTTCCCAACCAATGGCAGAATTCCCCGCTGAACATACATTTTCATCTCTCATGGATGTACACACTACGCAACCATAGTTTTGAACAGTGAGCAACTTTTGCCAAGTAGTTGCTTAAATAGTTGTTTGGATGAGGATTTTGGCAAAATGAAAATTGAAGTTTTTTCATCCCACTCACCCCCCGCCTTAAATGGGAATCTTTGTCAAAAGCAGAGCCGAATGGAGAAGAAAGTGCTGGAGGTTTTCCCAGCAGACACTTCATAGGGATGGCTCTATTAAGGAGAGGGTTAGAATGACTTTTCCTACCAAGCAGCTAATGTGAGATTACCATTCTCCATCAGACAAGTAAATGGCATTATTCTGGAAATTAAAGAACTGGTGGTTGAAATAAAGAAAATGCTTAATCCAGTCGTAGGAGAGCTTGCCCCCACTTAGAGATTTCACCCATCCAAAAGAAGAAAAAGGTCCCTAGGGCTGACAGGGATGATGAATTTGATTAAATTTTATTAACTTAAAATTGTTGTTGAGTATGGGTGTGAATCCTGCTGAGCTAGTTCCAGATATAGTCTCCTTAGTGGATGGCCCAGCTGTGCCGCAGTCATTTGCAGGAAAACCTACTTGCAAGGACTGTAAGGTCAGAGTTGGGAAGGTCAGAATGGGGAAGAGAATCTCTGCCATCTGCAGAAGAGGATGGACCAGCCAAGGAATCACAGTTCAGAGTAACCTCTTCTAAGAGAGGTAGTAAGAAAGGTCAGGGTAAAGCTCAGAGACAGCAATGCAAGAAGGATGGCAGGGTGAATTTTAACCTGCTCTTTAAAATTATTGATCATATGAATGCTCTGGGTGAGGCTGAATATGATAAAATGAAACAAGAAGACAACCAGACGAATGTCTCACCCAAAGAGTCCCTGGGGGAGCGACAGGTCAGTCAGGAAATTTAAGGCTGACAGCAATGAAGTGAGAGATCCTGTACAAATAAATTCTACCAAGGTATTAGCAGCAGAGAACAGAGTTGACTGTGATGTTCAGCTGACATCATGGGAATGTCAACTAATAGAAGTTAAACTTAAACCTTAAAGGAATATCTGTAAACAATCCTATGCCTGTTTCGATTCGGAATAGAGACAAGGTTTTTAGGTTGAGGAAGGCAAGAAACAGAAGGCAGAGTAAAAAAGTACACATCTGCTTATAGGGATACTAACACATTACCCACTTTTGGAAAACTCCCCCTGTGGGATAGGATTGTACAGGGTGGAGAGAGCCAGTGGCCTGAAAGCACCTGGGTGGCAGAATGAAGATTGAACAGATGCTGTGAATTCGGGGTTTAGGAATATTAACCTCATTTCATGGAATATAGCAGGGTGGGCAAATAAACTGATGAATAGTAATTGTACTGAATATCTTAAACAGTTCTTGGGTAAAAGAAATAACAAATACAAGGATATGCTATCTATTCCCAACCAGCTATCAGAGTTAATAGAAGAAGTGAAGATGGAGAGTCTCTTGGTGTCTCAACAAGTGTAAATGTGAAAGCAGAAGAAATTGTATCTCTCCTCCCAGAATTCCAGTGGTCCAGCTGCCTAGTGATACCGAGTTTAAAATACTCTGTGTCAATGTTCACATAATCCCAAAGCCTCTATGCACTCCGGCAGCAACTTACAGGCCTTGTTAGATGCTGCTGCTGCTGCTGTTTTTGTTATTGGTATTATTATTATTATTATTATTATTATTATTATTATTATTGGTATTATTATTATTATTATTATTATTATTATTATTATTATTATACCCTGCCCATCTGGCTAGGCTTCTCCAGCCACTCTGGGTGGCTTACAGCATATATAAAAACATAGTAAAACATCAAACATTAAAAAGTTCCTGATACAGGGCTAGTTATTTATCGCCTTGACATCTGAAGGGAGGACATTCCACAGGGAGGGTGATGGTAATAATAACAATTATTATTATTATTATTATTATTATTATTATTATTATTATTATTATTATTTTATTAATTTAGAGAAAATTACAGAAGAATATTCATTAACAACTATTGTTGTGATGGGTGATTTTAATGCCAGAATTGGAGGTGATAACATCGTTATGGCTGAAAGAATTGGTATGTTGCATGAGGAGTTATCCACTAGACTATCAAATGATCAGATCATCAATGAAGCAGGGATCAACCAGCTAATTATCTGTAATGGTACAGGGGCGAGTGACTCTGAAGGACAGTTTACCTTCTCCTCCATCAGAGGTGGCGGTGTAATCAATTACATGTTATTGTTCACCCGCTGCAGTTTTTTATTTTCAGAATTTTTGTGGGGGTGAAAAACCAGAAAGTGACAATCAGCGCTATTTTTCCAGAAAAAGAAGTACTGGAACTCACCATGAATGCCTCCCTTGTTTTTTTATAATGTCAATGGCGCCCACCTGAGAGGTGCTGGAACTGAGTTCCAGCGAGTTCCAGCTTTAAAAAAGCCCTGGTGATCATCAACCATTGATCGTTGTTAGAACTGAGGCACGTTATTACATCAGTAGCCTTAGAAGCCAAACAAACCACAGCACACATGTGAAGGGCTCAGCACAGTTTCCAATGGGATGCTAATCTACAAGGAAGAATGGAAAATATTCTACTTAGTCATGAAGTGATCTAGTGGGGGAAGGAGTTCCTGAGGGAGGAGTTTAAGGTATTGGAGAAATATGATTAACTTATTCAAAAATGGAAGCCAGTGCTAAATAAAACTAGCAGAGCTGGGGATATATCCACTAAACAGTGGTATGATGAGGAACGTAGGAAAAGGAAGCAAGGACTAAATAGACCAGCAAAACAGGCTAGACAATTGGGTTATAAAATGCTGGTAATTGAAATGGTGCAACAATAATTGCTAAAGGAGAAAAAATGCTTCATTGTAAACAATTTTGGCATGAATTGGAACAAGCTGCAGTTGGGAATGATACTGTTAAATTTTGGGCCTTAGTAGTACAAAAATCTAAGCAATGGAAAGCTGAGGTTCATGTGCATATTCTGGCTGATAAGTGGGAAGTCTTTTATAACCAAGCTTTCAATTACAATTTCTTAATGTTGAAGTATGTTATGGCACCTGCTTCCCATAACTGAATGAAATGCAAGGTTTGGAATATATAACACACAACGTGTCTATGAGCTGCTCCTAGTTAAAGAAATCTCCATAAATAAATATTATGAGTTTCATAGTCTGGTCATATGCAATTTTACTCAGCGATGTCCTGTTTTCTGGTCAGACTGCAAAGGACTGAAGCATTAGCAAATTAACAAAATAATTAACTTGGTAATTTTGCATAAATTTGCATGACAGTAAAAATGTTAGTTCAGAGGGAAAAGAAGCATGCATTGTTTTAAGATGATGGATACATCATTTTTTAAAACAATACAATAGGTATTGTCTTAGATTAGGCATTCTCTCTTGGGTGTGAGAGAGGAGGGATGTATCGCCTAAAATAGTAGTTGACACTTGGTTTCTATGAGTAGAAATAATATACATGTTTTTAATTTGCTGGTTGACTAACTAGGGGAAAATTTTAATTCATTTAAAATGCTTCTAGCTGATTAATCAAATAATCAACTCCCTGCTGCAGTCCTAAATGTATTATATCCATATGCTTCTTCTTGGAATATAATCCACATTTTACTTGCTAGTAACTGTGATAGACTATGCTTTCCTATTGGAAAGGGTAGCCGGGGGAATGAGTCTGAGCCTTCAATCTTCCAGACTTACCACCTCTCCGGAAAACCATTTCTTCTCTTGAAAATATCCAGGTAACTGTCTTAATTTGTATGTGGCTTCATGAGGTCTTCAGAGGTGGCAACAGGACGGTGGGAGAAAGAGAAGGAACACACAAAAACCTGAGATTGCTAAAACCACTGATTTTGAGTCCAGAACACTTGGATACGATTGGGAACCAGGCAGAGGGCCTTCTCAGTGGTGGCACCTGCCCTGTGGAATGCCTTCCCATCAGATGTCAAGGAAATAAACAACTATCTGACTTTTAGAAGACATCTGAAGGCAGCCCTATTTAGGAAAGTTTTTAATGTTTGATATTTTGTTCTGTTTTAAATATCCTGTTGGAAGCTGCCCAGAGTGACTGGGGAGGCCTGGCCAGATGGCGGGGTATAAGTAATAAATTATAATTATTATTATTGAATG
Organism: Podarcis filfolensis; assembly: GCF_964270895.1. NCBI lineage: Eukaryota > Metazoa > Chordata > Lepidosauria > Squamata > Lacertidae > Podarcis > Podarcis filfolensis. The sequence goes on along the minus strand of NC_139614.1, from coordinate 535,819 downwards.
AAAAGAGGACAGTCATTAAACATTGCTTTGCTACGCTGAAAGGAGGATAAGCACAAGAGATCCATGAGAACCTATCCGGAAATTTTCTCTCCCTTTTTAATAATTTTAAAAATATAATTGCTTTTCTAATAAATTGGTGGGAAACAATAAAAGAAGGTAAGAGAAATTATTAGCACAGCACAAGACTGTACTCAGACAGGTAAGCTCAGATTTCAGTGGAGGTAAGCAACTGGCCTTCAAATTATCCAAGACAAATCAGTGAGCAGGTCCAAGTATCACATGATCATCTATTGTAGAAGTGAGGCCTATGACCTATTTGCTTGATCCTTAATCCACGGCTCTCAAGATCGCCCAGTATTAAATATATTTTTGAGAGATGTAATAATTCCCATCTGCCTCAAGGAAGTGATAGTGAGACCACTCAAAAACAAGTCATGGTAGATGAATCTCATTTCTTTTTTTGCTGTGGTTGTAGTGTATCTTGAGTTCAGTAAGGCTTTTGACAAAGTCCCCCATGATATTCTCATGAAGAAGCTGGTAAAATGTGGGTTGAATGGGGTAACTGTTAGGTGGCTTTGTAGCTAGCTGACTGACTAAACCCAAAGAATATTCATTAGTGGTTCCTCATTATCCTGGGTGACAAGTAGGGTGTCCTGGGTCCATTGTTGTTCAACTTCTTTGTAAAGGACTTGAACAAAGCAATTTATGAGATGCTCATCAAATTTGCAGATGACACCAAACTGGGAAGACTAGTTAATGCTGCAGAAGACAGAATTGGCATTCAAGATTACAATATAATACAATACAAATACCTTTATTGGCATTACAAATTAAAGATTACCTTAACGGATTAGAGAACTGGACACACACTAACATAATGAAACTCAATAGGGACAAATGTAAGCTTCTGTACTTGGGCAGGAAGAACCAGATGCACAAATATAAGATGGGGTTTGCCAGTAGTACATGTGAAAATGATCTAGGGGTCTTAGACCTCAAACTTAACGTTAATCAACAGTGTGATGCTGCAGCAAAATAGACTAATGCTATTCTAGGCTGCCTTAACATAAGTCTGGTGTCCAGATCAAGGGAAGTCACAGTACTGTGGCATGTAAAACACAGGACCAGTCAATGACAACATTCCTAGAGTGTACATGTTAGAACATGGGGAGGGATGTCTGTCCAGCAAGCAGGTAAACTTCCTGGGACAGACAGGTGGGTGTGGCCTCACCTGTGCAGGTAATACTAAAAGCACAGGGCAGGCAGCCATCTCTCTCTCTCATCTTCATGTTTCGAAGAAGCAGGATGCTCTCTTGGCTCTCAGCCAAGAGAGGAGGAAAGGACTATCTTCCTATAAGATAGATTCTAAATGTATTTTACCTTTTTAAGCCTGTCTGCCTTCTGGGATCATACTGTGAACAGAACGTGAGTAAACTCTTTTATACTTTTATAAAGACTGTGTCGTGTCTTGTATTTTACAAGGGAACAAAAGGGGAACAAAAGGGGAAATTACCAGAGTAATTATTATAGAGGTTCTAGCGAACCTGTGCACACGTTACCGTTGCGAACTTAAAAAAGGGAATGTTATAAACTCTGCTGATATTTTGGGAACTTGTTATAGCACAAGTTGGATTAGGATATAATCTCACAATATATCCTCTCCTGCACCCCAGAACATTCCCACAAGTACCACTCTATTCTGCCTTGGTCAGACCACACCTGGAATACTGTGTCCAGTTCTGAGTGCCACAATTTATGAAGGATTTTGACAAGCTGGAATGTGTGCCGAGGTGGGTGACCAAGATGATCAAGGATCTGGAAACCAAGCCTTATGAGGAACAGTTGAGGGAGCTGGGCTTGTTTGACCTGGAGGAGACTGAGAGGAGATATGAGAGCCATATTCCAATATCTAAAGGGTTGTCACATGGAAGAAAGAGCAAGCCTGTTTTCTCCTGCTCTGGAGGGTAGGACCTTGACCAATGGTTCAAGTTAAAGAAAGGAGATTTCGATTAAGCATCAGGAATAACTTACTGACAGTACCACCTCTTCCTCTGGAGGTGGTAGACTCTCCTTCCTTGGAGGTTTTAAAGCAGAGGTTGGATGGTCATCCGTCATGGATGCTTTAGATGAGATTTCTGTGTTGATTGTACGATCCCAAAACACCCTAAATATAGCCTTCAGCCATGGATGACTACCATCTGGTCTCTAATTTTCCTTTAGGGGGGCAAGATGACAGAGTGAGTGCCAGGGACTGGCTGGACAACAAGGAGTGGTGGGAGGCACCAGCTGCAGAACCCCCAAGGGAACCCACAGAGCAGGAAGGCTCAGAGCCTAAGAGGGATAAAGTAGTTGGAAGCTGAAGGGACAACAAGCTTTTGTGATCAGTGAGAGCCTGTGTGAGAAAGAGCAGTTTAGACTCAGAGGCTGAAGCAGTGTGGCAGGGACAGAGGCTGCAGAAGAATTGCGGGAGTGTGCCTCTCCATCTGCAACAAGCTCTCCTCCCCCCCAGTCTCCAAGGAAACAGAGTGATGTGTAGGGCAGAACAGAGATTACAGGGGCCCAGATGCAGTTTGAGACTGCTTGGGAAACATCTGGCAGAGGAGGAGCTATAGAGGGGGGTAGAAGGCGGGGACCATCAGTCCTGGCAACTTCTCCGCAGGGTAAGACCTACAGGGAAGTGGTGCTGTATGCATGTTGTTGCCTTGAATAAAAGTTACCGTATTTTTTGCACCATAACACTCACTTTTTTCCTCCTAAAAAGTAAGGGGAAATGTCTGTGCGTGTTATAGAGGGAATGCCTACGGGTGGCATGCCTACGGATTTTCCTCCTCTAAAAACTACGTGCGTGTTATGGTCGGGTGCGTGTTATAGAGCGAAAAATACGGTAACTTCACTGACAACTCTCTCTGCTTCTTTTTGCTGACCTGCATCTGAACCCAGCCCTGACAGTGGGTGGTGGCCTCTGAACTCCAGGCTGTTTGGGATGATACTAATTACCTGGATTCATTCCAGTGTGGATTCAGGTGCAGCCATTAGATGGAAGCAGCCTTTTCTGCCTTGGTGGATGACTTACACCTCAGGAGGACGGGGGAAGGAATACCATGGTAGTCTTCCTGGACCTCTTGGCAGCTTTTAACACCATCTACCATGGTATCCTTCTGGGTTGACTATTAGGGTTAGGGTTGGGAGACACTGGTCATCGCAGGGGGACTAATGCTCTGCTCCATGTCTCCTGACTTATAGGGTTCTTGTCACCTGCATTGTCAACATCTACATGAAACTGTTGGGGAAGTCATCTAAAGGTGGTAAAAATCCTAAACTGGTGACTGATGGCAGTTCTGGGATGGATGTTGTCATGAATGAGCCAGCCCAGCCAACTCCCCCACCCTTAGGAATGCCAACTGATAGCAGAGTTGTGGACCACTTGAGTCAGCTGGCAGCTTGCCAGCACACCAGTGAAGGACAAAATGCAGGGGCTAGAAACGAAAGCAGCTCAGAGAGCAGGAATGAGGAAGGGGTAGGAGCTGACCCCCTAAGTCCAAAGTCTAGGCATATCTAGGGAGTCTTCAAGACAGAATACATCACCACAAGAGGAAGTTCGGCTGTTTCTGGTCTCACCGGAAACACTCTCCTTAGAAGGGACATCTTTGATTTATGGGCGGATGGCTGTGATGGCCACTCCTATTAACTCTGTTGTTTTTGCAATAAATCTTTTTAATTAACTACACTCATTTGTTATCAAGACTCCCTGACAGATGTGGGCCAACAAACTGAGGTTGAATCAGAACAGGATGGATGTGTGGTGGGATTAGATGGGTTACACTACAGAGAAATCCAATACAAGAGTTGCACTAGTGGAAACTCATTATGCAACAGATTGCTTTTGTGCAACAAAGTTATCAGCAACCTGCTAATACATTCTCTAGCACAACAATGCTCTTGTTATCACAAAACATTTATACAGCAGAACAAGAAAACTGTAAAATGACTTTAACTTAGCACTGCATTAGAGAGAACCCCAAGTATGCTGTTTGAGAGTGCTCTTAAGTTTGCTTGTACACTGGAAGACACTTCTGTCCTTTCTGCAAGCTGATGACTGGATAGGTGAGCAAGCTCCATTTGAGGGCTAATGATGAAGACCAAGCTGTACAGTGAAGCTCTCGTTTAGTGGAAAAAGCACTTGGAAGTCTTTTGTTCTTCTTCTTCAGCAGAACAAGTAAAAGATTCACTGGGGAACCATTGTTTTTTTCATTTTCTGTTGCATGAGATTTTTCAACTGTTCTTATATGTTGTTTCAATGCTGATTTCAAATCTGAAATAGATTTTCGTGCACTTGCTATAGCTGCAGGTGTCAATGCAACAAAAAAAATTGTTCCCCAGTGTTATGCATAAAGCATGGCTCTGAAAGCCTGCATATTGCTAAACAACTGCATGACCATGTTAGGAATAAAATGGTGTCTGGGTCAGTTTATTTCTTCTTCTTTCCACATTAGGACAGACTTAGCTGGACATATGGTTGCCACGCTCTCTGCTCCGGTTTCTCCTCAGTGCTTATCAGAAACAGTTAATGAATGATGCCACATTTGGCCAAAAGTCCTTGAAAGATGAAAGGGTTTGCCTTGAGCAAACTATCAACAGCATTGATTTTCATGTTCTTTTACAATGAGCCTATCTGATTTTTGCTCCACTTGCATTTTGTGAGAGCTGTCTCCAGAGATGGTAAGCTTTTCTTTTTGCAGGAAGATTTTAGCACCGGCATCTCCTGTCAGTCCTGCCACTTGCGAACTCCAAAATTCAACCAAGTTTATTTGACCGAACCCAAAGGGTGCTCATCAATGGTTCCTCTTCATCCTGGAGAAGAGTGACTAGTGGGGTACCACAGGGTTCTGTCTTATTCAACATCTTTATCAACGACTTGGATGATGGACTCAAGGGCATCCTGATCAAATTTGCAGATGACACCAAACTGGGAGGGGTGGCTAACACCCCAGAGGACAGGATCACACTTCAAAACGACCTTGACAGATGAGAGAACTGGGCCAAAACAAACAAGATGAATTTTAACAGGGAGAAATGGAAAGTATTGCACTTGGGCAAAAAAAAAATGAGAGGCACAAATACAAGATGGGTGACACCTGGCTTGAGAGCAGTACATGTGAAAAGGATCTAGGAGTCTTGGTTGACCACAAACTTGACATGAGCCAACAGTGTGACGCGGCAGCTAAAAAAGCCAATGCAATTCTGGGCTGCATCAATATGAGTATAGCATCTAGATCAAGGGAAGTAATAGTGCCACTGTATTCTGCTCTGGTCAGACCTCACCTGGAGTACTGTGTCCAGTTCTGGGCACCACAGTTCAAGAAGGACACTGACAAACTGGAACGTGTCCAGAGGAGGGCAACCAAAATGGTCAAAGGCCTGGAAACGATGCCTTATGAGGAACGGCTAAGGGAGCTGGGCAGGGGGTTGGACTCGATGGCCCTTGTGGTCTCTTCCAACTCTATGATTCTATGATTCTATTTTTCCTAGAGAGGCTGCGCTCTTAATTATTGCCCTATTTGCCACCCACAAATGCGTTTGGAGGAAGAGTGGAATAGAAATTTTATAATCAATTAATGATTTTACATACGTTGACAGGCATATTTGCATTTCCCTGTGTGTCTCCACATTAATCCCTCTGTTCAATATTGTTAATCTGTGTGTCATGGCATATAATATATTAGGATCAGGACAGGGATTTGAAGCAACTGTATAAACCACTTGGGCCAGGTCAGGGATGTCTAACATAAGATGCAGGTGTCAAGAATTTACTTTGCCTACGTGCCAGTAGCTTTGACAACAGGTACCTTATCAAGACCTTTAGATCTTCCATATGACTCTCCACAGCAGCCCTAAAACATTCACATAACTGTTGCCTCAAGACTTCAGGACTACAAAGAGAGCATTGGGGCTGACCTGCCAATGCTACTGGTCATGTTGTTCGAATGCCTGATTATCGTCTTCTAAAGCAACTACTCTATTCCGAACTTAAAAATGCAAAGTGTAATGCTGGTGGTCAACAAAAGTGGTTTAAAGACTCTCTCAAGGCAAATCTAAAAAAAAGTAGTATAAACACTGACAACTGGGAAACACTGAACAGCCTTTACCAAAGGTGTCATGGGTTTTGAAGACGCTCAAAGTCAGGACGAAAGGGAGAAACGCGCTAAGAGGAAGGCACGCTTGGCAAACCCTCACCTTGATCAACCCTACCCAGAAACCTATGTCCCCACTGTGGAAAGACGAATGGATCCAGAATTGGCCTCCACAGTCATGTACAGACTCACTGTTAAAACCATGTTCATGAAAGACAATCTTACTCAACTACCAGTGATCACCAAAGAAGAAGAACAACTGCTGTGTGTCTCTATAGCAGCATTACCTCCATGTCAATATCAAGAAGCCAGTTCCAATGAAGGAAGAGGGAAGAAAGTCCTTGCTCTTTTCCCTCATCAAGTAACACCTGTAGAATGTTTTCCCAAGGACTATAGAAATGTCAGTATTTCCCTGTGGTTACTTGAGTGTAGCCAAATGCTAGGCATCAAAGGCATTTCTGGCCCCAGGCACTTTTCCATAATTCTGTTTCACACCATTTCCATATTAATCCATATTAATCAGTGTTTTTCTCTATATCTGATAAAAAAATTAAGAACGCCATCCACAATCCACATTTAGCTCATTTTGTAGTGTCACATCATAATCCTGGATTTGCATGAAGTTTGGGTGGGGTAGGGAGCAAAAATGAAGGCGGTTGCACAACTGCAATGCCCATCAAATGGCAGAAAGAAGGAAGGAGCAGGGGACATTAAAACAACTGAAGAAGATTGAGTAAAATAGGGATGGAGGAAAATGAGAGAGAAACTGTGGTTTTAAACAATAGCAAAGGTTTTAATAAAGTACTAGGGAATATCTGGGGCTTCCACTTCATCTGTCTCACATGAGGTAGCTGAGGAGTGGAACAGGGAAGAGTTTAAGTACAGTGAGCATAGTGAGAAGGGAGAGGAAATAATAGTACAGTTGTACCTTGGATCCCAAATGCCTTGGTACTCAGACGTTTTGTTTTTGTTTTTTTAATTAAATATTTATTGGTATTTTCGAAAAACACACAAGAAACAAAAACAAAAAATAAACAAAATAAAAACAACACAAAAAAGAATATTCGAAACTAAACAGAAAAATAGAAAAAACACATACAATTTCTGATACTTATTTTCCTCAACCTTGTTTCTCAGACCTCCTCACACCTCCCCTTCTTGTATTCCAATTTAAATTGTCAATTCAGCAAGTCCTTCATACTGTTATTTTACTTTACTTCTTTTTTCCATTTCCTCCATTTATTTTTAACAACCTTATTTTCACTTAATTTGAAAAAAAAAACCAATTTCACCTTATTAAAATTACACATCAATACTTATACCTCATTAATTTATTCTTAAACCTTTTTCCTAAGGTCGACCAAAATTTCCCTTCCACGGTTTACCCAATTTCCTTACCACTAACAAAATATAAAACAAACAAAGCAATGCAAATTATCCTTATGTACCCTTTGGATTCCCAACCTCCACCCACCCTTCTCCCGGTTCCAGTCCCCAACCAATATCCATCAGTCTTTATATTATTTATTTAGCCTGGAGATCTCAGGTCCGAGGCCCTTATGTCTCTCTCAGTTCCTTTCTGCCGGTCTCTTTGATAGACCTTGATGTTAAGCCCCAGGTCTCGGAGGGGCTCCGGCCCAACAGAATCGGTGTTGCTTCTAGCCAGTCCTCCATACTTAAAAGCAAAAGCAAAGCCTATGGGGTATTCCAACTCTTGTTTCAAATTTCTTTCAAATCCAAATGTCCCCACAGCTCCAGCTTCCACCTTCAACAAATTTATAATCCTCAGGTCTTCAGATCTCCTCAAAAGAGGATCTCTCCATTTTCCAAACTCCCAATCAAACCAGGCTTTCCGCATCCAGTTTTTATTGTCCTTTTTTATCATCATGTCAGGCCTCATATTGTAGCTCTCCTTTGACTCCTGCAAACCTCCATCTCCTCCTTCGTTTTCTTCAAAAAGAACATATTGCTCCATCGTGTCTACGCTTTCGGTTTCATTTATTTGTTCAGTTGAATAGGCTTCCTGTTTCAAATCCTTATCAGACTCCAAGCTGTTGTTTACTGTCCAGTGTAATAGCGATACCTCTGTAGACAAAGCATCGTACTCATCTTATAAGTTTCCCAAGAGAACCAGTGCTCTGTCCAATTCTGCTTGGAATTTAGACACTCCAGCCATTTTTGTAATGTAGTATCCTTGTTACCCCTCTAGGGGGATTTAATTCCTTGATCTTCCTTTCAGCTCAAAAACCAAAAGTCCAGTTATTTTGTATCAACCTTATTTTCAACAAGTTATCCCGAATAAACCAGCAAAAACAGCAGAAACAATGTTCTCTTTTTCCAGCTGACAACTAGCTGACTAGCAGCTCACTTGACAGCTGTCAAAATCTTCCAAGCAACAGGCTTTCTCATCGGACGTTCCCGGGTCTAGGGGGGGGGTGTAGTTTCAGCTCCCAAAATTCTTTTTATCCTCCAGAATATCTTCTTATAATGTCCAGACCGTGAGGTCAGGATCTTTTGTTAAAAAAAGCAAGAAACAGATTCTCTCGACCTTAGCTGCCCAGTCCTTTGCTTTAAGTTGTTTACAAAGAGGGGGGGGTGGACTTCCTTTTTAGCCCCTTCCCGCTCGTTCCAAATCCAAAATAAGAAATTTTTTAAAGTTCCAATCTCCGTATTACTCACGGGTTGATGTTTTAGGATCCAATCACTCTTAGAAGAAGTTGGCGCTCTCTGTCAATGGCTTGCGGCTTCACTCCGTAGACGAGGGAGTACTCTCAGCACCACGCCTTACCCTGCCTCCGTTCCGAAGCCTTTAAAAAGGCTCCGTCGCGGATTGGGGGGGCGCAAATGGTGCCCGCCGAGTCTCTGTGTTCACAGGCATCCACGCCTGTGATTTTAAGGGTCCCCGCTTCGCCGCAGCGGCCAGACCCAGACGCTACGGAGCCGATTCCCTCCGGAGCTCGGAGGGAATCCGCCATTAAACAGTGGCACCAACCCGGTACTCAGACGTTTTGGATCCCAAATGCCGCAAACCCAGAAGTGAGTGTTCCAGTTGCAAACATTCTTTGGAACCTGAACATCTGACGGGGCTTACGGGGCTTCCGAGGTTTCTGATTGGCTGCAGGAGCTTCCTGAAGCCAATCTGAAGCCGTGCTTTGGTTTCTGAACGTTTTGGAAGTCAAATGGACTTCTGGAATAGATTCCTTTCTACTTCCAAGGTACGAATGTAATAGTAATAGCAGTAATAATAATAATAATACTTGTACCCTGGCCATCTGACTGGGTTGCCCCAGTCACTCTGAGCAGCTTCCAACATAATATAAAAATACAGTTGGACATCAGGCATTAAAGCTTCTGCTTACAGGGCTGCCTTCAGATGTCCATGGAAGGTCATATAGTTATTTATCTCTTTGACACCTGACAGGAGAACATTCCACAGGGCAGGTACCACTTCCAAAAAGGCTCCCTGCCTGGTTCCCTGTGAATCCACTTTTCATAGTGTGGGAACTGCCAGAAGGCCCTCAGAGCTGGACCTCAGTGTTTGGGCTGAAAGATGGCGTTGGAGACACTCCTTCAGGTATACAGCACCAAAGCCATTTAGGACTTTAAAGGTCAGCACCAACACTTTGAATTGTGCTCAGAAATGTACTGGGGGCCGATGTAGGGTTTTTTAGGACTGGTGTTATATGGTTCCAGAGGCCACTCCCAGTTACCAGTCTAGCTACTGCATTCTGGATTAGTTGTAGGTCTCCTTCAAAGGTAGCACTGCAGTAGTCTAAGTAGAAGATAACTAGAGCATGTACCACTCAGGTGAAACAGTGCACAGGCAGGTAGAACCTCAGCTGGCACACAACATGGAGCTAGCAGACAGCCGCCCTGGACACAGAATGCTGAAAGGGGTGGAAGTGGCTCTTTAAACAACAACACTATCAGAGACTGGTTGGGTGATTAAGAGCTGTGGGAGACGCCAGCCCAAGAACCCTCAGGGATGACACAGAGGAAGATTTAGACCTGGGACAGTGGTGGTAGGACACTGAGGAACGGTCTGTGGAAGGGACAAACTGGGAGGTGATAGAAGCAGGAGGTTTGAGTGAACATGGGGGGGGGGGTCAGAAGAAGAAAGCCGTTCCAGGACAGGGCAGGGTCCCAAGGGTCTCAGTGTGAGCACAGAGAGGAGCCAAACACTGCTGCAGTTGCCCAGTAGAATCATAGAATCATAGAGTTGGAAGAGACCACAAGGGCCATCGAGTCCAACTCCCTGCCAAGCAGGAAACACCATCAGAGCACTCCTGACATATGGTTGTCAAGCCTCTGCTTAAAGACCTCCAAAGAAGGAGACTCCACCACACTCCTTGGCAGCAAATTCCACTGTCGAACAGCTCTTACTGTCAGGAAGTTCTTCCTAATGTTTAGGTGGAATCTTCTTTCTTGTAGTTTGGATCCATTGCTCCGTGTCCGCTTCTCTGGAGCAGCAGAAAACAACCTTTCTCCCTCCTCTATGTGACATCCTTTTATATATTTGAACATGGCTATCATATCACCCCTTAACCTCCTCTTCTCCAGGCTAAACATGCCCAGCTCCCTTAGCCGTTCCTCATAAGGCATCGTTTCCAGGCCTTTGACCATTTTGGTTGCCCTCCTCTGGACACGTTCCAGTTTGTCAGTAGCTGGACAGTCTCTCTTTTGCTAGATCTCCTCCTCCACTGTCATCCAGATCACAAAGAATATTGAATGTTGGTGAGCAATGGACCAAAATGCAACTATGTCTGATTTTAAGTCTGAGCTGTAGACTGCTGCTGGAGGATTGCTATAGAATGGATTTCATGCTGAGTCATAGACTGTCTGCTGTGAATCTGTTGTTTTAATTGAACTATTGTGATAGCTTCAATATTGATTATATTGTATGTTTTTTTCTTGCAACCCACCCTGGGATCCTGAAAGTGATTAAGTTTGGGGTATTAAGTGCAAGCAAGCAAGCAAGCAAGCAAGCAAGCAAGCAAGCAATAAACAAACAAACAAACAATAAAATTAAGGCATCTGTCAGAACTGCCTTTCCCGGGTCTTCTTGTACCCAACATGCTACAGAGCAGCATACAAACACTGGAAGGGAAGATGTCTCCCTCCCTCCCACTTGCCACTCGCCTCCTCCTACCAGTAGAACAGTAGTCAGCTAGCTGCTTGGAAAGGAAAGAAGGAAGAACTTTAAGACTCCCAGGTGGGAAGAGGATGTTGGCTGGAGGGCTGGTGGTGCTGGAAGTAAGGACGAGGGAGATTTTTGTCCAGTCTGCATTTCAAAGTGAACTAATTTAACCTGCACTTCCAGGACTTATGCTTGGATCAGAACAAAATTATAATTAAATTCTCTGAATTTTACGATTCAGCTCTCAGCTCAAAAATGTAAATTTTTACATACATTTAAATGTGCACTTAAGATAAAATACATGTAGAAACATTACACTGAGGTAAAATACCTATCTATTTACCGTACATATGAATTTCACTTTTAAAATTTATTTTATTTTAATAAAACACCCCACAGATTACTGTGGAAATGAGGACACATGCACAACTAGCATGAGCTGGAAATAGAGTGATCTGCCCAGCCCTCATGTAAGTATAAGAGATTGGATACCACTGCATCCCAGATTTCAGTGGGGTGGGGTGTAAATCAATTTGGCTTGACAAAGATTAAACTCCCAATTTGGAATGTGTAAGAGCTTGCCTTAATCTTCCCTTAATCTAAAACAATCCAATTCAAGCTTGAGGTGCTCACCCATGATGACTCAACACATTTTAAAATCAAATTTTGCAAAAATCAATTGGAATATGGAATGAAAATCTGTAAAGACAGCAGCTTGAAGAAAGCAAATTTTTCTGGAGAAGAGAGCATCCATTTAACAAAAAATGGGAATTTAATTAACTCCAGAACATTTAGAGCTCACTCAAGAACTCATGTAAAAACCAGAAATAGAATTAAGGACATCCTGAGTTCTATGATTTCTTCCACAGAAACAAGCTGTGACCCATGAGGCAATGACACTTCACAGAACCGCAGCGGGTGGCGGCTGGGGAGCTGGCTAGACATTTGGTCTTCACAGTCCTCTTTGTTCTGAGCGGGGAAGCAGAGCAGATGGCAAGGGGTGGGGAGAACAGGAATAGAAAAAGAAGCAGTACGAGAGGTGGAAGTATTCTCCATCGGGGATTTATCCAGCGTATAATGAATTCTAAGGCATCTGAATAACTTGCTAGATGCAAGTAGGACTAATCACTGGCCCTAATACTTATGGCCATTCCCAACATAACATTTGCCATTTTATTCTCCCAAGCATAAACTGGGGCTCCAACTATGTTTTCCATATGTTTTCCAAATCTTCTGAAGAAAGGGCCTGATCTGCCCCACCATTCCTCAAGCTGTCACTACGTTCCTGCCAGTCTCTTCCAATGCAAAAGGGGGGGCTGAGAGATGTGAGGGACTGAAGGCCTCTGGATCTCCATGGGCAGAAAGAGAGGAGACTTTTGAAGCAGAGATGCCCTCGCAGCATTGCTCCCTCTCATCATCAGCCATCCAGAATGGACTTTCTATGAAGAAGAAATTTCTCTGTTGCCTACTTGTGAGGTTGCCACCTATCCCTTGTAATAAAGGAATTGCCCCTTATTCCAAGTACAAATGCAGCGTCTCTCAAGAGATGCAGTTTGTCCCATTTTTCTGCCTCGCGTTCTTCTCTTCCCTCTTTCTCCTCTGCGGAAGCGAGCGCTGGGCTGAGCACCCCCCTCCCTCCCATCTCTACTGTACCTGCGCACTTGCCTCCCTCCTGCCTGCCTGCCTCCCTGTGTTCTCTTTCTCTCTCGCTTTCCTTTCCCTACTCTACCCCTCTCTGTTTCACTAGATCCAGTGAGTGACACATTTGGGGATGGAATTGTAGGGGCGGGACTGAGAAAGCTTTGAATGGTTGGCATTGGGGAGGAAGAGAGGAGGGGAGGGGAGGTTGGCCGGCATGAGGGTCCTGCGCACCCACCCGAGTGTGTCTCACATTAAAGCTGGCAGTTCCTTTCCTGCAGACCAGGGAAGCGAGGGGTGCTAGGCTGCTGCGTGGGTCCTCGTTGCTTTTACGTGCTTCCCTGACCCTGTTCCTTTATAGAGGGGTAAAGTGGATATTGCTAACCTATTCTTTAGGTAGCAAAGAAAACTCCTCCCCCACAAAACCAATAGCTTCTAAAAGTGCTTTAAATGTGTACTGCAGATGAGGACTCAAACTCCCTTGCAAGAAACTGTCACAGTCCTAAATTCACTTTAAGCCTGAGCCTTTGAAAACAGAAATAAGTCCCAATTAGTTCAGTTGAATTTATTTTCAAATAAGTATTTTCAAATAAGGATTGAAGCCTTAAAATGGTTGGTTTTTTTACTTATTTAAATAAATTGATGCAAAATATTTTATAAAGGACAGGGCCAAAAATGAAGCACACATGTAACCCACTAGATGAACTTGTCTGACTATGATGCATGTGTGTTAATGTGTGTGGCATTAGCAGCTGCATGGAATTGCTATCTTCACCCCTCTTTCTCTTTTTGGATGGGTTTCTTCAATTACCATTCTTCTGACACGCAGAAATTCAGCAGGTGGGGAGGATGTGAGTCACTGAAATTAATGTGCATTGCTAACTTAGATCAATAAATTTCATTGGGTCTCTATGAGTATGGCCAGCATTGGGGAAAAAACACTGTAATGGATGATTTTGAAGTTATTTCTACACCAGGTAAAGTCATTTTTAGCTCCCCAATTCCCCCCTCCCGACTTGTCCCATATTTTGCCCTACCTACTTGTAAGTAGACCAAAACAACTATGTTGTAATGCATAGGCTAGGATTAGTCCTATTTTTAGAGCTACAGTGCTCTGGTTTATTTTGCATTCTGTTTCAACCTTCTGCCAGCTTTTCCACATTAATATTCCTATTATTGTTTAATAGTTTCACAAGTTTGACGTGCCAGTCTTGTGGGATTTAATCCACTAGAGCAGTCAAGTACAACATTACCTGTATTGCTAGAGTGGACATGCAGGGGATGTTGGTCCAGCCAGTTGAACTTCCTGTTACACCTGGCTGGAGCACCCTTCCTTTGCATGTGACTAGTAGGTGGGCATGATCTATCCAGACCTAGTAAAAAGGCCAAGTCATGTAGCCACCTCCCTCCTTCTTCCTTTTTCTGCTTCCTGCTTCCCCTGGACTGCATTGTTGGCTCTCAACCAGCAGTACAGGGATCACACTGTACTGTGCCTGATCGCAAGTAAACTGCTTTTTGTTACTTATTAATAAGACTGTTGTGTCTTTATTCTTTTAGGAGGGATAAAAGGGGTCTTACCAGGAATAATAGAACTTAAGAGATTCTAATGAATCTGCAACTAGCTTCCTGCTGTGTGATAGGGGAATGCACTCTGCTGTATGAAGAAACTTGTTAGCGTGAGTTAGGAAGGATAATATTAATCAATATATCCTCTCCTGTTACCCACAACATTCCCACAAGTCTCAGGGTTCTGGAATCCCCACATGCCGAAATGCTTGGCATTCAGGATACTGGATGTTTCGGATCAGAGTTGTCTACACTGGAAGGAAGCCATTTTTATGTGGAAATGTTCATACAGAGTGTCTGGGATTAAATGGAGAAGTCTTGGGGATAAATTGGGAATAAATTCTGTGTATGTGACTGACACCCCAAAAGATCAATTGATGCACATTCCAACATATGCATTCTTGTAAAAAAAGGGAAGGGAGAAGGCAAATTGCATGCATTATGATCCACTAGAATTTGTTCATTCATGGGTGGGATAACTGTCAAAACCAGTGGCGTAGCGTGGGGGGTGCAGGGGGGGCGGGCCGCACCGGGCGCAACATCTGGGGTTAGGGCAAATCCATGGGTTAGGGGGCGCAAATCCACGGGTTAGGGGGCGCAAATCCACGGGTTAGGGGGCGCAAATTACTTGCCTTGCCCCGGGTGCTGACAACCCACGCTACACCACTGGTCAAAACCAAAACATTCAGGGTCTGCTCCTCCATTTGCTGTTGTCCTGATCCAGCGGTTTTTTTTTACAAATAGTGGCAAATGTCCCACCCCCCTCAAATACTATTATCATCATCACCATCTGATTATACCTTTACATAGCAAGGTAATATTAACATTCCCCAAATTGTAACTATCCACAAGTATTCAGTCATTAACATTCAGGCTATGATTAGTACAAAAAAATATTAATTCTTGTAATTTTACTTAACTTCTTCATCCAAAACATACGAGAAAACTACCAGAAGGGTCTTCAGTGGTTGTAAAATAGCAATATGTTCTATGTGATATCTGTCAAAGACTTACACTTTAAAGAATGGCTACAGTTATAATTTTTTTCAGAAGCAAATTTGTGAAACATTATTACTTATATACATATCAGATGTGTTCAGTGGAGTGGAGTCCCATTAATAGATCTTACAAAACTGCAGAACCTTGAAATATTTAACTGTTAAAAAGGCAACAATTGGGAGGAGAGGGGGAAGCTTATCTTTATTTTGTCTTTATTTTTTATTTAATGAAGATTATGCAGCATGCCTATAGGGTCACCTCAGAGACCCACTGTGTCTTTCTGCTCCATTTCGGTCTCTCCAGGGTGAATCCACACACAGGACACCTGCTTTACTATAAGAAGGAAAAATGATTTTGCTCATATTCCTAGAATTGTGTTGTTCTCACTGGAATCAAAAAGTGGAGTGCCATCTGATGCTTTAGAGGCTGGCTATTTTATAGGATGAAAGGTAAAGGACCCCTGACAGTTAAGTCCAGTCGCTGACGACTCTGAGGTTGCGGCGCTCATCTCACTTTACAGGCCGAGGGAGCCGGCATTTGTCTGCAGACAGTTTTTCCGGGTCATGTGGCCAGCATGAGACCGAGCTACAGGAGCTCACCCTGTCGCGGGCATTCGAACTGCCAACCTTCTGATTTGCAAGCCCAAGAGGCTCAGTGGTTTAGACCACAGTGCCACCCGTTTATAGGATAGGTAAAGGGGCCCCAGAGTAGGTCCAGTTATGACAAACTCCAGTTGCAGCGCTCATCTCACTTTACAGGCCGAGGGAGCCGGCATTTGTCTGCAGACAGTTTTTCCAGGTCATGTGGCCAGCATGACTAAGCTGCTTCTGGCGCAACAGAACACCGAAACCAGAGCAGCACACAGAAACGCCATTTATCTTCCCATCAGAGCAGTACCTATTTGCACTTTTTGGCGTGCTTTCAAACTGCTAGGTTGACAGGAGCTGGGACCGAGCTACAGGAGCTCACCCTGTCGCGGGCATTCGAACTGCCAACCTTCTGATTGGCAAGCCCAAGAGGCTCAGTGGTTTAGACCACAGTGCCACCCATTTATAGGATAGGTAAAGGTGCCCTGGAGTAGTTCAGTCATGACCAACTCTGGGGTTGCAGCGCTCATCTCGCTTTATTGGCTGAGGGAGCCGGCGTACAGATTCCGGGTCATGTGGCCAGCATGACTAAGCTGCTTCTGGCGAACCAGAGCAGTGCATGGAAATGCCGTTTACCTTCCCGTTTACCTATTCATCTACTTGCACTTTGATGTGCTTTCAAACTGCTAGGTTGGCAGGAGCAGGGACTGAGCAACAGGAGCTCACCCCGTCGTGGGGATTTGAACCAGCGACCTTCTGATAGGCATGTCCTAGGCTCTGTGGTTTATTTTTTAAAAAAATAAATTTTTTATTAATTTTCCAGCATATATCAAAACACAACACAACTGACAATACACAAACAGACAAACATACAAACACGTATAATTTCATAACCTCTTTTTCTTAAACCTTATTTCAACAACTTCCCCATACCTCCCTTTTCTGCATCCCTGTTTTAAGCTTTTCCAGCAACCCCTAATTTCAATTACTTATAATTCACTTTCTTTAATCCTTTTTCTCTTACCCAATTATTTGTCACTGCAATTCTGTTTTACATTACCCATAACATTTTAGCACTCATTAATTTTACAACAGTTCTTAAGATAAGTTTTGAATTTCTTCCAATCTTCTTCCACCGTCTCTTTTCCTTGATCACGGATTCTGCCAGTCATCTCAGCCAGTCCCATATAGTCTATCACCTTCGTCTGCCACTCTTCCAGCGTGGGTAGCTCTTGTGTCTTCCAATACTTTGCTAAAAGAACTCTTGCTGCTGTTGTAGCATACATAAAAAACGTCCTATCTTTCCTTGACACCAATTGGCCTACCATGCCCAGGAGAAAGGCCTCTGGTTTCTTATGAAAGGTACACTTAAGTACCTTCTTGATTTCATTATAGATCATTTCCCAGAAGGCCTTGATCCTTGGGCACGTCCACCAAAGGTGGTAGAAAGTACCTTCAGTTTCCTTACATTTCCAGCATTTATTATTGGGCGTATGATAGATTTTTGCAAGCTTGACTGGGGTCATGTACCACCTATAAATCATTTTCATAATGTTCTCTCTTAAGGCATTACATGCCGTAAATTTTATACCGGTAGTCCATAACTGTTCCCAGTCAGCAAACATAATGTCATGACCAATGTCTTGTGCCCATTTAATCATAGCTGATTTAACCATCTCATCATGTGTATTCCATTTCAACAGCAAGTTATACATTCTTGACAAATTCTTAGTATTGGGTTCCAACAATTCAGTTTCTAATTTTGATCTCTCCACCTGAAAGCCGATTTTCCTGTCCTGTTTGAAAACTTCATTTATCTGATAATAATGAAGCCAGTCTCTTACTTTTGACTTCAATTTCTCGTAACTCTGCAATTTCACTTTTCCCTCCTCTTGTTCTATAATTTCCCAGTATTTTGGCCATTTAGATTCCATATTAAGTTTTTTCACTTCCTTAGCTTCCATTGGTGACAACCACCTAGGGGTTTTGTTTTCCAACAAATCTTTATACCGAATCCAAACATTATATAATGCTTTCCTAACAATATGGTTTTTGAAACCTTTGTGAATTTTTACCTTGTCATACCATATATATGCATGCCAACCAAACCTATTGTTAAACCCTTCCAGATCCAAAATGTCTGTGTTCTCAAGAAGTAGCCAGTTTTTCAGCCAGCAAAAAGCTGCTGATTCATAATACAGTTTTAAGTCTGGCAGGGCAAACCCCCCTCTTTCTTTTGCATCAGTTAATATCTTAAATTTTATTCTGGGCTTTTTGCCCTGCCAGACAAATCTAGATATGTCTTTCTGCCACCTCTTGAAACAGTCCATCTTGTCCACAATCTGCAGTGTTTGAAACAAAAACAACATTCTCGGCAACACATTCATCTTAATAACAGTAATTCGGCCTAACAAGGAAAGTCTCAAATTTGACCATATTTCTAGGTCTTTCTTAACTTCTGTCCAACATTTCTCATAATTGTCTTTGAATAAGTTCACATTCTTAGATGTTAAGTTAATCCCCAGGTATTTCACTTTCTTTGCTACCATTAATCCAGTTTCACTATAAAACCTCTCTCTTTCAGCAACTGTTAAATTTTTCTCCAATACTTTCGTTTTCTGTTTATTCAGCTTAAAACCTGCTACTTGACCAAATACTTGTATTAGCTCTAAAACTCTTTTTGTACTAGTGTCTGGCTCTTGTAAAGTTAGTACAAGGTCATCTGCGAAAGCTCTCAGTTTATATTGTTTAGCTCCGACCTGGATCCCTTTAACCAGCTGGTCCCCTCTGATCATGTTTAATAAAACCTCCAAGACAGATATAAAAAGTAATGGGGACATTGGGCACCCCTTTCGTGTCCCTTTTTCAATAGCAAATTCTTCAGTAACCACATTATTTACAATTAATTTTGCTTTTTGTTCAGAATAAATTGCACCTATACCATTCTCAAAACCTTGGCCTACCCCCATCCCTTCAAGATTCTTCTTCATAAAACTCCAAGAGATATTGTCAAAGGCTTTCTCCGCGTCCACAAATATTAATACTGCCTTGGTATTAATATTAGCTTCTAATAGCTCCATAATGTCTATTATATTTCTCACATTGTCAGATAAGTGTCTTCCTGGAAGAAAGCCTGCCTGATCTTTATGAATCTCTCCCACCAAAACTCTCTTCAGTCTTTTTGCCAAAATGTCTGCAAAAATTTTGTAATCCACATTAAGTAGTGATATAGGGCGGTAGTTCTTAATCTGGTTCTTCTCAGTCTCAGATTTTGGTATAAGTGTAATATACGCTTCTTTCCACGATTCAGGTGCCTTCTTCCCCTCTAAAATTTCATTGCAGACTTCCTTCAGCGGTTGTATCAACCATTCTCTCAATGCTTTGTAGTATCTGGAAGTCAATCCATCTGGTCCTGGAGATTTTCCCAATTGCATATTTTGAATGGCTCCCTCTATTTCTTGCTCAGTTATCTTCTGGTTCAAAATCACTTTACTTTGTTCAGAAATTTTTTGTAATCCATATTTTTAAAGAAATTCTTCTATCTCCTTTTCATTCACCGGCCCTTGTGCATAAAGTCTCCTGAAATAACTCTGAAAACAGTTTCTGATCTCATTTGGTTTATAAATGTTCCTTCCTTCAACTTCTAGGCTTGTAACCATATTCAGTTTTTGTCTCTTCTTCAATTGCCATGCCAGAAGTTTCCCACATTTGTCTGCCGATTCAAATGTCTTTTGTCTCATTTGTTTTATTTTCCATTCTATCTCCTGATTCATCAGTTCCATGTATTGCCTCTGATAAAACTTAATTTCTCTCAAAATTTCATGTGACTTTGGCTTTGATCTCAGTTTTTTTTCTCCTTCTTTTATCCTTTCCAAGATCTTATCCTTCTTCTCATTCTGTCTCTTCCTTTTTATAGCATTCTGCTGTATTAAGAATCCTCGCATGACGGCTTTACTTGCATCCCAAATTACTCTTTTCTCCACCCCTGTTCTCAGATTTATCTCAAAATAGTCCTTCACCGCTTTCTGGGCCTTTTTGTACACCTCTTCATCTCTAAATAGGGAGTCATTCATCCTCCATCTGAAGGAGCCAGCTGTTGTTAAGTTCATCTCCATCTTTACAGCATTATGGTCGGAGCAAGTCTTTGGGCAGATTTCCACTTTCTTTATCTTTGGTGCCATCCCACTAGTTACCCATATTTGGTCAATTCTGGTCCAGGTCATTTTTGCTTCAGAAAAGAAAGTTCCCTCCCTCTCAAGAGGGTTCCTTGTTCTCCAAATGTCAATCAGGTTCATATTATCTGTCATTTCAAAAAAAGTCTTTGGTAGTCTCCCATCCTTGGAGACTACCTGTCTTTGTGCTTTATCCATGTTTGTAGAGACCACTCCATTCATATCTCCCATCAAAATTACATTGTAATCCAAATAGTCCATTAATGTCTCATGCAATTTCTTAAAAAATTCTGACTTCCCTTCATTTGGAGCATAAATTCCTATTATCAATAATTTTTCTCCTTGAACTTGAATTTCAATTGCCAAATATCTTCCTTGTTCATCTTTAAAAATTAATTTAGGGGCCAACTTTTCCTTTGTGTAGATCACCACTCCTCTTTTCTTCACTTTGTCTGATGAAATAAATTCCTGTCCTAATCTTTTATTAATAAGTAATTTTCGATGTACTCTGGTCACGTGGGTTTCTTGCAAACAAATCAAGTCCAATTGTTCTTTTTTTAAAATATGAAAAACCTCACGCCTTTTTCTGGGAAGATTTAGTCCATTACAATTCCAACTTAGAAATTGCAGAGACATCTTGTTATTTACTTAATTGTTCCCCCAACTGCTCCAAGCAGTTCTTCTCCTGTTGGTGTTTTAAGCCCAAAAGATAAATTGGAAATGTCTGGTACTTCCTCTAGATTTGTAGGTTCCACCACTTCCTTCAGAAGGTCCTCCTCGTTCCTTTCCAGAAATTGTTCTTTATCTTGCACTGTTTTTATTTTAATTTTCTTTCCTTTGTAGTTAAAAGATAAGCCTTGTGGAAACTCCCATCTAAATAGTATATTATTCTTTCTCAGCAGAGTGACCAAGTCCTTGTAATGAGCTCTCACTTCCAAAATATATTTAGGGATGTCTTTGTATATCTGCACATAGGAATCTTCAATCTCCAGAGTTCTTTGAAAATGTAAATTTAGTATTTTATCCCTCTCCTCCTTAGATCTTAAAGTTATCAAACAGTCCCTTGGACTCTTTCTATTTTGTCTCCTGCCCAGTCTAAAGGCGGTTACTATCTTAAATTCCTCCTCTTTCAAATTTTCCTGCCAAAATTCCAAGAACTCTTTTGTAAGAAAATCTATTAAGTTATCCTTTTCACTTTCTGGAATCAATCTCAGTCTCAAATTCCTATCTTTTCTCTGTAGTTCCAATAAAGACAGGGCCGCCTCATGTTCATCCAGCTTTTTGCAGACTGGTACTAACTTTTCCTGTGCAGGAAAAGTTTAACCCACAGTGCCACCCGCGTCCCAGGTTTATAGGATAGTCAATATTTAAACCATCAGAAGCAACTGCTTTATCCAGCCTCTCCCTAGAA
The DNA here is from genome assembly GCF_964270895.1 of Podarcis filfolensis. Taxonomy (NCBI): domain Eukaryota; kingdom Metazoa; phylum Chordata; class Lepidosauria; order Squamata; family Lacertidae; genus Podarcis; species Podarcis filfolensis. The sequence continues at coordinate 514,178 of NC_139614.1, read as the reverse complement.
AATTCCCAAAAGTAGGACTCCAAACATTTCCTAAATATAAACTAATCCTAAAAAGCAACTCTTCATCAAGCACCGCTGTTTGCAAACTTTCTCTTAAAAAAACAAAAAAAGCCTACCGTGACAGAAGGGTAGACATTTCGCTGCTTGGTGCAAATCCGAAAATGGTGCCACCCATGCCTCCGGCCACTGCCGCCACCTGAGATGACTGGAGGCAGCGTTGGGGAAACCCAGTTCGCTGCAAGGGGTGGGAGAAAAAAGGCCAGAGAGGAACAGGTGTCAGCACCTTCCCACTCAGGGGACGACTGGGACAGCGGCAGCAAAAGGAGGAGTGGCAAAGGACGTGAGGTGCCCCTCTCTTTTGGGAACCACAGCCCCTCCCTGCTCTCCCCAGTCTGGGGCTAATGGGTGGGCCATATTGAGCAGAGAGCATTAGAAAAGCCAGGCAGGAGCAGGCTAAGGCAGCAACTCTTTGAATTCTTAGCTTACATATGCAAAGGTTCAGGCTGCAAAACTTTAAAACCACTTCAATGTGCTTAGAGAGCCATCTGATTGCCTGTAGACTAAAACACTACACTGAACTGTAAATAGGCTAGTCTCTCCCAGCAATCTTCATAGGCAGAATATTCCATATAGATTGAAAATATTTCAATTAAATGAAAACAATTGAAGAAATTAAAAGGAAACAGAAAGTGTATAAAAAGTATAAAAATAAAAAAACCTGCAATTCTGTACTTACTTGCCTAGTACAAAGGTATATAAGTGAAATTATTACTCCAATACATTACATTTATTTATAACTGACTATATTTTTTAGTATTCAAATGTCATTATATTTGTCCATACACAATCTGTCTTTTATCAATCTTTGTTGCAAGAGTTGTCATATCTTCTATTAATTAATTAAAGAGGGCCATAGGTTTATCTTTCCAGTGAACCAAGGCAGACCATTCCTGCGTCTCTCCTCAGTATCCCAGCAGGGTGGAAGCCTCTGCTGTTCTGCAAGATTCCATGGCTCTCTGTTTAACTTATACAATTCTAATAATATAGTTTTCAAAACTAAGACAATGTGTCTCCCAAGAAAATCAACCTGTTGGTTTTGTCATGAATTGGTTGGAATCTTGCACCTGCTGAATTACCATTGGTCTCTAACTGACTAATTTAGGCTTTTTAATATGAGTACAGAGCTTATGTTTCTCACATTCTCTCAGTCTTCAGGTGATTGCTTCAGTTCTAAAAATCCCCAACCTTGATGCCATATGGCTTGTGCTCGTCAGCATGATTAGAAAGAAAAATCTGAGCTCATTGGAAACAAACGTATGATACCCTCTGTGGCGATCACACAGGGTCCCCGGATGTTTGACAGTCTATTGATCCCTGTGCCACCACTGTGATTGCTTTCCCGCTGCTACCAACCCGTTTCTCTCGGGTACACACAGAGTCCAGACAGTTGTTAACATTAAATCAAATAAGCAAGTTTATTTTAAAAGCCTTAACAAGTTTATGGTTTCAGATAATTTTTCTTGTCAGTTTCTTAATCTTAGTTTCTATACCGGCCTATACCTTTCCTAATAACTGCTAACTGATTCTCCCAACTGTCTATCTGACTCCTCCTATCAGTTTCTCTCACTCTCTCACAACACAACTCGACCAACCCACAGACATATCCTCCCTCTTCCTTCTCCAACTCCCAACTAACTCCTAACAACTCCAACTCCAACTCTAACTCTAACTCTAACTCTAACTCCTCCCCTTGGGCCAATCCCTTCACACTCATTTAACCCTTTCCTTATGACCCACCTAGGAGGGCAAACGCCACACCCTCCTTGTGGAAGAAGATATTATTGTTGCATCTGACTGCATTTAGAATCTCATCCCTTTTTAAACCTTCCCTCCCACTGTCCTGATACAAATGGTCCCCTATGCTGTCTTGAAGCTTAGGGAAAACTCTCAATAGCAGCATAGAGTCAATCAACACTGGAATCACAGAGGAGGGAACAAATAAAATTTGTAAAAATTGTCCAGTAGCATCTTAGAAACCAACTAAGTTTGTTCTGGGTATAAGCTTCCGTGTGCATGCACACTTCTTCAGATACACTGAAAGAGAAGTCACCAGACCCTTATATATAGTGGCAGGGTGGGGTGGGGTTTTTCTCAGAATGGTAGTAGGAGAAGAAGGAGAAGGAGAAGGCGAAGGAGGAGGAGAAGAGGAGGAGGAGTTTGGATTTGATATCCCACTTTATCACTACCCTAAGGAGTCTCCTTTCCCTTCCTCCCCCACAACAAACACTCTGTGAGGTGAGTGAGGCTGAGAGACTTCAGAGAAGTGTGACTAGCGCAAGGTCACCCAGCAGCTGCATGTGGAGGAGTAGGGAAGTGAACCTGGTTCACCAGATTACAAGTCCACCGCTCTTAACCACTACACCACAATGGGTGATTGACTCAATGGGTACGGTAAACCTGTTGACGACTGTTAACAACTGCAATTAGTCCTACAGGAAAAAGCAAGGAATAGTATGCAGATGACCAAAAATAGCTTTAGCATACATAATGAGACAAGAATCCAATATCTCTATTCAGACCAGGTCTCTCCATAGTTTTCAGTTTAGTAATAAGTTGTAATTCAGCAACTTCTCTTTCAAGTCTATTTCTGAAATTCTTTTGTAATAAGACAGCTGCTTTGAGGTCCTGTATTGAATGTCCTGGGAGACTGAAGTGTTCTCCTACTGGCTTCTCTGTCTTGTGATTCCTGATGTCAAATTTATGTCATAGCTGTCAACTTTTCCCTTTTCTTGTGAGGAATCCTATTTGGAATAAGGGAATTTCCCTTTAAAAAAGGGAAAGGTTGACAGCTATGATTTATGTCCATTTATCCTTTGGCATAGGGTTTGGCCTGTTTGTCCAATATGGCATTTGGTGGCATACACAATGTTAGAAGATGAGCACTTAAATAGGCCTGAGATGGTATTTTTATGTTGTTGGGTCCAGGGATGGTGTTTTCTGGGTGTATGTGCCAGCAAAGTTGGCATCTGGGTTTATTGTGGGCTCTGGTACCAATGTCCATGTTAAGTCTGGTTGCTGTATTATTGTGGGTGACTAGTTGTTTAAAATTGGGTGGCTGGCTGTAGGCAATGAAAGGTCTTCCTCCCAGAGCTTGAGAAAGAGAACTGTCGTTGTCTAGAAGAGGCTGTAAATCTCTGATGATGCATTGAACTGTTTTAACTTGGGAGCTGTATGTGATTACCAGTGATGTTCTGTTATTTTCTCTTTTGGGTCTGTCTTGCAGCAAGTTCTCTATGGGTATCAGTCTGGCTTTGTTGATCTATTGTTTAACTTCATCGGGCAGATATTTTAGTTCCAAAAAGGTTTGCTGTAGATCTCTTAGGTGAGAATCCCTGTCTGTAGAGTTGGAACAGATGCGGCTGTAACGTAGAGCCTGGCTATATACAACTGATTGTTTGGTATGTTTGGGATAGTAGCTGGAAGCGTGTAGATATATTTCTTGGTCAGTTGGTTTTCGGTATAAGGTGGTGTCTATGCGCCCATCCTGTATTTTTATAGTAGTGTCCAGAAAATGTATTTCTTGCATAGATTGGTTCATTGTTAGGTTGATGGTGGGGTGAAAGTCATTGAATGTCTGGTGGAAGGTGTCCAGGGTCTGCTGACCATGTGTCTAGATAATAAAAATATCATTAATGTATTGCAAGTACAAGAGAGGTTTAAGTGGGTAGGAGTTTAGGAAGCATTGTTCCAAATCTGCCATTAAGATGTTGGCATACTGTGGGAGCATGCGGGGGGCCCATTGTTGTGCCGCTGATCTGAAGGAACAGGCCATCTCCAAATCTGAAGTGGTTGTGGGTGAGGACAAAATGGCAGTTTGGTAGCAAAGTCCACTGTGGTTTTATCTGAAATGGTGTTCCTTACAGCTTGTAATCCATCGTTGTGTGGGATGCTGGTGTGCAGGGATTCCACACCCAAATTGGCTAGTATAGTATTGTTAGGTAGATTGTTCAAAGATTGTATTTTCCTCAGAAAGTCTGTGGTGTCACCTACGTAGCTAGGAGCACTGATGGCATACGGTTTCAGAACAGAGTCCATATATCCAGAAACACCTACTGTGATAGTGCTGATACCTGAGATGATGGGGTGTTCTGGATTTCCTGGTTTGTGTATTTTGGGTAGAAGACAGAAGGTTCCTGGTCGAGGTTCTGTTGGTGTATTTGAGAGGAATTGTTCTTGGATCTGTGGGGGTAGCTCCTTAACAATCTTGTTCAGTTCTTTTTTGTATTCCTGTGTGGGGTCTGAGTCCAGTTTTTTGTAAAAGGCGGTGTTGGAGAGTTGTCTTTGAGCCTCCTTGATGTAATCAGTTTTGTTCATGATGACAACAGCTCCACCCTTGTCTGCCTCTTTAATTATAACGTCTGGGTTGTTCTTGAGATTGTCTATGGCCCTCCTTTCAGCATGGTTTAGATTTTGTTGTAAGCGATGGTGTTTTCTCGTCACATCAGTTTGGATTCTGTGGCAGAAGTAATCAATGTACAGATCTAGTGTGGTATTGTGTCCATCAGGAGGGGTCCATGTGGAGTCTCCTTTTTTGTAATTTTTTTTATCGCAGTTGGTGGTCAATGTTCTGTTCATTGGTGGCTTGGGAGGGTGGTAGTTGTTCCCCAGTAGGCTGAGAGATGTTGTGTTGTGAAGATGCTGTTTGTTCTTTTTTGTCTTGTTCTTGTGTGTGTTGAAAGTACTCCTTCAGGCGTATATGGCAGGAAAATGCTTCCAAGTCCCCGCAGAACTGAATCATGTGTGGGGATTTGGCAGGGTAGAATGATAGTCCACGTGAAAGGACTGATTCCTCAGCTGGGCTGAGTGTTTGTTGTGAGAGATTGACAATATTGTTGATCTTGTTGTTTTGATTGGTAGCCTGTAGGTTGGAAAGGTTAGAGAGTTTTTTGTTTTTCTGTTTTTTTCAGCAACTCCAGTTGAGAGTGGTAAATGGTTTGTCTTTTTTTGTGGAACTCTTGCCAAGCTGGGGTATTCCTTGTAGAGTTGTCCAGTACAGAGAGTTCCTCCTTTCTTTGCTTCTGTTTAGAGTACAGAACACTGATCAGAAGTTTGAGGAGGGAACACTTAACCAGATGAGGAACAGTTATGCAGCAGGGAGAAGAGGACTAGGAGAGAAAGAATGTGGTGAACAGAGCCGTAGCTAGGTGATCTTGCACCCCTGGCAGAACCGTCCAGAATGGGCTCCCTAGCCACAGACAAATTAGCTCTTCTTTCCGCCTCTCCTCTAACCCCACTCCACCCATTCAATTTCTCACACACTTCACCTTGTAATGAATACTTTCACAGAAAATCCAATATTAAATTTATTATTTCTTAATAAAAGGTTTCAGCAAAGAAAATGACATTTTGATGTGAGTTGACAGTTTTTAAAAATGTAATTCAGTTGTAAAACAATACACAGATAGGCCTAAATAAAACATACAAACAATATCATAGTGATTTGGTCCACAATGATAACTTTATATTATAATACTATAGGATGTAAAATGGCATTACTTTCACAATATCTGTGTTACTTGGTTGATATAAAGTAAGAAAATTTATTATTATTCACAAGTGACAAGTTACAAGTTCTTATTCACAAGAGTTGTCATTTGGAAAAAATAAATAAAAGCCAAGTTAAGCCAACTCTGGCTTTAAGTAGCAATCTCCTCAATGAAATCTGATGTGATTAGAACTTTATTCCTCTTTCTTTAATCGAAGAAAACTCTGTAATTTTTTTATCAAAGTCTGTTTTTTATGCTAGTTCATACTCGATGGACAAGATTGCTAGATTTGTTAGTCTGGTTTCACTCATACTTGATCTTAAGTACAGTGGTACCTCGGGTTACAAACACTTTAGGTTACAGACTCCGCTAACCCAGAATTAGTACCTTGGATTAAGAACTTTGCTTCAGGATGAGAACAGAAATTGTGCGGGAGGCCTCATTAGCTAAAGTGGTTCCTCAGGTTAAAAATGGTTTCAGGTTAAGAATGGACCTCCAGAACGAATTAAGTTCTTAACCAGAGGTACCACTGTAGTTTTTTATGAGTTTTAATTTATTGAAACTACGTTCACAAGATGCTACGCTTACTGGCATAGTGAGAAATATTTTCAGTGCTATTTCGCTATAAGGATAAACATCTCTTAACCCATACTTGGCTATACATTTCAACATATCTAAATGGGAAGCTGTGCCAATGTTTTCAAGTAGTTCTGCTGCTTGAAATTTGAAAGAAGCTCCTCCAGGTACCAGTTCCACTGTATCATTGTCTCGGCTGTACTTGGTACCAAAATCTGCAGCACATTTTTCAAGATGGGATGTTAGACTTTCATTTAAAACTTTCCCTGACAGAAAACTGAAATCTGATGAAACAGTACCATATATCTGAGATCTGTTTTTAATTTCAGAGATAATTCTGTCAAAAACCTTAAAACACTCATTTTGAAAGGAGTTCTCAGCAGAGAGCAAATATCCCTCCATGTCAGTTAGTTGAGAAACTTATACTGCCTTTGGTTTCTGACTTTTCCCGAACACCTGGTCCTTCAGGGGCATAGTTACCCCATTTAGGACCAGGGAGTCCCCCACAACCACCCGCCCCCTGTCTCCTCAAAACAGTACTTCTGTCTTATCAGGATTCAACCTCAATCTGTTAGCCGCCATCCATCCTCCAGACACTCACACAGGACCTTCACCGCCTTTACTGGCTCTGATTTAAAAGAGAGGTAGAGCTGGGTATCATCCACATACTGATGAACACCCAGCCCAAACCCCTGATGCTCTCTCCCAGCGGCTGCATGTAGATGTTAAAAAGCATGGGAGAGAGGATGGAACCCTGAGGCACCCCACAAGTGAGACCCCAGGGGTCTGAACACTCACCCCCCAACACCACTTTCTGAACACGGCCCAGGAGGAAGGAGCAGAACGGCTGTATAACGGTGCCCCCAGCTCCCAGCTCCTCTAGATGGTCCAGAAGGATGTCATGGTCAAAGGTATCAGAGGCTGCTGAGAGATCCAGCAGAACTAGGAAACAGCTCTCACCTTTGTCCCCAGCCCGCCGGAGATCATTGACCAGTGCGACCAAGGCAGTTTCAGTCCCATGATGAGGCCTGAATCCCGACTGGAAGGGATCCAATGGTCTGCATCCTCCAGGCATGCCTAGAGTTGTTCAGCAACCACCCGCTCAATCACCTTGCCCAAGAATGGAAGACTTGAGACTGGGCGATAGTTGGCCATATTTTCCAGGTCCAAAGATGTTTTTTTTTAAAGAAGTGGTTTAATAACCGCCTCTTTCAGCGGGTCTGGAAAGGCTCCCTCACAGAAGGAAGCATTCACCACCCTGCAGAGCCCATTACCCAGCCCTTCCCAGCTCAATTTTATGAGCCAGGATGGGCAAGGATCAATGAGACAGGTGGTCGGTTTTACTTGTCCAAGCAGCCTGTCCACATCCTCAGAGGTAACAGACTGGAATTGATGCCACGCAACTTGACTAGACAGGACTCTAGCACTCTCCCGCCCTGGTACACATTCCTACTTGCTGCTGCCTTTCAGCAGGGAGCAGCCTCCTCCACACTCACAAAGCAGCAGCAGTGTCCCAATGACCTCCTGGAGCCTTTTAGCTGTAGGTAAGTGTGGGCTCCGTCCCCTAGGCCAGATGGAGAAGGGCCTTGAAGCAGGGAGCGGCCTCCTCCACACTCACAAGGCAATATGGTAGTGAATATAATGATCTGCACAATTCTATGGGAGGCTGGTGAATGTCCACAAGGGCCAGTCGTTATGCACATTAATTACTACATTCCCTCCAACATAAATGTAGACATTTACAGCTTTTTAAAAATTGCTATTATCTTGTAACTGATTATATGATGCATATTCAGTAACAAGATAATAGCAACGCACACACATACACATTAAGGTTGATTGCTTTGTTATATACAACTGCATATTACAGATATGAGAATTCTGGTATATTGTTAACTTGAAAATAAATTAGATGAAGGGGGAAAATAGAAATGCAGAGAGTATGCAACCCTAATGTTTGCTGGTTATAGACACAAAGCTTCTATGTAGGGCCCATAATTTTATCCACAATACACTTAGACACTCATCCCTTCCACCTCCTCTTACAAGCTGAGGTTAGAAATTTCTTCTCCTGGTTTGTGCTAACTGTAGCTTGTAATTTTGTCTGATCCCAGCAAACTAAGGTTTCTGTGCAAATTATAGTTTGATGGGTTAGCAGGTCTAACTAGTAATATAAGAGAGCAAGAAGTATGTAAAGAGGAGTGGAAAAACTGTGGTATATTTGGAAAATAATTGCAAATAAGTGAAAACACTAGCAGCATTAAGGTAAATTCAACAGAATAATAAAGGAAGAATAGGGGAGAAAGTGATCTAAATGGATATATAAGAATATTCAGGAACGTTGGGAAAATTAAAAGAACTAGGGAAGGGTAAGAAGGGAAGTCATGGAATGTTTTTATTAAAAGAAATATATTAGCGGTGGAAATGTATATTTGAACGTGAATGTGATTTTGGAAATCATAATAATGAAAATTATAAAACGATAGATAGATGATAGATAGATACATAGTTTGATGGGTTCATACACAATGGCAAACTACAATTTGCCACAGATCAGGACCAGCAGTTTCTGTCAGAATGCAAGGAAAGTTGGTGGGGAAAGATTCGTGAGTGCACAAAGGTCATATGAGCCTGTTCATTTCCAGATATCACGGTTTGGGATTATGTCTGAATGGTCGCATAACATATTAGCAGTTTGGGTGTAGGCAACTACAGAACTGATTCCCTCACTTACCATTCAAACAAATAAACCCCTTCACACTACATACAACTAACCAATGCTATTAGATGATCCTGAGGATCCTGGAGACAACTGGCACTATTGACTATAAACATTCTGATAACTTCAAATGCCTGCCCTTTAAGATGTAGCTCAAAGCATCTGGATTAGTTGTAGTTTCCAAGTCCCTTTCAAAGGTAGCCCCACGTAGAGCACATTGCAGTAGTCCAAGCAGGAGATAACCAGAGCATGCACCACTCTGGCAATACAGTCTGTGGGCAGGGAGGGTCTCATCCTGCATACCAGATGGAGCTGGTAAACAGCTGCCCTGGGCACAAAATTGACCTGCGCCTCCATGGACAGCTGTGAGTCCAGAATGACTCCCAGGCTGCAACATGGTCCTTTATGGGATCACCTCTGTCTGATCTCTGAACCTGATCTCCAATTTACAGACACCTCTGTGTGGAATGCCTTCACGGTATAAGCCCTTAGTCTTATATTTTGCTTTCTAACAGGACCAGGTTTAAAAATAAAATAAAATTGAAAGGTTGTATCAGTGATTGCGCTATGATCCTGTTTCCAGTAGGAAAGGTTGGTATGGAAAAAATCCACTGAAGATAAGAAGTTTGAAAACCACCTCTCTAGGGAACAGGTGAAGGCAGGAGATGAAGCTACCAGCAACAGATATGTGAAATAATATTATCTGAGATGCAAAAGACTTTCAGCTCAGAGGTTGGATTTCTGAAAGAACAGACTACAGCCCTGGATGGCAATTTAAGTCCCATTTTTTGATAGTAATAACAGAGGAAAGAGAAAGCTACTTCCTGCTAACTTCACATGGTTTCACTCCTCACTGGCTTTACTTAACATTTATATCCTGAGGCCTATTCAGATAGTTTCTTTTATTTTTTGTAAAATCTAGATAAGAACCTTAACTATGTCAAACAAGATGGTATGCTCCCATTGATCTCATACCCCACTGATGTCACATAAACAAGGAATATCTGGGATGCCTAAATAATGGATGATTTTGCTACATAAAGAGAGAACAAAGAGTTGCATAATCCAGTAAGGACATGATAAATAATTGCTAATAAGTCTTTTAAAATTATAGTGGGAAAACAAAGTATCTTTCTGGTTCCAAGTGTGATCCCTATTGAAAAATTGATCTCCCAAGATCAAGTGTGTGCTTCAAAAACCTGAATCATTTTTCATTTCATTTATTACGGCCATAGGCCCATACAGGTAAAAACAACACATAAATAACAGCTTGTGCCGTAGGGAAAAAAAAGCAATCGCTAAAACACCACTATAACAATAAAATACTATAAAATGGAAAGGCATACTACGCCTTAATTAGCTTGTAGTGCTCCTTGGCGTCACTTTTGGGAAAGGACAGCAACTAGGAACCTAGCCACCTTCAGGGTCGTGTGGGTATCCTTGTCCTGCAAGATTTGGGCGAGGTGGAATTTTGGTGGGGTACCCTCTAGTTTCTGTATGATTGATCCCAACAAATTTGCCCGTGGCACATTAAACAAGGGGCAAGTGAACATAATGTGCTGGAGCGACTCCAGCGTCACCTTATCACATTCGCACACGGCGGGGGCTTGGCCCTTTGAGAACCTATGTCTCAGGACATTGGAGGGAAAAACGTTAAACCTCGCTTTGGTGAAGGCCAGTCTATGGGCAACAGTCGAAAGGGAGGAGAGGTATGATGGAACGCAGTAAGTTAAAGTGATACCAATGTTCTGGGGCGAACAAACACCTCCCCCCAGCGTATAATTTCGCTGTAAATCGATGTCATCCAGAATCATTCATACCGTCAATCATTTTAATGTAACATGAAGGTCAGTTATAACTTCAAAAACCAGTTATACCCAGGTTGGTTGCTAATGATACGGGACATTGTAATTTACAAATTATATTAGGACTAGGGAAGGTCAATAAGCTGATAACAAGTTATTGATTTTTTTTAATAGCGTAAATGTTTTCTGTAGAATAACATGCATTATTGGAAACATTCTAAATTTCGTGTAAGCTATGAATGATGACATTATTTAATGGGTTTGTGATTCTTTTGCACTGGTTTGCAACTTACTGATCATTATGTTATTTTTTTCTTTTTCTATTGTGAGATTAAAGTGCTGCTTAGTGAATGAGTTTTTTTTATGTAACAACAATACAAATAATGCATGACAAAATGGCAAGAAAAGATTCTGCCACAGCTTTTGTGAATATTGAGGGTTTTATGTACATCTTAAAAGAAGAACTGTGCTCCAGTAACTATGAATGTGGCTTCATAATTAATTTTCCAAAACTATAAACATCAAATCTATGACATATATGAAATATTGCCAAGACAGTATTCCAGGAGGTGTTGTGAAAAAATATATCAGTGTTTCAAGACTGGGTGCAGAACTGAACAAATAATAAGTTAACTTTCATTGATTTTTCCATACAGAAATACAATGGACTGTAGTTTTAGTATCCAGTGACACCATTTGCTGAGTACCTGCTGCAATCATTTGGAGCCCAATTTAAAGAATGTGCTGATCTGTTATTGAATAAACCCTAAAATGGCAGTTTAAAGCCTGAAGATGCACTGAATTCTGTTCACTCATCCATTTAGTTTCATTTCTTGGTAAGTTATCTGTGTTTACATTAACATACAAATAGTTGGCAGGAACCTAAAAGTATTTGCTACAGTTCTGTTAATACATAAGGCAAGGTTCTGCTGGGTTCTTCCCTTAAAGTCAAGAGATAATTTACAGGCAGGCAGTCTCTCTCTTAAATGTCTAATTGTGACAGCAATTCATTGTTGGCAGTGGGTTCAGAAGAGTAAATGTAATGATGAAGAACACTATTCTCAGGTGCCCCCCATCAGTAAGAATACTCTTTGTAAAATCATGCTGAAATATTGAGAGGATGAGTGGTTCATTGTGCAAAGCTATTGACAAAAGTGTGAGTCTGCTACGGAGTGCGGAATGTAGAATATACACCAGAGTAAAGACCTTTTTGTGCCTTCATGTACCAGTTCAGTTGCCAAATGCACATGAATTCTAATGGAATGCCAATAAATGAACATAAATTGGAAGCAACTGCATGGTCCTTTGTCGAGTAGCTGTCCTAGCTGAGCTTCCACTTTTTCTTGAGTTGGCATAGGACACTTTTATCCACGCCTTCTTTTGGTGGCCTGGGCAGGGTAGAATGATTATCAGCAATGTGTTCTGAGCCCTGAGGGGCAGACCAGAAAGGAGAGAGCAAGACAGAGGTGAAGAGGGGTCTCCTTTGAATGTGGGACAGTAGACCAGGTATGTGATGTCCTGCCTTGCACTAGAAATCCAGAGCATTCTTTAATGCAGCACATGACAGATGAGAGAATCTCTGAAGGTGAGCAAGGAATCCCACAAGAGCCAGCTCAAGAACTGATGCTTGGGAGCATTCAGCTCACCCAATTACTATTTGATTAGTGGGAAAGTTTAATGTCTAATATCCATGTCATGTAGTTCATATGTGTCAGGGAATCAGGAGCAGGAGCACTGGGGAGAGAGAATTGGGAGAGCGAAGGGGAAGAATCCGAGGGCAGCGTAGGGGAGTATGACAGTGGCCCGAGAGATTCCATGAGCTTCTCCAGCGAATCAGAAGATTCCCAGAAGGGGGCGCCGATGGTCAGGGCAAGGGGGGTCCCAGGGGGGACGCACCAGAAACAAGGAGCCAGAGGGGAACCCCAAAGCAGCAGTGGAGGATCGGGACCAGTTTCCCCACCAGAGCGTAGTGGGGGGGAGGAGTCACATGTGTCAGGGGCAGTGTCTCCTCCAGAGAGGGAGTCAGGGCTGACCACGCCTCCAACGGAGGGGAGGTCAGTTGCAGCTAGCCCCCCCGATGGGGGAAGCAGTGACAGCAGCAGTGGAACGGTCAGGAGGAAAGCTGCTGGCTGCGCGCGCGCGCCAAGTTCAAATGTGCAGGCGCGCGGAACAGCAGGAGACCCGGATGGGGAACCAGCTCCTAAAGCCCGCCGGAGGGAGGGAGAAGGCTCAGGGGAATCAGCGGGAGAAGAGGCTAGAAAGGGCGGAACCCCGGCGGGCAGGCGGACCCAGAGGAGGAAGGAGCAGCGGAGAAGGTGGAGCAAGGCTAGAATCTTAAATTGGTGTCAAGGGGGAGGAGACTCAGACGGAGCATCAGTGGTCTGACACTTTAGACGTGGGGCTGCGCGCTGCGGCTCTGGAAGTGAAACTGAACTTCAATAAAGACTTTTGTACTTAACAACGAAGCAGCGTTGGTCCTTTGTGAGCTGGGACCTAGGGTAGCTCTGACAATATGTGACAGATCTGCTGAGAGTACCAGAATCAAAATAGTACATGTTAAGCTACAGAAAAGCAAAATCCCTCTAAAAAGTAATAACAATAATAATTTAATAACAATCTATTTAATTTGTACACTGCCCATCTGACTGAGTTGCCTAGTAGATACAGCTGTGTGTTTGTACACACTCTTTTTTTAAAAAAAGTAAAATATTTTTATTAAGTACAAATTAGAAAACATACATATTCACAACAAAATACAAAAGAAAAAGAAAATACATCTAACCAAGGAAAAAAACTTAAGAGAATATTTTGTCTCTTTTCATATTTACAGTTATTTATACCTCTATAAAATGCATAATAAAGCAGTGAAATGAAAGATAAGATATCAGAAAAAAGAAAAAAGAACAAAGAAAGAATAACGAAGTAAAAGAAAAAGATCATAGGTGGAAATTTTTAAAAGTAGATAAGTACTCACAATACATAGCCGTTTCCCATCTATATTTTTAATAATAATAATAATAATAATAATAATAATAATAATAATAATATCTTTATTGTCATTGCCCCCTCTCAGGGACAACGAAATTACTTGACTGCTCCATAAAAACACTAATTAAAACAATACAGTATAGTACAGCAAGGAAGATTAGATGACTTTCAAAGTCCAGGCTTCCCATTCAGGGCTGAGATCGCTATTCAATTGTATATATTCATTTGCTATATTCAATTGTATAATTTCATCTTGTCCTTATCTACCTTAAATAAAGTGTGTGTTTTTTAAAAAAAGACTTCCACTGTTTACCTCACACGTTTTTAATAATCCGTTCGTCAGAACCTCTGTTCTTCATATTTTCCCTTTGGATTTCCTTAATGTCTCACTTTGTATTTTTTATATTACGCACAGGATTATTCTAAACACAACCAGATTTTTGTAGTCGAGCCCTGGTTTTGTAAATAATCATTTAAGAACTCCCATTGCTTCATAACCATAGTTTTGGATTATAGGGAAATAATATATAGGGAAATATTAGAGGATGCAGACGGAAATATTAAATTAAAAACTTACGAACGATTACAAACATTTGGAATAAATTGGTTACAATATTATCAATTAAAAGCAACATATGAAAAAGACATAAAAAGGGGGGATTTGAAAATAAAACTTCAAAATTAGAAAAGGAAATATTGCAAAACGATAAAAAATACTTGCAAAAATGTATAGATTATTAATGAAAACCATCTTAGAACAAGAGACGAAAGGGGAAAACCTCTTAAAATGGGAGCACGATTTGGGATATGAGATAGATCTGGAAAGATGGAAAACTTTTTGGAAGGAAAACATAAATTTTACTGCGTGTGATTTATTAAGGGAGAATTTCAGAAAAATTCACCACAGATGGTACCTAACCCCTGACAGATTGTCAAAAATAAATAAAAGGAACAATGACAAATGTTGGAAATGTAACAGAACAAAAGGTACGTTATACCACATGTGGTGGACTTGCCCAAAGATTAAAACCTTTGGGGACATAATCCATGACGAAATAAAAAAAAATGATAAGGACATCACACACAAAAAACGCAGAGGCATATTGTGATGGGATGGTGAGCTGCTTGTGCGTAAAATCCTGATCCCTCAGAGTTTGGCTAAGTTCCCAAACCTCTGTCTGTGATGGAGCTCCTTAAGCATGGCTCCATCAATCGCTCGTTGAATCGGACAGTGGGCGTTTACGGAACTTCTTCCAGCATAAAAGCTCCTTGACGGAAACGCGTCTTCTGGACTCTCGGCGTGACAGTTTCCGCCGAGGAGTGGGTGTGCCTACGGGAGGTCCTGAAACCTCTCCACTGTTCCCGCTTGAAGTATCTCTGAGCTCTCCCTCCGACTCACTTTCCCTTGTAACTCCACTTCTCCCCCTGCTGGTCCCCTCCTCCGCTGAGTGGTCTCTCTCACCCTCCATGAGCCCTTTCACCTCCTTCGTCTCAGATGACAGTTCCCTGACATCCACCTCCCCTCTAGGGCCCCCTTCACCCCCTTCCCTCCCTTCCTCTGCGGGAGGCGAGGGAGCAAAACCCCTGAAGGAACCTCCCTCATCTTCCGAAGTTTCGAACACTTCCCTCCACCTTTTGCTGTTCCCGGTTTCCAAGTACTCCTCCTCCTCGGAGTCTGTACCCTCTTCCAACTCCGATTCCCTGAATCCCTCCAGTTCCTCCTCATCGTCGGTGGTGCCAAAGTACTCCCTCCGGAACCTCGCTACTGTCTGAGGTTTCCTGGGGAACCTTTGGTGGAACGTTTCGATCAAGACCTCGTCATGGACCTCCTCTGCCTTCACCCAGGTGTTTTCCGACTCCGGTTCCCCTTCCCACGCGACCAAATACTCCACCTGATTACCCTTCCACCTGGAGTCGATGATTTCCGCCACATAATTGCGGCTTTCCCTTTCTTCTATGGCTGGCCCCCGTGTGGATACCCCTTCACCTTCCCCCCTGTATGGTGACAGTAATGACCTGTGGAATACTGGGTGCAGTTTCATGTGGTTCGGTAACCGGAGTCTGAAAGCCACTGGGTTGACCTGTTGGATGACCTCAAATGGTCCCAATCTTTTGGGTCTCAATTTCTTGCAACTACCCTTGAACGGCAACCCTTGGGTTGATAGCCAGACCCGACTCCCCACCCTAATTGTTTCACCTTCCCTTCTGCTCTTGTCTGCCTGCCTCTTATATTCTTCTTTGGCCCTTTCTAAGTTGTGTTGGAGTTGACGATGGATCGCTTCCATTTCTTCTACAAAAAGTTCAGCGGCCGGAACACTCCATCTCTCTCCTCCTTCCCCTGGAAACGACCTGGGGTGGCACCCATAATTAGCCAAAAAGGGGCTCATCCCGGTGGACACATTCTCTGCATTATTGTAAGCAAATTCCGCTAGTGCCAACTTTTCGACCCAATCGTTTTCTCTGTCATTGACATAACACCTCAGGTATTGTTGAAGGATACCGTTTGCCCTCTCCGCCTGCCCATTGGTCTCAGGGTGCCTGGCAGTCGAAAAGTTGACCTCTACGTGCAACAAGTTCATAAGCTTCCTCCAGAACCTGGACGTGAACTGTTTCCCTCTGTCGGAAACCAGCCTCAAGGGGGCGCCATGCAGCCTAAAAATATGTTCTACAAACAATTTTGCTGTCTCTTCCGCCGTGACTGCATGTGAGCAAGCTACAAAGTGACCCATCTTAGTTAACTGGTCTACTACGACTAGTATGGCGGTTTTCCCCTGGGATTTGGGCAGATCAGTCATAAAATCTATCGACACCGCCTCCCACGGTCGTTCTGGTGTGGGTAACGGTTCTAAATACCCCGCTGGTGCCCGCCTTTCTCCTTTGGCTCTCTGGCATTGGTCACACCTTCTCACATACTCCCGTACATCCTCCCTCACCTTGGGCCACCAAAACTCCCTGGTCACCAACCACATGGTCTTGTGTTGCCCAAAATGCCCCGCTGTGGGATTGTCGTGCAGCTGTTTGAGTACTCTCCCCCTCAATTCCCCTTCGGGTATATATAGCGCCCCTTTGTAATACAATGCCCCGTTTCTTTCTTCAAAACCTCCGGGGTCTTCTCCCTCTCCCCTTAAACCTCTGAGCTTATCCTGGGCGTACTCATCATTTACCGTTCCCTCAACCAGTTCTCTTTGCCCCACCCAGGCCGCACCACACACCCAGTGGTCCTCTGGGATAATATGTCTCTCTTCTGGCGCTCCCTCCCCCTCCAAATATTCAGGTTTGCGAGAGAGAGCGTCCGCTCTGATGTTTTCTGGACCTGGCACATAGCAGATTTCAAAATGGAATTTGGAGAACTCCTGGGCCCATCTCACTTGTCGTTGGTTGAGCACTCGTGCCGTTCTCCAATACTCCAAATTCTTGTGGTCCGTACATACTTGTACCTTATGCTGTGCACCAATTAGTAAGTGTCTCCATCTCCGGAACGCTTCGTGAATGGCGAGTAGTTCTCGGTCATATACCGTGTAGTTCCTCTCGGATTTGTTCAGTTTACGCGAAAAGAAGGCACACGGTCTCCATTCCGACTTATTGCTCCCTGGCTGAAGCAGCACCGCCCCCACCGCGCGGTCTGAGGCATCTGTTTCCACTCTCATGGGTTTTTGTAAATCTACATGCAGGAGCTGTTCTTCCGAAGCGAATGCCTTTTTCAATTCCTCAAAAGCGTGCTCCGCCTCCGCCGTCCAAACGAATTTCTTCTTGCTGCTCAGACAGTCCGTGATGGGAGCCGTTAAGTGGGCAAAGTTCTTGATGAATTTACGGTAAAAGTTCCCAAACCCTAAGAACCTTTGCACATCTTTTTTCGTTTTCGGTGTCTTCCATTCCAGCACCGCCTGTACCTTGCCTGGATCCATGGCTAATCCCTTGTCTGATAGGCGGTACCCCAGGAATTCCACCTCCTTGGCGTGGAACTGACACTTCTCCAATTTCACCCACAACTGGTTTGCTTGCAGCTGGCTCAGCACTTCCCTGACATCCTTTACATGCTGCTCCTCATTCTCTGAATATATCAGCACGTCATCGAGAAAGGCCACGCAATTCTTGTAGAGCAAAGGTCCCAGTACATGGTTCATGAGCGATTGAAAACAGGCGGAGCCTGCTTGTAAACCAAAGGGCATAACGAGATATTTGAAAGCCCCTAGGGGGGTGAACATCGTTGTCTTCCATTCATCCCCCTTCTTTATTCGTATCAGGTTGTACGCTCCTCTCAGGTCCAGTTTCGTGAATATCTTTCCCTTCCTCACCCTGGTCAAAATGTCATCAATCCTGGGCATGGGGAAAGTCACTGGTTCTGACACGGCATTTAGCCGCCGGTAGTCCACGATCAATCTCAGTTTATCTGTGTTTTTTTTGTCCACAAAAAACACTGGGCTGCCCCCCACCGCTCTGGACTCTCTGATGAAACCTCTCTTCAGGTTTTTGTCAATAAACTCCCTCAACTCCTGCATTTCCCTGTCTGACATGGCGTACAGCTTGCCCACGGGGAGCTGGGCCCCAGGGACCAGGTTAATTTGGCAGTCAAAGTCTCTATGCGGTGGTAGTTTATCTGCTTCCCTTTCGCTGAAGACCTTGCTCAGGTCAGCGTATTGTTTGGGCACCTTCCCTTTGTCCGCCACTTCCATCCCTGCTAGGGAGGCTTTTGCCCCTTCTGGCACCTTTCCCTCTTTGCAGTGTTCCAGGCAATGTGCTGACCCAAAGGAGACCACTCTCTGATGCCAGCCCACTAGCGGGTCATGCAACGCTAGCCAGCTCATTCCCAAAATGACTGGCGCCCCTCCCAGGGTGGCTACATTGAACGCTATCCTTTCAGTGTGCCTTGCCACCCTCATAACCATTGGGACGGTCTGTAGGCTAACTTCTCCCCCCAACAGCTCCCTCCCATCGATCGTGGTGACCTGCAGGGGGTTGCTTAAAGGGAGTGTCTGTATCTGGTGTTCAGCTGCAAACTCCTTGCTCATAAAATTACAGGAGCTGCCTGAGTCCAACAGCGCCTTGGTCTTTAGTGGGTATCCGTTTGCCAGCTCTAGCAGCACCTCTATTACTAGAGCCGGTCTTGGAGGTTCCGGAGTGGGCACTTTTACTGCTCCTTGGCCTGTCTGCAGTGCCCTGACAGCGGCAGACAGGCGTTGGCTTTTACTGGCTCCTGGACTTCCTCCTCCTTCCCCCCAACAGCTCCCGCCATCCCTTGCCATTCCTTTCTTTGTGGGCAGACTCTGGCAAAGTGACCTGGCTGCTGGCAGAGGTAACATTTCTTGGCGCTCTTTCCCTCCTTCTTCCTCCCTTCACTGGGATTTGAAACTGCGCGCGCGCGCGCTGTTCCAACTTCCATCGGCTCTCCGGGCGGGAAACTGGGTTCTGGAATCTCTGGAATGCGGAAATCCCTCCAACGCTCTCCTTTCCCCTCCCGCTTCTCCAAGGCTCTTGCCTCCTGGCGCGCTCCAATGGTCAGCGCTGATTTGGTCAGCTGGTCCATAGACTCCGCCCTGGGCGCCCGGGAAAGTTCGTCTTTCACCGCCGAAGAAAGCCCCTCTTCAAAGAGCATTTGAATGGGTTCCGCCGATAGGTCCCACCCCAATTTATGTATCAACATCGTAAACTCAGTCCAGTACTCACGAACTGATCGGCTCCCCTGTTTGCAAGCCATCAATTGTCTGCGCACCAGTCCCTGTTCAATCTCGCTGGAAAACATCAAATCCATGGCGCGAAAAAACTTCCTCGCGTCCTTCAGCATGTCACTATTCCCTGCCATCAGGGGCCGGACCCAGTCTCTCGCCCCCCCTTCGAGATGGCCAATCACAAACGCCACTCGCGATGCCTCATCGGGAAAGTCGTTAAACTGCAGTTCAAGCGCATACTGCATCTCTGTCCTAAAGGCTTGGTAGTTCCTGGGGTCCCCCCCAAACTTCTGCACCATTCCTGGCATCTTTCTTGCTAGTGTAGTGCCTTTTGCCTTTTCTGCATCCTGCGCCCTCCTTTCTTCTAGCCTCGCCGTTTGCATTGCTAGCTGGAGTTCCAAAACTCTGTACCTTTCTTCCAGAGTTGGACCTTCTCCAGCTCCTGCTGCTCCTCCGGCTCCAGCTGGGTTGCTCATGATGCCTCTCTGCACAAGCTGCTTTCAGGGACTGTCCGATTGCTGTGATGGGATGGTGAGCTGCTTGTGCGTAAAATCCTGATCCCTCAGAGTTTGGCTAAGTTCCCAAACCTCTGTCTGTGATGGAGCTCCTTAAGCATGGCTCCATCAATCGCTCGTTGAATCGGACAGTGGGCGTTTACGGAACTTCTTCCAGCATAAAAGCTCCTTGACGGAAACGCGTCTTCTGGACTCTCGGCGTGACAGTTTCCGCCGAGGAGTGGGTGTGCCTACGGGAGGTCCTGAAACCTCTCCACTGTTCCCGCTTGAAGTATCTCTGAGCTCTCCCTCCGACTCACTTTCCCTTGTAACTCCACTTCTCCCCCTGCTGGTCCCCTCCTCCGCTGAGTGGTCTCTCTCACCCTCCATGAGCCCTTTCACCTCCTTCGTCTCAGATGACAGTTCCCTGACACATATCTATTAGGAATTCTAGATAAAGATGTCCCAAAAGATAAA
Organism: Podarcis filfolensis; assembly: GCF_964270895.1. Classification (NCBI taxonomy): domain Eukaryota; kingdom Metazoa; phylum Chordata; class Lepidosauria; order Squamata; family Lacertidae; genus Podarcis; species Podarcis filfolensis. Next base: position 493,907 of record NC_139614.1, on the reverse strand, counting down.
ACTAACTTATTTCTATACGCGACAACAGTGGCAAGAATTTTGATTGCTAGCTATTGGAAAGAAGACAGCATCCCAACAAAAAGAGAATGGCTGGGGAAACTTTGCGAGTACCTGGAACTAGCAAAACTGTTTGTACACACTCTATTCCTGGCATTGGATTCTGCAGCTGCTTGTGATGAAATTGCAATGTGTTAGTACACTGGTGTAAGGGGAAGGCATGTTCAGTGCTTTTAGACAGAGGAGGCTGAATCAAGCCTTTAGAATTTACTAACTGCAATTGGATGATAGTCTTTGCTTTTTAGATACATAATGCACCATAATGAATATATTTGAAGCATCTAATACCATCTCCCTTTTAAGAGGGAATTGGTCAGAAACATTACTGTGTGCTTTCTATATAATGCCAAAATAATCCTGTTATACTGAGGGCTCCAAAACAAACTGGGTTAGACTACAGTTAAATTACAGCTGTAGGAGTCTTTGGGGGTAATGTCTGTTTTCTATACAAACACTGTTTGTTTGAGATAATTACTGTTAAAAATATTAACTGTTATCATGCTAATTTGACCTATAAATATAACACTCCTGTACACTCGTTGCTCCAAAGCATACAGTTCAGCTATACTCTTGAAACAAATGGTGCTTTGAGGGCTTATCCACACTTCTTCTTTTCATCTTCATATAGGCAGCCTTCTGTGAGAGATAGTTAACTTTGTTGCATACATTTGATCTCATAGTCTTCTTATCCAACAGGTTTCTTCAGTCCCCCTGTTAAGCTAATAGATACAGAAATGCCCTGCATCATTGTCTGGTTGGTGGAGAATGTTCTTTTTGCTGTGGTGGAAACCTGGAGCATTTGGATACATGTGGGCCAAAGGTCCCTCACTAGTCTCTCATGTGTTCTTGGGTCCCTTTTGGCTTACTCTGGGCCCCTTAGATGTCTTATGCCCACTCTTAGCTCTCAGATGTCAGACATGCCTTGAGCATGTGCACACAGAGAAGCAAACTGCAGCTTTGTGGAAAGAGCAGGAGATGGAGGTTACAGCTGCCTGAATGGTTCATGCATATTGTGCTGGCATGTTACCTTTCTGAATTTTGCACACACAGCAGCAGTAGCTCCAGGGAGGGGAGGAAGGTGGCACCCAAGAAGCTGCTGAATCCATGTCCCAACTCTTGGTGCAATTAGAAACCAGCAGTGATTATTAGAGGCAAACGTTGCCCCACCTTATTGCAACCACCTCCTAAACTCTTGCACAGAGCAAGTGCTTCTGAACAACTGCCCCTCTCTCAGTCTCTCCCTTTCTTAAAGAGACTGGAGAGGGAGGGAAGAGAAGGGGGAGAGGAAGAGATGTGTGGCAGAAAAAAAGAAGTGTGAGAGGAAATGACTGCCTCTGGCTCCGCCAACAACTGAATTTTCACATGGGTCAGTGGCTCCCCAGTGGCACTGCTTCCTTTGTTGGCACCCAGGTGGGTGGGCACGGGGCACAGAGGGTTCATTGGGCCGTACTGCACCACCTGCTTGCACAGAGGGGAGACAGATGGCCAATGCAGCCCTTGGTAGGTACATCCCCCCCCCAACGCTGGCCAGATTCAGCAAGCGGAAGAGGAGTTCAACGGGGGCATGATGCAAGACAAGGCCTGACTCCAGGGCCCACAGACCCCTGGTGGCAGGCAGGGCAGGGATTCCCGCGTGGGGGCACCTGACTCATGTCCCTTCAAAACCATGTGCCCAGAGCTACGGCCCCCTGCTCCCATGTTATGCCCCTGGGCTCTCCATGCCCCGACTTAGAGGGGAGAATTTATCTGTATCCAGTCCCAATATTAAAGGGGCAAAGAAAAATAGGTTGTGAGTAGGATACAATCCGTTTTATTATCTGTGTATGTCAAATTGAATCTATACCCCAGGAAAAAGGTAGAGCATAATGCTGGAATATAATGGCGCCTGGCGCACTTCTTCCTGTGCCGATAGAAACCTTGAGCTCTCTTCCTCAGCTCTTAGCAGAGTATCGCAGAGTATTGCAGCAGCAGAAAAGGTGCCTTGTGTGTGGATAATAACTCAGTTTCTCCCGGCTCGAACAATACTAGCACTGACTGAAACACCTCAGGGTTCACCCGTATGTGAACAAAACCACGCCTCAGAATGTGAGACACACAGAACTGTTTAACCCTGTAAGTTCTGATTCTCCTCGCACATAATTCAGTGAAGGATTTTGTAATGTACCATTGTGTTAAGGTCCCCAAAGCCAGGGTGACCTTTGTTCAATGAACACATCATTCTTCTCATCAGCAATAATCACTAGCTGATTCTCACAACCATGATTTCTGCTGTGTTCTCTAAGTCTGAAGTTCTTCACTGAGAAGATCTGTGAAAGTGGAACCTTCATTACTGATTGTCCCCTGCAGTGTGCAGCCACAGAGGTATGAAGAAGGGGTTCTGTTCATCTGGGGCTATGAGGAAGCCCAACTGGTCTTTTTGAATGGATTGCCCGTCCTAGAACAAAGGTGAACCACCTTGGGCAGCCCTTCTGAAACCACGTGCCGAAGGTGGGTGGTGCCAGAGGAGCAAGTGCTTTGCAAAGTAGCCTACATCCAGCTGCATAATGTTCCTGCACATTGCTGTCACCGCCACTGCTGCCATTTCTCCATCCTCCACCCAGGCAAGACCCAGGTTCAAGCACAAAACCATACAAGAGGGCATGGAGGAGGGCAAGTAAGATTGTGGCCTGGGTAGAGTCATGATGGCTAGATAATGATTCCTGGCGAGCTCCCTTCTTCCTTGCTGCCCTAGGACACATTCCAGAACCCTCTGCATCAGGCCAGGCTTTCATAATAATCTACAAAAATGAAAATGCAACACGCTGGCTAATAACTGTTAATGAATATATAATCGGTTATGATGGCATTCAAAATATATGAATAAGCCAGTTGAAAATGGTGTATATATCATACAACACATCTCACAAAATATACAAGTAACTACAAGTTGTTACATGTATCAGAGTCAAACAGAGAATCAAACAAATCAATGAATAGCGAGGAACGCCAAGCCGTCTCTCAAAGGAAGACATCTCTCCGAAGTCTCAAAAGGACAGTATATCTGGAATAGTTCAACTGTTTCGGAATAAAGTCTTCATCGGCTAGAAATGGAATATAAGGTACTCCAAGCAATGAATGACAAGAAAACTGAGCAACCTGCATATAAGTTATACAGTAGAACAAAATATATAAAGATGTACATACCGAATAATTATCAATGAAATATTCATACTAGTGGATCAGGGCTCACTGGATAGTGTAGCTGCTGATGCTTACAACACAAATGCATAGGACATATAAAGTTGACCACAGGTTTCTCAAATAACAATTACTGAAGACAATGTAAAGAAACTTAAAGGAACAGTACGTCAATTCTGGGATCACAATGCAAAGACAACCCATAAAGTGACAGACTTAAAATATAACAGATTTGGATGGTTTTGAAATAGTATTAGAATACAACAAATTTTACATACAACAGATTTCAAATAAAACAATTGAAGTCGAGTTCTGAAATCAATCCCCCCAGATATGTGGATTTAAACAAATAGATTAAATGGGTTTCTTGTTGACGCAATAACCGTTCAAAATCTTGCCCAACCCCACGTTTCTTCTGGTTCACCCATAGTACTGTAAATAATAAATCTGTATCCGAATGGTGATGTGTAACGAAATGTTCAACCAGAGGTGCCTCCGTTATTGCATTCCTTATACAGGAACAATGTTCTCCAATGCGAACCCCGACTGCTCGTGTTGTGGAACCAATGTACAGTAAGTTACACAGACATCTGATGAGATAAACTACATCTTTAGTTTGACATGTACTAAAATGATGGATGGTGAACCTAAAGCTAGAATTTTTGTCATAAATCTCTTTAATCTGTAACGAGAAGGGGCAGGATGAACATCTGCCACATTTATAATGACCGTAAGGCTGGTATTGACAATGGAATGAGTGGGAGTCATATCAGTATGCACCAGTATGTTCTTAATAGACTTAGTCCTCCTAAGGCCGACGAGGGGAAAGTCCATAGAATGTGCCAATGTTTGTGAATGATCCTAATAATTCTATCTGCATAAGTGGTGAATTCTAACGATCCCGTGACATGCGTGTTCAACGTTGATAATGGGTTCAGGGTGAGGAGTGTTGAACGGTCCTTTAGTATGGATCTTTGTTTAGACATATTAATGACTGAACTAGGATATCCCCTAGAGCGGAGAGAATCCAAAAGAGCATCCGCACTATTAAGAAAATCATGATTAAATGAAGAGTTTCTTTTAATTCATAAAAATTGTCTATATGGTAGGTTGTCCTTAAGAAGTCTAGGATGAAAGGAAGAATAATGTAGTAAAGAGTTGCAGTCGGTGGGCTTCCGATAAGGTTTAACAGACAGATAGCCATCCTGTTTGATGACTTCAACATCTAGGAATGTGCATGAAATGGAACTATGATGTCCAGAAAAGGATAAAGAAGGGTGGATGGAATTAATTCATGCTAAGAACTGTTGCTGAAAAGAAAAAATAAATCATCTATGTATCTGTAATAAAGTAATAAAGATGAAGAATAGGGGTTGTGATGTAGAATATGAGCTTTTTCAAAAGAATTCATGAAAATATTTGCTACTGAGGGGACTAGGGGACTAAAGGAGATCCCATCACTACTCCCTGTGATTGAAAATAAAATTGATCCATAAACCGAAAATAATTATTTTCTAACACTACATTTACATTTACTGTATGTCCAGTAAATCAAGTAAGAATTCAGTAGGGGGAGAGGGGTCCAAACATGATTGCCAGAGATGACTAATGATGAACCGTGCTTCATCTAGAGGGATATTGGTATAGATGGAGGCTACATCTAAAGATGCTAATATCTTTCAGTAACTCTAGTATGCTCTATTGCAGAGATAAAATGAGCCGTATCTTGTAGGTAGGCAGGAGAGTCCCTGGCAAAAGGTTGTAAAAATTAATCTAAATATTTGGCAATGGGTTCCAGAATGAAACCGGAACCCGATACTATCAGTCTACCTGGCAGGGAGCGTACGGATTTTAGGTAAACAATAAAAAAAATGGGCGTACAAGGATAAGAAGGCAGGAGAAACTCGAAAGTGTGTTTGTCAATTACCCCTATTGAATATGCATGCTGTAATACTGTTTTTAGAATGGTAGCTATAGAACCTGTGGGATCTTTGGCCATTTGAACATAAAAAAGGGGAATCAGAAAATAATCTTGTGGCCTCTTCCACATACTGTTGTCTATTCTGGATAATAATACTCCTTTGTCTGCTGGTTTAATAATTATAGTGGTGTCATTAGAAAGGTTATTGAGACAGGTACGTTGTGACTTCGTTAGATTGTCCCTAGTTCTAGGGCCCTTCTATTCTAGCTTTTCCAAATCGCGGGTAACTAATTGCTGGAATAATGAGATAGAAGGAACTATTCCGGATATACTGTCCTTTTGAGATGTGTCAAAGAGATGTCTTCCTTTGAGAGACAGCTTGGCGTTCCTCGCTATTCATTGATTTGTTTGATTCTTTGTTTGACTCTGATACATGTAATAATTTGTAGTTACTTGTATATTTTGTGAGATGTGTTGTATGATATATACACCATTTTGAACTGGCTTATTCGTATATTTTGAATGACATCATAACTGATTATATATTCATTAACAGTTATTAGCCAGCGTGTTGTGTTTGCATTTTTGCAGATTGTTACATTTTGCAACACAGGGGTTTGTGTTTGTCCAGGCTTTCATAATAGACATGAAAGATCAGCTTAGCAAATGAGTGGAGATGAAAAGAGTACCCTGGGCAGAAAGCTTTCTAAGCACAAAAAAGCACAAAAAACCCCCAAACCCCACTGTTGTAAGTGATTAATAGGACAAATTAATTTTTCTGACTATTTTCAAACAGTTTCTCATTGTTTTGGAAGTAACATCTACCCCCTTATTGATAGACTAATATTTAAGAAGGTAAATAAATAAATAAATAATGGCCTATACAGAGAGTATACATTATTTCTTACAATGCTATTTACAAAGGAATTTTGTAAAGCGGAAATGCAATTCAGCCTGAAAGAACAAACGAAGGCTTAAAAAATCATAAACAATACTCCAGAGGAGAGGAATCAAAACCCTGACAGTATGTTGAAATGGGCTTATTGTCCTCTAAAGCAACTACTCTATTCCCAATCTAAGAATGGAAAGCTGGTGGACAACAAAAGAGGTTTAAAGACTCTCTCAAGGCAAATCTTTAAAAATGTAGTATAACCACTGACAACTGGGAAACATTGGCCTGTGAGTGCTCCAACTGGAGAACAGCCTTTACCAAAGGTGTCATGGACTTTGAAGAAGCACGAACTCAGGAAGGGAGAAATGAGCTAAGAGGAAGGCACATTTGACAAATCCTCACCATGATCAACTCCTGCCTGGAAACCTATGTCCTTACTGTGGAAGGACGTATGGATCCACAATTGGCCTCCACAGTCACTTACGGACTCACTGTTAAGACCACATTCATGGAAGACAATCTTACTTGGCTACGAGTGATCGCCAGAGAAGAAGAAGATCAATTAGCAGAGTGAAAAACATACACTTTAACCCAACCCTCAACAGTCTGAAAAACCCTTGAGTTCACATCGGTTGATACTGTGGTAAGTTAAATTAATTTGCTGTCTTTTCTGTTTCCCAAAATGATTAGCAGTAGTGCTTGTTTTTATTTGTTTGCTTCTCTCTGGTGCCTTGTCAAAGTGGAATCTGCAAAACCTCAAAGTGGAATCTGAATTGTATCTGAAGAAGTGTGCATGCACACGAAAGCTCATACCAATAACAAACTTAGTTGGTCTCTAAGGTGCTACTGGAAGGAAGTTTTTATATTTTGTTTCGACTATGGCAGACCAACATGGCTACCTACCTATAACTAGAAATATGAAAATAGCCTCTCAGCTTTAGAGGTCTTGGTCTTAGCTACAAGCTTTCCAGTAAGTCCACAACAAGCCCGTCTAGTGACTGGGAATACCTAAGAATCTGCAAAACTTGGCTACGAGTAATCACCAAAGAAGAAGATCAATTAGCAGAGTGAAAAACATACACTTTAACCCAACCCTCAAGAGTCTGAAAAACCCTTGAGTTCACATCGGTTGATACTGTGGTAAGTTAAATTAATTTGCTGTCTTTTCTGTTTCCCAAAATGATTAGCAGTAGTTCTTGTTTTTATTTGTTTGCTTCTCTCTGGTGCCTTGTCAAAGTGGAATCTGCAAAACCTCAAGTTCAGCATGGCCAGATGACTCAAACTAACTCAGCACATGAAGTACAAAGATAATACTCTACTTCAGTTAAATTTGGTAAGAGATTTTGCACTGTGTTATTTCTTGAAATATCTTCCTGGAACACTTACATGAAAATAACCTAAACAAAATGCACACGAATCTGAATTGTATCTGAAGAAGTGTGCATGCACACGAAAGCTCGTACCAATAACAAATTTAGTTGGTCTCTAAGGTGCTACTGGAAGGAAGTTTTTTTATTTCGTTTCGACTACTGCAGACCAACATGGCTACCTACCTGTAACTAGAAATATGAAAATAGCCTCTCAGCTTTAGAGGTCTTGGTCTTAGCTATAAGCTTTCCAGTAAGGCCACAACAAGCCCGTCTAGTGACTGGGAAGAGCACAACCCCATACTCAGGATCTGCCAACTAAGTGACCCTAGCGTTCAGTGAGACACTGGCAGAACAGCTATGCCACCCCATGACAAATATGCTAGATAGTAGAACATCTCAGATAATCCAACAAAATGGCTGAAATGGAGTGGAACAGTGGGTCAGATGTAGGCAGCAGAGCAGATGAGCACATTTACACTGTGTCCTTTACTCCTTCAATCCATGACCATTCTCTTAACAACTGCCACAAGGAGGAAGGATTATGGTACCTGCCCCACACTGATGACTACCCCACCTACATTGCCAAAACAAAACACCAGACATAGTGTAACCTAGCACCTAATCATAATGCACCACCATGGTATAGAAATGCCATGTAGGATGGCCATAGCTCAGATGATAAAGTATCCAATATGGTCCTACATCTGCAGGTCAGAGACACAGAGATATGACAATGTGAACTCTGGTGCACAAAAAAGGAAAACTTTATGAAAAGCAGTCTGGCCTCGCAATACATGTGGGAGCTTGAACACATTGCTAAAACATTTTCTAGAACCCTAAGGGTTAATTCAGCTTGGAACTTCCAACCCAACCCTATTCCACTCCCGTTTGGACTTCTGCAGTGCAACCAACATGGGACTGACTCTGAAAAGGGCTCAGAAACTTCAGCTGGCTCAAACAGCCCCATACTCAGGATCTGCCAACTAAGTGACCCTAGCGTTTTACTTTCTTGGGCTCCATGATCACTGCAGATGGTTACAGCAGTCATTAAATTAAAAGACGCCTGCTCCTTGGGAGAAAGGTGATGGCAAACCTAGACAGCATCTTTAAAAAGCAGAGACATCACCTTGCCAACAAAGGTCCGTATAGTTAAAGCCATGGTTTTCCCAGTAGTGATGTATGGAAGTGAGAGCTGGACCATAAAGAAGGCTGATCGCCGAAGAATTGATTCTTTTGAATTATGGTGCTGGAGGAGACTCTTGAGTGTCCCGTGGACTGCAAGAAGATCAAACGTATCCATTCTTAAGGAAATCGGCCCTGAGTGCTCATTAGAAGGACAGGTCGTGAAGCTGAGGCTCCAATGCTTTGGCCACCTCATGAGAAGAGAAGACTCCCTGGAAAAGACCCTGATGTTGGGAAAGATTGAGGGCACAAGGAGAAGGGGACGACAGAGGACGAGATGACTGGATAGTTTTCTCGAAGCTACAAACATGAGTCTGACCAAACTGCGGGAGGCAGTGGAAGACAGAAGTGCCTGGCATTGGAAATCAAGCCTCTATCGGGAGAAGCTGGCAACCCTCCCAGGCACCCGGCTTGAGTTCCGATGACCTCCCTGGCTGCATTCCCCAGCAACTCAGGCTAGGTCTCAATAGGCAACACTCCCCAGCGCGGGAAGAGCACACCCATTCTTTCCTGCTTCCCCGGCAGGGGAAAGAGATAGTCAGAAACATTTATTTACATGGTTTATTTCTGACTCTTCAGCATCACATAAAACGTGTCTGCTCACTTCAGACTCCGGCAAACAAGTGACAAAGACTTCCTGTACTTCCTGTACAAACACAAGAGGAAGGTCTCAAATTGCACTCTGAGCAAATTCCGGTGCATTGCCCTGTGAACTGACTGTCCCACTGTTTCCCACAGACAGTTCCAACATTCCCATCATGTGATGTTTTCAAGCTAGCAGTTTGCAGCTGCGTTGCATCCATATCGTAACATACTCCCCCATATGAATCAATGTGAGCTGCGAACAAAGCTTGATCCAGAGAAGAAAACAAACAGTTGTTATACATATAACAATCCCCTGTTGTTTCAGTTCCACCCTTGGAACTACCCACCACTGGTTTCCCCAGTGTAACTCTCTGGTTGTCTGACTTCCAAGGAATGAGTGCATCTGCATTACCTTGGCTAGGGAATGTAGTGTTACGCTTAGCAACTCCCTGTTGTGTCTTTGTCTCTGACTTGGACACACCTTTAACCTGTCTTGAGTTGTCAACAATAGTAACACATGCAACAGCTGAACTAGCAAACGCTTTGGAATACCTCTTGGGTGGTATGCCCTTTGTTATTCTCTCAGACCTGCGTATGACGTGCTGATCCTCTCTGCTGACTGGCTCATCCTTTGGACTCTTTGGAGAACCAGTTCCAATAGTAAACAGTGGTTCATCCTTCACTTGTGAAGGTCTAGCTATTGTGTGAGATTTCCTCTTAATGACTGTGTCAACTGAGCTCTTTCAGCTATCTGTGTCACTCTCAGTACCACTCAGTACCAGAGGAGGGCAACCAAAATGGTCAAAGGCCTGGAAACGATGCCTTATGAGGAACGGCTAAGGGAGCTGGGCATGTTTAGCCTGGAGAAGAGGAGGTTAAGGGGTGATATGATAGCCATGTTCAAATATATAAAAGGATGTCACATAGAGGAGGGAGAAAGGTTGTTTTCTGCTGCTCCAGAGAAGCGGACACGGAGCAATGGATCCAAACTACAAGAAAGAAGATTCCACCTAAACATTAGGAAGAACTTCCTGACAGTAAGAGCTGTTCGACAGTGGAATTTGCTGCCAAGGAGTGTGATGGAGTCTCCTTCTTTGGAGGTCTTTAAGCAGAGGCTTGACAACCATATGTCAGGAGTCAAAACAAAAAAATTTTTTTTCTTTCCAGTAGCACCTTAAAGACCAACTAAGTTAGTTCTTGGTATGAGCTTTTCGTGCATGCACACGAAAGCTCATACCAAGAACTAACTTAGTTGGTCTTTAAGGTGCTACTGGAAAGAAAAAAATTTTTTTTGTTTTGACTATGGCAGACCAACACGGCTACCTTTCTGTAACTGGAAATATGTCAGGAGTGCTCTGATGGTGTTTCCTGCTTGGCAGGGGGTTGGACTCGATGGCCCTTGTGGTCTCTTCCAACTCTATGATTCTATGATTCACTATAATCAGCAAAATCAGAATCATCATCTGAATTGTCCTCAGTGGGAAATGTGTGAACAATTACTCTCTCCTGTTCAGGAGCACTTTCTAGAAATTTTGTGAGAATCACCTGACCAGATTCAGACAAAATTACTCTGTAGAGACCCTTTTCGTAACTCACAAAAATGCCTCTGGCATTCTTAACTCCACCTGGAGCTTCTGTCTTTACGTGAGATCCAAAAACCTTAAAATGGGCAACAGAAGGTTTTCTATGGAATAGCCTTTCAAAAGGAGAACTTCCTAAACCTTTTGAAACCTTTCTCAACCAAGTGTAACAATAACACGATAAAGATTCAGCCCAATACTCATGTGGCAAATGTGAACTCAGCAATTGTGCCTTCATGCCATTTTGCAATTCTTTGATCACTTGTACACAAACACTTTTGTTCCATGCACCTGCAGAAACAGCAACCTTATGTTGTATCCCTTGTTTTTCCAGGAAATCCTGAAAATCCTGTAAAAGAAAAACTGGCTTTTCATCTGTGAAAAGACAATCAATGTTTGCATCGTGAACACTTTTAACCTTATCACAAAACTCTTTACACCTTGTTAAGGCTTCTTTTGGACTCTGCAATATGTATATCCACACATAATGAGAGAAATTATCCACACACACACAAGATAGTATCTTGCATTGCCTCTAGATGGTGCTGGAGGACCAATCACATCAGCATACACTCGCTGAAAAGCACTGGTTACTTTCGTTGCTTTCTGGACGTCTTTCGATACACCTGCAAGGGAAATCATGTTAGAATCACATGCAATAGCCATATTGTAATCAGATTTCTCAAATGTCAATAGATATAGTCCATCTTTCTCTCTGGCAGAAAGATACAGCTCTCCATCTTTGAAGATTTTGCAGCTTTGCTTATCATAGGACAAGACCAGTCCTTTCTTTGTGATCTGCGAAACACTCAGCAGATTGTACTTCAAATCAGGAACCAAATACACATTGTTTATTGTCAAGTTCAGACTCTCCAGGTAAACAGTTCCAAACCCGGTCGCCTGGATCTCTTGACCGTTGGCCTGCTTCACAGTGAAGCTTTGCTTCTCAAATGTAGAAAACAGTTCTCGGCACGATGTCATGTGTTGCGTCGCTCCAGTGTCAAGAACAAACGCGTTTTCGGCTGAAAATGCGGCTTTTGTGGATAGCAAAGCCTTTGCAGGTTTCACCTGGGACTTGGTATGACTTTTGCCTAATGCCTCAGGCTTTGCAGAGCTCCCTTTAGCTCCTTTCTATTGACGTGGCTTCTTACAGTTGCGCTGAAGATGCCCAGTCTGTCCATAATTGTAACAACGGACAACGTTCAATGCTACAGCCTGCTCTTCACTAGCAATAGCAGTGGGGGCGCTAGATCTCCGAGCTTCACCCCCCCCTGTCAGCGACATCTATTGCAGCAAGTCTGTCTCTCTCATTCAAAACCACGGAACAAATTCTCTCCACCGTAAGATCCGCGGCAGGTAGAGAACCCATCATGTGATGTTTTCAAGCTAGCAGTTTGCAGCTGCATTGCATCCATATCGTAACACTCTGGTCCACGGGGTCATGAAGAGTCGGACATGACTAAACGACTAAACAACAACAATAGGGAGCAGGTGACTTCCTTGCTAGAACAGCTTCACAGGCTACTGGTCTGTTTCCAGGCACAAGTCAAAGTGCCTGGAAACATTTTGTGATAAAATATTTTGTGATAAAAATTTGCATTTAAATACAAATTTCCACATGGAGCTTTTTAAAATAAATAAATCACAGATTAATGTGAAAACAAGACTCACCCACCTCTGTCAACTGGAATGTTCTTCAATCAACAACATAATCTAGACTTATTCCCTAAAGTCCTTTCCACCATCTCTAGGAACTCTGGGAACCATGAGCAATGCCACCCATAGCTTCTTGCAGTCCTGGATAATACAGAACAAAACTCCTAGAACTTTCTAGGGCATAATGAAAGCCCCACCACTAAGACCTTCCTGTAGTCATCAGCAGGACAAATCAGAAAAGAGATGGAGTAGTGAGGATCCTCAGGTGGCAGATCTTGTAGTACCATTAAAACACAATAAACACTGATTGCTTTGTATATTGTTATAATTTACCACCAGTAAGCGGTGCCATTTAGATTTTTAACACTACCAATCTAGCTATGCAGCACCCTTTCTATCAACATAGGTGTTCTTGTTCGGAGTGAGGGAATCTTGTTTCTATCCAAAATCCTCTGCTTCTTCTATAATAAAGCAAGTTCATTTTGTTCATCAGTAAGGGGAAAACAGCATATAATTTCAGACACTAACATATGCAAACTGTGTTTACTTGAGAGTTCCACTAGCACCCAAGAAAAGGAGTATCCAGGTCCTCTTGTGAATCAGGAATTGGTTAAGGTGCAGAAAGCAGAGAGAAGGAATAAATGGACAGTTCTCTGCCAATAAGCAATATTAAGACCTGTGCTTCTCAATTTGTTCATAAATGAGCTAGAGATAGGTGGCCAAGATTGCTGACAATGCTAAATTCTTCAGGGCCATTAAAACATATAGAGGTTGTGAAGAGCTCCAATAGATGTCATGATTCAGGACAGATAAAAGAATTCCTTCTTCACACAGCACATAGTTAAACTATGGAACTCACTCATGAAGGCCACCAGCTGGGGTGGCTTTAAAAGAGGCTAGTGATAATGCTAGCAATGATGGCTCTGCTCTACCTGCACAGCTAAAGGCAGCAATGCTTCTGAATACCAGTAGTTGAAAAGCAAAGGAAGGGAGGAGATTCTTGTGCTCGGATCCTACTTGCGGCTTTCCCAGAAGAGGCATCTGGTTGGCAATGGGGAGAGCAGGCACTTGACTAGATGGGCCATTGGCTTGATCCAGCAGACTCATAAAATAAAGGGCCACACCGAGAAAAGTGAACTGAGGCTTCCAAAGTGGTGGAAGAATAATATCAGTAAAGTAATTTTGTTCTTCCTCTTTCTCAGTTGGTTGAAATACGTTTCATCTCTTAAATGCATGAGTAGCCTTGATTCAAAACAGTGGGAAATCACATTGAGAACTTGAATGACAACTAGGGCAAGAGGTCAAGCCTACTAAGGCAGATGGAGGGAGAAGAGCCAGAGGGTTTATTGCCCCTGAATTTCACATTGGCTATATTGCTGTTTCATCAAAAATAAAATGGCACGAGCAGTTAAAAGAGAAGTGAGTGGGGTCTACAAATATATGCAGTAGAATATACTGAGCAAATATTTGCTTTTTCTTAGAATAGCTGTGAATTAGAAACACAATGCTCATCATTTCATGACCAAAGGAACAGTGAGTGCGGGTGGTCAGAGACTTTGTGAAAAGTAGGGAAATACCTCTAGGGTGCCACTACATCCATGCATAAAACAAAATGACAGATAATAGAATCATAGAACTGTAGAGTTGGAAGGGACCCAAAGGGTCATCTAGTCAACCCCCAGCAATGCTGGAATCTCATCTAAAGCATCCATGGCAGATGGCCATTCCACCTCTGCTTAAAAACCTCCAAGGAAGGAGGGTCCGCCACCTCACGTGGGAGTCCATTCCACTGTCAAACAGCTCTTACTGTCACTGAGGAGCTTCCTTCGATGAAATTGACAAGGCATTGGCTGGTAGTTAAGCAACTTAAATCTTGCTCTGGAACTGGCTGAGAATGTTTTCAGATTAATTACGGTGTCTGCCACATGGCTGTGGGAACAGCAGATAGATCCACTGCATCCTCAAAGAGCTGCCCGGCAGAGTTGTTCAATGTGACCTGAAGGCTGGTCATGCCTGACCAGGGGGCGAGACCTCTGGAGCATGTGGTGGCTACCTGTAATCGGCTGGCTAAACATTTTGAAGATAAAGTTGCTTGGGACTGCAATGGTGCAGATGCTGCTCCTGTGGCCATGCCAACTCAGGTGTCCAACATTTTATCAAAGCCATGGTTGAGGGATCAGTTCCAGTGAATGCAGCCTGGTTATATGTATAGGATGCATGTATAGGATGCAATGATGCATCCAGCCATCTGCTCATTAGATCCTTGCCTGCCCTGGCTTGTGAAACTGAACTGAAATGGGGTGACTGATGGGCTCAGAGGTGTGGTAGTCACAGCATTGCATGATGGTGTGCTGCTATCTGATCTGAAAGAGGCTATGATGTATCCACTTCTTTAAAAGCCCACTCTGTATCCAATGGAGTGTAATAACTATAGACTAGTTGGTGATTATATCTCAAGAAGCATCCCAATACGTAGAGAACAAACAGAAAAATCACTTTTCAAAATATATAGTTTATTTTCTAGTTGTAATAGCTCCAGCTGCAACAACAAAAACCTAAAATCTGACTAAAATAAAGATTGCTAATCTATTTAAGCCAGACCTTTATTTCTTCATGGTCAAGCTCTTAAGGTAATGTGTTCTGCAAATCTTTAGCAGAAACAATTTGTGCATAGCACCAATACACTCTCACCTAGGAACATTTCTCCTAATCCCTAGAATAGTTTTGTGTTTAATTGAAAATAATAATAAAGTGGCAAATGAACAGATAAAGGAATACACATACATTAATAATCATTAAAAGATTAATGGCCCATCTGAAGAATGAGGACAAGGGCAAGGCTGACATATAATATTGAATCGAACTTCGTTGCTGTATGTGTGAAAACCTGAGAGAAGGCTGGGTTACTTGCACATTTGAAGAACTTGTCATAGGTTCTCTTTTTATTAAATCTACCATAATTTAAAAACAAAAAAACAACAACAACACCATAGCTTGGTTGATAAAACTAACATATTATTAATCAGAAAATTACATGATTCAACTTGTCCTAAAAATTTTGGGCAACTATATTAAATGAAATTAAAATAATAAAGGGATACAAACTGCAATTAGATTAACCAATTATATAATTTTGGTGACCTAAGCCTAACAAAAGACACAAACATGATAAAATAACCTTTTAGTAATGATATGGATAACAATCTGTGCAAACTGGGAAACTAATAACCCCATTGTTGTGAAATTCACCAATATGGTCAAAACGACGGGTTGCCGGAGGCGCCAACCCGGAAGTCCAGGTACTCTCAACCATAAAAGGATCTTCCTTCCTGCACTCCTGACCATAAAAGGATCTTCCTCTTCCTACTCTTATCTGGGAGAATAGGTCATCATCTGCGGGAACACACTCTGACGTTTTTCCCGGGCATTGGTCTTGCGCGTATTTTGTGGTCAGCACATAAGATAAAGTTCTGACGTGTCTTCTCTCTGTTCTGTTCTACTACTGGTACAGTGAAGGCCATAGTTGCCGTCACAACTGATAAATGAGAGGGCTCTGAGCACTTGTCTATACAGCCGGACTTTTGTTTATGCATTGAGCTCAGAGCTTAAGTTAATGGATTTTAGCTAAGGAAAAATAGGGATTTTGGTTCAGTTTCAAACTGCCTGCACAGTCAGTTTTGGGTTTTGGAAACCCATTCCTTCAAAAACTGTATTGTTCAGACAGGCCTTTTGAACTTCAGATTCTTTGCCATCCAGCTTTTACTGATGTATTTGATGTCCCTATTGATTTTTGTTGTAGTATTGTGTTTTAAGGCTGTATTCCACCTTGCAATATTTTATATGAAAGTGGGGTTTCGAAATATTTAAATAAATAAAATACATACAATTAAAAAATATTAATAGCATGAGTAAAAACAAACATTCTTGAGCAAAACTTGCTCTGTTTCTAAAAGCAGGACACATATGAGTTGATTAATGTAGCTGATAAAACACAGAAGTCTTACACAGACATTTGCAAGATGTGGAAAACTTACATTAAAGCAAGTACAGATTTCTGTCATTTTAAATATCACACCCAAGTCATGTGAAACAAAATGGATTAAATTAGATTTTAACATGAATTGATCAGATCAAACACTATCTTAGAATCCTAGACAGGTCTTGCATCCTCCACTGTTACATATGCTGTATGTCACTTCTCTACTGAAAGCAGATTTCATGTCCATTAAAGGTGAAACTTCCATATCCTACAAATTCAGACACCACTTCACCTGTTTAGGACTACAAGCTCAACATCAGAATGCAATACGATTCTAAATAGAAAAAACAGGCTATACTCCTTTCAGAATTGGTATACATGTTATGGTAGACATATAGATTAGGTATGGGGAATACTTTCAGTATACTAGTCCATTTACCTGGCAGGAAAATATTGTTAATCTGTCTAGCATTTGATTGCACTCAAATATTGTGTGCCAAGGCCCCATGACCCACTCTTACCTAGTGATTAATAAACACATGGACACAAGTATGTAGGTTTATGGGTTCAAATAGGCCACAATTTTATTGGTTACAGATGTGAGCGGTTTGGTTTAGGCTAGGTCAGGCTACATCACGACTCCCACCCATCTGCAGGGAGTGAATTTAAGGTTAAACCACCAATAGGGTGGGCCTTATGGCTTACATCAAATAGGGGCAGCCCGAGGGATCCCCGTTGGGGTCGTGGCATGGCCCTAGCTCACGTCCGGGCATCAGACAGGATGCACACCCCCAGATCCCTTTAACAGGATACCCTTACTGAGGAGAGGTAGACGCAGGCTACAACTTTGCTCCAACCAAACAAAGGCTTACCCAATGTCTAACCACACAAAGTTGTGACGATTGCTACCAGGTACGTGAAAACCAAATGGTTGGCGCCAATTTGCCAAGTGGAAAAAATTCCTACCTGGTCCCAACAATTTGGCAGCTGAAATTTGTCCACAGCAAGGTCGTGTCAGAGCAAAGCATGAAGAAAGACCAAGTGGATTGGGAGATCCAGCAAAAAGGTGAGAGGAGGGGGCCCCGGCAGCACCGCAGTTAAATTTCCTGTGGCCACTCCCCCTACCGGTGCTGATTGGCCAGCGGGGCCACACTGGGCATGGTACTGCCCAGCTCTGGTGATGGACAGGGATGGCACGGGGGTGGCGTCAACTCCCCACCCCCATGCCGGATCACTGCAGGGGGCCAGATGCCTGGCTGCAACACCACCCACTGAAAAAAGTGAGTGGACTTGTCAAATATGCCTTGAAGCCAAGAATGCCCATGTGTAGGTAATATTTTTTTTTTTTTTACTGCCTCATATTGTCAAACTCTAGTAAATGTTTCTTCTCTCCTGGTTTGCTGTTGTCTGGAAGCACACAAAACCTTTTTTTGGGGGGGTCTATTAAATGTGCTATGTGTGCGTTAGTGGTTAAATTTCTTTTTTTATATAAAAAATCATAGTGGTGTGAACTATCCAAAGGACTCAAGAATAAAAGCCTAGACTAACTGTTCAATGTCTTGAATATTATTAATATACATTTATATTCACATAACACTTTAAGACTGAAATAGTTGATCACAATAGTGTAAAATTTCATATCATTGTCTCATAATAGTTAACTAAATTAAGCTTAAATCTTAAAAAAGTAAAAAAATATATACAGTTCTTCTAAACTAACAGGAATAATTACGTGCCAACATCTGACTACTGCCTGGTCAAAAAATCAAGTGTTTTTGACCAGTTTAATTACCAATGTGAACTACATGATCCACAGATTCCCTTCAATTCTGCAATTCTTTTCAGAAAGAAAATTATTTCAGCCACAGGGCAGAACTGCTAACTCATATATTCCAAAGCCCTATACAGAGTCAAGCTGCCACTGAGGAGGAAATCAAATCACAAGTCAGGAAATAGCCATTATCACTGAATAACTATACAGTTCAAGCAGCTGAATGAAAATTAACAGATATTTTGAAAAGGATTCTAAACATAAATAAGCAATCAGTGACATTTTGGGGGGAAAGCAAAAGTGAATTTGGAAAACTCAGCAGTAGTTGGGATTTCATTCATTAGAACAAGATTTCATTCTTTCTTTCATGGGCAACAACAAAAACTTAACAGTCATCCCACTCATGCTCAGAGGAGTAAAGGATAGTCACACATTTTTGCACAGCATGAAAGACATATGAAAACAACAAAATAAAAGCCTTGTGGTGTTGTGCTGATAGGTGTGAGAGATTCAGTGATTATATAGTCACCTATTATACTGGATGCAAATTGGAGTACCAATTCAAAACCATATATGTGATTATAGCATTAGATTTAAATTACTGTCAGCTACCTGAAGCAATGCCTTCAACAACATTTTGCCATTGACATCCTGAACCATGGTCTCAGCCTGCAATTGAACTCTTCTTGTAACACAGTTGGGGGAAATGCTAATCATGTGACAACACAAAATGTATTCCATCATAGATTATCCTTGCTGAGAGTGTGTTAACTAGGAAACAATGCAAATCAACATTTCCTTTAATTTTAACAGGCTCTAAAAGCTGCGAATTCATCATGCGAAAGGCTGGGCTGGATGAATCCCTAGCCGGAATTAAGATTGCTGGAAGAAATATCAACAACCTCAGATATGCAGATGACACAACCTTGATGGCAGAAAGTGAGGAGGAATTAAAGAACCTTTTATTGAGGGTAAAAGAGGAGAGCGCAAAATATGGTCTGAAGCTCAACATCAAAAAAACGAAGATCATGGCCACTGGTCCCATCACCTCCTGGCAAATAGAAGGAGAAGAAATGGAGGCAGTGAGAGATTTTACTTTCTTGGGCTCCATGATCACTGCAGATGGTGACAGCAGCCACGAAATTAAGAGACGCCTGCTTCTTGGGAGGAAAGCAATGACCAACCTAGACAGCATCTTAAAAAGTAGAGACATCACCTTGCCAACAAAGGTCCGTATAGTAAAAGCTATGGTTTTCCCAGTAGTGATGTATGGAAGTGAGAGCTGGACCATAAAGAAGGCTGATCGTCGAAGAATTGATGCTTTTGAATTATGGTGCTGGAGGAGACTCTTGAGAGTCCCATGGACTGCAAGAAGATCAAACCTATCCATTCTTAAGGAAATCAGCCCTGAGTGCTCACTGGAAGGACAGATCGTGAAGCTGAGGCTCCAATACTTTGGCCACCTCATGAGAAGAGAAGACTCCCTGGAAAAGACCCTGATGTTGGGAAAGATGGAGGGCACAAGGAGAAGGGGACGACAGAGGACGAGATGGTTGGATAGTGTCTTCGAAGCTACAAACATGAGTCTGACCAAACTGCGGGAGGCAGTGGTAGACAGAAGTGCCTGGCGTGCTCTGGTCCATGGGGTCACGAAGAGTCGGACACGACTAAACGACTAAACAACAACAAAAAGCTGCCACCTCAATCACTTAATAGGTTATCACATTTTCATCTTGTGACAGGTACCATATATTTTTTATTTAGTGCTGTCAACAAAAAGCAAGCACCAGAAGCAGAGTTGGATATACAGTCAAATACAAAAGAATTGACTATTACTGTACAATGTCATATCAAAAAATACATATATCTGTTCAATGTGATATGGCAGACACCTACATTTTGCTACATTCCTGATTTAAGTTTCTGGAATGCTATTCATCTAGAAATTTGATCCTCTATGGTAGAGAGAATCTTTAAAGAATTCAAAAGCTGTTTCTTTAGTACAGAACAGTGCAGTCACCCATCTCCCCACAGTGCAGTCACCCATCTCTCCTGATCTCACAACTGCCAAGAGAATCTCTCAATGACACAAAATACCCCTGCCTACTGCTTTGCCCTCCAGCCACATCTTTGATTGATATTTACCCGCCATCCTGTTGGTTTGCTCTAAAGTTTGTCTCTATAAATATCTAAATTCCCTTCAAAGCCACATTTAATGCAATCAGTGACCCAAGTAAATGCTATTAGGGCATGGATATCTGCTGACTGATCCACATGTTTCCAGGTTGTATGTACAGGTTCTTTATAACAATGTAAATTATCATTGCAAACAGTGTCGGCTCCAGTGTTAAGCAATGTCAGGCATTTGCCAGTGCTGTAAGAGCATCAAGGGACCCACCTCACCAGCAGAGATGCCACTCTCACTTTACACAGAACCTCAAAGAAGGCCAGATACAGGAGGATTCTCTATCTACATGTTCATGCCCTATGTCTTCCAGGTCAAGGGAAACCTCAAAATCATGAAAGCTACACCAAAATACATTTAACTCATACAGCTCTTTATTTAATCAGGGATTATATTTGGATAACCTTGCCCTGTTTTGGATGCTAAATGGGACATAGACCCATTAAAACTTCCTTTTAGATGCCTCTCTGGGCTTTCGGATCACATGTCAGGAAGCAAAATAAGCTATTTTGTTCCTTTAAAGCAATTCTTCAAAGTTATATTCTGTTTTGTAATTCTCACTTAAAATGGGTTATTTTCTTGGTCAGAAAATGATGGCTTCAGTTACTGAGCTGGTACACAAGAGTGCAGTCCCCCATATAACAACAGAGGTAACTGAAAACAGAATGGGAAGACAGTTAGGACTGATGAAATGGTTCCAACCTGACATAGATGACCTTGCTTTTGATTAACTCAAATATGAATAATTTTTGCTTTTCTATATAGTACATGTGGAAGACTCCTTATTTCAAGGCACCCAATCAGCTACCTTCAACTGGTTTGTGCCAATTGTTTCCTGTCTAATGTTTTCAGAGGAAATTACCATTCCAGAAACCCTCTCCCTTTCATAATGTGAGTAAGTGCAATATTTATACCTTGAGTAATTCATAAAAATGTTTACATCTTGCTTTCAAAACATTATAGGAAACACTAGTTTCCAGTAATAACTTTTAGCCCCAATGCAGAATATGTACACTCAAAAGTAAGTTAAAGGTAAAGGTAAAGGGACCCCTGACCATTAGGTCCAGTCATGGCCGACTCTGGGGTTGCGGCGCTCATCTCACTTTATTGGCCGAGGGAGCCGGCATACAGCTTCCGGGTCATGTGGCCAGCATAACTAAGCCGCTTCTGGCAAACCAGAGCAGCGCACTGGAAACACCGTTTACCTTCCCGTCGGAGCAGTACCTATTTATCTACTTGCACTTTGATGTGCTTTTGAACTGCTAGGTTGGCAGGAGCAGGGACCGAGCAACGGGAGCTCACCCTGTTGCAGGGATTCGAACCGCCGACCTTCTGATCGGGAAGTCCTAGGCTCTGTGGTTTAACCCACAGCACCACCCGCATCCCTTAGAAGTAAGTTACATTGATCGAAATAGGATTTACTTCCAAGTAAGTTTGATAGTTTGAAGCCTAAACACTTACTAGGGAGTTCCATTTATCTCCTGAATAAGCTGAACAAAAGACAACCATGCAGACAAGAGAGTTGGAAAACTTTTAAGCAAGATAATATTTATATCCACAGGAAACGGTAGAGAAATTTTGCTGCTTTGTTCATTTTTTTTAAAGAGAGCAGATGCAATTCAAGGCTGTGCACTCACACCTAGGTGTGGAGGAGAAATCTGAAACAGTTCACATTTAAAGAGGAACCCATCCAACCACATTTTGGAAACAACAGGCAATCAAAACACAGCCATCCGTTGACATTTATATTAGGAGACAGCGGCAGGCAAAAATGTAGATTTGACAAAACGATATTCAAAAATGTGTTTATTATGAGAAATGCACACTAAAATGCTGGCAAATTTTCATGAGGCTCAGAAATGAATTTAAGATTGGAAAAATCAGCAACCAGCATGTGAGCTCCTGCCTGTTCTTATTCTAACAAGCTTTTGAGAACTGACAGCTTTTAATGAAAGGCTGGCTGCTGTGCTGTTTTTATGGTAATTGTCTGCATGTTTTAAAAAGATATTCTATTTTTATATATAGCATTTATTCTATAAATGCTTATTTTTTAAAAAAAATATTGTTCTCCTTAACCCCCCCCCAATGTTTTTAGCTGTTCCAATTTTATATGTAAGCTGCCTTGAGCCCCTTTCAATGAAAAATGTAGGGTATAAATAAATATATAAAAATATCAGAAGAAACCAAGAGAACACAGATTCCTCCATCTCCACCCACATGACTTGAAAAGCATATATTGCTTGGACTCCCTTTGGGCACAAAATGTTGTGGGATTTCATAAATATGTAAATTTTATTGTATAACTTAACTGAAAATGGGCTGCTGGCACACGCTTTGGCACAGATGATGATGCTTTCACAGAAATCTATTCTTTGAAGTTCAACTGTTCACATATTTTCCTTTTTTCTCTGAACCTCTCAGTCGTGCACTTAAAAATAGACTACCAGATAATCTGGGTAAATCATAAAGCTCAGCTTATCCCTCCCTCCATGCTTCCCTCCCTCCCTCCAAACACACAATTTATTTGGTCCACCAGCTCAGTAGCAGTGAGCCAGGAGTAATCTTGTAAGCTGGCTACATGCGTCTCCTTATGTATTTGGTGTGAGCACATATATGTGATCCGTGAGCATGTGTCCGAAATTCAGAAAGATTCAACCACAATAACCAACCAGTATAACTTCACCTCTTTCACTGTGGGTTATGTTTGTGTGTCATGACAGTCTTAGTCAGCCAGAGAAAATAGAATCAGAAAGCACCATGGAAGGAAAAGGCTGTTTTGTTTTCACCTATATTATTATTCTCAAAATTAGATTCACCCAAGCCAGCAGCTACTCATCTGTGAACTGCCAAAACAACAGACAAGCAAACCATCTTCCACCTGCCTCCTCTCTCTTCCCACCAGCTCTCTTCTCTCCTTTCCAGCTCAAGTCCCTTAGGCTGTGGACACCTGAGGAAACCCTGCAGAGCCATAAATAGCGACGGGGGGGGGGGGGGCTTTGCAACAGCACATTCCTGAAGATGCAGCTCTGCCACAGGATTAATGGGCGAGAGAGGGAGCCTGTGAGGGGCGGCGAAGAGAGGGGGGCGCAAGCAGCTGCTATGGGGAAGCAGGGGGCCTGAATGAGAGGGTTTCCGAAAACATCCGCTTGCCTATGGAATTAGAGATGGGAAGAAAAGGGGCTCCATCAAAATATCTTCTACACGATTTCCTTCACTTCACAGAAAAGAACCTTTCCACCCCTGTCCAGCCTCATTCGCTGTCAGCCTTCCGCTGTCCGTGTTTATCCCATTTATCCTACGGGTATCACTCTGCTATCTCGTTAAAAACTTGGCGATATATGCGGGGTGGATCAATATACAGTATCCTCCTCTCTCTGCACATTATACGGCGTCCGTATCATCTTGGGCGCAGATAAGCCGTTTTCAGCAGTTCCAAAAACAACAAACACTTAATAACGTGATCGTAATCCACACACATTTCAAGCACCCTGTCCTTCCACAAAAGCAGCCATGTGCTGCCAGACATTCATTCTCTTTCTCCTTCACCCACCCACTTACTTCAGCGCCCCCATTTCCCACTGTATCAGCTATAGGCAGAAAACACCCAAGCCCAGTTTGCAGACCCTCTGGGCATCTTCGAGCGAGCAGCATCCCCGACACCCCGGGCAGCCCGCCATCTCATGCCAGCCCCGGCTCTATCCTGCAGGGCCGTCGGTTCCCTTTTCCAGCGCTGGGCCTGAACGGAACTTCCTCGGGAGCCCGAGGGACTCCGAGCATTCGGGGCGGCCCTTGCGACGGAGCGCAGCCCGGCCGGGCCCCGCCGGTCCTCGGTCCCCGCCTGCCCGCCCGCCCGCCCGCCGGGCGCACTCACCGTCCTCCAGAGAGGCTGCCTCTTGGCGCTGGCCGAAGTGAGGGCGACGATGAGGTGCGAGGCGGCCACGACGACGCCGAAGACGATGGCCAGGAGGGTGCGGACGGGCAGCAGCGCGTACGAGATGAAGGTGACCAGCAGCAGCTGCCACATGCCCTGCTCGGGGGCGCTGGACGGCTCGGCGCCGTGCGCGCCCAGCGAGAAGGGGCAGCAGAGGAAGGCGAAGGTGAAGCTGAAGAGCAAGGTGAGCTTGACGATCTGCTGCAGCTGCGTGACCTGCAGGTACTTGACGTTGGTGACGATGAAGAGCGAGAGGAAGATGATGCAGTGCACCGGGTGCGAGCCCTTCGAGATGGTGAGTCCGGGCGCCGACAGCAGCTCCAGCAGCGCCAGGCTGCCCGTCAGCGCGATGAGCACGGCCAGCGCCTTCAGCGTCGAGGTCTGCTCCAGCTTCAGGTTGTAGTTCTGGAAGAGCGACTCCAGCTCCTTGCACGCGAACTGGTCCTCGCACGCCGACGCGCCGTCCAGCAGCGCCGCCGCCGCCGCCGCCGCCGCCGGAGCCCCTCCGACGGCCGCCGCTCCCGGGGCGCCGCCGCCGCTCTGGCCGCCCGCCGCCGCTGGCGCCGGCCCGGGAGGAGAGGAGGCTGCGGAGCAGCGGCGGCAGCAGCAGCAGCAGGAGCCGCAGCGGCGGAGGCACTTCTTCTTGCTCGCCTTCCTGGCTTTCTGAAACGGCAGGTCCTCCATGGCCAGGCCATTCATAAACCCGGCGGGGAAGAGAAGCGAGGCTCTGGGGCCGCCGCCTCGGCCGCCGCCG
The DNA here is from genome assembly GCF_964270895.1 of Podarcis filfolensis. Classification (NCBI taxonomy): domain Eukaryota; kingdom Metazoa; phylum Chordata; class Lepidosauria; order Squamata; family Lacertidae; genus Podarcis; species Podarcis filfolensis. The sequence continues at coordinate 468,867 of NC_139614.1, read as the reverse complement.
CCGCCGCCGCCGCTCCCGCTCTGCTCATGGAAGAGGCGGGGCGGGGCGGGCGGCAGCCTTTCGCCGAACGCGGGAAAGCGGCGGCGGCGAGGAAGCCCCTCCGAGCCGCGCTGCGGGAGGCGCCGAGGGCGAGGGATCCCGCGCCGGACGCCTCTTGTGCGACTAGCGGCGTTGGCGCTGCGCGCGCGAACGGCCGCCCGCGCGGAAAATCCTCTGGGCGGGCGCGGATGTCCGGCCGCCTGCCAAGCGCGCCGCCCGCAGGGTGGGCAGCATGGGGAAGGCGGCCGAGAGCGAGGCGCGGCGGCGGGGAGCGGAGGGCGGACTGGCCAGGGGATTCCCCGCCGGGCGCGACGCGCCAAGGAGGCGAGGCGGGCAGGTGATCCCGGCTACGTCCACCAGCCTCTCGGCGCGGGGCCCGGCCTGCGCCTGCGCGCTGCCGCCGCCGCCGCCGCCGGAGGAGCCCGACGCGTCTCCCGCACGGAGCGGATTGGCGCGCGCGCCGCGTGGTCGCCGAGCCGCGGGCTCCTCTGCGCGCCTGTCCGCGCCCCGCCGCGCGTCCACGGCCGTCTCCAGCTCCCGGGAAAGGGCTGCGCGCTCCAAGTACGAGCGGGAGGCCAGCGGGTGCCCGCCTCCCGCGCAAGCGAGAAGCACGGGCTGAGCCGGGAGAAGCCAGCTAGCGGGACGGGACGGGGCGGCCTGGCTCACTCTCCGCCTCATTCCGCTCCCGCCTCCGTCTTTGATGTGGCCGGCCGAGGAGATTTCCTTAGCTTACGATTCTACACAGAATTCCGCGAAAAGGTAACTTTGTAAAATCTACCGTGCCCATTGCTAGAACCCGGTGTGTGTTTTCCCTTGCATTTCGAGACTAGACCCGAACCCCAGCAAAGCAGATCACAGATCTGTACTGGGATCCATGGCGCGCTCTCACATCTGCCCCTCGAGGAGCCTTAAGAAAGCCGACCAGCAGCGCCCAGGGCTCCCGACCCTGCCGAGCGAGAAGCCGGGCTCGCCACCTTCCGGGACACGCTGACCAGAAGGCAAGAGCGCCGGCTCTCCCTCGCCGGAGCAACACGCTGGACAACGACCACAGCTGCCTTGCCCCAGCCAGAGTCCTTTGCACCTTGAAGATATGCAGCAAACCCGTTTTGAAATGGATAGCCATGTCTTATGTACCAATCCTCTTAAAAGGTATTGACTTCTGCTACCACCAAATGATAACTATCTTCCATTCTGAACTAATGATAAGACTCCCCTTCCATCAAATGTCGAATACATTTATCATGTGTTTTTCTAGTCTCATATGATCATAGTCCTAAAAATTAGCAGTCTGGTGAGGAACTGCAGTGGGGAATAAACCATTTATTATGGAGCTACTGGGGGACATCCCGTGGTCAGAATATTCAAAAGAGAAGGGAGTGCAAGACGGATGGGAGTTTCTGAAAGGTGAAATATTAAAGGCACAAATGCAGACAGTTCCAATAAGAAAGAAAAGTGGGAGGCATCTAAAGAAACCAGTGTGGCTTCATAAGGAGCTTATAGATAAGCTTAGATTTAAGAAGGGCATGTACAGTGGTACCTCGGGTTACAGACGCTTCAGGTTACAGACGCTTCAGGTTACAGACTCTGCTAACCCAGAAATAGTGCTTCAGGTTAAGAACTTTGCTTCAGGATGAGAACAGAAATCATGCAGCGACAGCAGCGGGAGGCCCCATTAGCTAAAGTGGTGCTGCAGGTTAAGAACAGTTTCAGGTTAAGAACGGACCTCCGGAACGAATTAAGCACGTAACCAGAGGTACCACTGTATAAGAAATGGAAGAAAGGGGAAATCACAAAGGAGAGGTATACATAGAATCATAGCATCAAAGAATTGTAGCGTTGGAAGGGGCACTGAGGGTAATCTAGTTCAACCATTGCAATGCAGGAATCTCAGCTCAAGCATCCAGAACAGATGGCCATCCAACCTCTGCGTAAAAACCTCCAAGGAAGGAGAGTCCACAATCTCCCAAGAGAGACAGTTCCGCTATTGAACAGCTCTTACTGTCAGCAATTTTTCCTCATGTTTAGCTGGAATCTCCTTTCTTGTAACTTGAAGCTATTGGTTCAAATCCTACCCTTGAGAGCAGGAGAAAACAAGCATGTTCCCTCTTCCATGTGACAGCCCTTGAGATATTTGAAGATGCCTCTCCTATCACCTCTTAGTCTCCTCTTTTGCAGGTTTGACATACTCAGCTGCTTCAACCATTCCTCGTTTTTTTGGAATATTTTTTATTAGGAATTTCAACATAACATTTTATCAAAAATACATCATCCTCATTCCCCCCCCCTTTTCCCTCCCCCCTCCCCAAAAAAGAAAACCTACCACCCACCCCCAGACTTACGTCAGCTCCTCTCTCTGGTTTTTCAGCACATGTTATTCTCTGCATGTTATAGAATTATAAATATCCTTAATTTATCTATCTATATATTACCAATAAAAGGTTTGTGAATGTTTATTCAAAACCTGCCAAGGAGTCCAGTTCATTTTGTTGTTTCTTTAAGTACTTTTAAAGGGTTCCCATTCTTCTTTAAAGTCACAGTTGTCCTTATCACGTAGTTTATGTGTCAATTTCGCCAGTTCCGCATAATCCATCAATTTCTCTTGCCCCAGTTCTTTGGTCAGGATTTCTTCATTCTTCCATCCTTGTGCTATTCAGACTCTTGCTGCCGTTGTCACATACATGAAGATGTTTTTCAATTTCCTTGGCAGGTCTTTTCTACAATCCCTAACAAAAGTGCTTCAGGCTTTTTTACAAATGTTAATTGGAACATTTTCTTCAACTCATTGTATATCATTTCCCAGAATTTTTAAATTTTGCTACAATCCCACCACATATGGTAAAAAGTCCCTTCTTTTTCCTTACATTTCCAACACATATTTCAACCAGTTTTATACATTCTTCTGCACTGGTGTTACATACCATCTATACATCATTTTCATGTAATTTTCTTTCAAAAGAGAACAGTCTGTAAATTTTAAATCAGTTTTCCACAATCTTTCCCAATCTTCAAACATTATATCGTGACCTATATCTTGTGCCCATTTAACCATAACTGATTTCACCTCTTCATCTTTTGTTTCCCATTCTAGCATTCCCATTCTATATGCACCTTTTAACAGCGTCACCTTCCCTTCTATGACTTCCTTTTGGAATCTAGATGTCGTATTGCTAAATCCTTTCTTATTGTCTTCTTTGTATATTTCATGTAGTTGCCGATAGTGTAACCAACTCTGAAAGTGGTCTTTTAGTTCCTCATAATCTCTTAGCTTCCATTTTCCTTCTTGATCCTTTAGCAAATCAGCATACGTAAGCCACTTTCCTTTCTTTCCAAGTGGTTTGAGCAGTAAAGCTTCATGTGGTGAAAGCCACCAAGGGGTCTTCTGTTCTAACAGATCTTTATATCTCTCCCATACTATCATTAATGATTTCCTAATTATATGGTTATAGAAACTTTTATGAACCTTCCCTTTCCCATACCATAAGTATGCGTGCCAGCCAAATCTATTGTCATGTCCTTCCAATTCTAATGCTTCTTGCTTTTCCAACTTCATCCAGTCCCTAATCCATACCAGGCATGCAGCTTCATAATACAATTTAAGGTCTGGGAGGGCAAAACCACCTCTGTCTTTTATGTCTGTAAGTATCTGTTGTTTTATCTTTGGCCTTTTGCCCCCACCCCTAAACTTAGAAATTTCTTTCTGCCATTTTTTAAAACATTAATCTTTCACAATTACTGGAACTGATTGGAAGAGGAATATCATTTTTGGCAGCACATTCATTTTAATCAACCATTCCTCATAACTCTTGGTTTCCAGACCCTTGATTTGGAATGCCTTCTTTCTCTCCACATTCTCTGTGCATTTGCATGTTAATCTCAAGCATTTGTACCTTGTGTTAGGCCAGTGGGACTTTGGGGGGAAACTGTTTGTGTACTATGCACCTCTTTGCCCAGTGAAATCCTTGCCTGAACTGACTGAGGTAATTTTGGATGTGGTGTTGAGGATGGCAAAATTGTTGCTTTAGGTGATAACAACGTGCACACTGAGATTGCTTTCTCTTCAGCAGCTCAGTATTTAATGACTACCATGAAAACTATGGCTCTGTACCAAAATGTAATTGGGCCAACACATACAGCAGAACACCTCTGAGATCTAGTTTTGTTGGCTGGGCAGGTGATTTGAAGGTAGGAGACTTTACACAGGTTTTATTGTCATGGTTAGTTCACCTCCCTTGGCAGAAGTAGGAGGAGTGTGGGAATGTTCAGGGATGCAGGAGAGGAGATATTGTTTGATTATATCCTTTCCAACTTGTGTTAACAAGTTCTACAATTTAGCAGAGTAACATTCCCCTTTTTAAACTTGCACAGCGGATGCGTTTGCTCAGGCTTGCTAAAGCCTCTAAAATAAGTTACCTGGTAATTTCCCCTTTTGTCCCTCATAAAAGAAATAGACATAATACAATCTTCTATAATGACTGCTCCCCACATCAAATGGGGGGCACCTTTTGTGTGGTCGTGCGCAGCCCCAGTGCAGCTCCTGGTAGTTCGGGCTGGCTTCATCCTCCCCAGGCTGGATACCTGGAGGTCTCCGCCTACCTCAGCCAATCGCCCAATCCCGCCTGGAGAGGCGTTGCCAGGGGATCGGCCAGGTAAGGGGAGGGACCACCTTGCCCACACAACAGAAGGTGAATCTTACCTGTAAAGTGTCAGTTGGCTCCAGAGCTTTTCCCACCCTCCCCTCTCTCAGTTAAGTCTTCTTTTGCAGGTTAACTTTTTTTCCACAGGTATGCAGGCGCTGCTATGTCAGGGTCGCAGTTGAAGGGCCAGAAAGGAATTTCCCTGCATTGGCAGGATTTGCCTTCCCTGTAGCAAAATGTCACAACTTTGGCGGTTTCAGGCCTTGGGTGGAATCCATTAGTCTGGCTTCCTACATGGGGGGGGGGCGTGAAACGGTGACCCCCCCTTGTGGTGATTATCTCAGGGTTCCCCGTTAAAGGGGTCTTGAGGGGAGGCATTGGCTATACACCAAGAGGTTGTTACTACTCTCCCCTCCAACAGCGGTGAAATGGGGGGCAGGCTCAATGCTTGAACATATGTTCTCCAGAGCCAGCCCAATCCCCACACATTCTGGATAACCCTGATGTCTCCCAGATCCCCTACATCTCTCCCTACATCTGAAATTTAATAAAGTTGTGGCCAATTTTAATCCCATAACACATTGTCTTGAGTCATTATTCCGCTCAGGGGTCGCCTGGGGTTGGGGGGACTCCACCTGTCCACGCAAAAGTATAAAAGAGTTTACTCACTCACATTCTGTTCACAGATGGATCCCAGAAGACAGACTTAAGTTACAAAAGTAATATACCTGGAATCTATCCCATAAAGAGATAGTCCCTTTCTCCTCTCTTGGCTGGAAGCCAAGAGAGCATCTTAGGCTAAGCAAATGTTGCTTCTTCCACGAATGTAGTCAGAGAGAGAGAGAGATGGCGGCCAGTCCTATGCTTTTGTTACCTGCACAGGTGAGGCCACGCCCACCTCTGGTCACATGTAGACGCAGTCTGTCCCAGCCTAGGAGGAAACAGGAAGTTCCGACTGGCTGGTCCAGAAATCCCCCTTTTATGTCAACTCTAGGGATGTTGTACTGCTCTGTGTTTCACATCCCACAAGGAGTACTAAAAGAAAGGACCCTGGGATGGTTAAGTCCACTTCCCAGCTCCTGCCAACCTAACAGTTTGAAAGCACACCAGCAGAGTAGATTAATAGGTACTGATGTGGTGGGAAGGTAAACAGCATTTCCATGCGCTCTGGCACTTGTCACAGTGTCCCCTTGTGCCCAAAGTGGTTCAGTCATGCTGGCCACATGACCCAGAAAGCTGTCTGCAGACAAACAGGAGGAGTACTAAAATATGGTTACCAGATGTCCTCGTTTCCCGGGGACAGTCACTGGATTTACAAATCTGTCCCTGGACAAAATCCGTCCCCGGAATGTCGCTGGATTTCATTTAATGTCCCCGGATTTATATTTTAAGTGTTATAGATTTATTAGTAGGGAATGAATGTTGTGTGATTGGTTCAACGGCACAAGCCACATCATATGGGGACTTCGGGCGAGGCAAAATGGTGGGCACCATGGCAGCGAACAGCTCTTGAAGCCAGCCAGAGCCAGCTGTGCTACCAGACTTGTCTCTGAGCTGCTGAGACTTTTGCTGCCGCCGCCACTGCCAAGGAGGAACCGGGGATGCCCGGTGTGTCAACTTGGGGAACCACTGACCTCCCCTTGACCCAAATCGAGCCGGGAGTGAGAGCACCTGGCCAACTGCCCAGCGGTGCTCCGGGACCAGGAAAACCCCGGAGCCAACGCAGGGGGGAGGAGGAGGAGAAGGAAGAGAGAGAAAGAGGAAGGAGAAAAAAGAGGGGAGCCCTGACCTTGCGGCGCCACTGCTGGCGCCACCACTGAGGAGGAGATGTAGGAGAGCACCAGGAGGGCAAGGACATGGGGCCGAGCCCAGGCCCGACCCGAGCCTACTCCACAGTGGCTAACACTCCAAGAGAACCGGCCGGGGCCCAGAGGAAGAAGAAGAAGAAGAAGAAGAAGAAGAAGAAGAAGAAGAAGAAGAAGAAGAAGAAGAGGAGTTTGGATTTGATATCCCGCCTTTCACTCCCTTTAAGGAGTCTCAAAGCGGCTAACATTCTCCTTTCCCTTCCTCCCCCACAACAAACACTCTGTGAGGTGAGTGGGGCTGAGAGACTTCAAAGAAGTGTGACTGGCCCAAGGTCACCCAGCAGCTGCATGTGGAGGAGCGGAGACGCGAACCCGGTTCCCCAGATTACGAGACTACCGCTCTTAACCGCTACACCACACAGAGGAAGGCCATGCAACCGAGGAGACCACAGAAGAGAATATATTACTTCTTATTTTTTTAATAAATAAATAAATCTTTTTAAAAATAACTTTCTCTCTCTCTCTTTTTAAAGTGTCCATGGTTCTTTGAAAAAAACCTTGTAACCTTATACTAAAAGGTTCAATTGGCAGAAGCAAATGGATCTGGATAATTTGGAGAGGGCTTGGTGGTGGTCATGTCTGACTGACATGGATGGCTCTCCTATACAGACCTTAGTCAATCTGTGGAATAAGGGTGGTTGACACAATAGCTCCTGTGTGCCCTCTCCCACACAGAGCCTCAAAGAGCTCTATATTACACTCCAAAGCTGTGAGCAATGAAGTTGATGGTGAGATTTCTCAAACAAGGGGGGAAGAAAATACCCAATGAATGCAAGGTTGTGGTAGTGAAGAAAGTTTTTTTAGAATCATCTAGAAATCCCTGCTGCAAGTTACTGTATAGCAGGTTTCTGATATTTTTGGAACATGAAGGAACTTGAACTTTGATTTGTCCCAGCAACTAGCAAACTGGCAGAGAATGGAAATTTTGAAAGCATTATATGGTATCAGTATCCTGCCCCCACAAGGAATTTAGCCAATGCCCCTACTGGAATTGTTTAACATATTGGTTTCTGGACCTGAAACTTTGGGGCTATAGGAAATTCTAATTTTGGACTTAGTCTTTTGATTGACAAGTGTATGCAAGGTGCAGTTAGCCTTTTGGAGCCCCCTTTGGAAGGTGAGAAAGCAATTTACCCAAGAGTGTAGATCAAGGCAAGATAAAAACTCTCAGAGGATGGCAAGGGGTAAAGACATTTCGCTCAGGACGTGTCAACATTTGTGCCAGTTGGGAGACTGCTGATGATCAATGAAAGCCCTTCACATGGATTCGTTAAAGATGAATTGTTGTTGTGGAATAACAAAGATATGGGGTCCAGAAGACTAACTTGATACTGGGCACAAAAGTAAGCTGATGGAAGAAAAACTTCAAGTTTCTTTATAAATAGATATAAAGAACTTCCTGCTGAGTGTGAAGCATAGACACTCAGTTTATAGCAATGGAGAATACTTCTCCCAAGGTTCTTTAAAGTCTTTAAATGATTGAAAGGGCTCTGAGCCTTCTTCCCTTGGGGTTCCACAGCTGCTTTCTCCCACCATTCCTCTGCACCCAACCAGTCCATGACACACAACCAGGGCGGGCAATTTACCAACTTCTTGGACCTGGGATCCACTAACACAGAGAGCTTCCATCTTGCCAAGATTCTATTTCTCTTTGTGCTTCCTCTGAAGTCTTTATTTCATATTCAATAGCAATAATGCAATTGAAAATGAAATATTCTGGAAAGCAGGATGTTATAATAATCCTATGTGTTATCAAGTAACCATAATGAAGCAACTGGTGCAATATTGTACACACCTGACATGTATTCTCTCTTCTTTTATTTCATGGTCAATTGAGCCGAAAGTTGGATACTTAAACTCACCTCTCTTGCCTTCTGTAAGCTTTCTGGGCAAATCTGAAGCATTCATGACCTACTGAACCTATCTGCTAATAATAGTGTATCTGTCCAGCAAGCAAGGAAACACTTGTAGTTTCCTTCTTGATAACTTAATTGATTATCAGGAGGAGGGACTTAATCGTACCTACTTGGAACATTCACTGTCTACTGCACTCTCCTCTCTACCATGTTTCTGGTTTTAAATATATCTAAACGCCTGCTAAATGGGGGAAATGAGTTTTTTTCCCCTTCATAGAATCATAGAGTTGGAAGAGACCACAAGGGCCATCGAGTCCAACCCCCTGCCAAGCAGGAAACACCATCAGAGCACTCCTGACATATGGTTGTCAAGCCTCTGCTTAAAGACCTCCAAAGAAGGAGACTCCACCACACTCCTTGGCAGCAAATTCCACTGTTGAACAGCTCTTACTGTCAGGAAGTTCTTCCTAATGTTTAGGTGGAATCTTCTTTCTTGTAGTTTGGATCCATTGCTCCGTGTCCGCTTCTCTGGAGCAGCAGAAAACAACCTTTCTCCCTCCTCTATGTGACATCCTTTTATATATTTGAACATGGCTATCATATCACCCCTTAACCTCCTCTTCTCCAGGCTAAACATGCCCAGCTCCCTTAGCCGTTCCTCATAAGGCATCGTTTCCAGGCCTTTGACCATTTTGGTTGCCCTCCTCTGGACACGTTCCAGTTTGTCAGTGTCCTTCTTGAACTGTGGTGCCCAGAATTGGACACAGTACTCCAGGTGAGGTCTGACCAGAGCAGAATACAGTGGCACTATTACTTCGCTTGATCTAGATGCTATACTCCTATTGATGCAGCCCAGAATTGCATTGGCTTTTTTAGCTGCCGCGTCACACTGTTGGCTCATGTCAAGTTTGTGGTCAACCAAGACTCCTAGATCCTTTTCACATGTACTGCTCTCAAGCCAGGTGTCACCCATCTTGTATTTGTGCCTCTCATTTTTTTTTTGCCCAAGTGCAATACTTTCCATTTCTCCCTGTTAAAATTCATCTTGTTTGTTTTGGCCCAGTTCTCTCATCTGTCAAGGTCGTTTTGAAGTGTGATCCTGTCCTCTGGGGTGTTAGCCACCCCTCCCAGTTTGGTGTCATCTGCAAATTTGATCAGGATGCCCTTGAGTCCATCATCCAAGTCGTTGATAAAGATGTTGAATAAGGCCCAAGACAGAACCCTGTGGCACCCCGCTAGTCACTCTTCTCCAGGATGAAGAGGAACCATTGATGAGCACCCTTTGGGTTCGGTCAGTCAGCCAGTTACAAATCCACTGAGTGGTAGCATAGTCAAGACCGCATTTTACCAGCTTCTTTACAAAAATATCATGGGGCACCTTGTCAAATGCCTTGCTGAAATCAAGGTAGGCTACATCCACTGCGTTCCCTTCATCTACCAGGCTTGTAATTCTGTCAAAAAACGAGATCAGGTTAGTCTGACATGACTTATTTTTCAGAAATCCATGCTGACTATTGGTGATCACAGCATTCTTTTCTAGGTGCTCACAGACTGTTTGCTTAATGATCTGCTCCAGAATCTTCCCTGGTATTGATGTCAGACTGACTGGGCGGTAATTATTTGGGTCCTCTCTTTTCCCCTTTTTGAAAATAGGGACAACATTTGCCCTCCTCCAGTCTGCCGGGACTTTGCCTGTTCTCCAGGAATTCTCAAAGATGACTGCCAGTGATTCTGAGATCACATCTGCCAGTTCTTTTAATACTCTTGGATGCAGTTCATCTGGCCCTGGAGACTTGAATACATCTAGACTAGCCAAGTATTCTTGTACTATCTCCTTAGTTATTCTGGGCTGTGTTTCCTCTGCTGAATCATTTGCTCCAAATTCTTCAGGTCGGGCATTGTTTTCTTTATCGGTGAAGACTGAGGCAAAGAAGGCATTGAGGAGTTCAGCCCTTTCTGTGTCCCCTGTTTGCATTTCACCATCTTCTCCTCTGAGTGACCCCACTGTTTCTTTGTTCTTCCTTTTGCTATGAACATACCCATAAAAGCCTTTTTTGTTGCTTTTAACCTCTCTAGCAAGCCGCAGTTCATTCTGTGCTTTAGCTTTTCTGACTTTGTGTCTACACGTGCTGGCTATTTGTTTGAATTCCTCTCTGGTGGTTTCCCCCCTTTTCCATTTTTTGTACACATCCTTTTTAAATCTTAACTCAGTTAAAAGTTCTTTAGATAGCCACCCTGGCTTCTTTAGGCACCTTCCATGTTTCTGTCTCATTGGTATTGCCTGAAGTTGTGCTTTTACTATTTCCCTCTTAACCAACTCCCAGCCGTCATGAACTCCCTTTCCTTTTAGTATTACTGTCCATGGGATCTCACCCAGCACTTCCCTAAGTTTTATGAAGTCGGCTTTCTTAAAGTCAAGAAATTGAGTCCTAGTATGCTTGGCTACTCCTTTCCGCTGTATAGTAAACTTCAGAAGAGCATGATCACTCGCGCCTAATGATCCTTCCACTTCTACCCCACTAACCAGGTCCTCAACATTGGTTAGGACCAGATCTAAAATGGCTGTTCCTCTTGTTGCTTCTCCCACTTTCTGGACAATGAAGTTGTCTGCAAGGCCAGTGAGGAATCTGTTTGACCTTATGCTCTTGGCTGAGTTTGACATCCAACAAATATCCGGGTAATTGAAGTCCCCCATTACTACTATCTCCCTTCCTTTTGCATGCTTGGCCATCTGTTCCAGGAAGGCATCATCTATGTCCTCCGTTTGGCTTGGGGATCTATAGTAAACTCCCACAATGAGGTCACTGTTATTCTTCTCTCCCTTAATTTTGACCCAAATGCTCTCACTTTGGCTTTGAGGTTCTAAATCTTGGATCTCTTCACAGGTATACACATCCCTGACATATAATGCCACTCCTCCTCCTTTCTTGTCTGGTCTGTTTCTCTGAAATAGATTGTATCCCTCCATTATTACATTCCAATCGTGGGACTTATCCCACCAGGTTTCAGTGATGCCTATTATGTCATATTTAGTTTGCTGTACCAAGAGCTCAAGCTCATTTTGTTTATTTCTCATGCTTTGCGCATTAGTGTACAGACATTGAAGTCCATTAATCGTTCCTCCGTGTCTCTTATTTAAGGATTTTTCCCCCTTCACTTTTTCAGGATTTTTAAAGGATTTTTTTTAAGGATTTAAGGATTTCCCCCCCCCCCTTCACTTCTGGAATATCTTCTGATCTGCCAGCTGTACATCTTTTCTTCACCTTCCCCATTTTTGTGTACCTTCCAAAGAAGGGCCCATGCAGGGAGATATTTTCAAACCTGAAGTAAGGTGAAAACACTATTCTGTCAATGGTTGTGTACACATGACAATTTAAACTGCATGCTTGTCTTGAAGGTACCACAGGACCTTCAAAATATTTAACTGGAATCTTCCAGAATTTCACATGAGGGACCAGCACAACCCAAGATTGCTAACAAAATTCACATTTCATGGAATCCAGAACAAATGTTGAGGTACTTCCTCAAGCAAACCAACTGAGAAAAGTGACAAGAGTTTCAATAAGATTGTTAGAATCTCATTAAAAAAAGTAGGGGGGTTAACTTAAAAACTTTGATGGGTTGTTCATCATGTATGCAACACATGCAAACAAATGGCTAGGGCATGATGACGTCTTGGCAGACTGTTCCCATCCAGCTCCCAGGGCACAAACTGAGACAGCCCCTCCCTCTCCAATGTCCACCATATGGAATTTTGAAGAACCACCTTGCCATTGAGGGAAAGAAATAAAAAGCTGCCCTCCAGCTCCAAATACTCCCCCAAATGTCACTTCTCCCACAACCAATAGTGACTTTGGGGCATCAATCCAGGATCCCAAACAGCAGAATAAGCAAGAGGGACCCTAAATGCAGCAGAACTGGCATATGACATTTTGAAGTAAGTGATTACCATTTAAAGATGGCTGCTTTACAAGAACATTAAAGTCCAGAGTTTAAAATGACCTAAGCACACGACTGCCCACAACTGCTACTTGAAGACTGAAGCCTGATTGAAGAGCAACACAGAAATAGCAGATTTTATAAATAAGATTACACAGGAAGTTCATCGATGATTGTGTCTCCTTCTTAGTCCAACACTTTAACCACTACACCATCTTGGGTATTCCCAGTTTTTTTTACAGTAACGACTTGATACCACAGGCTTGGTGTGGCATGAAATGCAAAGGTGGCATGAGATGCAGAGCCACCATACATCAAGACCCATAGAATATGTTAAATAGTGGGTAGGCATAGCAGACAACACAGCCATTTCTCCAAAGCAGCTCTTTATTTGTAAGCTGGAACAGAACTGAACAGCAAACAGCTCAGCCGGCCTGATTTTATAGGCAGTCAGCTGTCAACATTGTAGCAACAACAACCCAGGGAATCCCGCCTAAAGTAACTGATGTGGACCTGAGCTGAAAACTATATACATGATACTCCTGGTGGCCAGGGTGAGAACTTCAATACATAACAGCCCTCCCCACCGAGATAAGGCATTAGTTACAATCATAGTGGTTCCATTACATACAGCAATACCCTTATTGGTTTCAGTAAGGCACATAAGCATATTAATTGACCCTATTCACCATACAGCTTTACATGTGCAGTTTGTCCAGTGAACATAGTCTTTTAAATATGCTGGGCCTTCGAAACCCTGCTGGATCGCCGAGGGCCAGTACCAGAGTCCAGGTGGCTGCCCGATTCTGGCTGCGACCAAATGTGGCGTTGAGCCCGAGTTCCCTGGCTCCGCTGCTGTCAAAGGAACCACCGCAAACGGACTCGGCGGACGGTCAGACCTGAGTGAAAACTATATACACGATACTCCTGGTGGCCAGGGTGAGAACTTCAATACATAACAGAATGAATAAAAATGAATGATGGATGCCTTGAATTGGGAAGAGCAGAAAAACCAGAAAATCCAATTGACATTGGAAAGACATGCTTGAATATCAAATCACAAAAGCTTTTGCATGTAATTCATTTCTATAGTACTAAACTGAAAGCCAACTGATATGTCTGCAAGTTGGCACAACTGACATTTATCCTTTCCTTCCACCCCCAGATCATTTGCTTTGAAATACCACCAGGTGTCTGGAAACCTTCCTCTGGATATCATGCAAGGCTTGTTGACAGAAATCTGAGACAGATGGTACACAACCCAAAGAGGGATGAACAAAACTTTTGGAGATAAAAGTTGAAACATAATAACAAATGGGCTTTCTTTGCACATATTATTAATGGAATAATCTAAGTATCTCAGAATGAAAGTGAAACCCCTGATATAAGTGAATCAAATTGTGTCTTCATATAGGAAGGGAGAGAGAATAAGTTAAGGCGTATTTTCAATTGCAAACACTAAAAATTATATGCAATTCACATATGCTTGTTACTTTTTAAATGTAAGTTTGGCAGCAGGTCTTCATGCCAACTGTGTGTGCAACTCCTAAAATCTTCAAACCATGTTCTTAAAAATAATAAAATGAGATCTGGATTTCACATATAGCACAGTAATAAAATAAGCTGCACCAGACTGCAAGTGAAGAATCACAACTTTGAATACTCTAATATGTTAAAAAAATATTGCAAACAGAAAATCACCACAGAAGACTGGGCCAAAAGCTTTTTCTATTTGAAGGGATTATTATTATCATGGTGAAAAACACATCTATTTGTGTTTTAGTGTATATCATACACACACAATCTGTCATGGATGCTTTAGCTGAGATTCCTGCATTGCAGGGGTTTGGACTAGATGATCCTGGGAATCCCTCCCCACTCTACAATTCTAAAATTCTAATCTCATATTAAGGAACATTTTATTTCTACTTAAAAATGGATATAAACTCTCAAGGGATTTCCTTTCCTGCTTCATGGAGTTTGTTTGGCTCCCTGGTATACTCCAGAGCTTAGGGCAAGGAAACAAGCTGAGAGATGGCCTAAACGCAAGTAGAGGAAAAATCTGGTTGAATGCAACTGGTGAGGGCTCATTATCTAGCCTACCTAGTGGCAGAGAACACTGCAAAGAAGTCATAGTTTCTATCTCATTGCATCCTCATTGTGCTGTCCAGCAGAGCTTTTCTGGGCAGTGTGGGGCCTGTTACAGTCTTGTCCAAAGGAGGTGGAAGAACCAACAGCAGCCCTCTGTAACTTGTTTGCAAAGCATTTTGAGGATAAAATTGTTTGCATCCACCAGGATCTTGACTCTGCTGTTATAGCAGAGGAATCTCAAGGGGCGTCCAGATCACAGTCTAGTCCTGTTGTGTTGGCTGAGTGTCAGTTGGTAAGGCTCAAGGATGCGGACAAGGTGCTTGGATTGGTCAGGGCAACCATTTGTGCTCTGCACCCTTGCTCCTCTTGGCTAATAAAAACCAACAGGGAAGGGACAGATGGCTCGGCCAGAGAGGTGATCAATGCCTCCATACAAGATGGAGTGCTCCCTTAAGAAATCCTCCCTGGACTTGAAAAATCAAAGTAACTACCAGCCAGTTGCTAATCTCCCCTTCCTAGGCAAGGTTCTTGAGATCCAGGTGATCTTGGAGGACGTTGATTTTCTAGAACTACGGTATTTCAATTGATGTTTGGCACATAAACTGCTCTGGTCAACTTTGTCAGGGCAGAGATGGGCAATATCTCTTTGTTAATTCTTCTCAACCTCCTCAGGGCTCAGTTTTATCCCCTATGTTATTTAAAGCCACTGAGTGGGGTAATCCAGAGTTTTGGAGTACGTTGTCAGTAATATGCTGATGATACACACCTCTGCTTTTCCTGTAAGCCGTGAAGTCTTGCCTTGGTAATTGACTGAATGAGGCCCAACAAACTGAAGCTCAACACAGATCAGACTGAGGCATTGTTAGTGGGTGGTTCCCTAGATCAGATTAATGGGAGGTGGCCTGCTCTTGGTGCGGTTTCACTCCCTTTGTGGTCTTGGTGGCGTGGAGTGCTGATTAATATTTTACAGCATTTAAAATGTGTTTGGGGGGGTATTGTTTTTGTTTTAACTACTTCTGTGTTTTTATCTTGTATTTTTATCTTGTGAATTGCCCCAAGATCTTTTAATGAAGAGCAGCATATAAATCTAATAAAATAAACAAACTGATTTCATAGAACCCACATAACAGAGTTGTACATTGGTTTTTGAATGTTTTGGCTCCCGAACGCCAGAAACCCGGAAATGACTGTTCTGGTTTGCGAACTATTTTTGGAAGCCGAACATCCAACACGGCTTACGCGGCTTCCGATTTAGTGCAGGAAGCTCCTGCAGCCAATCAGAAGCCGCACCTTGGTTTCTGAACGTTTTCAGAAGTTGAATGGACTTCTGGAACGGATTCCGTTCAAGTACCAAGGTACGACTGTATTTTCATGGGATTGTACAAACTTTATGAGCTGCACATGGACTTGCACACAAAGCTTTCATTACCCTACAGCAGGGGTCCTCAAACTATGGTCCATGGGCCACATCCGGCCCACCAGGGACCTGAACCCGGCCCACCCGACAGTTGCCTTGGCTGCAGCAAGACAAACCTTTTCGGCCCACCAAACAGTCCAAGGGGAAGCTGCAGCCACCAGCTCCAGCAAGAGCAAGATCAAGATCAAGAAGCAGCCTCACTGGGCTGGTAGGCAACACTTGGGGCCCGGCCCGGCCCGGCCCGGGTTGGCAGGGGTGAGCGGAGTGAGAGGCGAGCTGGGAGGGACGCCAGCCTGTGCTAGTCTCAGGCTGCCTGGCTGGCTGGGGTTGGGTGAAGGAAGCAGTGTGGCTGCGAGCGAGGGTTGCTGTGGTGGCGGCACCAAAGTAGCAGCAGCAGAAGGCGCAGACAGAGGCTTGGCACCTTTGGGTTCTCTTCCCTTGCTGCAGGGCATGCCGCTGGGGCCCAGGCAGGTGCGTGACAGCCAAAGGTAAGAGCCCTTCCTTCCCATGCCACTGTCCCCTTGCTGCCACCTGCCTCCATTCCCTGCCTCGCTGCTGCTGCCCTAGCAAGTGTGCGGCTTGGCCACGCATGACAGACATCCTGTTTAGAGGCGCGAGGCCTCCTGCCGCCTAAGGGGGGAGGAACAGGGCAGCGGCTTTGCTGTCTCTCTCTTGCACACGTGACTCCTGCTTCTTCCCCTCCCAGTGACAGGCAGGCAGGCAAGCAAGCAAAGCCTTGCCTTGCACTCATTTCCCGTTTCCCCTGCCCAACTGGCTTGGCTTGGCTGGAGGAAGTTGAACTGTTAGCGGAGCAGCGTCCTTGCAGCGGAAATCATTATGTCAAAAAAAGAAAAGAAAAATGGACTCTGAGTGCAGGGTTTTGGAATTGGCCGAACTACAAAATTGTGACTCTCTGAAAGACACATTCAACTAAAGCAGCCTCACTAATTTCTATGCATCTCTCCCCTCTGAGACATATCTTAATCTCAGGAACCATGCACTCAAAATTGCAACCATCTTTGGCAGCACCTATGTCTGTGAACAGACTTTTTCCCGAATGAAACATCTGAAATCTCCAACCAGATCCAGACTAACTGATGAACACTTGCATCACTTGCTACGACTAGCAGTGACAAATATGGAACCGGATAATGACCATCTTGTTAGCCAAAAGCAGGCTCATACTTCCTTTTGAAATACTTATAAGTTTATGTTGATTAAAATTGTTCTTCATTTTAAATATTGTATTGTTTTTCCTGTTTTTTGTGCACCACAAATAAAATATGTGCAGTGTGCATAGGAATTTGTTCATATGTTTTCCAAACTATAGTCCGGCCCCCAACAGTGTCTGAGGGACAGTGAACTGGCCCCCTTTTAAAAAGTTTGAGGACTCCTGCCCTACAGCAACATATCCTGGAATACTAGCATGGAGTTTCAAATGGAGGGAATGCATAGGAGAATAGGAGGAGGGGGAAGACTGTGACTCTCAAATGCCCTAATAGGTGACAGTCTTCCACCACTTTATGTTTCCATATGAGCTTAAGGAAAGCGTCTCAGAGGTCAGAAAAAAATTGTTGTCTACCAGCCAGGCTGAGAGCCCTCAATCAAATGCTAAATTAAAGTTTCAACAGCTGTGAAAGGTCCTCAGGATTTAGGAACATTCCCAGTCAAGACCAAAGTGCATTTACTTGGATTATGGGCTTACCTGAGCACCTAAATAACAAACCAAGCACACTAAATGTGCAAGATTCAGGTTTTCTCAACCTTGGCTCCCCATATGCTTTTTTGGACTACAACTTGCATCATTCCTAGCTAGCAGGACTAGTGGTCAGGGATGATGGGACTTGTAGTCCAACCACATCTGGGGACCCAAGGCTGAGAAAGGCTGTATTGATCCAGCAATAGGGCAGGACTGTATTGGTCTAAATATGGCTGCAGCTGGTGTACCACTCTAGCATGGTGAAAGGCCCCTTGTGTCACAGATCCTGAGCTCCCAGGAACTCAATGGGGCAGAGTCCTGCCTTGAACACTTTGGTGGCCTCCAAGTATGCGGTCCCATTTTCTCTACTAGAGGATTATAGGGTAGGGAGAGGCTATGGATTGTTACAGATGCACAAGAGCTGCTGGATCTGATTTTCACTCACAGAATATGAACCTAGCCTTATGGCAGTCATCTGTCATCATCTTCTGAGTAGGCTGCAGGGTACTCCCTCCCTCAGACTCAGGCACACCAACTCCATGGGGCTCAGGCCCCAACAATGTCTGCCCCCCCCCAGTGTCTGGTGGGATGGAGCTCAGCCACCCCAATCTTGAGGGAGCAGAGGAGGCCTGGCACGATGTTGTCCTGTGCTGTGTGGTGTCTCCTCACGCTGCGTAGTCTGGCAGGAAGTCAGCAGTGGTCGCACAGCCTTGGGAGACATCACATGGGCCAGCTCAGCCTGGTGGGCAATTGTCTCATTGGAAGGAGGCCTGGTCGGCCAGTCATCACGCACGCAATGCACAATACGCATGACATCACACACACACACATTGTGCATGTGACATCAACACTCCCAATGCTGGGTGCAACTTGGCATCTGTTCTCAGGGACTAGGTGTACAGAGTGCCCAAGGAAGTTTATTGGTGGCCTTCATTACTAATAGAAGCCCCCCTTGCCTTGGGATTACTGTCAGAAATATCTAGGGAATGAGCTATGGCCCCCAAAATGCTCTTGCTACCTTCTCTGATCCAAAGAACACTCTGTGACATCTGCAGTGGAGGATCGGGTGGTTTTTCTATTTGTTTAATCACTAAACACAGGGCCACAATTTTGCAGTGCATATACTGATTCCAGAGTGGTACTATTCAACACTAGTGTAAATAAAAGGTATTGGAAGTAACTGGACATTAGCTCAATGATTTCTTCTTTCTGGCCTTCTTTATCTCACACGACTAGTACTAGAATATGTCTCTAATTGAGGATTTCAACTGAATGGATTACATTTGAACTGAATGGTTTTTTAAAAAAACAGCATCAAAATGGGCAGCAAAAATTACAGCAATTAGGAATGCACACAATAATTCACATAAATATCACACTTTCCTAGTAAGCTATTTCATCTACTGGGCTTCATAGTTCTTTAAATTTACACCCTACTAGTCCTTTTCACTGAAGGATGGGATCAGGGGTGCAATGAGAAGAGTGATAGGTCTCATCAAAAATATTTTAAGGCTAAGTGAGAGCAACATGAGAAAGCACTTTTTGTTGTTCCTATTTTACAGCCTACTAACAGTCAGCTTACATTAAGCAAAGTGAACTGTGCCCATCAAAATTGCTTGCAAGAGTTATTTTGCTAAGTTAAACTCCTTTTTGCTTTAATATTTTGACAGTGGAAACATTGCCATCATGAGGAAGAGCAAGCTACTCAGGGAGAGAGAAAGCAGCTAAAATTAGAAAACTTAAGGAATCTAGGTGACCATGATGTCATAGAAACATAGAATTGCTGATTTGGAAGGGACCCTGAGGATCATCTAGTCTAACCCCCTGCAATGAAAGAACCAACTAAAGCATCCATGACAGACAGCCAACCAACCTCTGCTTAAAAACCTCCAAGGAAGGAGAGTCCACAACCTCCTGAGGGAGACCGTTTTACTGTCAAACATCAAAAAAGTTCTTCCTGATGTTTAAGTTGGAATCTCCTTTCTTGTAACTTGAAGCCATTGGCTCAGGTCCTATCCTCCTGTCACAGGAGAGCTGGCAGCAAGCACACTTGATGGATAGCAGAAAGGAACAAGGCAGTAAGAGTAATTTCATACTAAATTAAAGTTCCCTCTGATCAAAGCTCTAGAGGAGATCTTGGGATGGAGAAAGAAGCCAAAATAAAAACTGTTGTAATAATGGTGTTTCAGCTTTCCTTATGCCAACTGGGTAAATGCATGTGTGGCTCATGGTAAAGTGGGGGGGGGGGTCTAGATTAAACATATGTCTACAGCTGAGAAGTCCTGCAGCTGACTAAAAGTGACGTTGAAGCCCCACAACATAATCCTGAGTAGTGCCCAGGATCTGGTGTGCAATGAAAGTGTTGAACTGCTCAGAAGCAGTGACAACAATGCCATCAAATTCAACATTAAGGTGGCTGATGAGTTTTCCATAAAGTTCAACACAGTGACTTTTTAACTTCGAAAAGGAATAGTTAAACACAAGTTGAATGGAAAAGTCAAGAGAGTCAAACTTCTTCAGGATGCTTGGAGATTATTTAAAACCATGATAAACTCAAATATAACATATACCTCAGATTAGGAAAAGTCCAAAAAAAAGTGTCACAGAAGCTATATAAAATAAAAGAAAACTTCCTTTAAAAAGTGGGTGTCATACTCTCGATAAGAAAAAGATCAAAGAGCACAAATTCTGGCAAAACCAATGCCAATAAAAAAGAAGCCTTTGAGTAGCATACTTGGCTGATTTTATCTAAATTTGTTGCCAAGAGGCAATCCGGAAAGAGGGAGAGGGTCTATGTGCTTTGGCTATGGTTATTTTCTTGAGGGTCATACAGTGTATTGCGAAGAATTCTGCTCTCTTAAATATAAACTATGTTCAATTTAAAAAGAAAGACCTGTTTCACACTGCAACTTTGTTTTTTCTTTTCTTCGTTCATCAGATTTTATTGAATTATAAAA
Organism: Podarcis filfolensis; assembly: GCF_964270895.1. Taxonomy (NCBI): domain Eukaryota; kingdom Metazoa; phylum Chordata; class Lepidosauria; order Squamata; family Lacertidae; genus Podarcis; species Podarcis filfolensis. Next base: position 448,370 of record NC_139614.1, on the reverse strand, counting down.
GGCCAGTGCTATGGAGTTCTTCCCAATTCCTAGCAAATCATTTCACACTGGTCTTGGTCATTATGTCCCATTATACAGTTCTGAAAGACTGATACGTATTTCAGGAAGGACATTATTGTCTTCATCATTTTTTAAAATAAAAAGCACTTGCTATTTACTTCAAAATTGGAGTACACAGACACACTCTGAGGTTTGTCTCTCTGTGTGTGTTCATGTGCTTGAAGCAAGAGAGAATTAAGACTGGAGTTGCCAATTAACTTCACTTAAAGGAAATTTCCAAGGAGAATTTGGATATTCTGGCTCAGGGGAAGCATCTTAGTTATTGTATAAACTGATGTTACAGGCACATCAGGATTTCATGGCCTTCGTGATGACCATGGGACTGTCTCAAATGGCAGAACATTACATCCTGGTGACTTAGTCTTTGCTTCTAGGGAGGGAGAGTGGAAGTAGACCGGGGGGGGGGGTGAATTTTACCCAAGTCTCATGGTCAGACCACATGCTGGTAAAGTTTGGTCTTGTGGTGATTATTCCTGCTTGCAGGTTTGTGGACAAGTTAGGATGGCCTGCAGGGGCGGCCTGAGACATTTTCATGCTTGAGGTGAAATGTCCTGCTGCTACCCCCACAGGGGAGGGGATAAGGCTCCACAAGGACTTCCCCTCAAGGAAAAGCCTTTGCAAAACCTTGCCACCCTGCCAGATAGAGGGAGAGAAATTCTCCTTAAGCTCTTGCCAAATCTCCCTTCACACCCAGCTGCAATGCTGGGCAGTGGAACATCTCCCCTCTTGCCAACTTGGCGAGAGGGTGGCATTCTGCAGAGCTCTCTACCCCGGTGTGGGGGAGACCAACAGCAACACTGGGTGACAGAATGCAGTGCCTGTGCCACCTCTGCCACTTCCTAGACCTGGGTTGCTTCATCAGTCGTGGTGGAGTGGGCACATGGGGGCTGCACTTCTTGTATTTCCACTAGGTCAGAACTGCCAAATCCAATGTATAAATCCATTTAAAACAAATTCTACAAGAAATGTGAAAAAGAGGCCAGAATAAAGAAGAAATACACCATCAACAACAAAAAGAGGGCAAAAGAAAATACATATTTGCATAAAATGTACACATGCATACACATATAAATTAAGAAATAATTATTATAATTCAAAAAGAATAAACTGTACCATAGCAAAGAACTGACCAAGGGACTTGTGTGACTGCTCAATCTACTGCTCATGAGCAACTTCAAGTTTCCCAACTACCGTATTTTTCACCCTATAGGACGCACTTTTTCCCCTCCAAAAATGAAGGGGAAATGTGTGTGCGTCCTATGGGGTGAATGCAGGCTTTCGCTGAAGCCTGGAGAGCGAGAGGGGTCGGTGTGTACCGACCCCTCCCCCTCTCCAGGCTTCAGGAAGCTCTGCGCAAGCCGTGGGCGCCCGCGGGAGTTCCCCCGGGCTCCCACGGCTTGCGCAGAGCTGCCTGCACCCCGAAGCCCCGGCACCCTGAGCAGTCGCGCCGGGGCTTCAGGTAGCTCTGCGCAAGCCGCGGGAGCCCTCCCCCAGCTTGCGCAGCGCTGCCTCTTATCCCGAAGCGACTGCTGAGCGCGCCGGGGCTTCGGGATAAGAGGCAGTGGGTAGCTCCGCGCAAGCCGCGGGAGGGCTCCAGGTAGCTCCGTGCAAGCCGCGGGAGGGCTCCCCCAGCTTGCACAGAGCTGCCTCTTATCCCGAAGCCCGGCGCGCTCAGCAGTCGCGCCGGGGCTTCTGATAGCTCCGCGCAAGCCGCGGGAGGGCTCCCCCGGCTTGCGCAGAGCTGCCTGTTCTGGGGGCTGGGGTCGGGGGAAGCTCGGGCTTCCCCCGCCCCAGCCTCGCGCCTTGGGGGGGGAAATAATTTTTTTCCCTTTATTTCCCCCCCCCCCAAAAAAATAGGTGCGCCTTATGGGCCGGTGCGCCCTATGGGGCGAAAAATACGGTATATAATATTCTGCTACGTTTACAAGCATACTTGTGGTTTGAAATGGAAACCTTTCTCTATGAAAGATATGATTATCAGTTGATATTTTCATCAGTGATTGTTCACAAAGCAGGTTCTTCCCGCCCCTTCAATTTCTTACACAAAGTCATCTTCCCTCTTCAAGAGATGCAAAATTAATGATAATTCCTGCAATCAAATCATTCTCATTAAGCATTTGCTAAATGATCTTTTAGGAACCGTAGCAGTTCACAGCACAACCTGAGTAAATTATCATAAGGGGCAGCTATCTGCTGGTAAGATCTGCTTTCTTTTGCTTGTTCTTTCTTTCCAAACATATATTGTTCTGTGTATGTGTTGACTTTTTGTTTTCAGTTTGAAATGGAACATTTGAAATGGCGCTAAAGTGATCTCTAAGTAGCAAGTAATCTTCAGAGGCAGGTTTAAAGAGCTGGGTCACAGCCATGTTCATTCAGATCCTTCGTAAATGACAGACAGCTTGAATGAACTGGCAGGCCTCTTGCCATGAACTTGCCAACAGCAGACAATGGGGAAAGTAGAGGCAGAAAAAGGAGCGGCTGAAGTTTCAAGACAATAAGAAAGAAAAGTGGGAGGCATCTAAAGAAACCAGTGTGGCTTCATAAGGAGCTTATAGATAAGCTTAGATTTAAGAAGGGCATGTATAAGAAATGGAAGAAAGGGGAAATCACAAAGGAGAGGTATACATAGAATCATAGCATCAAAGAATTGTAGAGTTGGAAGGGACACTAAGGGTCATCTAGTCCAACCCCCTGCAATGCAGGAATCTCAGCTCAAGCATCCAGAACAGATGGCCATCCAACCTCTGCGTAAAAACCTCCAAGGAAGGAGAGTCCACAATCTCCCAAGAGAGACAGTTCCGCTATTGAACAGCTCTTACTGTCAGGAATTTTTCCTCATGTTTAGCTGGAATCTCCTTTCTTGTAACTTGAAGCTATTGGTTCAAATCCTACCCTTGAGAGCAGGAGAAAACAAGCATGTTCCCTCTTCCATGTGACAGCCCTTGAGATATTTGAAGATGCCTCTCCTATCCCCTCTTAGTCTCCTCTTTTCCAGGTTCAACATACCCAGCTGCTTCAACCATTCCTCATAAGGCTTGGTTTCCAGACTCTTGATTATCATATTGAAAGTGCATGTTCACTTGATGGAATGCTCCTCACTCAAAGGAACAATTCACCATCTGAGAGAGCCTCATCTTACCGTCTAACCTCTTTATCCAGGGAAATCTGGCATCAGCTCCATTTATATGTTACTGGACTATTAGATTTGAGAAGATTTGTCACTGTCTGAAGTAAGCAGATACAACAGGAGAAATCAGCTAATACATCCCACATGTTTTTATTAATTAAATGTAAAATATCTCACAGTTCTTTTAGTAGCTCAAAGGTTTTTTTTAATATGAAAATGTATTTATATATTTAATAAATTAATATATTTATTGATTACAAGACAGGCAACAAATCAGCTAGTAATTTTGTAGCCCAATAACATCTCTATTAAGTATACATGTGCATTATACATCCTTATAGTCTTTCAGGGTCTTGATAGCTCCCCCCCCCCCCATTTTCTGGCTACCCTCTCCCAATTTTATTCAATTACAAAGAGATTTTAAACATTTATCAGTAAAAGTTTTTGCCAAAAGAGAAAGAAATGATTCCTTGAACAGATCTGCTTTGTTGCATAGGATGTTCTCATGGGAATTCATTAAGTCTGCTTTTGTAATTCTTTTCCACTTGTTTAATCTGTTTGAATGTTTTATTATATGCATAAAATTAAAATACATAGATTTTACAGAGAGAAAAAGTTGAATAAAAAGTTAGAAAATATACAGGCCTTTTATTTATCCTCCAAGGATGGCAGACAGAACATGGGGGGGGGGTTGTTTACAACAGCAACAACAGCAAGAACAAACAACCCTGCAAGATATGGGATAAATCAGCTTCATAAAAGCAATGTGCTTAAGTGTAATTAATGCATGAAGGCGTTAAGACCATTGAGTAAGCTGTCCTGCCAGGCTTAGCTGGGTCATTCCCCCTCACCTTGGGAGGAAGGGTTGCTGAATAATTCTGCTGCCTAGAAGCCCCTTCCAGTCTTACATGACACACTTAGGCACAACCGAACTGATGTGACAGCATCCTCACATCTTTCCCTTCCACAAAGAAAGGAACATATGAACCAACAGTTCTCTATTAGCCTCTGGGTTGGCTTCCTTGGCCTTGTAGATCTATGAGGTGTAGTTAGCATTTCAACTTCTGCTTTCCTTTGGTCACTTCTGTCCATGTCTACCACCTGATGTCTTTGATCACCACCAAACTCTTCTGATTTTGCTGTATCTGTAAGCCGAGTCTGTTTTTTTATCTGTTTAGGAATCAGTTGAAGATATCTTCTGTTTCTCCTACACGTTTTTCAGTCATCACCTCATAAGATTGAAGAACTGTTTCTTGAGTGACTACAGTAGGGTTACCAGACGTCCCCGGTTCCCGGGGACAGTCCCCAGATTTGCAAATGTGTCCCAGACAAATTCTGTCCCCAGAATGTCCTAGATTTCATTAAATATCCCCAGGAAATGGGACGCCAACAGGAGCAGCCGGAATCAACTCAATTGTTTGGCAGGGAGGAGAAGTGGGGAGAAGGCGCTGTGATTGCCAAGCACAGGCACACATGCAAGAGAGGGAAAATCAGAAAGAAAAGCCCCTTTTCTCTCCATCGGCCTCATTTACATTTCCCTGGATGGCATCCTGGCCTCTGGCAGTATCCAGCTCCAGCCTTTCTTCAAGCTTTGCTTTCCCCCCCTTCCTTGCTTTTTCCTCTCCTTGATGCTGCTGCTGTGCCCAGCGGAGATCAAGAGCAAAGCTGGTCGAGCTCAAAGCAATGGGGAGAGAAAGGAAGAGAGACAGAGAGGGCAAGGAGGGTGGGGGCGGGGAGTGAAATCGCCCTTAAAAGAAAAAAGAAAAATCCCAGTGAATTGTATTGCCAGCTCCCTTTCGTCTATGCACCTCTCAGTGTGTGACTACGGATTGCGAAGTCCTGACATGGACTCTCCACTAGCTCTGAACTGGAGCCACCTCCAGCCTCCCCCTCTTCCCCCAGTCTCTACACCCACCAGTTCTCTCTCTTGCTTTTCTACCCCCCCCCCCCCGGCTCAGCTAATCATAGAAACACATGATCATGTATAGAAGCGGCGGCAGAGATATGGTCAAATTTAAAATTATCATTAACGGACCAGATTTCGGTGGTCAAGATGAATGTATTGCCAAAGATGCTATTTTTGTTTCAAGCCCTCCCAATTATAGACAATGTGAAATGTTTTAAAGAATGGCAGAAAGCTTTATCTAGATTTATCTGGCAGGGGGAAAACCCCAGAATTAAATATAAAATACTAACTGACTCTAAAGAAAGAGGGGGATTCTCCCTGCCAGACTTGAAGATATATTTTGAAGCAGCAGCGCTTTGCTGGATTAAGGAATGGTTACTACTAGAGGATACTGATGTTCTAGATTCAGAGGGATTTGACAATGTGTTTGGATGGCATGCATATTTATGGTATGATAAAGTTAAGGCCCATAAAGCTTTTAAGAATCATGTAATTAGGAAATCGCTATATAATGTTTGGATAAAATATAAAGATCTCTTAGAAAGGAAGACACCCAGATGGCTTTCACCGATGGAGGCAAAGGCTCAGAAAAAGTTAAATATGGAAACCAAGTGGTTGAGGTACTCTGATTTGTTACTGAAAGATAAAGAAGGATAATAGAGTTCTGTCAAGAGAACAAGCTGGTCATCACAAACACACTTTTCCAACAACACAAGAGACGACTCTACACGTGAACATCACCAGATGGGCAGCATCGAAATCAGATTGATTATATTCTCTGCAGCCAAAGATGGAGAAGCTCAATACAGTCAGCAAAAACAAGACCTGGAGCTGACTGTGGCTCGGATCATCAGCTTCTTATAGCAAAATTCAAGCTTAAACTGAAGAAAGTAGGAAAAACCACTGGGCCGGTAAGATACAATCTAAATCAAATCCCTTATGAATACACAGTGGAAGTGAGGAACAGGTTTAAGGATTTAGATTTGCTAGACAGAGTGCCTGAAGAACTATGGATGGAGGCTCGCAACATTATACAGGAGGCAGCAACGAAAACCATCCCAATGAAAAGGAAATGCAAGAAAGCAAAGTGGCTGTCCAATGAGGCCTTACAAATAGCGGGGGAGAGAAGGCAAGCAAAATGCGAGGGAGATAGAGAAAGATACAGGAAATTGAATGCAGATTTCCAAAAAATAGCAAGGAGAGATAAGAAGGCCTTCTTAAATGAGCAATGCAAAGAAATAGAGGAAAACAACAGAATGGGAAGAACCAGAGATCTGTTCAAGAAAATTGGAGATATGAAAGGAACTTTTTGATCAAAGATTGCCATAATAAAGGACAAAAGTGGTAAGGACCTAACAGAAGCAGAAGACATCAAGAAGAGGTGGCAAGAATACACAGAGGAATTATACCAGAAAGAAATGGATGCCTCGTACACCCCAGGTAGTGGGGTTGCTGACCTTGAGCCAGACATCCTGGAGAGTGAAGTCAAATGGGCCTTAGAAAGCACTGCAAATAACAAGGCCAGTGGAAGTGATGGTATTCCAGCTGAGCTATTTAAAATTTTAAAAGATGATGCTGTTAAGGTGCTACACTCAATATGCCAGCAAGTTTGGAAAACTCAGCAGTGGCCAGAGGATTGGAGAAGATCAGTCTACATCCCAATCCCAAAGAAGGGCAGTGCTAAAGAATGCTCCAACTACCGCACAATTGCACTCATTTCACACGCTAGCAAGGTTATGCTTAAAATTCTACAAGGAAGGCTCAAGCAGTATGTGGACCGAGAACTCCCAGAAGTGCAAGCTGGATTTAGAAGAGGCAGAGGAACCAGAGACCAAATTGCAAACATGCGCTGGATTATGGAGAAAGCCAGAGAGTTCCAGAAAAACATCTACTTCTGCTTCATTGACTATGCAAAAGCCTTTGACTGTGTCGATCACAGCAAACTATGGCAAGTTCTTAAAGAAATGGGAGTGCCTGATCACCTCATCTGTCTCCTGAGAAATCTCTATGTGGGACAAGAAGCTACAGTTAGAACTGGATATGGAACAACTGATTGGTTCAAAATTGGGAAAGGAGTACGACAAGGCTGTATATTGTCTCCCTGGTTATTTAACTTATATGCAGAATTCATCATGCGAAAGGCTGGGCTGGATGAATCCCTAGCCGGAATTAAGATTGCTGGAAGAAATATCAACAACCTCAGATATGCAGATGACACAACCTTGATGGCAGAAAGTGAGGAGGAATTAAAGAACCTTTTATTGAGGGTAAAAGAGGAGAGCGCAAAATATGGTCTGAAGCTCAACATCAAAAAAACGAAGATCATGGCCACTGGTCCCATCACCTCCTGGCAAATAGAAGGAGAAGAAATGGAGGCAGTGAGAGATTTTACTTTCTTGGGCTCCATGATCACTGCAGATGGTGACAGCAGCCACGAAATTAAGAGACGCCTGCTTCTTGGGAGGAAAGCAATGTCCAACCTAGACAGCATCTTAAAAAGTAGAGACATCACCTTGCCAACAAAGGTCCGTATAGTAAAAGCTACGGTTTTCCCAGTAGTGATGTATGGAAGTGAGAGCTGGACCATAAAGAAGGCTGATCGTCGAAGAATTGATGCTTTTGAATTATGGTGCTGGAGGAGACTCTTGAGAGTCCCATGGACTGCAAGAAGATCAAACCTATCCATTCTTAAGGAAATCAGCCCTGAGTGCTCACTGGAAGGACAGATCGTGAAGCTGAGGCTCCAATACTTTGGCCACCTCATGAGAAGAGAAGACTCCCTGGAAAAGACCCTGATGTTGGGAAAGATGGAGGGCACAAGAAGAAGGGGACGACAGAGGACGAGATGGTTGGATAGTGTCTTCGAAGCTACAAACATGAGTCTGACCAAACTGCGGGAGGCAGTGGTAGACAGAAGTGCCTGGCGTGCTCTGGTCCATGGGGTCACGAAGAGTCGGACACGACTAAACGACTAAACAACAACAACAAAAGAAGGATATAAATTAAAACCACACGATCAAATTAAAGATAAAATAAATTGGTTACAATATTATCAGATTAATGAATTGTACAAATTAGATAAGAAAAATGGTTTTGCTTCAGAGAAAACTGAGTTGGAAACGGAGTTGTTGGACAAGTTAAGAACTTGTCTAAAATGTATAATTTATTGTTGGAATGGCATACAAAGGATGAACAAGTTAAATCTGTGATGATAGATTGGGCAAGAGATGTGGGACATAACATAATGTTTGAAGACTGGGAACGGTTGTGGAAGAAAGGGGTTAGGTTCACTGCATGCACAGTGTTAAAGGAAAATATTATGAAAATGGTATATAGATGGTATTTAATTCCTGTAAAATTGGCAAAGATATATCATAACAGTGATAATTTATGCTGGAAATGCAAAGAAAAAGAAGGTACCTTTTATCACATGTGGTGGACCTGCCCCAAGGTGAAAGACTTCTGGGAGGAGATTTATAATGAATTGAAAAAAATGTTGAAATATACATTTATAAAGAAACCAGAGGCCTTTCTTATTGGAATAACAGGTTTGGAGTTGGCCAAGAAAGATGTTAAATTGTTTTTGTATGCCACAACCGCAGCAAGAATTTTGTTAGCGAGGAATTGGAAAACACAAGAAGTACCAACAGTGGACAATTAGCAGATGAAGATGATGGATTTTTCGGAGCTAGCCGACCTGACTGGAAGAGTCCGTGACCAGAAGGAGGAGGAGTACCAGGAAGAATGGGTAAAAATTAAAGTTTATTTAGCTAAATACACTAAGATAACTTACTGTATTTTTTGCTCTATAAGACTCACTTTTTCCCTCCTAAAAAGTAAGGGGAAATGTGTGTGCGTCTTATGGAGCGAATGCAGGCTGCGCAGCTATCCCAGAAGCCAGAACAGCAAGTGGGATTGCTGCTTTCACTGGGCAGCGATCCCTCTTGCTGTTCCGGCTTCTGAGATTCAGAATATTTTTTTTCTTGTTTTCCTCCTCCAAAAACTAGGTGCGTCTTGTGGTCTGGTGCGTCTTATAGAGCAAAAAATACGGTAATTGGAAAAGCTTGCAAATATTAGATAGGTTTAGGATTTAAAATGTAAGGATAGGAATTAAGATGTTTAAAGCTAGATTAGAAAGATCGAAAGATGTCCAAGTCATTTTTTTGAGAAGTTCAATTTTGGAAAACTGATGATATACAATGAAATTCAGGGGGATTTGAGGAAGTCACTTAATAATGTTATTAAGATTGGTTTAATTACAATTAGGATCTATGTTTGTTTGTTTGTCTTAAAATTTTTCTGTAAAATTAATTTAAAAATTTGGGGGGGAAAGCGGCGCCAGCCAAAAAATATGGGGGGGGGCATTATTCTGCTCTTCACCACTCCGCTTCTTCTGCCTCCTCGTCGCCACCACCAGCACCCACCCAAGCTGGTGGGGGAGGGCTGCTGGCAAATAAAAGCAGATTAGAAACACCTAAGTACCAAAGGTGAAGGTGATAATCTAAAGGCTCGATCTGCAACCACTGGCCATTTTCCACTCCATTTGAGTTGCTTGCGGCTGCATGGCTTTGGGGAGTAGAGGAGGAGGGATGGGGGAGGGAGGTGGGCTGGGGAGAGAAAGAGAAAGAAGCGGGGGTGGGTGTGTTGTGTGTGTTCGTGCAAAAGCTTTGGGCTCAGTCTGGCAGCAGCCGGGAGCGTGGATCACTTCAGCCGGCGGTGGCTGGGAGCTTTGGGGCAGCCCCTTAGCGAGAGCAGGAGGCTCGGCTGCATCTCGGGTCCCCACTGGGTGCTGTCCGCCTACTCGCAGAGAGGACCTCCTCGCCAGCTCAGATTTAAAGCAAACTTTGATCTGTGGTGTTGACTTTTTTCCTTTTTTTTTTTTTTAATTCCTCTTTTAAAAAAAATATTTATTTATTTATTTATTTATTTAAAAGCGTCCCCGGATTTACTGAAAAAAATCTGGTAGCCTTAGACTACAGCCTTTCGTACATAGTCACTCAATTGAAAAGATTATTTAAGGTCATTTGACCCACTATTGTAATAGAATTTTTGTCTGGACTTCTCTTTATTTTTCCATGAATTTACATAATATTTGTGCCTCATATTTTAAATATATTTTATTAATTTTCAAGAAAAAATAATAAAAGCATAAACATAAATATTTTCAAAACACTTGGTTACCCCTCCCTTCTATTCTTGAAAAAATATAGATTTGAGATGCAAAATGACACACTGGGCATTTGCGTTGTGTAACACTACAATTCCTGAAAATTAGAATTGTAGTCCAGAACCATTACGTAGTTTTGTCCGGCATGAAAGAACAAATCAATGCACAACTTGGAGCATGAACCACAGGTTTCTGAAATCCACATCATAGGTTGCTTTTGTTGATAGTCTCTGTATTTTCGACATGCCACAGTTCTGAATGAGTTTTTCTATATCCAAATTCATGTTTAGCCAGTATAAGAGACTTCAAGCACGCCAGTTATCTTTCACCATGCCTGGGTTAGGGTTAGGGTGCACCATGCACCCATTTCAGCATCTCTTCCCTTAAAGAGCTGTGAACCACCACCTTTTGAAATGGTTAGAAGGATTTGGTATATGTTTCTCACATATTGTTTGCTTGTATTACTTGCCTTGGAATAATATCTCGAGCTACGGACCACATCTGTTCAGACTGGGATGTACTACTCCAGAATAAGAATTTGCTTCAACCTCAGTCCCATCATAAGCTCTGGACAAAGTCTCCATAATTAGTAAGTGTTTGCCAGGACTATGTTCCTATAATTGTAATTTAAAAACAGTCTCTGCAACCTGAGAGGCATATCTGCTATCCCCCATTTGTAATGGTTGCCAACAACAACTTGTGGTCTGTTCCTGCCAATATTGATCATCTGTATATAAAAACATGATTTTAAAATGCAAACACTATGGCTAGTGCTCCCCCCCCCCCAATTTGAGCATACTGACAATCAGTTTTTGTTAAGGCCCTAGAAACATGTGCTATGGACCTCCAGTGATCACCATATTTCTGTAAGAGTATTGCTTCCAGACCACATTCTGCTAGGATCAATGTGGACATCTTATTCAGTTAACTTTTCTCCTAGGTAGGTATGCTGGCTATGTCTTTACCTTTACAATGAACTTGGACCAGACAATCCTTCAAATAAAGAATACCTCCAAACAGAGGACTGTTCTCTGTAAAGTAGGACACGTGGCTAAATTAAGCTTCATGCTTCCTCTCACTGTTGCAGCTTAATTTGGTCTGCACATAAAATATTCAGAACCATTTGAAGCTCTCAGAGATTCCCAAGGAAGGATTTGACTACCCACATGCTCTGTACTTCAATATTAGCTTTGAAATAAGCTGGTGGTGTTTTGGTGAGGGTGGGGAATGATAGGGTATTCATTATTCATAATAGAAATTGTTTAACAGCAGCTGCACTATGCTCCGTTCTGTATGGGTATGGCCTACTTTATTTTTGGCATATAATTGGATTTGCTGAAACATGTTTGATGAGAACCCTTACAACTAAGAAAAGAAAAACCCAACAATACAACAACAACAACAATACAACAAAGAAACATCTGGACATAGGAAAGAGGAGGAGAAGGTTATTTTAATCAGGAGCAGAGATGAGCAAATCTGTCAATTTCAGTTTCTTTCAGGTTCTCATATTTTCATTCACCACATTAAACTCCACATTTCCACATCCGTTTGCAATTTTAGTACAAATTTCTCATAATATACATACTTTTGTCTGCAATTTTGTCAAATATACACATTTTTACAAAGCAATTTCCCCTAATATAATGAGATTTCACAGGCTATTTTCACTAATATAAGCATTTTTACCTGAAGCGGTCTGATTCAGACAGCAGACTCTACCTAGAGCAGGATATCTCAATTTGGCCTCCTGCCACCGAACCTTTGCTTCTTTTCTTCCAACTGTTGTCCCCTCAGGCCTCATTGGCGGCAACTTCCAACTCAGCTTCATTTAAGTTGCAGCCTTGCAGAGTACCTCCTTTTTGCCGAGGCCCCTCCACCCCTGCTGGTCTCCTCCCATCCTGCTGGGTCATGGACCTGGATTTGTGGGGGGTGGGGGCATCAGCAGTGTATCTTGCCTCAGGCACCAAAAGTTCTTGGGCCTTCCCTGGATAAATAACCATGAGAAAAGTACCGTATTTTTTGCTCTATAGGACGCACCGGACCATAGGATGCACCAGACCATAGGAGGGGGAGAGAAGGAAAAAAAAATCTCCCCCTCTCTGCTCAGTGCCCCTTCAGCGAAGTGGCAGGAGAAACGGAGCCCCTTCCATTTCTCCTCCCGCTTCACGGAAGGGGCGCTGCGCAGAGAGGGAAAACTGTACAGCGCCTCTCCAGCGAAGCGAAGCCTGGAGAGCAAGAGGGATCGGTCTGCACCGACCCCTCTCGCTCTCCAGGCTTCAGGCGGCTATCCGCAAGCCTTCCAAGCGCAGCGGGAACTCCTGCTGCGCTCGGAAGGCTTGCGGATAGCTGCCTGAAGCCCCCGGAGCGCAGCCTTTGAAGCCTCCGCAGAGCAGCGGGGTGAAGGCACCCCGCTGCCCTGCGGAGTCTTTGCGCAGCCATTCCCAAGCTAGAACAGCGAGACGGAGCGCTGCGCAGCGCTCTGTCTCCCTGTTCTGGCTTTGGGCTTAGCCTTGCAGCCTGCATTCGCTCTATAGGACACACACACATTTCCCCTTAATTTTTGGAGGGGGGAAAGTGTGTCCTATAGAGCGAAAAATACGGTAGTTACTCATGTGATGTGAGTGATGTAGCATATGGGAATGGAATTCATAGAATCATAGAATAGAATCATAGAGTTGGAAGAGACCACAAGGGCCATCGAGTCCAACCCCCTGCCAAGCAGGAAACACCATCAGAGCACTCCTGACATATGGTTGTCAAGCCTCTGCTTAAAGACCTCCAAAGAAGGAGACTCCACCACACTCCTTGGCAGCAAATTCCACTGTCGAACAGCTCTTACTGTCAGGAAGTTCTTCCTAATGTTTAGGTGGAATCTTATTTCTTGTAGTTTGGAACCATTGCTCCGTGTCCGCTTCTCTGGAGCAGCAGAAAACAACCTTTCTCCCTCCTCTATGTGACATCCTTTTATATATTTGAACATGGCTATCATATCACCCCTTAACCTCCTCTTCTCCAGGCTAAACATGCCCAGCTCCCTTAGCCATTCCTCATAAGGCATCGTTTCCAGGCCTTTGACCATTTTGGTTGCCCTCCTCTGGACATGTTCCAGTTTGTCAGTGTCCTTCTTGAACTGTGGTGCCCAGAACTGGACACAGTACTCCAGGTGAGGTCTGACCAGAGCAGAATACAGTGGCACTATTACTTCCCTTGACCTAGATGCTATACTCCTATTGATGCAGCCCAGAATTGCATTGGCTTTTTTAGCTGCCGCGTCACACTGTTGGCTCATGTCAAGTTTGTGGTCAACCAAGACTCCTAGATCCTTTTCACATGTACTGCTGTCAAGCCAGGTGTCACCCATCTTGTATTTGTGCCTCTCATTTTTTTTGCCCAAGTGCAATACTTTACATTTCTCCCTGTTAAAATTCATCTTGTTTGTTTTGGCCCAGTTCTCTAATCTGTCAAGGTCGTTTTGAAGTGTGATCCTGTCCTCTGGGGTGTTAGCCACCCCTCCCAGTTTGGTGTCATCTGCAAATTTGATCAGGATGCCCTTGAGTCCATCATCCAAGTCGTTGATAAAGATGTTGAATAAGACCGGGCCCAAGACAGAACCCTGTGGCACCCCACTAGTCACTCTTCTCCAGGATGAAGAGGAACCATTGATGAGCACCCTTTGGGTTCGGTCAGTCAGCCAGTTACAAATCCACTGAGTGGTAGCATAGTCAAGACCGCATTTTACCAGCTTCTTTACAAGAATATCATGGGGCACCTTGTCAAATGCCTTGCTGAAATCAAGGTAGGCTACATCCACTGCGTTCCCTTCATCTACCAGGCTTGTAATTCTGTCAAAAAACGAGATCAGGTTCGTCTGACATGACTTATTTTTCAGAAATCCATGGTGACTATTGGTGATCACAGCATTCCTGTGATCACCAATTCATGTAAGATCCTGTCATCTGCTTCCAAAAGCAAGACAAACGAGAGGCAGTAATCCCTTTTTACAGAGCTAAGTAACAACTGCCTCCTTGTGCATTACATTACTCAAGTGTGTAGACAAAAAGCACAAGTTTGGACTTATTTATAATAACAAATTAATTGGATCTCAAATGTAAAAAACCTTTAAGAAATCACTTGTTATTTCCAACTTGGGGGGGGGGGGAGGATCCCTATTAAATTATTGATTACAGTCCATTCATTAAAAATTTAAATGGACTTTAGTTGAATATTTGCTGTTAGACACGGATCCAGAAAGCTTGGAAGCTCTCAAACAGTCAGGAAGCAGGGTGGGGTGCAGAGGTGTAGGAACATTTGTAAAGAAAAAGAAATAGAGACTGAGAAAGTGTCTTAGCTCAATGCCTGCTTTCTTATTACAAACATTTCCATGGTTCCTAGACTTTCAATTGCCTTTTAAGAAGAAAAGGTGAACCCAGTTGCAGAAGCAAAGTGGCAGCTGGGAAAAAGTTAATCAGCTGAAGTGTAGGTGGGTTCCCACGAGGCAAGACACAGCTATAACAGCAAGAACCTTTATTGAACTACATAACTGGGAAACAGGGGCAAAGCAACTGCTTATATACATTCCTGAAAGCCTGGGCCACTCCCACCTCCAACGTGATTGGCAGTCTGAACTTCCAAGCTGCAAATCATGACTCAGAGTTCAAGGGCCAATGGCAGAGGCCCATATTCTGAAATATTCTATGATTGGACATCATGTATTGAATCAGAACACAGGAGCTCAGAATCCTTAGTCCAGACTCAAGCTCAGGCAAACACAAACCACTGAATACATAACACCCCTCCCCCTTTAGGCATTAACCCTTATCCCCGTCAACACACAGTCATCCAAATGGTGAGGGCGGTGCCTCACCCGCTGGGAACAGTGGAGCTCACTCCTTTGGGTCGTTGGGGATCCTGATGGAGTTGGAGTTGGAGCTGGTGTCGTGGGTGTCACTGGTGTTGTTGCCTCCATGCTATCTGGCGGTGCAGTGTTAGGGTCCCGTTCTTCAGTCCTACTCTGGGCCACAGGGTTCTCCTTGGGTGCATCAGTCTGTGAGCCAAGCTGATAGTTCACCTCGCCCCTGTTCTCCGGTGTGGTAGTAGTGACTGGAGCTGGGGCATCAGCCAGGCAGCACCACATTTGGTCCACATGCCGGTGGTGGATCCGACCATCCGCCATGGCAAAAATGTTGTTATCGAAACTTGCGGGGGGGGTGTGATGAGAGGATTGTTTATATAACAAAATTCATTTAAAAGGAAATTGAAAGGGAAAAGTAAAAGGAGATTTTAAATGAAATTGCGAGAAAAGGAGAAACAATTGTCAAAGAAAGCAAATAAAGAGCCAGTCAAACAGACAATTAGAACATTACTAACTCAATACTCTTATGATAGTTAATGAGGAAATTAGCTGGAAAATAAAAAGAATGAAACAAAAGTACAATAAATCAGGAAAACTGCTAGCGTGGCAGCTGAAGAAAAGAGAACAGAGGAATTCCATAAATAAAAATAATATAAGTGGAAAGATCACAGACAAGATGAGGGAAACAAGAGCAGCATTTGTAAAATATTTCTCAGATCTGTATAGGAAACAAAAGGGGGGGAATTTTAAATAGAAGAATATATTAAAAGTAGTAATTTACCAAAAATAAAAGAGGAACAAATGACGATTCTAAAAACTCAAATAACAGTTCAAGAACTGTTAGAGGCAATAAAGTGGACTAAAAATGGCAAGTCTCCTGACCCAGATGGTTTAATGGCAAAGTATTATAAAAAATTAAGTGAACAATTGGTAAACCCATTGAAAAAAGTTATGAATGAGATCTTAAATACAGGTGAAATTCCAGAAACATGGAAAGAGGCTTTGTTGTTGTTGTTTAGTCGTTTAGTCGTGTCCGACTCTTCATGACCCCATGGACCAGAGCACGCCAGGCACTCCTGTGTTCCACTGCCCCCCGCAGTTTGGTCAAACTCATGTTGGTAGCTTCGAGAAGACTATCCAACCATCTCGTCCTCTGTCGTCCCCTTCTCCTTGCGCCCTCCATCTTTCCCAACATCAGGGTCTTTTCCAGGGAGTCTTCTCTTCTCATGAGGTGGCCAAAGTATTGGAGTTTCAGCTTCACGATCTGTCCTTCCAGTGAGCACTCAGGGCTGATTTCCTTAAGAATGGATGCATTTGATCTTCTTGCAGTCCATGGGACTCTCAAGAGTCTCCTCCAGCACCATAACTCAAAAGCATCAATTCTTCGGTGATCAGCCTTCTTTATGGTCCAGCTCTCACTTCCATACATGACTACTGGGAAAACCATAGCTTTAACTATACAGACCTTTGTTGGCAAGGTGATGTCTCTGCTTTTTAAGATGCTGTCTAGGTTTTTCATCGCTTTTCTCCCAAGAAGCAGGCGTCTTTTAATTTTGTGACTGCTGTCACCATCTGCAGTGATCATGGAGCCCAAGAAAGTAAAATCTCTCACTGCCTCCATTTCTTCCCCTTCTATTTGCCAGGAGGTGATGGGACCAGTGGCCATGATCTTCGTGTTTTGTTTTGTTTTTAATTTTTTTTTATTCAAAGTTTTAACAAGACATATTTTCCAAAAACATATCCTTATTCCCCCCCCCCCAATTTTTCCTCCCCACCCCCAGAACCCACCCCCCACACCACCCCCAACTTCCCTCAGTTCCAGTCTTTGTTTTCGCCAATAATGCTGTTTTCTGCATGTTACAAAGTTGTATACGGTAGATCCTCAAACTGTTTAGCTGATTATTATCAGTAAAAAAATTGTGAATGTTTATTCAAAACCTGCCAAGGAGTCTAGTTCGCTTTGTTGCATCTTCAGATACTTTGTGAAAGGTTCCCATTCATCCTTAAAGTCACAGTTATCCTTGTCCCGTAGCTTATATGTAAATTTTGCCAATTCTGCATAGTCCATCAATTTTTCTTGCCATGATTCTTTAGTTGGGGTTTCTTCAGTCTTCCATCCTTGTGCTACCAGAACTCTCGCGGCCTTTGTCGCATACATGAAAATGTTTTCCAACTTTTTTGGCAGATCTTTCCCTACAATCCCCAACAAAAATGCCTCGGGTTCTGATCTTCGTTTTTTTGATGTTGAGCTTCAAACCATATTTTGCACTTTCCTCTTTCACCCTCATTAAACAGTTCTTTAATTCCTGCTCACTTTCTGCCATCAAGGTTGTGTCATCTGCATATCTGAGGTTGTTGATAATTTCTTCTGGCAATCTTAATTCTGGCTAGGGATTCATCCAGCCCAGCCTTTCGCATGATGAATTCTGCATATAGCTTAAATAAGCAGGGAGACGGTGCCCCGCAAGACGAATGCCTCGCAAAATGAAAAACGCGCAAGACGAAAGGGTTTTTTGGTTTTTGCGTTGCTTCGCTAGACGATTTTCCCTATGGGCTTGCTTCGCAAGACGAAAACGTCTTGCGAGTTTGTTCACTTTTTTCTTAAAGCCGCTTGAAGAGGCGCAGTTGCGACGGACCGTGCTTCACAAGACGGAAAACATCGCAAGACAAAAAGACTCGCGGAACGAATTAATTTCGTCTTGCGAG
Organism: Podarcis filfolensis; assembly: GCF_964270895.1. Classification (NCBI taxonomy): domain Eukaryota; kingdom Metazoa; phylum Chordata; class Lepidosauria; order Squamata; family Lacertidae; genus Podarcis; species Podarcis filfolensis. The sequence continues at coordinate 430,549 of NC_139614.1, read as the reverse complement.
GCACCACTGTACAGCCTTGTCATACTCCTTTCCCAATTTTGAACCAATCAGTTGTTCCATATCCAGTTCTAACTGTAGCTTCTTGTCCCACATAGAGATTTCTCAGGAGACAGATGAGGTGATCAGGCACTCCCATTTCTTTAAGAACTTGCCATAGTTTGCTGTGGTTGACACAGTCAAAGGCTTTTGCATAGTCAATGAAGCAGAAGTAGTTGTCTTTCTGGAACTCTCTAGCCTTCTCCATAATCCAGCGCATGTTTGCAATTTGGTCTCTGGTTCCTCTGCCTCTTCGAAATTCAGTTTGCACTTCTGGGAGTTCTCAGTCCACATACTGCTTGAGCCTACCTTGTAGAATTTTAAGCATAACCTTGTAAAGAAAAAGAAGGAACCTTTTACCATATGTGGTAGGAATGTAGAGAAATTAAAAAATTTTGGGAAATGTTGAAGAAAATGTTTAAATTAACATTTGTAAAAAAAGCCAGAAGCATTTTTGTTAGGGATTGTAGCGAAAGACCTGCCAAGGAAAATAAAGAATTTATTTATGTATGCTACAACGGCAACAAGCGTCTTAATAGTGCAACGATGGAAGAATGAGGAAATCCCAACAAAAGAACAGTGGCAAGAGAAATTACTACACTTGATCTTAGCCAAAAGGTCGAGAAGTTTCACTCTGGTTTCACCTCAGATCGTATAAATCTTTCGCCTTTTTAGAGAAATTGATGGATTATGCAGAATTTTTAAAAATTAATTTAATGATTTTATATCACAAAAAACACAACCATACCACCACAAAATACAACCGAGAAATAAAAATTGCATACATCAATATTTTGTTTGTTATTTATTATTTACCGTCTTGTTTCCCCCCAAACATCCCATACACACACAAAGAATAATAATAATAATAATAATAATAATAATAATAATGAAAATAAATATTTTCCCCCCTTTTATCTTACAAAATCTTTTCTTCAATTTTGACTTCTTGTCAAGTCCCTTCGCATATGTTTTATCTTACAGTTGAATGTACACAAAACAATAAACCTTTCTATATAAATTTTCCAATGCATTCAGAAAACATAATAAATCCTTAATTGTTATCCACTTCCTTTGTCACTCGAATGCTAGCACGGAGTCAAAACTATCATTGTATTTTTGAACATATCTTCTATAACCATCCCATTTTTCCGCAATTTTTTGCAGAATTGGCGAAATTGACATACAAACTGCGAGACAAAGACAACTGTGACTTCAAAGAAGAATGGGAACTTTTTACAAACTACTTAAAAAAACAACAAAATGAATTGACTCCTTGGCAGGTTTCCAATAAACATACACAAATTTATTGCTTGTTAACATAACAGACAGAAAATTTAAGGATCTTGACAATTTTACAATATGCAGAGAATGATATGTATGGAAAAATCAGAGAGAGAAGCTGAGGAACGGTGGGTTTTGGGGGGAGGGGAGGGGGAAATGGGGGGAAATAATGAAGATGATATGTTTTGATAATTTGTTATGCTGAAATTCCTAATAATATTTTTTTTTTTACTTTTTGGGGGGGGATGGGTGTCAGATCACTCAAAATAGAAGAGTGAAAAAGAAAACTCTAGCATGTGTTTATACATTTAGTTCAGGGGTGTTCAAACTTTTTTCAAATAGGGCCAGATTTGATGAAGTGAACATGCCTGAGGGCCAACCATTTTGCCTGACATTCTTTGCACCATTAAAATTAAATGCAAATTAACCATTTTATGCAAAGTTTATTGCAAATGGCATACTTTTCATTTTGTCACATGGATGACAAATCTAAACAGGTGTTAAATCACTCTGCCTTTCATATCTGAAGGCCAGATGGGGAAAAAATCCAGGAAGCTGAAATATATGTCAGGAACATTGTAAAGTACATTACATATTATTGGTAATAAAGGTTGTCTGTCAACTTTTAAGTTCAAAAAATATGAACAGGAACATAACACCAAGCTGGCACAAATCTCTTGGTGAGGGTTGTAAACAAAACAAGAAAAAAATTGTTAAAGGAAGTGTGTGTGTTTGTCTCCCCCTTTTTCTTCCCTCTCTCCTTAAAAGCGCTCTCCTCTCCATTGCTGGGGGAAAGACAGTATACAATGGTACCTCGGGTTACAGACGCTTCAGGTTACAGACTCCGATAACCCAGAAATATTACCTCAGGTTAAGAACAGAAATCGCGTGGCGGCAGCGGGAGGCCCCATTAGCTAAAGTGGTGCTTCAGGTTAAGAACGGACCTCTGGAACGAATTAAGTTCTTAACCCGAGGTGCCACTGTATATGTGTCTACTATATGTGTGTGCCCCCCCCCCACACACACACATAGTGCCATACCTGATGGGGAGGAGATGTGGGGTGGAGAAGAGTAAGTGATGAGATTAAACGAGAAGGGGGGTGGGTGGAAGAGAGACGAGAAAACATTGCGCTCCACAAGATTCCAGAGACCAAAAAACCCACCCCTATATGGAAAGGGGGGGCTGTTCCACCTTTTCCCTCACCCCCACCCAATCTCCTTTAGATTTGCAATGTTGGCAGTGACAGGAACAGTTGCGATGGGATAGGGAGCGCAGGGTGGCAGATACAGAGGGAGGGAGCGAGGGAGGGAGGAAGAGGGCTCAAGTGGGCGGAGGCCGCCTTGCTCTGAGGCGCCATTGCGCGCCCTCCGAAACGGGCCGAGCCCGCTGGCCGCACTGAGAGGGCGAGAGCAAGAGAGGCTGCTCCAGCCCTCCTCCTGCGGCTCCGGCGCAGCTCTCTCTCTCGCCCGGCCCGCCTCTCCTCCGGCATCTCCTGGGTCTTTCGGCCGAGCCCCTCCCCTCGGCCAGCAGCTCCAGCCGGCGGTTCTGGCGAGCAAAACCCGCGACCAAGCAGGCAGCGCCGCTGCTGCCAGAAATGCACCAATCACAGCCTGGCCCGCCTGCCTCTAACCTTCCTTCAAGCAGCGCAGCAGGCAGGCACTTGAGGGCCACAGCACATTGATTTTTCAAAATCGCGTGGGGGGCTGTTTTAAACCCGGCCGCGGCCGCAAATGGCCCCCAGGTCAGACTTTGGACATGCCTGCCTCATTGGCTGCAAGGAAGAACTCAAGCTTAGGTCCCATTTCCCCTGAACCGTGGTGTCAAACTCCTCACTGTGGCCCTGGGTGGCCATGACCTTCACTTTGTGTGCTCTGCCTTGTTGCTGCAGTCAGTGCTTTCAGCTCAGCTGAGGCAACAGCTCCCCAGCAGTGATTTCAGCTTGTGGAAGCTAGCCAGGGCTGCATACCTAGCCTAGCATCCCATCCTTGTCGGTCCACTCCCACTCCCAATGTGATTGGCTGTCTAAACTTCCAAGCTGCAAATCGTGACTCAGAGTTCAAGGGCAGTGGCCCAAATCCTGAAATGTTCTGTTATTGGACATCCTGTATGGAATCAGAACACAGGAGCTCAGAATCCTTAGTCCAGACTCAAGCTCAGGCAAACACAGACCATTGTATACATAACAGCAGCCATCTCCCTGCCTGATGCTTCTCCCTTGCAAATCCCCCCCACTGCTTTGCAGTTGTACACGAATGACCAGAGGGGTCCCTAGGGTCCCTTGTGCCCTTGGCAAGGAGCTCTATCCAGTGGTAATTTCCGCTCACCCCCTCCCTTGGGTGGGCAGGTTTGCGACACTGCGTGGGCTCCTGGGACAGGTGAGCCACCCACCTTTGTCCAGGGAGGCCATTGCCCTGCCCCCATCTCAGCAGGCCTATGGGCAGCTGGCTGGGGGTGGGGCGAGGGTCAGCCTAAGGGGCCGATGCTCCTCGGCCCGGGCTCATTTGCTTTCCTTCCAGGTTCCTTCCAGATCCTTAGACTTCGCCTGTTTTCAGCCTGGATGGAAGGCCTCCTGTGACCAGGGCCTCTTCCACCAGCGGCGTGGAGGCTGGATTGGGCCCGCCTGGGCGGTGGGACCTACCTCCACACTGCGATGTGGCCTTCTGGGCCTCCCATGGCCGGCGCTACCCCCCCTTACCCAGCGGGTAGGATCAGGGCCACGAGGACAGCACAGCCTTCCCCTAGGCCATGCGGCAGCCTTCCAGGCCTCCTGCGGCTGGCCCAGCGGGAGATCGGGTTGGCAGGACGGGGCGGCCTTTTTCTCCCCCCACCGCACCCCCGGCTTCAGGCCTTCTTAGGCCTCCCGTGCCTGCAGCATAGCTGTCAAGTGTCCCTTATTTGAAGGGACAGTCCCTTATTCCAGCGCCATGTCCCGCTGCTGTCCCTTATTGATGGATGTCCCTTAAATGTCCCTTAAATTTCAAAGGAAGCAGCTCCTCTCCCTCCCTGCCTGCCAGCCAGGGAGGAGGGAGGCTCTAACTGTGTTGCTTGGCTGTGTTGTTCCCCCAATAAGAAGTCTAAGAACGACTGGGGGGTGGAGCTTGCATACCTTGTGTGTTAATGCAAGCTGAGGGGTTTTTTGAATGCTGGATGCCATTTTGTTGCACGTGCTGCTGCAAACTTTGCAGTGCAAAGCCAGGCCGGGGAGCCATCTTAAGTTGAGGCTGCATAGGCCTTGTGGTGCATGTGATTCAGATTCTATTCAGTTGAACCTCTGGTTACAAAGTTGGTTGGACAGTGTTCTCAAAGCTACCAGCATGAGTTTGACCAGACTGCAGGAGGACAGGAAGACTGGAGTGCCTGGATCAGGTGAGGCTGCAGGTCCCTTATTTTGGCTGCTGGTCCCTTACTTCAAGGCTGCTGGTCCCTTATTTTCTTTTTTTTTTTTTTTAAATAATTTTTATTACGTTTCTTTTCATAATTTTGACAATTCAATACAATACAGAAAGACCCAAATACAAGAAACAATTTTTGATTTTTTTAACAAAAAAGAAAACCATTGGACTTCCCCACACCTTCCAGATCTGCGTTCTTTGTAGTAGCAATATCAGCAATTTGTTACCTTATTTCAAACCTTGTTGGAACTTTCCATTATTATGTACCCATATTCAGTATATTGTATCTTAACTTTGTTACCTTTTAAAATAAACATAAAATGTTTGATTCACATTGACTTCTTTTCTCATTTGTCATTAATTTTACCATTTGCTTAATCATATTTGCTAAAGCGTAACCTTTCCAAAAACATGCACTGTCTTAAAGTTCATACAGCTTATAGTATTTTTGCAAATAGTCTTTAAATTTTTTCCAATCCGCCTCGACTGATTCTTCATCCAAATCTCGGATTCTGCCGGTCATTTCAGCTAGTTCCATATAGTCCATCAACTGCGTCTGCCATTCCTCCAACGTGGGTAAATCTTGTGTCTTCCAATTCTTTGCGATGAGTATTCTTGCTGCTGTGGTAGCATACATAAACAAAGTTCTATCTTTCTTTGACACTTTCTGGTCTACCATGCCCAGCAGGAAGGCCTCTGGTTTCTTGGGAAAGGTATACTTAAATACCTTTTTCAGTTCATTGTAAATCATTTCCCAGAAGGCCTTCACTTTTGGGCAGGTCCACCAGAGATGAAAAAATGTCCCTTCTGCCTCCTTACATTTCCAACATTTGTTATCAGATAGGTGATATATCTTAGCTAGTTTGACTGGGGTCATGTACCACCGGTATAACATTTTCATAATATTTTCTTTCAGGGCACTACATGCCGTGAATTTTATCCCGTTGTTCCATAACCTTTCCCAGTCTTCAAACATAATGTTATGTCCGACATCCTGTGCCCATTTTATCATGGCAGATTTAACTGTCTCATCCTGTGTATTCCACTTAAGCAGCAAGTTATACATTCTCGATAATACCTTAGTTTTTGGTTCTAGCAATTCTGTCTCCAATTTCGATTTTTCCACTTGGAAACCAACTTTTTTATCCAATTTAAAAACCTCTTGAATTTGAGCATAGTGTAACCAATCTCGCACCTTATTTTTTAGTTTATCCTGACTCTGCAGTTTCCAGTTGTCTCCAATTTTTTCAATTATTTCCCAATATTTCGGCCAATAGGCCTCCATATTGGGTCTTTTTCGAGCCTTGGCCTCCACTGGTGATAGCCACCTCGGGGTTTTACTCTCTAATAAGTCCTTATATTTCATCCAGACTGCAAAAATTGATTTTCTGACAATATGATTTTTGAACAGTTTATGAACCTTAACCTTGTCGTACCATAGATATGCATGCCAACCAAAAGCATTATCAAACCCTTCCAGATCCAGGACATCAGTGTTTTCTAACAAAAACCAATCTTTCAACCAGCAGAAGGCTGCAGATTCATAATATAACCTCAAGTCCGGCAGGGCAAACCCTCCTCTTTCTTTCGAGTCAGTTAGTATTTTAAACTTTATTCGAGGCTTTTTGCCCTGCCAGACAAACCCAGATATATCCTTCTGCCATTTTCCAAAACATTCCACTCTGTCCACGATCTGTAGGGTCTGAAACAAAAATAACATTTTCGGCAATACATTCATTTTTATAGCTGCTATTCGACCCAACAAGGAAAGTTTTAATCTTGACCAAATTTCTAAGTCCTTCTTAATTTCCGACCAACATTTTTCATAATTGTCTTTAAATAAGTTCAAATTTTTGGAAGACAAATAAATCCCTAGGTATTTCACCTTTTTAACCACATTTAATTCTGTTTCTCTCTGAAACCCCTCTGTTTCTGTAGATGTCAAGTTTTTGGCCAAAACCTTAGTCTTGCTGGTCCCTTATTTTCAAATCTGCAAGTTGACAGCTATGGCCTGCAGCCACCCCACCCCCAAGCACCGGGTGGGAATTGGAGCCATACAGCCTGCTTCTGGGCCTACTCAGGCCTTTCGCAACTGGCACCGCTTGTGGGGGTGGTTTTCTGGGGTCTCCTCCCAGCACCAGGACAGTCCTTTCCCTCCCGCCTTAGGTCTACTGTTTCTCCTGTTGCCATTTGGCCTCGGGGGTGCAGTTCTTGCTACTGATTTTGCCTCTCAGGAAGAAGCTATATTGATGGCCCCCTCCCCAAAAATAAGGCCAGGAAGCTTCTCATGACACACACATGTTGCTACTGAATATCTCCTGTGGAAAAGGAGAGTGACACAGAGGCTTTAGGTGATTAGATTCATTCATGTTTTACAACTGCTCTGCCCCCTGCCCCAAAACAACTTAGAGGAAAAAATGTTTTAGAGACAGCACAATACACAAACACACACAAACCACATGATCCTAGCACTAAGACCTTTTAAGGTTCAGAACAAATATTAATGCAACAATAAAATGCTGATAAAATACAAATCCTTTTTCTAAAAAACCACATTACAATTAGAACTTCAAACCGAAGACAACATTAAATCCACACAGCCTCCATAGGTGTTTGAAGTGGAACAAGGAAGTTCAGGCCAGGGAACTAATAAGTATCAGCGCCTGGAGGGACCCTCAGCTGGTCTGAGAGAACCTCTGGGCGACACGGGAGAGGGTGGCCTGAGCAAAGGCAGAAGAGAATCCCAGGGCAGAGAATACGTTGTGGCATTTAGTTGTGTTAATGTTTTAATTGTTGTAGCCCCATGGCAGACAGGCAGTATATAAATGACACAGTAGACAGATAAAAACTGTGTCTGGTATTGGAAGGAACCACAGCATTGGCTCTCACAACCCGCCCTGCTCCCCATATTATCAGAGAAGGGTGCAATGGATCCACAGAGATCTTCTTAGCAAATAATAAGTCACCCACAGGAGCTCTAAGAAAAACTGTGGATAATAGGACCTATTATGCAGGAACGTTGCTGAATGCCCTTGACATCAAAACAAGTACATCAGTGAACCACTGATCTGCATTAACACTCCTCCCTCTGGTGCACACTAGGGATGGGGGAGGATTTCCTTCATTCTGCATTTTTGGGAGGGGCGCGGAGGAGCTGCATGGTGCACCTCACCAAGAAACATGGCCCCTTGCTGGTGCATTTAACTCATGCAGCAGATGCTGCACTTGCTGCAAAGAGAAAAGGACAGTTATTGGATCCTCTTGCAAATTCTTCACTTAAAAAAAATCAAAATGCAGATTTTAAAAACTTGCCTAGAAACAGGATGGAAGTGTTGTGCAAATCAAAACATGCAAGAGTCACACAGGCTGCAGGAAGACCATTCCATCCATTCCCTAAAGCAAAATGTCAAGCTCATGGGCCATGTTTGACAGGTGGGTGTCAATCACCTGATGTGACAAGGATGTCAGGTGATTTGGTGCTAAAATGAAGCCCCCCCCCCCCCGTTTTAAGCAAGTATTTCAGTGCTGCAAACCAGCATTGAACTTAAGTTTAAGAGGGGCTAAGGTGTTCTGGTCTGGCGTTATAGCTAGGCCACTGCAGAGGAGAAAAATAGGTGTGGGGAAGGGAGGGGAAGACATCTCAAACCTGGCTGCAGGGCTGAGTCTGTTCCTTGAGAATGTCAAGCAGTCTCAGCTTCCATGTGTTACAGTATGTTATCTAACAAAGTGAAGGCTTTGAAGTGATTTATTTGTCCTGCTGATGAGAGTCACAGACATGTTGAAAGGAGATTTTGCCCTCCAAAATGGAGGAGGTTATATTTGGCTTAAGAGGGCTCTGCTGAATCCAGAGTGAGTGATATCCCATTGTAGTGACCTATTCTGGAGATGAATGATTGTGTAGGGTTGTGCAAAAATTGTTTCGAAAAAGTATTTGAAGTTGACAGCAGGTGTGAGGTACCTTTGGCCTGAGGCCAGTCCTTTCAAACCACACCCACTTTCCCATCAGCTGACATCACCCAAAGCCATTGGCTGATGGGCAGGGGGCAGGGATAAATTCTGCATTGGCTGTGCATGCCAGAGGGGTGGGGAACAGGCACCTAATGCAGTAGCATGATTTAACCCTTCTGCCTGCAATCTGAAAACCTTTGAATGAATTAATAAACATCAGTATGAAACTAATTTGGATTTATGAATTTATTTATATTGGTTACTTCAAACATTCATTGTCTTACAATGAACTATTTTTTAAAGCAATAGATTATAAAACCAGAGTTTTATGATTAAATTTTGATATTTTGACATTTCCGCCATCCTACATAACTTGGGCCATATTCAGATTTTGTTTTTTTGTTTTTTTAAATAATATTTATTACTTTTGAAGATTACAGAAAAAGAAGAAAAAAGAAAAAGAAAGAAAAGAAAGAAAGAGAAAAAAAGCAAAAAAGTGAAAAAACACCACAATACAATACAATATAAACACATGACTTAAAACAAAAACAGTTTAAAATACATCTCTCCTTTTCCATATTCTATCCTTCATTTCCTTGTTTCCTCGACTTCCTCACACCTCCCTTTTTGTATTCCAGTTCTTTTAATTGTTTCAGCAAATCCTTTCCATCTTTCTCTGTTTTTTATCATCTTGTAAATAACATATTTTAACCTTATTTCCCTTTATAACTAAATTACTTATCTATACTTAACTTCTTCTAGCATTTCACTAAATCCCTATAATATCATTCCACGGTTTTTCTAACAGTCATTAATTTTACAAAATTTCTAAATATGAACTTTAACTTCCCAGTCTTCTTCCACTCTCTCTTTCCCCTGGTTTCGGATTCTGCCAGTCCTTTCCGTCAGATCCATGTAGTCCATCAACCTGGAGATCTTATATCTGAAGCTCTTAATTCTTTTCCAAGTCCCTTCTGCGGATCTTCTTCGTATTCTTTCATGCTCAGAAGCAAATCTCGGGAAAACTCCAACCAAACAAAACTTTTCTTCCTTCTGAACAGCTCAGCCAAGTTTCCATAATTGAAACTAAAGTCCATAAGGTATTTCAGGACGTATTTCAGGATTCCTCCAAATCCATAGGCCCCCAAAGCTTCAAGTTCCTCCAGGCCCAAACCCATGTCCCAAAAGTCAGTTGGTCCCTGAATAAAGTGATCTTTCCAACTTTCGTTCTTCAGTCCAAGCCAGGGTCCAATCCTCAAAATCTGGCTTTTGCTAGAATCAATCATGCAAGGCCTCACTTTATAATCCTCAATTTGCTTCTGTAGAACTGAGGATCCTGCTTGAACTACCTTAGGTTTTGCAACGGCATCCTTCTCCTTTTCCTCCACCATTTGTCCTACCAAGGTATATTCCTGTTCCAAGTCCTGAATTATTTCTGTATTGTTGCTTGCTTTTTGATTCAAATTGGTCACTTTCTGTTCCCGGCTGTCAATTTTGGAAATCATGTCATCTGCCTTTTTGTGCAGCTGTGCAAGTGAATGGTTTATCTTATATAATACAGTCACAATACCTTCTCCTATCAGCATTTTGAATAGTCCAAGGTCAATCTCTGATTCTCAGAAACTTTATCTTGCAGCTGGAGCTTACCCTGTTACACTCCTGTAACAATTTCACATGCTCCCTCTAGAGGGAACCAGTCACAACTTGTATCAATTCTTTCAAGCACAGAAACAGTTTCGATTTTCAGTTATTTTTTTCCTCCCTTTGATAAACTCAGAAGAGATCAATGAAAACAGTATCTTTCCAATTTTAAGTAACTGTCAAATCCGTTCTGTCAATGAATCTTCCCCAAACGTCATCAGGCAGACTGTTCCCAGGTTCAGAGCAGTGGTAATTTGCTTTTCATTCTCTCCTGCAGGTTCTCACTAGGTTCACGACTTCCCCCCTCTTCTCCTGCTTCCAAGGGGGTTTTGTATTTTTAACCGATGGAATTTTAATACTTTATCAAAAACTTTCAGAGACTTTAGTTTGTAACGTCTTTGCTTCAGTCTGTTTACAAAAGCGGAAGGCGGACTTCCTGTTTAGAGCCTTCCCGCTTCGTTGCCAAATTAAAATATTTAAAGATCCAAATTTTCCAGTCTACTCACGGGTAGTTGTTTAAGGTCCAAATGTCCACAGGAAAAATTCAGCACTCTCCGGCAGCAGCAATGCAGCTTCACTCCGTGAAAGAAGCGGTCGATTCAAAGCACCGCGCCACTCACCCCACATCGCTCTGGATCCCCAAAACAGGGTTTCCCCACGAGTAGGGGAGGCGCAAAAGGTGCCAGCCGAATCCCAAGTTCACAGGCTTCTCCCGCCTGTGATTTCTATGGGTCTCCGCCTTCACCGTGGCGGTTAGACCCTGCTTTTCACGAAGCAAGTCCCTCGGATCGAAGGAGCTCCGCCATTGCCGGAGGCGCCAACCCGGAAGTCCTATATATTCAGATTTTGTAGAGGTGGCTGCATGCCAACAAACAAGATGGAGAATTGACAAAAGGGCAATGTGATGGGCTGGAGTTGCAAGGAGTTTTTCTCATGAAAGGCTTCTTCCAAAGCTGTGCATATTTGTCTAGGTAGAGAATAAGAAATTCCACTTTGACCTAATGTGGAGCTATGACAGAAGATTGTAAATAATAAATTAGGTTCTTTTAGCTGTTTAGGTGTTTTCATAGTTGAGACCCAGTAAGCTCTAGAGAGAGAGGGCAAGTAAGCAGTCAGACAACCAATATATTGGAATTTCTACATAACATTGCTTTATTGATTGACAAAGAGAACACATAACAAGACAAGGGAACATGCACTTAGTCACTCACACAAACACACTTCAATCATACTCACCACCTTTTCCCTAGGTTGGCCAGATCTAGTAAAAGGGATGGGTGGCTGACAGTGGGATCCCAGCTGCGTCCGACACACACCCTTCACTGGAAAGTCTCTTCTTATATAGTCGTTTTTGGTGTTCATCTGAATATGGGCATTTCTCATTGCCTTTGGCGTGTTCTTGGCAGTCCTTCGTCTTTAGCATGTTAGCATGTTCTTGGCATTTCACAACTTGCATTGTTTGTACCTGGTCTTCTGTAACTTTTTGGCACAGTACAACACTCATTGTTTGCAACTAGCATTGCATAGCTGTTAAGTTGTGGGTGAACATATCAGATGACACAACGATTCTTCAAACAGCTCTTGTTTATTCACAGAACAGAACTGAACTGAAGGGTTCAGCCAGCCTGCTTATACAGAGCTCCACTAGAACACAACAGTAACCATTTTCTGTAACTATCCAATCTCTGAACGTCACTTTCGATCCCTTATTTGCATATGTGGACCTGAACTATCTACAGTATCCCCCTGCTGGTCCAGGGTGAGAACTTCAGTACATAAGAATAGCCATTCTTTACGCTTCCTTGCAGGTACAGTATTCTTGCCAGAACATGAACATTCCATTCGCTCTTTGATCAGCACAGTTCATTAATAACAGCATCCATTTTGTGTGCCATTCTTCAGCCCTCTCTCATCAGCCATGTTGCAGCCCATTCAAAACATGGAATTCATTGCAAGATATGCTTAGAAGAAAATATGTTTGACCTTAGCATGCACATATAAAATAGCTTTTAATTTATTGCACTGAATTTATTGCACAGCAAGTACACTGAAATACCAGATGCAGCAGCTGAAGAAGGAGCAAAAAGGGTTTTCTCGTGTGAGTTTGTGGCTGATTAGCTGCTCTCCCTGTGCAAAGGTCAGAGGGGGCAGGGTTTCTGTTGAGGCAGGTGATTAGCTGTGGGAGGAGCTTATCAGAGCTTGCAGGGCAGTGGTGCACGCCTAGCGGCGCGCGCAGTTTGATCCATCTTTTAGATTTAGGGGAGCTAGTCTCAAACGTTTGTTGGGGAAGACCTAGGTTTTTTTGGGGGGGGAGTTATTTGTTCTGTCTTCACGCTTTTTATGATGGAGGACCGCTGTAGTCACCCCCAACGACACATTCTCAAGATGGAGGGTGAGGGAACAGCTGCAGTCGCCTGCGGTTCCTGCGCAATGTTTGTCATCTTGCCAAAGGTTGCAGGCAGCTTTACCTGCAGCAATTGCATGTTGATTGCCCTCTTAGAAGACAAAGTCCAGCAACTGGAGGAACGTGTAGCTACGCTCCAAAGAATTAGAGAGCTGGAGCTCTTCTTGGAAGCAACAGAGCACACCGTCTCCACCAAGGAGGAGACAGGGGACTCCCCTGAGAAAGAGGCTAGTTCACCAACACAGGAGCCAGATATATGGAGAAACGTGACTCAAAGAATTAGGAGGCCCAGGGTTCGCTCTGATTGTTTAGAAATACACAATCGCTTTGAGGTCCTCTCCCCTAGCATGGAAGACGAAGAGCAGACTCCATTTGAGGATCTCTCCCTCATTACAGTCGATCAGGTATATGAAGACGAGCAGCAAAGTCAGTCCTCAGGGAATGTGCAGGCGACCTTGGAACGGATAGCTCACGGAAGAACCCCGACCAAACCTAAGAGGAGGCGTGTAGTGGTGATAGGGGATTCCCTACTGAGGGGAACAGAAGCAGTGATCTGTGGGCCTGACAAGATGTCTCGGGAAGTGTGCTGTCTCCCCGGGGCTAAGATCCAAGATGTAACTGAACGACTGCAAGGAATCATAAAACCCACTGACAAATACCCCTTCCTCTTGGTTCATGTGGGAACCAATGACACTGCAAGCAATAGCCTCCGAGACTACGAGGCTCTGGGCAGGAAATTGAAGCAATTAAATGCACAAATTGTCATCTCATCTGTCCTCCCAGTTGAATGACGTGGCCCAGGGAGAGAGGGAAAAATAGTGGAAGTGAACAGCTGGCTTCGCAAATGGTGTAAACAGGAACGGTTTGGATTCTTAGATCACGGACTGCAGTTTCTTGAAGATGGACTTCTGGCAAGCGATGGGCTGCACCTCACAACGGTTGGGAGGAATGTTTTTGCCAAAAATCTCAGAAACCTCATCAGGAGGGCTTTAAACTGACTAATGTGGGGGAGGGAGACAGTGCTCCTGAAGGTAGGAGTCTATCAATTGATGAAGATGATCATCCAAATGTCATAGACCAAATGGAGCACACAGCACGCAGACCTAGTGGTGGGAGGAAAAAATCCTTAAATAAGAGACACGGGGGAATGATTAATGGACTTCAATGTCTGTACACTAATGCGCAAAGCATGGGAAATAAACAAGATGAACTTGAGCTCTTGGTACAGCAAACTAAATATGACATGGGATGTGTATACCTGTGAAGAGATCCAAGATTTAGAACCTCAAAGCCAAAGTGAGAGCATTTGGGTCAAAATTAAGGGAGAGAAGAATAACAGGGACCTCATTGTGGGAGTTTACTATAGATCCCCAAGCCAAACGGAGGACATAGATGATGCCTTCCTGGAACAGATGGCCAATCATGCAAAAGGAAGGGAGATAGTAGTAATGGGGGACTTCAATTACCCGGATATTTGTTGGATGTCAAACTTAGCCAAGAGCATAAGGTCAAACAGATTCCTCACTGGCCTTGCAGACAACTTCATTGTCCAGAAAGTGGGAGAAGCAACAAGAGGAACAGCCATTTTAGATCTGGTCCTAACCAATGTTGAGGACCTGGTTAGTAGGGTAGAAGTGGAAGGATCATTAGGCGCGAGTGATCATGCTCTTCTGAAGTTTACTATACAGCGGAAAGGAGCAGCCAAGCATACTAGGACTCAATTTCTTGACTTTAAGAAAGCCGACTTCATAAAACTTAGGGAAGTGCTGGATGAGATCCCATGGACAGTCATACTAAAAGGAAAGGGAGTTCATGATGGCTGGGAGTTTGTTAAGAGGGAGATAGTAAAAGCACAACTTCAGGCAATACCAATGAGACGAAAACATGGAAGGTGCCTAAAGAAGCCAGGGTGGCTATCTAAAGAACTTTTAACTTAGTTAAGATTAAAAAAGGATGTGTACAAAAAATGGAAAAGGGGGGAACCACCAAAGAGGAATTCAAACAAATAGCCAGCACCTGTAGACACAAAGTCAGAAAAGTTAAAGCACAGAATGAACTCAGGCTTGCTAGAGAGGTTAAAAGCAACAAAAAAGGCTTTTATGGGTATGTTCGTAGCAAAAGGAAGAACAAAGAAACAGTGGGGTCACTCAGAGGAGAAGATGGTGAAATGCAAACGGGACACAGAAAGGGCTGAACTCCTCAATGCCTTCTTTGCCTCAGTCTTCTCCGATAAAGAAAACAATGCCCGACCTGAAGAATTTGGAGCAAATGATTCAGCAGAGGAAACACAGCCCAGAATAACTAAGGAGATAGTACAAGAATACTTGGCTAGTTTAGATGTATTCAAGTCTCCAGGGCCAGATGAACTGCATCCAAGAGTATTAAAAGAACTGGCAGATGTGATTTCAGAACCACTGGCAGTCATCTTTGAGAATTCCTGGAGAACAGGCGAAGTCCCGGCAGACTGGAGGAGGGTAAATGTTGTCCCTATTTTCAAAAAGGGGAAAAGAGAGGACCCAAATAATTACCGCCCAGTCAGTCTGACATCAATACCAGGGAAGATTCTGGAGCAGATCATTAAGCAAACAGTCTGTGAGCACCTAGAAAGGAATGCTGTGATCACCAATAGTCAGCATGGATTTCTGAAAAATAAGTCATGTCAGACGAACCTGATCTCGTTTTTTGACAGAATTACAAGCCTGGTAGATGAAGGGAACGCAGTGGATGTAGCCTACCTTGATTTCAGCAAGGCATTTGACAAGGTGCCCCATGATATTCTTGTAAAGAAGCTGGTAAAATGCGGTCTTGACTATGCTACCACTCAGTGGATTTGTAACTGGCTGACTGACCGAACCCAAAGGGTGCTCATCAATGGTTCCTCTTCATCCTGGAGAAGAGTGACTAGTGGGGTGCCACATGGTTCTGTCTTGGGCCCGGTCTTATTCAACATCTTTATCAACGACTTGGATGATGGACTCAAGGGCATCCTGATCAAATTTGCAGATGACACCAAACTGGGAGGGGTGGCTAACACCCCAGAGGACAGGATCACACTTCAAAACGACCTTGACAGATTAGAGAACTGGGCCAAAACAAACAAGATGAATTTTAACAGGGAGAAATGGAAAGTATTGCACTTGGGGGGAAAAATTGAGAGGCACAAATACAAGATGGGTGACACCTGGCTTGAGAGCAGTACATGTGAAAAGGATCTAGGAGTCTTGGTTGACCACAAACTTGACATGAGCTAACAGTGTGACGCGGCAGCTAAAAAAGCCAATGCAATTCTGGGCTGCATCAATAGGAGTATAGCATCGAGATCAAGGGAAGTAATAGTGCCACTGTACTCTGCTCTGGTCAGACCTCACCTGGAGTACTGTGTCCAGTTCTGGGCACCACACTTCAAGAAGGACACTGACAAACTGGAACGTGTCCAGAGGAGGGCAACCAAAATGGTCAAAGGCCTGGAAACGATGCCTTATGAGGAACGGCTAAGGGAGCTGGGCATGTTTAGCCTGGAGAAGAGGAGGTTAAGGGGTGATATGATAGCCATGTTCAAATATATAAAAGGATGTCACATAGAGGAGGGAGAAAGGTTGCTTTCTACTGCTCCAGAGAAGCGGACACGGAGCAATGGTTCCAAACTACAAGAAAGAAGATTCCACCTAAACATTAGGAAGAACTTCCTGACAGTAAGAGCTGTTCGACAGTGGAATTTGCTGCCAAGGAGTGTGGTGGAGTCTCCTTCTTTGGAGGTCTTTAAGCAGAGGCTTGACAACCATATGTCAGGAGTGCTCTGATGGTGTTTCCTGCTTGGCAGGGGGTTGGACTCGATGGCCCTTGTGGTCTCTTCCAACTCTATGATTCTATGATTCTATGATTCTTTAGATCTTAATCGGCACATGTAGTTGTTATTTTTGCTGATTAGACGTCTCTCATCTTTGCAGAATGGATGGCTGTAATATTGGTTTTGTGTTATGCTACCAGGAACAGAGAACTCTTCTTGAGCCAGCACAATTATTGTTGGTACTGTGAGAATTTTATTTACTTATTGTCAGATGACAGTGGTGGTTGCTCGTGAGTAACCAGGCAGGACTCCGACCTGTCTTTTACAGGTTTTTTTTGGTGCAAAACTATTTACAGTGCAGAACCACAAGTTCATGTCTGCCTCAATTGCTAGCAGAATCTGGGAGTGGTCCCTTCTGGGTTCTCCCCCAACATAAGAACTTAGTCACCCCCAGCTGTTTACTTCCTTCTTTGCGCTTTACCCCTCTGCGCAAGGTGGGTGATGGAAGACGCAAAGGGAGGGGGGAGATTTAAAGGAGAGAAAGGTGAAGCTGAGAGTGGCACTTATTGACACCTTCCACTAAAGCAGTATTTGCATGTTTCTGCTGCCACATCCACACAGGTTTAAGGGGGACCTCAGCAAAGCTCCTTCCTTGGGAACAGGCAGCATCCCCTGATGGAGCCACCATTTAAATCTCTCACAATAACGGTGTTTAATTCTAGGGCAGTGTGGGAAATTGAAGTGGTGCCAACTGGAAGCAGAGCTGTGTTGGGAGCATTGAAAAGATTAAAATGGCAGCTCCCTGACTCAGCTGCCCATTCCTCATCATATTTGAGTGCCAGATGAAGCCAAACGCAGGGAAGAGGTTAGTGGTGGATCCTGCCAGGGCCTTTATGCATGTCCCATTTGGTGGGCATTTTCTTATTAATCTAATAAAAAGACCAGTAAAATGCAATTAACAGTGCAATCTTCAGAGCACTTCTCCCACACATTGGTCCACTAAATGTTGTAACCCTGTGCAGTAGGCTGGTGACTATGAAAAGCAATGTCATTCCACACAGAGCTACATCGGATTCTGTGTGTGAGGCAAACTTGTGGTGGAACTTAAATATGTTTCTGAAGCTGCCATGTTATGTATGATTGTTCACCAGGCTCTCAATAAAACTCATACTTTGTTATAGGCTCTGTCTGGCCCGGCAGGTTGACATGCACATGCAGGTTGACCTGTGGGTGGCTGAATTCTGCTTGAGAAGAGTGGGGGTGGTCTGGGGAAAGTGCCACAGGTCAGGTAACCTAAGCAACCTCACAGGGTTGTTTGGAAGATAAAATGGAGAGGAGGAAAACTGTGTGCACCACCTTGTGCTCCTAGGAAGAAAGGTGGTATATAAATGCACCAAATGCAAAAACTGAAAATAAGCTCAATGTTCTCCAAATTCCTGTGTGAGTGTGGTGCAAGTAAAGGTAAAAGGTAAAGGACCCCTGGACAGTTAAGTCCAGTCAAAGGCAACTATGGGGTTGCAGCGCTCATCTCGCTTTCAGGCCGAGGGAGCCGGCATTTGTCCACAGACAGCTTTTCTGCTTCATGTGGCCAGCAGGACTAAACCTCTTCTAGCGCAACAGGATACCATGGCGGAAACCAGAGCGCACAGAAACGCCGTTTACTGTCCCGCCTCAGCGGTACCTATTTATCTACTTAGAATCATAGAATCATAGAGTTGGAAGAGACCACAAGGGCCATCGAGTCCAACCCCCTGCCAAGCAGGAAACACCATCAGAGCACTCCTGACATATGGTGGTCAAGCCTCTGCTTAAAGACCTCCAAAGAAGGAGACTCCACCACACTCCTTGGCAGCAAATTCCACTGTCGAACAGCTCTTACTGTGAGGACGTGCCTTTGAACTGCTAGGTTGGCAGGAGCAGGGACAGAGCAACAGGAGCTCACCTTCCAATTGGCAAGCCCAAGAGGCTCAGTGGTTTAAACTGCAGCGCCACCCCTGTCCCTTTGAGTGTGGTGCACTATTAATCATGTAACATCTAGTATCAACTAACTGCATTGCTCCTTTTCAGTCACTTCTGAAGTTCCTTGTGTTTAACTCCATTTTTAAAAAACTGGCTGAAAGAGATTCAATGACATCATTGAATTAACTAAGTCTTTCTCCCACTCACCAGTCCAGCCAGAGTTCTGTATATACAGATGGTATAAATGAGCCAAAAGCATACCAAATCATAGAATCATAGAGTTGGAAGAGACCACAAGGGCCATCGAGTCCAACCCCCTGCCAAGCAGGAAACACCATCAGAGCACTCCTGACATATGGTTGTCAAGCCTCTGCTTAAAGACCTCCAAAGGAGACTCCACCACACTCCTTGGCAGCAAATTCCACTGTCAAATTTTTTGCACATCCCACACTTCTTGTATTCCAAATAGACAAAAGGTTCTGCAGTATAATCCGTGTTGCAAGCCCATTTAAAAAATATTTTACCTGTTTTTTTCCCCTTCGCTTTTAGGTCAATCCTTTATTGCTTATGGCCTTGGCAAAAATTCAGACAATCTCATAAATATACATTAAATCATGTTTGCATACAAAAAACACTGAAGGTGCTATAAAGCCCAGCAAAGAAAGGACCCAGAATCAATATGAGTTTCTGATGCTTCCAAATGCTATAACACTGGTTTCTGAGTAACTGATCCTTAGATTTTCGTTTTGTACAACATTCATCAATCCAACACAATTTCCTTTTCAGCCCTACATGTGTAAAAGAATGTGTAAAAACTATTTCATCTGCATTTAAATGAAATCTTAAGAGGGCCAACTAAACTGGGAAAGAATCGGCCGCCAACTCTTGAACAATACCAACAGTCACTGGGGGATCCAATGATACCTCTGTCATACTGGATGCTTTTGATATTACTGATGTTATTAGCAACTCAGACTATCTTAATATTTCCACCTTAAGGTTACAGCCACAGTAAGTCTTATCTCACAGGAAATTATTTTCCCATGGCTGGATTAATGGCCAATTTATTTTCAATTCATTGAAAGCAGCTCTTACAAGTTTTCTTATTGTAAATTTTCATTAGCAGATAGAGACATCCCACTAATTTACAGCTTTTCTTGTCCAAGATGTATTTAAGAAAGAGAGGGCACGAATCTTATTACCTACAAAAGGCTGTTACGTGGCATTTGGGCATGATGTCATCTCCTCAGCTTGCCATCTTGTTCTAGCCCTAATACAAGCCCCCAGGTGCAGACAGCAGAGAACAGCCTTGATCAAAGCCTTTGAGGTTACTCCAATTTGACCACACTTATCTTCCAGAGTGATTTAATAGTAAGATGTTCTGTCTGACTATTGTCAATCACCACAAAATTATATTCTATCACTGGAACTGATAGAGAAATGGTCTGTCTGCCATTCCTTTTGCTGGAGGTTTTCTTGACCTAGCTGCTTTAAATGAATTCAAATCTCCAGAGCCTGATGAGCTGCATGCAAGAGTACTAAAGGAGCTTGCAGATGTAATCCCGGAGTCTCTGTTTATAATCTTTGAGAATTCTTGGAGAACAGGTGAGGTCCCTGCAGACTGGAAGTGAACAAATGTTGTCCCCATCTTCAAAAGCAGGAGGAGAGAGAAAACCCAAGTATCTACCAACCAATCACCAGAAAAGGTTCTAGAACAAATAATTAAATGATCTGTCTGTGAGCACTTAGAAAAGGATGCTGTGCTTACTAAGACTTAGCATGGGTTTTCTGCATGCCACATAAAGCTCAATTCTTTTTTTGATGGAGTTACAATACAAGCTTGGATATGGGGAATGCTGTGGACATAGTGCATCTTGATTTTAGTAAGGCTTTTGATGAAGCCTCCTCCCCATTATATTATTGCAGAGAAGCTGGTAAGATGTGGGCTGGGTGTGGTCACTGTTAGGTGGTTGACTGACCCAACTAAAAGAGTGCTAACTAATGATTGGTCATCATCCTGGAAAAAAGTGACAAGTGGGGTGTCGCAGGGTTCTTTCCTGGGGTGGTTGTTGTTCAGTGAAGGAATTGAGGGGATATTCATCAGATTTACAGATGACAGGAAACTGGGAGGAGTAGCTAATGCTACAGAAGACAGAATTCAAGATGACGTTAACATATTGCAGAAGTGGGCCAAGAATGAATTGCAATGTGAAGAAATGTAATGTTCTGCATTTAGGCAGGAAAAACCAGTTGCACGAATCTGAGATGCTGGACACCTAGCTTCTCAGTAGTACATGTGAAAAGGATCTAGAGGTCTTAGTAGACTACAAGCTTAACATGAGTCAACAGTGTGATGCAGCAGCAAAAAACAAAACAAAAAACTAATGGTATTCTAGGCTGCATCAACAGAAATATTGTGTTCAGATCAAGGGACACAATAGTAGACCACACCTGGAATACTGTGTCAAGTTCTGGGCACCACAATTTAAGGAGAATGTTAATGTGTGCAGAGTACGGCAGCCAATATGATCAAAGGTCAGGGAACATAGGTTTATGAGGAATATTTGAGTTGGGTATATTTAGCCAGGAAAGGAGGATACTGAGAGGAGATATGATAGCCATATTCCAATCTCTAAAGGGATGTCACATGGATAGATGCGAACAACTAACAGTATAATATCCAGATCAGTATAATGTAGGACCTAAACCAATGGCTTAAATTTATAAGAAAGGAGATGGTGGTGATGATAATTATTAACAACAACAACAACAACAACAACAACAACAACAACAACAACATTTTTATACCCCACCCATCTGGCTGGGTTATGCCAACAAAATGTAAATGGACAAAACGAAACATCAAACATTAAAATCTTCCTGAAACAGGGCTGCCATTAGATGTCTACAAATGTCATATAATTGTTTAACTCTTTGACATGTGACAGTAGGGTGTTCCACAGGGTGGGCACAACTACCAACCAGGAATAACTTTCTGACAATAAGAGCTTTTTGACAATGAAAAGGGCTCCCTTGGGAAATGGTAAACTCTCCTTCTCTGGAGGTTTTTTGGAAGGATGGATGGCCATCTGCCAAGGATGCTTTTAAGCTGAGATTCCTGCATTGCATTGTAGGGGGTTGGACTAGATGATCCTTGAGGAATCTTCCAACTCTACAATTCTATAATTCTATGGAGTATTTGTATTTAATCTGAAGAGAAGACATTGTGGTGGAGTGTCAAGCTGCCAGAAAAGCCCATCCTTCTGTGGTTCAACGCTGTAAGCAGAAACAGGCACGGCTTGACAGTAATTAACTTTATTGCCCAGTAACCAAGGAGACAGCTCATGGCACATCCATCAGCTAAGCAAGTCAGTTGCAGAAGCTAAAGTTCCATCCTCTCTTCCCCCTTGTTTATACCTCCCTTCGTGCTTTGCTCACTGTGACTCGGCTTTTCTTAATTGTTCTAGCCTGTCAGCGAAGCTCAGATGCTGACAAGAGAAGAAGCAGGCATACAGAGAGAACAGTTAACAGCGAAAGGCAGAGAGGAGGGGGAGAGCAGTTGTAATCTGAGCTCTGAACAAAGGGGAGAAGAAAAACAGGGCCAGAGTGACAGGCAGCTGTGTGAGAGCTCCAATAGTGAGTCAGACGTTGGAATGCAAGAAGCATTCTCTCCCAAATCTCGTAGGATCTCAAAAGTGGCCGAGATGCGCGAAAGATACCGGAAGAGAAGGTGGGGGCTTCAGTGCTGTGGAAGGGGGAGGAGCTCAGTCTGGGCAACTCCATCTTCTGAGGAGGAGGATGAGTAGAGGAGCTCTGACCTTGTTTGTTGTTTTAGCAATAAATCTGAAATAGTTAACAGCCAGAGTTGTCTCACGTTTGTGGGAGAGACCAAGCCATAACAGATTGCCCAGACTGAACTTCTCTCATGCCGGAGGCCAACAGAGAACGTGATGGAAAGCCAAGTGCCGAACTTGGGGAATGCAGCTGCCTGGCGACATTTCCTAGAGGGGGCACAGCACCAAGTTGAGGTGCGCACGGACCACAAGAACTTGGAATACTGGCAAACGGTGAGACAACTAAACCATAGACAAATCAGATGGGCACAGTTTTTTGCTTGTTTCAACTTCCGCATACGATATGTGCCGGGGCATCTAAACCAAAGGGCAGACACCTTGTCTTGGAAACTGGAATACTTGGAAGGAGAACAAAAACGAGAGGTGCGACACATTCTGAAACCAGAACAGTTGCAACTGGCAGCGGCACCTGTTGTCGGACTAGAAGACTTTAAACAAACAGAAAGAGATGAATTTGCACTGCAGAAGCTGGCAGTGGTACAGAGAGGAGAGAACAACGCAGAGTTTCCATGAAAAGGGAAGTCTGTTGTTCAAGGGCAAGGCACTCTATGTGCCGGAAGCAGACTCACAGGCAAGAGTAATGTGGCAGTGTCACAACAACTCAACCGTGGGCCATTTTGGACATTACAAGACCGTAGATCAACTCAAGAGATGGTTTTGGTGGCCAAGAATGAGGGAAGAAGCAAAGGACTATGTGAGGGCATGTGACACTTGTCAACGAGTGAAAATGCCTAGGGAAGCGCCCACAGACTGTTACAGCTGCTTCCAACTCTGCAAGGACCTTGGGGAGATTGTGATGGACTTTATTACAGACTTGCCAGCCTTGCAGAAACAGACAGTAGTCTGGGTAGTGGTGGACTTGTTCATGAAAATGGCACACTTTGTGCCATGCCCAAAGTTGCCATCGGCACAGGAAGCAGCCCAGATGTTTGTTTATCATGTGTTCAAGCTGCACGGCTTGCCGTTGCGAGTGATTTCGGATAGAGGGAGACAGTTTACATCACGATTTTGGAGGAAATTGATGCAGCTTTTGGAGGTAGAGGTGTGCCTGACCTCTGCAAGACACCCACAAACCAACGGAGAGTCAGAGAGAACCAATGCGACATTACAGCAATACCTGAGTTGCTATGTGAATTATCAGCAAGAGGACTGGGTGGACAAACTGGGACCAACTGAGTTCGCGTATAACAACGCGGTGCATGCGTCCACCCAACATACACCATTCCTAGCCAACTACAGAAGACATCCAAGAGCGTTTCTGGAGCCGTGGAGCACCTTGTCGGTGCCAGCAGCGGAGCAGTTGGTGGGAGAGATGCAGGCAATGCAAAAACTACTGAGAGAGAACCTGGAAGCGGCTAAAACCACGTTCAAGAGAAGTGCCAATGAGCATAGATGGCAGGGAGAGGAGATCAAGGTGGGGGATAAGGTGTGGTTGTCAGCAAAGGACTTACCAGCTAAAGGGAGGTGCAGGAAGTTAGAAGCATGATGGTTGGGACCATTTGAAGTGGTAGAGCACATAAATCTAGTAACATTCAAACTGCCTGACTCAATGAGAATACATCCTGTATTCCATAGGGCTCTCCTATCTCCATACGTTCCTGCTCACCACTATCAGGAACCTAAGCAGGCACCTCCTCCCCCAGTTATGGTAGAAGATCAAGAGGACTTTTGAGGTCCAACAAATCTTGGATTCAAGAGTGTGTAGAAGGCAGTTGCAGTATTTAGTGTCCTTGAAGGATTATGGTCCTGAGGAAAACTCCTGGGTATGAGGTCAGGATTTTTCATGCCCCAGACTTGCAGAGACAGTTCCACCATAGGTATCCTCGCAAACCCAAATCCCAATGGTGGATGGAGGAGATCGACCTCAGCGATGAAGAAGCTGAGGAGAGTGAAGCATGGTGGGAACTGGCATCGAGAGAGCCCTCTGTAACTGGCAGCGACGCCGAGGAGGAGGAGGAAGAGGGGCTTAGAGGAGAGGGTGATGTCAGCGAAGCTCAGATGCTGACAGGAGAAGAAGAAGAAGCAGGCATACAGAGAGAACAGTTAACAGCGGAAGGCAGAGAGGAGGGGGAGAGCAGTTGTAATCTGAGCTCTGAACAAAGGGGAGAAGAAAAACAGGGCCAGAGTGACAGGCAGCTGTGTGAGAGCTCCAATAGTGAGTCAGACGTGTAGGATCTCAAAAGTGGTTGAGAAGCGTGAAAGATACCAGAAGAAAAGTGGGGGTTTCCGTTCTGGGGAAGGGGGAGGAGCTCAGTCTGGGCAACTCTCATCTTCTGGCGAAGACGATGAGTAGAGGAGCTCTGTCCTTGTTTGTTGTTTTAGCAATAAATCTGAAATAATTAACAGCCAGAGTTGTCTCGCGTTTGTGGGAGAGACCAAGCCATACCATAGCCTTTTCTCGACTCTTCTTTCCTGCACTGAAAGTGGGAAGGGGAAGGAGCTGAATCAGGACTATACTGCAGGCAGGAGAAATCTCCCCTGCTCCTTCTCTTTCAGTGTCTGTGGCTTCCTCCTCCCTCTCGGATGATGATTCCTCCCTGGCTCCTTTCTCCTGGTCCCCTTCCCCCTCAGGTGTCTCCTAGTCCACCGGCTGCCATCACTCTTCCTCATCCAGCCATTCCCTGACATGGAGTGTTTGTAGCAGATACATTTTTAAAAAATTGTTCTTGGTTGCTTGGTACTAATTTTTAATTTTTAATTTCTGTGGTTGTTCTGCTTAGTTGATTCATGTCCATCAGTCTTTATGATTCACAGCAGCAGCCTATGCATGCTTACTCAGAAGTCAGTCTCACTAAGTTCAATTGGCTTTACTCACAGCTGAGTCTGGATGGGGTTGCAGACCTAGCTGTCTTCCCAGGGACTCTGTAAAATTAATCTCATGACTGGGCATTGGATGCATCATATTTCTGTGTGTATGTTTACTGATGTGTTCACACTTCATGACACCATGCAATGCAAGGTTGGTAATTTTGCATACTAGGGTAGGGTGGCTTATTTTGAACTATATATTGTAATGCAAAGACTTTTTTTCTACCTGTATCTTTTTTAAAAAATCATCCCATTTATCTTTTGGAGATAAGGGTGTTGTACATGATTCCTTTCCTTGCACATTTTTTGCTACCAACAATCCTGTGAGGTAGGGTGGGTTGAGAGGTTGTAATGGGCTCAAGGTGGCCATTTCAGCTTTATGGGGAAGGTAATGTGGGGCATTGTGGAGCTCACATAAAGATTCTTGGTATAGACCACCACCCCCACCCCACCCCGCAAACCCTAGAAGTTAATAAATGGTAGGATTTTGATTATTTAGAGTACTAAAGGGAAAATTTCCAGCCCATGGAAAAATAATGTTGTCGACAAAAGTCCCATTGAGCCAGGGTGAACGTAGTCAATGAACAGACTGGGATGGAAAGCTCAGAGTGTTTTTCAGCCATGGCAGAAGGTGCAGCTTAGGTTTATACACAAAGAATCCGTGCAATTCTGAGAAGCACATGGCGAATATTCAGTGCTATTTTTCAAGAAAAAAGGTGACGGCATTCCCCATGAATGCCTCCCTTGTTCTCTTATAATGGCAGGCACCCACCCGAGAAGTGCCTGAGTTCCGGCAAGTTCTGGCTGAAAAATTCCCTGCAAATATCTATACCATTCCAGTACACCATTACACATGAAGAACACATGATCATGACTACACATAGCATTAACCACAGACATAGTTTCTTTTTTTTATAACAATTTTTATTCATTTTCCAAACATTTTTATACAGTCAACTCATATTAACTCTCACATTCATCAATTTTTGACTTCCCTCAGTTTCTCTGCCAATCTTTCGTTAAAATTTCTATTGTTAACGCATTTCTGAACTTATTATTGCCTTTAACCATTCCTCTTCCTTTCTCCTACTTTCTTTTTTACAATATTTCTTATTTTTTCACAGAGACTCTTCAAAATGGCACAGACATAGTTTCAACAGAAAACCTTGTGGTCAGTCTTCAGATTTGGGGGCTTAGTTCTTCAAAAAACAGGTTTTAGTAGGTCCTAGGGTCACTCTCTGACGCTACCCTGACATTGCCTTTTCCACAATACCAGGAACTCTCCAACCACAAAGCCTCACTGCTTGAATTTCCCAGAAAGCACCAACACCACCAAGAAACTTGCCACCTCAAAGTCTGTCACAAGTGGGTAGATTCTTGGGGAAAGGAGGGCTTCCCCACAGAGCTTCTTGCCTCAGGTGCCAAAAAGTCTACTAACATAGCACATTCAAATGTACACACCCACTCATGAGGGGCTAAGACTCACTGAGCTCAATCAGATTTACCTCTAAGTAAACATATTGCAGAGATACATATATGAACCTGCACTTGCATACTGAGCAATTCAGCCCCTAAGCAATTCCCCCCCCCAGAGGACACCAGGAAAATCTAGCTATCAAACTGAAATTATTTGTGTGAAAACATTGTATATTTTATTGGGATAAACCAATGTGAAAATGTAGTGATTTTGGTTTGTTTGTATGAGTAAAGGAGGCCTTTAAAGATTTAGTATAACAGTGATTAGTGCAATGACTTTTATGTCCTAAATGGGCAATCAAATATAAACATGCAAATAAATTCTGAAGTTATTATCTGCCAAGAAGAAACTAATCAAATAATCATTTTTTTTTGCCAGCACAAGTACTCCAAAGAACTTGGAAACGAGATATTTATCATTTGCCAATCAGTGACTACCCTCTCTAAGATCAGAATTAGCCGTTGTACTATTTATAGAGAGCCAGTGAGTGCCATTTAGTTCAGCTCAGAGAACACAATTTAATAAACATTAATGAGGTATTTCAAGAACACTGGCTGTGGTTCCCATGAAGGGCAGACAGCTTGACTTGGGATTTACCTTTACACTTAACAAAGACCAAATAAAACAAGTTGCAATTAGAAGTAAGATAATGGAGAAACTGGTATTACAGACCCTCCAAATGTCTATTTTCCAGAGGCATCCCTGATTTAGAGAAGCCATTCTACTTTATGATTTAATCCTGGAATGTCCCACTTTTCCTTAGAATGTCCCTATTTTCATCGGAGAAATGTTGGAAGGTATGGAGTTATCCAACCCCTGAGCCATCTAAAGGCAATCCTGTATAAGGAAGTTTAATGTTTTATTATGTTTTTATATGTGCTGGAAGTGTGGGGTAAATATAGTAAATAGTAAAACTATCAAGGGACGCGGGTGGCTCTGTGGTCTAAATCACAGAGCCTAGGGCTTGCCGATCAGAAGGTCGGCGGTTCGAATCCCCGTGACGGGGTGAGCTCCCATTGCTCGGTCACTGCTCCTGCCCACCTAGCAGTTTGAAAGAACATCAAGTGCAAGTAGATAAATAGGTACTGCTCCGGCAAGAAGGTAAACGCCGTTTCCGTGTGCTGATCTGGTTCGCCAGAAGTGGCTTAGTCATGCTGGCCATGTTGTGACGTGGGGTTTGTGATTTCAGCTCTCTTGACATAATACGCTGGAGACAGTTCTGTAGTAACACTTCTTTATTAAAGCAAACAAGACTGAGAACTGAGTAGGGAAGAGCTACATTTATAGGGACAGGGAACTAGCTAGAAAGGATACATTTTGGAGGGAACAATATCAGGCAATCACAGTCCTGCCTTTTGGAGGAAACCAATAAGACAGAGGATCCAAATACAGCAGCTTAAATGAACCAATAGTAGCTGTACCCTCTGGAACCAAAAGGCAGTTACTTTACCCTAATGCAAATACAGACAATAATAATACAGATATAAAATCCTTTGACTCAATACACAACAGGCCACATGACCCGGAAGCTGTCTGCGGACAAACACTGGCTCCCTCGGCCTATAGAGCGAGATAAGCACCGCAACCCCAGAGTCATCTGCGACTGGACCTAATGGTCAGGGGTACCTATACCTTTACCTTTAAAACTATCATTATGGAATGGGATGTCTCTCTTTTCATTGGAGAAATATTGGAGGGTATGAGATTATATCAGGAATTAGACTGAAGCAGCCATGAGGCTACTATGCTGACAATTCTTTTGCTAACATTAATGGGTATCAGATCACTTCCGGGATTGCTGCAAATGGAATAGGAACGGGAGCGCGGACCTCCGGAGAAGGATCAATCATTTAGAGTTGCTGGGGGAGCTTACTAGGGCTAGGTAACCCCTCCGAAGAAAGCCCACAAGGAAATCCGGGGGTGGGGATTTGGCAGCGCCAGTTTGCAGAAGCCTGCTCCACTTCAGTGGAAAGTTCTTGCATGGAGGCATTCTATAAATGCATTAAATATATAAGCAGAGCCATTTGGTTCACTTCTATGAGCCTTCTGCCTCAAGGTCTTAGATGAGGATAGTTATAGTAAGATCATTTTATTGTGTGTTTTGTCTCCCTTGGCAGAAATGTCAGCCCACACAAAGTTAATTATGAGCACAGTCCAGTGAAAACTAAATGCTTGAGTACTGTTTTTTAAAAAGTTCAGTGTCTCAGTACTGGATTTAAGCACATGGGCAAAATATTCCTGCATCTCAAGGGGTTGGACTAGATGACCCTTGAGGTCTCTTCCAACTGTACAATTCCATATTCAGTCCTCCACAAACTTCTGAAGATCTAATAATATTAATAATGATTTTTAAAAATTCCCTAAGGAAAAAGGAGAGAAGGTTGTGTATATGCTAGATAAAGACAAAAATGCATTTATACCAGCAATGATAATTACAGATATTTCACCTAAAACCAAAGCATATTAAATCAGCCAAAGCCACATAATTTTTAATTTGCATGTCATGCTAATCACCCTTAGGTCTGCCCCTGGTATATGACAGTGTATGCAATAATAACCACACAGACTTTTGTTTTTGCTAAGAGTCTGAAGTGACCTTTTAATAAAGGACTGGACTGAATCTGAGACCCAATTATACTGTTAATTAAACTTCTATTTTCTCCTCTGTGGTTTCCTTTTGCCTGCAGCTTCATTTATAATTCTGGTATGGTTGCATTTTTATATAGCCCATAAATTTTCTATTTCTATTCTTTTTTGAAACTACATTATCAAGTGTTTTAAAAATTGTACTGATTATTCTTGAAGCAATAAGAAACTGCTACTAGAGGCTGTTGTCAGGGATCTAGCGGGGTCAGATGCTTGGTAGGGGTCTGACTCTGAGAATGAGGCTAACGCTGAGAATGAGAGATTGCAGCCTCAGGCAAGGCAAGAGTGGGTTAACTGCCCCTCTTCCTTCTCAATCTTATGAAGCTGGCAGAGACCAAAGGGACTGTGACACAGGTAGAGATTATAATTGGTGGTTGGACTCAGGTAATAATAGAAAGAAGGTTACTTGGGCCAGACCGGTAGAAACACAGTCAGATTTGGATACCACTGAAGGATAGAGCTCCAAGTCTATTACCACTTTGGGTGAAGACAATACATTTGGATACCCCTTGAGATCTAGGTATAGAGCTAGGAGCAACTCTTATAAACAGAATTTTTCTCAATTACATCCCAGACAGACCAGACAAAGGACTTAATTGTTAATTTGTCTACTCGTCCATTAAATAATCTTGAAAAGAAAGTATTGAACCTAGGACTGGGCTTTGTGCCTGTACCACGATATAATGCATTTAATACCAGGGTCGATCTGTTTGAACTGATAAGACTTATTAAATTAAAGAAATTATTTCACAATACTTCCTGCCCCATGCCTACTAATATGTCTAGAAATAAGTCCAATTTTTGCCCTGATCCTCATATCACAGTTTTTGAACAAGTAGTCACAAGAGATATAGCTAGACTGGAAGCACAATCTAAATACAATTGGTCTAACTTAACCAGAGAAGAATATACAACTTTAAAGAACCTTTTGTCTGATAAAAGTATTGTTGTTAAGTGAAATATTTAGGTATACAAATAACAATGAAAAATATAAATTTGTTTGAAGATAATTATAAAAAAATTGGGAAGAAACAAAAAGAGAAATGGAAACTTGGACAAGATTGAAATTAACACTCTGGGGTAGAATTTCGGCTATTAAAATGAATATCTTACCAAAACTTCTGTTCCTTTTTCAAATGATTCCCATAATAGGTAAAGATGATTGTTTTAAAAAATGGAAAACGGATCTAACAAAGTTTATATGGCAAGGCAAAAAGCCACGGATCAAACATAAATTATTAACCGACATAAAAGAGCGGGGAGGTTTTGGACTCCCAGACCTGAGACTATATTACGACGCAGCATGCTTTACTTGGATCAAGGATTGGATCAAATTGGATAACAGTGACATTTTGGATTTGGAGGGATGGAACAACAGATATGGCTGGCATGCCTATCTAATTTATAACAAAGTGGCAGTCCATAAAGAATTTCTAAGCCACGTAATTAGAAATGCATTATACAAGGTCTGGGTGAGACATAGAAGGTTGTTAGAACCAAAAACCCCATGGTGGGTCTCACCGCTAGAAGTAATATCGGTTAAAAAGATAAATACTATAGGAAGAATGGCAACATACCAGCAGCTCCTAAAGGAAGAACAGGGCCAATTAAAACTAAGACCATACGATGAGGTGACCCAATACTGTACCACATGGTTACAATACCACCAAATTGCACAAATATTCAACCAGGATAAAGTAATAGGATTTGAAAAAGAAGAATCAAAATTACAAAAAGTATTATTACAAAACTCAAAAAAATATATATCAAAAATGTATAATTTATTATTAGAATGGGAATTAAAGGATGAAGAAATAAAAGAAGTTATGATTAAATGGGCATGTGATATAGGATATGTAATTCGGCTGGACCAATGGGAGAAATTATGGAAATATGATATTAAATTCACGGCATGTTATACAATAAGAGAAAATTTTATGAAAATGGTGTACCAATGGTACTTAACTCCGGTAAAAATGGCTAAAATTTACAAATTAAAATCGAATACCTGTTGGAGATGTAAAAAAGAAATAGGAACAATGTTTCACATGTGGTGGGAATGCCGACCTATTAAAGAATTCTGGAATGAAATCTATGAAGAACTCAAAAAGATGTTTAAAATATCTTTCAGAAAAAAACCGGAGGCATTCCTTTTAGGTTTAATTACAAATGATATCCCCGAAAATCAAAGGAAAGTATTCCTTTATGCAACAACAGCTGCCAGGATGCTTATAGCTAAAAACTGGAAAGGCAGAAAAATTCCATCAGTGAAAGATTGGCAAATTAAATTTTGTGAATACATAAATCTGGCAAGACTCACAGCTTACATAAGGGGACAATCGGACCAGAAATTATTAAAAGAATGGGGTTGTGCTAAAGAGTATATGAAAAAACATTGTTCTGGAGTTAGTATATTGGTATGTAATGAATGATGCTTTACAGGGTTAAAGGAAAAGAAAAATGGTGTAAAAAAAAAAAAAGTACCAAGGTGGAAGTAATCTAATTAGACACAACAACACAGTAAGAGTAAATTTTTTGAGGTCTTAGAACAAAGAAAGGAAGTCAATTTGTGTTTATGTACGTAATGATATGGTGTTTTTTCTGTAGATGTGTGCTTTTTCGTTTTTGTTTAGTTTAGTCTTGTTTCCTTTGCTTTTTTTTTTTTTTGTTCGTTTTCTGTTTTTTTTCCTATATGTTCCGGGGATTTTTGTTTGTATAGTATTATTTTGGATTCAATGTTTGTAATTTTTGTTATGATTCTGCATTGAAAATAAAAAAAAAAAATTTAAAAAAGAAAAAAAAGTATTGTTGTTAAACCAGCGGACAAAGGTAGGGCTATAATTATGAATAAAAGTGATTATTGTCAGGAAGTACTACGTCAATTGAATGATACCTCTTACTACAAGAAACTTCCCTCTGACCCGTCTAAACATATTGCTAGAATGATTAACTTCATGGTTAAAGAGGCTGAAATAATGGGATTCATCGATTTGTCCTTAAAACAGTTTCTTTCCAATAACAACCTGCATATACCTTTATTTTATATTTTGCCCAAGATCCATAAAGAAGGATTTCCGCCACCTGGTAGACCTATAGTATCAGGAACTAACTCTATGTTGGAACCTCTATCCAAGTACCTGGATTCTTTTCTGAATCCTCATGTAGTTAAATTACGGTCTTACTTGCATGACACTAGGGACTTTATTAAAAAGCTTTAGGGTTTTCAAATCCCTATATCAGCCATTTTAGTTACAAGGGACATATCCTCCCTTTATACTAATATCCCCCTTGAGGAAGCCGGTATGATTACAGATAATATTCTCCGAGATAGAGTGGATCCACATCCACCTACCTTTCTCCTCATGGAATTAGTTGATCTTATTTTTGAACATATTTTTTTTAAATTTCAGGAGGATTTCCACTTACAAACTAGAGGAGTTGCTATGGGCAGTGCATGTACCCCCAGTATAGCTAATTTATTTATGGGAAAACTTGAGGAAGATTTCCTTTATAACCGAAAATAATCCTTATTTTGATGAAATACTCATATATAAGAGATTTGGGGATGACCATTTCTTAGTATTTAGGAACGTTAGTATATCAATAATTTTTTTTATATGGTGTCAGAACATTCATCCTAATATTAAGTTTACAACTCACTTTCATAGCCAACAAATAACATTTTTTGATACAATGGTATATCGTGATGGGGCAAATAATTTGGCAGTTTAGCCGTTTAAGAAACCAACAGATAGGCCGTTATATCTTCATTATAAATCATTTCACTCCCTTCACCTCAAACAGAATTTACCCTACGGTCAATTCCTAAGAATAAAGTGTAATTCTACCACACATCAGGATTACACCAAAAATTGCACACAAATGGCACGTGATTTTGTTGGTAGAGGTTATCCACAACATGTTATAAAAACAGCACAGATTAGAGCATACAATAGGCTTCTGGAAAAACGATCTAAACTCAAAGATAACCTTGGGCTCTAGACTATACCCCGTTATCCAATTCAATTGTTAAGACAATCAGAAAAATTGGCACTTGATACAAGGCGTACCAGGTTGCCTATCTACAGTGGTACCTCAGGTTACATATGCTTCAGGTTACATACGCTTCAGGTTACAGACTCCGCTAACCCAGAAATCGGGTGGCCCGAGAGATTCCATGAGCTTCTCCAGCGAATCAGAAGATTCCCAGAAGGGGGCACCGATGGTCAGGGCAAGGGGGGTCCCAGGGGGGACGCACCAGAAACAAGGTAAGAACTTTGCTTCAGGATGAGAACAGAAATCATGCTCCGGTGGCGCGGCAGCAGCAGGAGGCCCCATTAGCTAAAGTGGCGCTTCAGGTTAAGAACAGTTTCAGGTTAAGAATGGACCTCCGGAACGAATTAAGTACTTAACCTGAGGTACCACTGATCCACGGATCAGTTTCCGTAGAACCAGAAACTTTAAAGACATGCTTGTACATGCGGATATAATGGATAAGAACCAGGTTGCGATATAAAAGGACATTTTAAATGCGGAAGATGTGCAGCATGTAGTTTAACAATTTCACACCGAAAGCGTGGGTGTGCGCTTCAGCTGCCGTGGACCTGGACGCGGTGCGTCGAGCGCTGCAGACGGATTCGTTCGCACAATCCAAGATGGAGGAGGTGCGAAAAGACACAGCGAAGGACGACGAGTTCCAGATACGAGACGGACTGCTCATCCGCAAAGGGGCTCTCTACGTGCCCGGAGACGACCTCCGCGCGAAAGTCTTGCAGCAGCTACACGACGCGCCCAGCGCTGGGCACTTCGGCAAGGACAAAACGGCGGAATTAGTAACCAGAGACTTTTGGTGGCCCAAGGTGAGGGGAGAAGTCGCGGATTACGTCTCCAGGTGTGACACCTGCCAAAGGGCCAAGCCAGTACACAGGAAGCCGGCGGGTCTACTAGAACCCCTACAGACGCCGCTCGAACCGTGGGAGAAAGTGGCCCTGGACTTTGTCACAGATCTGCCCAGCTCGCGAGGCAAAACAGCGGTGCTCGTGGTCGTAGACATGTTCACCAAGATGGCGCACTTTATTCCGTGCGCGAAGGTGGCCACAGCGGAACAGACCGCTAAGCTGTTCATAGACCACGTGTTCAAAGCTCACGGCTTGCCGCGGTCCATCCTGTCCGACCGGGGTTGCCAATTCGTCTCGAGCTTCTGGCAGAAGCTGCTGGGCATCCTGAACGTCAAGATCAACTTAGCGTCGGCACGACACCCGCAGACCAACGGACAAGCGGAGAGGGTCAACGCCATCATGCAGCAGTACCTGCGATGCTACGCCAATCAACAACCCTCGACCTGGGTGGACTACCTACCGCTGGCCGAGTTTGCCTACAACAACACGAAGCACGGGTCTACAGGAGTGACACCGTTCTTCGCCAATAATGGGCGGCATCCCAGAACTTTCCCGGGGTTAGAGACGAAGGGGGAGGGGGAGCCAAGGGGAGCAGAGCACTTAGCAATAGAGTTACAGGAGGTCCACGAGCAACTCCGAAGGCAATTGGAACTGGCGAAACACGCCTACAAAATGCAGGCAGACAAGCACAGGAGGGTCGGGGAGGACATCCAGGTGGGGGACTGGGTCTGGTTAGCAGCCCAGGCAGTGCCGGCCAGGACGCTAGCTAAGAGGAAGCTCAAACACAAGCAGCTGGGACCTTACCAGGTCGCGGCGCAAATCAATCCAGTGGCCTTCCGGTTGACACTCCCGGAGGGCTCCAGAATGCACCCAGTCTTTCATAGGTCAGTGCTCACACCCTACAGGGAACCCCACAGGTTTCAGGCGACAGGGAACGCGCCAGACCCACTTAACGAATCTCCGAAGAGGGAGGGGTCACGGAGGGCGACGCCACTCAACGAGGTCACGGAGATTTTGGACTCAAGGTGGGGGGAAGAGGGGGGGAATACCTCCTCGCCAGGGAAGGTACCCCGGCCAGTGCCAACAGGTGGGTACCGTGCTATGCCGTGGAGGAGCACTATCTTAAAGACGAGTTCCATGCACTCTTCCCACACAGACCTATGCCGGCAGAGTATTTCGACGACTGGCTCTTCACACCCACACTGTCAGCCAGTACGTTCCAGGGTTTTTCATCAGCTGAAGAGACGACGCCGGACACTAGCTCCTCGGAGGGGTCTCTCTCGGGATTTGCCACAGACCGCTCCTATCAACCGGAGGTGGGGTGGCGCAGGGAGCTGCTGCGGGGACCTTTGCAAGCAGTCTCACCAGAGGTACCCGGGGGAGGGGAGGACATGTACGTGTTGGGGGAGGATCCTGGATTCGAGCACATCAGCAGAGAGATGGAAGCAGAGGAAATCGACGTCGACGAGCCCGTTGCGGTTGGGCCGGATCCAGTGAACCGGCTACACACCAGGGGGGAAGAATGGTATCCCGCACTCACACCCACAGGACTGGAGCACCCGGAACCCACACCCGAAGAGGGAGAGGGGGGAAGGGGGGCTTCGAGGGGGGGATGGATGTCAGGGAATCAGGAGCAGGAGCACTGGGGAGAGAGGAATTGGAGAGCGAAGGGGAAGAATCCGAGGGCAGCGTGGGGGAGTATGACAGTGGCCCGAGAGATTCCATGAGCTTCTCCAGCGAATCAGAAGATTCCCAGAAGGGGGCGCCGATGGTCAGGGCAAGGGGGGTCCCAGGGGGGACGCACCAGAAACAAGGAGCCAGAGGGGAACGCCAAAGCAGCAGTGGAGGATCGGGACCAGTTTCCCCACCAGAGCGTAGTGGGGGGGAAGAGTCACATGTGTCAGGGCCAGCGTCTCCTCCAGCGGGGAGAGAGAGTGAGTCAGGGCTGACCACGCCTCCATCGGAGAGTGGGGGAACGGAAGGGAGGTCAGTTGCAGCTAGCCCCCCCCCCCCGAAGGGGGAAGCAGTGACAGCAGCAGTGAAACGGTCAGGAGGAAAGCTGCTGGCTGGGCGCGTGCGCCAAGTTCAAATGTGCAGGCGCGCGGAACAGCAGGAGACCCGGATGGGGAACCAGCTCCTAAAGCCCGCCGGAGGGAGGGAGAAGGCTCAGGGGAATCAGCGGGAGAAGAGGCTAGAAAGGGCGGAACCCCGGCGGGCAGGCGGACCCAGAGGAGGAAGGAGCAGCGGAGAAGGTGGAGCAAGGCTAGAATCTTAAATTGGTGTCAAGGGGGAGGAGACTCAGACGGAGCATCAGCGGTCTGACAGTTGAGACGTAGAGCTGCGCGCTGCGGCTCTGGAAGTGAAACTGAACTTCAATAAAGACTTTTATACTTAACAACGAAGCAGCGTTGGTCCTTTGTGAGCTGGGACCTAGGGTAGCTCTGACAGTTGGCAAGAAGCTCTGTGAATAACTAATATTAGAAATATTGTAAAAAAGGGAGCATGGAGGGGGAAGGTTATTTTTATAAGGCAATATAAAATTAGGAAATGCGTAAGAAAGAATCAAAACGGAGGATTTTCAGAAAAGCTGAGGGAAGTCCAAAAGGAATGTATTGGTGGAGAAATATGTGTTATGTTTTTATACTTTTGTATTGTCAAATTAATAAAAATATTTATATATTAAAAAAAGAGAATGCAGGGCGGCGGGGGGGGGGGGGAGACATCCTGGAAGAGGTTACTAGGCTAAGGTTACCAGAAGTCCCCATTTCCCGGGGACAGTCTCCGGATTTACAAATCAGTCCCCTGACAAAATCCATCTATTAGGAAGTTGAGAAGTGTCCCCGGATTCATTGAAAAAAACCTGGTAACCAGGGAGGGTAGAGCTTTCAGAAGAATCTTTGCTGGACAAAGGTGGAATGAGAGCACAGATACTAAGTTATGACATCAGGATACAGATACAATTGTCCTTGAGGTGCTATGGAAGGGAGGGGGAATTAAATGAGCAGTTGCTGCTAGTTAGGTAACTGGTTTTTTAAAAACCTGGTTCAGAACCTATTTTGGCAAGTATCCTGAATTTTTCTAGTATTTTTTGCTTTGATGCTAAATAAATGTAAACCATTGAAGATTTTACAGTGAGCAGTAACATCCACATTCCTTTCTTCACCCTACTTCAAGTAGTAGGGTGAAGTGGGGAAGGAGAGGTAGTGAGAAGGTGAAAGGTGAAGCTCTGACTGAGGGTTGGGTGAGGGCTTTCTGCAAGCAGCTGTACCAGCTTTTAGAAGATCTAGCTGAGCTTGCTACAGGATGAATTCTATTATGTTTTAAGTCTGGCGAAAGTGTTTTGAAAATTCATTGTCTAGACTACATTTGTTTTCAGGACAAAGAAATGTATGTTCAAACCACTTCAAATAAACTTAAAATGTTGTGTCTGACTGCATACCCCTCAACTGTCCCAGGAAAACATGGACATCCCTTTTTTTGCACAAGAACACAGTAGCCATTTTGAGCACAGTGATCTCACGCCTTGATCTCTGTTAAAACTTTGAAGCCTGTGAGCACTTTCTGAAGTCCTCTTGCATGCTACTAGGACCAGTCTCTTCACCTCTGAACTTCTTCAGTGATGCACAACTTAGCAGAGTAGTGCAGCTTATCCTAGGCAACAATCGAGACTGTTCAGTCAGGATGACGATCAGGACCAAAGCTGATGACTGGTAACTTGATTTTGTAGTTTATTATATACAGCAGTAAACTCACAAGCCATATACAAGTTAATATATACAGACACGATCTTCATCACACTCCA
The DNA here is from genome assembly GCF_964270895.1 of Podarcis filfolensis. NCBI lineage: Eukaryota > Metazoa > Chordata > Lepidosauria > Squamata > Lacertidae > Podarcis > Podarcis filfolensis. The sequence goes on along the minus strand of NC_139614.1, from coordinate 392,612 downwards.
AGCACTCCAGAATACTCCTAACTAGCCAAACAATGTCGTAGGTCATGCTGCCTATATGAAGGACCTCAGCCAATCACCGAGCTGTTACGAGGTCCTCTGTCCAGGCAAATTTCTCCCATGCTCTGTCTCCCTAGCCTGTAGTCAAAACACTAATTGCTCACTTGCCAAGCTGCATGTAGACTATGAACTCCAACAATCTCTTGCTGAAGAAGTGCTTTTCGGGGACTGTGATCTCACACAGATCAAGAGAGTGACCCAGGAGTGTATCCCAGAAGACATGCATCCCAGCTTGGACATGTTGGAGGCTATGTGACTGTCTTCCTCCATAGACATATTTAGCATTCTCACCAGGAGGAGGAGTTCCTTTCAAGGCCCCCATGTGAATTAGATTATAGTTCCTGGTGTTGTGCTTAGTGTGCTGGTTATTGTGGGCCTAATAGGGTTGACCGTCATGGGCCGAGGACTGGTACAGTATAGACTATATTTTCTGATGTATATTGAGCATGAATTCAGTATCCCCAAAGAGCTGGTGAATGTCTGCAGCTGGTCAATATGGCTTCCAGTTTAAAATAATAATAATATTTTTGTATTTATACCTTGCCCATATGGCTGGGTGGCTTAGCATCACATGGAGACAAAATTGAATAACAATGACCCTATATCATTATTATTATTATTATTATTATTATTATTATTATTATTATTTACTCCACCCATCTGGCTGGGTTTCCCAGCCACTCTGGGCAGCTTCCAACAAAACATTAAAATACAATAATTCATCAGATATTAAATGCTTCCCTAAACAGGGCTGCCTTCAGATGGCTTCTAAAAGTCGGATAGTCGTTCATTTTCCAAGTGTCCCTATTTTCCAGGGACACCCCTGATTTAGAGAAGCCATCCCAGTTTCTGATTTGATCCCAGAATGTCCTACTTTTCCTTAGGATGTCCCTATTTTCATTGGAGAAATGTTGGAGGGTATGGAGTTATCTGACCCCCCTGAGCCATCCGAAGGCAATCCTGTATAGGGAATTTTTTTAAAATGCTTAATGTTTTAGTATGTTTTTATATATGTTGGAAGCTGCCCAGACTGGCTGGGGCAACCCAGTAAGATGTGTGGGGTATACATAGTAAAATTATCATTATGGAATGAAACGTCCCTATTTTCATTGGATAAATGTTGGCGGGTATGTAACAATAGTCAGTCATTTATATAGCAGCCTTCCTTAGTGCTCTAAGCACTTCATGCATCCTATCAGCAATCCATATAACACCCATCTAAGGCAGGGTAATATTTTCATCCCACTGTTACTAGGGCCACCCATTGAGTTCATGGCTAGGAGGACAGGTTTCCCAACCCAGAGTTCATGTGATTAATAATAATAATAATAATAATAATAATAATAATAATAATATCTTTATTGTCATTGCCCCCTCTCAGGGACAACGAAATTACTTGACTGCTCCATAAAAACACTAATTAAAACAATACAGTATAGTACAGCAAGGAAGATTAGATGACTTTCAAAGTCCAGGCTTCCCATTCAGGGCTGAGATCGCTCTGGAGAAGAAGCTGTTCTTAAGACGGCTCGTTCTTGTCTTCATCGTCCTGTATCTCTGTCCCGACGGCAGGAGCTCGAAGAGACAGTGACCAGGATGCGATGGATCTTTTACTATGTCCAGTGCCTTCCTATGGCACCTTGTGGCATAAATCTGCTCTAAGGTGGAAAGTGGGCAGCCAACAATGCTCTCTGCTGCCTTAACAACTCTGCACAACCCCATCCTGTCCTGGGTAGTACAGCTTCCGTACCACACACATAAGCCATAAGTGAGCACGCTCTCAATGGCACAGTGATAGAAGGCAAGCAGCAGTTTCTGCAGAAGATGGTTTTTCCTTAGAATTCTCAAAAAGTACAGTCTCTGCTGCGCCTTCTTCACAAGCCCCCTTGTGTTGACACTCCAGGACAGATCCTCTTGTAATTCAATGCCCAAAAATCTGAACGTTGTTACCCTCTCCACACAGACCCCATCAATCAAAAGTGGCTGGATATTGCTCTTCTGTCTCCTGAAGTCCACCACAAGCTCCTTTGTCTTCCTTGTATTTATGAGCAAGTTGTTAGCTCTGCACCACTCTGTCAGCCGCTCCACCTCATCTCTATAGTCCATTTCACCCTCCCTTTCAGGGATGAGCCCAATCACGGTTGTGTCATCTGCAAATTTGACAACCCTATTACTAGGGTGAGCAGCGACACAATCGTACGTGTAGAGAATATAAAGGAGCGGACTGAGTACGCATCCCTGTGGTGTTCCTATGTTAGTCTTAAGCATTTTAGAGGTATAAGGGCCCAACCGAACCCTCTGGGAGCGGTCTGACAAAAAGTCCAGTATCCACCCACAAAGTGATAACGGAAGCCCCAGATCTTCCAGTTTAGACATCAGATGTTGTGGTAGAATGGTATTAAATGCCGAGCTGAAATCTAAAAAAAGCAGTCTGGCATAACCCCCCCGCTGCTCCAAATGTGCAAGGACGGCATGGAGGGCAATCGCCACAGCGTCCTCTGTCGATCTTTTTGTTTTATAAGCAAATTGGAATGTGTCCAGTCCCTCTGGTAGGCAGGCAATGACATGATTTCGTACCAGCTTTTCAAAGCACTTCATGATTATAGGTGTGAGTGCTACTGGACGAAAGTCATTCAGATCTTCCGGGTTAGGTTTTTTTGCTATTGGAACGATAATAGAGGACTTTAGGCAGGATTAACCACTATTTTGCACAACTACTGTGATAGCTAATACATTTTCAAGACATTTGGGCATAACAAATTGTCTCCCTCTCCCCCTCCCCCCTTTATGGTAAATAATTGCTGAAATCCATCAGTACCAAACTGATGAAGGATAATAGAGGGATTGCTTCATAAGCTGCCAGTTTTAAAACCCAGTTTCAAAAGAAGGCGGCTTGTAAAAAGTATTAAACATTCAAAAAGAGGCTTCACCCTTTCCAGTTCTATTTGCTCATTCTGTTCAGTTTCCAGTGATAGCAAAGGAAATGAAAATAATATTTTGCCAAATCTCAGTCCTGTTTTGTGGTCTTAAAGTGTTCTATGAAGCACACACACACTAGGGAGCTTTTTGAAATTTCCTTAATAGCACTATTAAAAGCTTCTCTTGCTAGCCCAATTCAAAGAGAGAGAGGTTCCTGGGCCTTTGTTTCCAACACCATGTTTTATTTACAACCGTTCATTTTGCAATCCATTAATTTTAGATCTGATTCAAAGCCCATCAGACAGCAATAAAACAGTAGTGTTCCACTAGAGAGTTGCTCATGTTCAAAGAGGTTGTCAATCCTTTTGCCCTGGCATTTGAAAGAGAAAGCATAGGGCATTGGCTGTTACAAAATCAGTTTTGGTGTCTGATCATTAAACATGGCATAGCAGCTTTCTCTCACATGAAAGAAAAAGAAATCATGAAATTATTTCTTTTTTAAAGAAACCCACATCCACAAAAATCCTGCCCCATAGTGTGTGTTTTAAAAAACCAACTTTGCACATGTAGAAAACAGTTGTGTCAGACAGAAGAGTTCTATCCTAACCTTTCTCCAGATATGTGATGGTTTTTTATGTGCATGTTGCTCAGATATATGCAAAGGCGTTCAGTGCCATTAACTGCAGTCTGAAGAGCTGCATGATTCTCCCAATTGTGTAACTCAGCTCTAATAGCCTGATCTTAAGCAAATTTTGTAGATAGTATGACCCACTGAGTGCAATGGAGCTTCCTCCATGTCTGTGATGACAGTTCTGTGCACACTTGCACAGACCTTTCAGTCTGGTAGAATATGCAGCTCAGTTAGGTAAACTGACCACTGCCAATGCCTTCATAAACAGAATTGGCCACAGGATTGCTCTCAGCCACACACAACAGCACAAGGACTAGGAGGCCAATATAGAACTCTGCAATTCTGGACATAGCCCTGCAGCTGGGAATGGAGCCACTATAGAACTGTGCCCCCAGCAGCCACCGCAGAGAGCTGATCCAGGAGGATGTTATGGTCAATGGTATCAAAAGCCACTAACAGATCCAGAAGCAGGAACAAAGATGCCTTCTCTCTGTCTCACTCTTGATACAGGTCATTCATCAGGGAGACCAAGGCTGAATCAATCCCATAAACCATGTCTCAACCCAGATGGAAAAGGTCCCAGATAGACCATATCCTCCAGCAACCTCTGCAACTACTCCACTACCACTCTCTCCACCCTGTTGCCCAAGAAGGGGTAGGTGTTGTAAATGGAGGTCCAAGATAGGCTTATTCAGAAGTGGACACACTACTGCTTGTTTAAGGGCAGCAGGCACCATTCCCTTGCATACAGACATGTTAACCATTATTGGATCCACCTGGTTAGGTCTTTGCACCCACTGAACAGGCTTTGAGCAGCCAGGATAGAGCAGAGTCAAGAACAGAAGAAGCTGATGCATCATTGCAAGAGCTCTGTCCACATCATCAGGACACGTACACTGTAATTCCATAAAATATGGGAAGATGCTACATTGGACACTGTTCTTGCTCCCACAGGGTTCAGTTATTTAGTGATAGCAAATCTGTGTATCAGTAATAAATTATTAGTATTAGATAGAAGGAATAACAATGCTGCCTCAAAAAGATAGTGCTTTCCTCCTTTTTAGACCTCAAGGCAGGTTGGGAAATGTAGGCACAGCATAATCCAGTATCTATTGGCTCTGCCCAGAGTGGGAAGAAACCTCCCTTCCTCATTTGTTTCAGTCTAGTACTTGAATATCCAGAAAGATGGGTGAACTCACTCGTTCTTACATAACTCCATAAAGAACCCCATAAAGAACAGCCTATTGGAATATGAGTAATATTTCTACAAGTGCCTTGAGTCTCTTCAATGAATCTATGTATGAGAGCTTTTTGGAGTTTTGTTGAATACTATCCAGAATGAGAGAGAAGTCTAGCAAAAACTGCTGTATCTAAGGTGCTACAGAGCTGAAGAACTTTATCCTTGAGGTGCCATACAAAGCATTTTGACAGGGGGCTTGTCCACACCTCCATTTGCCAGGCTGCTTCCGCCCAGGAAATCCAGGCCAAATGGCAATCAAATTTTCTGTGGACCTTCAGGGTGCAATATCAAGGGCGGACGCAGCAGGTGGACTTGCTTGTGGTCAAGGGCCCCTACATTAGCTTACTGGGATTGGCATGGTTTGGACAACTGGGGCTAGCCGTCATCGGGGTGAACCGCACTAGCTTACAAGTGGACGCCATATGCAAGGAATTTCTGGGGGTTTTCGATGGGAAATTGGGACAGTATACGGGGCCCCCCATTGCTCTACAGCTTGACAGTATGACCTGTCAGGCTCAAGGCCTGCTGGATCCCGTTCGCCCTGAACCCCCTATAGACGAGGAATTGGACCGGCTCGTGGAGCAAGGAGTGCTGGAGCCTGTGCCTAATGCCCCCTGGGAAACCCTGATCGTCACACCCATCAAGCCTAATGGTTCGGTCCGCATCTGTGCAGACTACAAATGTACCATAGACAAGGCCCTCACGGCCCACGCATACCCAGTGCCAGTGGTCAGCCATGTCCTTGCCACCCTGGCTAGGTCAAAAAATTTTGGCAAGCTGGACTTGGCCCAAGCATATCAACAGCTGCCAGTAGATGAGGCCACAGCAGAAGCACAGACGATTGTGAGGCACAGAGGAGCGTTCAGGGTAAAGTGGCTGCAATTCGGTGTCAGCGTGGCACCAGGAATATTCCAGAATCTAATGGAATCTCTCCTGGCATCAAACCCTTCTTCGATGATTTGTTGATTGCCGGGTCCACGCCAGAGGAGTTTGAGGACCGCCTCTGCACCGTTCTGCACTGTTTCCAGATGGCGGGTCTCAAGGTGAAGCGGGAAAAGTGTCTACTAGGAGTGCCTCAGGTGGACTTTCTGGGATTTATGGTGGACGCAGAAGGGGTTCACCCAACTGGGGACAAGGTACGGGCCATTTGTGATGCCCCAGCGCCCAAGAGCAAGACTGAACTTCAGGCCTTCTTGGGACTATTGAACTTTTACCATTCCTTCCTTCCCCATAAGGTGGCGGTAGCGGATCTCCTACACAGACTCCTGGACAAGCGGGCCCCTTGGGTGTGGGGCCATTCCAGGCAGTCAAGGACTTGCTCGTCTCAAACTCGGTCTTGGCACACTTCGACGAGAGGCTGCCGGTGGTGCTAGCATGCTCGCCCTATGGCATCGGTGCTGTCCTGGGACACCAACTCCCGGATAGAAGAGAGGTACCGGTGGCATACTTTTCCCAGACACTCAGCGCAACCGAGCGGAACTACTCGCAAATCGACAAGGAGGGTCTGGCAATCGTGAAGGGAGTAAAAAAATTCCATGAATTCTTGTACAGGCAGCCCTTTACCGTGGTGACTGACCACAAGCCGTTGCTTGGCTTGTTTGCCCCCGAAAAGCAGACCCCCAAGTGCTGTCTCCTCGCATCCTCAGGTGGTCAATTGTCCTTTCCAGCTACCAGTATGCACTGATTCACCCCCCTGGAAGGCGATGGGCCATGCGGATGCCCTCAGCAGGCTACCACTACCAGAAACAGGCCCCGACCCAGCACCCGCGCAAGAGGTTATGAACCTGGAGCTGCTTCCCGACCGCCCTATTCAGTCACAAGAAGTTGCACACCATTCCAAAAAAGATAGGGTCATCTCCCGGGTCTTGGACTGGGTGTGGAGGGGATGGCCCAGCAGCAGCCCCGGGCCAGAATTCACGGGCTACACAACCCGCAAACATGAACTGTTGGCCCACAAGGGGTGCGTGTTATGGGGAAGCAGGGTCGTTGTTCCCCAGCCCCTCCGCAAAAGGGTCCTCACAGCCCTACACGAGACACACCCAGGGGTAGTGAGAATGAAGGCCCTTGCCAGGAGTTATGTGTGGTGGCCAGGGATCGACGGAGAGATAGAGGCCTGGGTCAAACGCTGCCAGGCTTGCCAAGAATCCTGCCCAGATCCCCCAAGGGCCCCAGTCCAATCCTGGAAGTCCGCCCGAGCACCATGGTCACGCCTGCACGTGGACTTCGCTGGCCCCTTTCAGGGGAAAACATTCTTCATAGTGGTGGACTCCTACACCAAATGGCTGGAAGTCGCACTGGTACCGTCCACATCCGCAGCCATCCAGGTACTATGCAGGCTGTTTGCAACTCACGGGCTCCCTGACACTCTCGTCTCAGACAACGGGACCGCATTTACGTCAGGAGAATTCCAAACCTTCACAGCGCAGAACACCATCCGCCACATCCGCTCAGCACCATTCCACCCTGCCACCAATAGCCAAGCAGAACGCATGGTGCGGGCCACCAAGGATACCCTCCGCCGCATGACGCAAGGGGATTGGGAGTACCGCCTTGCCACATTCCTTCTAGCACAGCACAGCACACCCAGCTCAATGACTGGCTGGAGCCCCGCTGAACTACTAATCGGTCGGCGCCTCGCAATCAGACTGGACCACCTTCACCCCGATAGTGCTTCGGATGAGGTAGTGGGGGGGGGGAAGGTAGGAACCTTCGTGGCCCAGGACCCAGTGTACGCAAAGAATTTTGGGGCAGGCCCAGCATGGGTACCAGCCATAGTCACCAGGGTCACTGGCCCCGTGTCGTACGAGGTGCTAATGGATGGTGCAATGCTGGCATCGCCACTGCGACCAGATATGGTGACAATTCCCAGGAGAAAACCAGGAGGAGGACAGGTCAGAGGAGTCCCAATGGAACAGTGGGGCAGTGAGGCCTGTAGAGCAGGAGGGGCCAGCAGGAGAGGCAGAATCAGTAAATACAGAGAGGACCCGCGAGGCCGAAAGGACACCGGAACCAGAACCACGACTGAGTGAGCCGGTTGCGCCAGACCAAACGGCCCCATCATAGCCAGCATCCTTGGAACACGAGCCAGAACCTGAACCCCAGACCAGGGAACACCCTAGGCCGCAACGCACACGTAGGCCGCTGGCGTACCTTGAGGACTATGAATGTGACCTCCCGGGCAGGACTGGAACTTAGAGGGGAGGGGTGTTATGTACTGAGTTGAATAGGATCCAAACTGCAGCAGTCTGATTGGTCCTTGAACAATAGGATCCAAATTGCAGTAGTCTGATTGGTCCTAGAACAATGCAGCAGTATGATTGGTCTGCAGGAACCACTCAATCCAGCTCCAGATGGAAGTGAATCCACAACCTAATTGGCCTACAGGAGAATTCCGGAATTAGCCAATCACGTGCAGCCCATTGTGTAAATAATGTATATAAAGCAGATACTTTGGGGGAGCTTCCATTCCTCCTCACCACTATGAGCTGAATAAAGAGCATGAAATCCACTCTTTTTAAAAAAAATATTTTATTATTAAATTTTCCATATACATTCCACCAAAATTTAACATCCACTTCTCATCAACTACACCTTTTAGACTTCCCTCAGCATGTCTGACAATTCTCCGTATTATCACTTTTACTCACATTTCTTAATTTTATATTGCACTATGACATTCTTAATCTTATCATATTTTTTAAGCAATATTTCTACCAATCATTTTCACAGAGCTTCTTGAAAACAAACAAACGTTAACTGTTCATCACATACATTTTTCATAGAATCATAGAATCATAGAATCATAGAGTTGGAAGAGACCACAAGGGCCATCGAGTCCAACCCCCTGCCAAGCAGGAAACACCATCAGAGCACTCCTGACATATGGTTGTCAAGCCTCTGCTTAAAGACCTCCAAAGAAGGAGACTCCACCACACTCCTTGGCAGCAAATTCCACTGTCGAACAGCTCTTACTGTCAGGAAGTTCTTCCTAATGTTTAGGTGGAATCTTCTTTCTTGTAGTTTGGATCCATTGCTCCGTGTCCGCTTCTCTGGAGCAGCAGAAAACAACCTTTCTCCCTCCTCTATCTTGACCTAGATGCTATACTCCTATTGATGCAGCCCAGAATTGCATTGGCTTTTTTAGCTGCCGCGTCACACTGTTGGCTCATGTCAAGTTTGTGGTCAACCAAGACTCCTAGATCCTTTTCACATGTACTTCTCTCAAGCCAGGTGTCACCCATCTTGTATTTGTGCCTCTCATTTTTTTTGCCCAAGTGCAATACTTTACATTTCTCCCTGTTAAAATTCATCTTGTTTGTTTTGGCCCAGTTCTCTAATCTGTCAAGGTCGTTTTGAAGTGTGATCCTGTCCTCTGGGGTGTTAGCCACCCCTCCCAGTTTGGTGTCATCTGCAAATTTGATCAGGATGCCCTTGAGTCCATCATCCAAGTCGTTGATAAAGATGTTGAATAAGACTGGGCCCAAGACAGAACCCTGTGGCACCCCACTAGTCACTCTTCTCCAGGATGAAGAGGAACCATTGATGAGCACCCTTTGGGTTCGGTCAGTCAGCCAGTTACAAATCCACTGAGTGGTAGCATAGTCAAGACCGCATTTTACCAGCTTCTTTACAAGAATATCATGGGGCACCTTGTCAAATGCCTTGCTGAAATCAAGGTAGGCTACATCCACTGCGTTCCCTTCATCTACCAGGCTTGTAATTCTGTCAAAAAACGAGATCAGGTTCGTCTGACATGACTTATTTTTCAGAAATCCATGCTGACTATTGGTGATCACAGCATTCCTTTCTAGGTGCTCACAGACTGTTTGCTTAATGATCTGCTCCAGAATCTTCCCTGGTATTGATGTCAGACTGACTGGGCGGTAATTATTTGGGTCCTCTCTTTTCCCCTTTTTAAAAATAGGGACAACATTTGCCCTCCTCCAGTCTGCCGGGACTTCGCCTGTTCTCCAGGAATTCTCAAAGATGACTGCCAGTGGTTCTGAAATCACATCTGCCAGTTCTTTTAATACTCTTGGATGCAGTTCATCTGGCCCTGGAGACTTGATTACATCTAGACTAGCCAAGTATTCTTGTACTATCTCCTTAGTTATTCTGGGCTGTGTTTCCTCTGCTGAATCATTTGCTCCAAATTCTTCAGGTCGGGCATTGTTTTCTTTATCGGAGAAGACTGAGGCAAAGAAGGCATTGAGGAGATCAGCCCTTTCTGTGTCCCCTGTTTGCATTTCACCATCTTCTCCTCTGAGTGACCCCACTGTTTCTTTGTTCTTCCTTTTGCTACGAACATACCCATAAAAGCCTTTTTTGTTGCTTTTAAGCTCTCTAGCAAGCCTGAGTTCATTCTGTGCTTTAGCTTTTCTGACTTTGTGTCTACACGTGCTGGCTATTTGTTTGAATTCCTCTTTGGTGGTTTCCCCCCTTTTCCATTTTTTGTACACATCCTTTTTTAATCTTAACTCAGTTAAAAGTTCTTTAGATAGCCACCCTGGCTTCTTTAGGCACCTTCCATGTTTCCGTCTCATTGGTATTGCCTGAAGTTGTGCTTTTACTATCTCCCTCTTAACAAACTCCCAGCCATCATGAACTCCCTTTCCTTTTAGTATTACTGTCCATGGGATCTCACCCAGCACTTCCCTAAGTTTTATGAAGTCGGCTTTCTTAAAGTCGAGAAATTGAGTCCTAGTATGCTTGGCTGCTCCTTTCCGCTGTATAGTAAACTTCAGAAGAGCATGATCACTCGCGCCTAATGATCCTTCCACTTCTACCCCACTAACCAGGTCCTCAACATTGGTTAGGACCAGATCTAAAATGGCTGTTCCTCTTGTTGCTTCTCCCACTTTCTGGACAATGAAGTTGTCTGCAAGGCCAGTGAGGAATCTGTTTGACCTTATGCTCTTGGCTGAGTTTGACATCCAACAAATATCCGAGTAATTGAAGTCCCCCATTACTACTATCTCCCTTCCTTTTGCATGCTTGGCCATCTGTTCCAGGAAGGCATCATCTATGTCCTCCGTTTGGCTTGGGGATCTATAGTAAACTCCCACAATGAGGTCACTGTTATTCTTCTCTCCCTTAATTTTGACCCAAATGCTCTCACTTTGGCTTTGAGGTTCTAAATCTTGGATCTCTTCACAGGTATACACATCCCTGACATATAACGCCACTCCTCCTCCTTTCTTGTCTGGTCTGTTTCTCTGAAATAGATTGTATCCCTCCATTATTACATTCCAATCGTGGGACTTATCCCACCAGGTTTCAGTGATTCCTATTATGTCATATTTAGTTTGCTGCACCAAGAGCTCAAGCTCATCTTGTTTATTTCCCATGCTTTGCGCATTAGTGTACAGACATTGAAGTCCATTAATCATTCCCCTGTGTCTCTTATTTTAGGATTTTTTCCTCCCACCACTAGGTCTGCGTGCTGTTTGCTCCATTCGGTCTATGACATTTGGATGATCATCTTCATCAATTGATAGACTCCTACCTTCAGGACCACTGTCTCCCTCCCCCACATTAGTCAGTTTAAAGCCCTCCTGATGAGCTTTCTGAGATTTTTTGCAAAAACATTCCTCCCAACCGTTGTGAGGTGCAGCCCATCGCTTGCCAGAAGTCCATCTTCAAGAAACTGCATTCCGTGATCTAAGAATCCAAACCGTTCCTGTTTACACCATTTGCGAAGCCAGTTGTTCACTTCCACTATTTTTCCCTCTCTCCCTGGGCCACGTCGTTCAACTGGGAGGACAGATGAGATGACAATTTGTGCATTTAATTGCTTCAATTTCCTGCCCAGAGCCTCGTAATCTCTTTTGATCTTCTGGATGCTATTGCTTGCAGTGTCATTGGTTCCCACATGAACCAAGAGAAAGGGGTAATTGTCAGTGGGTTTTATGATTCCTTGCAGTCGTTCAGTTACATCTTGGATCTTAGCCCCGGGGAGACAGCACACTTCCCGAGACATCTTGTCAGGCCCACAGATCACTGCTTCTGTTCCCCTCAGTAGGGAATCCCCTATCACCACTACACGCCTCCTCTTAGGTCTGGTCGGGGTTCTTCCGTGAGCTGTCCGTTCCAAGGTCGCCTGCACATTCACTGAGGGCTGACTTTGCTGCTCGTCTTCATATACCTGATCGACTGTAATGAGGGAGAGATCCTCAAATGGAGTCTGCTCTTCGTCTTCCATGCTAGGGGAGAGGACCTCAAAGCGATTGTGTATTTCTAAACAAATAGAGCGAACCCTGGGCCTCCTACTTCTTTGAGTCACGTTTCTCCATATATCTGGCTCCTGTGTTGGTGAACTAGCCTCCTTCTCAGGGGAGTCCCCTGTCTCCTCCTTGGTGGAGACGGTGTGCTCTGTTGCTTCCAAGAAGAGCTCCAGCTCTCTAATTCTTTGGAGCGTAGCTACACGTTCCTCCAGTTGCTGGACTTTGTCTTTTAAGAGGGCAATCAACATGCAATTGCTGCAGGTAAAGCTGCCTGCAACCTTTGGCAAGATGGCAAACATTGCGCAGGAACCACAGGCGACTGCAGCTGTTCCCTCACCCTCCATCTTGAGAATGTGTCGTTGGGGGTGACTACAGCGGTCCTCCATCATAAAAAGCGTGAAGACAGAACAAATAATTCCCCCCCCAAAACTCCCCCCCGCTGCTCTACAAGCTCTGATAAGCTCCTCCCACAGCTAATCACCTACTTCAACAGAAGCCCTGCCCCCTCTGACCTTTGCACAGGGAGAGCAGCTAATCAGCCACAAGAAACACACACACAAGAAAACCCTTTTTGCTCCTTCTTCAGCTGCTGCCCTCCCTGAATTAAGGAAATCTTAGAAACTTCTAGCCACTTGCCTTCTTGGGCAAGGTTCTTGAGCAGGTGGACATGGACCAGAAGAAAGGAAGCAGAAGAAACTGATTTCCAGATCCAGATCCATTTCAATTGGGCTTTTGGCCCAGTTTTGGCCCAGCTTTGTCACTTTGTCAGAAGTCAGGGGATAAGTGGTCCTCTTAATTCTCCTTAATCACTCACGCTCTCAGTGGCATTAGATACCATCGACACAGCCAGATGGGCAGGGTATGAATAATAAGATTATTATTGTTATTATTAACCATGGTATCCTTCTCGAGCAGCTGTCTGAGTTGTGGGTGGGTGGCACCACTTTGTGGTGGTTCCCATCTTTCTTGGATGAATGTTTCCAAAGGGTGATGCTTAAAGAAGTGTTTTTCAGCCTTCATTGTGGGGTTACTCAGCTTTCGATTTTATCCCCTAAGATGCTTAACATCTACATGAAATTGCTGAGTGGAGTTACCTAGAGGTTTCAAGTACATTGTCAGCAATATGCTGATGACACACAGCTCTACTGCTCATTTACACCTTCAGGTGTGACAGATGTGACAGGGTGTGCTGGACGGTCTGAGTTATGGACAGTGATGAGAACCAACAAACTGAAGCTCAATCCAGATACGATTGAGTGGGTGGTTCCCTGGACAAGATGGGTGAGAGATTGCCTGCTCTTGGTGGGGTTACACTTCCTCTGAAGGAGCAGGTTCGTGGCTTGAGGATACTCCTGGATCCTTTGCTGTCACTTGAGGCTCAGATGGCATCAGTGACCCGGAGTGCCTTCCATCAGCTTTGGCTGGTGACCCAGCTACACCCCTATCTGGAAGGGATAGCCTAACTACTGTTTTCTATGCCCCGGTAACCTCAGAGGGCTGCCTCTGAAGATGGTTCAGAAACTTCAACTAGTGCAGAATTCAGCGGCTAGGTTGTTGACTGGCGTAAGATGATTTGATCATATTACACTGATCCTGGCCTGACTACACTCACTGGCAACAATTCAAAGTGCTGATTTTGACCTGTAAAACCTGTAAAACGGTTCAGGACTGTGATACATCAAGGACCACCTCTCCCCATATAAACCAACCTGGACTCTGCGTTTATTATCTGAGACCCTTCTTGGTGTGCCTCCTCCTTGAGAGGTCCAGAGGGTAGCAGCACAAGAACAGGCCTTTTCTGCAGTGGTTCCCTGCATGCAGAATGCTCTCCTCAGAGAGGTTCATCTGGAACCTTCATTATATAGGTGCCAGGCAAAAATGTCCCTCTTCAACCAGGACTTTGGCTGATTAGCACCTTATACCCCTTTTAAATGTTTTTGTGCAAGGAGGTGGGGTCTATTTGTTTGTTTGTGGGAGTTGTTCTTGGTTTCATTATGTATTTTGTGTTTTATCTTGTATTTTTATGTTGTGAACAGCCTAGAGATCTTTGGGTGAAGAGCGGTATGAAAATTAAATAAATGAAATCAAATAAATAAATAAATAGAAGGCCGGAGGCAGGCGTCTGAGAGGAAAAAAGACATCTGTGAAGATGGGAAGTGATGAAGTTAGCTGCCCCTCCTAGGAAGCTGCAGAGGTGAGGAATCACTGGTTTATTTGAAATAACCAGTCAAATCTTTGGCTGAAGGCCTCTGTTTTTATTTTATTGCTTTTCCCCTGCCAGAGGTATAAAATCACAGCGTGTTACTGCTGTAAACAATTATAGTCAACAGCTTTCTCCATTACAGGTAGGTAGCCGTGTTGGTCTGCCATAGTCAAAACAAAATAAATTCCTTCCAGTAGCACCTTAGAGACCAGCTAAGTTTGTTATTGGTATGAGCTTTCATGTGCATGCACACTTCTTCAGATACACGTTCTGCATTCATCCTATTTGTTATTTGCAATATTTGCGCAGGAGGATGTTTTTCTTCACTTCATTACTTATTTATTTAACCAGCAAGGCCACTCAGGCAATTTTCTTACTTTATTATTTTAAATTGCATTGCTCTAATTATGACACTTATTTTTGAAGGAAAAACAATTCATCATTTTAGGATGCAAAATAAACTATAAAATTAGCAAAGAGAAAAAGAGGTAAAAAGTGCAGCACATGTAGTCACTGCATGTTGACAGACATTAATAAACCTTACGTAAATCAATGGAATTGGTAAGCATTTGGATTCAGGTTTTATTATTTGACGAGAAGCATAATAAAACACAGAGAGTAAATGAGCTATAAAATAAAATCTACTTAGGTGCTGATGATAATGTGTAATTAAAAAAATAAACTGAATAATGTGGTTTCCTCACCCATTATATCTCCATCAATATATATATTTAAAATTAATGACACAACAGTTGGCTGCTTTTATGCTTTGTGCTTTTAACTGTATTCTGGTTTTATTGATGCATTTCATTCTATATGTTGGGGTAGACAACTTTTTCAGTCTGAGGGCCACATTCACTCATGTGGGCAGCATGCCAAGCAGCAGGCAGTGGCCAAGGAAAAAGTGCATGGAGCAATGGAGGAGGCTCCTTTCCTGAGCAAATGAAGCATAGCCCTGCCAAGATTCTGTACACCCCAAAATGTCCAAGAGCATGGTTCAGACTTTCTCCTGTCACCAACAATAATACATTTGCAGTAACCCTAGCCCTATACACATTTACCTGGGAGTAACTCGCATTGTACTCCATGGGTCTAACATACAAGATGGTCTAACATACAAGACCCCGGGAAAGCCCTAGATGCTATTGAAGAGACAAAATGACTCTCGCCTCTACTACTATCCTGGAACGTTGCTGGATGGCAATCGAAAACAATGGACAAAGACGTTCTAACCTACGTATCACAGTTCAAGATCATCCTGCTCCAAGAAACCTGGATGCAAAATCCCTTTGAACTACACAATTATTTTGCTTTCCATTCCTGTGCCACAATCGGCCCAAAAGGCGGAAGACCGGCGGGAGGTCTGAGCACCTTCGTATCAACAGATCTAGGAACCTCCCCTATCCAATTGAAAATCGATAAAAAATGGATTTTGGCTGTTAAAATATTCTCTACCCACTTTAAGATCATATGCATCAATGTTTATATTCATCCACTTATGAAACAAACTGATCTTAAAAACATCTGGAACGAACTGGAAGACTGCATTCTCCTTGTCTCAAATAAGTTCCCCTCTGCCTCCTTAATTATTGGTGGGGACTTTAATGCAAGGCTAGGCCACTCAGACGAACAGCTAATCAACGAAAGTGGAATGGGTCCCCTAAATGCTAATGATGAACATTGGCCCCTATTCAGGCGTCATTCACTTGACCCAGTTACCAATTTTGCTGGTACATGTCTTTTTCTAACGGCACTTAGATTAAACCTTGTTATTTTAAATGGCCTCTCCTCGGGAGACTGCCCTGGCCAATTTACTTATTGGTCAGGCTTAAGGCATTCTGTTATTGACTACATCCTTGTCTCCCAAGAACTCTTTGATGAATATATTGAATTTACTGTAGATATAAGAACCGAAAGTGACCATCTACCCCTAAATCTTAAAAGGACTGAATTTTGGGAACCCTCTAGATGTGGGCTCCCACAGACACCTGACCCTAATGCTCTACAACAAATAGGCAGATCCAGAATTAAATGGTCCCCTTATGTTAATAACAATTTTAGCATTTGGACACAATCAATGGAAGGTCAACTCCTCTGGGCTGATCTGACCTCCAACGACACTGAAGAGACCTCCCCAATTGACCATTATAACACTTTAATCCGAAAACTCCAACCGTTGTTGTCAAGACTCAGGAGACCTAACCACAATGAGTTCCCTACCAACAAAAAATGGTTTGACCGCGAATGCATCCAGGCAAAACTTATACTTAGGGAATGCTTTAAGGTCTTCCGGCAAAATCCTAACCCTATCACTAAATTAGAGTTACAACTTTAAAAAAAGAACTACAAAGAGTTACTAAAAACCAAAAAAAGAACCGCAGACTCTCTCATCTGGCAGGCCCTCATAAAAGCGTCAATAGAAAAAGACAATACCAACTTCTGGAAAATTATCTCCAGTCAAACCAAAACTCCTAACGAGGGCACAATAATCCCTGCAAACTCATGGGAAGAGCACTATAAAGTGCTGTTTAGGGAACATCGTCCTTCCGCGCTGCTTAACATCTCTTTAGATAATGATACACCATGGCCCCCAACATCTGAAACTGAGATCACTTCGTTAATTCTACAAATGAAATCTGGCAAAGCCCCAGGAAGTGATTTCATTGTCACTGAACTTCTGAAAGCGCAAATAAACTGGTGGGCCCCAGTTCTTGCAAATCTATTTTCATATATAGATAAGACAACTGAAATCCCTAAAGATTGGGGACTGGCTATAATTGTTCCTATATTTAAAAAGGGCAACCCCTCTGACCCAGCTAATTATAGACCAATTAGTCTTCTGAATGTGATCTGTAAACTTTATACAAAACATCTATGTTTAAAATTATGTGAATGGTTAGATCATAATGACTTGCTAGAAATTGAACAAGCAGGGTTTACATCTGGACGTTCTACCATAGATCACTGCTTAGTGTTAGATTATTTTGTCTATAAGTATGTGAAACATTGGAAAAAGTCATTGTATGCGGCCTAAAGGCAGCATTTGATTCTGTATCCAGGGGTAGGCTCTGGGCCAAATTGGCCAATATGGGTATCAACAGAAGGTTATTACTTCTGATGATTAAGCTTCATGAGAACAATACCCTCCAGATAAGACTCGCACAGGACGGCAGACTCTCTAGAGAAATCCCAGTCCAAAGGGGAGTTAGACAAGGATGCCTATTAGCCCCATTTTTATTTAACATCTATGTTAACTCCCTGGTCACATGCTGCCGTGAAATCGAACCCCCCCCCCCCCCCGTGTTCTCTAAGGGCAGAAAAGTACCAGTTTTAATGTATGCGGATGACGCTGTTCTTCTCTCTCAAACCAAAGTGGGCCTGAAACGTGCCTTAGGAAAGTTTAGTGACCAATGTAACACTGAACTGTTAACAATTAACTTTGCCAAAACCAAAATTGTACATTTTAACCGCTCCTTCAGGAAAGATAATTGGAGCGTAAAGGGAAACGCCATTGAACAGACTAAGACCTTCCAATACTTAGGCATTACTTTCTCTTATAATGCCAAACTGTCAACACACCTGACCACATCAGCTATATCAGCAGGAAGAAGTGCAAATGCCATCCTTAGATTATTCAGAAGGAAAGGAGCTGGCTTCCTCCCGATGGCCCTAAAAGTTTTTCAGGCAAAATCTTTAGCCCAACTCCTGTATGGCTCTCAAATTAGCCCCTCTGCCAACCTTAAGACCCTTGAAACAGTACAATCAAAATTCTTAAGATCATTATTTGCTACCCCAAAGTGTACACCTAATGCAGTCTTAAGGCAAGAGGCAGGACTGCCCAGAGTGGAATTAAAAGTCTGGGAGCAAGCAATATCCCTCTGGCTGAAAATCCATTACAATCCTAAGGGACTGTTACCTTGCTTCCTGGCCGCAGCTCCCTATCCTCCGTGGCTTATGCAAATAACTAATAAAATCAAACAAATTGGCCTAAACCCTGAAAATCTTTTTATTGAAACTCCGAACAAGGCAAAAGCAATTATCACTCAGAGACTTTACGATGTCAATTACAACAAGAAGTCGCCCTACTCCCAGAGACGTATAGATGCTTAAAAGCTTGGCCTAATTTTGCAGCTGCCCCTTACTCAACTAACATCACTAACGAAGCTTATAGATGGGCTTTCTCTAGAGCCCGCTTTGAGACAATGCCCTCAGCAGTGCTGTACGGCAAATTCACGCGGGTACCAATGCATGCGCGTCTCTGCCCCTGTATGTCTAATAAGGTAGAATCTGTCACACACATCTTTCTATTTTGCGAATTTTATAGTGAAGAACGAGTTCAACTTATTTTGTCGCTTTTATCCAAATTTATACCCCTACAACATTATTTGGAATCCTCCCCCGAAATTCTACGAAAATACCTTCTGGAAGATTCCTCAAGCTCAATATCATATGAGGTGGCCAAATTTTGCACTTTAGTAATCAGAAAGCGTAAATCTCTTCTGTTGAATGGCACACTGCGAAGTTCCCTTGTGTAATCTTTTTTTTGTTGTTGTTCTTTTCTGATGTTGTTGTTGATTTCTTTTTGTTTGATCTTGTGGTGTCTAGTGTCACTGGCTTTTGCCGCAATAAAACTTGAACTTGGAACTAAACCTCCAATGAAGGTGAGTTGAACAGCTCTTATCCTCAGAAAGTTCTTCCTGGTGTTTAGTTGGAATCTCCTTTCTTGCAATTTGAAGCCATTGGTTCGGATCCTAGCCTCCAGGGCAGGGGAAAACAAGTTCACTCCATCTTCCATGTGACAACCATTTAGATATTATCATTATCGTCATCATTATCTGTATCTCCCTATACCCACAGGTCTCAGGGTGGTTCACAGGATAAAATCAGAATATAAAACCACAAAGTACATAATCAAAATAAAAACAACAACAACCCAATAACCCCTCCCCACATACAAACACATTTTAAAAGGGCATCCATCAAAGGCCTGGTTAAAGAGAAATGCTTTTGCCTAGTGCCTAAAGGTGCATAATGAAAATGCTATGTGAACCACTCTGGGGAGAGCATTACACAGATGGGGAGCCACTGCAGAGAAGGCCCGTTCTCATGTTGCCAACCTCCAGACCTCTCATGGTGGAGGCACACGAAGAAGGGCCTCAGAAGTTGCTCTTAGGGTCCAGGTAGGTTTATATGGAAATACCTTGAGGTATTGCAGTCCTAAGCTGTTTAAGACTTCATAGGTCAAACCAGCACTTTGAATTGAGCCTGGTAGCTAATTGCCAGCCAGTGCAGTCAGACCAGAATCAGTATAATGTTCTCAAACTGTCTTGCTCTGGTGCCACTGATGTCACTTGAGCCTTAAGTGACAGCAAAGGATCCAGGGATGCCCCAAAGCTACGAACCTGCTCCTTCAGAGGAAGTGTAACCCCATCAAGAGCAGGCAATCTTCTACCCATCCAGTCCAAGGAACCATCCACTAACTGTGCCTCAGTCTTATCTGGATTAACCTTCAGTTTGTTGACTCTCATCCAGTCCATTATCAAGGCAAGACACCAGTCCAAGACTTTCACTCCCTCACCTGTAGATGTAAAGGAGAAACAGAGTTGAGGGTCATCAGCATATTGCTGACAGCATTCTCAAAACCTCTGGATAAGCCCACCCAGTGGTTTCATGTAAATGTAAAACATCATAGGGCAGAGGATCAAGCCCTGCGAAACCCCACATTGAAGGCTCCATGGGGCTGAAAAGCACTCCCCAAGTAACACCCTCTGGGAATGACCCTCCAAGTAGTACTGGAACCACCGCAAAGCAGTGCCACCCACCCTTAGTTCGGAGAGTCGCTCCAGAAGGATACCATGGTCAATGGTATCAAAAGCTACTGAGATGTCATGAAGAATGAATAGGGACATGCTTCCCTTGTCTTTCTCTTGACAGAGGTAATCACACAGGGCGACCAAAGCAGTTTCTGTGCCAAAACTGGGCCTAAACCCTGACTGAAATGGATCTAGAAAATCAGTTTGCTCCAAGAGCGCTTGGATCTGGTCCACAACCATCTGCTCTAGAACCTTGCTCAGGAAAGGGCGATTAGCAACTGGCCGGTACTTAGTTAGGTTTTCTGAATCCAGGAAAGGTTTCTTAAGAGTGGCTTTCTTAAGAGAGTGGTTTTACCACTGCCTCCTTCAAACAGGCAGGGACCACCCCCTCTCATAAAGAGGCATTGATCACCTCCCTGGCCCAACCAGCTGTTCCCTCCCTGCTGGGTTTTTAACAACTAAGAGGGGCAAGGGTCATCCTGACTGATCTGAACACCTTGTCCGTGTCCTCAAGCCTTACCAACTGAAACTCATCCAACACAACAGGTCTAGACTGTGCTCTAGACTGGGGTCATGAGATTCACAGCAGAGTCATGGTCTTGGTGGATGCAAGCAATTTTATCCTCAAAATGCCTTGCAAACAAGTCATAGTGAGCTACCGGTTCTCCCACCTCCTTTGGGCAGCTTGTAAAAGGTCCTGTACAACCTGGAAAAGCTTTGCTGGACATCATAATGAAGATGCAATGGAGGCAGCAAAGTATGTCGTCTTTCCTGCCTTCCCTGCCATTAGGTAGGTTCAGTAATGAGCCCTTACCAGTGTTCAGTTCCATTCATTCAGATCTTTCCTTCACTTGCCTTCAAGCCATCTCCCAGCTTGTTTCCTCACCCTAAGCTCTGGAGTATACCAGGGGGCCAAATGGGCTCCATGAAGTGTGAGAGGGTCCTCAGGGGCGATCGTGTCAACAGCCCAAGCCATTCAGCTCTTCCAGGGCTTTGACAGGGGCACCAGACATATCAGCCAGGGAAAAACCCAGAGCCATTTGGAATCCCACTGGAGTCATCAGCCTACAAGGGTGGACCTTCCTAGTAGGCCCCCTGCCCTATTAGGATTCTAGCAGCCACTGTTGCATATTGGAAAAGTGTTTGATCTTCCTTTTTAATTTCTTCTCCAATTATCCCCAGAAGAAAGGCCTCGGGTTTTTTTGTGAAGGTGTATTTGAAGATTTTTTTTAGTTCATTGTAGATAGATTCCCAGAACTTTCTGATTACCTCACCACATATGATAAAAATCGCCCTCCTTGATCTTACATTTCCAGCATGATTTATCACCAGTTTTGTACATTTTTTCCAATTTTACAGGCGTGATGTACCACCTGTACATCATTTTATACATATTCTCTCTGAGTGTTGTGCATGCCGAGAATCTCATACCTTTATTCCATAGTGCCTTCCATTTATCAAACTCTATGTTATATCCAAAGTCCATTGCCCATCTCACCATTACCTCCTTTAGTTCTTCATCTTTGGTGTCCCATTCAAGCAACTGGCTGTACATTTTCAATAAGAGTTTTGATTTGCTTTCTAATATTTCTATCTGGAATCTAGATTTTTTTCCCCCTTCATCCCATTCTTTTTATCTTCAGTCCATATAGCATTAATTTGGTGAAATTGGATCCAACCTGTCAATTTGTTTTTTATTTCTTCATATGGCCTAATCCTCCATCCATTCTCTGTTTTTACTAGCAAATCTTCATAGGTCCATCTTTCTCCTTCGATGTTTGTTTTTTTTATTGTTAAAATATCGATTGGTGATAACCACCAAGGGGTATTTTGTTCCAATATTTTTTTGTTTCTTTCCCACACTTCTAACAGTGGCCCTCTAAAAATGTGGTTAGAAAATCCTTTGTGGACCTTTCCCTTATTACGCCATAGATAAGCGTGCCAACCAAATCTTATATTAAATCCTTCTAGATCTAACAGATCTGTATTTTTGATGACAATCCAATCCTTAACCCAGCAAAGACACGAGGCTTCACAATACAGCTTTAAATTTGGAACCGCGAATCCTCCCCTATCTCTTTGATCTGTGAGTAATTTGAGTCTAATTCTTGGCCTTTTTCCTTGCCAAATAAATTTAGAGAGTACTTTCTGCCAATCTTTGAATACTGAGGTTCCCCTGATTATCGGTATATTTTGGAATAAGAACAGCAATTTCGGTAGTAAACTCATCTTAATTGCCGCCATTCTTCCCGACCAAGAGAGTTTTATTCTGTTCCAAGTATCCAGGTCCTTCCTTATTTCTTTCCATGTGGTTGTGTAGTTATCTTCCATTAAATTTATATTCTTCATCGTTAACCAAATTCCAAGATATTTTACTTTTTTAGTTACTTTAATTCCAGTCTGCAATTCAAGATGGTTTTTTACCTCTTCTTTCACATTTTTAGTCATCATTTTAGTTTTTGTTCTATTTAATTTAAAGCCGGATAGCTTTCCAAATTCTTCTAGCAAATCTAGCACTTTACCGACACTTTCTTTTCGGTCCTCCAATGACAACATAAGATCATCGGCATAAGCTTTCAGTTTATATTCTTTCACTCCAATTCTTATTCCGCGTATCTCTGAAGTTTTCCTTGTCTTATTTGTGATTATTTCTAACATCATAATAAACAGAAGAGGTGACAGAAGGCACCCCTGTCTTGTACCCTTCGAAATTTCAAAGGATTCTGTTAAGTTATTATTAATAATTAATTTAGCACTTTGTTGTGAGTAAATTGCTTTTATTCCTTCCAGGAATGTGCCTTCTATCCCTGTCATTTCCAAACATTTTATTAGAAAGCGCCAGGATACATTGTCAAAAGCCTTTTCGGCGTCAATGAACATTAATACTGCGGGAATTTCATTTTTGCATTCTAAGTATTCAATAATGTATTGTATGTCTTATGTTGTCTTTTATTTACCTATTAGGTAAAAAACCAGCCTGATCAGTATGGATCCTAATAGCGCAAAATTGGAAGACATCAAAAATCCCAACTATAAACCAGTGGCAATCCAAATTATTTGATTATTTAGAATTGGCAAAAATGACACAGAAAATAAGAAACCAAAAAGGTATAAAGTTTAATAACAAATGGAATAAATTTATGGCATACATTGAAACAGAGGTAAAAAATCTAAAAATCACAGTAGGCTCGATATAACGCTTGTGACGTAAAGAGTTTTAAGGAAATGAAACTGCAGATAGAAAAAAATTTATAACACATTCCGAAACCGAGTTGAAGGGAAGTCAATTATTGTTGTGTGATTTAGCTATTTAGTTAGTGTAAGTTAATCTGTTGGTGTCTTATGTTATGTAATGTTTTTCTTTCCTTTTTTATTTTTATGTATCTTTCTTTTGTGTGCGTGTGTCCTGTATGTTTCTTTTGTTGTTTTAATGTTTGATGTGGTATAAGGAATTGAAATTAATAAAAATTAAATAACCTAGTAGGCCCCCTGCCTCTGGGGAGCGGGAAAGATGCTGACAGCCTAAATCTCAACAGGAAGTGATCTGCCCATGATAAGGGACAGATACCAATGTCCCCCACTTCCAAATCACCTCCTTCCTGCCTAGTTGGAAAAACAAGGTCCAGAGTGTGGCCTGCCATGTGTGTTGGGCCGGTGACATGTTTCGTTTTGTTTTTGAATTTTTTTATTGATTTTACAAAGTAAATTTCACATTTACCACATTTAAATTTTAAAATCAAGCAAGATTCTTCCAAATCTTAGGATTTCCCTCCTCCCCTGCATGGTCCTTTATATGTCTAAATCAACTGCATATTATGTCAGCTTCGCCTTTGAGCCAGTGCCAACGACTGGGCTCAACCTCTTCAGCCCTGACTGGGCCAGGCGAACTGGAAAAGCACTCCCAGAGACCTTCCACTGCAGGGAGCAGGTCTAAGTGCTGTGGACTCACAACTTAGAGCTGTGAGCACCAAACTCAGTTCCAAAAGTCAGCGGAGTAAAGCAGAGCATGAACAATAGCTCTGAAGTATAACTTCTTTTATTCTCTACAGCTACTGCATAAACTAACTAAAGACTAATCGGAGATGCTGGACTGCATGAGTGTTACAGCTGCTTGAGCAGTCACCTTATATATGTTATACAGATAACACTCAGACTCCCACAGGCTGGAGCGGAAGAAGCAATGAGCAAAATCCGCCCCCTCCTTTCTGAAACATTGTCAGCAGATTCTTGCAATGGGAGGGGTGAAACATCCTCATCCTCCCCCTTTTCATGCCAACCATTGCAGAATCTAACATAACCGCAATTTATGTACATACACCAAAAGTTGTTCCTTGTTAACAACTTTGGTTAAAACATCTGCAGGTATCTCTTTCCCCGGCATATAAGACACTTTTACAATACAGTTTTGGATACATTCCCTAGCTCGATGAAGCTTGATTTGCAGATACTTCGTCCTCTGCTTACATCCTTCTGAGTGGAGCAACGTTATACACGCTTTATTGTCCTGATAAACTTGAACAGGACAAGTGACCTTTACTTTTATATCATCAAACAGTTGCTGTAACCACTCTATGTCCATGAGGGAAAGAGTTAAAGCATTAAGTTCTGCCTTGCAAGAACTAAAACTTACTGTTGCCTGCTTTCTACAAGACCAATCAAAAAGGCATTGATTGTACAGATAGCACACACCTGATGTGCTTTTGCCATCAATTGTGTCACTGCCAAAACTGGCGTAAGCATAGATCTCAAGACCTCCAGATTTTTGACTAGTAAGTCTCACTCTGTAATCCACAGTTCCTTTTAAATATCTCGCTATTCATTTCAGCACTTTCCAATCCTGAACTGTGGGTTGGTTTGCATGTCTGCTGATCAGATTTACACTCATAGCAATATCTGGTC
Source organism: Podarcis filfolensis (assembly GCF_964270895.1). Taxonomy (NCBI): domain Eukaryota; kingdom Metazoa; phylum Chordata; class Lepidosauria; order Squamata; family Lacertidae; genus Podarcis; species Podarcis filfolensis. The sequence continues at coordinate 367,627 of NC_139614.1, read as the reverse complement.
TTGTACACCTTGCTATAAAACTGAATTTGCCTAATACACTCCTGAAAAGTGTTGTATCAGGAAAAACATCAGCATCAGCATCATGTTGATAACCTGAGACCATGGGGGTGTCTACAGCATTGGCATCGCTCAGGTTCAACTTTTCAATGACATCAGTGATTCTACATGTCTGGTGCAGCAAAACATCACCTTGTGCATTTCTCTCTACCTCTAGTGAGAGATAATTGCTGACTTCTCCGAGATCTTTCATATCAAAATGCTTCTGCAGCTTTGCTAGAGTGCTTTTGTAGATATTCTCATTCTTCCACAAAAATAATATATCATCTACAAAGCAAATGCAGTAGAGCTTGTGCTGATTGGACTCTTTCACAAAAACACAAGAATCAGCCTTCCCTTGCTGAAAACCTAGGGAGAACAGCACTTCAGTCAGCTTGGTGTGCCAGCATCGTGCACTCTGTTTTAAACCATACAGGGATTTTTTCAGCTTACAAACCATTCCCTGTTTTATCTGCACACCATCTGGCGGTGACATGTAGATATTCTGAGAACTCCATACAAAAATGCAGTATTTACATCATGATGAGAAATGGTCATACCTTCCTCAGCAGCAATTTTCATCAACAGCCTAACACTCTCAAACTTTACTGTTGGTGAATACGTCTCATAATAGTCCTGATCAGGTATTTGAGAAAAACCTCATGCCACTAGTCTGGCTTTGTACCTATTTTTCCATTCCGATCAGTTTTTGTCTTGTAGACCCACTTACTATCAACACACTTTATGCCTGGTTCTGCTGGAACCAATTCCCAAGTATCATTCTGCTTTAGGGAATTCAACTCGGCTTTCATGGCGTTCAGCCAAGGTTCAGCATCCTTTGCGGACAGATTTTGAACCTCTTTGTAGTTGGCTGGTTCAAAAACCGCACCAGAGTTGCTAGTAACAGCAGCTTTAGCAAACTCTTTGGAGAACCGTTTAGGTGGCATGGCCTTTGTAGTTATTTTAGAGCTACGCAAAACTCTCTGGTCCTTTGGGTCTGGTGTCTCCTCCTCCTTGGGAGAATGATGACCTAAAGTAAATGAAGGTGCTGTGTCTGAATCAGTGTCAGACTCATCTGAGGCTTTTGGACTTTGATAATCTGTGTCATCATCAGAATCTATGTTGGCATCAGCATTATCATCAGCAACAACAGAATCTGCCTCTTTCTTAACTGCTTTTGCACCATCATCATCTGAAATGGGACGACATTGAAAAATGCCAACTCTGTCCCATTTTGGATTACAATCCATGCTTCTGGTCAACCTAATCGCTTTTGTGTCAGTGATCAACACACAATAGGAACCCTTTTCATATCCCAGAAAAATACCATGTTCACCAAGTTTGCTCAATTTGTTGTCCTGCAAAGTGTGCACCCATACCTCTGAACCAAAAATTTTGAAATGTTTTACGTATGGCTTCCTTTTGTAAAGCATTTCATATGGGGTGCAATCAATAGTGGACTGATATCTATGATTGTACACATAAGAAAAACAGGAAAGAGCCTCGGCCCAAAAGGGATTGGGTAGGCCCAAATCGTGCAACAGAGTTCTTATACCTTGTTGCAAGGTTTGGTTCACTCGTTCACACAAACCATTTTGCCAGGGAGATCTGGGCATGGAAGTCATGTGCTCTATGCCCTGTTCAGTAAGAAAACTCTCAAATTCTTCTGAACAAAATTCTCCACCCGTCAGTAAACAAACAATGTATGTTCTCATTGTGTACATTCCTGAGCCATGCACAAAACTGTCAAAACTCAGGGAAAGCTTCAGATTTCTTCTGCAGCATATAGACCCAAACATATCTTGAATGGGAATCTATCAGCACCATGAAAAAACGTGCGTTGCCACCTTTGGTGGACGTGCCCAAGGATCAAGGTCTTCTGGGAAATGATCTATAATGAAATCAAGAAGGTACTTAAGTGTAAGTACATAAGAAACCAGAGGCCTTTCTCCTGGGCATGGTAGGCCAATTGGTGTCAAGGAAAGATAGGACGTTCTTTATGTATGCTACAACAGCAGCAAGAGTTCTTTTAGCAAAGTATTGGAAGACACAAGAACTACCCACCCTGGAAGAGTGGCAGACGAAGGTGATAGACTATATGGGACTGGCTGAGATGACTGGCAGAATCCGCGACCAAGGAAAAGAGACGGTGGAAGAAGATTGGAAGAAATTTAAAGTTTATCTTAAGAACTGTTGTAAAATTAATGAGTGCTAAAATGTCATGGGTAATGTAAAACAGAATTGCAGTGACAAATAATTGGGTAAGAGAAAAAGGATTAAAGAAAGTGAATTATAAGTAATTGAAATTAGGGGTTGCTGGAAAAGTTTAAAACAGGGATGCAGAAAAGGGAGGTATGGGGAAGTCGTTGAAATAAGGTTTAAGAAAAAGAGGTTATGAAATTATACGTGTTTATATGTTTGTTTGTTTATGTATTGTCAGTTGTATTGTGTTTTAATATATGTTGGAAAATTAATAAAAAATTTATTTTTAAAAAAAGAAAAAACGTGCATTGCCTCTAGATAGCACTAGAGGTCCCACCAAGTCAGCATGTATGACTTCATAAGGTTTCTTGGCTTCTCTCCCAGATTTTACACCTTTGGGAGCTTGCTTAGCCTTATTTTCAGCGCAAGAAACACATTTCATATGGTAAGGACATTTTTTCAGTTTCATGCCCTCAACCATGCTTGGCATTTTAGCCACTGTCTGAAAATGCAAATGACCATAAAGATGGTGGTACTCATGAATACACTGATCATGCAGCTTCTCATTCTTATCTACAGAAATGTTACAACAGGTTTTCTCAGTTGCTTCAGCAGCTGTACCTGTAACAAAAGGCAATTGATATAAACACATTTGGCATATAGAATGAGCTTGCCAACTCGATGAATTTCACAACGAGATCCAGCAAAAACCACCTTGAACCCTTGATAATCAAGCTGAGAAACACTCAAAAGATTGTCCTGAAGATGAGGAGCATACAGGATTGTTGCATTAAGGCTCTTTAAAAACACAGTTCCTTGAGCCAAACTTCTGAGAACAGTTCCATCTGCTTGATGAATTGCTTTCTCTTGCTTCTCAAGATGAACAAAGAGATCCTTATCTTTAGATATGTGGTTGGTACAGCTAGAGTCTATGACAAAAAAATTCCGCCCACGTTGATTGGAGCAGTGTGAGATCAAAGCCTTTGATGTAGCTGGTCCTAGGGAATTTTGTCCTCCTCCCCCTCTGCCTTTGAAGTTGCCCTTCTTCTTTGAAGTTTTCTTACACTGGAAACTCATATGGCCTTGAGCACCACATGAAAAGCAACGCTGCAATTTTAGAGCTTTAGCAGCACTTTCACTTTCCCCTGCTGGAGACTTAGGCACATTTTCAACAGCATTGTCCCAGCTTTCTCTAACAGCCTGTCTGCGATACCACTCATTCAAGAGCACGCTAGACACATAATCTTCTGTTAGCCGACCGGCATGGTAGAAATTTGAGCAGCTACGCCGTCAAAAGAACTGTCTAGGCTAGTTATCATTATCATTGCAAACACAGCCTCTGAAATATTCAGGTCTCGCTGAACAAGGTCCTGTCGGAGGCGTTTGAATTGGGACAGATGGCTGGGCAAATCACCATCTTTCTTTAATTGCAGCCTGCGCAGCTTCTTGAAGAAAATCACACTGGAACCAGCATTTTGTCTCAAATGCATATATCTCTCAGTTTATGCCAAACAGCTCGTGCAGTCTCTTGACCCTCTAAGTATGCCAACAAGTGGTCTGAAATACTCAAAACAATTGTCCCCCGGGCTCTCAAGTCTGCAACATGCCACTCAGGCCATTCATCTGCATCCTCCTGGGGAGGGTCATCTTCTATGGTGTGGAATAGCTTTTCCCTCTGTAAAAACGCTTTCATTTTGACCTGCCACGTTGGATAGGTCTCGGGCGTGAGGAGAGGAAAGGATAGAGCCATCTGGCCAGAATGTGCACAGGCCATGTCTGCTATTAATTAAAGCAAGACACTTCCCTACGTGCAACACAAATAAAGCCTTGGACTCCTTCAGCCATTCTCTCTCCCACTCAGAGCGCAATTAACAGGCAAACAGGGACGCTATCTTCTTTTCTTGGCAGCCAGCAACATACCTCGATAAATCAAGCAGCAGCGTGGAAAACAGCTCCAGAAACTCTGCTTCTAGGCATTTGTTGTTAGAATGGGAGACTAAAGATGATGAGGTCAAATCTGTAATGATTCTTTCCTAATATATTTCTTGCCAAACCATCTTAATATTAAAAAAAATCAATTTAACTTGTAATGTTGTCTGGTTGACAATGGGGGGGGGACTCGTCCTTTGTTTTCCTCTAATTGCTGCAAATGTCCTTTGGAAGTCAAACATCTTCCCTAGCCATGAAAGAAGCCTAGAGCCTTTTCAAAGCATTCTTACAGGCAAAAGATGTCAATAGGACATTGAGAAATTATGAATGGTGTAAATTATGAATAGCCACTTGGTTTCCTTCTTTTATTCTGTTAGCCTCTTCTTATTAAAGTGTCAGTTTGGATCAACTGTTAATCATAAAATTGAATTCTGAAGGTATTTATCCCATTGCATTTTTCTTAGACTCTTGTGGCAATACTGTCTGCCAGCTGTTACCTTATTCTGCTCCTGAGCTGGAAACTAAGCTGGTAAAGCTTCCATCCCTTTTTTCTGGATCAGAAATAAAGTGAGGTGGGTTTTACCTGTCTTCTTTTTGCATGCCCTGCAAAGAGGCACAGCAATAAGACTAATTAAAAGTTGGCAATTGTAAGAAACAGATATTGTAGGGTTACCATACATATGGGGAAACAAGATGTGTCCTCTTTGGGGGGGGGCATGCCCACCTGGGTGGATTTTTACATTTTAAAGAAAATGTCTGGGTGTTGGGGGGCAGTTGGGCTTGGGTGGCTTCGGTGTGGATGCTCTGCCAGCCTGAGCCAGGGAAAGAGGCATGTGTGCGTGGCAGCCACAGCCCCACAAACCCACATCCACACACCTCTTTCCCCAGCTCGGGCTGGCAGTGGCTTGGGCTATCCTCATATAATGTTGCCTGTTGGCAGAGGCGCCAACTTGTGAGAGAGATGCGGGGGGGGGGACAACATCACACAAATAAGATGGCCCGACCAGTGGCATAGTGTGGGGGGACTGGGAGGCTCCAGCCCCAGATGCATTTTTGGGAGAGGACACAACTACGCTCATTGGAGCCTGGCTCTGCTGCGCCTTGGGAAACAAGCTGCTGCCAGCTCCCTCTGTGCCCTGCCCCCCTCAGGGGTTCACCCCACCCACCCCAGGTAGTGGTATTTTATTCTCTGCTGCTGGTCCCAACATCATGTCAGGACACTGGAGGAGCCAGGAACACGGGGGCAACACTGCTCTGACAACTGGCAGCTCCTCTTCCTCCTGCCACCGCCACCAGCTGGGGCTGCTTCCCTCATCCCTCCTGTCTGTAGCAGCAGGAGGAGGAGCCAAAGGATGTTCACAAATTCATTTGGGCAGCCAATTTTCAAAAGGACAGTCCACAGGGCATAATGATATACAGTGTCAATGGCCTTAGTCAGGTTAATACAGGAGTTGGTTTTGAATTTTTCTTGAAGCTGTCATACAGAGAAAATCATGCCCATGATAATACAATTGCAGATAACAATGGCTCTCAGAGTGAACCATTCACAGTGGTATCAGTTATCGAAAAGATGGAAAACTCTGAGTAGGCTGAAAGCAAAGAGTAAGGGTACCATAACTTCTGTCATAGAGCTTCAGTATGCTGATGACAACGTAGTGTGTGTGCGCACACACATACTCAGAGGATGACCTCCAAACCACCCTAAATATCTTCACAGAAGCTTACAAAAAGCTTGGCCTATCACTCAACATCCAAAAAACCAAAGTGCGGCACCAACAAGTGCAAAACAACCCCTCTGCAGCCCCACAAATCCAACTCAATGGTGTAACACTGGAAAATGTCAATCACTTCACCTACCTGGGCAATTATCTTTCCACAAGGGCCGACATTGTTGCTGAAATTCAGCATCACCTGAACTCTGTGAATGCAGCTTTTTCCCAATTGAAGTGCAGTGTTTAAGTACTAGAACATTTGCAGGTGTCAGGGAACTGTCATCTGAGACGAAGGAGGTGGAAGGGCTCATGGAGGGTGAGAGAGACCACTCAGCGGAGGAGGGGACCAGCAGGGGGAGAAGTGGAGTTCCAAGGGAAAGTGAGTCGGAGGGAGGGCTCAGAGACACTTCAAGCGAGAACAGTGGGGAGGTTTCAGGACCTCCCGTAGGGACACCCACTCCTCGGCGGAAACTGTCACGCCGAGAGTCCAGAAGACGCGTTTCCGTTAAGGAGCTTTTATGCTGGAAGAAGTTCCGTAAACGCCCACTGTCCGATTCAACGAGCGATTGATGGAGCCATGCTTAAGGAGCTCCATCACAGACAGAGGTTTGGGAACTTAGCCAAACTCTGAGGGATCAGGATTTTACGCACAAGCAGCTCACCATCCCATCACAGCAATCGGACAGTCCCTGAAAGCAGCTTGTGCAGAGAGGCATCATGAGCAACCCAGCCGGAGCCGGAGGAGCAGCAGGAGCTGGAGAAAGTCCAAGTCTGGAAGAAAGGTACAGAGTGTTGGAACTCCAGCTAGCAATGCAAACGGCGAGGCTAGAAGAAAGGAGGGCGCAGGATGCAGAAAAGGCAAAAGGCGCTACACTAGCAAGAAAGATGCCAGGAATGGTGCAGAAGTTTGGGGGGGATCCCAGGAACTACCAAGCCTTTAGGACAGAGATGCAGTATGCTCTCGAACTGCAGTTTAACGACTTTCCTGATGAGGCATCGCGAGTGGCGTTTGTGATTGGCCATATCGAAGGAGGGGCGAGAGACTGGGTCAGGCCCCTGATGGCAGGGAATAGTGACATGCTGAAGGACGCGAGGAAGTTTTTTCGCGCCATGGATTTGATGTTTTCCAGCGAGATTGAACAGGGACTGGTGCGCAGACAATTGATGGCTTGCAAACAGGGGAGCCGATCGGTTCGTGAGTACTGGACTGAGTTTACAATGTTGATACATAAATTGGGGTGGGACCTATCGGCGGAACCCATTCAAATGCTCTTTGAAGAGGGGCTTTCTTCGGCGGTGAAAGACGAACTTTCCCGGGCGCCCAGGGCGGAGTCTATGGACCAGCTGACCAAATCAGCGCTGACCATTGGAGCGCGCCAGGAGGCAAGAGCCTTGGAGAAGCGGGAGGGGAAAGGAGAGCGTTGGAGGGATTTCCGCATTCCAGAGATTCCAGAACCAAGTTTCCCGCCCGGAGAGCCGATGGAAGTTGGAACAGCGCGCGCGCGCGCAGTTTCAAATCCCAGTGAAGGGAGGAAGAAGGAGGGAAAGAGCGCCAAGAAATGTTATCTCTGCCAGCAGCCAGGTCACTTTGCCAGAGTCTGCCCGCAAAGAAAGGAATGGCAAGGGATGGCGGGAGCTGTTGGGGGGAAGGAGGAGGAAGTCCAGGAGCCAGTAAAAGCCAACGCCTGTCTGCCACTGTCAGGGCACTGCAGACAGGCCAAGGAGCAGTAAAAGTGCCCACTCCGGAACCTCCAAGACCAGCCCTAGTAATAGAGGTGTTGCTAGAGCTGGCAAACGGATACCCACTAAAGACCAAGGCGCTGTTGGACTCAGGCAGCTCCTGTAATTTTATGAGCAAGGAGTTTGCAGCTGAACACCAGATACAGACACTCCCTTTAAGCAACCCCCTGCAGGTCACCACGATCGATGGGAGGGAGCTGTTGGGGGGAGAAGTTAGCCTACAGACCGTCCCAATGGTTATGAGGGTGGCAAGGCACACCGAAAGGATAGCGTTCAATGTAGCCACCCTGGGAGGGGCGCCAGTCATTTTGGGAATGAGCTGGCTAGCGTTGCATGACCCGCTAGTGGGCTGGCATCAGAGAGTGGTCTCCTTTGGGTCAGCACATTGCCTGGAACACTGCAAAGAGGGGAAGGTGCCAGAAGGGGCAAAAGCCTCCCTAGCAGGGACGGAAGTGGCGGACAAAGGGAAGGTGCCCAAACAATACGCTGACCTGAGCAAGGTCTTCAGCGAAAGGGAAGCAGATAAACTACCACCGCATAGAGACTTTGACTGCCAAATTAACCTGGTCCCTGGGGCCAAGCTCCCCGTGGGCAAGCTGTACGCCATGTCAGACAGGGAAATGCAGGAGTTGAGGGAGTTTATTGACAAAAACCTGAAGAGAGGTTTCATCAGAGAGTCCAGAGCGGTGGGGGGCAGCCCAGTGTTTTTTGTGGACAAAAAAAACACGGATAAACCGAGATTGGTCGTGGACTACCGGCGGCTAAATGCCGTGTCAGAACCAGTAACTTTCCCCATGCCCAGGATTGATGACATTTTGACCAGGGCGAGGAAGGGAAAGATATTCACGAAACTGGACCTGAGAGGAGCTTACAACCTGATACGAATAAAGAAGGGGGATGAATGGAAGACAACGATGTTCACCCCCCTAGGGGCTTTCGAATATCTCGTTATGCCCTTTGGATTACAAGCAGGCTCCGCCTGTTTTCAATCACTCATGAACCATGTACTGGGACCTTTGCTCTACAAGAAGAGTCCAGAAGACGCGTTTCCGTTAAGGAGCTTTTATGCTGGAAGAAGTTCCGTAAACGCCCACTGTCCGATTCAACGAGCGATTGATGGAGCCATGCTTAAGGAGCTCCATCACAGACAGAGGTTTGGGAACTTAGCCAAACTCTGAGGGATCAGGATTTTACGCACAAGCAGCTCACCATCCCATCACAGCAGGGGAACCAAAATGCTTGTTTACAAAGCTATTGTACTACCAACCTTACTGTATGCTTGTGAAACATGGACCACTTATAAATGCCATCTCCAGTTCCTAGAAGATTCCAGCAATGGTGTCTCTGAAAATTTTTACATATCACTTGGGGAGACAGGCGAACTAGTGCCAGTGTACTGGAAGAAGCAAAGATCACAAGTGTTGAAGCAATGATTATTCAACATCAACTTTGTTGGACTGGTCATGTTGATTTTTGTCTTCCAAAGCAACTACAGTGGTACCTCGGGTTAAGAACTTAATTCGTTCTGGAGGTCCGTTCTTAATCTGAAACTGTTCTTTTTTAAAATATATATATATATTTATTACTTTTAAAGATTACAGAAAAAGAAAAAAAGGAAAAAGACAAAAGAGAAAAAACAAAAGAGAGAAGAGACAATACAATATATAAACAATACAAAACACAACCTAAACACATTAAGCTAAACGCATTAAACTAAACTAGACAAAACCCTAACCCACCCTAACCCTAAACAGAGCAAAACAAAAACCATTTAAAAAGATATATCACACCTTTTCCATATCTATCTTTCATTCCCTTATTTCCTCGACCTCCTCTCACCTCCCTTTTTGTATTCCACTTCTATTTATTGTTTCAGCAAATCCTTTCCATCTTTCTCTATTTTCTATCATAATATAAATATCTTAACATATTTTTAACCTTATTTTCCAGTAAAGATAAAATACTTATATATGCTTAACTCCTTATAGCATTTCTGCTAAGGCCATAAAATTTCATTCCACCATTTTTCTATCACTCATTAATTTTACAGTATTTCTATATCTAAACTTTAAATTTTCCAATCTTCTTCCACCATCTCCTCTCCCTGGTTTCAGGTTCTGCCAGTCCTTTCCGTCAATTCCATATAGTCCATCAACCTGGCGATCTTATGCCCGAGGCTCTTAACTCTTTTCCAGGTCCCTTCTGCAGGTCTTCTTCATATTCTTTAATGCTAAAGAGCAGATCTCTGGAAGACTCCAACCCAACAATACTTTTATTCCTTCTGGACAGGTCAGCCAAATTTCCATAGTTGAAGCTAAGATCCATAAAGTGTTTCAGGACATGTTTCAAGATTCCTCCAAATCCAAAGGCCCCCAGAACTTCAATCTCCTCCAAACCCAAGTCCATGTCCCAGAAGTCAGTTAATCCCTGCATAGAAGGATCTTTCCAACTTTCCTTCTTCAGTCCAAGCCGGGATCCAATCCTCAAAATCTGACTTTTTCTAGGTTCAATCATAAAAGGCCTCAACCTATAGTCCTCAATTTGCTTCTGTAAAACTAAGGCTCCCTCTTGTATTACTTTAGGTTCAACAACAACAGCTTTCTCCTTCTCCTCCACAATTTGTCCTGCCAAAGTGGGTTCCTGTACCAGGTCCTGAATTATTTCTGTATTGGTGCTCACTTTTTGTCTCAGATTAATCACTTTATGTCCCAAATTATCAAATTTATCATCCGTCTTGTTGTGAAGCTGTTCCAGCGAGTAGCTTATCTTACATAATATGGTCACTATGGCTTCTGTCAACATTCTTAAATGGTCCAAGGTCAATTCCCGGTTCTCACAATTTCTTATCTTGCAGCTGGAGATTCCCCAGTTCCACTCCTGTAACAGTTTCAAAAGCTCCCTCTAGAGGGAAACAGTCTCCACTTGTATCAATCCTTTCAACCACAACTCAAGCAATAAAGATAGTTTCAATTTCAGTTACTTTTCCTCCTTTTTAAACGCAGAAGAGGACAATGGAAACAGTATACTTCTTATTTAGTTGCTGTCAAATATGTTCTGTTCACAGTCAATGAACTCTCCCAAAACGTCACTTTTTCTAGCAGCCCGTTTCCAGGTTCAGAGCGGTGGTAATTTGATTTTTCGCTCTCTCCTGCAGGCTCGCTAGGTTCAAAATTTCCCCCCTCTTCTCCTGCTTCCAAGGGGGTTTGGTGTTTTTATCCGATGGAAATTTAATCCTTTACCAAAGATTTTCCATGACTTTAGCTTGTAACGTCTTTGCTTCAAACTATTTACAACAGAGGAAGGCGGACTTCCTGTTTAAAACCTTCCCGTTTCGATGCCAAATTAAGATATTTGAAGATCCGATTTTCCGTTCTACTCACGGGTAGTTGTTTAAAGTCCAGTTGTCCGCAGGAAAAAGTCAGAGCTCTCCGGCAACAGCAATGCGGCTTCACTCCGTGAAAAAAGCAGTCGATTTGAAGCACCGCGCCACTCACCCCACGTCGCTCCGGATCCCCAAAACAGGGTTTCCCCGCGAGTAGGGGAGGCGCAAAAGGTGCCAGCCGAATCCCAAGGTCACAAGCTTCTCCCGCCTGTGATTTCAGTGGGTCTCCGCCTTCGCCGTGGCGGTCAGACCCTGGTTTCCACGGAGCAAGTTCCTCCCGATCGGAGGAGTTCCGCCATTGCCGGAGGCGCCAACCCGGAAGTCCTTAATCTGAAACTGTTCTTAACCTGAGGTACCACTTTAGCTAATGGGGCCTCCCATTGCTGCTGTGCCGCTGCTGCGCAATTTCTGTTCTCTTTTTTTAAAATCATTTTTATTGATTTCCCAACAAAAAACATCCAATTAATATATCCAACATAATACTCCAATTAAAATAAAAAACTAAAATAAAAAAGACCAAATTATAGACCAAATTATAATTATTAATTTTTTGAAGCTCCCCACGGTCTGAATCTCTGTAGCATATCTCCGCATCTCAGTCCTGCCTCTCCTCGTTGTTTCCATATTTTCCACATCTCAATTTTGACGCTTTATAATTTTCTGTCCCTGAGTCCACGATTCTCAATCATGTCAAACATCATGTATTTTCATCCGTTGAATACAGCTTTGTTAGTATATATTTTTCCAACTGTCTTTTTATCAGCACAGCTTCCTCTGACTCCATTCCAACCCAGGATGTTGTCCAAGTCTGTTATCTGAAGTTTAATGGCGCAGCAACTCCCAATCCCAACCTTAACCCTAACCCAAACCTTCCTTTTGAGCTTTATTGAACCAGTACCTTCCAAGTTAAATTGTTAGGCAAAACTGTTTGCAATATTACAATGTAGATAAACTGTATTCCACAAATATCAGTCATTTGGTGATCAATCAGCCTTTGGAGACTGCACTCTCCCCACCCCCGAGCCCTAGAGGGAGGGCTGCTAGACACCACTTAGCCTTCTCTCTTGCTCATAATGAATATTAAAAACTTCTGCAAACAGCTGCACTATATATTATTCCAAGTTGTTATCTCAAATCATTGCAAAATCTGTCAGCACATAACTCCTGCTTCCCTCGAAAAAAGGGAGAAATATATTTTTTCATGCTGCGTATTAGCGAGTGCCATCTTGCCTCCTCTTCCATCTTTATCAAGTCTTTCAAGTCTTAAATAAAGCTGCACAATTAAATGCCTAAATAGAAGTCCATCTGTACTCTTTTTTTTAAAAAAAATAAGTTCTTAATGAGGCTTGGCATTGAAAACCAACTGTAGATGTTAAGGGGGGGGGGAGACATACCAAACACCTGCATTATCCAAACACCATGATGAGAACCTTTTTGAAGTCCGAGCTTAAACCCCAGGGACTGTACTTCTGCAGGTTTTTTCTTAAGCTTCTTCGATCCAGTCCATGTCTGTTTATTGTCCAAATCTATTCATTTTTCAAACAGATGTTCCCGGCTATGAGAATGGCATCGGAGAGTGCCAGCCGTACCGTGCTCTGCGACTCAGTGTCCTGCTGCTTGCACCTTGATGCAAGTCAGCATTCTCGGACAATCTGCGGGTCTATGAGACAATCCTCCCCCAACCTGGGGAGTCTGCCAGGGCTAATTACCCTGAATTAAAAACAGGGTAGAAACAGGAAGCCCGCAATTTCTGTTCTCATCCTGAAGCAAAGTTCTTAACCTGAGGTACTATTTCTGTGTTAGTGGAGTCTGTAACCTGAAACGTCTGTAACCTGAGGTACCACTGTACTCTATTCCAAACTTAAAAATGGAAAGCGTAATGCTGGTGGTCAACAAAAGAGGTTTAAAGATTCTCTCAAGGCAAATCTAAAAAATGTAACATAAATACCGACAATTGGGAAACACTGGTGTCAGAGCTACCCTAGGTCCCAGCTCACAAAGGACCAACGCTGCTTCGTTGTTAAGTATAAAAGTCTTTATTGAAGTTCAGTTTCACTTCCAGAGCCGCAGCGCGCAGCTCTACGTCTCAACTGTCAGACCGCTGATGCTCCGTCTGAGTCTCCTCCCCCTTGACACCAATTTAAGATTCTAGCCTTGCTCCACCTTCTCCACTGCTCCTTTCTCCTCTGGGTCCGCCTGCCCGCCGGGGTTCCGCCCTTTCTAGCCTCTTCTCCCGCTGATTCCCCTGAGCCTTCTCCCTCCCTCCGGCGGGCTTTAGGAGCTGGTTCCCCATCCGGGTCTCCTGCTGTTCCGCGCGCCTGCACATTTGAACTTGGCGCGCGCGCCCAGCCAGCAGCTTTCCTCCTGACCGTTTCACTGCTGCTGTCACTGCTTCCCCTTTCGGGGGGGCTAGCTGCAACTGACCTCCCTTCCGTTCCCCCACTCTCCGATGGAGGCGTGGTCAGCCCTGACTCCCTCTCTGGAGGAGACACTGCCCCTGACACATGTGACTCTTCCCCCCCACTACGCTCTGGTGGGGAAACTGGTCCCGATCCTCCACTGCTGCTTTGGGGTTCCCCTCTGGCTCCTTGTTTCTGGTGCGTCCCCCCTGGGACCCCCCTTGCCCTGACCATCGGCGCCCCCTTCTGGGAATCTTCTGATTCGCTGGAGAAGCTCATGGAATCTCTCGGGCCACTGTCATACTCCCCTACGCTGCCCTCGGATTCTTCCCCTTCGCTCTCCAATTCCTCTCTCCCCAGTGCTCCTGCTCCTGATTCCCTGACAACTGGCCTGTGAGTGCTCGAATTGGAGAAGAGTCATAGGTTTTGAAGAGGCTCAAACTCAGGACAAAAGGGAGAAACGTGCTAAGAGGAAGGCACGTTTGGAAAACCCTAACCATGATCAACTCCTGTCCAGAAACCTATGTCCCCACTGTGGAAGGGCGTGTGGATCCAGAATTGGCCTCCACAGTCATAGACTCACTGCTAAGATTGTGTTCATTGGAAGACAATCTTACTTGAATACGAGTGATTGCCATAGAAGAAGAAGAAGCAGCTGACTCTGCCCATGCACTTTAACAAAAGTAGAGTTGCCATATTTGAAAAAGTAAAAACCAGGACACCTTGGCTGCATGTATTTCTGAAATGCAAGAGGGTGCTGGAATAAAGTGCAATCAAGTACGAGATGCAGGTTGGTGGGAGAGAGAGAGACTAATGCACATGCATGTTACTAATTATTTATACACCTCATAAAAAATTCAGCACATTTGTTCACCATGAATTCACAATTTACTAGGCCACTTGCAGCCCCCTTCTTTTACCTTTATGCAACTGTCTTTCTTATAAAAGTATTTTCAGTTATTTTAAATGTGCTTATCAAGCTTTCCAACTGGTGTTTTAAACCTCAAAGCTGCAGCCTATGTGCTGTAACCACTGCTATGGTTAGTTCAGTAGTTCCTAATCACAGTGCTTATGGACAAGTGACTCAATCCAGCAAAGAGTAACCACAGATGGTGTGTGCATCCCTATTCCACATCATTGGTGTTTGTATGAGAATTAGAATGTGGGTGCATTTGCATCAGCTGTACACATGGGCTTACTTCTGAGACCAATAGAGGCTGGAAGTAAAGATCATATACAGATATTATAGAATCATAGAACTGCAAAGGAACCACGAGGGTCATCTAGTCCAACCCCCTGCAATGCAGAAATCTCAACTAAAGCATCCATAACAACCTCTACTTTAAAACCTCCAGTGAAGGACAGACTACTCTTTTCTTGTAATTTGAACCCATTGGTTCAGGTCCTACCCTCCACAGCAAGAGAAAGCAAGCTTGCTCCATCTTTCATTGTTACAAGTATGTACCTGGAGTCACATGTGCACATCCAGCACTCATGTATGTTCATATATACACTGCTGACAGGTTTAGGCTTTTTGCTAGAATTATGACATGCAGTTTTTATGGATATGTGGTAACCCTTAACCTTATGCCCACAAGAAGCTCTCATGCAGAGGAAAGTTTAGGGCCAGGTCTCCTGAAACCTGATTGTGTCTTCTGTGGCAGAAGTCTCCGAGATTGGTGTCATATTTAAATTTGATGAACATCTCCTCAGTTCTTTCCTCCAAGTTTTAAAAAGAAGTTGAGTGATAACAGGCAGAGGACAGAATCTCACAGGCCACTTTTTGTCCATCTTTGGACCAGGCCAATATGGCCAACTATAGTCCAGTCTCAAATCTTCCATTTTTGGACAAGGTCATGGAGCGGGTGGTTGCTGACAACTCCAAGCACACCTGGAGGCTGCGGACCATTTGGATCCCTTCCAATCGGGATTCAGGCCTCATCATGGGACTGAAACTATCTTGGTCGCACTGGTCAATGATCCCCGGCAGGCTAGAGTCAGAGGAGAAAGATGTTTCCTAGTTCTGCTAGATCTCTCAGCAGATATCATTGACCATAATATCCTTCTGGACTGTCTAGAAGAGCTGGGAGCTGGGGGCACTGTTATGCAGTGGTTCCGCTCCTTCCTCCTGGGCCGTGTCCAGAAAGTGGTGTTGGGGGATGAGTGTTCATACCCCTGGGCTCTCACTTGTGGGGTGCCTCAGGGCTCTGTCCTTCCCCCCATGCTTTTTAACATCTACATGAAGCCACTGGGAGAGATTATCAGGGGGTTGGGCTGGGTGTTCACCAGTATGTGAATGATACTCAGCTCTACCTCTCCTTCAAATCAAAACCAGTGAAGGTCCTGTGTGAATGTCTGGAGGTGGTTGGAGGATGGATGGTGGTTAACAGATTGAGGTTGAATCCCAACTAGACAGAAGTACTGTTCTTGGGGGACAAGGTGAGTGTGGAGGACTCCCTGGTTCTGAATGAGGTAACTGTGCCCCTGAAGGACCAGGTGAGCAGCCTGGGAGTCATTTTGTACTCACAGCTGTCCATGGAGGCGCAGGTCAATTCTGTGTCCAGGGCAGCTGTTTACCAGCTCCATCTGGTATGCAGGCTGAGACCCTACCTGCCCACAGACTGTCTCCCCAGAGTGCTGCATGCTCTGGTTATCTCCCACTTGGACTACTGCAATGCACTCTACGGGGGGCTACCTTTGAAGGTGACACAGAAACTACAACTAATCCAGAATTAGACAGCTAGACTGGTGACTGGGGGCAGCTGCTGAGGCCATATAACACTGGTCCTGAAAGACCTACATTGGCTCCCACTACATTTCCGAGCACAATTCAAGGTGTTGGTGCTGACCTTTGAATCCCTAAATGGCCTCAGCCCAGTATACCTGAAGGAGCATCTCCACGCCCACAGCTCAGCCTGGACACTGAGGTCCTGCTCCAAGGGCCTTCTTACAGTTCCCTCACTGTGAGAACCAAAGTTATAGGGAACCAGGCAGAGGGCATTCTTGGTAGTGGAACCCTCCCAGTGGAAGGTGATAAAGAATTACTCAACTTTTAGAAGACATCTTAGAGCAGCCCTGTACTGGGAGGTTTTTAATGTTTGATGTTTTTATTATGTTTTTAGATATGCTGTAAGCTGCCCAGAGTGGCTGGGGAAACCCAAGCCAGATGGGTGGGGTATAAATAATAAGAATGTGGTGTGGTGGTGGTGGTGGTGGTGGTGGTGGTTGTCCTAGGATTATGCGGAACCATTAATGATCACTCTTTTGGTTCGGTCAGTCAACCAGCTACAAATTCACCTAATAGTTACCTCATCCAACCCACATTTTACCAGCTTCCTTGCAAGAATATAATGAAGAACTTTGTCAAAAGCATTACAGTTCTACCTCGGGTTAAGTACTTAATTCGTTCCGGAGGTACGTTCTTAACCTGAAACTGTTCTTAACCTGAAGCACCACTTTAGCTAATGGGGCCTCCTGCTGCCACTGCACCACCGGTGCACAATTTCTGTTCTCATCCTGAAGCAAAGTTATTAACCTGAGGTACTATTTCTGGGTTAGCAGAGTCTGTAACCTGAAGCGTATGTAACCTGAAGCGTATGTAACCCAAGGTACCACTGTACTGAATCACCGCTTACCCTGATCCATCAAGCTTGTAAACAGTGCTATTTTTTTTAGAAAAAGAGGTGTTGGAACTCACCATGAATGCCTCCCTCTTTCTCTATGAATGGCAATGGCACCCACCAAAGAGGTGCCGGAAGCTCAAAAAAAGAAAAGAGATTCATCTGGCATGACTTATTTTTGAGAAACCCATGCTGGGTCTTAGTTATCACAGCATTATTTTCTAAGTGCTCAGACTGACTGTTAAATTATCTTTTCTAATACCATTCCTAGTATCATTATTGCCAAACGCAAGAGCTCTAATCTGGTTATAGCTATTACTCTGAAACATTATGACATATGACATATTAAAAAAATTAAAGATACCTGAGGGGGGGAGGCTTTTTTTACTAAAAGGCCATTCACACATACATTTATGCATGTCATTGTTCTGCAAGTTTCTCCACCCCAAAAATGACAGCCAAAGAAGTGGACTAAGGAAGTTTGCAAAGAAATGATGAAATGTTGCTTGTCAGTGGAACAGACTCCCTCCGAAGGTTGTGGACTTTCCTTCCTTGGAGATTTCTAAGCAGAGGATGGATGCCCATATGTCATGCATGCTTTAGCCAAGATTCCTGCATTACAGGGGGTTGGACTAGATGACTCATGCTTGGCCAACTTCAGCCAGTATAGAGCTAGCACTACATGCACACTGGTTTGTAAGCAAATTAACCCTGTTTCAGCTCTTAAAAAGGGGACGGGTGTACCTTTGGGGACAATCAATAGTGATTTTAGGAAAGAGTTCTGCACCACTTCTAACGGGAGGAAATTACTATATCCCCAAATCTCTGCACCGTACAATAATTGTAGCACAATTTTCTTTTGAAATACCTCAACTATGGGGGCAACTAAACTCCCCACTTCCTGAACTCTGGAAAAATGTAATAAAGACTGAAGTGAGAGGAATTCAATATAGCCACAAGTAGTGGGGTGCGGGTGGCGCTGTGGTCTAAACCCCTGAGCCTAGGGCTTGCTGATCAGAAGGTTGGCAGTTCAAATGCCCGCGACGGGGTGCGCTCCTGTTGCTCGGTCCCAGGTCTTGCCAATCTAGCAGTTTGAAAGCACATCAAAGTGCAAGTAGAAGGTGGGAAGGTGAACGGCATTTCCGTGGGCTGCTCTGGTATTTGCAGAAACGGCTTAGTCATGTTGGCCACATGAATTGTCGGCTCCGTCGGCCAGTAAAGCGAGATGAGCACCCCGCAACCCCAGAGTCGTTCACGACTGGACTTAACTGTTAGGGGTCCTTTACCTTTTTTTTTTTTTTTTTTAGGTGTGGCTTCCAGGACAGTTTTGAATTAAAACCCAAGCCCAGGTACTTATAATAGCATTGTTGTTCAATAGGTTTATTGTCCACACTCCATCTGTGAAATTTTCTCTCTCCTTTAAAGTAAATTAAACAAAACAAAACCCAAATAAATCTCAAATTCCTTACCCCATTAATGAATATTTTTGTGGAAGGATTGTAAACTACCACCTTTCTGGTTCTCTCTCTTCCCTTGTATATTATTATTATTATTAAAATTATTATTATTATTATTATTAATTTATTTATTTATATCCCGCCCTCCCCAGCCGAAGACAGGCTCAGAGCGGCTAACAACAATAAAAGTAACACAGCATTCTAAAATCAATTCATTTTAAAATCAAATCAGAATCAAATTAATGGCAACCATTGTGCTAGAGTTCGATGAGGATTACCAAAGGAAGGGGTCAGACTGTGCCTTGGCCAAAGGCCTGGTGGAACAGCTCCATCTTGCAGGCCCTGCGGAAAGATGTCAAGTCTTGCAGGGCCCTAGTCTCTTGTGACAGAGCATTCCACCAGATAGGAGGCCACAGCCGAAAAAGCCCTGGCTCTGGTTGAGGCCAGCCTAACCTCCCTGTGGCCCAGGACCTCCAAGATGTTTTTGTTTGAAGACCATAAGGTCCTCCATGGGACATACAACATACATATGCTTTAAAAACATTCTGGTCTACCAAGTGACAGCTCAGTTTGGTCCACATATAAAATTAGAAGTAACAATACTGCAATATACACTAAAGATTCCAATGTTTGTCCTATATTTTCTTGCTAATTTTTCCACCACAGGGTACGTTTAATGTGTCATTATGTCTTATAGCTGCAGTCATAGGAAATAATGGGGACTATTCTGCAACTCCCCTTCATGGATCACTGCCTTGCCGTGGCGAAGGGGCTTGAATAACTCAGAGAAGCTATGAGCTATGCCGTGCAGGGCCACCCAAGATGGACAGGTCATAGTGGAGAGTTGCAAACATGTGCTGGATTATGGAGAAAGCTAGAGAGTTCCAGAAAGACATCTACTTCTGCTTCATTGACTACGCAAAAACCTTTGACTGTGTCGACCACAGCAAACTATGGCAAGTTCTTAAAGAAATGGGAGTGCCTGATCACCTCATCTGTCTCCTGAGAAATCTCTATGTGGGACAAGAAGCTACAGTTAAAATGGGATATAGAACAACTGATTGGTTCAAAATTGGGAAAGGAGTATGACAAGGCTGTATATTGTTTCCCTGCTTATTTAACTTATATGCAGAATTTATCATGCGAAAGGCTGGGCTGGATGAATCCCTAGCCAGAATTAAGATTGCCGGAAGAAATATCAACAACCTCAGATATGCAGATGACACAACCTTGATGGCAGAAAGTGGGGAGGAATTAAAGAACCTTTTAATGAGGGTGAAAGAGGAGAGCGCAAAATATGGTTTGAAGCTCAACATCAAAAAAACGAAGATCATGGCCACTGGTCCCATCACCTCCTGGCAAATAGAAGGGAGAGAAATGAAGGCAGTGAGAGATTTTACTTTCTTGGGCTCCATGATCACTGTAGATGGTGACAGCAGTCACGAAATTAAAAGACGCCTGCTTCTTGGGGGAAAAGCAATGACAAACCTAGACTGCTGGAGGCAGTGGAAGACAGGAGTGCCTGGCGTGCTCTGGTCCATGGGGTCACGAAGAGTCGGACACAACTAAACAACTAAACAACAACATTCTGCAACTGGGAAATTCAATTCAGGAAGACGACAGTTTCAAATGGCCCAGGGAGAAGGGCTCAAGGAGTCAAAGGAGATATGCATATAGCAAGAAGCAGCAGGAGTGATGAAAATGAAGTTACTGGTCATTCAACTCATTGGGTGAGTTTATCTTGCTGTTGAAATGTTCTCACTGACATATCTTTGGTATTCACAGCCTACTGTTTCTTTTCACTTGACAGCTCCTTGCCATCTGCCTCCTTCACATGCTTTCCTGAAGCCCTCGGCAGCTCCTCCTTTAATCTCTTTGCCTTCTGTGCTCCCTTGATTTTTGACCCCATCCTCAGTCCTCCTAGCAAGTGTTACACACACACAGCCTGCCACATTCATGGGTCTATTAACATTATTAGTCAATAGAGAAAAATGGAACCTCCATATCCAGAGCCAATATGCTTCTGATTATTAGGTGCTTAGGGGAAAGTAACAGGGGGTGTTGATTTTGAGCTTCCAGAGCAGAGACACCTGGGTAACTGCAATGGGAAAAGGATGCTGACCTGTGTGTCTGATAAAATAAGGCAATCAATACACCCTTCCAGTCCCCATTGCTTAGCCACCCATCTCTCCATGTCCCTGGGCCTGCTGCCTTCTTAGGTGCCTGTCTGCTCCTTTCCTATGTCCTACTCCAACCTGGCCCCTCTGTCTGCCCTGTACAATCAGCCAAAAACCTTTTCATTAGGGCAACTCAAACATGGCCAGAGGCCATGACAAAACCCTTGGATGCATTGCAATGTGATGCATTCCTGTTCTGTTTTTTATACAAGAGTAGCATCACATTGAAAGATCATGTAGCTCATGGTGTAGACACTAGAGCCCTGAAACCTTATGAACATCTAGCTGTAGCAAGTGCCCAGAAAGGCAGGGTCTCTGTGATATATTCCCTACTGATAAAATCCAAGTTCTCTCCACTTACAGCTGATGGCTGTGTTTGATGTGAGAGAAATGGAGTGCTAAGAATGCAGCTTAGCTGTCTAGATTTTTAAGAAAGCAGCTAGGACTGTAAAAATATTGAGAAATAATCCATTGACTGTCGCAGTTGTAGAACAACTGTTCAATGAACAGTTAAAAGTATTAAGAATGGAGATGCAGAAAATGATAATGGGAAATGTATTGGACAAAGTGGAGGCAGGAGAAGATTTACAGGTCTTGGGGGAAAATATGGACGATGATTTGCCAGTCCTAGAGGATGGTTTAATACTGATGCTGAAGGAGCAGAACAATGTAACACTGGAACTATGATGTTTGAGAAGAGCAAAGAATCCATGGAAGAAGAAATTAAGACATATCCTGAGTTGGCAGAGGTAGAGTGTAAAGAAAGGGCTATGTAAAATTTGGAA
Organism: Podarcis filfolensis; assembly: GCF_964270895.1. NCBI lineage: Eukaryota > Metazoa > Chordata > Lepidosauria > Squamata > Lacertidae > Podarcis > Podarcis filfolensis. Next base: position 346,188 of record NC_139614.1, on the reverse strand, counting down.
TGAACTTAAGAGGAAAATGTTACCAAGCGTCCTGCAATACTTTTGGAAGAAGAATGGAAGAACAGGAAAACAAAACAAAACATATCCATGGGCAAACATGGGCCCACAGATTAGGGCTGATTCTGTTGTAGCCAGTGTTTGTTCTCAGTCGGTACACGTCAGTATGGCATACCGCCATCTTTTTTCCCCTGGCCACCTTCTTGCCACTTCTGCTTGCCCACCCCCCACTCACTTGCTACCCCCTGCACCTTTGCCAATTCCTCCTCCTCCGTCATGGTTGCTTCCCACAGCTGGAGGCACAGTTTCTTGGAGGTGCCTCGGCACGACACTTACGACTGCCAAAAGCGCCTTCTGGGAAGGTGTCTGACAATCGTAACAAAATTGCACCAGAGCTTTACAAGGCTGTGCCTGCAGCCACAGGAAGCAACAGCGATGGAGGAGGAGGGGGCAGCAAAGGGGCAGGGGAAACTGAGCGAGGGTGGCGGGCAAGTGGCGGTGGGGGATGGTGCGTACCAGCAGCTATTTTTCTTCAAATAAACCACTGTTTGTTTTGTGTGTTTGGTTGCAGTGTGTGTATAGTGCCCACAAGTTTCTCCAGTTTGCAGATGTGTCCATGGGCCCCCAAAGGTTGAACCTCAAAAGGGTTCATTTTTTAAAGAACATAGTAAGAGTAAAAGCTTATTGATCTTAGATGAGCACACCTCTTGTGTTTCTTGGTGTGCCTTCTAATCAGAGGCAAGCACAGTATCTCATGAGGAGATGAGGCTGCATCATTCTTCTGCATCTAAATGGCCATCTGTCATGGATGCTTTAATTGAGATTCCTGCATTGCAGGGAGTTGGACTAGATGACCCTCAGGGTGCTTTCCAACTCTATGATTCTATAGTGACTGAATGAGCCAATCACAACCAATGTAGAAGCTGATTGGAAGGAAGCAAATCTGAAGGCAATACACCATGCAGCAGGCAGCCTCTCCTGTGAGTGGTTACTTTGGGTTTAAAGGAGCACTTAATTATTTTATTAATTTCCTGATTGTGTTCTTTATCCTCTTCACTGGCACACAGTTTTGGAAGTACTGATGGAAGGGGAACCAATTGGCCAGCAAGACACTTGCTGAACAATACAATCAGGTTGGTCACTCTGATCCAAACTGTTGCTAAAACATAAAGTTGAAATCTTTAAATGATTTCTTTACAAGTAGTGTTGCACTTCATCTGCTATTTTGACAGAAAAGAAAATTGTCAAGCAGTCTAAATATAGGTCTCCAATGGAGGATTCTACAGGTCAACAAGGTTCATAGCATTCATTCCCTTCAAGGGGGACACAACTGAGATTTTGTTAGGTATGTGCACATGTATATTTCTGTTTTCTCACACTCTAACATCGTATGTTCAGGACATTTATTCACATGATCAGATATGCTATTTTTGCAATGCTGGTTGCATTCTTTGTTGTAATGAATAATGTATATCAGCAACACATTACATCCTCTATTCAATGCCACAGACATAACACAAATCTGAATCATTGTTGCACATTTGACTTTACTTCATATGATTTTGTACAGTCACAAGATCAAATTCATCAAGAATGCTTTTAATTTTTACAATATATCTGCAAATCACTTGGGCAGAGTTGACACAAGAACAAATATAAATATGAAGGCCGTAGTTCATCCTTAACTGGCTGAAGCCAGTGAAGTGCCCTCTAGATGTTGCTGGGCTCCCATCACCTTTGACCATTTGCTACGCTGACTATGGCCGATTTGAGTTTTGAGTCCAACCATATCTGGAGACCACCATGCTGGCTGCATCTGCCCTAAACACTTACGACTTTTATTCTGTGTTACACCAAGAACCACCCCCTCCCCACCCCACCCCCCAAAATAGTGCATAATTCTCAGGTGGTATATTTGGGTAAAAGCATTTCACTGACTGGGAAAAGTGGAAGAGACATTTGTTTTCTAAATGGTTTTAGGGAAGCAAAACCATGGTAGTGGAGCGCTGGTTTCTCTCCTCTTTTTTTAAAAAATGTTAAAAGCAGAGCTCTTCTTAGTGAGCAAAAATCACCATTTTGCCTTGCAAAAATTAAAGTTATTTACTTATTTATTCTAGAATAAATATAGCTTGCCTTTCACATTTGACTCATTGTAGGTAACAACAATGTGCTGGATAGCTCAGTTGGTTAGAGCCTCATGTTGATAACACCAAGGTCGCAGGTTTGATTCCCATAAGGGGCAGCTGCAGACCCTCCAAATATCCCTATTTTCCCCTTCATGGATCACTGCCTTGCTGTGGTGAAGGGGCTTGAATAACTCAGAGAAGCTATGAACTATGCCGAGGAGGGCACCCAAGATGAACAGGTCATAGTGGAGAGTTTTGACCAAACGTGATCCACCTGGAGGAGGAACCGGCAAGCCACTCCAGTATCCCTGCCAAGAAAACTCCATGGACAAAGACAACAGGCATATAAAAGTTATGATGCTGGAAGATGAGCCCCTCAGGTCGGAAGGCGTCCAACATGCTACTAAGGAAGAGCGGAGGACAAGTACAAGTAGATTCAGAGCTGATGAAGCGGCTGGGCCAAAGCTGAAAGGACGCTCAGTTGCGGATATGCTTGGAAGCGAAAGGGAAGTCCAATGATGTAAAGAAAAATATTGCATAGGAACCTGGAATGTAAGAACCATGAACCTGGGTAAGTTGGATGAGATGGTTGGATAGTGTTCTTGAAGCTACCAGCATGAGTTTGACCAAACTGCGGGAGGCAGTGGAATACAGAAGTGCCTGGCATGCCCTGGTCCATGGGGTCATGAAGAGTCAGATACGACTAAACGACTAAACAACAAACAGGTAACAACAGGTGAGGCTACACTATGGAAAAATAAAAATCATATGATATAAAAGAAGACATTCCAAACAGCAACTAGAAACCCATAAAACAGCAGTCCAAATTCTATAAAAGCCAGAAGATGCCATTCAAAGTCTGGGAGAAAAGGATGGCTAAAAGATAGCAAGGAAAGTACCAGGACCACAGGTGTTGGAAGGGGAAGAAATTCCATTCAATTTGCATTTAAAGCCCAATTCTATCAAATGTGCACTTCCAAAACAAGATGAGAACTAAAACACAGCTGTCCTTCAAAATTCACACTTATCCAAATTTTGTGAAGCAGCTCTCTCTCTCTCTCTCTCTCTCTCTCTCTCTCTCTCTCTGTGTGTGTGTGTGTGTGTGTGTGTGTGTGTGTGTGTGTAAACAGAATTTACAAAAATACATATATAAGGGGGAAATGTGCAAAATAATAAATATATTAGTGGAAATAACATACAAAAGCATGATGCCAGGTGATAGATAGACGCCTATCAAGGTTGGTCTGAAGGAGTGGAAACTGTTAAAAATCTAGTCAACTGGGCCAAAAAATGGTTTGCCAGACCTGCTGTAAGAGGAGTCTAGAGAAAGTGGAGTCTAGAGAAAGGTAACCTTTTTATCTCAGGCATGAGTTATGGGCAGGGGGAGGTTGTGGTCCCTGAGGGAACAGAACAACCACCAGCCCAATGAGAGAAGCAGAGAATTGTAAAGTCTCAGCACAGAACAGAGTTAGTCATTGAATTTTGCCTAAAGAGAAATTTCAAGGAGAATATGGAGTTTCCTTTTGGGAAATATTCAAAAACTTTCAAGGGAAGCAAAAATAATTTCACTAGGACATTACAAAAGGAACCCAACTTACCTATCTTGGGATCCACAGAAAGCAATGGTGCAGGTTGTCAAGCTGTGCTTTGAATATATTTTATCAGCACTGGGTATTCTCTTGAGAGTTTATTTAGGGCTGGTGATGAAAAACTATGTGCAGCTCAAAAAACCTGGGACTAAAACAGCACTGAATTTCATTTAACGTTGAATGAATTTTCAGGGACCAGAAAAGTTACCCAGGCAGCTCCATATACTTATAAGACATGGTTGTTCATTCAAAATATAGTGGAAGGTGTTGAGATGGTCAGGAAGAGAATTTGACTAGCAGAAAAGGAACTGAAATCTGGTTTTATGCCCCAATTATGGTTAGTTTTGTCAATTTGCATGACCCTGTTTGGTCTGGTTAGTTTTGCCAGTTCACATGATCCTGTCAGTCCCGCTAATTCAAATGATCCTCTTTGGCCTGTTACATAAATATTTTAAAAGAAAAATCTTCCAGGCAGCAAAGTCAGACAGATGGCACCCTTGCCAGGTGGCCACAAAGATGTGCCTCCTAAGTACAGAGCTGAATTGAAAGTCAGCAAGGTGGGCAGGCAGAACCATTGTAGGTACAGGACTCAAGTCCCTATAATTTGAGTGAGTATGCTCTAAAACAGCAGTTCTCAATCTGTGGGTCTCCAGATGTTGTTGGACCACAACTCCCATAATCCCTGAGCTCTGGCCTTGCTAGCTAGGGGTGATGGGAGCTGTAGCTCAACAACATCTGAGGACCCACAGGTTGAGAAAGGCTGCTCTAAAACCTTTAAGCAGGAAGGATCTATTAGAAAGAGAAAGTCTGGTAGCAGTCTAGTGCCTAGTGGTGTCTCTCCACACCAACTTTACCAACTCCAGTGAAGGCATGGAGTGGCAGGGAGAAAGCAGAGGAAGAAGAGAATGAGGCAGCTGGTCATAAGACAGGTAGACACCAGAGAATGTTCTAGACACCTCTTGGGACTTAGCTGCCATAAAAGTGGAGTCAAGGTTCTGGCGGATGCAATGAATTTTGTCCCCAAAATGCTTTGCAAATAGGTCACAGTGAACTACTGTTGGCTCCACCACTTCCTTTGGCCAGAATGTAACAGAACTAAAACTACCTGATAAAGCTATGCTGGACAGCATAGTGAGGATGTAATAGTTTGGCCAATGTTTTATCTTCTAGTGCCAGCATCTCTTCCACCTCTTCCACCTGTGTGTATTCAGATACAAGGGCTGCTATGCAGATGCCTAATTTTATGTGCTACGTTGTGTGTATTGCTGCAGCAGCTGTATGTGTACAATACTGGATATACTCACACAAGTCTTAAACAATACACACACATAAAAAATGCTACAGCACAGAAAACAGCGAACACATCTGGGACTAGGACAAGAATTGGAATGGGAGTGCGGATTACTCTGCCTAAATAACTAAAATTAAATTGTTTATTTTTATTGTTATTTTTTAATATAAGGATGGAAGTGATTGGTTGGGAAACAAACAGATATAAGGCTCTGTACTGGTAGAGTAAGGAGGTTAAAGGAAGACAAATAATATAACAATTAATATAAACTAATTCAGAACACATGGACACTCACAAAAAACACAGCTATGCAAACCTTTCAAACTGGAACCAAAACTGGGGTACATATTACAGGTAGGTAGCCGTGTTGGTCTGCCGTAGGTGAAACAAAATATAAAAACTTCCTTCCAGTAGCACCTAAGAGACCAACTAAGTTTGTTATTGGTATGAGCTTTCATGTGCATGTACACTTCTTCAGATACACTGAAACAGAAGTCACCAGACCCTTATATATAGTGAGAGGGTGGGGAGGGGTATTACGCAGAAGGGTGGTGGGAATGGGTGATTGGCTGATAGGTGTGGTAAACCTGTTGACAACTGTTAACGACTGCAATTGGTCTTACAGGAAACAAAAACAGTTATAAGATTGGGTACTGATAGAGTAAGGTGAACAAAACAAGAGAAGCTGAATATTATTACCGTATTTTTTCACTCTATAGGATGCACTTTTTCCCCTCCAAAAATTAAGGGGAAATGTGTGCATCCTATAGAGCGAATGCAGGCTGTGCGGCTAAGCCCAAAGCCAGAACAGGGAGACAGAGTGCTGCGCAGCGCTCCGTCTCGCTGTTCTAGCTTGGGGATGGCTGTGCAAAGCCTCTGCAGGGCAGCGGGGTACCTTCACCCCGCTGCTCTGCGGAGGCTTCAAAGGCTGCGCTCCGGGGGCTTCAGGCAGCTATCTGCAAGCCTTCCGAGAGCAGCAGGAGTTCCTGCTGCGCTCTGAAGGCTTGCGGATAGCCGCCTGAAGCCTGGAGAGCGAGAGGGGTCGGCTTCGCTTTGCTGGAGAGGCGCTGCGCAGAGAGGGAGAGTTGCGCAGCGCCCCTTCAGTGAAGCGGGAGGAGGGCGCTGAGCAGAGAGGGGAGATTTTTTTTTCCTGTTCTCCCCTTCCTATGGTCTGGTGCATCCTATAGAGCGAAAAATACGTTAACTAACCATCAAGCTCTTTCAATAATTCTCTCAAAGAACTAACAGGCAAGGAATGTCCAGAGTGAGGCAAGGATGAGGCATTTGCTGAAACAGAGACCCTGCTCCAACCTCAGCTTGTGTATCTCTCACCTGAACTGTGTGCAAGCTGCTTCTGCTCCTCCCTGCTTCGATCCTGTTCTTGTCCTGGGAGACAGTGGAGCAGGAGAGGTGAGGGAAGCAGCTGTTATAGGCTCATTCAGTTCACTGGTCCCTTCTTCCAAGTCAGTCTCCAACCCCACTTCTCCCAGTGCCCACTCATCAGAATCCAGTTACCACTCCTCAGCGTCCAGCCAGTCCCTGACAAAGAACTAACAAAAGAGCAAAGCCAGTTGCTTAAAGACATCACCTCCCTCCCCAAAAGCACTGTAACTGGAGAGTGCTGGATGAGATTTCCTAGCCCTCGATTGAAAGCAAGAGTGCTATCTCAATAAGCAAAGTGCACCTCCCCTACATGGGCATACCAAGGGGGTGAGGAGAGCAGCTGCTTCCCCTCCCATCAAGTAAATAAATAAAAATAACTAACTGACCAATTGCATTACAGATAACTTGGTTCTGACCCCCCTTAACATAAGACCTCCCCCACCCTAAAATAAATCCTGGCTACGCCCATCCTCCCTTCCCTTCTCCCCTCTCCCCACCCTGGCTTTTTTAGCCCTGGATTAGAAGGAGAGCTTTTAAATGAATAAAGTCCAGCTTCCCTTTCACCACCCACCAATTTTCCTTTTATAGTATCTGTTTAGACTTTTGGTTTCATTTTTGAAACATTTTGGAGACAGTCAGTCTGGGTTTTTCTGAGTGTTTAACTACAAATTACCTCAGAGCTCCAAGGCAATTTGTGACTCCAAGCTCCCTTCAGAGCAATCTAGAGGTACCCCGACCCAACCTGGTCTGGTATGAATTATCCCCAGGCACCCCACTTTTGTTTTGGATTTGGTCATATTCGTTACACATCCTTACAGGTACCACAGAATGCAATGGCCTATATGGCTATAAGCAACAAAGAAATGTAGTGCAGTACCACTGTGCAGTACCACTGTGACTGCAAACAACATTTTAAAACATTTTATACGGGTTTATTAATACCACTGGAATGCCACTGTGTATGTGCTTTAAAAGATTGCTCACATGAATTTTGGAATAAATACATGCTGTATTCATCCATGAAAGATTGAGGGGACAAGGAGAAGGGGACGGCAGAGGATGAGATGGTTGGACAGTGTTCTCGAAGCTACAAACATGAGTCTGACCAAACTGCGGGAGGCAGTGGAAGACAGGAGTGCCTGGCGTGCTCTGCTCCATGGGGTCACGAAGAGTCAGACACGACTAAACGACTAAACAACAACAACAACAATTCATCCATAAATATACTGCCAAGATATTGGAAATATTAACTTGGCAGCATCTCTTACAAGCTTCTCCAAGTTTATTCCTGCATGACAGAAAGTTGCATTAAAAAACCTGGTGTGGTACTCTGCAGTGCCCCATACTGTATTGTTGGAGAAAATGATAATTTCATAAAACTGTATTTTGATGATTCCATTTTCTTTTAAGCCTATGGCGTAGCTAAACCTTTTACAGTACAAAACTAGCTGCTTTTAGGTACTGTATGCAGGGAATGTCTGCTCCAGAACACTGAAAAGAATAAACTGTTAGAATCTATGGTGGCCGTTGTATGCATGAAAAGAGAATCAGCTAGACATGGCAATCGTGATTAATCTTGATTTGTTTTGTAGGTGGATGAAAGAGGACATTGGAAGACATTTAATGAATAGGAAAATTAGTCAGTCTTAATAAAGTAAGACACTGAAAAATGGTTATATTTATGGGCTGATCTGAAGAGCCAAACGTTTCTGATTGGTTCAGGATGATGACATTGGGCTGCAACTATTAAGATCGCTGTGATCCTTTGATTGGTGAAATGAAATTGTGTGTATAATCTAAAAGTGTATAAAAAAGCATTGCTTTAGGTGTGGTTCCTTGCAGTCTCCTTATTTTTGAGGCTGTCCCTATGCACATCTGTATTTCAAAAAAGGCCTATCTTTTCACTTGAAGCCTGCATCCTTTTCTTTTGGGTTTCTGTGTGGGTAACCTTCAGTCTAGGAACCTCTTTTTAAATTTCCCCAACAGTACAAGACTGTACTCCTTTAGGAGGAAGGGCAGTATGGATGATATTTTAGTATGAAGGAGTATACCAGAGACTTGGAAAATGCTAGCATTATAATTATTCCAAATCAAGACCATGAGGGAACACAATTAAAAATTATAGAGATATTTCTCTGCTTAATAATGACCATAAATTGTATGCAGCATATAGTCTTGGCCAGGAGATTGAAAGTAGTACTAAGAACTTTTATTTATGAAGATCAAACAGGATTCTTACCAAAGAGACAGATAAGAGATAGTGTGAGAATAGTTCTGAACTCATTAGAGTATTATGAAAAATGAAATGACAAACAGATGGCCATGATTTTTCTGAATGCAGAGAAAGCATTTGATAACATAAGGTAAAGGTAAAGGGACCCCTGACCATTAGGTCCAGTCGTGGCCGACTCTGGGGTTGTGGCGCTCATATCGCTTTATTGGCTGAGGGAGCTGGTGTACAGCTTCTGGGTCATGTGGCCAGCATGACTAAGCCGCTTCTGGCGAACCAGGGCAGCACACGGAAACGCCGTTTACTTTCCTGCCGGAGCGGTACCTATTTGTCTACTTGCACTTTGACGTGCTTTCGAACTGCTAGGTTGGCAGGAGCTGGGACCGAGCAACGAGAGCTCACTCCATCGCGGGGATTCAAACTGCCAACCTTCTGATCAGCAAGTCCTAGGCTCTGTGATTTAACCCACAGCGTCACCCGCGTCCCTTATTTGATAACATACCTTGGCAGTTATTGAAGCTTATGGATATAATGAGGTTTGGTAGTAATTTTATTAGAGGGATTGAGGCAGTTTATTCAGAACAATATGCTAAAATTATTGTAAATGGTGATTTGTTAGAAAATTATAAAATTCCCACAGGAGAAAGGCAAAGTTGTCTTGGTTTGGCTGTGGGGGGAGGGGGCATGGATCAGCCTTCCTGCCTTCCCCCCATCACCACTGCCACTGATGCGGGGAGTGGAACAAAGGACAGACATTCTCCCCTTCTGCCCCACCCATGCTTCTGCCACCACTACAGCTGCTAGTGTGGGAAGGAGTGGGGGGAGGGGGACACCGCATTTTAAAAAGCAGGATTCCTTCTATTTCTTCTCACAATGGCAGCAGTAGGTGTTGGGAAAAGCATGCTTCTTTCCTTCATGACTTTCCTCCACTGCTGTTGCCTGGAGAAAGAAAAAACAGCCAGCTGGGCTTTCCCCTCTCCTTCCCTCAATACTTCATCCCCCCTCCACCACCCCACTGCTTGCACAAAGAGAAAAGAGCCTCTGTCCTTCCGACAGCAGTAGTGGTGGGAGATGGGGAAGGGGGCATGAAGGGAAGAAAGGATTTTCTCCTCTTCATTCCCCTTCCTGCTGCCAGTGGCAGTGGTAAGGTGTAACTGGAGAAAGAAGGGAGATGGTTGGTGGGTTGAGCTGAAAGGGTTGTGGGGGGAGCTGTAATGAGTGGTGGGTTGGTGAGTTGGGTGAGCAATGCAACCAGAGGTGCAACCCCCAGGTTGAGTTGTGTTGTTCTGTGTTGTGCTGTACTGTGTTAAGGAAGGCTTAAAGGAACAGCTGGAATTTCTATGATGCATGTTCACTGAAATCCTGCTGGATTGGGACCATGCTCTATTAATTCTGCTACCTGTAAGCTTTCTTTAAAAACAATTGCAGCCCCTTGTATAATAGCAGGTAGGAGTGTTGTGGTTGTGTGTGTGGTGTGGGGGGGTGAGAGAGAGAGAGAGAGAGATGAGTAAGTTGCATTCCTAAGCAAGATGCATTATTGAATGGTCAAAGTTGATACTAAAGTAGCAAAGTTACCTCTTCCTGTATTTCAATTCAAGTACCATTCTTGTTGTTGTTTTCCAGAAGATCTCTTAATTTTGCCTTAGCAAAACACTGCAGAGTAATGATTTCCTTGAATATTATTCTTATTATTGTTAAGGAGATTGACAGCGGTTTAAAGTAAGACAGTGCTGGAAAAAAATAGATCTCTGAATATTTATAGCTTCATTACAGATTCATTGTTGCTGCTGTGTTATGTAATAGAGTCAGCTCTAGCTTTCTACAGAAAGCAGGACTAAGGAGAATTCAGTAAGGGTGGAATGTGAGTTATGTGTGCGTTTTAGGAATGCAAAATGATACAGGATGTAAAGGGCACTCTGGATATGTAGACAGATATTTTCTTCACGTTTTTCTCTCTTTAAGTTACTTAAGTCTATAGATTTCACTGGGTCTTCATTAAAGAGGTACGACCACTGTTGGATATCACCTAAGATGCAAAATGAAGTGGGGTCTCTAATGGCAAAATTCTGCATGGTACTGATTCATACTGTGTGGGTTTGTGTCATAGCTCCGAAGTCTCCACCACATAAATAGCTCCCAGCATGTAGTAAACTAGTGCACTGGGAAGATACAGTAGCTATGCTCAACTGTTCTTTCAGGTGTGCTAGATATGCTGAATGCAAGGTATTGAGGTATACGGTCTCTAAACATGGAGGCTTGATTTAGCTAGTGCAAACCTATCCTCCATGAATCTTTCTAAAGCAGCATAAAGATTGCTAATGATAAGCTGTGTTTAATCCATCCCCTTGGTACTATGACTTTTTTATGCTGAGGCAAAGAGCCATTAGAATTTACATACATTAAAAATGAATAAGTAAAATGATAATCAGCACATTTTTGCCTCTACAAAAATAGTATTAGCAGTGTTTTAAGATTTAAGTGGTACATGCATTGCACATGGAAAGAGCTTTATACATCTCTCAGGATGCTGCACTATTACTATTTTATAGGGGGTTATGGAAAAAGTGAATCTGCAGAAGCAGTTTTGTTTGAAGGAAAGCAATTAACTCCTTGTGTTGATGTTTTGCCAACTGTCCTGCTATTGGGAATTTTTTTAGAAAGGTTGTAAAAATCAAACAAATTCTTAATGGCAAACTAAAGAAAACTAGATTTTCAAAAAAAAAAACAACCACAGATTGCAGTCTTACACTTGCAATCTTCCTTTCTGGCACACATTTTCCCTAAGGCATGCTACAGTTATATTATAATGCTCGGAGACAGCTGGTGATAGATGAGTCCCAAAAAGTTAAGGGTTGGTTCAGATAACAATGCAGAAACATCAGATGTTTGATGCAAGTGTAGAAAATGCCGCTGAACCAGAACACTTTGACAGAGCTCAAAAGATGCCCTTTTAGTGCTTTCCATTCAATTTGTGATGAATCACTCTCTTTGCATGTGCCCCAGTAAGATGCAGAAGGAAGTTCAAAAGCAACCAGCTGCTTTCCTTCCAAATCAAAACAGCTCCACTTCCCTGAGGTGCAGAAAGTTTCAGTGCAGCTTGTAAGGAAAGGATGGTATTTATGAGCTATGTGGGGTCTTAAACTAGGGATGGAGCAGCGACATGCGTGCAACACCAATGTCTCCAGGTGTGCTGTTTTGTACTTCATACAATAACCAAAGGAGTGTTGGAGCTGTGATCAGAAGCCCTGATAAGTCAGACCTCCTGTTTGCGGGGAGACTTCTAAGTGCATTCTATTGAATGCATTTTGGAAACTCCTCAGTTGACATACCTGTGGCCTTAGGGGTGGGGATTGTGTGCATGCCCTTGTCCCCACCCCACCCCCACACACTTTGACCCTTCAAGTGTTCAAGCAAATGTGTCAACATAACCACAGCGTTTTCTTGAAATATACGTTTGGCTTCTGTCTAGCAATAAAGGCTTGAGACACATTATATGGGTTGGCTGAATTAAGGGTCACATCTCTATAAATTTATATTAACTGATACGCAATATATTTAAGTCATTTATGGACAAAATTCCCCTCTTCACAAACACAGTGGAGGTGAATCTGCTCCTGAAGTGAGACAAGATTATCCTCCTCCCAGTTTTCAGGTGACACTACCACAATTTTAAACATTGTACTGCAGCTTTTTCTTCACAGCCCAGACACATTAAGAGATGGGCTGAAGAAGCCCCAGCAGTGCCACCTGTCTTCCAGCCAATGAAGTCTGGGGGGTCAGGGAGGCCACAAGGTGCTCCCTGTTTCACATGCCCCAGTGCTGGAAAAGCATGAGACCTTAAGATGCTCATCAGCATCACAAAGCCTCCTCACATACTGAGCTTCCCAGTTCTATCCCATTTATGCAAAAGGCAAGACGTAACCAAATTAAATGCACTCCTATAGTACAAAATGGGTAAAAATATGCAGTTTCATTGGCTAAATCAGGAACAGATTTCAAATAATAATTTCTATATGATTTGACCTCAAATGTAATCCTGCAAGGAAGAGGTGGGCAGACCAAGCAACTTGAGATATACACAACTGGTTTGAATTGGACCAACATATCATACTCCATTCTGTAAAGCTGCACTTCATGGCTGGGAGGGCTGACAAATCAATCGGTAAACATGGTGGGAAGCACGTAGATGCATAGGGAGCACCATGGGCTCCAAACAGCCTTGGTTCCAATAAGCAACAGTTCATTTTCCAGCTCCATAAGACAGTCCCATAATTCAAATGTTCACAGAATTGAGAGCTGTCTCTCATTTCCTCATATCAAAGTCCAAACCTAGCATACAAATGTCACCTCTAGCTGACGGATGCTCACGGATTAGCAATCCTTGTTGGTGGCCAAGCTACACTAAAGCTAAACAGATGTTGCATATGCAGGTAGGACAGCATAGCCTGTAACAATATTTTGTTTGACCAATGTTAGGTATCCTAAACCTGGTCGTACCTGGAGGTAAGTCCTGATAGTGCACACAGTCCCTAGAGCAACACCAGAGAGCAATCAGACAGTCCAAATGGTCAAATACAGGTGCAGGTCAAATACAATGAGCAAGGTCAAACCATAAGGCCAGGTTCCTGCCTCTGCAGAAAATCCAAGGTTAAAATACCTGCAGTCCAGTGCAGTTCTCAAAGCAGTCAAGCCATGGTCCATCAATGTAGAAAGTTGAACACACAGAAAGTATCTTCCTTGCTTCCCTTTTATCCCTTCCAATCTTGATTAAAGCACCTAGGTTTGCTCCAGCTGAGCAGCTGTGCCTCTCCACTTGACATGTCAGCTGCCCCTTCAACATCCATGAGTACCCATAGATATAGCCATGGGGGGGCAGGGGGCAGCTGCCTCCCCAAATCAAATAAATCAATAGAAATACATAGCTAACTGAGGTTCTGGCCCCCCCATAAATCCTAGCTAGTATGCCCTTAAGTCCCCAACCTCCCAACTTGTCCCAGTGTGTACCAATCATGGCTACACCCCTTGCTGGGATCCTCTTCCCCTTCCTCAGTGTCCTGCCAGTTCATGACATATGGGGAGTGTGGACTTATTTTGCTTTGTCCCAAAACCAAGCCTCAGAAAACACCCCACCATGCTTCCCTCTCTTGTTTGTAAAACTACAAGCTCTGGTAGGAACCCAATGAAGTTTTTGCATTGCTGCTTCAGTTTTCCTAAAAGGTGATTATTTAAATATTTTAAAATACTATAGTATGTGGTGGAATAATTAAATTAAATTGTAGACTTGGAAGGCACATTATGGTATACGTTTATAAGGTGGTACATTTGTAGATGTAGAATGTGAAATTATAGGAACATTTCTTCCAGCAAATGTCAGAAGGATTCAGGAACAATGTTAAACTAGAATTTGAATGTGGGCACTTATTGTGAATGTTTACTCATTCATGCATTTCTCATGAAGATTGTGAGGATGGTGGTCACTGAAAACAGTCCAAAATTCTTTCTACTGCTACCCAGAAAAATGTGGAAATACAGCAGCTACTACTTTCCTGTCTCTTTAAAAAAAATGAACAAAGAAAGCTTTTAATAATTTCACAAGATACAGAAAGAACAGGACACATTAAGCCACATATAGCTCTAATAGCTGTTTGTACATTATATGAGTAAATGGCCTGCCGTATCCCAGAGCATCACATAAACCCCAAGGGGGCCATGGTGTGCAGCACATAGGGGAATTTCTAAGTGTGGGAAAAATTTGTTATATAAAGATCGGCCTATGTGACATTATTACTATGCCCATTTGGAAGAGTACAGTGTTTAATTCTTTCCAGTCCTATTAAGTTCACTTATATATTTGTACTCTTCTCTAATTACTGAAATTACCCCAATGAACTTTTGAACCTGAGAGAGAGTAAAGACACTTGAAGCTAAAGTGTGAAGTAACTTTCCAACAAGTAGAACAATAATAATAACAACATTAAGAGAAGACAACACCCTGCCCAATTGCACATAGGGTAATCTTTTGAAAATTGATATTTGTCTGTTTTTCTAGTTAAATGATATAACCCTTTGGCAATGCATATTTAAGTTTATGAAGTGCAGAATAAGAGAAGAATGATAAATGTTTTTGTTTTTCTTTAAAGAAACACAGTGCATTCAACATTGTTTCCCACATTTACATTTTTAAACTTTGGGTGGATGGTCTCTAGAAGTATGAAACCCAATAACAGAACTATAACAACTGACTGAAAGGTAATACAACTGTTAATTGTGCATACATGGAAATTGCATTCTATGGGCTAAAAGTACTTTTTACATCACTGGGAAAGTAAAATGTTATCTGAGACATGGAGGGGAGGAAAAAGGAAAAGAGGGGCATTCCAGGATCAAATCAGAAACTGGGATGGCTTCTTTAATTCTGGAACTGTCCCTGGAAAATCAGGACATTTGGAGGGTATGTTGAGCAGTTTGCAATGGAAACCATTTTCCCTCCGGGAGAAAGCAGAGTCCCCACTACTCCTTAACTGATAGGTTCAGTTGAAACTGCTGCTAAAACGGAGGTGGAAAACTAAGGAATCTTAGTTTTAGCCAGGGTTTCAGTGCAAACTCCTTCCTGATCAGAATATGGTTTGAATTGAGATTCTAAACAGTATTGGACTCCCTACCTGTTCACTCTTGGTTTCCTCAGGGTTTGGATGTGTGACCTAGTTCCCAGCGGGGAATTAGTTCATGCATCAGAATGTAGTGGAACTGAACTCAGCTGATGCATGGAAGTTCAATTCTGCTTTCTGCTTGGATTGGCAACCATGTTCTCCCCCGTCCCACATCTAATGTGATATATGTCAAGCAGAAGGCTAGGCTAAAACCCTTCTCTCTGGCACCCAGTTATCTAAGTGTCAGGATTATTTATTGGATGGAGAAGCATTCAGTCATATGAGTCTAAAATGGCACAACCAGACACAAATTTACCTCCTCTGTGAGAACTAGGCCTTTACCAGCTTCCTAAAAACGGGGGTATGATTCACAGAGCAGTCAAATACAACATTCCTAGAGTGGACATAAAAAGGGGGTGTCTGGACCAGCCAGTCGGAACTTCCTGTTTCATCCTTGGTTGGGACAATCTTCCTCTACATGTGACCAGAGGCTTATGTAAGCCTGGCAAACCTATCCTCTGTGTAAGTTTAAAAGGGGGGATGTTACTCTGCTAAATGGTAGAACATGTTAACACAAGTTGGGAAGGATATAATTAAACAATATATCCTCTCCTGCCTTCCTGAACATTCCCACACAAACACGAACCAGTCTCCCTGTAGAGGAAATTCCTTTAAACGGGTGCCATCAGTGAAAAATCCCTGCTTCAACAGATGATCTAAGTAAGTGGGATATATTATTTCTTACAGAAGAAATCTTGGAGTATAAAGATTAGCACCTTGAGCATTGCCTGAAACTTAGGGCATGTTCACATAGCTGCTTACTCCACATCCAATGTGCTCCAACTGCTAGTTTTTGAAGCTGCATTCACACACTAGCAACAATTCCTATGGATCCTGTAGTTTATTGACAACTATGGCTATTTGATGCTTTCCCTCTACTAACCAAACCAGCTTCAATATAATTAGAAAACTGGGGGCAGAGTCAGGGGGGAAGGAAGGCTCTCCCACACCTGGGGCGGGGTGTCGAGGGCAAACCACCCGGCAGCACATACGCAGCGCCACTACATACAGCGCATGTGGAGCGCTGCGCATGTGCCATACAGACTGCAGTGGGACCCTCCACTCGCGGCTGCAGCAGGGTGGGGCAAACTGCCCAGTGTCACATGCGCAGCACCGTTATGTACGTCGCATGTGCATGTACGTACGGCAGAGGGATCCTCCACTCATGGCTGCAGTGGCAGCGGAGGGATCCCACACTGGAGCCAGTGTGGTGTAGTGGTTAAGAGCGATGGACTCGTAATCTGGGGAACCGGGTTCGCGTCTCCGCTCCTCCACCTGCAGCTGCTGGGTGACCTTAGGCTAGTCACACTTCTTTGAAGTCTCTCAGCCCCACTCACCTCACAGAGTGTTTGTTGTGGGGGAGGAAGGGAAAGGAGAATGTTAGCCGCTTTGAGACTCCTTCGGGTAGTGATAAAGCGGGATATCAAATCCAAACTCTTCCTTCGTGCGGCGGGGTAAGCGCCCCATGGGGTGCAGCCTTGTCACCTCCCTCAGAGACGGCACCTGGAGTGGACTGCCCCCTGCCCCCTTCCTCTGCCACTGGGCAGAGTAAGTGGTGATGTGAACATAGCCTAAGAGCCATCACACAGGTGCAGATGGGCACAAATGAAGGTGACAGTTCAATGAATAGGAGTTCCAGGGCAAACCAAAAAGGTCTTTCACAGCAGGTGAAGACAACCCCGTCTCCTCTCTGATGTGAACACCTCTGTGCAAATGAGACTTGACATCACCTGCTGCATTTCAGACCACTAATTTGAACAGAAGATGAAGGGGTCGTTTTAGTCCAGCTGTAATCAGCACCAGTTACAGTAACCATTGAACTACTGCATTTACTAGTTCAATGCACAGTTTATTACAGTTGTCTTAATAGGAAGTCACCAGGCCACCAATATTCATGAAGGAAATAGGAGGGCTACCAAAACCACTTCTCTCTTGTTTCCACCTGTCTTGGAAGAGAAGAAGAAGGGCAGTTGTACCTGAAAACAATTTTGTAAAGCCATAATCACATACACCCATTCCCCCCCCCCAAATGTGGATGGACTATTTGATCAGTGTTTTAATCATGGTCCCCAGGTAGCATTTGATCTTGTTGTGCTTTTCCATTTTCACAGCTCCAGACTCCTGGCTGAGATGCAAAATTCACTTTCAATAGAAGCAGCTGCTGCCACTGTGATACAATCAAATGCAAAAGATCAAGCAGACTCCTGGTCTGTTAATATGCTCATGACTAGGGACAGCCCAGTGCTCCCAGCTGGTACA
Source organism: Podarcis filfolensis (assembly GCF_964270895.1). Classification (NCBI taxonomy): domain Eukaryota; kingdom Metazoa; phylum Chordata; class Lepidosauria; order Squamata; family Lacertidae; genus Podarcis; species Podarcis filfolensis. The sequence continues at coordinate 328,603 of NC_139614.1, read as the reverse complement.
GGGAAGGCTCCTTCATGATGTGCTTAATAGGCAGATCTGGGTAGTACCCAGTGATGTTTTTAGTTTAAAAAATTTGTTGCTGGCCCTCATGTATTGATAAAAATGCTGTTGGGAATTAGCAAAAATAGCTGCTATGGGCAGCGTGTCAGGAGAGAAGTTAGGATACCAGTGAGTACCATTTAAAAAAGCAGTGACAGTACCCAACCTAGTCAGGGGTCTGACTTGGCCTTGAGGTTTATAAAATTATGAATGCTGTAGTGCTTGCTCCAGCAGCACAGACACTAAAATTGGAACGCTACAGAGATGAAGAGTAGCAAAATCACACACACACACATATATGCACACATATCCCCACTGCCTGCCAAAAAAACCTCCAATTTGTCTCTAAACATTAGGGAAAGCTTTTGGAAGAGTTGTCTGCAGTTTCAGTCCCTTCACAAAATCCAGCTAGCTCTGATAAGGGGCATGGAGCTGCCAGCACTCCCTGCCTTGATCGCCTATTGTCAGGGAACTGCCATCAGCTCAGAGGTGAATGGAAGGGCAGTTGTGTTATAGGGAACCTCCGAAGATATTGCGAAGCAGTTCCTCCTCTGGCGAGGAATGTGTTCCTCCAGTGGGGAGGATGTGCAGGGACCAGGAGATGCTAGGGAGAGCCTCAACACCGAGCCTGAGCAAAGCGGAGGGAAGTACCCCTTTGCCAGCGCCCACTCTGCACAGTAGGTTTCAGCGGAGAGAGGGGAGGAGAAGGATGGGGCTCACGCGACTATTATGCTGGGGGAGGTACAAGGACTGGCCACTCCCAGATTCTGCTAGCGACTGAGCCAGACATGAACTTGCGATGCTCTTCACTGTAAAATAATAATAATAATAATAATAATAATAATAATAATAATAATAATAAATTTTATTTATATCCCGCCCTCCCCAGCCGAAGCCGGGCTCAGGGCGGCTAACAACAATCAAATAATCAAACAATCAAATAATCCAACATTCTAAAAACATTTCATTATAAAAATTAATTAAAATCAAATTAATGGCAACCGTTAAGCAAAATTCTGTGCAGGTTGCCAGAGGAGGGAGTCAGGCTGGACCCTGACCAAAGGCCTGGTGGAACAACTCTGTCTTGCAGGCCTTGCGGAAAGATGTCAGGTCCCGCAGCGCCCTAGTCTCTTGTGACAGAGCGTTCCACCAGATTGGAGCCCCAGCCAAGAAAGCCCTGGCTCTAGTTGAGGCCAGCCTAACCTCTCTGAGGCCTGGGACCTTCAGGATGTTTTTATTTGCAGACCGTAGGTTCCTCTGTGGGGCATACCAGGAGAGGCGGTCCCGTAGGTACGAGGGTCCTAGGCCGTATAGGGCTTTAAAGGTTAAAACCAGCACCTTAAACCTGATCCTGTACTCCACCGGGAGCCAGTGCAGCTGGTATAGTACTTGATGAATGTGATCTCGCAGCGAAGACCCCATAAGGAGTCTCGCCGCGGCATTCTGCACCCACTGGAGTTTCTGGGTCAGTCTCAAGGGCAGCCCCACATAGAGCGAGTTACAATAATCCAGTCTGGAGGTGACAGTCGCGTGGATCACAGTGGCTAGGTCAGGGCGAGAGAGATAAGGGGCCAACTGCTTAGCTTGGCGGAGATGAAAAAATGCCGCCTTTGTCATAGCTGTAATCTGCGCCTCCATAGAGAGGGAGGTATCGAAGATTACACCCAAACTCTTAACGGACGGTGCTGGCACTAATTGCACCCCCGCAAGAGATGGGAGTTGCCCCCCCAATCCCATATCGTCCCGTCCCAGCCAGAGGACCTCTGTCTTCGAAGGATTTAACTTCAACTGGCTTCCACGTAACCATCCAGCCACAGCTTCCAAACATCTGGTCAGTGTATCTGGGGCTGAGTCAGGATGGCCATCCATCAACAGATAGAGTTTGGTGTCATCGGCATACTGATGGCAACCCAGCCCAAAACTCCGGACAAGCTGGGTGAGGGGGCGCATAAAGATGTTAAAAAGCATCGGGGAGAGTATCACACCCTGAGGCACTCCACACACCAAGGAGTGGCACGATGACAATTCCCCCCCAAGCGCCACCCTCTGTCCCCGACCAGAGAGAAACGAGCGCAGCCATTGAAGGACTGTGCCCTGGATCCCCACGTCGGCAAGGCAGTGGTCCAGGAGTTTGTGATCGACCATATCGAAGGCTGCTGACAGGTCTAGAAGAATCAGCAGCCCTGACCCGCCTCGATCCAGCTGCCTGCGGAGATAATCTGTTAGGGCGACCAGAGCCGTCTCGGTCCCATGACCAGCGTGGAAGCCGGACTGGAATGGATCCAGAGCCGATGTTTCATCCAGAAACCTACCAAGCTGTTCAGCAACCGCTCTCTCAATCACCTTACCCAGGAATGGAAGATTCGAAACCGGGCGGTAATTGGATAGATCTAAGGGATCTAATGATGTTTTCTTTAAGAGCGGGCACACCACTGCCTCCTTCAATTCCCCTGGAAATATCCCGGTGCCAAGAGACAAATTGATGATATCCCCCAGGGGGGCCCGCATCTCGTCTGGACACGCTCTAATCAGCCAAGACGGGCACGGGTCAAGAGGACAGGTGGTGGGCTTTCCAGCTCGGAGGAGTCTGTCCACATCGGCTGGGGATATCCGGTCAAAGTGGTCCAATACTGGACCCGAGGACAGTCGAGGGGCCTCCAGTTCCTTTATTGTATCCAAATTGGCAGGGAGGTCATGGAGGAGCAACAGGACCTTCTCCTCAAAAAAGCTCGCAAATGCTTCACAGATGTGTGTCAGATTGTTATTTAAATTTGGCTGTCCTTCAAGGGACGTTAAAGACCTAATTATACTAAATAATTACGCCGGGCGAGAGCTAGCGGATGCAATGGAGGCCGAGAAGTAAGACTTCTTAGCGGCCTTCACTGCCATCTCATAGGTTTTCATAAAAACCCTATAAGATGTTCTTGAGGCTCCGTCACGGGCACCGCGCCATACTCGCTCTAGTCTGAGGTCCCGCTTCATTTTCCGAAGCTCCTCGGTAAACCAGGGAGCCCGGTTTCTGCGGGGTCGCAGAGGGCGCTTAGGTGCGATCTCATCGATGGCTGCCAGGAGCTGGATATTCCAGCCCTCAACAAGCTCAGTCAATGAGTCACCAGGGGGAGCAAGGTCCCGCAAGGCTTGACGGAATCTATCAGGGTCCATCAGCCTCTGCGGGCGAGCCCAAATCGGCTCGCCACCTAAGCAGGGTGGGGGTGGAAAGTCAATCCTGGCTTTCAGAGCGTAGTGATCAGACCATGGCACCTTCATCGAAGGAGACATGATCATATCTATACCTACGCCAAAGATCAAATCCAGCGTGTGGCCTGCTTGATGTGTGGGGCCTGAAACAAACTGGGAGAGCCCTAGTGTCGCCATGGAAGACACCAGGTCCAGGGCCTGTGAGGAGGGAGTGGCATCAGCATGGATGTTGAAGTCCCCCAATACCAATAGGTTAGGGAACTCCAAGGCCCAGCCGGCCACCGCCTCCAGCAGGCCTGACAGGGTGGCTGCTGGTGCGCTAGGTGGCCGGTACACCAGCCAGACAGCCAAGCTCACCTCGGAGCCCCACACTAGGCCAACACATTCAATGCCGGGGATTGATGGCGATGGCAGAGCCCTGAAAGAACAATCTTCCCGGATTAATAATGCCACCCCGACCCATAGTCCGTGACTGGTGGAGGACGGAGAAACGTCATCTCTCATAAGGTAACTGTTTCCCCTTCGCGCACCCAGGTCTCCGTCACACAAGCCAGGTCGACCCCCTGCAAGGTAAAGAAATCTCGCAGAGTGGCGGTTTTCTTGCCTATAGACCTGGCATTGCACAACACCAGTGACGGAGGTGAGTAATCCTTGCTCACCCTACCTTCGTCCCTCGGGATGGGGCGCAGATTGGAAGGGGTATGAGCATATCCGTATCTCAATCTCCTTCGCCTATAACATCTGCCCCCACCGCCATACCTCCCTCGCCCCTCCACGGTAGCAACCCCAAGCCTCATACAAGCCTCCATTTACAAAATAGAAAAACAAAACAAAACAAAAACAATTATACCTAAACAAAACCAATCCCCACCCCAAACCACAATAAAACGGAACAAAATAAAAATACATAGATAAAAACCACTGTTCACGGTGGTACAACAAAGTAAAAAGTAAAAACACCTTTAAAACACTTTAAAATATATAAAAACATTTTTAACATTTGCTGCAGCAGCACCAGTGTCCTTAAAACTGTAGCGGAGGTGAGTCTGGGCCCCGCCCCCTAGGCCTGGTGGAATTAGCCTGAGGAGGGAGCGGCCTTCCCCAACGTTCACGGTGCAGCAGCAGCGATGTCCCGGTGCCTCAATGAGGCCTCTTAAAGCTGTGGCGAAGGTGAGTCTGGGCCCCGCCCCTTAGGCCTGGTGGAATTGGCCTGAGGAGGGAGCGGCCTTCCCCAACGCTCACGGTGCAGCAGCAGCGATGTCCCAGTGCCTCAATGAGGCCTCTTAAAGCCGTGGCGAAGGTGAGTCTGGGCCCCGCCCCTTAGGCCTGGTGGAATTGGCCTGAGGAGGGAGCGGCCTTAGTTTGCACTAAGAATAAAGCTTGGAAGGCAGGTCGGAGTCTTGCCTGTTTGCTCTCGAGCAACCACACCACCACCTGACACCTATCTTCTGACCTCCGGCATCAGACTGACCTGTTTTGAAAACAGGATTCTGCCAATTAGATTTTTATTGAATTTCACATTGTTTAACAAATTAACATGAAATTTAATACAATTTTAAAAAGTGGTCCCACCCTTCCATGCTGCATTATACTTTTATTTATTTCATTACTGTCAGAGCTACCCTAGGTCCCAGCTCACAAAGGACCAACGCTGCTTCGTTGTTAAGTATAAAAGTCTTTATTGAAGTCCAGTTTCACTTCCAGAGCCGCAGCGCGCAGCTCTACGTCTCAACTGTCAGACCGCTGATGCTCCGTCTGAGTCTCCTCCCCCTTGACACCAATTTAAGATTCTAGCCTTGCTCCACCTTCTCCGCTGCTCCTTCCTCCTCTGGGTCCGCCTGCCCGCCGGGGTTCCGCCCTTTCTAGCCTCTTCTCCCGCTGATTCCCCTGAGACTTCTCCCTCCCTCCGGCGGGCTTTAGGAGCTGGTTCCCCATCCGGGTCTCCTGCTGTTCCGCGCGCCTGCACATTTGAACTTGGCGCGCGCGCCCAGCCAGCAGCTTTCCTCCTGACCGTTCCACTGCTGCTGTCACTGCTTCCCCCTTTGGGGGGGCTAGCTGCAACTGACCTCCCCTCCGTTGGAGGCGTGGTCAGCCCTGACTCCCTCTCTGGAGGAGACACTGCCCCTAACACATGTGACTCTTCCCCCCCACTACGCTCTGGTGGGGAAACTGGTCCCGATCCTCCACTGCTGCTTTGGGGTTCCCCTCTGGCTCCTTGTTTCTGGTGCGTCCCCCCTGGGACCCCCCTTGCCCTGACCATCGGCGCCCCCTGCTGGGAATCTTCTGATTCACTGGAGAAGCTCATGGAATCTCTCGGGCCACTGTCATACTCCCCGACGCTGCCCTCAGATTCTTCCCCTTCGCTCTCCCAATCCTCTCTCCCCAGTGCTCCTGCTCCTGATTCCCTGACATCCATCCCCCCCTCGAAGCCCCCCCTTCCCCCCTCCCCCTCTTCGGGTGTGGGTTCCGGGTGCTCCAGTCCTGTGGGTGTGAGTGCGGGATACCATTCTTCCCCCCTGGTGTGTAGCCGGTCCACTGGATCCGGCCCAACCGCAACGGGCTCGTCGACGTCGATTTCCTCTGCTTCCATCTCTCTGCTGATGTGCCCGAATCCAGGATCCTCCCCCAACACGTCCATGTCCTCCCCTCCCCCGGGTACCTCTGGTGAGACTGCTTGCAAAGGTCCCCGCAGCAGCTCCCTGCGCCACCCCACCTCCGGTTGAGTGTCCCACCAATAGGAGCGGTCTGTGGCAAACCCCGAGAGAGACCCCTCCGAGGAGCTAGTGTCCGGCGTCGTCTCTTCAGCTGATGAAAAACCCTGGAACGTACTGGCTGACAGTGTGGGTGTGAAGAGCCAGTCGTCGAAATACTCTGCCGGCATACGTCTGTGTGGGAAGAGTGCATGGAACTCGTCTTTAAGATAGTGCTCCTCCACGGCATAGCACGGTACCCACCTGTTGGCACTGGCTGGGGTACCTTCCCTGGCGAGGAGGTATTCCACCCCCTCTTCCCCCCACCTCGAGTCCAAAATCTCCGTGACCTCGTTGAGTGGCGTCGCCCTCCGTGACCCCTCCCTCTTCGGAGGTTCGTTAAGTGGGTCTGGCGCGTTCCCTGTCGCCTGAAACCTGTGGGGTTCCCTGTAGGGTGTGAGCACTGACCTATGAAAGACTGGGTGCATTCTGGAGCCCTCCGGGAGTGTCAACCGGAAGGCCACTGGATTGATTTGCGCCGCGACCTGGTAAGGTCCCAGCTGCTTGTGCTTGAGCTTCCTCTTAGCTAGCGTCCTGGCCGGCACTGCCTGGGCTGCTAACCAGACCCAGTCCCCCACCTGGATGTCCTCCCCGACCCTCCTGTGCTTGTCTGCCTGCATTTTGTAGGCGTGTTTCGCCAGTTCCAATTGCCTTCGGAGTTGCTCGTGGACCTCCTGTAACTCTGCTGCTAAGTGCTCTGCTCCCCTTGGCTCCCCCTCCCCCTTCGTCTCTAACCCCGGGAAAGTTCTGGGATGCCGCCCATTATTGGCGAAGAACGGTGTCACTCCTGTAGACCCGTGCTTCGTGTTGTTGTAGGCAAACTCGGCCAGCGGTAGGTAGTCCACCCAGGTCGAGGGTTGTTGATTGGCGTAGCATCGCAGGTACTGCTGCATGATGGCGTTGACCCTCTCCGCTTGTCCGTTGGTCTGCGGGCATCGTGCCGACGCTAAGTTGATCTTGACGTTCAGGATGCCCAGCAGCTTCTGCCAGAAGCCCGAGACGAATTGGCGACCCCGGTCGGACAGGATGGACCGCGGCAAGCCGTGAGCTTTGAACACGTGGTCTATGAATAGCTTAGCGGTCTGTTCCGCTGTGGCCACCTTCGCGCACGGAATAAAGTGCGCCATCTTGGTGAACATGTCTACGACCACGAGCACCGCTGTTTTGCCTCGCGAGCTGGGCAGATCTGTGACAAAGTCCAGGGCCACTTTCTCCCACGGTTCGAGCGGCGTCTGTAGTAGACCCGCCGGCTTCCTGTGTACTGGCTTGGCCCTTTGGCAGGTGTCACACCTGGAGACGTAATCCGCGACTTCTCCCCTCACCATGGGCCACCAAAAGTCTCTGGTTACTAATTCCGCCGTCTTGTCCTTGCCGAAGTGCCCAGCGCTGGGCGCGTCGTGTAGCTGCTGCAAGACTTTCGCGCGGAGGTCGTCTCCGGGCACGTAGAGAGCCCCTCTGCGGATGAGCAGTCCGTCTCGTATCTGGAACTCGTCGTCCTTCGCTGTGTCTTTTCGCACCTCCTCCATCTTGGATTGTGCGAACAAATCCGTCTGCAGCGCTCGACGCACCGCGTCCAGGTCCACGGCAGCTGAAGCGCACGCCCACGCTTTCGGTGCGAAAATGTGCTTGGCCGGCGCCGGCGCCGCTTCCTCAAGATACTGCGGCTTCCTGGATAGTGCATCCGCCATGACGTTGTTGTCTCCCGGGATGTATTCTATCCGGAAATCGAAATCCGCAAAGAACTCCGCCCAGTGAATGTGTCTCTGGTTCAGGAACCGCGCCGTGCGCCAGTACTCCAGGTTCTTATGGTCCGTGCGGACTTGCACTGTGTGCCTGGCTCCAACGAGGAAGTGCCGCCACGCCTTGAAAGCTGCATGAATGGCCAGCAACTCCCTGTCCCAGATGGTGTAGTTCTGTTCCGCCTTGCTGAGTTTCCTGGAGTAGAATGCGCACGGCCTCCATTCCCCTTGCGGATCTTGCTGCAACAGGACGGCCCCCACCGCTCTGTCCGAGGCGTCCATCTACATGTAGCAGCTGTTCTTCGGACGTGAAGAGACGCTTGAGTCTCCGAAAGGACTGCTCCGCCTGGTCCGTCCAGGTGAACTTCTTCTTCTTGGAGCTGAGGGTGTCTGTGATGGCCGCCGTCTCCTTCGCGAACCCTTTGATGAACTTGCGATAAAAGTTGGCGAAGCCGACGAACTTCTGGACCTCCTTCCGATTGCGCGGGCTCTTCCAGTCCAACACCGCGCGGACCTTGGTGCTGTCCATGGCGAGTCCCTTGTCGGACAGCTTGTAGGCCAGGAAATCCACCTCCGTCATGTCGAACTGGCACTTCTATAATTTAGCGTAAAGTCTGTGCTCCCGTAGCCTCTGCAGGACCTCCTTGACGTCCCTCTCGTGAGCCTCCTGCGATTCCGAGAAGACCAGGATGTCGTCCAGGAAGCAAACGCACTTCTTGTAGAGGAGTCCCGCTAACACGTGATGCATGAAAGCTTGGAAGGTATGGGAGCCATTTTGCAGACCAAAAGGCATTACGCGATATTCATAGGTGCCTAAAGGTGTAAACATGGCTGTCTTCCACTCATCGCCCTCCCGCATGCGTATAAGGTTGTACGCCCCTCGTAGATCCAACTTGGTGAAGATCCGTCCCTTCCTCACCGTCGCGAGCAGGTCGTCGATCTTGGGCATGGGGAATGCTGCGGGCTTTGTTTTGGAATTTATGATCCTATAATCAACTATGAGCCTGCGTTGGGGCGTGTCCTTCTTCTTCACGAAAAACACGGGACTGCCCCCCACTGCTTTAGATTCTTGGATGAACCCCCGCTTCAAGTTGTGATCTATGAACTCCCTCAGTTCTTGCAGTTCGTCTTCAGACATGGAATACAGTTTCCCAGTCGGCAGCGTCGCTCCCGGCAGGAGGTCAATCTTGCAGTCGTAAGGCCTGTGGGGAGGCAGCTTATCCGCTTCCCTCTCGCAGAAGACCTCCAAAAACTCCTTGTGCTTGTTGGGTACCGCTTGCACCATGCCTAGGTGTAACTGCGGTTCATCCTCTTGCCCCTCCTCCTCCTGGCGGGTCTGGATGCAGTGTTCTGCGCAGTAGGAGGAGCACAAGGTCAATTGCCGCTGGTACCATGCTAATGCCGGGCTGTGCCTATCCAGCCAACTCATACCCAACACTATGGGCGTGTCTGACAGGTGGGTGACGTTGAAGCTGATGACTTCGCGGTGGTTTCCAATTTGCATCACCATCGGTGGTGTTTGCTGTACCACCTCTCCTCCCAGTAGCTTCCTGCCATCGACCGTGACGACATTTAGGGGCATCGTGGCTGGCATGAGTGCTATGCGATGTTGCTTGATAAAGTCCACTCCTATAAAGTCTGCGTTGCCCCCAGAGTCAATGGTTATTGGTACTTGCAGGGTGTGCCCATTGGGCAACTGGAGCGATGCGGTGAGTTGCACCACTGGTTTGGGTGGGAGGGGGTCTGTGGGCTGTAAAATCTCTGGGGACTGCTTCACTGACTTGCCTGGTTGGGCCCCAGTGGCTCTGTTTCCAACCAGGCTTCTTCTTCCCCCTGCAGCTGTTTCGGCTGCTGACCTGTTCCCTTTACTGTTGCTGAGGCTGCAGTGTGCTTCTGGAGCCTCTGGGGACACTCTTTGGCCATGTGCTGAGCACTGTCGCAGATGTAGCACTTCCTGGTCCCTCTAGGAGCCTTCGCCTTGACTGCTCCCGGTGTTTGGGCTCTGCTGGCAGTCTGAGCCCTGGCACCACCAATCTCCATCGGCTCTTCTCCCCTTCCCAAAGGAGGCATGGACAGCGCCCGCCCCGCCTCTCTGGGAAAGAAAGGGGTTGTCCTGGCTGGGCTGCTTGCCTTACGTCCTTCCTCCCTGCTCCAAGGGCGTCCTTCCAGGCGCACACCAATCGCCAACGCTCTTTGGGCAACTTCTTGGGTACTTTGCGGTCGTTCCCCTCTTGCCAGCTCATCTTTCACCTCTCCACTTAGCCCCTCCCAGAACAGGTCTCTGACAGCAATAGAGTCTTTCTCCCAGCCCAGCACGTTCAATAAGGCAAAAAAGCGTGAGTGATATTGCCTCACCGTCGCTTTCCCTTGCTGTAGTCCATGCATTTCCCTCCGAGCAACATCTACATCTACCGTAGATTTAAAGCAAGCGTCCATAGCTTTGATAAATGCATCGGAATCTTTGAGGGCGGGGTCTTCTTCACGCCACAAATTCCGCAGCCACGCTTTTGCTTCCCCATGCAAATGAGTGATTATGAAGCCCACTTTCTCTTCCTCATCTCTAAAGTCTTTCCGAAGCAAATTGAGCGAGTAAACCACGACAGCTCTGAAGTTAGGGTATTGCTGCAGGTTCCCATCGAAGTGGGCTACTAGGCTGCCCCCCCTCTTCCCGAGGCCAACTCCCTCCAGTTTGGGTCCTGGCAGCCCCTCTTTCCCCCAACGGTCCCACCTGGCCTGCAGATCCCGGCAGAGCGCTACTGCTTCTTCTTCTCTTTTCCTGGATGCTGCTACTTCTGCGTAAAGCGTCGTGACTGCTTCTTGCAGTTCTTTCACCTGGCTCTCTTTAGTCATCTTTGCCTATCTTCGTGAGCTCGCAAAACACCAAGTCTTGCCCCTCGCTGCACCAACTCACGCTGCGAGGTTTTTACGGAGACGGAGCATACTGTCAGAGCTACCCTAGGTCCCAGCTCACAAAGGACCAATGCTGCTTCGTTGTTAAGTATAAAAGTCTTTACTGAAGTTCAGTTTCACTTCCAGAGCCGCAGAGCGCAGCTCTATGTCTCAACTGTCATACCGCTGATGCTCCGTCTGAGTCTCCTCCCCCTTGACACCAATTTAAGATTCTAGCCTTGCTCCACCTTCTCCGCTGCTCCTTCCTCCTCTGGGTCCGCCTGCCCGCCGGGGTTCCGCCCTTTCTAGCCTCTTCTCCCGCTGATTCCCCTGAGCCGTCTCCCTCCCTCCGGCGGGCTTTAGGAGCTGCTGTTCCGCACGCCTGCACATTTGAACTTGGCGCGCGCGCCCAGCCAGCAGCTTTCCTCCGGACCGTTTCACTGCTGCTGTCACTGCTTCCCCCTTCGGGGGGGCTAGCTGCAACTGACCTCCCTTCCGTTCCCCCACTCGGGCCACTGTCATACTCCCCTACGGTGCCCTCGGATTCTTCCCCTTCGCTCTCCCAATCCTCTCTCCCCAGTGCTCCTGCTCCTGATTCCCTGACAATTACAATTACAATTATAATCATTTTTCTCCCGCTGCTCATATTTTTATCCTGCCCGCAATGCCAAATATCTAAATCTTGTTTTCTCCTGCTCCAGAGGCTAGGACCCAAAGCAATGGCTTCAAGTTACAAAAAAAGAGACTCCAACTAAACATCAGGAAAAACTTTCTGACAGTAGGAGCTGTTTGACAGCGGAATGGTATACCTTGGGAGGTTGTGGGCTCTCCTTCCTTGGAGGTTTTTAAGCAGAGATTGGATGGCCATCTGTCAGGGATGCTTGAGCTGAGATTCCTCCACTGTAGGGGGGGAAGCAAAGGACCCTCGGGGCCGGGGGAGGGAATGTGGACAGGGGAGTGGGGACAAAATGAACTTTTTGAGTATCCAATTCATAGTTTTTAGATGCGGGGTACTGCTAACTTCAATAGGAAATTACCTGCTGTCACAACTATTGGCAGGAGGTTTACAAATAAAAGACAATTTTCTTCACTGAGCCTTTAGAGTTTTCTCTTTGGCGTGTAATTCAAAGAAGTGTTTTCCAGGTCAGAGAGTTTCTAGCTCTTGCATGTGCATTGAGGGAAGTCACTGAGAGGTAAACAAGTTCACTTCAGCAAAGTTTTTCTAAAAAAAATAGAAATACTGCTTGCATATGTCTCTATCATAGAATCATAGAATCATAGAGTTGGAAGAGACCACAAGGGCCATCGAGTCCAACCCCCTGCCAAGCAGGAAACACCATCAGAGCACTTCTGACATATGGTTGTCAAGCCTCTGCTTAAAGACCTCCAAAGAAGGAGACTCCACCACACTCCTTGGCAGCAAATTCCACTGTCGAACAGCTCTTACTGTCAGGAAGTTCTTCCTAATGTTTAGGTGGAATCTTCTTTCTTGTAGTTTGGAACCATTGCTCCGTGTCCGCTTCTCTGGAGCAGCAGAAAACAACCTTTCTCCCTCCTCTATGTGACATCCTTTTATATATTTGAACATGGCTATCATATCACCCCTTAACCTCCTCTTCTCCAGGCTAAACATGCCCAGCTCCCTTAGCCGTTCCTCATAAGGCATCGTTTCCAGGCCTTTGACCATTTTGGTTGCCCTCCTCTGGACACGTTCCAGTTTGTCAGTGTCCTTCTTGAACTGTGGTGCCCAGAACTGGACACAGTACTCCAGGTGAGGTCTGACCAGAGCAGAATACAGTGGCACTATTACTTCCCTTGATCTAGATGCTATACTCCTATTGATGCAGCCCAGAATTGCATTGGCTTTTTTAGCTGCCGCGTCACACTGTTGGCTCATGTCAAGTTTGTGGTCAACCAAGACTCCTAGATCCTTTTCACATGTACTGCTCTCAAGCCAGGTGTCACCCATCTTGTATTTGTGCCTCTCATTTTTTTTGCCCAAGTGCAATACTTTACATTTCTCCCTGTTAAAATTCATCTTGTTTGTTTTGGCCCAGTTCTCTAATCTGTCAAGGTCGTTTTGAAGTGTGATCCTGTCCTCTGGGGTGTTAGCCACCCCTCCCAGTTTGGTGTCATCTGCAAATTTGATCAGGATGCCCTTGAGTCCATCATCCAAGTCGTTGATAAAGATGTTGAATAAGACCGGGCCCAAGACAGAACCCTGTGGCACCCCACTAGTCACTCTTCTCCAGGATGAAGAGGAACCATTGATGAGCACCCTTTGGGTTCGGTCAGTCAGCCAGTTACAAATCCACTGAGTGGTAGCATAGTCAAGACCGCATTTTACCAGCTTCTTTACAAGAATATCATGGGGCACCTTGTCAAATGCCTTGCTGAAATCAAGGTAGGCTACATCCACTGCGTTCCCTTCATCTACCAGGCTTGTAATTCTGTCAAAAAATGAGATCAGGTTAGTCTGACATGACTTATTTTTCAGAAATCCATGCTGACTATTGGTGATCACAGCATTCCTTTCTAGGTGCTCAAAGACTGTTTGCTTAATGATCTGCTCCAGAATCTTCCCTGGTATTGATGTCAGACTGACTGGGCGGTAATTATTTGGGTCCTCTCTTTTCCCCTTTTTGAAAATAGGGACAACATTTGCCCTCCTCCAGTCTGCCGGGACTTCGCCTGTTCTCCAGGAATTCTCAAAGATGACTGCCAGTGGTTCTGAGATCACATCTGCCAGTTCTTTTAATACTCTTGGATGCAGTTCATCTGGCCCTAGAGACTTGAATACATCTAGACTAGCCAAGTATTCTTGTACTATCTCCTTAGTTATTCTGGGCTGTGTTTCCTCTGCTGAATCATTTGCTCCAAATTCTTCAGGTCGGGCATTGTTTTCTTTATCGGAGAAGACTGAGGCAAAGAAGGCATTGAGGAGATCAGCCCTTTCTGTGTCCCCTGTTTGCATTTCACCATCTTCTCCTCTGAGTGACCCCACTGTTTCTTTGTTCTTCCTTTTGCTACAAACATACCCATAAAAGCCTTTTTTGTTGCTTTTAACCTCTCTAGCAAGCCTGAGTTCATTCTGTGCTTTAGCTTTTCTGACTTTGTGTCTACACTTGCTGGCTATTTGTTTGAATTCCTCTTTGGTGGTTTCCCCCCTTTTCCATTTTTTGTACACATCCTTTTTTAATCTTAACTCAGTTAAAAGTTCTTTAGATAGCCACCCTGGCTTCTTTAGGCACCTTCCATGTTTCCGTCTCATTGGTATTGCCTGAAGTTGTGCTTTTACTATCTCCCTCTTAACAAACTCCCAGCCATCATGAACTCCCTTTCCTTTTAGTATTACTGTCCATGGGATCTCACCCAGCACTTCCCTAAGTTTTATGAAGTCGGCTTTCTTAAAGTCGAGAAATTGAGTCCTAGTATGCTTGGCTGCTCCTTTCCGCTGTATAGTAAACTTCAGAAGAGCATGATCACTCGTGCCTAATGATCCTTCCACTTCTACCCCACTAACCAGGTCCTCAACATTGGTTAGGACCAGATCTAAAATGGCTGTTCCTCTTGTTGCTTCTCCCACTTTCTGGACAATGAAGTTGTCTGCAAGGCCAGTGAGGAATCTGTTTGACCTTATGCTCTTGGCTGAGTTTGACATCCAACAAATATCCGGGTAATTGAAGTCCCCCATTACTACTATCTCCCTTCCTTTTGCATGCTTGGCCATCTGTTCCAGGAAGGCATCATCTATGTCCTCCGTTTGGCTTGGGGATCTATAGTAAACTCCCACAATGAGGTCACTGTTATTCTTCTCTCCCTTAATTTTGACCCAAATGCTCTCACTTTGGCTTTGAGGTTCTAAATCTTGGATCTCTTCACAGGTATACACATCCCTGACATATAACGCCACTCCTCCTCCTTTCTTGTCTGGTCTGTTTCTTTGAAATAGATTGTATCCCTCCATTATTACATTCCAATCGTGGGACTTATCCCACCAGGTTTCAGTGATGCCTATTATGTCATATTTAGTTTGCTGTACCAAGAGCTCAAGCTCATCTTGTTTATTTCCCATGCTTTGCGCATTAGTGTACAGACATTGAGGTCCATTAATCATTGCCCCGTGTCTCTTATTTAAGGATTTTTTCCTCCCACCACTAGGTCTGCGTGCTGTTTGCTCCATTCGGTCTATGACATTTGGATGATCATCTTCATCAATTGATAGACTCCTACCTTCAGGAGCACTGTCTCCCTCCCCCACATTAGTCAGTTTAAAGCCCTCCTGATGAGGTTTCTGAGATTTTTGGCAAAAACATTCCTCCCAACCGTTGTGAGGTGCAGCCCATCGCTTGCCAGAAGTCCATCTTCAAGAAACTGCAGTCCGTGATCTAAGAATCCAAACCGTTCCTGTTTACACCATTTGCGAAGCCAGCTGTTCACTTCCACTATTTTTCCCTCTCTCCCTGGGCCACGTCGTTCAACTGGGAGGACAGATGAGATGACAATTTGTGCATTTAATTGCTTCAATTTCCTGCCCAGAGCCTCGTAGTCTCTTTTGATCTTCTGGAGGCTATTGCTTGCAGTGTCATTGGTTCCCACATGAACCAAGAGGAAGGGGTATTTGTCAGTGGGTTTTATGATTCCTTGCAGTCGTTCAGTTACATCTTGGATCTTAGCCCCGGGGAGACAGCACACTTCCCGAGACATCTTGTCAGGCCCACAGATCACTGCTTCTGTTCCCCTCAGTAGGGAATCCCCTATCACCACTACACGCCTCCTCTTAGGTCTGGTCGGGGTTCTTCCGTGAGCTGTCTGTTCCAAGGTCGCCTGCACATTCCCTGAGGACTGACTTTGCTGCTCGTCTTCATATACCTGATCGACTGTAATGAGGGAGAGATCCTCAAATGGAGTCTGCTCTTCGTCTTCCATGCTAGGGGAGAGGACCTCAAAGCGATTGTGTATTTCTAAACAATCAGAGCGAACCCTGGGCCTCCTACTTCTTTGAGTCACGTTTCTCCATATATCTG
This sequence comes from Podarcis filfolensis, assembly GCF_964270895.1. Lineage (NCBI taxonomy): Eukaryota > Metazoa > Chordata > Lepidosauria > Squamata > Lacertidae > Podarcis > Podarcis filfolensis. The sequence continues at coordinate 312,961 of NC_139614.1, read as the reverse complement.
GCTCCTGTGTTGGTGAACTAGCCTCCTTCTCAGGGGATTCCCCTGTCTCCTCCTTGGTGCAGACGGTGTGCTCTGTTGCTTCCAAGAAGAGCTCCAGCTCTCTAATTCTTTGGAGCGTAGCTACACGTTCCTCCAGTTAATGGACTTTGTCTTCTAAGAGTGCAATCAACATGCAATTGCTGCAGGTAAAGCTGCCTGCAACCTTTGGCAAGATGGCAAACATTGCGCAGGAACCGCAGGCGACTGCAGCTGTTCCCTCACCCTCCATCTTGAGAACATGTCGTTGGGGGTGGCTACAGAGGTCCTCCATCATAAAAAACGTGAAGACAGGACAAATAACTCCCCCCCCCCAAAAAACCTAGGTCTCGACTTCCGGGTTGGTGCCTCCAGGCAATGGCGGAGTTCCTCCGATCGGGAGGAATTTGCTCCGTGGAAATCAGGGTCTGACCGCCACGGCGAAGGCGGAGACCCACTGAAATCACAGGCGGAAGAAGCTTGTGAACCTGGGATTCGGCTGGCACCTTTTGCGCCTCCCCTACTCACGGGGAAACCCTGATTTGGGGGTCCGGAGCGAAGTGGGGTGAGCAGCGCGGTGCTTCGAATTGACTGCTTCTTTCACGGAGTGAAGCCGCATTGCTGTTGCCGGAGAGCGCTGACTTTTTCCTGTGGACAATTTGACTTTAAACAACTACCCATGAGTAGAACGGAAATTTGGATCTTTAAATTTATTAATTTGGCATCGAAACGGGAAGGTTTTAAACAGGAAGTCCACCTTCCTCTTTTGTAATTAGATTGAAGCAAAGACGTTGCAAGTTAAAGCCTTGGAAAGTCTTTTCTAAAGGATTAAATCTCCATCGGTTAAAACTATTAAACCCCCCTTGGAAGCAGGATAAGAGGGGGAAAATTTTGAACCTAGCGAGCCTGCAGGAGAGAGTGAAAAATCAAATTACCACTGCTCTGAACCTGGAAACGGGCTGCCAGTAAGATTGACGTTTTGGGAGAGTTCATTGACTGTGAACAGAAAGTATGTTGACAGATGGCTAAATAAGAGAAATACATTGTTTCCATGGTCCCCTTCTGCGTTTAAAAAGGAGGAAAAGTAACTGAAAATAGAAACTAACTTTATAATTTAAATTGTGTTTGAAAGGATTGATACAAGTGGAGACTGTTTCCCTCTAGAGGGAGCTTTTGAAACTGTTACAAGAGTGGAGCTGGGGTTTTTCCAGCTGCAAGATAAGAATTGTGAGAATCAGAGATTGACCTTGGATTTTAAGAATGTTGATAGAAGGAACCTTAGTGACTGTATTATGTAAGATAAGCTATTCGTTGGAACAGCTCCACAAGAAGACGGATGTTATGACTACTAAACTTGAGAACTTGGGACAAAAAGTGATTAATTTGGGGGGGGAAGTGATCATCAATATAGAAATTGTTCAGGACTTGACACAGGAACCTACTTTGACAGGACAAACTGGGGAGAAAACGAAGGAGAAAGTTGTTGTTGTCGAACCTAAAGTAATACAAGTGGGAGCCCCGGCCTTACAGAGGCAAATCGAGGACTATAAGTGGAGGCCTTTTATGAATGAATATAGAAAAAGTCAGAATTTGAAGATTGGAGCCCTGCTTGGACTGGAGAAGGAAGGTTGGATAGACTCTTTCAGGGAGGGATTTACTGACCTTTGGGTTCTGAATCTGGGTCAGGAGGTGATTGGAGTTGTGGGGGCCTTTGGATCTGGAGGAGCTTTGAAACATGATTTGAGATATTTTATGGACCTTGGTTCTAGCTGTGGAGAGTTGGCTGGTCTGTCAAGAGGGAATGGGGGCATGGTTGGGTTGGGGCCCCCCCGAGACCTGCTCTTCAGCATCTTCAGCATCAAAGAATATGAAGAAAAACTGCAGAAGGGACTTGGAAAAGATTTAAGAGCCTCGGACAGAAGATCTCCAGGTTGATGAACTATATGGAATGGACGGAAATGACTGGCAGAATCCGAGACCAGGGAGAAGAGATGGTGGAAGAAGATTGGGAAAGTTTAAAGTTTATATATAGAAATATTGTAAAATTAATGAGTGTTAGAAAATTGTTGGAATGAAACTTTATGGCTTTAGCAGAAATGTTATTAGGAGTTAAGTATAAATAAGTACTTTAGTATTAATGGAAATTAAGCTTAAAAATATGTTAAGATATTCATAATGATAAAAATAGAGAAAGATGGAAAGGAATTGCTGAAACAAGTAACAGAAGTGGAACACAAAAAGGGAGGAGTAAGGAGGTCGATGAAATAAGGGAATGAAAGATAGAGTAATGAAATAGTATGGTATATGTTTTTAAATTGTTGTTTTGTTTTTGTCAGGGAACTGCCATCGGAGCCCGAGGGAGAGGGAGGGCTCCAGAGGGGTTCAGGAGAGCGTCCTGGGAGGGAGAAAAGCAGCCCATCTTCTGGGGAAGGAATTCAGCGTAGCACCAATGGAGAAGGGGGGCAGATGGGGGAATCGGCGAGGTGGCTCCATGACTCCTCACCGGAGACCAGCAGGGAGAGCACAGGTCCTCCGCTGCCCACACCCTCCCTGCGCAGAAGGCTTCCACGCAGGGAGAGTAGGCGACGACTAGGCGTCAAAGAGCTTCTTTGCTGGAAGAAGTTCAAGAAACGCCCACTGACGGATTCTGCCAGCGATTGAGACAGCCACGGGTGAGAGGCTGTCCAGACAGAAAGGGTTCACCCAGGTAACCTAGCCAGGTGTGGAGTCGATTTACGCACGAGCAACCCCTAGAACCATTACAGTTTTGTTTAGTTTAGTGTGTTAAGGTTGTGTTTTGTATTGTTTATATATTGTATTGTATTGTTTCTTTTTTTCTTCTTTCTTCTTTGTTCTATTTTGTCTTTTTCTCTCGCCTTTTTTCTTCTTTTTTCATTTCTTGTAAGTCTTAAAAGTAATAAAGATTATTTTTTTAAAAAAAAACCTAGGTCTCTCCCAACAAACGTTTGAGACTAGCTCCCCTAAATCTAAAAGATGGATCAAACTGTTAAACGAGTTTGCATTAAAGAAATGCCCAAGCTAAACATGGATGCAGACCTGCCTACACACATCAGAAGCCAGTGTGATTTTTTATGCTTTACAACAGGGGTTCTCAGGAGCTCTATGAACCAGGCACAAAAATGAGACAAATTTATCCGCCTGTATATAATAAACTGCATGCAACATTTTGTGTGTGTTTATGTGCATTTTCCTGGGATGGGGACTTTCATCAGATTCTCAGAGGGGTCCATGACCACTGCTGTGAAGTGTGGAATATGCTCTGGTTCATTCTGAAAGAACAGCTGAAAGTAGGCAGTACTCTTCTATGCCCCAACAAAGTTTTCATTTTATCTCTGCTGGTTATGGCAAGGAGCTGAATTTATTTGGGTGGTGATATTTTTAACTAGAAATCAGCTAGTCAACCAAGATGAGAACACTTTGGTGCTGCTAATGCAGCAGCTTGACTTCCCTCAAGACAGATGGATGCCAACAAAAAATAGCTAGCCTGTGTTAAGTAATCCTAGTTATATTGCCTGCTTAAAAATACCGGCAACTCCCCATTTGTGTGTGATGGGATGCATGTAAGCCTGCCCCATTCCAGCGCTTCCCTGTTCCACTGCCTTCCGGTGCCGAAAATGTCTCACATATCAGTGGTCGTGTGCAAATGGGGAGTTGCTTGTATAAGATTGATCTTCAAAGTGGGTGCAATTGAACTTACACAACAGCTTAACAAGTTTATCCAAAAAAAACTGGAAAAGAGAAGCGATCCCAGCAGACTATAGGGATCTTAGCAAACCGTCTCTTAACAATATCCGAGGTGACCCTTACTGAATCCCAAAATGGTTTTCGGCCTTCTAGGGGGACAGTGGACATGATTTTCACCACTCGACAGCTTCAGGAAAAATGCAGGGAACAAAACCAACCCCCGTATATGGCATTTATCAACCTGACTAAGGCTTTCGACACTGTAAATCGTAATGCCCTGTGGACTGTCCTTCTGAAAATTGGCTGCCCAGATAAATTTGTAAACATCATTCGGCTCTTCCATGATAATATGACAGCAACAATCGCAGATAACAATGGCTCACAAAGTAAACCATTCACAGTGGGATCAGGTATTAAACAGGTTTGTGTTATTGCCCCAACTCTATTCATTATTTTCATTGCCATGATTTTACACTTTGTTGAAGGGAAACTCCCCACTAGGGTAGAAATCATATATCGAACAGATGGAAAGCTGAAGAGCAAAGACTGAAAGCAAAGACTGAGGTTACCATAATTTCCGTCATAGAGCTTCAGTATGTTGATGACAATGTAGTGTGCACACACTAACCTTCAAACCATCCTAAATATCTTCACAAAAGCTTACAAAAAGCTTGGCCTGTCACTCAACATCCAAAAAACCAAAGTGCTGCACCAACAAGTACAAAATAACCCCTCTGCAGCGCCACAAATCCAACTCAATGGTGTAACGTTGGAAAATGTCAATCACTTTTCCTACCTAGTTAGGTATCTTTCCACAAGGGCCAACATTGATGCCGAAATCCACCACTGCCTGAGCTCTGCGAGTGCGGCTTTCTCCTGATTAAAGGGCAGAGTGTTTGAGGATCGGGACATTCGCAGGGAAACCACTTCTGTACTTACTGTATTCTTGTGAAACATGGACCACTTACAAACGCCATCTCCAACTTCTTAAAAGATTCCATCAATGGTGTCTCCGAAATATCTTACACATCAGTTGGGAAGAAACGCGACCTAATATCAGTGTACTGGATGAAGCAAAGATCACCAGTGTTGAAGCAATGATTCTTAAACATCAACTTCGTTGGACTGGTCATGTTGTGCAGATGCCTGTTTATTGTCTTCAAAAGCAACTACTCTATTCCAAACAAAAATGGAAAGTGTAATGCTGGTGGTCAACAAAAGAGGTTTAAAGACTGTCTCAAGGCAAATCTTTTAAAATGTAGTATAAACACAGACAACTGGGAAACGCCTGCAGGCTCTCCAGTTGGAGAATAGCCTTTACCAAAGGTGTCAAGGACTTTGAAGACACTTGAACTCAGAACGCAAAGGAGAAATGTGCTAAGAGGAAGGCACACTTGGCAAATCCACACCGTGATCAACTCCCGTCTGGGAACCAATGTCCCCACTGTGGAAGGACGTGTGGGTCCAGAATTGGCCTCCACAGTCACTTACAGACTCATTGTTAAAACAGTGTTTATGGAAGACAATCTTACTCAGCTACAAGTGATCACCAAAGAAGAAAGGAGAATCTTGCAGTAGCAGGACAAGGTCCAGCTTGTCCACCATTCTTTGCAAGAATTCCAGCTGCCACTAAGACAAAGGAAGTAGAAGAAGAAGAAGAGTTTGAATTTGATATCCCGCTTTATCACTACCCGAAGGAGTCTCAAAGTGGCTAACATTCTCCTTTCCCTTCCTCCCCCACAACAAACACTCTGTGAGGTGAGTGGGGCTGAGAGACTTCAGAGAAGTGTGACTAGCCCAAGGTCACCCAGCAGCTGCATGTGGAGGAGCGGGGAAGCGAACCCGGTTCACCAGATTACAAGTCCACCACTCTTAACCACTACACCACACTGGCTACACCACTACACACACAGTAACTTGGTGATCCTGTGGAAACTGGCCAGTGATCTACTTTCTGAATCCTGAATCCCGAATCCTGAATCCACACCAGGCTGTTGCAAAGGTTTTATAGAAGGGTCCATTCTATCAAGAAACCAAATGTCTTTTGCTTCCTCCTCTCTGTGAACAATCAAACTGGTCATTTAAATTGTTTGGACTGGATATTGCTTTGCTTCTTTCTGTGGAATTTAGCTAGTAATATGCAATGTACAAAATGTGTGTAATAGTCTTAGCCTGTACACTATAATGTTTTCTTTGTCTTTTTTAAATGGGCCTAACTGCTCATAATACCTGGTGGAGTTTGGAGAATCACTTTGTTGCATACTGTTCTGTACATCTGCCTAACTTCAAAAGGTTTAAAATTCTTCTGCATTATAAAAATGAACTCAGCAGCTTTATAAATGATTTTGTTCATATATAAATTGTTCTAAAGATAATGTGTTTTTAGCATCTCAGCAATAACTGAAAATGGATATTACCGTATTTTCCCCTCTATAACACGCAAATTTTTTCTCCTAAAAAGTAAGGGGAAATGTCTGTGCATGTTATTGAGCGAATGTGTGGTCCCTGGAGCCGACTGTCCCGAGTGCAGGGGCAAAAATCAGGCAGAAATCATATCGATCCGAGGGACGCCTGAAAAGAGGAAGCTGCTGCTTTCCTGCATTCTGCCTCAGGGTCTTACTGCCCACCCTGTTCTGTTTCGGTTGCTGTTTGCTCAAACGGAACAAAGAGCAGGGAAATCCCCTCCCCTCCCCTCCTGGCAAGCAGAGGGGAAAGGAAAGGACCGCGTCCTTCCTTCTAATTCCTCTCCATGCTCCGGTGCTGCTGCTGCTGCGTCCAGGGAAGCATTCCAGGCAGCCGGAAAACATGCAGATGGGGGAGAGAGGAGAGAGAGAGAGAGAGAGAGAGAGAGAGAGAGAGAGCTGGCTTGGGTGGGTGGGTGGGTGGGTGGGTGGGACTTTTGCCTTCCTTTCCTCCCTCCCGTTAAACCCCTCTCCTGCATTCTTAGCCAGCTGCTTCTCCGCACACCCCTCTCGTGCTCCTTGTCCCTTCTATGTTTTTCCTTCCCTCCCCACTTAAAACGTGGTTACAAAGCATGGATCCACATGGATCCTCAGGATCTTTGCATTGGGTCACCCCAAATTCACCATCAGATCGCATAGCATGTCCATGGCTACAGCCTGCACCAAAAAAATCACGCACCCGACTTCCGGTCGGCGCCAGCGCTCAATGGCGGTCTCCTGCTGAGCTCCGCTCAGGGAGACTGCTCCGCGAGTTCAGGTCTGACCGCTACGGCAAAGCGGGGACCCCTAAAATCACAGGCGCAGAAGCCTGTGAACACGGAGATTCGGTGGGCACCTTAAGCGCCCCCCTTACCGCAAAGGAGCCTTTTTATTTTATTTTATTTTATTTTTTTTGGACTCAGAAGATTACCCAGATATTTATTTTATTTTTTTTATAAATTTTTTATTGGTTTTTCAACACATATTAAAGACAATACAACACAATACATAAACAGACAAACATATAAACACGTATAATTTCTTGATCTTTCTTTCTTGAAACCTTCTTTCAGCGACTTCCCCATACCTCCCCTTTCTGCATCCCTGTTTTAAATCATTCCAGCAACCCCTAATTTCAATTTCTTATAGCACTTTCTTTAAATCTTTTTTCTCATATCTAATTGTTTATCACTGCAATTCTATTTTGCATTACCCAAGACATTTTAACATTCATTAATTTTGCAACAATTCTTAAGATAAACTTTAAATTTCTTCCAATCTTCTTCCACCGTCTCTTTCCCTTGGTCACGGATTCTGCCAGTCATCTCCGCCAGTCCCATGTAGTCGATCACCTTGGTCTGCCATTCTTCCAGTGTGGGTAGTTCTTGTGTCTTCCAATACTTTGCTAAAAGTACTCTTGCTGCTGTTGTAGCATACATAAAAAACGTCCTATCTTTCCTTGACACCAATTGGCCCACCATGCCCAGGAGGAAGGCTTCTGGTTTCTTCACGAATGTGCATTTAAGCACCTTTTTCATTTCATTTCCCAGAAGACCTTGATCCTTGGGCACGTCCACCAAAGGTGGTAGAAAGTACCTTCAGTTTCCTTACATTTCCAACATTTATTATTGGGCGTATGATAAATTTTTGCAAGCTTGACTGGGGTCATGTACCACCTATATATCATTTTCATAATGTTCTCTCTTAAGGCATTACATGCCGTGAACTTTATACCGGTGGTCCATAACTGTTCCCAGTCAGCAAACATAATGTTATGACCAATGTCTTGTGCCCATTTAATCATAGCTGATTTAACCGTCTCATCCTGTGTATTCTATTTCAACAGCAAGTTGTACATTCTTGACAAATTCTTAGTATTGGGTTCCAATAACTCTGTTTCTAATTTTGACCTCTCCACCTGGAAGCCAATTTTCCTGTCCAGTTTGAAGACTTCATTTATCTGATAGTAATGAAGCCAATCTCTTACTTTTGACTTCAATTTCTCATAGCTCTGCAGTTTCACTTTTCCCTCCTCATGTTCTATAATTTCCCAATATTTTGGCCATTTGGGTTCCATATTAAGTTTTTTCACTTCCTTAGCTTCCATTGGTGACAACCACCTAGGGGTTTTATTTTCCAACAAATCTTTGTACCGAATCCAAACATTATATAATGCTTTCCTAACAATATGGTTTTTGAAACCTTGATGAGTTTTAACCTTGTCATACCATATATATGCATGGCAGCCAAATCTGTTATTGAACCCTTCCAAATCCAAAATGTCTGTGTTTTCAAGAAGCAGCCAACTTTCAGCCAGCAGAAAGCCGCTGATTCATAATACAATTTTAAGTCCGGCAGGGCAAACCCCCCTCTTTCTTTTGCATCAGTTAGTATCTTAAATTTTATTCTGGGCTTTTTGCCCTGCCAGACAAATCTAGATATATCTTTTTGCCACCTCTTGAAACAATCCATTTTGTCCAAAATCTGTAATGTTTGAAACAAAAACAACATTCTCGGCAAGACATTCATCTTAATAACAGCAATTCGGCCTAACAAGGAAAGTCTCAAATTTGACCATACTTCTAAATCTTTCTTAACTTCTGACCAACATTTCTCATAGTTATCTTTAAATAAGTTCACATTCTTAGATGTCAAATTAATCCCCAGGTATTTCACCTTCTTTGCTACCATTAAGCCAGTTTCACTCTGAAACTTCTCTCTTTCAACCACTGTTAGATTTTTATCCAATACTTTCGTTTTCTGTTTGTTCAGCTTAAATCCTGCTACTTGACCAAATACTTGTATTAGTTCTAAAACTCTTTTCGTACTAGTGTCTGGCTCTTGTAATGTTAAAACTAGATCATCTGCAAATGCTCTCAGTTTATACTGTTTGGCTCCGACCTGAATCCCTTTAACCAGCTGGTCCTCTCTAATCATGTTTAATAAGACCTCCAGGACCGATATAAAAAGTAGTGGGGATATTGGGCATCCCTGTCGTGTCCCTTTCTCAATAGGAAATTCTTCTGTAACCACATTATTTACAATCAATTTTGCTTTTTGTTCAGAGTAAATTGCACTTATACCATTTTCAAAACCTTGGCCTACCCCCATCCCTTGGAGATTCTTTTTCATAAAATTCCAAGAAATATTGTCAAAGGCTTTCTCCGCATCCACAAATATTAAAACTGCCTTGGTATTAATATTAACTTCCAGTAACTCCATAATGTCTATTATATTTCTCACATTGTCTGATAAGTGTCTTCCTGGGAGAAAGCCCGCTTGGTCTTTATGAATCTCCCCCACCAAAACTTTTTTCAGTCTTTTTGCCAAAATGTCTGCAAAAATTTTGTAATCCACATTAAGTAATGATATAGGGCGGTAGTTCTTAACCTGGTTCTTCTCAGTCTCTGACTTTGGTATAAGTGTAATATATGCTTCTTTCCACGATTCAGGCGCCTTCTTCCCCTCTAAGATTTCGTTACAGAACTCCTTCAACGGTTGTATAAGCCATTCTTTCAAAGCTTTATAATATCTGGAGGTCAGTCCATCAGGTCCTGGAGATTTTCCCAATTGCATATTTTGGATGGCTCCCTCAATTTCTTGATCAGTTATCTTCTGATTCAAAGTCACTTTACTTTGTTCAGAAATTTTTTGTAATCCATATTTTTTAAGGAATTCTTCTATTTCTTTTTCATTCACCGGCCCTTGTGCATAAAGTCTCCTGAAATAACTCTGAAAGCAGTTTCTGATCTCATTTGGTTTATAAATGTTTTTTCCTTCCACTTCTAAATTTGTAACCGTATTTTGTTTTTGTCTCTTCTTCAGTTGCCATGCCAAAAATTTCCCACATTTGTCTGCCGATTCAAATGTCTTTTGTCTCATTTGTTTTATTTTCCATTCTATCTCTTGATTCATCAGTTCCATATATTGTCTCTGGTAGAACTTGATTTCTCTCAAGAGTTCATGTGACTTTGGTTTAGATCTCAATCTTTTTTCTCCTTCTTTTATCTTTTCCAGGATCTTATCCTTCTTCTCATTCTGTCTCTTTCTTTTTATGGCATTCTGTTGTATTAAAAATCCTCGCATGACGGCTTTACTTGCGTCCCAAATTACTCTTTTTTCCACTTCTGTTCTCAGATTTATCTCAAAGTAGTCCTTTACCGCTTTCTGGGCCTTTTTATAAACCTCTTCATCTCTAAATAGGGAGTCATTCATCCTCCATCTAAAGGAGCCAGCTGTTGTTGGGTTCATCTCCATCTTTACAGCATTATGGTCGGAGCAAGTCTTTGGGCAGATTTCCACTTTCTTAATCTTTGATGCCATCCCACTAGTTATCCATATTTGGTCGATTCTAGTCCATGTCATTTTTGCTTCAGAGAAGAAAGTTCCCTCTCTTTCAAGAGGGTTCCTTGTTCTCCAGATGTCAATCAAGTTCATATTGTCAGTCATTTCAAAAAAGGTCTTAGGTAATCTCCGATCCTTGGAGATCACCTGTTTTTGTGCTTTGTCCATATTTGTAGAAACCACTCCATTCATGTCTCCCATTAAAATTACATTATAATCCAAAAAGTCTATTAATGTCTCATGCAATTTCTTTAAAAATTCTGACTTCCCTTCATTTGGTGCATAAACTCCTATTATCAATAATTTTTCTCCTTGAACTTGAATTTCAATTGCCAAATACCTTCCTTGTTCATCTTTAAATATTAATTTAGGGGCCAACTTTTCCTTTGCATAAATCACCACTCCTCTTTTCTTCACTTTGTCCGATGAAATGAATTCTTGTCCTAATCTTTTGTTAATAAGTAATTTTCGATGTACTCTAGTCACATGAGTTTCTTGTAAACAAATCAAGTCCAATTGTTCTTTTTTTAAGATATGAAAAACCTCTCGTCTCTTTCTAGGAAGATTGAGGCCATTACAATTCCAACTTAGAAATTGCAGAGACATCTTGTTCTTTATTTGGTTACCCCTCCAACAGCTCCAAGAAGATCATCTTCTGTTGATTTTTTAGCTCCAAAAGATAAATTGGAAATATCTGGTAAATCCTCTAGGTCCGTAGGTTCCGCCGTTCCCTTCAAAAGATCCTCCTCATTCCTTGTCAGAAACTGTTCTTTGTCTTGCACTGTTTTAATCTTAATTTTCTTTCCATTGTAGTTAAAAGACAGGCCTTGTGGGAACTCCCATCTGAATAGTATGTTGTTCTTTCTCAATAGAGTGACCAAATCCTTGTAAAAGGTCCTCGCTTCCAAAATATATTTAGGGATATCTTTAAAAATCTGCACACGAGAATCTTCAATCTCAAGAGCTGTTTGGAAGTGTAAATTCAATATCTTGTCTCTCTCCTCCTGAGATCTCAAGGTTATCAGGCAATCTCTTGGGCTCTTTCTGTTCTGTCTCCTTCCCAGTCTGAAAGCAGTTGTTATCTTAAATTCCTCCTCTTTTAAGCTGTCCTGCCAAAAGTCCAGAAATTCTTTTGTAAGATAGTCTATCAAATTGTCCTTTTCATTTTCTGGAATAAATCTCAATCTCAAATTTTTACTTTTCCTCTGTAGTTCCATTAAAGACAGGGCAGCATCATGTTCTTCCAGCTTTTTACAGACTGGTACTATCTTTTCCTGTGTGTTTCCTGCTGAAATTTTTGCCTCCTCTGCCGAAGTTTTTGCCTCCTCTGCGATCTTTCTAGTTATCTCATTTTCTTGAACTAATTTATTTATAGTCTCTGTGTTCAGGTCCAATTTTGTTGATAATTCATTCAACTGTTTGGAGTTTTCAGTGCTCTGCTTTGTTAAGACTTCCAGAGTTTCATTTATTTTAACCAATGCCTTTGTTATTGTTACTGTATCCATGGAGGGAGTTGAAGCAGGTGCAGTTGGGTTTGTGATTGAGCCTCTTCTCTTTTGTTCAACTTTGCTCTTAGCCCTGGTTAATCTCTCCTCTGTTGGGCCACTCATATCCCAAGGTCTTTCCCACGAGAATCACTTTCAGCTGGGAAATTCCACAAGCCTGTTCCTTACAGTAAAAAAATAGTGGCTATATTCCTACAGCCTCTAGATGGAGCAACACAAAGTTCCAAATACAAAGAAGCAAAAGTTCCCTTCAGAGGTAAACAAAAGTAGCAACCAATTGTCCAATAATTTCCAAAATGTCAAATTGTATCTTTCCAAAGTGCCAAACTTGCAACAAATAGTGTCTTTAGTTTATCCGAGGCAAAGCGCCTACTTTGTAGCAGATCAAATGACAGTTCTCAGTCCCGGTGGCTCACTTTCCAAGCAGTCCTCCCCAAGGGTTTAAAACGGCAGAACTTTCCCCTTCTAAGCTTCTTTCATGCAGGTAAAACAAATCGCCAATCTCCCCCCCCCCCGCCCCTGCCTGCTAAGGGGGGATTTAAGTCCAATGTCAGAGTCCGTCAATTTAAAGGCTACTTTCTGTCAAATTGCAGCTTCCTGTCCGTTGCTTTATTTACATGCAGTCCGAGGAAGGCAGACTTCCTTACTTTTTGCCTTCTCCGTTTTCAGCCAATTTCAAATTGTTTCCTTTTAAATTTGTTGTTCAATCTTACTCACGGTAGTCCAATTTAAATTCCAAATGTCAGGAAGGAATCGGCGCTCTCCGTCAATGGCGATGCGGCTTCACTCCACGGGCTGGGTAGCGGCTCTCAGCACCGCGCTCCCCGATGCCGCTCCGGAGCCTTTAAAAAGACTCCTTTGCAGTAAGGGGGGGCGCTTAAGGTGCCCACCGAGCCTCCTTGCTCTCAGGCTTCCGCGCCTGAGATTTTAGGGGTCCCCGCTTCGCCGTAGCGGTCAGACCCGAACTCGTGAAGAAGCCTCCCTGAGCGGAGGTAGCGGCCATTAGCGCTGGCGCCGACCGGAAGTCGCAAAGGAGCCTTTTTAAAGGCTCCGGAGCGGCATCGGGCGAGCGCGGTGCTGAGAGTTGCTACCCAGCCCGTGGAGTGAAGCCGCATCGCCCCAGACTTTAAATTGTACTATGAAGCGGCAGCTTTCTGCTGGCTGAAAGAATGGCTGCTTCTTGAAAACACAGACATTTTGGATTTGGAAGGTTTTAACAATATTTTTGGGTGGCATGCATATTTGTGGTATGACAAGGTTAAAGCACATAAAAGTTTTAAAAATCATATTGTCAGAAAAGCACTATTAAATATCTGGGTTAGATATAAAGACTTGCTGGAAAATAAAACTCCAAGGTGGCTGTCGCCAATGGAAGCTAAGGCAGTTAAAAAGTTAAATATGGAGTCCAAGTGGCCAAGATACTGGGAAATTTTGGAAAAGGAAGGGGACAAATTGAGATTGCAGAGTTTTGAGAAATTAAAAGGGAAGGTGAGAGACTGGTTGCACTATCATCAAATAAATGAAGCGTTTAAACTGGACAGTAAAATTGGCTTCCAGGTGGAAAAATCAAAATTGGAGACAGAACTGTTAGAACCCAGTACAAAGAATTTGTCAAAAATGTACAATTTGCTGCTGAAATGGAATACACAAGATGAAACGGTTAAATCGGTCATGATTAAATGGGCTCAGGACATTGGTCATAATATTTTGTTTGCTGACTGGGAAAAGTTGTGGACCACCGGGATGAAATTTACGGCATGTAATGCCTTAAGAGAAAACATTATGAAAATGATATATAGGTGGTACATAACCCCAGTCAAGCTTGCAAAGATTTACCATTTGCCTGACAATAAATGTTGGAAATGTAAAGAAATTGAAGGTACATTTTTTCATCTTTGGTGGACTTGCCCGAAGATTAAGGTTTTCTGGGAAATGATCTATAATGAACTTAAAAAGGTATTTAAATATACTTTCCCCAAGAAACCAGAGGCCTTTCTCTTGGGTATTGTCGACCAAGGGGTGTTAAAGACGGATATAACTTTCTTTATGTATGCTACAACAGCAGCTAGAATACTCATTGCGAAGTACTGGAAGACGCAAGAGCTACCCACACTGGAAGAATGGCAGATGAAGGTGATAGACTACATGGGCTTGGCAGAAATGACGAGCAGAATCCGAAACCAGGGAAGAGAAGCAGCGCAAGAAGAATGGAAAAAATTTAAAGACTATTTAAAGAAATATTACAAAATTAATGAAAGTTAGAATGATGTTGGACTGGAAAGTAAATGGTTACTATTAGCTATGGTTAAGACAAGGAGAATAAGGAAGATTAGTCTAAATTTAAATTAAAATAAGGGAAGATTTGCTGAACAATCGATAAGAATTTGGAATACAGAAAAGGGAGGCATGAGGAAGTCGGGGAAGAAAGGTATAAGAAATTAGGATATGAAATGATACATGTTTTTTGTTCTGTTTTTGTCTTTGTATGTTTATGTATGTTGTGTTTATATGGAAAAAATAAAAATATTATTTAAAAAAAAAAGCCGCGTCGCCATTGACGGAGAGCGCCGATTCCTTCCTGACATTTGGAACCTAATTGGATTATCCGTGAGTAAGACTGAACAACAACTTTAAAAAGAATACCCGAAAATTGACTGAAAACGGAGATGGCAAAAAGTAAGGAAGTCTGCCTTCCCCGGACTGCATGATAACTAAAGCAACGAAATATAAAGCTGCAATTTGACAGAAAACAGCTTTAAAATTGACGGACTCAGACATTGGATTTAAATCCCCCCCTTAGCAGGGGCAGGGGGGGGAAGACTTTGATTTGTACTACCTGCATGAAAGAAGCATAGAAGTGGAATTTTCTGCCGTTTTGAACCCTTGGGAAGGACTGCCTGGAAAGTGAGCCACCGGGACTGAGAACTGTCATTAGAGACTTGCTACAAAGTTGGTGCTTTGCCTTTTTATTACAAAGTAAGGACTTTATTTGCTACAAGTTTGGGACTCTGGAAAGTTACAAATTGACAGTATTATTATTGGAAATATATTGGAAAATTGGTTGCTACTTTTGAAGGGAATCCTTGTTTCTTTGTATTTTGAACTTTGGACTGCTCCCTCTAGAGGGTTGTAGGGAAACAGTTATTATTTTCACTGTAAAGAACAGGCTGGTGCAGTTTTCCATTTGAAAGTAATTCCCGTGGGAAAGACCTTGGGATATGAGTGGCCCAGCAGAAGAGATAACAACAAGAGCTAAAAGTAAAGCTGCTCAGAAAAAAGGGGCTCAATATCAAGTCCAGCTGCAGCAGGTGCAGTTACAACTTTATCTATGGAGCCAGTGACACAGGCACTAGTTAAAATAAACGAGGCTTTGGAAGCTCTCACAAAGCAGAGCTCAGAGAACTCCAAACAGCTGACAGAGCTGTCAACAAAATTAGATTTAAATACAGAGACAATAAATAAATTAGTTCAAGAAAATGAGGTAACTAGAAAGATTGCTGAAGAGGCAAAAACTTCTGCAGAAACTACACAGGAAAAGTTAGTACCAGTCTGCAAAAAGCTGGAGGAACATGAAGCGGCCCTGTCTTTATTGGAACTACAGAGAAAAAATAGGAATTTGAGACTGAGACTGATTCCAGAAAGTGAAAAGGATAACTTGATAGACTTTCTTACAAAAGAGTTTTTGGAATTTTGGCAGGACAATTTGAAAGAGGAGGAATTCAAGATAGTAACTGCTTTTAGACTGGGCAGGAGACAAAACAGAAAGAGCCCAAGAGACTGTTTGATAACTTTAAGATCTCAGGAGGAGAGGGATAAAATACTAAATTTACATTTTCAAAGAACTCTGGAGATTGAAGATTCCCATGTGCAGATATACTAAGACATCCCTAAATATATTTTGGAAGTGAGGGCTCACAAGGACTTGGTCACTCTGCTGAGAAAGAATAACATACTATTCAGATGGGAGTTTCCACAAGGCCTGTCATTTAACTACAAAGGGAAGAAAATTAAAATAAAAACAGTGCAAGATAAAGAACAATTTCTGGAAAGGAACGAGGAGGACCTTCTGAAGGAAGCGGCAGAACCTACAAATTTAGTGGAAGTACCAGACATCTCAAACTTATCTTTTGGGCTTAAAACACCAACAGGAGAAGAATTGCTTGGAGCAGTTGGGGGAACAATTAAGTAAATAACAAGATGTCTCTGCAATTTCTAAGTTGGAACTGTAATGGACTAAATCTTCCCAGAAAAAGGCATGAGGTTTTTCATATTTTTTTAAAAAAAGAACAATTGGACTTGATTTGTTTGCAAGAAACCCACGTGACTAGAGTACATCGAAAATTACTTATTAATAAAAGATTAGGACAGGAATTTATTTCGTCAGACAAAGTGAAGAAAAGAGGAGTGGTGATCTACGCAAAGGAAAAGTTGGCCCCTAAATTAATTTTTAAAGATGAACAAGGAAGATATTTGGCAATTGAAATTCAAGTTCAAGGAGAAAAATTATTGATAATAGGAATTTATGCTCCAAATGAAGGGAAGTCAGAATTTTTTAAGAAACTGCATGAGACATTAATGGACTATCTGGATTATAATGTAATTTTGATGGGAGATATGAATGGAGTGGTCTCTACAAATATGGATAAAGCACAAAGACAGGTAGTCTCCAAGGATGGGAGACTACCAAAGACTTTTTTTGAAATGACAGACAACATGAACCTGATTGACATTTGGAGAACAAGGAACCCTCTTGAGAGGGAGGGAACTTTCTTCTCTGAAGCAAAAATGACTTGGACCAGAATTGACCAAATATGGGTAACTAGTGGGATGGCACCAAAGATAAAGAAAGTGGAAATCTGCCCAAAGACTTGCTCCGACCATAACGCTGTAAAGATGGAGATGAATCTAACAACAGTTGGTTCCTTCAGATGGAGGATGAATGACTCCCTATTTAGAGATGAAGAGGTGTACAAAAAGGCCCAGAAAGCTGTGAAGGACTATTTTGAGATAAATCTGAGAACAGAGGTGGAGAAAAGAGTAATTTGGGACGCAAGTAAAGCCGTCATGCGAGGATTCTTAATACAACAGAATGCTATAAAAAGGAAGAGACAGAATGAGAAGAAGGATAAGATTTTGGAAAGGATAAAAGAAGGAGAGAAAAAACTGAGATCTAAGCCAAAGTCACATGAAATTTTGAGAGAAATCAAGTTTTACCAGAGGCAATATATGGAACTGATGAATCAGGAGATAGAATGGAAAATAAAACAAATGAGACAAAAGACATTTGAATCGGCAGACAAATGTGGGAAACTTCTGGCATGGCAACTGAAGAAGAGACAAAAACTGAATATGGTTACAAGCCTAGAAGTTGAAGGAAAGAACATTTATAAACCAAATGAGATTAGAAACTGTTTTCAGAGTTATTTCAGGAGACTTTATGCACAAGGGCCGGTGAATGAAAAAGAGATAGAAGAATTTCTTAAAAAATATGGATTACAAAAAATTTCTGAACAAAGTAAAGTGATTTTGAACCAGAAGATAACTGAGCAAGAAATTGAGGGAGCCATTCAAAATATGCAATTGGGAAAATCTCCAGGACCAGATGGATTGACCTCCAGATATTACAAAGCTTTGAAAGAATGGCTTATACAACCATTGAAGGAGGTCTGTAATGAAATTTTAGAGGGGAAGAAGGCACCCGAATCGTGGAAAGAAGCGTATATTACACTTATACCAAAATCAGAGACTGAGAAGAATCAGATTAAGAACTACCGCCCTATATCATTACTTAATGTGGATTACAAAATTTTTGCAGACATTTTGGCAAAAAGATTGAAAAGAGTTTTGGTGGGAGAGATTCATAAAGACCAGGCGGGCTTTCTTCCAGGAAGACATTTATCTGACAATGTGAGAAACATAATAGATATTATGTGTCAGGGAATCAGGAGCAGGAGCACTGGGGAGAGAGGATTGGGAGAGCGAAGGGGAAGAATCCGAGGGCAGCGTAGGGGAGTATGACAGTGGCCCGAGAGATTCCATGAGCTTCTCCAGTGAATCAGAAGATTCCCAGAAGGGGGCGCCGATGGTCAGGGCAAGGGGGGTCCCAGGGGGGACGCACCAGAAACAAGGAGCCAGAGGGGAACCCCAAAGCAGCAGTGGAGGATCGGGACCAGTTTCCCCACCAGAGCGTAGTGGGGGGGAAGAGTCACATGTGTCAGGGGCAGTGTCTCCTCCAGAGAGGGAGTCAGGGCTGACCACGCCTCCAACGGAGGGGAGGTCAGTTGCAGCTAGCCCCCCCCGAAGGGGGAAGCAGTGACAGCAGCAGTGGAACGGTCAGGAGGAAAGCTGCTGGCTGGGCGCGCGCGCCAAGTTCAAATGTGCAGGCGCGCGGAACAGCAGGAGACCCGGATGGGGAACCAGCTCCTAAAGCCCGCCGGAGGGAGGGAGAAGGCTCAGGGGAATCAGCGGGAGAAGAGGCTAGAAAGGGCGGAACCCCGGCGGGCAGGCGGACCCAGAGGAGGAAGGAGCAGCGGAGAAGGTGGAGCAAGGCTAGAATCTTAAATTGGTGTCAAGGGGGAGGAGACTCAGACGGAGCATCAGTGGTCTGACACTTAAGACGTGGAGCTGCGCGCTGCGGCTGTGGAAGTGAATCTGAACTTCAATAAAGACTTATATACTTAACAACGAAGCAGCGTTGGTCCTTTGTGAGCTGGGACCTAGGGTAGCTCTGACATTATGGAATTACTAGAAGCCAATATTAATACTAAGGCAGTATTAATATTTGTGGATGCGGAGAAAGCCTTTGACAATATCTCTTGGAGCTTTATGAAAAAGAATCTTGAAGGGATGGGGGTAGGCCAAGGTTTTGAGAATGGTATAGGTGCAATTTATTCTGAACAAAAAGCAAAATTGATTGTAAATAATGTGGTTACTGAAGAATTTGCTATTGAAAAAGGGACACGACAGGGGTGCCCAATATCCCCATTACTTTTTATATCTGTCTTGGAGGTTTTATTAAACATGATCAGAGGGGACCAGCTGGTTAAAGGGATTCAGGTCGGAGCTAAACAATACAAATTGAGAGCGTTCGCAGATGATCTAGTATTAACTTTACAAGAGCCAGACACTAGTACGAAAAGAGTTTTAGAGCTAATACACGTATTTGGTCAAGTAGCAGGTTTTAAGTTGAATAAACAGAAAACGAAAGTACTGGACAAAAATCTAACAGTTGCTGAAAGAGAGAAGTTTCATAGTGAAACTGGTTTAATGGAAGCAAAGAAAGTGAAATACCTGGGGATTAATTTGACATCTAAGAATGTGAACTTATTTAAAGACAATTATGAGAAATGCTGGACAGAAGTTAAGAAAGATTTAGAAATATGGTCAAATTTGAGACTTTCCTTGTTAGGCCGAATTGCTGTTATTAAGACGAATGTTTTGCCGAGAATGTTGTTTTTGTTTCAAACATTGCAGATTGTGGATAAAATGGATTGTTTCAAGAGGTGGCAGAAAGACATATCTAGATTTGTCTGGCAGGGCAAAAAGCCTAGAATAAAATTTAAGATACTAACTGATGCAAAAGAAAGAGGGGGGTTTGCCCTGCCGGACTTAAAATTGTATTATGAATCAGCGGCTTTTTGCTGGCTGAAAAACTGGCTGCTTCTTGAAAACACAGACATTTTGGATCTGGAAGGGTTCAATAACAGGTTTGGCTGGCATGCATATATATGGTATGACAAGGTTAAAATTCACCAAGGTTTCAAAAACCATATTGTCAGGAAAGCACGATACAATGTTTGGATTCGGTATAAAGATTTGTTGGAAAACAAAACCCCTAGGTGGTTGTCACCAATGGAAGCTAAGGAAGTGAAAAAACTTAACATGGAATCTAAATGGCCAAAATATTGGGAAATTATAGAATATGAGGAGGGAAAAGTGAAATTGCAGAGCTATGAGAAACTGAAGTCAAAAGTAAGAGACTGGCTTCATTATTACCAGATAAATGAAGTTTTCAAACAGGACAGGAAAATTGGTTTCCAGGTGGAGAGATCAAAACTAGAAACAGAACTGTTGGAACCCAATACTAAGAATTTGTCAAGAATGTATAACTTGCTGTTGAAATGGAATACACAGGATGAGACGGTTAAATCAGCTATGATTAAATGGGCACAAGACATTGGTCATGACATTATGTTTGCTGACTGGGAACAGTTATGGACTACCGGTATAAAGTTTACGGCATGTAATGCCTTAAGAGAGAACATTATGAAAATGATTTATAGGTGGTACATGACCCCAGTCAAGCTTGCAAAAATCTATCATACGCCCAATAATAAATGCTGGAAATGTAATGAAACTGAAGGTACTTTCTACCACCTTTGGTGGACGTGCCCAAGGATCAAGGTCTTCTGGGAAATGATCTATAATGAAATTAAGAAGGTACTTGAGTGTACCTTTCACAAGAAACCATAGGCCTTTCTCCTGGGCATGGTGGGCCAATTGGTGGCAAGGAAAGATAGGACGTTTTTTATGTATGCTACAACAGCAGCAAGAGTTCTTTTAGCAAAGTATTGGAAGACACAAGAACTACCCACGCTGGAAGAGTGGCAGACGAAGGTGATAGACTATATGGGACTGGCTGAGATGACTGGCAGAATCCGTGACCAAGGGAAAGAGACGGTGGAAGAAGATTGGAAGAAATTTAAAGTTTATCTTAAGAACTGTTGTAAAATTAATGAGTGCT
Organism: Podarcis filfolensis; assembly: GCF_964270895.1. NCBI lineage: Eukaryota > Metazoa > Chordata > Lepidosauria > Squamata > Lacertidae > Podarcis > Podarcis filfolensis. Next base: position 292,208 of record NC_139614.1, on the reverse strand, counting down.
AAAATGTCATGGGTAATGTAAAACAGAATTGCAGTGACAAATAATTGGGTAAGAGGAAAAAGATTAGAAACTGAATTATAAGTATTGAAATTAGGGGTTGCTGGAAAAGTTTAAAACAGGGATGCAGAAAAGGGAGGTATGGGGAAGTCGTTTGAAACAAGGTTCAAGAAAAAGAGGTTAAGAAATTATACGTGTTTATATGTTTGTTTGTTTATGTGTTGTTAGTTGTTAGTTGTATTGTGTTTTAATATATGTTGGAAAATCAATAAAAATTTATTAAAACAAAAAAAACAAAAAAATCACGCACCCACTGTTGCCTGGGGCTGCAATGGTACAAAAACGTGGTTACAAAGCACGGATCCACATGGATCCTCAGGATCTTTGCATTGGGCTACCCCAAACTCACCGTCAAATCACATGTCTGTGGCCACAGCATGAAGCACAAAAATGATACATCCACTGTTTCATTCAGGATTTTTTTTTTCTTGTTTTCCTCCTCTAAAAACTATGTGCGTGTTATGGTCAGGTGCGTGTTATCGAGCGAAAAATACGGTACATCACAGCCAGGTCTCGTGAGGTAAATCTTTTAAAAAATAATGAAGCAACCCTGAAAATAAAAAAGAGTCATTCTCAGTTCTTTTCTGTAGCCCTATATTACCTTTGCAACACTGAACTGGGACAATACAGTAACTGCTACTATTCTTCAGCTGGTGTTGCATTCAGTGCTGTACCAAACATATCTCTGGTTCTTTGTTTGTTACTATTCTCCATGAGAAAAGTAATTGCATTCAAAAACCATCAAAGGGGAGATAAATGTCAGGTGACATTCTCATGGGTGGTGCGCAGTATTTTTGTTGTGCCTACTTTACTTTTGAGCTGAGTTTGGGTTTTTTTTGTTTAAGTGTCCTTTCTTTTATTAAATCCACAGCTTAAGTCCTTAAAACGACATTTCTGACTTATGAGGGGGGGGATTCTTGTTTAATCACATAAAGGAAAGAAAGGGAAGTTTTTTTCCCCTCCCCCATCAGTCCCTTTGCCATACCGAGTCTTGGCGTATCTTCTCATGATTTATACTTGTTCCTCCGACTCGTCTTGTTTTATCAGAGATCTCTTCTGTTAGCAGTCTTTACTCCCCCTTCTTCCTTGAAATATGTGCATTCGCTTCATCCAAATTGTTTCTTTTGAAGTTCTTGCAGCTAGTGGCGCGGATCAGAGACGGCGTCCAGGAGCGCCGAAATCCCACAGGAGGGCATTGTGCCTAGTGCCCCCATCCCCACAAATTCGGGGGTGGTATAGTGCACAGCAGGCAAGGGCAGTCCCCCACCACAATCCTGGGGGGGTAGGGAGGCTATTTACTCCCATCACAGCCTCCAATTTACCTCGTGTGGGTCGGAGAGATGTTATTGTCAGCCATCTTCTGATGCGCCCCTAGTGGTCCCTCCTCGCCCAAGGCAGTTTCAGTCCCAGGATGAGGCCTGAATCCCGACTGGAAGGGATCCAAATGGTCCGCTTCTTCCAGGCATGCCTGGAGTTGTTCAGCAACCACTCACTCAATCACCTTGCCCAAGAATGGAAGATTTGAGACTGGGCGATAGTTGGCCATCGTGGCCGCATCTAAAGTTGGTTTTTTAAGAAGCGGTTTAATAACCGCCTCTTTCAGCGGGTCTGGGAAGGCTGCCTCACAGAGGGAAGCATTCACCACCCGCAGAACCCATCGCCCAGCCTTTCCCAGCTCACTTTTATCAGCCAGGATGGGCAAGGGTCAAGGAGACAGATGGTTGGTTTCACTCGTCCAAGCAGCCTGTCCACAATTCTCAGAGGTAACAGATTGGAATTCATCCCATGCAACTTGACTAGACAGGACTCTAGCACTCTCCCGTCCTGGCCCTGCTCCCATGGTGGAGTCTACCTCTTTCTGAATCTGAGTGACTTTATCTGCAAAAAAACTTTGCAAAATCATTGCAGAAGATTTTGGGGTCCTTACCAGGCCCCGATGGTAAAGGTGGTTCTGTAAAATTGTGAACCACCAGAAAGAGTCTCCTGCTGCTGTTTTCGGCATATGCTGTAGAGGCGGTGAAAAAGGTCCTCTTCCCTGTCACTGTTGCCACTTGGTGGGCTCGACATTGAGCTCTAACCTGTGTCCAGTCCGATTCAGATTGAGTTTTCTTTTGTTTAACTTTTACTTAGTGTCAGATCACCCACATCCATAGAGGTGAACACCAGGTCTAAGGCATGTCCACAACTATGAGTTGGACCAAACTTATTCAAGGACAGCCCCATGGAGGCCATGTTTTCCACAAAGTCCTGAGTGGCCCCTTGTAATGTCATGTCAGCATGGATGTTAAAATCCCTATGGACAACCAAACGAGGTGTCTCCATCCATCATGACCTGAAGCAGCTTGGACAGGGAATCCTTGATGCAGCAGGGAAGTCGGTACACCAAAAGGAATCCTATACTGGCCCTATTGCCCAACTTCCAGAACATGCACTCAGAAAACTGGGTCTTCCCAATAGGATTCCTGGTGTAAGCTAATGACTTCCTAAAAATCACTGCAACACCCCCCGCCCCCGCCCATTGACCTGGGTTGCTGTGTGTAAGAGAAACCTGGTGGACAAGCAGCGGCAAGAACAGACCCATCTGCTTCACCCAACCAAGTCTCTGTTACACATGCCAGGTCAAGTCCTCCATCCACGATCAAGTCATGGATGGCAGTGGCCTTGTGAATCATTGACCTGGCATTGCACAGCAGCCCCTTCAGGTCATGTGGTTCCCTTGCTGATTCCAGTATCCGTCTGGTCAGGACCAGACCCGGAGGCAGGGATAGTCTTCAAAGAAAAACTAAACCTGCCTCCTCGGCAATGACATCATCTGGTCTTAGCACAACTCCTCCTACCCGTGATCACTGAGATCGGGTGTCCCAGTGCATCCCCCGCCCCCCGTGGAATCTGCCCCAGCCACTCCTAGGCAGCCCTGACCCTCTCCCCTTCAAAACAAAATACAAACAATAAGATAGCAGAAACAAAAAAAACCCAAAAAACATTTATACTAAAATAAAATTAATCCCCAGTCCCAACTAAACGTTTAGCCCACCCCAACACAGAAAAAAACCCAAAATTTAAATCGCCACAGATTAAAAACTATTTTAAAACATGTAAAAGCATTTTTGACATTTGCCACAGTTTGTTCCAGAAAGTCTGGGCTCTTCAGAACTCACAGCAGGGCAATGTCCCTCCAGCCTCTCAGGAGCCTCTGAAGCAGAGCTGGGTGAACCTGGTCTCTGCCCCCTAGGCCAGATGGAAAGGGCCTTGCAGGGAGCGGCCTTCAGAACTCACAGCGGAGCAGGGTTTGCGGTTGGGTTTGGGTTTGGGGATAGGGTTAGAAAGGGCTAACTCAATACTGGCACCTCTTGGATGGGTGTCATTTCTATGAGAAAGAGGGAGGTGTTCAGGGTGAGTTCCGGCACTTCTTTTTGTAGAAAAACAGCACTGGGGTTAGGGGTTATAATTGGATTTAGGGTTAGGGTTTCTGTCTGTCTTTTTTACTTTCTCTGTTTCTGCTTGTTTTGGTGTTTCTGTGCTTCTGGGTGCTTTTCTGTGTGTGTTTCTGTGTTTCACTGCTGTTGTTCTGTGGTGTGGCCAGAAGTTGGTTCCTCTCCCTTCACACACAGGTTTCTTAATCAGAAAGCAGTATTGATTCTTGCTTGGCTATATAATGACTTCCTTCACACACAAAAGCATTGGCAGACCCTATCTATAAGTGATTCTAATGGTGATCCTTATTCAACATACTGTGGCACAAGGTATATACTTTTTATTACCCCTTTTTCTCCATTTTGAGATTTGTCCAAAAGGAGATTCTTCAACATAAACAGACTGGTTGAACTGAAGAATACAAACTTGCTGCAGTAACCTTCGATGATTGTAGTGTTGTTGTTTTTCCTCTTTCTATCTCTCTCTGAGAAATTGCTGCATTCCCACCCGCCTCCTGAATGAAACTGGGTTGTGTCAGTCAGGCTTATTTTTATTGGTTGGAATTAAAGCAGTATAGCAGGTTAAAGAGCTTAAATGGACCAAAAATAGAAAGGACTTTGGTGTTTGAAAAATGCTCCTCTCAATTTGCAGCTTAAACTGGAGAGGATTTAAAAAGTGGGTGGGATTGCAGCCTAGGAAAAAGTGTTTTAGATAATTCTGGATAATAGTTTTCAGAATGTATTATTGCTCATTATCTGCATAGAATCCTAAATTATTATAAAATAATTGTATCCGGTAAATAATACATTATGCATTATTTTGGCTTCAGTATATTAATATCTCATCAGGTCATGTACTCAAATCATCCCAGTTTTCTAGTTCCTGTCACTGATAAATTCTCTGTCTGTAATATGCCTCTTTGTGGAGGATTGAGGAGTGCCTTTTAAAAATGTGCTAGTGTGAGTTTTTGATATCTTAAAAATTAATTAATTATTAAATTGATGTAATGAAAAAAAGATCTTTCTGATTCTTTCTCATTTTCTCCCTTTCAACATGCATATGCACTGATATGGTTCCAGCGCATATTGGGAGCTGCAATTCCAGAAATGAGACCCATATAACTGAAAAGGTGGTGTATTTTTAATGCTCTTTCATATATGTGTGCATGTTGTGGATGAGCCCTCTCTCAGCATTCAAGAACAAAGGATGCAAAGCATCCTCCTGGGACTTCTCCTGGGACTTCTCGTAGATTTTCAGAATGTTGTTGGGGACGGAAAAGGAGGGGCTCAGAGTAGCCAACGTCTCCTATGCGTGGAGACATGGATCTTTTGTCTTGCAACCAGATGACTGAGTAAAAAGCCATAAAATATGAACTGTTTGTTCTTCTTGCCTCTGAGGCTAACGGGGGTGGAGAGGATACTCCACGCCTGACACTAGGTTGATGAGAGTCCAGCTGAGAGAGTCTTTTTCATTTTCTTCCTCATCTTGAATTGGAAGTCAGGGCTCAGCTATTTGTTTATCTTAAAGAAAGATACTTTTTTTCTCTGTGCCTGTGACAAACTGTTTTCCCTCCTTTCTCCCATTTACGTGTGTGTGTGAGTGTTTTCTTCTGATGGAACTCCAGAAGATTTCTGTATCCAGCTGCCCAAATTCACTAGAAGCTGTACCCAGGTTGGGGAAGGTAGGAAGTATAGGAGAGGTTCAAGCCAAAACTATCAGGGCCTTGAGCCCCACATTATTGTTATAAACTCACCTAGGAGAACCAATCTGATAAATCCTACGAGCTCTCAGAGTTCCCATGGAGGGTTCTCTGTCGAATGGGAAGAAGCAAGAGAATTGCAACCGAGTAATTCAGAGTAAGGTGGCTATTAAGTCAGATCTTTATTTGAAATAGTGTTGCAATAGGGTCCTCACTCACAACACACAGGAAGGAGAGAGTACCCAAACAATAAGCTTCATACTTTATACCCTCTAATTTGGGCAGTCCGTTGGTGCAGTGCCCCCCCCCCCGAAATGTCAGGTACATGTCATCAAGGGAAGGCACAACAGGTAAAGTTACAGATAAGGTGTGATAGGAATTTTATGGTCTTAGATATATGGTAATGTTCATAAGTGTACCAACCAAGCACGTACATAGATCAGCACAGGAAGGCCAACCTGGAACCATTTTGACTCCTAAACTGAGTAAATGTTTTCTCTGCAAGGTCAAAGTGGGAAACCTCTCATTGTCTTTTCCTTCACAAATCCTGTCTTAAGGGTATGTCTGTTTGAATAGGGTGGAGAGACTGCAAATCCTAAAAACAACAAAAGCGAAAGTAGGGACCTGATCCTACAAAGTACTCAAGTAGCTCTCGATATATATCCTTTTAATGTTATGCCACCTTACTGGAAATCAATCGACAGTGTGAAGAGAAACTTTAAGCTTTTACTAAATATCCATTGCAACACTCTGATCGCGATAAACTTGCTTTGCACGGACCCCCAGCACACTAGACTCATGCTGACATTTTCTGACTCAGCTACCCCTAAAATGCTACTGAAATATAGGGCCATTTTACAGGACTATAATATTGTTTTAAGGCGTGTTTTTAAAGACACAGAACGAAAACAACTACTGCCAAACTTGTCATATAGCCGGACCGACCCCAAGCAATCAACGACCTCTCTGTCGAAGGGCTTTCGCCATAGGGCCATGATTCATTCGGAAGGGCCGTCAAAGATGAATATGTGCGGTGAACCCAGCCGCAACACTCCCTTGGAGAGGAAAACATCAGAGCAAAAAGGCCAAACACATAAAGAACGACAGCCCAATCTAGATAATTCAAAGAAAGGACACTCTATTATGCCTTTGGCAGATCCAGAATTTCACCACTCTCTACTCCAGCTGGAATCTGATCAGCCAATGTCAAGTGACGGCCATCCCAAGGGAAATGGGACACATAGAAAGCCAGAGACAGATTTAATTGTCTTTGACGAAGACCCCCCGACGGTCTCAGCAATTCAGATAACACCGTCAATGCCGGGAAATCGGGGAAATGCTGCAAATCAACCCCGAGAACAACAACACCGTGCATATACTAAGAACGGTTGCATCATTACCGAACCAGTGGGAGAGCTGATAACAATTTCCCCACCACAATGAAGCCAAGCTAGCTATGGAACAAGCAGCCTTAACTTTATCTCATGGAACATAGCGGGTTGGGCCAACAAACTAGGGGACGTGCCATTTCGTGAATATATAACGGGTTTTGACATAATGATGCTTCAGGAAACTTGGGCAACTGACAACATAGTTCTCGACGGTTACGACGCCTATGAAATCAAGGCCTCTAAACTGCTCAGAAGGGGACGACCAAGTCTAGTAGCCTAGTAACTCTGGTTTCCACTCAATTGGCGTCACAAGTTACTGAGTGCTCAGTTTTCGAGCAGCTGGCACTGGGGATCACTTTGCATCTGGAATCCAAGAGTATCATTCTTGTTTCAGCTTATATCCCACCATATACAGTGCAAACACAGATAGAGAGCCTGTGGCGTAAATTCCATAGTTTCCTTTATTCCCTACAAATTAGGTACCCTGGATCGCCTTTTTACCTAATGGGAGATATGAATGCCAGAATAGGCTCAAATGATGATGGCCTGAAAACAAAATTCCCAATATTAAGAGATCTAAAGGAAAATAGCGCCCTCTTTCTAAACCCACCCCCACGTAGACATTTGAAAGATTGCCAAATCAACTATGCCGGATTCTGCCTGGCTTTTTTACAAATAAGTCTTGATCTCATCATTGCCAATGGGGCATTCCCTGGGGACAGAGAAGGCGAGTACACATTCTTAAATACAAATGGAGCCAGCACAGTAGACTACTGTCTCACTAACAGAGAGGCCTTCGAATCAATTAAAAAATTCACCATAGAATAGGACTGAAAGCGACCACCTACCTCTAATCATCTCCACTACTGGCCAAAATTCAATTCAGCGCTCTCATAGAACATGAGGTTATAGATAAAGCAAATTATCCAGCATTGCACAGAAAAAAATGGACACCTGAGATAGCAATTGCAGTTGAGAATAGACTTCCGGTCGGATCGCGAGGTGGAAGCAAGCGGGTTTACCCTCTGGAGAGGGAGACCAGCTTCTAGGAGGCCAAAGGGGGTGCTACAAGGGCGCCGTAGCCCCCCAACAATCCCCTGAAAGGAGATTCAGGGGCCAGGATCCCGGCGCTGCTGACGAGCGGTTCCCCCGGTCACCAGGTATCCTCTTTTTTAGAGGAGATGAGAGCAATGGGGTAGAAAGGCTGGCAGCAGGATGCCATTGCTAGCCTCCAGAAGCGAAGCCCCGAGCTTGTGCACCGGAGCGATCGGCTCTCAAAAAAAAAAAAAGAAGAAGAAGAAGAAATTGAATTGGAAACTTTTAAACGGACTAAAATATTATTAATTTGGACCTAATTCGATACAGATAAGGTGAAAATAGGAGGTCAGCCTTGTCTGGATTCCCAAGACTACACAGGGACTATTCTCAGAATGGAACGGAACAGTGAGTGAAGACAAACGGGGGTTGTTTTGGCAATAGGATTTCTCTCTCTTGTGGATTTTTATTTCTAACTTTTAACAGGCTCCAAGTAAGGAGTAAAACAGACGGAGGGGAGAGATGAGATAAATGTTTTTTGTTTGTGTGGATGGATTAAACGTCGGGAAAGGATCTTTGGATGGTTATTTACTTTCGATTTTAAAAGGAGCTACGCAACAAGTAAGACTGATTAAAACTCTTGGAACTGTATTCACCCTCTCCACCTTGTATTACCAGAGAGAAGAAGATATAATTTGTTATTTTTCTTTCTTTTCTTTTGTGTTGGAGTCTAAGTATTTAAGGGACATAGTCAAAGTGCTTTTTAAGCGGCTTGGATTTACTGGAGATTGCACCCCCACTCTTTTGTTGGGAATCGCCATTTTGATTTCCGGAATAGATGAAGCACGATCTCTCCCCTTTATAAGACTGTGGACTGTGAATTTAACTTTCTCCCCTTTATAAGACTGCGGATTGTGGACTTAACTTTTCCCCTCTCTCAATTGAACTCTGCTCTTCTTATTTGGTGTATATGGATTATATTTTTGCCTTTCTTCTGCTTTCTATGAGGGATTTGGTTGAAGTTTTTTAAAGGGCTTGGCTTTGGAAAGTTTTACATTTATTTTACATTGGTGGCTTTTTGGAATACAATCATAAATATTGGATGTGGCCATTCAAGTGGCATGAAGGAAATGAAATAATTTTTGGAAATTTTTGGGACTTTTATTGAACTCAATTTTTGATCTTGTGGCCAGGAACTATTGTTTTAATTTGACTCCCCCTGGTGGATATCTTTATTGGAGTTATTTTGGAACAGCTTATTAGAATGTCTCACACACAGAAGAAAGGGGAAGGAGGGACACCTGCAGAAAGAAAGGGTTCTAGGCAAGAATATGAAATTAAAGGAGACTTAATAAAGATGTTTACACAACTTAAATCACATTTGAAATCGGAAATAAGGAAAAGTGAGAAAAATACTGAAACAAAATTGGAACAAATGGATAAAAAAATAGATGTGACTGTAAAAAAATTGATGAATCAGTTAATGAGATAAAAGGACAGATGAAGGAAATGACAAAAAGGACACAAAATTTGGAAGAAGGGATGAAGAAGACTAAATTAGATCTTAGGGAAATTAAGGAGGAAGAAAAAATTAAAGCAGAGGTGTCAGAGGTGAATAGAGCTCAAGAAGAACTGTGAGACGCTATTGCTATGAATGAACTGAGACAAAGAGAAAATAATTTGAGATTTAGATTGGTACCAGAGGCTCAAGGAGAAGAAATAAAGGAGAAATTCATTAAAGAGATTGCCCAATGGTTAGAGATGCAGGAAGAAGATGTTGCAAAGACAATACAAAATGCGTTCAGAATTAAAGTCAGGACAACCAAAGCAAAGAAATTTCCTGGAGATTGCTTAGTTATTTTCAAAGATAGAGAAATAAGAAATCTAATTTTGCAAAAGAATAGAGAAAAAAGATTAAATATTGATGGAAATTATATAATTATTTTTAAAGACGTCCCAGTTCGCTTATTGAAGAAACACGACCATTACCAACAGCTGGTGCAAACACTGAGGAAAAACAAAATTGAATTCAGGTGGGAATTTCCAGAGGGCCTATCATTTGCTTATAAAGGAAATGAAAGGTTTACAAGACCGGATGAAATGGATAAATTCCTGAGAAGATATAGAGAGTTAGAAAGAGAAGAAGCAGCAGCAGAGGCAATGGGAGCAGAGGCGGAAGGTGGAGGTTCACAATAATCTGAAGAAGAGAAAGAAGAGGAAGAGGAGAAATAGAATCAAAATTTATTATTAAAATTAATTCGGAATCATCATGGCGTTGAAATTATGGACTTGGAATGTCAATGGGATGAACGACAGGAAAAAAAGAAATAAAATTCAACAATATTTTTTTAAAAAAGAATTTGGACATTATTTGTTTACAGGAGACACATGTGATGAGAAGACACAGAAAAATTTTAATGAACAAAAAATTAGGAAATGAATTCATTTCATCTGACAAAAGTAAAAAGAGAGGGGTGGTATTATATATTAAAAATAAATTAGAGGCTCAACAGATTTTTAAAGATAAAGAAGGTAAAATAGTGGCAGTACAAGTCAAATGGCAAGGTGAAAAATTAATAATAGTCGGAGTATATGCACCCAATGATAACAAAATGGACCTTTTCAAAGAATTGGAAGATAAATTATTTGAATATATGGATCAAAAGATAATAACAATGAGTGATATGAATGCAGTAGTGTCAATGGAAATGGACAGATTAAGAGTAACGGGGGGGGGGGAGGAAGGGAAGTTACCAAAAACATTTTTCTCAATGGTAGAGAACTGCAATTTAATTGACATTTGGAGACTAAGGCACCCATTAGAAAAACAATTCACCTTCCATTCAGAGGCAAATCAATCAATGTCCAGAATTGATCAGATATGGATATCTAATGAATTAACACCAAGAATATCAAAGATTGAAATCCAACCTAAGGTACTTTCAGACCATAATGCGATTAAATGTATAGAATCATAGAATCATAGAATCATAAAGTTGGAAGAGACCACAAGGGCCATCGAGTCCAACCCCCTGCCAAGCAGGAAACACCATCAGAGCACTCCTGACATATGGTTGTCAAGCCTCTGCTTAAAGACCTCCAAAGAAGGAGACTCCACCACACTCCTTGGCAGCAAATTCTACTGTCGAACAGCTCTTACTGTCAGGAAGTTCTTCCTAATGTTTAGGTGGAATCTTCTTTCTTGTAGTTTGGATCCATTGCTCCGTGTCCGCTTCTCCGTGTCCGCAGCAGAAAACAACCTTTCTCCCTCCTCTATGTGACATCCTTTTATATATTTGAACATGGCTATCATATCACCCCTTAACCTCCTCTTCTCCAGGCTAAACATGCCCAGCTCCCTTAGCCGTTCCTCATAAGGCATCGTTTCCAGGCCTTTGACCATTTTGGTTGCCCTCCTCTGGACACGTTCCAGTTTGTCAGTGTCCTTCTTGAACTGTGGTGCCCAGAACTGGACACAGTACTCCAGGTGAGGTCTGACCAGAGCAGAATACAGTGGCACTATTACTTCCCTTGATCTAGATGCTATACTCCTATTGATGCAGCCCAGAATTGCATTGGCTTTTTTAGCTGCCGCGTCACACTGTTGGCTCATGTCAAGTTTGTGGTCAACCAAGACTCCTAGATCCTTTTCACATGTACTGCTCTCAAGCCAGGTGTCACCCATCTTGTATTTGTGCCTCTCATTTTTTTTGCCCAAGTGCAATACTTTACATTTCTCCCTGTTAAAATTCATCTTGTTTGTTTTGGCCCAGTTCTCTAATCTGTCAAGGTCGTTTTGAAGTGTGATCCTGTCCTCTGGGGTGTTATCCTTTTAATGTATATTAAAAGGATTTGAGGGAAAATCTTTCCGGTGGAGAATAAATGAAAATCTTTTTGATGACCAGAAAATAGTAGAAAACAAGAGTGTTTGAAGGATTATTTTAATAACAACATGAACCAAGGAACAAAAATGAGTACAGTCTGGGGTGCTGGAAAGGCAGTAATGAGAGGTTTCTTTATCCAACAAAATACAATTAAGAACAAATTTAGAGAAAAAGGGAAAAAAGAAATCTTAAAACAGATAATGGAAAATGAGACAAAGCTAATTACCAGACCCCAGGACAAGAAATTGAAATTGAATATCAAAACATTACAATCACAATTTTCTATGACAATAAGTAAGGAAGTAGAATGGAACATCAAAAAAATGAAGCAGAGGAACTTTGAGTATGCAAATAAATCAGGAAAACTTCTGGCCTGGCAGATTAAAAAGAGGAAAGAGCAAAATACAATACAAAAAATTATAGTAGAAGATCAAGAGTTTGAAGATCCGAAAGGAATTAGAAAAGGATTTGTGGATTTCTATAGACAATTGTATAAAAGAAAAGAAAAAGTAAATAAGAAAAAAATTGAAGATTTTTTAAAAGAAAAAGGGGTGCAGAAAATTCCGATTGAAAAAAAGAATAAACTAAACGAGATGATTGAGATAGAGGAAATAAATTGTGCAATTAAATAATTGAAAAGTGGAAAAACACCAGGACCGGATGGCTTTAGCGCGAGATTCTATAAAGAAATGAAGGACACCCTACTTGCACCATTGAAAGAAGTAATGAACAACATACTAATAAGAAAGGAAATACCAGAAACGTGGAAGGAAGCTTATATAACTTTTATTCCCAAACAAGATTCCAATTTGTCCCAAGTTAAAAATTATAGGCCTATTTCGGTTTTAAACAATGATTATAAACTATTTGCAAATATACTAGCAAATAGAATGAAAAAGGTTTTAAAAGAATTAATACATAAGGATCAAGCAGGGTTTCTTCCAGGCAGACAGATGAAAGATAACATAAGAAACATAATCAATATAATTGAATATCTGACTGCCAGGAGTGATAAACAAGCAATGTTAATATTTGTGGATGCGGAAAAGGCTTTTGATAATATTTCATGGGAATTTATGTTAAAGAATCTAGAAATGATGGACATGGGACAAACGTTTTTAAATGGTATTAAGGCAATATATACGGAGCAAAGAGCAAAATTAATCGTTAACGATGTGACAACTGAAAATATTGCAATAACAAAAGGTACAAGACAGGGGTGTCCTCTTTCACCGTTATTATTCATCATGGTGCTGGAGGTTTTACTTAAGATGATAAGAAATAATGAACAAATAAAAGGTGTGTCAGTGGGATGTAAGGAATATAAAGTCAAGGCTTTTGCCGATGACTTGGTTATTACTGTGGAGGATCCCATAAATTCAGTAATAGAAGTGTTGAAAGAGATAGATCAGTTTGGTCAAGTGGCAGGATTCAAACTGAATAAGAAAAAAACCAAAATAATTGTCAAAAATATGGACCAAGAAATAACGGATAAAATGCAGCAACAAGTAGAGATGGAAGTAGTTAAAAAAGTGAAATATTCAGGTGCTTTAAGCTGGAGACTTGTTGTCTCTGAGAGTGTGAATTGCTTATCTCAGGCATCTGCAGGAAGGAAAAAACCTCTAGTTGATTAGTAGTAATTTAACACCTGGTTTTTAAGCATTGTCCCTGTGCGAACAAGGGTTATCAAGCCTCATTACAGGAGAAAGGGAACCTGGTGTGTCTCTGATAAATTTAGGGAGGGAATCTTTGATCCAAGATCTTGAGAACTAACAAGCCTCAGCTGTCACAAGCTGAGATATTACCCAATTAGCTGACCATTGGTGAATTTGAACATAATCAAGAATTGTGATTGGATTTGAGTTCCGATTCCACGCGGGGTTTTGGAAAATAAAGACCCTAGGAAAGGAGTTTTTGCGCGTGCTCCGTGATCTGCCCTTCTGTCAGTTTGCCATCATGCTGACTTGCTACATTCGTATGCGTGTCTTTGTGATGAAGATTCCTACTGTCTTTGAGATGCAGATTCAACCGAGGACTTCTGAGCTACTCTAACCTTTGCTATTGTTCTCATTTTGTAAGTACGTTAGCTAGCAATACTCTACAATGTTCTTATTTTTCTGTCTGAAACATAAGAGATGTGCCTACTTTTAAGTATGTTTAATCTTGGTTTTTAAAATAAATTATAGAAAAAGAGAACTTCCCTTGTTGTTCTGTGTGTCATTCTGGGGAAGCCTGAATCCAGAGTCTGACCAATTTGCCTCCTACTGAATCTGTTGAATTTCTGCCTGCATTTTGTGGAAGCAACTTGCAGAGTGGGGCAGCCGGTAACTAGAAAGAATAATCTTCTCCCTTGGATTAATCTTCTTGTGCCCCAGATACAAGGGAATGGTGGCAGCATCTAGCCCTTTGAGGTGTTTTGTCCAGTAAAAGTATATGTTACGGCACCACCGTCTCTCTAAGCCTGGTCCCGCTGGATTGTAGGACAGGTGACGGAGGGGCGAGTGACCGTAACATCACTACATGGTGTCAGCGTGGTGGGATTAAACCCCCTGACTTTACTACACCCGGTTTCTTAGGTGGCCAGGGCGACTGTGAATGGGGCAATTCAGTTATTAGGCTGTCCATAAGCTCCTCAAACCGTGACGCTAGCTACTGAGGAAAGTGCACCACTCCCTACTGAGATCATGTGAGTCACACGATTAGAATACACCAAGGTTTGGAAAGACAATAGTGTATACTCGTTCATTCAAATCCTTATGTACTGGCGATGCGGTACCTGGGGGAGTGGATTGATTATATATTCTGGCACTCTTGGTGGAAAGACAAATTTACATTGAAGGGGGAGATGGTCACTATGCATAGGATCACCAATGTGGAACTCAACCACGTGGGGCAGCAATTTAGTGGGGACCAGAATATAGTCTACCACACTATTTCCTTGTGGGGAGAGGAAGGTAAAATTCCCAGAGCCTTCCCAGTCTGGCAGCCCATTAAGCCACCAAAGCCCTGGTGGTAGTCAGCTTGGTGAGCAGTAAACCCACCAGGTTGATTTCTAAGTCCCATGATTCTCATTCCCGTAAGCAGAAGTCAGGAAGGGCAGTAGAGTCCAAGATCTCCCAAGCTTTTGTATATACTTCCTGCCTTTGGCCTAAGCGGGCATTAAAATCCCCTGTCAAAACAATGTGTATATATACACATATATCACTCAGGGATGAATGGCTCACACCTAAATGTGTGGGCCCCAATGATAAGCATTGTATTTGAGCCAATTGTCAGGTCACATCAAATTCTTGTAGTGGTGTTTGAGCTGTAATGCCTCATTCATACATACAAGTCACCACTGGATGCGCCTGAAGTCATCAAGCGAGAAGCATGCATTATACACCAGCCCTTGGGCCTAATCTTTTGCTTCTGAATGGGGGGCTACAGTGACTTTCTAGATGTTCCAATTTTCAGCTCCATTTCTGAGAGAAAAGCAACAATTTCTGCAGGCAAAGCAAAGGGCATTTATAGTAACAAAGCTGTTCACATCTGCATCCTTTTGGGTGAACGGACAGCAAATAAAAAGTTAGCGAAACACAAGAAAAGAATTGCCAAGTCCAAATTTAGTTATGAAATCTGCTACTTTCAAAAGCGGAAGCTTACTGGCATTTAAAATAATTATTTCATCAGCATTCAATGCTCCCTGATTGTGAAAGCAACACAATGATGACATTGCATTTATGGGTCTGGTCACAGACTGAATGACAGATGGCATCTCCATTCAGCGTGCTGTCCGAAAAGGGATTTTAAAACCAAATGAGTAGCTATCAAAGGAGTTAATGTCAAAGGATGGAACGTGTTGATTATTCATGTAATTTGGATGATGTGAAATCAGAACAAATAGACTTGTATTCACTGAAACTTGGTTCCAATGGATGAAAGTTGACAAGACTGGCTCCTTTAACTGGAGTGACAAAAATGCCCTGTTATGCAAATTGTTCCCCTAGGTAACAGAAACCATCAAGCTTGATTAAGTGGCTTTGTTCCCAATTTTATTGCACAACCAATATAATTACAATTCCACCCATGACAAATGAAGCCTTGTATTATTTTATTGGCAGGTATGATGGTTGACAAATAAGGCCTCTCTCTAAACTATACTAAGTTTTTTGTTTTGTTTTTAATAAAAAGCAGAAACAAGAGATAAACCTGACCAGTACATAATTGTTTAGACTAGGGGCCAGGGACGTACCTAGGGGTTAGCCAAGCTGGCCACCACCAAGAGTGCAGATCCAGGGAAGGAGTGGCAAAAACATGTGCCTCTCAACTCTGGCTCAGAGTGGCTAGGAGCCTGACTGCCCATCCAAACACTCCCTGAGTGGTTCCTCCGCTGTTCTGGGTGCCTGATGAAGAGGAATCCCTTGCCAAGGGTTCAAGGGAGGGGGGGAGTGCAGTCATGTAATGAGGCATACTGGGTGCTAACCACACTACAGAGAACAATCTCTTGCAGGAATTCTGCCTGTCTGCCAGGGCACACTGTGGTTACCTGGCTGCATTTTACTGGTAGGGAAGAAGCATAGAATAATCTCCTGGATCTTGAAATCATTTATGGTTAGAAGGACTCAAGGGCATCCTGATCAAATTTGCAGATGACACCAAACTGGGAGGGGTGGCTAACACCCCAGAGGACAGGATCATACTTCAAAACGACCTTGACAGATTAGAGAACTGGGCCAAAACAAACAAGATGAATTTTAACAGGGAGAAATGTAAAGTATTGCACTTGGGCAAAAAAAATGAGAGGCACAAATACAAGATGGGTGACACCTGGCTTGAGAGCACTACATGTGAAAAGGATCTAGGAGTCTTGGTTGACCACAAACTTGACATGAGCCAACAGTGTGACGCGGCAGCTAAAAAAGCCAATGCAATTCTGGGCTGCATCAATAGGAGTATAGCATCTAGATCAAGGGAAGTAATAGTGCCACTGTATTCTGCTCTGGTCAGACCTCACCTGGAGTACTGTGTCCAGTTCTGGGCACCACAGTTCAAGAAGGACACTGACAAACTGGAACGTGTCCAGAGGAGGGCAACCAAAATGGTCAAAGGCCTGGAAACGATGCCTTATGAGGAACGGCTAAGGGAGCTGGGCATGTTTAGCCTGGAGAAGAGGAGGTTAAGGGGTGATATGATAGCCATGTTCAAATATATAAAAGGATGTCACATAGAGGAGGGAGAAAGGTTGTTTTCTGCTGCGGACACGGAGAAGCGGACACGGAGCAATGGATCCAAACTACAAGAAAGAAGATTCCACCTAAACATTAGGAAGAACTTCCTGACAGTAAGAGCTGTTCGACAGTAGAATTTGCTGCCAAGGAGTGTGGTGGAGTCTCTTCTTTGGAGGTCTTTAAGCAGAGGCTTGACAACCATATGTCAGGAGTGCTCTGATGGTGTTTCCTGCTTGGCAGGGGGTTGGACTCGATGGCCCTTGTGGTCTCTTCCAACTTTATGATTCTATGATTCTATGATTCTATACATTTAATCGCATTATGGTCTGAAAGTACCTTAGGTTGGATTTCAATCTTTGATATTCTTGGTGTTAATTCATTAGATATCCATATCTGATCAATTCTGGACATTGATTGATTTGCCTCTGAATGGAAGGTGAATTGTTTTTCTAATGGGTGCCTTAGTCTCCAAATGTCAATTAAATTGCAGTTCTCTACCATTGAGAAAAATGTTTTTGGTAACTTCCCTTCCTTCCCCCCCCCCCCTGTTACTCTTAATCTGTCCATTTCCATTGACACTACTGCATTCATATCACTCATTGTTATTATCTTTTGATCCATATATTCAAATAATTTATCTTCCAATTCTTTGAAAAGGTCCATTTTGTTATCATTGGGTGCATATACTCCGACTATTATTAATTTTTCACCTTGCCATTTGACTTGTACTGCCACTATTTTACCTTCTTTATCTTTAAAAATCTGTTGAGCCTCTAATTTATTTTTAATATATAATACCACCCCTCTCTTTTTACTTTTGTCAGATGAAATGAATTCATTTCCTAATTTTTTGTTCATTAAAATTTTTCTGTGTCTTCTCATCACATGTGTCTCCTGTAAACAAATAATGTCCAAATTCTTTTTTAAAAAAATATTGTTGAATTTTATTTCTTTTTTTCCTGTCGTTCATCCCATTGACATTCCAAGTCCATAATTTCAACGCCATGATGATTCCGAATTAATTTTAATAATAAATTTTGATTCTATTTCTCCTCTTCCTCTTCTTTCTCTTCTTCAGATTATTGTGAACCTCCACCTTCCGCCTCTGCTCCCATTGCCTCTGCTGCTGCTTCTTCTCTTTCTAACTCTCTATATCTTCTCAGGAATTTATCCATTTCATCCGGTCTTGTAAACCTTTCATTTCCTTTATAAGCAAATGATAGGCCCTCTGGAAATTCCCACCTGAATTCAATTTTGTTTTTCCTCAGTGTTTGCACCAGCTGTTGGTAATGGTCGTGTTTCTTCAATAAGCGAACTGGGACGTCTTTAAAAATAATTATATAATTTCCATCAATATTTAATCTTTTTTCTCTATTCTTTTGCAAAATTAGATTTCTTATTTCTCTATCTTTGAAAATAACTAAGCAATCTCCAGGAAATTTCTTTGCTTTGACAACCATATGTCAGGAGTGCTCTGATGGTGTTTCCTGCTTGGCAGGGGGTTGGACTCGATGGCCCTTGTGGTCTCTTCCAACTCTATGATTCTATGATTCTATGATTCTATGATTCTAGGATGTTGGTCCAAAATAGCTTCCCCAACTCCGCAGCCCCGTAAAGAGTCTGGTTTTAAGGTTTAGGGGATTAGGGGTTAGGGTTATAGGGTTAAAGGGTCTGGGCCAGGGGCCAGGGTCATAGTGTTATAGGGTTACAGTTTAGGGTTTAAAGTATAGGGTTTAGGGGTAGTGTTAGCGTTAGGGATTAGGGTTAGGGTTTGTGGGTAAGTATTACGGGTTTGAGGTTAGGTGCTGGGGCTAGGGCTAGGGTTTAGGGATTAGGATGAGGATTGGGGTTTAGGGTTTAGGGTTTAGGGTTTAGGGCTTAGGGCTTAGGGTTAGGGCAGGCATGTCCAAAGTCTGTTTCAGGGGCATAATCCAGCCTGTGGCAGTTTATTTCCTGGGGTAAAATAAAATAAAAACCTCAACAACTTCAATCCTAAAAGAAGCTCAACAACTTTAGTTGGCCCTTTGGTCAGCCCTCATGGCCCTTCACTTCATCAAAACTGGGCTTGGGTTAGGGTTAGTCTTAGGGGTAGGGTTAAAATTAGGGTTAGGGTTAGGGTGCAGGCTAGGGCTGGAGCTGGAGCTAGGGCTAGGGTTTGGGTTACGGTTATGGTTGCACTTAGGGTTACGGTTAGGGTAAGGGTAAGGGTTAGTTTTAGGGGTAGGGGCAGGGGCAGGGGTAAAATTAGTGTTAGGGCTTGGGTTACAGTTATGGTTGCACTTAGGGTTACGGGTAGGGCTAGAGCTAGGGCTAGGGCTAGGGCTAGGGCTAGGGCTAGGGCTAGGGTTAGGGTGAACCTCCCAAAAAGAAAGCTTGGGCGACCTCCCAGAAAGAAAATCCTGGTTGTGAAATACCTTCACAAAAGAGAGTTCTGATGCTTACCTGAGCTGCCTCCTCCTCCTTCTTCTGTGATCCCTCGTAGCCGAGTATGGTTGTCTTCCATAAACACGGTTTTTAACAGTGAGTCCGTAAGTGACTGTGGAGGCCAATTCTGGACCCACACATCCTTCCACAGTGGGGAAATAGGTTTCTGGGTGGGAGGTGATCATGGTAAAGATTTGTCAAATGTGCCTCTTAGCACATTTCTCCCTTTCCAGGGGTGGGTTAATCTTTGCTGTTGGTCATTTGTCAGAATAAATATAGAGCCGTACTTGAACAAAATACAGAAATCACACTCCATGAGAGAACAGTGCGCTTCAGTTCATGCTTATGAACCAGGGCTTGAAGTGTTTCATCCAACTAGTGAGATTAATACTTCACGTGAGAGTGCCAAACCTCTCATCCCCTGCTCCCTGAGTACATATGCAGAAAAATAGACTCATAAGTACATTCTCCCTGATAAATAAAATTATGGTGGTACTAGACCCTTTCTCCTTCATGTGTGTCATGCACATATTTCTGCCTTTTTATCAAAATTGATAAGCTTTAAGTAGGTCAGGCGGAGAGGAAAACAGCTGCAGTGATCTGTATGCTGTGATTTACTTAATCAGCAGAATGCTGCTGGCCCTCTTGGGTGTCCTGGCATGAAGCACATAAAGATGAAAAAAAGGTAGTAGGGTGGAAAATGTAGTAGGGTGGTAGCAGAGGTCATGCAAGGAGCACACAGGGGTCTGTCATCAAAGCCCACTATTCTGAGCTCTTGTGTCTCAGGCTTTTATAGTTGTCTCTCTGAGTTGTAAAGGGACCCCTGACCATTAGGTCCAGTCGTGATCAACTCTGGGGTTGTGGCACTCATCTCGCTTTATTGGCTGAGGGAGCCAGCGTACAGTCATGTGGCCAGCATGACTAAGCCGCTTCTGGTGAACCAGAGCAGCGCACGGAAACGCCGTTTACCTTCCCGCCGGAACGGTACCTATTTATCTACTTGCACTTCGATGTGCTTTCAAACTGCTATGTTGGCAGGAGCTGGGACCAAACAATGGGAGCTCACCCCGTCGTGGGGATTCAAACTGCCAACCTTGTGATTGGCAAGTCCTAGGCTCTGTGATTTAACCTACCACACCAGCTCCCACCTAGAGCTGGCTCTGAAGTCTGATTGTTTGTGAAGTGAGGCACTTGGGGTGCTCAGAGGCCCGACCCCTCCAACGGATGTAAGTTGCAGAGCTGCTGATTTCCATACCCCCTAAGGTACCCATCTCTGCAACTTCACTGTTTCTGCCAAGAAAATGTCTGGTAGGTTGAGGCACAACCTTTTCAGTTCTTTGCTCTTCATCAAAACTGGCTATCAATTGTACTTAAGGAGGCCATCCAACAGTCGCTTGCCTGAGCTAAGCCAAGCCCCCTTGCCCA
Source organism: Podarcis filfolensis (assembly GCF_964270895.1). Taxonomy (NCBI): domain Eukaryota; kingdom Metazoa; phylum Chordata; class Lepidosauria; order Squamata; family Lacertidae; genus Podarcis; species Podarcis filfolensis. Next base: position 271,669 of record NC_139614.1, on the reverse strand, counting down.
CCTCACCAGCTTCTTACAGACACTGCCAACCACAGAGATGCCAACTGAGAGTGCCCACAAATGGCAAGTTTAGTTGAGTGTGCTCATACGCTACGTCACTGCACTGAATGGTGCCCAAAGCAGCCTGAAACAAAGACCAACTGATTATCAAAACACAGCATCCTTGGAGGTTGCTACTGCTGCTGAAAGCTCTTAACTCTGTCCCTTGATAAAAACAGGGTTATGACAGGAGGAATGCATTCCATTGTCTCTGCAGGCAAGGACAGAGGAAGGGGGTGCGGTGGTTGTGTGCCACTCTGGGCGTCACCACTGAGGAGGGTGACAAAATGCTGGGCGGCACTCACCACGGGGCCTGCAGCACGCCCAAGCCACCAGTGGTCAGGACCTCATTAGCAGGACCAGTGGTCAGGGATGATGGGCCTTGTACTCCCACAACATTGGGTGACCCAAGGTGGAGAAAGGTTGCTCTGCACTGACTGGCAACCACTCTCTATCTCACACGAGGCAGAGATACCTGGGTGCATTGGGTTCGCTGATGTGTTTGGTGCAGAAGTCCCCTATGCAGGTTGCTCTCTGTGTGGTCTTTGTGATCTTTAAGAACAGGCAAAAAAAGTCCTTTGGCAAACACACACGGCAGAAGTGAAACCAATTGAATCATCTGAAGCAAACTTAACAGTAATATAAGGCTATGGCTATATGCACACTAACTTGAAATAAATTTTGTTGAGATCAGTGTGACATTTTGGAACCTGGGTGAAACTATCCTGAAATGGGCAAGTCAGCATAGAGGTTTTTTGTTTTGTTTTGTTTTGTTGTCTTTACATGGAATGGCTGCAGGTCTGTCCTGCACATTTTTCTGGAAGCAAGTCCCAAATTTATGGGTTCAGGGAAAGGCCCAAAGAAAAAACTCTATGCCAATCTAGGCTATTTGCCGCAGAAAGGCCTTCATTTGGCACCTACACCCAAGCTAAACACTCTGTCAGTTTGCCTCAGATTCTAGAGAATTGTAGGCTTCAGAGAGCCCCAAGGGTCATCCAGCCCACCCCCTGCAATGCAGGAAGTACACTTTGATTGCTACTGACACCCAGTCACTGTTACTCATGAGCACCAGAAGCAGGTGTTGTCCCCTTCCAACAAAAACCCACTCTGTTTTTGGAGAGCTCCTGACATGCCTCAATGCACACACCTCCTCAGGTTGGGCAGGTGGCCATGTTTCCATTTCACTCTTTCATGAAAAGTATGTGTTGCTTGATTGTAGAACAAAAAACCTTGAAGCAGTTTACAAAACCCGCAAAAGCACAGGCAAGCGCAGCAAAATCCTTGACAGTGAGCATGGGGGGGGGGGCAGGGGGCAACGTGGGATTTTCACTTGAGTAAATGCAGGACAGGATGGCCGAGAAGCATAGCTCTTGCAGGGGGACCTCCATGGGCAGATGCAACCTAGCAGGGAATGGGCTAGGCTGGGGAGGGGGGCGAGCGAAGACCAGAAGCTTAACGCTGTGATGCAGCAGCAGCAGCAGCAAAAAAGGCGAATGCTCTTCTCGGCTGCCTGCACAGAAGTCTAGTGTGCAGATCAAGGGAAGTCCGAGTCCCGCCTCTTCTGCCGCAATTTAAGAAGGATGCTGCCAAGCCGGAAGGCGGGCCCAGGAGGGTCTGGACGGCGCTCGAAGGAGGGAGAGGCTGAGGGCCCCTTGGGCGGAGAGCCAAGCCCAGCCCCGTTTGTCCGCCTCCCGCTGCTTCGCTCCTCCAGGGGCGGAGCCAGGATTTCTGGCCGGGGAGGGCATGACTTTTGGGGGGGTAGAAGCGACGTGATCGGTCAGTTCCCCCCCCCCCGCGCGCGCCCTCCTGGCTCCGCCCCTGGTTCCTCCTCTTCGGCCGCCTCAGCTCGGCTCTCGCCGCCCCTTGCTTGGCGCGGGAGTTGCGGGGGAGGAGGGGGCGCCGCAGCTCCTCTGGGTCTCGAACTCCTCTCTCTCGGTCCGGCTTCCATTCTTCTCTTCCACAGAATTCAGCTCCTCTGGCTTGGGCAATCTGGGCCTTGGATCAGCAGTGCGATTCTGGCTACCCATAGAAATAAGGTACAGTATTCACAAGCCAGAAGAGAAAACCTTCCCCGTCCTAAGGGTTAAAAGCAACGGATCTGCCTTCCTAGAGGGGATGGGAAATCCGGGGGGGGGGATGCGGGTCCTCCAGAGCGAAGGTCACCCAAGGAAATCCTCTCTGGATCCGCCTGGGCGGCTTTGGAGAGAGAAAGCTCGGCAGCTGAGCAGCTGAGCTGGGTTCCTAGAGGGGACAGGAAACAGTGGAGGAGGAGGAGGTCCTCCGGAGCCAAAAAGGGAGCTCCTGTCGCCTTGGCAACTTCTTCGTGGGCTGAGTCTCCTGTCTCCCCCGCCAGAGGGCGCAGTGGGGAGAAGGGAGTCCGGGGGGGGGCAGGGGACCCCCAAGTCCAGGGAGCAGAGAGACTCCTGCCCCTTTCCTCTCTGCCAAGCTGGGATGCATTCCTCGGCATCCCTGGCCCCCTTCAGACCGAGGAATCCGGGCCATCTACTAGCAGACGTCGTAGTGGAAAAGAAAGATTTGTACGTAAAATAGATGCAGAAAGTAAAAAGAAAGAAAGGAGAGCGTGACCCATGCAATCAATTGAGGAAGTGCAGTGTAAGCGGTGGAAGTCATTCAATGAAATTTTATTATTATTTGTTTATTGAAATACATGTAGAATAAATTTAGAAGAAATTCTTCCTACTTTCTTCGCTTTCTCTTTTTTTAATTTTCCTTTTTCTTATTCTTTCTTCTTTTTCATTCTTCTTCTTTTCTATATTTTTCTTTTTTATTAACAGCATTATGGAACTTTGGATATTTGTATGTAATTTATTTATTTATTAATTAATATTGGGGAAATCACAGGGGTCGGCACACCAGCAGTGCAATAGATGAGCCTTACCCTGGGAAAACCTCCTTCATGATCAAGGTGTCTCCTCTGCCAGGTAAGTATATATGTATGTGATTGTAACACTTTGCTAATTGATTTTGATTTTGTAATAATTATATTAAGGTAATAAAATAAATTTTAAAAAAAGGAATTGAATGTGTTCTCAAGAGTTGTTTTGGGGATTCAGGAAGGAGGGGTAGACCCTGGAGTTCCTTGGAGAAAACGGTGGGAAGGAAATAAAATTAATAAAGAGATGGAGCCCAGCCCATAATCTGACGGCTGCATTTTGCAGCTGTTTCTGAGTTGTCTTCAAGGGCAGCTGCACATGGAGGGCATTGCAATGATCCCATTGGATCCAGAGCATGGAATACCATGGCCTTGTCCTCTCATCCCAAAGAGACTGGGGCTGGCAAACTAACCAGAGCTGGAAGGGGGCAATGCTAGTCACTGAGGCCACCTGGGAACCTCTAAGCAGATGTGGTGGTGGGGTTATGCTATGCAACATTATTGTTATTTTAATTATTATAATTAGTAATTGCCCATCCTATTATTTACATGCAGTTCACCCTAAGTTCCCAGGGCAGATTTCAACATTAAAACACTATAAAAAAATAGTTTAAAACTAGAACTAGAAGATTTCTTCTTCTTCCTTTTTTTCTTAAAGAAAGCTCAGAGTCTGGCCTGTGGTGCAGTCCAGTCCTGGTTCCTTCCAAGACTCACCTACACTTGCACAGGGAACCACCTTCTTCTCCTTCCCATTTATCAGTTTTATAACAGAACAGTGTCTTTGTTTGTAGAATTTGCCAGTACCTCTCATTCGTTTGGATGGACAGAACTTAGCAGAAGACCAAGGGGTTCCTTCTGATCTTTTGGAGATTTCCTGATAGCACAGATGAATGAGCAAGACTCAGCTGGCCCTGAAGCAGGAAGAGGCCATGGCATTGACAATGGGAGCAGTGGGGGATTCTGGGAAAACTCTGAAGAAGATCCTGGGTGAGGAGGACACCCTCCGCTCAGAGGCGCAGAGCCGGCAGTTCAGGTGGTTCTGCTACCAGGAGGCCAAAGGACCTCACGAGGTTTGCAGCCAACTCTACTACTTCTGCCACCAGTGGCTAAAGCCAGAAAGGCACACGAAAGCTGAGATGCTGGACCTGGTGATCATGGAGCAGTTCCTGGCTGTCCTTCCAGCGGAGATGGAGAACTCGGTGAGGGAATGCGGAGCAGAGACCAGTTCCCAGGCAGTGGCCCTGGCCGAAGGTTTCCTCCTGAGTCAGGCAGAGGAGAGAAAACAGGCAGAGCAGCAGGTGAGAGAGACTTTCCTCTGGGGCTCTGAACAGGAGGGACAGTATCCCTAAATCCCATCCTTTTTTTGGAATGACACTGGATACCCCTCAAGTTTTTGTCCCAGCCATTCCTTTTCTAACCCATCTCCACATTCTTGTTGCTCTTTCAGGAAAAGGATCAGTCGGCAGCAACGGGTCCTGATCCCTCTGAGGCAGAGAGGACTTCGCTGGACACCAGAGAGAGACCGCTGGGTAAGGAGGAAGGAGTTGTTTCTCAGTCTGGCCACGTTCTGTTGACACTGGAAGTAATCCCTGGGTTCTTTCAGTATCTGAGGGAAGGACAAGAGATGTATTTTCACATAACTAAAATATGAAATGGGCACAAAGGCCAGAATGCACCTCTGAGAGAAGCACCATGCACTCCTGGCTCCCCTTTGTCTCTCGTAGGTGAAAGAAGGATGCCGGCAAGATCTCCTCCTCCATCTCTTCATCCTGGTGGAGGGGAAACAGTGGCTGAGGAAACGGATCAGATAGGGGGAAGGAATCTTGGGGGGAAAGAGGCTGAGGGGTGGGGGAGACAGGGCGTTTCTGGGGGCAAAGGAATATCCTGCTCTTTTTTCTTCTGTCAAATCTGGAAAACTGGCATGCTTGCACAGACAGAATGATTTGAAGAAATCAACATGGAGTTCCACCCATTTTCCCTAAGACCTGAAAGATTGCTGCGCCTTAAATCTTATTAAACAAAGGAGAGCTGGAAGAGAGCCCAGAGCCCTTGAAGATAAAAAACGTGGCCTCGGGGGGGACCACACTGAAAATTAACCGACGGATAACAACACAGAATAAAATGCTTCTTGCAAGTTAATAGACATATGGATTTGTTAAACACAATAGAAAGTCATATACCAGTGATTGTGATGATAAGACAGTGGGTTAAGATCGGAGTTATGAAATTGGGGGGGAACTCTTCCAAAAAAAAATTCCTTTAAAAGAATCAAGTCTTAAAACAAAAAAAAATTGTCCTTAAACAGTATTTAAAAGAATCCTTCTAAAAAAATTGTCCAGTAGCACCTTAGAGACCAACTGGTCTACCTACCTGAATGTGGGGAAAAACAAGAGAAGAACACAGAAACAAGTGAAAGAAACTTTCTCCCAATAGCCAGAACATGGGAAGCCCTCCCCATTTTTTTTAGTTTGGAATGTATTCAATTCATTAATAATTTTTTAGTTCATCTTCAGTGAAGGTTTGCCGGATCATAAATCAGCAAAAATAATGTAAATATAAAAAGAGAACAGAAGCCCCCCCCCTTCACTTACCTAACAATCCTGTTACGGCAAAGTCCTCTCCAGATCAAAACCTTGGCACACAGTGGCTGATTCATTTAGCAGGTTATCATGTCTCCGTCTTCCAAAACACACCTTTTTCTTAAGTCCAGATTTTTTATCTTAAAAAACAGAAGTATTCCCGCTCACGGTGGCCACATTGGAGAGTTCTGATTCATGCAGTGCCAAGCACTCAGGGCTCCTGCCCCCTGCATTCCGTCGGAGCGAGAGACAGTTAACGGACTATCCGCCAGTCAAAGCTTGCCCTCCCTGACCTGGGGGGGGGGTCACAAGGATAATTACTCTCATATTATCCTTAATTAACTGCATGGTCAGAGTCCGCTTTCATGGGTCCGCTGCACGCCATGGCAGTCCATGCCGGAAGTCGCAAATGCAACGTTTTAAGTGCGTTATACAAAGGTGACACTAGATGGCAATGGTGAGCTTATGGCAAATTCAATATATTTTTCAAAATGCTTCTTTTAAAAAGCATTTTCACAGCATTTTTAATATGTGTCTGGATTCCCCCACTCACACAGGGTCAACAGAATTGTTGCCCATCCGAAGATCACAAGGCCTTTTTTGCCTAAATCCACCGCAGGTGGTAAAAACAAAGAAGCACAAAATATTTTACACTGTTTTTTAAAAAGAATTCCAACAATCTGAGGAGTCTTTGCTGTAAGGCTGCGGGGATCTCTACCCATTTACCTGGGAATAGAAGGCATAAAAAAACCTCTGAGTTGATGTGTAAAGGATTGCACTACAAAGGCCTAAAACATTGAACCAGACTCCAGCTCAGTTGATAGAGCATGAGACTCGTAATCTCAGGGTCATGGGTTTGAGCCCCATGTTGCGCAAAAGATTCCTGCATTGCAGAGGGATGGATTGGATGACCCTTGGGTTCCCTTCTGACTCTACAGTTCAATGATAAGCAAAGTATACATGACTATAACTCTCATAATAATAAATTTTTATTTATACCCCGCCCTCCCTGCCCAGAACTGGGCTCAGGGTGGCTACCACCAATAAAATTACAAGAAAACATAATGGGGGGGGCAGTTAATTAAAATAAGGGTTAAAATACAATTTAAAATGTATTAAAGATCTTGTTTGGAGTGTTACTTTAAAAAAAAAAAATTGACCGCAATAGATTTTACTCCAAATGATTTTTGCATGAAGTCTATTTCTAGGCATGCAGGTTTTTTTTTAGAGAAGACAAGTGGCAAATAAATGGCAACTGTTCTCTAGGCAAAAAACATGACACTTTTCTTCATTTTCTTCCCTTTTCTTTCCGACTTTAAAAGCAGACAAAATCGGCTGCCTTGTCCCAGGATTCAGCCTAAGAGCAGCTGTCCCTGCCCAGCAGAAGACATCCAAGCCTAGACGCGACAAGGTAAGTCCTGAGTATCATAGATGACATGGGGGGGAGGGGGCGGCATACAATCTGAGAAAAGAGGAAGAGAGAAGTTTGACTTCTTTCTTAGCACAGGCCTTGTACATAGCAGGGAGACACTGAACAAAACATTCAGAGGCAAAGCTCCCTCAGAACTACCAAGTCAACCAGAGTGCAGGCTTCCTGAGTAAGTGTCAGCAAGCAAAAGCTCCACCTTTCCCTCTTTTGGTTATTTGACTTGAACGTGAACACAATTAACCTGGAACGACCTCCTGTTGGAAGGGTGAACTTCGAACAAGACCTTTTCTTGAAGGAGCGCGGGAGGTCATCCCCCCCCTCCTGCTTAGCACACTCAGGCCCTGAGGGTCAAGCTAGAGGGGGCCGTAAAAAATCTGGTCTCCAGCTGTTTTAAACTACAATTCCCATTGTCCCTGACCACTGGTCCTGCTAGTTAGGGGTGATGGCAGTTGTAGTCCAAAAACAGCTGGAGACCCAAGTTTGGGAAACCCTGATCTAACACTGTATTGTAAGAAGCTTTAAGGTTCCTGGGGTTCTGTGGGGGAAGCAAGACCATTCATGGGGCATGAGGGTGTTTCTAATGTCTGGTGCAGACGGAACTCCGGTTTCTTCTGAGTTTGAGGGTCCACAGCAATTGGCTCCCCCTTTCCCCCTTTGGGAAAAGAGAGGGGGCAGAGAGTTGGGCAGGTTGACCAACTCTGCCTCTTCTGGCTGTCCTCGCAGGGAATACCAGGAGGTCGTCTGAATGCAACCTGCTGCTCAGGTTTTCTCTCTCTCTTGGCAACCAACAACCGTGCTGTAGGTGGAGTGCCACAAAAGAGAACACCCTCTCCCAATTTCAGTCATGGGGGGAGGGTGGGGAAACCCGTAAGAGGCTGCGGTTGCAGGTATTAGTTCTCTTAAAAAGCGGGAAGAGCCTAGGGTCAGCGTATCTAGGACAAAAGTGTGTCATAGAATGAAAGACGAGGCTGCTGGGTTAGACCAGCAGCCTGCACAGTCCAGCATCCTTATCTCACAGTGGCCAACCAGATGCCCATGGGAAACTGGAAAGCAGAATTTGAACACAGAGGCCCTCTCCCCTTCCTGTGGTTTCCAGCAACTGGTATTCAGAAGCATTCCTGCCTCCAACAATGGAGGCAGAGCAATTAGGAAATGCTGAACTTTTCAACTTTCAAATTCCCCAAATGAGGAATACTAAAGAGTTGGTGGTGCTGTGGGTTAAACCACTGTGCCACTTGGGCTTGCCAATCGGAAGGTTGGCGGTTCGAATCCCCACCACGTGGTGAGCTCCCAGCATTCGGTCCCAGCTCCTGCTCACCTAGCAGTTCGAAAGCACACAGTGCAAGTAGATAATAATAATTATTATTATTTATTTATATCCCGCCCTCCCCAGCCGAAGCCAGTACCGCTCCGGCTGGAAGGTAAACGGCATTTCCGTGTGCTGCTCTGGTTTCACCAGAAACGGCTTAGTCATGCTGGCCACATGACCCAGAAAAACTGTCTGCGGAAGCGGACAAAGGCAGGCTCCCTTGGCCTTAAAGCGAGATGAGCACCGCAACCCCAGAGTCATTTGCGACTGGACTTATTTGTCAGGGGTCCCTTTACCTTTACCTTTAAAGAGTTGTAACATGACTTGGGAATTCAGAAGATGTGGTTAAATTAATATAATTTAGTTTTGCGTGATAAGTAAACTATGTGTAAAATTGCATACAAATCATTAAAACAATTGTCTAGTACTTGCAATCTATTATTAGTATTTAGTATTACCCGACATTTTCAGAAGGTAAAATTGAAATTCTTTGGTTTTCCAAAAGCAGTTTATGTAGCTGGTGGGGTCTCCTCACTGTGACTCACCAAAACCTTCCCCAACCCTTAGAATGCCCTCTATAGATACTATGGACTCAAGCTACGGGATTCCAGGAGCATAGAGACAGTCCACCAGTACTTGCACTTACTCCTGACGTTGCCTCTCGAAGAGGAAACAGAGAGGTGAGTGAATGTGTGGGATGTCAGGGGGGAGGAGAGCCAGCGGGACTGGGACTGCGCTTACATGGAGACTCTCAACCTCCAGCCGTGTCCTGGAAGAGCCTCCTCCTTCTGAACCCTCCTGCTTCAAGCACCTCCTAGCTCGTCCCTTCCCCAGGCTGCTCCCCAGTGTCCCACCACCACAATCCAGGGTCCCCCTGGGCAGGCGGTGCCCCCCACTCTTACTCATCCACATTACCCCACAGACCCCACCAGCCCTCTGTCCTTTCCTGATTGGTCTCTGCTCGTGACCTTCGTTCCTCCAACTACACCACCCTCCAAGGAATTCATGCCCATCCAGTCACACCCTCAAAGCCCCTTATAGTAGGAACCGCTTTTCAGCATTCAATATATCTGGGGCAGATTTGGTTAGTTTTGGGTTACATCAGAGCAGCCAACAAGTGGCCCTCAATGCCTTTCTTGGCAGCCCTCAGCAACCTTTGAGGCACCCATACACACCTGTAGGCCTTGCACCGCCTTCCCAAAGCTGGGTAAGGAGGTGCTGGGCTTTGGGAAGGAGGCATGTGTGATCTGTCAGGGTCCTAGAGTCCTCCAGCTTCCTTCCCAAAGCCTAGTTAGCTCTTTCCCAGCTTTGGGAAGAAGGTGGGAAGGCTCTAGGTCCCACCAGAGCCTCGTGCCTCCTTCCCAAAACCCAGTGCCTCACCTGCCTACCTTTGGGAAGGCAGCATGCGGGCCGGGTGTGTGTGTCAAATTTTGGCCTTGCTCCCCTCTCCCACACGACAAGTCAGTGTGTGGCCCACAGGTTCTGTGCTGAACTACGCTTGTGGCCCACTTGGTATGAGAAATTGGAGCACCCTGGTTTAGATGGTGCATATTTCTGTTCTGGCGCCTTTGGGTGAGGGGTGGATTACAAATACTTCCAGTGTATAAATGATGCATTTTAATGTAGTTGGGTGTTTAATGAAGCCAAGAACAGTATCACAAGATTCGAAAATGTCAGAATGCAAGGCATCCTTGCATTTCAAGCTGCACATGAGTCTGGGAGGTGTGGTCTGGTCAGTTCACATCAGAATCCACAGAAATATCGTTCTTCAAACCACCCCTATTATTATCCAGGATGGAAGGATCTGTTCTCTAAGTTCTCTAAGAATTGGTTCTCTAAGTGTCTCATTTCTCCACTTAAATTTGGTTCCCCACATTTTGCAGCAATCTGCTTACACAATCACATTTATCCTCTATCCCTCATGATCACTAATTGCAATCAAGAAAACAACATGTTTGATGTGGCTCATTCTCCCTAGGGAATTTCGGAGGCAATTGGTGTGGCTTCATACCACCACTTATCTCAAATATTGATGGCAGTGCGGGATTTTGGCCACGCAGCCATTGCAAGGAAGACTGAGATGTCTGAGGTAAGGGTGTGAAGTGAGGAAGGAGCATAGCAAGAGTGTAGGTCAGCCATCCCCAGCCTGGTGCCCCTTCCCCATCCGTGTGTTTTGAATTGGAACTCCCATAACCCCCTGACAGCATGGCCAATGGTTAGACGAAGATCTGGAAGGTTTTAACAACATTTTTGGGTGGCATGCATATTTGTGGTATGACAAGGTTAAAGCACATAAAAGTTTCAAAAACCATATTGTCAGAAAAGCACTATTAAATGTTTGGATCAGATATAAAGATTTGCTGGAAAATAAAACTCCAAGGTGGCTGTCGCCAATGGAAGCTAAGGCAGTTAAAAAGTTAAACATGGAGTCGAAGTGGCCAAGATACTGGGAAATTTTGGAAAAGGAAGGGGACAAATTGAGATTGCAGAGTTTTGAGAAGTTAAAAGGGAAGGTGAGAGATTGGCTGCACTATCATCAAATAAATGAAGCGTTTAAATTGGACAGTAAAATTGGCTTCCAGGTGGAAAAATCAAAATTGGAGACAGAATTGTTAGAACCCAGTACTAAGAATTTGTCAAAAATGTATAATTTGCTGCTGAAATGGAACACACAAGACGAAACGGTTAAATCAGCTATGATTAAATGGGCTCAGGACATTGGTCATAACATTTTGTTTGCTGATTGGGAAAAGTTGTGGACCACCGGGATGAAATTTACGGCATGTAATGCTCTAAGAGAAAACATTATGAAAATGATATATAGGTGGTACATAACCCCAGTCAAGCTTGCAAAGATTTACCACTTGCCTGATAATAAATGTTGGAAATGTAAAGAAAAGGAGGGTACATTCTTTCACCTTTGGTGGACGTGCCCGAAGATTAAGGCATTCTGGGAAATGATCTATAATGAACTTAAAAAGGTATTTAAATATACTTTCCCTAAGAAACCAGAGGCCTTTCTCTTGGGTATTGTCGGACAGGGGGTGTTAAAGATGGATATAACTTTCTTTTTGTACGCTACAACAGCAGCTAGAATACTTATTGCGAAGTACTGGAAGACACAAGAACTACCCACACTGGAAGAATGGCAGATGAAGGTGATAGACTACATGGGCCTGGCAGAAATGACGAGCAGAATCCGAAACCAGGGAAGAGAAGCAGCGCAAGAAGAATGGAAAAAGTTCAAGGACTATTTAAAGAAATATTATAAAATTAACGAAAGTTAGAATGATGTTGGACTGGAAAGTAAATGGTTACTATTAGCAAGGGTTAAGACAAGGAGAATAAGGAAGATTAGATTAAATTCAAATTAAAATAAGGGAAGATTTGCTGAGTAATTGATAAGAATTTGGAATACAGAAAAGGGAGGCATGAGGAAGTCGGGGAAGAAAGGTATAAGAAATTAAGATATGAAATGGTACATGTTTTTTGTTTTGTTTTTGTTTTTGTCTGTTTAGGTATTTGTTATATGTTTGTTGTTGTTATAAAAACCTTTAATAAAAAATTATTTTAAAAAAAAATGGTTAGACGAAGATCCTGGCAGATTAGATCCTTAGCGGCTATTTACATCCACACCAAAGCATGTGAAGCAGCCTCTGGGTTCCTCTGATCTAGGAAAACAGAGCTGCGTTGGAAAAGAACGAATCCTGCCCCATTTCCAAATATGCTCTTTTTCAAGGGATGGGATCCTTACCAGTCCAAAAAGGCAATTGGATCTGCTCATCCTCTCAGTATGGAAGCCAGACAACTTCCTCTGTGGGTATGTCTCAGTCATCCTTCTGAAGTGGGCTCCAGCAGTCCTGTCTCTGTGGCTCCAGACCCTAGATCTGATCTGATCCCTTGGCTCAGTCAGTCAGTCAAACGGATTCATTAGAAACCATTGGTCATCCCCAAAGTACACGCAATACAAAAGTACACTGACCCATGTTTTTAGGTTAGTTGTCAGATGGTTGGTTGGCATTTCTTCAATAGTGGAAGCTAATGGGGGACCCCCAAGGGTCATCTAGTCCAGCCCCCTCCAATGCAGGAATCTTAAGCATCCCTGAGAGATGGCCATCCAACCTCCAACGAAGGAGAGTCCACAGCCTACCAAGGGAGAGTGTTCTGCTGTCAGAAAGCTTTGAATGAAGAACCTCTTAGAGTTTGGAAGACGGGACACCTCTCCAACTGAGGGGAGGGAGCAGAACCCAAGAGAGAAGGCAGTCGGCAGGCTGGGAGAGGCAGAGAGAAATAGGGGAGAGGTTTCAGCTGCATCCCGGGGCAGGGCAGCTGCCAAATTTGCTCTCATGCAAGGGTTCTTCTGCCTTACGGGAGTGCCTGCTGGCCCCATTCAACTATGTTTTAGAGTAGACCCATTGAATTTAATGAACATGACTAAGTTAGGCCCATTCACTTCGACAGGTCTACTTGAAGCAAAGCATAGTTGAGTGTCACTCTCTGTGTTCACCTCCATATATTTGTCAATTAAGCGAATTATTACAAAGGCTTAGTAACTGCATGCGGATCTAACAGTTCCATAACTTTAGGGGGTCTTGGGGTCATGTGCCCCCGACTCTCCAATTCTCCAACCCAGAACCTTTTCCTTCCACTTTCAGTTAACTTCCATCAAGTGTTACTTCAAACGCCCCAAACTATGGTTATTATTCATTATGATTTGTTCAAAGGAGCCAGTTTACTAATCCATGGTTCAAAGTTGGCTTGTTTCAGTTAGCCTTTGTTAAGATTAACTGCATTGTGTCCTGATATGGGCTGTGGTTAGTTAAACATGGAAGAAAAAGCTTCCGGTCTCCTTTTTGCAACTGTACTAGAGGAGAAGGGAGCAGGAGCCGATGAGTCCAAGGCTCATTCACACAATAATAAACCATAGTTTATCACAGAGGTAACCAAAATGGTGCCCTTCAGATGCTACAGACTGCAACTCCCATCCCTCCTGAAATGAAACCCAGGAGTGTGGTACCCCTGGATTTTTGCTGTGAGTTGGGAAATGACAAAGGAAATTTTCCAACCCTCACTATGGAGAAGATGAGCAGATTCACCTGGTTCATTTTAATTTTAAAAAAGCAGCTCCCATGGAAAAGAGCACCAGTGGTCAGTGTACCCTACACTGTCCTGCACTTTCTCACTGGTTGACTGACCAAACTCAAAGAGAACACCTTCATGGTTCCTCGTCATCCTGGGGAAAAAGTGACCAGTGGGGTGTCACAGGGTTCTGTCCTGGGCCCGTTGTTGTTCAACTTTTTAAAAAAATAAATGACTTGGATGAAGGAATTGAGGGGATGCTCATCAAATTTGCAGATGACACCAAACTGGGAAGGGTAGCCAATGCCGCAGAAGACAGAAGCAGGATTCAAGATAACCTTAACAGATTGGAGAACTGGGCCCAAACTAACAAAACGAAATTCAATAGGGTCAAATATCAGGTTCTACATTTAGGCAGGAAGAACCTGATGCACAAATATAGGGTGGGGGAGCCCTGGCTTGCCAGCAGTTTGAGTTTCCTGGAGGAAAAAAAAATACAAAATTTGTAAGTCTGCACAAGTTGTTGCTTAGTCGTTTAGTCATGTCCGACTCTTTGTGACCCTATGGACCAGAGCACGCCAGGCACTCCTGTCTTCCACTGCCTCCCGCAGCTTGGTCAAACTCATGTTGGTAGCTTCGAGAACACTGTCCCACCATCTCGTCCTCTGTCGCCCCCTTCTCCTTATGCCCTCAATCTTTCGCACAACAACTTACTGACTACTAATATTTTCCCAGCTGCTAAAAGGTCCCAACTAAATGGTGATTTGCCTCCAATTGCACTTAAGGTTCCCAAACTCACTTTCCCCATCCTTACCCTCCAGAATACTAGCGAGACAAATGCCAGTATCACCGTCATCCTTTGCTGTGGGCAAATGGCATTTGGGGCACGGCCAGATGACCTGCATTTGATCTCATCATGGAGGAGCTCCTCTTTCAATTCCAGAACACCAGGAAGGTATGGCTCTGATTATCCCACAGACTCCAGTTGTTTGTTCTCTCAGCTATACCATACTTTTCCGTGCATAAGACGAGTTTTTTTTATTATTATTAAAAAATGACGTTTAAAAATGATAGTGCTTAGGGGGGAAGTGGGATTGGTTGCTGCTGCAAGCCGGAGATAATCAGTGGCTATTGTGCGTGTTATTGGCGGCTGCGGCAAGGGGTGGTGTTGATTGGCTGTCACTGCAGAAATTGGGAAGGCGATTGGCGGTTTCTGCCGGCGAGGGCAGACAATAGGTGGGTTTTGCGACGTGTGTGAGTGGCAGCATAGGTCCAGATGGTGAGCAATTTTTGGACTCCCGTCCCCCAAATAGCTGAACAACTGTGGGTAGTCCTCCCCCCCAAAAGCTCAGCAACTCTGGGCAATCCTCCCCCCATTTTTTTAATTTGGAGTCCCCCAAAATAGGGGGTGTCTTATACACGAAAAAATACGGTATATCCTTCCTTTCTCCTGTCATATGACTCCAGGAGGTGTGCAACCATTTCCCCAGTGGTCACCATCCAGGCACTGAGCAGACCTCCCAAGCTCCGTCAAGGTCCTTGCACCACATGCCTTCAGACTGTGCCCTAGGGCAGGGTCTTTGGCTTCATCCACCGAAGGGTTGTAGACTGGGGTGTATACTAACATGAATTTAACTATCTAACAAGACCATTGGGTTAGGATTAATTTTTGGATTGGGTTAGTGTTAGGGTAAGAATTAGAATTAGGGTTAGGGTCAGTATGGCTTTATGTTTCCTTGTGATTTTGATTCAAACTCAATTTTATAAAATCCCTTCTCCTTTCAGAACCAGGCTTTGAAGAAGAGCTTTATGAAGGCAGCAACTCTAACAACCAAGGCGCTTGTGCAATCGAATGTGGGATATGTCACCTTCCCCCACAAAGAGGAGTTCACCTTCTGCATCATAGTGAGTAAAAAAAAAAGAGGGGGATCTCCTGGGGTTTCTTTTCAGAGCGTTGTTTTTTGTTTTTTGTTTAATAGCTGTGTAGTTCTAGCTCTGGGTTGCGTGTTCTGACCATCTGGCCCCAAACCATTTCTGGGTGGCCACGTTCTGCTCCAGCTCAAGTTTCCAAACCCTCTTGAAAGGCAGCCCTACATTGTGGCAACCTCAGCAGGATGTCACCAGCGCCTAAGTAAAAGAGGCTAGGTTCTCCCAGGAGGAGAGGGTTGTCGATGGCTCCCAGCCATGATTGCTATGTTCTACCTCCACAGAGGAAGGAAGCAATGTTTCTGAATATCAGTTGCTGGAAGCCACAGGCTCTTGGGCTCATGGTCTGCTCCCTGGTTTCTCACAGGCGTTTGGTTGGCCACTGTGAGAATGCTGTGAGGATGCTGGACTAGATGTGCCCTTGGCCTGGTCCAGAAGGCTGATCTTACAAAGGTCAAAGCCAGCAATACAGAGCCAGGTGACTGGACCTTCTGCTTCTAGGGATCTGAATGGAGGAAAATGGGGTTGCCAGGTTAAAGGATTTGAGGGCAAAGAGTCTGAGCCATGTAAGCTACAAATAATGCTGCCAGAGACACTTGACCCATCACAATGATGTAACAACCAGAGACTTTGGGTGTATATTTTTGATTTTAATCATGTTTCCATATTTATTGCATTTAACGTTTGGCTAGAATGCATCCACGAATGATTCCTGCATGCCTTCATTTTGTGACTCTCATGCCTCCCTCCTACGCTGCATTTAATTTTATTTCTTTCTTTGTTTGTTTATATGCTGCCCATCTGACTGGGTTACTCTAGCCACTCTGGGCGGCTTCCAACAAATTAAAACACAGCAAGACATCAAATATTTAAAACTTCCTTATGCAGGGCTGCCTTCAGATGTCTTCAGACGGAAGTATAATTATGTATCTCTCTGACATCTGATAGGAGGGTGTTCCACGGGGTGGGCCCCACCACCGAGAAGGCCCACTGCCTGCTTCCCTGTAACCTCACTTCTTGCAGTGAGGCAGCTGCCACAAGGCCTTCTCAATAAACAACAGCAGCCCCCACTGAAGATTTGATTGCTATGGCAATGGAGGTTAAAGTACGATAAAAAGGTAAAGGTAAAGGGACCCCTGAACATTAGGTCCAGTTGTGGCCAACTCTGGGGTTGCGGCGCTCATCTCGCTTTATTGGCTGAGGGAGCCGGCATACAGCTTCCGGGTCATGTGGCCAGCATGACTAAGCCGCTTCTGGTGAACCAGAGCAGCGCACGGAAACGCCGTTTACCTTCCCGCCGGAGCGGTACCTATTTATCTACTTGCACTTTGACGTGCTTTAGAACCGCTAGGTTGGTAGGTTGGCAGGAGCAGGGACTGAGCAACAGGAACTCACCCCGTTGCGGGGATTCGAACCGCCAACCTTCTGATCAGCAAGCCCTAGGCTCTGTGGTTTAACCCACAGCGCCACCCGCGTCCCTTAAAGTACGATAGTTAGGGCCAAATAGTTTGGAACACCCCAAGGAAGTTGAGCCCAGTGTGGAGTCCTGTATCTTTATATCCCATGACCTGTAACCTTACATACCTTACATACATCAAGAAATGTTTGATGTTTATGACTCTTTGTGCGCTGTGTTTGAACCCCTGCCTAAGCTTTGTTACGAATTTGCTGAGCAGCTGGTGGGCAAGGCTGCCCTATTGCAATAGCCCTAATATACTGGGTCCCTAGCTGGATCTGCTGAAGCTTGCTGTGATTCTCTTGATTCTGCATGCCATTTAAAAGGTGTTCCCTTACCTGGGCAATGGACAGGTAGTATAGAAATAAAGTCTTAGGACAACAGCCCCCCCCCCCCCGTGGCTCTTTTCTCATTCTGGCTATGGGCTGCAAAAAGAAATAGAGTTGAAGAATGTGTGCTTCTCCTGATGTGCTGCCATTGGCCCCAGTCAGCATGACCAAGAGTCAGGAGTGGTTGGAGTCCAAGAACCAGGCATGGGGAACCCGAGGTGCTCCAGAACCAGAACTATAGAATCGTGATAGCTGGCCATCCAACCTCTGCTTAAAAACCTCCAAGGAAGGAGGGGGCTGTTGAGCTCACGCCTTGCTTGCAGGTTTCCCACTGGGTCACCTGGTTGGCCACTGTGGAAAGGGGATCCTGGACTAGAAGGCTCCAGAGCATATAGGATTTCCGTGGGGGTCTTCAGCTTCTAACTGCTTTTGCTTCTCTCCTTTCAGGACTATTATCAAGAGACCATCGACACCTGCCTCAACATGCTCACCAGCTTACTGTCGGAGGCCCCCTCTCTGGAGACGCTGCAGGAGATATTAGTGGTAAGGGAGCCCCCAAGATGTCAGAGCAGGGGGAGCAGCAGCTCCCATGCTGGAGGACAGGCCCTCTTGAAATGATTGCACGGGG
Organism: Podarcis filfolensis; assembly: GCF_964270895.1. Taxonomy (NCBI): domain Eukaryota; kingdom Metazoa; phylum Chordata; class Lepidosauria; order Squamata; family Lacertidae; genus Podarcis; species Podarcis filfolensis. The sequence goes on along the minus strand of NC_139614.1, from coordinate 254,002 downwards.
GGCATCTGTGGCCAACTCACTGGTGGTCAAATGGGCCTCTGTTCTGTTAGGAATGCTTGTGCAAGGCACACGTTCATTTCCTTTCAAAGATATGTCCTCTGCTGATGGCGTATGGGGAAGGGCTGTGGCTCGGGGCAGAGCATCTGTTTTGCATGCCCAAGGTCCCAGGTTCAGTCCTCAGCATCTCCAGGTGGGGCTGGGAAAGGGCTCTCTGTCTGAAAGCCCAAAGGGCCAACTGCCAATCCTCATTACCTGTGGATCCATGGCTGGGCTTGGTCTAAGGATGCTTCCTGCATTCCATTGCTATGGCTGTGGTGAGGTGTATGTTGTATTATTGTAATTATCACACACAAACGCACACAAATGACAGATCGCAGGGCGGTTCACAACATAAAAATACAAAATCAGAACACTGTAGGGATATCGCGGAGTGGGGCAGTGGAGTCTGGAGGGAGCACACTTCCCCACCAGCAGGCAGCCACGGTCGGCCTGCACGTGTGACCTTGGGGTGCAGGGCAAACCCCCCCCCCGACAAGCCACAGCTGTCTGTACATCGTTCCACCTCTGCCTGACCTTTTGCGATCTCAGCAGTTTGCGGTGTCCTGTCTGTAACCCTTTTCCATGAGACTTTTGTCTCCATTCGTCATACAATGTGCAAGGGGAAAATGACGCTGTGGAACAGATGCCAAAATAACCTTGTACCACCCCACAATCTCGGGACGGAAGAAGTGTAAAGGTCACAGCCCAAAAATGTATCTGCCTAGCTTGCATATTTGTCTCAATAAAAGGAGGCTCCACAGGAATGGTGGTAGCTCGCTCGCTCGCTTCAGACCACCTGTGCGCAACTCACATGATGATCAACACCTGTCTTGGGCCTTCACTTCAGAACACAAAATGCATAATAAAACAAAAACAACCCAAAAGCCAATTAATATCTAATTCTACTAATGCTTTTTTTAAAAAAATGGCTTCTTTTTTCTATGTCTTTAGTTGTTCTTATTTTGTTTGTAAGCTGCCTCGAGACGCTGTCAGGGGAAAAGGTGGGGTATTATTATTATTCCCTTTCATGGGTCACTGCCTTGCTGTGGCGAAGGGGCTTGAATAACTCAGTGAAGCTATGAACTATGCTGAGCAGGGCACCCAAGATAGACAGGTCATAGTGGAGAGTTTTGACCAAACGTGATCCACCTGGAGAAGGAACTGGCAAGCCACTCCAGTATCCCTGCCAAGAAAACTCCATGTACAAAGACAACAGGCATATAAAAGTTATGACGCTGGAAGATGAGCCCCTCAGGTCGGAAGGCGTCCAACATGCTACTGAGGAAGAGCGGAGGACAAGTACAGGTAGATTCAGAGCTGATGAAGTGGCTGGGCCAAAGCCGAAAGGACGCTCAGTTGCGGATATGCCTGGAAGCGAAAGGAAAGTCCAATGCTGTAAAGAAAAATATTGCATAGGAACCTGGAATGTAAGAACCATGAACCTGGGTAAGTTAGATGTGGTCAAAAATGAGATGGCAAGAATAAATATTGACATCCTGGGCATCAGTGAACTAAAATGGACGGGAATGGGCGAATTCAGTTCGGATGACCATCATATACCGTATACTACTGTGGGCAAGAAACCTGTAAAAGAACTGGAGTGGCCCTCATAGTCAACAAAAGAGTGGCGAAAGCTGTACTGGGATGCAGTCTCAAAAATGATAGAATGATCTCAATACGAATCCAAGGCAGACCTTTTAACATCACAGTAATCCAAGTTTATGCACCAACTACTGGCACTGAAGAAACTGAAATTGACTAATTCTATGAAGACTTACAACACCTTCTAGAAGTGACACCAAAGAAGGATGTTCTTCTCATTATAGGGGATTGGAATGCTAAAGTAGGGAATCAAAAGATAAAAGGAACAACTGGCAAGTTTGGCCTTGGAGTTCAAAACGAAGCAGGGCAAAGGTTAATAGAATTCCGTCAAGAGAACAAGCTGGTCATCACAAACACTCTCTTCCAACAACACAAAAGACGACTCTACACATGGACATCACTAGATGGGCAGCATCGAAATTAGATTGATTATATTCTCTGCAGCCAAAGATGGAGAAGCTCTATACAGTCAGCAAAAACAAGACCTGGAGCTGACTGTGGCTCAGATTATCAGCTTCTTATAGCAAAATTCAAGCTTAAACTGAAGAAAGTAGGGAAAACCACTGGGCCGGTAAGATACAGTCTAAATCAAATCCCTTATGAATACACAGTGGAAGTGAGGAACAGGTTTAAATTCAAATTTCTTCCTGTAAAAGGGAAATGCAATGAGAATTACCCCTTCTCCTTATGTTGCCCAAAATCTTTGCCCTAGTACGGAACCATTGAGAACCATTGACAACCATCAACTATTAAGAGCCTACCAAGTTCCAATTTAACATGCAAAATTCTTTTCACAGTTTTCCCACTGAGTTTGTCTTTTATCTGGTTGCATTATAGGAACAGCATTCCTGACAGAGTTTTTCACAGGAAATAAAAATTTCCCTTTCAAACAGGATACGTGAACCTCTAAGAGAATTCAGACCCACATAAGCAAAATGTTTAATAACTTGCCAATTGTGTTCAAATTAACAAAGGTTTTGTCCCTTCCTTTCTTCCACAGCCAAACTAAGTGAAGGAAATTAAATGTAAATGATTATAGTATTTAAATGGATATTATTTACAGCTTCCCAAGAAGAAAATTTTAGAATATTCTCTCCTTTCTTGACTATTATCTTCCTCCTTTAAAAAAAACAAAAATTAATTATGTCCCCCCCCGCAGGCCTATTTTCAAAGGATGCTTTGCGGGAGACCAAATATTAAGACAATCTCCTCACCAGCTAAGCAGCCTGCCAATGCATCACAGTGGCCACAACAATTTCTTCCCATAAAAAGACTTGAGACCAGGCAGACAGATGAAAGACAATATAAGGAATATAATTAATATTTTGGAATATCTGACTGCCAGGAATGAGAAACAAGCGATACTAATGTTTGTGGATGCAGAAAAGGCCTTTGATAATATAATATGGGATTTTATGTTGAAAAACATGGAGTATATGGATGTGGGAAAAGAGTTCTTTAATGGAATTAAGGCAATATATACAGAGCAGAGAGTCAAATTGATAGTCAATAATGTAATTACGGAAGATATAAAAATATCTAAAGGAACAAGACAGGGTTGTCCGCTCTCGCCATTGTTATTTATAACGGTTCTGGAGGTCTTTTTAAGTGCGATTAGACAAAATAGATTAATAAAAGGGGTGACAGTAGGTCAGAATGAATATAAAGTTAAAGCCTTTGCTGATGATCTGGTAATAACGATGGAAGAACCAATGGAGAGTGTAAAAGAAGTAATGGAGGAGATTGAAAAATTTGGAAATATGGCCGGGTTTAGATTGAATAAGAAAAAAACTAAAATAATTGCTAAAAATATGGATCAAAGTATGATAGAAATAATGCAACAACAAACAGAGATGGAGGTGGTGAAAAAGGTAAAATATCTAGGAATTTGGTTAACACCTAAAAATATTGACCTGTTCCAGAATAACTATATGGAGGTGTGGGGTAGAATGAAACTGTCCTTTTGGGGTAGAATTTCCACGATAAAGATGAGCGTGCTTCTGAAGATGTTATTTTTATTTCAGACTATCCCCATTATAAAGGGGGTAGGGATTTTTAAAGAGTGGCAGAGTGATCTCAAGGTATATCTGGCAGGGTAAGAAGCCAAGAATAAAATATAAGTTACTAACAGATGCGAAAGAAAGAGGAGGCTTCGCCCTACCAGATTTGAAATTATATTATGAAGCAGCATGTCTATGTTGGTTAAAGGATTGGATAAAATTAGAAAATAAGGAGTTATTTGATTTGGAAGGTTTTGATAACAGATTTGGATGACACGTGCATTTATGGTGTGAGAAGAAGAAAATTCACAAAGGTTTTGGGGACCACATCTTCCGGAGTTCGTTAATAGAAATATGGGACAGGTATAAAAATCTATTGGAACCAAGAGTTCCACACTGGCTATCTCCCCTAGAGGTTATGAGTGTAAAGAAAATTAATATGAGAGGTAAATGGATTACTTATGGTGAAATGGTAATTAAAGAAGGAGGAAAATGGAAACTAAAACCATATGAACAAGTTAAAGAACATGTATATGATTGGTTGCATTATTTCCAGGTAAATGAGATGTTTAAAAAATATATTAAAAAAGTGGTTATGTAGAAAAAGACTCAAAGTTTCAAACAGAGATAATAAATAATGAATGTAAAACTTTGTCAAAAATGTATAAGATATTGTTGGAATGGTATACGAAAGATGAAGAGGTTAAATCGGTAATGATACAATGGGCCAAAGATTTTGGATATAACATTCAATTTGACGACTGGGAAAAATTGTGGAAAGAAAATTTAAAATTTACTGCATGCACGGCGTTGAAGGAAAATATCATGAAAATGTTTTATAGATGGTATATTACACCGGTAAAATTAGCAAAAATGTTTAAGATATGTAATAAGTGTTGGAAATGTAAAGAAAAAGAAGGAACATTTTACCATATATGGTGGGAATGTAAGAAAGTGAAAAACTCCTGGGAAGCGATATATAATGAATTGAAAAAGATGTTAAAATATACTTTTGTAAAGAAACCAGAAGCTTTTCTTTTAGGGATTACAGGAAAGGAAATAAGAAGAAAGGACTGTAAACTCTTCCAGTATGCAGTTACAGCAGCAAGAATTTTACTGGCCCAGAAATGGAAACAAGAGGAAATACCAACGATAGAAGAATGGAAAATGAAACTGACAGACTATGCGGAATTGGACAAACTAACTGGGAAAATTAGATATGTGAAAGACCAAAAATTCATCGAAGACTGGGGAAGGTTTGTAGAATATCTGAAAAAGTATGTGATGTGCAAACAACGCTAGCGGGGTTTCAAGAAGCATTGTAAAAGTTGAGATGTATTGTTAAAAAGAAATAGAAGGGGGAGGGAAGACAAATGGCAATACAAATGAAGGGAATGCGTACTGAAGAGATAAATATGGATGATTGCCAGAGAAGCTGAAGGAAGTCCAAAAAGAGATAATTTGTCAAAATTTGGATAAAAATGTACAATTATATTGGAAAATTAATAAAAATTTATGCATAAAAAGACTTGAGAAACTGACTAATTGAATTTTGAAGGACATTTTATCTCTTTGACCACAACCCAAGAAGGAAAGAACCTAGAAAGCTATAACATTTCAGCAACATTTGGAAGGGCTTTTAACTTCCTCCCAATGACTCAAAGGCAGGCAAGAAATGCCCTTCTGCCCAAGTTTGGAGATACATGTAAAAGCAGCAAGAATGGTCTCAAGATCACATTATTGCCTCAAGATATGGTGTAGCATTAATAATTTGTATGTTTTGTGTATTATGTGTTATTATGTAGGAATGCTGAAATGTGTCTGATAGTGTGTTACCTCCACAAAGGGGGGACAAAATTTCTGTGTGTAATTGTTTCTGTATAATATAGGGAGCATAACTATGAAGAACAGAAGGGTTTGGCTTACACCCTAAGTTTTTTCATGGAGGATTCTCATATATTACATGCTTTCCGATAGAGCAGGCTATATTTAGATTAAGTCAACTGATGATCATATTTGCTTGTCCCAACTGGCACTCTGCAGTGTGCCAACCTTCTCTATGCATTTATTTATTTATTTATTTATTTATTTATTTATTTATTTTTATTTTGTCACCAAAAATAATTTTTTATTATTATTCAAAGGACACAAATAGTGATTTGTTTTTTCTACACACGAAGTTCCCAGAAAGAAATTACTTTTTTACTATTTCTTTCTTTCTTTGCAGTCACTTTCTTTCTGTTCCAGAAAACTATTTTGAATCTCTTCTATGACTTCTATGTATCTCTTGCAGATTCAGTACTGTCTTTAAGTAGCAATTGTTCTGTATTTATTTATTAATCTTGGTTTTCCCGTATAGCTGTGAAATTAATCTAACCACAACCAAGTATTATTCTTGGAACCATATTTTATCAGGTAGTTTTGAGGCAACACTATTATTATTTGGGATGTTTTGATTAGAATGCCAAATGGAAATGGGTGTAGATCATGTCCCAAATTTTATTTATTTATTTGAGGACACAACCACCATACGTGGAATAAGGTTCCTTCACTTTGTTTACGTCTCCAACATATTATTCCCCATAATTGCTCTCATTTTTTCATCTCAATTGGACTACCAAATTGTGTGCTTACTCTTCTCTACCGAATTTTGATTTTACCAAGAAGAAGCTTCAGGATCCATGAAAGCCCAGATAACAAGAAAAGTGTATATGCCTTGATTTAGCAGGAATGATCCCTTGTAGAGTTAAATTGACCTATTTGGACAAGTGCCTTATTAAGACTGGTTTTGTTTTAACAGACTGGTTTAGAAAGTTGAGAACCATGGGCCTATATAAATTCAAATTGGACTCTGTTTGAATTGGGCAAGTGTATCCAGGCTGCAATTAGCTTTTTGTTTGTTTTTTTTAAATGATATTTATTAAGAGTTTCAAGAGTACAAAAAAGAGAAGGAAAAAAGAAGAAAAAATACATAAAAACCAATACAACACCACCACAACAAAAAAAAGAAAAAATACAAATCCCATATTACATATCTTTATCTTTCATTTGCTTATTTCCTTGACCTCCTCACACCTCCCTTTTTGTGTTCTAGCTTAATTAGTTAATTCAGCAAATTCTTTCCATCTTTCTCAATTTTTATTGAATAATTTATCTTAACAGTCTAACCTATTAATTAACTCAGCAAATCCTTTCCATCTTTCACCATATTCTGTTATTCAATTTGCCTTAATTTGTTTAACCTTATCTTACTGTAAAATACCTTAAAACTTAAAACTTAATACTTATTTATACATAACTCCTTATATCATTTCTACTAAAGCCAGATAGTTTCATTCCAACATTTTCCCTAATATTCATTAATTTTACACTAATTCCCAAAATAAAAATTTTTCTTTATAGACTTTCTTTCAATTTTCATCCAACGTCCCTTCTTCCTGGTCTCGGGCTATGTCAGTCCTTACTGTCCATTCCATCTAGTCCATCAACCTGGTAATCTTATGTCCGAGGCCCTTAAATCTCTTCCATGCCCCTTCTGCAGATCTTCTTCTTCTTGTTTATACTTGCACTTTTCCTTGTCTTTTGTTGGTCTCTTTCTTAATTTCTTTCCTTTCTCCTTGAGGAGTAGGTCTCTGGGGGATTCCAGCCGATAGTTATCTCCATCTCCCCTCATCAGACCAGCCCATTCCCCACAGTGCCACTCCCCGCAGTCATCAATGTAATCCAAAAAATAATTAACAGCATATTTCAAAGTCCCTCCAAAGTTAAGAGCCTCCTCAGCTCCAGGCTCCCCCGGCCCACTCCAAATTCAATCTTCAAAAACAGCGGCTTATGCTCCTGCAGGGCCTCAGATCTCTCCATTTGTATTACTTGAGGTGCAACCGCCACCTCCTCCATTATCATCTGCCCTTGCACTTGCCCAGTCGAACCAGTTTCCCGAGTTGGTCCCTGTATGATTTCTGTGTCAGTATTCCCTGTTTGTCCGCATTTACTGACTACAACAGTCATCAAATCCAACTTCTCATTCATCAAATCCATCTTCTCATGCAACTGCTCCAGCAAAGCATTTGTCTTACAAAAAGCAAGCACCAAGACTTCCTCCCAACACATTTTTATTCAAGGTCAGAAGGCTGGTCCCACGATCTTAATCTCGCAGCTGTAAAGTCCCCTAGTAGACTGCAGCAACAATTTAACAAGCTCCCTCTAGAGGAGACAATTTCTATTTGTGTCCATCTTTTTAAAGCATATCCAACAAAGGAAAGTTACTTTCATTTTTCAAATATTTTGTTTCTTTCGGATGCAAAAGGCAACATTGGAATCAGTTTGTTTCTCTTTTTTAGCTATCTGTCAAAATGTTCCATTCACAGTCAATGAACGTCTCTGACAATTTCTGTCTCTGACACCCCGTTCCCAGGTTTGAGACGGTGGAAACTTATTTTTCTTTTACTCCCTCTGCTGCAGGCTTGAACAGTCAAAATTTTCCCCCCTTTTCTCCTGCTTCCAAGGGGGTTTTAGTGGTTATAAATGAAGATTTCGACCTTTACAAACGACTTTCCAGGCTATTAGCTTACAAGGTTTTTGCTTCAGTCTATTTACAAAAAGCGGAAGGCGGACTTCCTGTTTTAAACCTTCCCGCTTCGGTGCCAAATTAGAGTGTTTCTTGATCCAATTTTCCATTTCTACTCATGGGTACTTGTTTAGAGTCCAATTGTCCACAGGAAAAAGTCAGCGCTCTCCGGCAATGGCTATGCGGCTTCCCTCCGTGAAAGTAGCAATCAGTTCGCAGCACCGCACCGCTCACCCCACTTCGCTCCGGAGCCCCAAAATGGGGTTCCCCGCGAGTAGGGGAGGCGCTCCTGGTGCCCTGCCGAACCCCACGTTCCCAGGCTTCCTCCACCTGGGATTTCTAGTGGGTCCCCACCTTCGCCGCGGCAGGAAGACCCAGTTTCCACGGAGCCAGTTCCTCCGGTCGGAGGAACTCCGCCATTCGCCGATGGTGCTAACCCGGAAGTCCCCAGGCTGCAATTAGCTTTTTGGTCCTTTAAGAGCAAGTGAGCAACTTCCCATGAGTGCAAGACCAGAGCCTATAATAAAATCCCATAGAAAGGCCAAGGCAAAGACATCTCTCTCATGACGTGTCCAAACCTGTGCCAGCTATGGTGAGTGCCAGGCGACATGGTTAATATGAAAGCCCTAAGTGGATTCACCAAGGATTGCCACTGCTGTACCACTATGCCAGTGTGAGACCAAAGTAGAGCTAGCTTGACACCTGAGAACACAAAAAAAACTACGCAGGACAAAGCAAACTGCATTTTCAGTCATTAGTGGACCTTCCTGCTAAATGTAAAGCATAGACCACTATTGAGAAAATGTTTCCCCCACAGAGCTAGAATACAAGTAATTTAGTAACAAAATACAACAGGTGTTCTTTTTATGTGGTATCCTATATCCAGCTATGTGCACTGCTATACTTGCAAATGACCTTAAGAGGCATGGCTTGGAAGTCCCTTTCAGGTTTACATAAACCCACACATCTGGAACGGTGGATACCAAGTTATTATTTAGTGCATATCTATATAACATACGGGACCAAAGGGGGGTGGGAAATATGTCTATGTCTGAACTGTAGTTAAGTGTAGAGAAAATATTTGCGGTTCCTACGGCACCTAAGCAAATTTATCTCCGAAGGGGGGAAATGTTACGGAAATTACAGGGGGGGGGCACATCTTTAAAGTTACATATTACAAATATTATGCCTGAATATATCCTTCCAACTTGACAGCTCAGGGAAGTCACCTAGCTTTAAAAATAATATAAAATCATCTCCTTTGCCAGTTTCCTCCATTCCAAAGCTATTTTCCCCTTGAAAAGGGACTCCAGGAAGTTCTCAGAGGTGACAATTGCTGGGCTCATTGTTAGCCAAAGGAAGCCAAATCTTATCACCTGGCTCGCTTCAGGCTCCAGACATGCAAAGGAACTTCTATTGTACTTTTGGGTGGTGGGTACTTAAGACATATTTGTCTATGCTAATCTTATACCTGAGTCTTGCCCTGCCATGTCTGCTTATGCTAATCTTGTACCAAGGACTTGTCTGACATGTTTGCCAAGGTTAACCCCTCCCCTTTGAACTGTATTCTGGGATGTGGTGGGAAAGTTTTAAAAGTCTTTGTCACCCCATCCTTGGGGTTCAAAATTTGCTCTTTGAACCTATTGCGCAATATGAATCGCAGTAATATAAGAATACGATTAATGCACTATGGAGCACGGCAAACCACTTTAATTAAATTGAGGTTGTTTGGAGGTTCTAGCAGGGGAGCACAGCTATCGTATACCCTTGACCGAAGAACGGTACACTCCTTCTATCTGGGATGGTCGTCCTCTTCCACCGAGCGCGCAACTTCGGAAGGGACACACATGGAGCAGTGAGGGAGGAAGGGGACACCTGCCTAGCCAGCCAGATTAGCCGAATCAACCCTGGCGATCAATGGGGTGACAGATGTCGCAACCAGATTGCCTGTCTGAATTGTGCATTGCTTTGTAACGATTTGTTGGGTCTCTGGACCATAATAAAGATTGATTGATTGATTGATTGATTAAATTGCATTACATAATTTGGAATTAATTGGAATTAATTTGGAATCAATTGGTATTTGTATAATTTGTATAATTGGATTAATATAGGGAAACTAATAAAATAACATATGAAAGAAAAAGGAAGAGCCACCCAGATGATAAAGGAGTCTGAAAGCCTTCCACACAAAGAGAGGGGAAGGAAGGAAGGATCATGGGGAACTGGAATTAATGGACCTAACTTAGTCAGATTAATTAATTTCAACTGGCTGTGAGTGTCTGGAGGTGGTTGGAGGATGGATGGTGGTTAACAAATTGAGGCTGAATCCTGACAAGTACTGTTTTGAGGGGATAGGGGGTGGATGGGGGCTAAGACCCTACCTGCCCGCAGACAGAGTGGTCCATACTCCCACTTGCACTTCTGCAAGGCGCTCTATGTGGGGCTACATCTGAAGGTGACTTGGAAACTAAAACCAATCCAAAATTTGGCAGCTAAAGGGTCTTCACTGGCTCACATTTCAGAGCACAATTCAAAGTACTGGTACTGAACTTTAAAGCCCTCAACAGTGTTGCCCTGTATACCCGAAGGAGCGTCTCTACCCCCCTCGTTCAGCCCAGACATGGAAGTCCAGCTCCGAGGGTGTTTTGGTGGTTCCCTCACTGTGGGAAGTGATGTTACAGGGAACCTGGCAGAGGGCCTTCTCGGTAGTGGTGCCTGCCAGATGTCAAAGAGATAAATAATTATACAACTTTTAGAAGACATCTGAAGGCAGCCTTGTATTGGGAAGTTTTTTATGTTTGATGTTTGATTGTGTTTTTATATGCATTGGAAGCCACCCAGAGTGGGTGGGGTATAAATATTATTAAAATATTAAAATAGTATTAGTAAAGCTAATGAGTCCCACCAGCACAACCGGCTCCACCCTGTGTGCTCCCGAATTGGCTTGAAGAGATCAGGAGAAACCCCAGGACAATGCATGAGGTTAGGAGAAGGGGAATCATTCCCCCTGGCAAGCTGAAATGCATGCACTGAGGGAACAATTGCACTATGTTAAATTCCTCCCATAGGGTCCATTCTGGTTACATTCCAACTAGCTTAAGCCTTTAACACTTCTTAATAATAAGAAATAACCTGGTGATCTTGAGTCACACATGGCAAAGGTTTATAAGGAGTCACTATTGCAGGCAATGCTGCATTTGTTCTTCAAGGCTTGCTTCCCATTACTGCACCATTTGGCACCATTCAGTCGGAATAATCCATAGTATGGATGGTCACCTTCACTTGTAAAGTAGTTGGTAGCCAAGTTACTTGCAAATGTAGCCAAACAGACAACTGGTTATAGAAGCATGGTATAAAAATCAGAAATGTGGAATATATTTTGAATAATAAAGCCAGCTCCAAAACATTGATATAGGATGGGATTTTAAAAATAACTCCAATTTCAGCTCCAGATTCAGTTTAAAAGCTTTAAAATAATTGATATTAACAATTCAGCCTTAACATATGTGATTCATTCAATCTTTCTTGTTGTAACATTATAAAATAACAAGTAGTATATATCATTTTATTCTATTTGGTTTATATTCTGTCTTTCAAAGGGCTCACAGGGTGACTATAAACATTTCTAACAACTTCTAAAACTTTTCAAAGGTCGTGATGCCTCCTTTGAATCTTGTTAGTTGACATTTCACAATTCACAGATTTGAGAGCCAGTGATTCAAAATCCTGCATTTCCTGTTGTAACCTTGTAAAATAATAGGGAATACACACCACAACATTTCTAATGGCTTTTAAGACTTTGCTACAATATTACAAATTTCTTTCTCATGGTTCCTGCAAGTTCTATAGATTATTAGTTTCCAATTTCACCACACTATTTGAAAAAGGATCGTAAGTGTTAATAAGGATAATTACTTTTATACAAAAAAATATATGCATGATAATGCATGACACACACTTTCTTCAGAAAAGCAAAACGGGAGGAAATTGAAATCACATACTGCAAAATGCATCTAAGTTAATCATACCAGTAGGGTGGAAGTTGTATACCCCATGAACTCACATTGATGTAAACCAGTCCATGTAGAAGAGTCCGTTCCATAACTTCTCAGTAGATAAAACAGTTCACAGGCATCAAACACTTTGGTCTCATGGCCTACAATGAGCAGGTAGAATATGGAGTGGCCTTCATTGCTGCTGGTCTTTGCAGAACAGTGTGTCCAGAGCCCAGGTTTTATAGTCCCTGGTTGTAGGCTGTCCATTCCATCTGCAAGTGTTCTTCTTGTTCCATCTCACTGGAACATCAAAATCTGCCTTATATGGAGTCAGGTGCATGGGCCCATCCAGCTCAGTACTGCTTACAGTGACTGGCAGTGGCTCTCCAGGGTTGCAGACAGGGGTCTCTCCCAGTCCTCCCTGGAGATGCTGGGGATTGAATCTGGGCCCTTCGGCATGCAAGGCAGATGCCCTTGATGCTGAGCTATATGGCCCGCTCTTATAGGGTAGCAACAGCCATTACATGGAGCCAATTCCACTTCTAAAAACTGTCAAAGGAAGCACTGGGTTTACAGCTGCCATCAGAACCGTGCCTAAACCCACCTTCAAAATACTCATGCAACTGGCCCTACAGGTCTGGGAAACCTAGCTGAGCCTCATTCCAAAATAGCTGTACATGGGCATTCAATGCATATGTACTATTGTGTGTGACAGTGAGTGGCAAGCAGACATGATATATTTTCTGAGGGACACCACAAGGCAAGCCTGGTGTTCATTTCAGCAATGGTAGTATGATGCCTTTCTTGATGCCTTTTGGCATCAAGTAAGAATCTCTTTCTCAACTGGAAGCATTTAATCTTCAACCCTCTGCTTGATGTCACTCACAGGAACCACCTCCTAGGGGCTGAGGGTTATTTGCCCCCCCCCATAAAAAATCTGAGTGGGCCAGCCACCCCCCAAACTAATAGACATTGCCATTCAAATGGTGTGTGTGCACCACACCATGTGATTCATTATTTTATTTAAGATGGTACCCCTGGTGTCACTCAAATATAGTAATTTTACATATTTACTTCAGTGTTTTGAAAATATTTGTATCCTGCTTTCTGCTTAGCAGGCTTTGAAAGCAGTTGGCAACAACAGCAATTAAAAATGATGAACATAATTTTTAAAAATAAAAAAATCACAGCCAATATATATAAAAATTACATAGCAGTAACCAACAAGGAGAATGTCACAACAAAATAGAGCTAGCCCTCTTCCCAAATTCCTTCGGAAATGGGATACTGTTTGCACCTTCTCTGGCTCCACCTAACTTCCTAACTGCCACTTTTTTCAGGTCCTGCACACCTGGTCTCCTCATGAGTAGCATTGCTACCATTTACAGGAAGGGAAAGGGGCAAGTTGGCAGAGAAGTTGGGGCTGTGCAGGTGCGCAGTAGACCCCATCTGGTGCTCCTGCCTGCATGCCTGCACAATTCCAACCTCCCTACTGCCTTGCTCCTCTCCCTCTGGGCTATTTTCCCTTTCCCTTTTTCTAATTGATGCTGCTGGACTACAGTCAGGGATATGTGAACATCGCAACATTCCTTTGCATACTCATTCTTTATTTTAAATTCTGATGCAATTGATTTACTTGTGCAAGTATTTCTTCCATTTCATTGTCCACAGAAATATATGCATCTTCTTTTTTTACATATAGTGTACACATAGCTGAGCCATCAAAAAACATTTACATGCTGTTACCTTCCCTGAATACTGCCTTTCAGTTGTAGCAAAAATAATGAGTCTTGTGGTACCTTAAAGACAAAACCATCTATTTCACAATCTTGATTTCTCAGTCCAGTAGAAGCATGTTGTCAGGGAATCAGGAGCAGGAGCACTGGGGAGAGAGGATTGGGAGAGCGAAGGGGAAGAATCTGAGGGCAGCGTAGGGGAGTATGACAGTGGCCCAAGAGATTCCATGAGCTTCTCCAGCGAATCAGAAGATTCCCAGAAGGGGGCGCCGATGGTCAGGGCAAGGGGGGTCCCAGGGGGGACGCACCAGAAACAAGGAGCCAGAGGGGAACCCCAAAGCAGCAGTGGAGGATCGGGACCAGTTTCCCCACCAGAGCGTAGTGGGGGGGAAGAGTCACATGTGTCAGGGGCAGTGTCTCCTCCAGAGAGGGAGTCAGGGCTGACCACGCCTCCATCGGAGAGTGAGGGAACGGAAGGGAGGTCAGTTGCAGCTAGCCCCCCCGAAGGGGGAAGCAGTGACAGCAGCAGTGAAACAGTCAGGAGGAAAGCTGCTGGCTGGGCGCGCGCGCCAAGTTCAAATGTGCAGGCGCGCGGAACAGCAGGAGACCCGGATGGGGAACCAGCTCCTAAAGCCCGCCGGAGGGAGGGAGAAGGCTCAGGGGAATCAGCGGGAGAAGAGGCTAGAACGGGCGGAACCCCGGCGGGCAGGCGGACCCAGAGGAGGAAGGAGCAGCGGAGAAGGTGGAGCAAGGCTAGAATCTTAAATTGGTGTCAAGGGGGAGGAGACTCAGACGGAGCATCAGCGGTCTGACAGTTGAGACGTAGAGCTGCGCGCTGCGGCTCTGGAAGTGAAACTGGACTTCAATAAAGACTTTTATACTTAACAACGAAGCAGCGTTGGTCCTTTGTGAGCTGGGACCTAGGGTAGCTCTGACAGTATGCTCCGTCTCCGTAAAAACCTCGCAGCGTGAGTTGGTGCAGCGAGGGGCAAGACTTGGTGTTTTGCGAGCTCACGAAGATAGGCAAAGATGACTACAGAGAGCCAGGTGAAAGAACTGCAAGAAGCAGTCACGACGCTTTAGGCAGAAGTAGCAGCATCCAGGAAAAGAGAAGAAGAAGCAATAGCGCTCTGCCGGGATCTGCAGGCCAGGTGGGACCGTTGGGGGAAAGAGGGGCTGCCAGGACCCAAACCGGAGGGAGTTGGCCTCGGGAAGAGGGGGGGCAGCCTAGTAGCCCACTTCGATGGGAACCTGCAGCAATACCCTAACTTCAGAGCTGACGTGGTTTACGCGCTCAATTTGCTTCGGAAGGACTTTAGAGATGAGGAAGAGAAAGTGGGCTTCATAATCACTCATTTGCATGGGGAAGCAAAAGCGTGGCTGCGGAATTTGTGGCGCGAAAAAGACCCCGCCCTCCAAGATTCCGATGCATTTATCAAAGCTATGGACGCTTGCTTTAAATCTACGGTAGATGTAGATGTTGCTCGGAGGGAAATGCATGGACTACAGCAAGGGAAAGCGACGGTGAGGCAATATCACTCACGCTTTTTTGCCTTACTGAACGTGCTGGGCTGGGAGAAGGACTCTATTGCCGTCAGAGACCTGTTCTGGGAGGGGCTAAGTGGAGAGGTGAAAGATGAGCTGGCAAGAGGGGAACGACCGCAAAGTACCCAAGAAGTTGCCCAAAGAGCGTTGGCGATTGGTGTGCGCCTGGAAGGACGCCCTTGGAGCAGGGAGGAAGGACGTAAGGCAAGCACCCCAGCCTGGACAACCCCTTTCTTTCCCAGAGAGGCGGGGCGGGCGCTGTCCATGCCTCCTTTGGGAAGGGGAGAAGAGCCGATGGAGATTGGTGGTGCCAGGGCTCAGACTGCCAGCAGAGCCCAAACACCGGGAGCAGTCAAGGCGAAGGCTCCTAGAGGGACCAGGAAGTGCTACATCTGCGACAGTGCTCAGCACATGGCCAAAGAGTGTCCCCAGAGGCTCCAGAAGCACACTGCAGCCTCAGCAACAGTAAAGGGAACAGGTCAGCAGCCGAAACAGCTGTAGGGGGAAGAAGAAGCCTGGTTGGAAACAGAGCCACTGGGGCCCAACCAGGCAAGTCAGTGAAGCAGTCCCCAGAGATTTTACAGCCCACAGACCCCCTCCCACCCAAACCAGTGGTGCAACTCACCGCATCGCTCCAGTTGCCCAATGGGCACACCCTGCAAGTACCAATAACCATTGACTCTGGGAGCAACGCAGACTTTATAGGAGTGGACTTTATCAAGCAACATCGCATAGCACTCATGCCAGCCACGATGCCCCTAAACGTCGTCACGGTCGATGGCAGGAAGCTACTGGGAGGAGAGGTGGTACAGCAAACACCACCGATGGTGATGCAAATTGGAAACCACCGCGAAGTCATCAGCTTCAACGTCACCCACCTGTCAGACACGCCCATAGTGTTGGGTATGAGTTGGCTGGATAGGCACAGCCCGGCATTAGCATGGTACCAGCGGCAATTGACCTTCTGCTCCTCCTACTGCGCAGAACACTGCATCCAGACCCGCCAGGAGGAGGAGGGGAAAGAGGATGAACCGCAGTTACACCTAGGCATGGTGCAAGCGGTACCCAACAAGTACAAGGAGTTTTTGGAGGTCTTCTGCGAGAGGGAAGCGGATAACCTGCCTCCCCACAGGCCTTACGACTGCAAGATTGACCTCCTGCCGGGAGTGACGCTGCCGACTGGGAAACTATTCCATGTCTGAAGACGAACTGCAAGAACTGAGGGAGTTCATAGATCACAACTTGAAGCGGGGGTTCATCCAAGAATCTAAAGCAGTGGGGGGCAGTCCCGTGTTTTTCGTGAAGAAGAAGGACACGCCCCAACGCAGGCTCATAGTTGATTATAGGATCATAAATTCCAAAACAAAGCCCGCAGCATTCCCCATGCCCAAGATCGACGACCTGCTCGCGACGGTGAGGAAGGGACGGATCTTCACCAAGTTGGATCTACGAGGGGCGTACAACCTTATACGCATGCGGGAGGGCGATGAGTGGAAGACAGCCATGTTTACACCTTTAGGCACCTATGAATATCGCGTAATGCCTTTTGGTCTGCAAAATGGCTCCCATACCTTCCAAGCTTTCATGCATCACGTGTTAGCGGGACTCCTCTACAAGAAGTGTGTTTGCTTCCTGGACGACATCCTGGTCTTCTCGGAATCGCAGGAGGCTCACAAGAGGGACGTCAAGGAGGTCCTGCAGAGGCTACGGGAGCACAGACTTTACGCCAAATTAGAGAAGTGCCAGTTCGACATGACGGAGGTGGATTTCCTGGGCTACAAGCTGTCCGACAAGGGACTCGCCATGGACAGCACCAAGGTCCGCGTGGTGTTGGACTGGAAGAGCCCGCGCAATCGGAAGGAGGTCCAGAAGTTCGTCGGCTTCGCCAACTTTTATCGCAAGTTCATCAAAGGGTTCGCGAAGGAGACGGCGGCCATCACGGACACCCTCAGCTCCAAGAAGAAGAAGTTCACCTGGACGGACCAGGCGGAGCAGTCCTTTCGGAGACTCAAGCGTCTCTTCGCGTCCGAAGAACAGCTGCTACATGTAAACCCCAGCAGACCAATGAGGGTTGAGACGGACGCCTCGGACAGAGCGGTGGGGGCCGTCCTGTTTCAGCAAGATCCGCAAGGGGAATAGAGGCCGTGCGCTTTCTACTCCAGGAAACTCAGCAAGGCGGAACAGAACTACACCATCTGGGACAGGGAGTTGCTGGCCATTCATGCAGCTTTCAAGGCGTGGCGGCACTTCCTCGTTGGAGCCAGGCACACAGTGCAAGTCCGCACGGACCATAAGAACCTGGAGTACTGGCGCACGGCGCGGTTCCTGAACCAGAGACACATCCGCTGGGCGGAGTTCTTTGCGGATTTCGATTTCCGGATAGAATACATCCCGGGAGACAACAACGTCATGGCGGATGCACTATCCAGGAAGCCGCAGTATCTCGAGGAAGCGGCGCCGGTGGCGGCCAAGCACATTTTCGCACCGAAAGCGTGGGCGTGCGCTTCAGCTGCCGTGGACCTGGACGCGGTGCGTCGAGCGCTGCAGACGGATTCGTTCGCAACAATCCAAGATGGAGGAGGTGCGAAAAGGCACAGCGAAGGACGACGAGTTCCAGATACGAGGCGGACTGCTCATCCGCAGAGGGGCTCTCTACGTGCCCGGAGACGACCTCCGTGCGAAAGTCTTGCAGCAGCTGCACGACGCGCCCAGCGCTGGGCACTTCGGCAAGGACAAGACGGCGAAATTAGTAACCAGAGACTTTTGGTGGCCCAAGGTGAGGGGAGAAGTCGCGGATTACGTCTCCATGTGTGACACCTGCCAAAGGGCCAAGCCAGTACACAGGAAGCCGGCGGGTCTACTAGAACCCCTACAGACGCCGCTCGAACCGTGGGAGAAAGTGGCCCTGGACTTTGTCACAGATCTGCCCAGCTCGCGAGGCAAAACAGCGGTGCTTGTGGTCGTAGACATGTTCACCAAGATGGCGCACTTTATTCCATGCGCGAAGGTGGCCACAGCGGAACAGACCGCCAAGCTGTTCATAGACCACGTGTTCAAAGCTCACGGCTTGCCGCGGTCCATCCTGTCCGACCGGGGTCGCCAATTCGTCTCGAGCTTCTGGCAGAAGCTGCTGGGCATCCTGAACGTGAAGATCAACTTAGCGTCGGCACGACACCCGCAGACCAACGGACAAGCGGAGAGGGTCAACGCCATCATGCAGCAGTACCTGCGATGCTACGCCAATCAACAACCCTCGACCTGGGTGGACTACCTACCGCTGGCCGAGTTTGCCTACAACAACACGAAGCACGGGTCTACAGGAGTGACACCGTTCTTCGCCAATAATGGGCGGCATCCCAGAACTTTCCCGGGGTTAGAGACGAAGGGGGAGGGGGAGCCAAGGGGAGCAGAGCACTTAGCAGCAGAGTTACAGGAGGTCCACGAGCAACTCCGAAGGCAATTGGAACTGGCGAAACACGCCTAAAAAATGCAGGCAGACAAGCACAGGAGGGTCGGGGAGGACATCCAGGTGGGGGACTGGGTCTGGTTAGCAGCCCAGGCAGTGCCGGCCAGGACGCTAGCTAAGAGGAAGCTCAAGCACAAGCAGCTGGGACCTTACCAGGTCGCGGCGCAAATCAATCCAGTGGCCTTCCGGTTGACACTCCCGGAGGGCTCCAGAATGCACCCAGTCTTTCATAGGTCCGTGCTCACACCCTACAGGGAACCCCACAGGTTTCAGGCGACAGGGAACGCGCCAGACCCACTTAACGAATCTCCGAAGAGGGAGGGGTCACGGAGGGCGACGCCACTCAACGAGGTCACGGAGATTTTGGACTCGAGGTGGGGGGAAGAGGGGGTGGAATACCTCGTCGCCAGGGAAGGTACCCCGGCCAGCGCTAACAGGTGGGTACCATGCTATGCCGTGGAGGAGCACTATCTTAAAGACGAGTTCCATGCACTCTTCCCACACAGACCTATGCCGGCAGAGTATTTCGACGACTGGCTCTTCACACCCACACTGTCAGCCAGTACGTTCCAGGGTTTTTCATCAGCTGAAGAGACGACGCCGGACACTAGCTCCTCGGAGGGGTCTCTCTCGGGGTTTGCCACAGACCGCTCCTATTGGTGGGACACTCAACCGGAGGTGGGGTGGCGCAGGGAGCTGCTGCGGGGACCTTTGCAAGCAGTCTCACCAGAGGTACCCGGGGGAGGGGAGGACATGGACGTGTTGGGGGAGGATCCTGGATTTGAGCACATCAGCAGAGAGATGGAAGCAGAGGAAATTGACGTCGACGAGCCCGTTGTGGTTGGGCCGGATCCAGTGGACCGGCTACACACCAGGGGGGAAGAATGGTATCCCGCACTCACACCCACAGCACTGGAGCACCCGGAACCCACACCCGAAGAGGGGGAGGGGGGAAGGGGGGGCTTCGAGGGGGGGATGGATGTCAGGGAATCAGGAGCAGGAGCACTGGGGAGAGAGGATTGGGAGAGCGAAGGGGAAGAATCCGAGGGCAGCGTAGGGGAGTATGACAGTGGCCCGAGAGATTCCATGAGCTTCTCCAGCGAATCAGAAGATTCCCAGAAGGGGGCACCGATGGTCAGGGCAAGGGGGGTCCCAGGCGGGACGCACCAGAAACAAGGAGCCAGAGGGGAACCCCAAAGCAGCAGTGGAGGATCGGGACCAGTTTCCCCACCAGAGCGTTATGGGGGGGAAGAGTCACATGTGTCAGGGGCAGTGTCTCCTCCAGAGAGGGAGTCAGGGCTGACCACGCCTCCAACGGAGGGGAGGTCAGTTGCAGCTAGCCCCCCCCGAAGGGGGAAGCAGTGACAGCAGCAGTGGAACGGTCAGGAGGAAAGCTGCTGGCTGGGCGCGCGCCAAGTTCAAATGTGCAGGCGCGCGGAACAGCCGGAGACCCGGATGGGGAACCAGCTCCTAAAGCCCGCCGGAGGGAGGGAGAAGGCTCAGGGGAATCAGCGGGAGAAGAGGCTAGAAAGGGCGGAACCCCAGCGGGCAGGGGGACCCAGAGGAGGAAGGAGCAGCGGAGAAGGTGGAGCAAGGCTAGAATCTTAAATTGGTGTCAAGGGGGAGGAGACTCAGACGGAGCATCAGTGGTCTGACACTTTAGACGTTGGGCTGCGCGCTGCGGCTCTGGAAGTGAAACTGAACTTCAATAAAGACTTTTATACTTAACAACGAAGCAGCGTTGGTCCTTTGTGAGCTGGGACCTAGGGTAGCTCTGACAAAACGAAATAAGCGACATCCAAGATTCTTCTTTCTATGTAGATGGAACCCAAAACAACCTGTTTTGCTTTGTTTAGGCTAATTACCCTTTGCTTTGCTACTTGAAGATGATTGAACACCGAAGGAAAAAATAAAGTTTATTCGTCCTCTTTCTATTGAGATGGAACCACAACACCTATGCTTAATTTGGGCTGATAAGAAACATTTCACTTTGTGATTTTTGGGTGAATGTGCATTCTAACCCCAAAAACTACAATTTGAAATACACCCAATCACGGCTTTCTCTTCTTTTTATGCAGATGGAACGCAAAACGCCTTTGTGATTTGGTTAGGGGTCATTCTGGTGCACACCCAAAAAACACCATGCGAATTGAAATAAGACCAATCAAAGCTTATTCGTCTTCTTTCTATGCATATGGAAGCGAAAAGACGGTGTTTTGTTATTTTGGTCTCGTTACATACACTTTGCGATTTCAGGGTCAACGTGCATTTACACCAAAGAAAACGACTTGAAATAAGCGACATCCAAGATTCTTTTTTCTATGTAGATGGAACCCAAAAGAACCTGTTTTGCTTTGTTCAGGCGTATTACACTTCGCTTTGCTATTTGTGGATGAATGAACACCGAAGGAAAAAATAAAGCTTATTCGTCTTTCTATTGAGATGGAACCACAACACCTATGCTTAAATTGGGCTGATAAGAAACATTTCACTTTGTGATTTTTGCGTGAATGTGCATCTAACCCTAAAAACAGCAATTTGAAATACGCCCAATCAGAGCTTTCTCTTCTTTCTTTTTATGCAGATGGAACGCAAAACGCCTTTTTGATTTGGTTAGGGGTGATTCTGGTGCACACCCAAAAAACACCATGCGAATTGAAATAAGACCAATCAAAGCTTATTCGTCTTCTTTCTATGCATATGGAAGCGAAAAGATGGTGTTTTGTTATTTTGGTCTAGTTACCAACACTTTGCGATTTCAGGGTCAATGTGCATTTACACCAAAGAAAACGACTTGAAATAAGGCGACATCCAAGATTCTTCTTTCTATGTAGATGGAACCCAAAACAACCTGTTTTGCTTTGTTTAGGCTAATTACCCTTTGCTACTTGAGGATGAATGAACACCGAAGGAAAAAATAAAGCTTATTCGTCTTTCTATTGAGATGGAACCACAACACCTATGCTTAATTTGGGCTGATAAGAAACATTTCACTTTGTGATTTTTGGGTGAATGTGCATCTAACCCTAAAAACAGCAATTTGAAATACGCCCAATCAGAGCTTTCTCTTCTTTTTATGCAGATGGATGCAAAACGCCTTTTTGATTTGGTTAGGGGTGATTCTGGTGCACACCCAGAAAACACCATGCGAATTGAAGTAAGACCAATCAAAGCTTATTCGTCTTCTTTCTATGCATATGGAAGCGAAAAGACGGTGTTTTGTTATTTTGGTCTCGTTACATACACTGCGATTTCAGGGTCAATGTGCATTTACAGCAGAGAAAACGTCTTGAAATAAGCGACATCCAAGATTCTTCTTTCTATGTAGATGGAACCCAAAACAACCTGTTTTGCTTTGTTTAGGCTAATTACACTTTGCTTTGCTACTTGAAGATGAATGAACACCGAAGGAAAAAATAAAGCTTATTCGTCCTCTTTCTATTGAGATGGAACCACAACACCTATGCTTAATTTCGGCTGATAAGAAACATTTCACTTTGTGATTTTTGGGTGAATGTGCATCTAACCCTAAAAACAGCAATTTGAAATACGCCCAATCAGAGCTTTCCCATCTTCTTTTTATGCAGATGGAACGCAAAACGCCTTTTTTATTTGGTTAGGGGTGATTCTGGTGCACACCCAAAAAACACCATGCGAATTGAAATAAGACCAATCAAAGCTTATTCGTTTTCTTTCTATGCATATGGAAGCGAAAAGACGGTGTTTTGTTTTTTTGGTCTCGTTACATACACTTTGAGATTTCAGGGTCAATGTGCATTTACACCAAAGAAAACGACTTGAAGTAAGCGACATCCAAGATTCTTCTTTCTATGTAGATGGAACCCAAAACAACCTGTTTTGCTTTGTTCAGGCGTATTACACTTCGCTTTGCTATTTGTGGATGAATGAACACCGAAGGAAGAAATAAAGCTTATTCGTCCACTTTCTATTGAGATGGAACCACAACACCTATGCTTAAATTGGGCTGATAAGAAACATTTCACTTTGTGATTTTTGCGTGAATGTGCATCTAACCCTAAAAACAGCAATTTGAAATACGCCCAATCAGAGCTTTCTCTTCTTTTTATGCAGATGGAACGCAAAACGCGTTTTTGATTTGTTAGGGGTGATTCTGGTGCACACCCAGAAAACACCATGCGAATTGAAGTAAGACCAATCAAAGATTATTCGTCTTCTTTCTATGCATATGGAAGCGAAAAGACGGTGTTTTGTTATTTTGGTCTCGTTACATACACTTTGCGATTTCAGGGTCAATGTGCATTTACACCAAAGAAAACGACTTGAAATAAGCGACATCCAAGATTCTTCTTTCTATGTAGATGGAACCCAAAACAACCTGTTTTGCTTTGTTTAGGCTAATTACACTTTGCTTTGCTACTTGAAGATGAATGAACACCGAAGGAAAAAATAAAGCTTATTCGTCCTCTTTCTATTGAGATGGAACCACAACACCTATGCTTAATTTGGGCTGATAAGAAACATTTCACTTTGTGATTTTTGGGTGAATGTGCATCTAACCCTAAAAACAGCAATTTGAAATACGCCCAATCAGAGCTTTCTCTTCTTTCTTTTTATGCAGATGGAACGCAAAACGCCTTTTTGATTTGGTTAGGGGTGATTCTGGTGCACACCCAAAAAACACCATGCGAATTGAAATAAGACCAATCAAAGCTTATTCGTTTTCTTTCTATGCATATGGAAGCGAAAAGATGGTGTTTTGTTATTTTGGTCTAGTTACCAACACTTTGCGATTTCAGGGTCAATGTGCATTTACACCAAAGAAAACGACTTGAAATAAGGCGACATCCAAGATTCTTCTTTCTATGTAGATGGAACCCAAAACAACCTGTTTTGCTTTGTTTAGGCTAATGACCCTTTGCTACTTGAAGATGAATGAACACCGAAGGAAAAAATAAAGCTTATTCGTCTTTCTATTGAGATGGAACCACAACACCTATGCTTAATTTGGGCTGATAAGAAATATTTCACTTTGTGATTTTTGGGTGAATGTGCATCTAACCCTAAAAACAGCAATTTGAAATACGCCCAATCAGAGCTTTCTCTTCTTTTTATGCAGATGGATGCAAAACGCCTTTTTGATTTGGTTAGGGGTGATTCTGGTGCACACCCAGAAAACACCATGCGAATTGAAGTAAGACCAATCAAAGCTTATTCCTCTTCTTTCTATGCATATAGAAGCGAAAAGACGGTGTTTTGTTATTTTGGTCTCGTTACATACACTTTGCGATTTCAGGGTCAATGTGCATTTACAGCAAAGAAAACGTCTTGAAATAAGCGACATCCAAGATTCTTCTTTCTATGTAGATGGAACCCAAAACAACCTGTTTTGCTTTGTTTAGGCTAATTACACTTTGCTTTGCTACTTGAAGATGAATGAACACCGAAGGAAAAAATAAAGCTTATTCGTCCTCTTTCTATTGAGATGGAACCACAACACCTATGCTTAATTTGGGCTGATAAGAAACATTTCACTTTGTGATTTTTGGGTGAATGTGCATCTAACCCTAAAAACAGCAATTTGAAATACGCCCAATCAGAGCTTTCCCATCTTCTTTTTATGCAGATGGAACGCAAAACGCCTTTTTTATTTGGTTAGGGGTGATTCTGGTGCACACCCAAAAAACACCATGCGAATTGAAATAAGACCAATCAAAGCTTATTCGTTTTCTTTCTATGCATATGGAAGCGAAAAGACGGTGTTTTGTTATTTTGGTCTCGTTACATACACTTTGCGATTTCAGGGTCAATGTGCATTTACACCAAAGAAAACGACTTGAAGTAAGCGACATCCAAGATTCTTCTTTCTATGTAGATGGAACCCAAAACAACCTGTTTTGCTTTGTTTAGGCTAATTACACTTTGCTTTGCTACTTGAAGATGAATGAACACAAAGGAAAAAATAAAGCTTATTTCTCCTCCTTCTATTGAGATGGAACCACAACACCTATGCTTAATTTGGGCTGATAATAAACATTTCACTATGTGATTTTTGGGTGAATGTGCATTCTAACCGCAAAAACCGCAATTTGAAATACGCCCAATAAGAGCTTTCTCTTCTTTTTATGCAGATGGAACGCAAAACGCCTTTTTGATTTGGTTAGGGTTGATTCTGGTGCACACCCAAAAAACACCCTGCGAATTGAAATAAGACCAATCAAAGCTTATTCGTCTTCTTTCTATGCATATGGAAGCGAAAAGACGGTGTTTTGTTATTTTGGTCTCGTTACATACACTTTGCGATTTCAGGGTCAACGTGCATTTACACCAAAGAAAACGACTTGAAATAAGCGACATCCAAGATTCTTTTTTCTATGTAGATGGAACCCAAAAGAACCTGTTTTGCTTTGTTCAGGCGTATTACACTTCGCTTTGCTATTTGTGGATGAATGAACACCGAAGGAAAAAATAAAGCTTATTCGTCCTCTTTCTATTGAGATGGAACCACAACACCTATGCTTAAATTGGGCTGATAAGAAACATTTCACTTTGTCAGGTTTGGGTGAATGTGCATCTAACCCTAAAAACAGCAATTTGAAATACGCCCAATCAGAGCTTTCTCTTCTTTTTATGCAGATGGAACGCAAAACGCCTTTGTGATTTGGTTAGGGGTGATTCTGGTGCACACCCAAAAAACACCCTGCGAATTGAAATAAGACCAATCAAAGCTTATTCGTCTTCTTTCTATGCATATGGAAGCGAAAAGACGGTGTTTTGTTATTTTGGTCTCGTTACATACACTTTGCGATTTCAGGGTCAATGTGCATTTACACCAAAGAAAACGACTTGAAATAAGCGACATCCAAGATTCTTCTTTCTATGTAGATGGAACCCAAAACAACCTGTTTTGCTTTGTTTAGGCTAATTACACTTTGCTTTGCTACTTGAAGATAAATGAACACCGAAGGAAAAAATAAAGCTTATTCGTCCTCTTTCTATTGAGATGGAACCACAACACCTATGCTTAATTTCGGCTGATAAGAAACATTTCACTTTGTGATTTTTGGGTGAATGTGCATCTAACCCTAAAAACAGCAATTTGAAATACGCCCAATCAGAGCTTTCCCATCTTCTTTTTATGCAGATGGAACGCAAAACGCCTTTTTTATTTGGTTAGGGGTGATTCTGGTGCACACCCAAAAAACACCATGCGAATTGAAATAAGACCAATCAAAGCTTATTCGTTTTCTTTCTATGCATATGGAAGCGAAAAGACGGTGTTTTGTTTTTTTGGTCTCGTTACATACACTTTGAGATTTCAGGGTCAATGTGCATTTACACCAAAGAAAACGACTTGAAATAAGCGACATCCAAGATTCTTCTTTCTATGTAGATGGAACCCAAAACAACCTGTTTTGCTTTGTTTAGGCTAATTACACTTTGCTTTGCTACTTGAAGATGAATGAACACCGAAGGAAAAAATAAAGCTTATTCGTCCTCTTTCTATTGAGATGGAACCACAACACCTATGCTTAATTTGGGCTGATAAGAAACATTTCACTTTGTGATTTTTGGGTGAATGTGCATCTAACCCTAAAAACAGCAATTTGAAATACGCCCAATCAGAGCTTTCTCTTCTTTCTTTTTATGCAGATGGAACGCAAAACGCCTTTTTGATTTGGTTAGGGGTGATTCTGGTGCACACCCAAAAAACACCATGCGAATTGAAATAAGACCAATCAAAGCTTATTCGTTTTCTTTCTATGCATATGGAAGCGAAAAGACGGTGTTTTGTTATTTTGGTCTCGTTACATACACTTTGCGATTTCAGGGTCAATGTGCATTTACACCAAAGAAAACGACTTGAAGTAAGCGACATCCAAGATTCTTCTTTCTATGTAGATGGAACCCAAAACAACCTGTTTTGCTTTGTTTAGGCTAATTACACTTTGCTTTGCTACTTGAAGATGAATGAACACAAAGGAAAAAATAAAGCTTATTTCTCCTCCTTCTATTGAGATGGAACCACAACACCTATGCTTAATTTGGGCTGATAATAAACATTTCACTATGTGATTTTTGGGTGAATGTGCATTCTAACCGCAAAAACCGCAATTTGAAATACGCCCAATAAGAGCTTTCTCTTCTTTTTATGCAGATGGAACGCAAAACGCCTTTTTGATTTGGTTAGGGTTGATTCTGGTGCACACCCAAAAAACACCCTGCGAATTGAAATAAGACCAATCAAAGCTTATTCGTCTTCTTTCTATGCATATGGAAGCGAAAAGACGGTGTTTTGTTATTTTGGTCTCGTTACATACACTTTGCGATTTCAGGGTCAACGTGCATTTACACCAAAGAAAACGACTTGAAATAAGCGACATCCAAGATTCTTTTTTCTATGTAGATGGAACCCAAAAGAACCTGTTTTGCTTTGTTCAGGCGTATTACACTTCGCTTTGCTATTTGTGGATGAATGAACACCGAAGGAAAAAATAAAGCTTATTCGTCCTCTTTCTATTGAGATGGAACCACAACACCGATGCTTAATTTCGGCTGATAAGAAACATTTCATATTGTGATTTTTGGGTGAATGTGCATCTAACCCCAAAAACAGCAATTTGAAATAGGCCCAATCAGAGCTTTCTCTTCTTTTTATGCAGATGGAACGCAAAACGCCTTTGTGATTTGGTTAGGGGTGATTCTGGTGCACACCCAAAAAACACCCTGCGAATTGAAATAAGACCAATCAAAGCTTATTCGTCTTCTTTCTATGCATATGGAAGCGAAAAGACGGTGTTTTGTTATTTTGGTCTCGTTACATACACTTTGCGATTTCAGGGTCAATGTGCATTTACACCAAAGAAAACGACTTGAAATAAGCGACATCCAAGATTCTTCTTTCTATGTAGATGGAACCCAAAACAACATGTTTTGCTTTGTTTAGGCTAATGACCCTTTGCTACTTGAGGATGAATGAACACCGAAGGAAAAAATAAAGCTTATAAGTCCTCTTTCTATTGAGATGGAACCACAACACCTATGCTTAATTTGGGCTGATAAGAAACATTTCACTTTGTGAGTTTTGGGTGAATGTGCATCTAACCCTAAAAACAGCAATTTGAAATACGCCCAATCAGAGCTTTCTCTTCTTTTTATGCAGATGGAACGCAAAACGCCTTTTTTATTTGGTTAGGGGTGATTCTGGTGCACACCCAAAAAACACCATGCGAATTGAAGTAAGACCAATCAAAGCTTATTCGTCTTCTTTCTATGCATATGGAAGCGAAAAGACGGTGTTTTGTTATTTTGGTCTCGTTACATACTGTCAGAGCTACCCTAGGTCCCAGCTCACAAAGGACCAACGCTGCTTCGTTGTTAAGTATAAAAGTCTTTATTGAAGTTCAGTTTCACTTCCACAGCCGCAGCACGCAGCCGCACGTCTAAAGTCTCAGACCACTGATGCTCCGTCTGAGTCTCCTCCCCCTTGACACCAATTTAAGATTCTAGCCTTGCTCCACCTTCTCCGCTGCTCCTTCCTCCTCTGGGTCCGCCTGCCCGCCGGGGTTCCGCCCTTTCTAGCCTCTTCTCCCGCTGATTCCCCTTGAGCCTTCTCCCTCCCTCCGGCGGGCTTTAGGAGCTGGTTCCCCATCCGGGTCTCCTGCTGTTCCGCGCGCCTGCACATTTGAACTTGGCGCGCGCGCCCAGCCAGCAGCTTTCCTCCTGACCGTTCCACTTCTGCTGTCACTGCTTCCCCCATCGGGGGGGCTAGCTGCAACTGACCTCCCCTCTGTTGGAGGCGTGGTCAGCCCTGACTCCCTCTCTGGAGGAGACACTGCTCCTGACACATGTGACTCCTCCCCCCCACTACGCTCTGGTGGGGAAACTGGTCCCGATCCTCCACTGCTGCTTTGGGGTTCCCAGATGGTGTAGTTCTGTTCCGCCTTGCTGAGTTTCCTGGAGTAGAATGCGCACGGCCTCCATTCCCCTTGCGGATCTTGCTGCAACAGGACGGCCCCCACCGCTCTGTCCGAGGCGTCCGTTTCAACCCTCATTGGTCTGCTGGGGTTTACATGTAGCAGCTGTTCTTCGGACGCGAAGAGACGCTTGAGTCTCCGAAAGGACTGCTCCGCCTGGTCCGTCCAGGTGAACTTCTTCTTCTTGGAGCTGAGGGTGTCCGTGATGGCCGCCGTCTCCTTCGCGAACCCTTTGATGAACTTGCGATAAAAGTTGGCGAAGCCGACGAACTTCTGGACCTCCTTCCGATTGCGCAGGCTCTTCCAGTCCAACACCGCGCGGACCTTGGTGCTGTCCATGGCGAGTCCCTTGTCGGACAGCTTGTAGCCCAGGAAATCCACCTCCGTCATGTCGAACTGGCACTTCTCTAATTTGGCGTAAAGTCTGTGCTCCCGTAGCCTCTGCAGGACCTCCTTGACGTCCCTTCTCGTGAGCCTCCTGCGATTCCGAGAAGACCAGGATGTCGTCCAGGAAGCAAACGCACTTCTTGTAGAGGAGTCCCGCTAACACGTGATGCATGAAAGCTTGGAAGGTATGGGAGCCATTTTGCAGACCAAAAGGCATTACGCGATATTCATAGGTGCCTAAAGGTGTAAACATGGCTGTCTTCCACTCATCGCCTTCCCGCATGCGTATAAGGTTGTATGCCCCTCGTAGATCCAACTTGGTGAAGATCCGTCCCTTCCTCACCGTCGCGAGCAGGTCGTCGATCTTGGGCATGGGGAATGCTGCGGGCTTTGTTTTGGAATTTATGATCCTATAATCAACTATGAGCCTGCGTTGGGGCGTGTCCTTCTTCTTCACGAAAAACACGGGACTGCCCCCCACTGCTTTAGATTCTTTGATGAACCCCCGCTTCAAGTTGTGATCTATGAACTCCCTCAGTTCTTGCAGTTCGTCTTCAGACATGGAATACAGTTTCCCAGTCGGCAGCGTCGCTCCCGGCAGGAGTTCAATCTTGCAGTCGTAAGGCCTGTGGGGAGGCAGGTTATCAGCTTCCCTCTCGCAGAAGACCTCCAAAAACTCCTTGTACTTGTTGGGCACTGCTTGCACCATGCCTAGGTGTAACTGCGGTTCATCCTCTTGCCCCTCCTCCTCCTGGCGGGTCTGGATGCAGTGTTCTGCGCAGTAGGAGGAGCAGAAGGTCAATTGCCGCTGGTACCATGCTAATGCCGGGCTGTGCCTATCCAACCAACTCATACCCAACACTATGGGCGTGTCTGACAGGTGGGTGACGTTGAAGCTGATCACTTCGCGGTGGTTTCCAATTTGCATCACCATCGGTGGTGTTTGCTGTACCACCTCTCCTCCCAGTAGCTTCCGGCCATCGACCATGACGACGTTTAAGGGCGTGAATGTGCATTCTAACCCCCAAAACAGCAATTTGAAATAAGCCCAATCAGAGCTTTATCATCTTTATCATCTTCTTTTTATGCATATGGAAGCGAAAATACGGTGTTTTGTTATTTTGGTCTCGTTACATACACCTTGCGATTTCAGGGTCAATGTGCATTTACACCAAAGAAAACGACTTGAAATAAGCGACATGCAAGATTCTTCTTTCTATGTAGATGGAACCCAAAACAACCTGTTTTGCTTTCTTTAGGCTAATTACACTTCGCTTTGCTATTTTTGGATGAATGAACACCGAAGGAAAGCTTATTCTTCCTCTTTCTATTGAGATGGAACCAAACCACCTATGCTTTATTTGAGCTGATAACAAACATTTCACATTGTGATTTTTGGGTGAATGTGCACTCTAACCCCAAAAACAGCAATTTGAAATAAGCCCAATCAGAGCTTTCTCATCTTCTTTTTATGCATATGGAAGCGAAAAGACGGTGTTTTGTTATTTTGGTCTCGTTACATACACTTTGCGATTTCAGGGTCAATGTGCATTTACACCAAATAAAACGACTTGAAATAAGCGACATGCAAGATTCTTCCTTGTATGTAGATGGAACCCAAAACAACCTGTTTTGCTTTCTTTAGGCTAATTACACTTCGCTTTGCTATTTGTGGATGAATGAACACCGAAGGAAAAAACAAAGCTTATTCGTCCTCTTTCTATTGAGATGGAACCAAACCACCTATGCTTTATTAGAGCTGATAACAAACATTTCACATTGTGATTTTTGGGTGAATGTGCATCTAACCCCAAAAACAGCAATTTGAAATCCGCCCAATCAGAGCTTTCTCATCTTTTTCTGCAGATGGAACGCAAAACGCCTTTTTGATTTGGTTAGGGGTGATTCTGGTGCACACCCAAAAAACACCATGCGAATAGAAGTAAGACCAATCAAAGCTTATTTGTCTTCTTTCTATGCATATGGAAGCGAAAAGACGGTGTTTTGTTATTTTGGTCTCGTTACATACACTTTGCGATTTCAGGGTCAATGTGCATTTACACCAAAGAAAACGACTTGAAATAAGCGACATCCAAGATTCTTCTTTCTATGTAGATGGAACCCAAAACAACCTGTTTTGCTTTGTTTAGGCTAATTACACTTTGCTTTGCTACTTGAAGATGAATGAACACAGAAGGAAAAAATAAAGCTTATTTCTCCTCTTTCTATTGAGATGGAACCACAACACCTATGCTTAATTTGGGCTGATAAGAAACATTTCACTTTGTGATTTTTGGGTGAATGTGCATTCTAACCCCAAAAACAGCAATTTGAAATACGCCCAATCAGAGCTTTCTCTTCTTTTTATGCAGATGGAACACAAAACGCCTTTGTGATTTGGTTAGGGGTGATTCTGGTGCACACCCAAAAAACACCATGCGAATTGAAATAAGACCAATCAAAGCTTATTCGTCTTCTTTCTATGCATATGGAAGCGAAAAGACGGTGTTTTGTTATTTTGGTCTCGTTACATACACTTTGCGATTTCAGGGTCAATGTGCATTTACACCAAAGAAAACGACTTGAAATAAGCGACATCCAAGATTCTTCTTTCTATGTAGATGGAACCCAAAACAACCTGTTTTGCTTTGTTTAGGCTAATGACCCTTTGCTACTTGAGGATGAATGAACACCGAAGGAAAAAATAAAGCTTATAAGTCCTCTTTCTATTGAGATGGAACCACAACACCTATGCTTAATTTGGGCTGATAAGAAACATTTCACTTTGTGAGTTTTGGGTGAATGTGCATCTAACCCTAAAAACAGCAATTTGAAATACGCCCAATCAGAGCTTTCTCTTCTTTTTATGCAGATGGAACGCAAAACGCCTTTTTTATTTGGTTAGGGGTGATTCTGGTGCACACCCAAAAAACACCATGCGAATTGAAGTAAAACCAATCAAAGCTTATTCGTCTTCTTTCTATGCATATGGAAGCGAAAAGACGGTGTTTTGTTATTTTGGTCTCGTTACATACTGTCAGAGCTACCCTAGGTCCCAGCTCACAAAGGACCAACGCTGCTTCGTTGTTAAGTATAAAAGTCTTTATTGAAGTTCAGTTTCACTTCCAGAGCCGCAGCGCGCAGCCCCACGTCTAAAGTCTCAGACCACTGATGCTCCGTCTGAGTCTCCTCCCCCTTGACACCAATTTAAGATTCTAGCCTTGCTCCACCTTCTCCGCTGCTCCTTCCTCCTCTGGGTCCGCCTGCCCGCCGGGGTTCCGCCCTTTCTAGCCTCTTCTCCCGCTGATTCCCCTGAGCCTTCTCCCTCCCTCCGGCGGGCTTTAGGAGCTGGTTTCCCATCCGGGTCTCCTGCTGTTCCGCGCGCCTGCACATTTGAACTTGGCGCGCGCGCCCAGCCAGCAGCTTTCCTCCTGACCGTTCCACTGCTGCTGTCACTGCTTCCCCCATCGGGGGGGCTAGCTGCAACTGACCTCCCCTCCGTTGGAGGCGTGGTCAGCCCTGACTCCCTCTCTGGAGGAGACACTGCTCCTGACACATGTGACTCCTCCCCCCCACTACGCTCTGGTGGGGAAACTGGTCCCGATCCTCCACTGCTGCTTTGGGGTTCCCCTCTGGCTCCTTGTTTCTGGTGCGTCCCCCCTGGGACCCCCCTTGCCCTGACCATCGGCGCCCCCTTCTGGGAATCTTCTGATTCGCTGGAGAAGCTCATGGAATCTCTCGGGCCACTGTCATACTCCCCTACGCTGCCTTCGGATTCTTCCCCTTCGCTCTCCCAATCCTCTCTCCCTAGTGCTCCTGCTCCTGATTCCCTGACATCCATCCCCCCCTCGAAGCCCCCCTTCCCCCCTCCCCCTCTTCGGGTGTGGGTTCCGGGTGCTCCAGTCCAGTGGGTGTGAGTGCGGGATACCATTCTTCCCCCCTGGTGTGTAGCCGGTCCACTGGAATAGGTCCAACCACAACGGGCTCGTCGACGTCGATTTCCTCTGCTTCCATCTCTCTGCTGATGTGCTCAAATCCAGGATCCTCCCCCAACACGTCCATGTCCTCCCCTCCCCTGGGTACCTCTGGTGAGACTGCTTGCAAAGGTCCCCGCAGCAACTCCCTGCGCCACCCCACCTCCGGTTGAGTGTCCCACCAATAGGAGCGGTCTGTGGCAAACCCCGAGAGAGACCCCTCCGAGGAGCTAGTATCCGGCGTCGTCTCTTCAGCTGATGAAAAACCCTGGAACGTACTGGCTGACAGAGTGGGTGTGAAGAGCCAGTCGTCGAAATACTATGCCGGCATAGGTCTGTGTGGGAAGAGTGCATGGAACTCGTCTTTAAGATAGTGCTCCTCCACGGCATAGCACGGTACCCACCTGTTAGCGCTGGCTGGGGTACCTTCCCTGGCGAGGAGGTATTCCACCCCCTCTTCCCCCCACCTCGAGTCCAAAATCTCCGTGACCTCGTTGAGTGGCATCGCCCTCCGTGACCCCTCCCTCTTCGGAGATTCATTAAGTGGGTCTGGCGCGTTCCCTGTCGCCTGAAACCTGTGGGGTTCCCTGTAGGGTGTGAGCACTGACCTATGAAAGACCGGGTGCATTCTGGAGCCCTCCGGGAGTGTCAACCGGAAGGCCACTGGATTGATTTGCGCCGCAACCTGGTAAGGTCCCAGCTGCTTGTGCTTGAGCTTCCTCTTAGCTAGCGTCCTGGCCGGCATTGCCTGGGCTGCTAACCAGACCCAGTCCCCCACCCAGATGTCCTCCCCGACCCTCCTGTGCTTGTCTGCCTGCATTTTGTAGGCGTGTTTCGCCAGTTCCAATTGCCTGCGGAGTTGCTTGTGGACCTCCTGTAACTCTGCTGCTAAGTGCTCTGCTCCCCTTGGCTCCCCCTCCCCCTTCGTCTCTAACCCCGGGGAAGTTCTGGGATGCCGCCCATTATTGGCGAAGAACGGTGTCACTCCTGTAGACCCGTGCTTCGTGTTGTTGTAGGCAAACTCGGCCAGCGGTAGGTAGTCCACCCAGGTCGAGGGTTGTTGATTGGCGTAGCATCGCAGGTACTGCTGCATGATGGCGTTGACCCTCTCCGCTTGTCCGTTGGTCTGCGGGTGTCGTGCCGACGCTAAGTTGATCTTGACGTTCAGGATGCCCAGCAGCTTCTGCCAGAAGCTCGAGATGAATTGGCGACCCCGGTCGGAGAGGATGGACCGCGGCAGGCCGTGAGCTTTGAACACGTGGTCTATGAACAGCTTGGCGGTCTGTTCCGCTGTGGCCACCTTCGCGCACGGAATAAAGTGCGCCATCTTGGTGAACATGTCTACGACCACGAGCACCGCTGTCAGGGGTTCAGGAGCAGAGGGAACGGATGGCGAGGAATCGGAAGGAGAGGTTAGCGATGATAGCCGTCCGAGATCTCTAAGTCTGTCCAGCGAATCGGAGGATTCACAGAAAGGGGCTCCCGTGGGCAGAGCTGGGGGGTTACCAAGAGGGGCACCCCAGGAAGAAGGGACCAGAGGGGATTCAGAGAGCAGCAGCTGGAAATCCGGACCAGCTACTCCACCAGAGAGCAGCAGGGGAGAGGAGTTCCAGGCACCAGCGACAGGCAGCTCTACGGCAGCAGCCACGCCTGCGTCAGAGAGCGAGGAAACGGTAGAGAGGAGGGTCGGAGACAGCGCGCGCGCGCCAAGTTCAAATGTACCAGAGGGAGGCGCAATGAGCAGCCCGGAAAGGGAGCCAGGTCCTAAAGCCCGCCGAAGGGAGGGGGAGGAATCCGAAGGGTCCGCATCCGAGGCATCCAGGAAGGAAGGAACCCCGGGGGGTGGTAGGACCCAGAGGCGAAAGGAGAGACGCAAAAGGTGGAGCAAGGCTAGGGTCTTGAACTGGTGTACAGGAGGCGGAGATTCAGATGGGACTTCGCCGATCTAGGGAATAGACGTAGAGACGCACGCTAAGATGTGGAAATGGAAACTATACTTCAATAAAGACTTTATTCTGTTCTACCGGCTAGCGTTGGTCCTTTGTGAGCCGGGACCTAGAGCCAGTCTCTGACAGTAAGTCCCATCTCACCGAAGTTTTCATCAGTTCTCTTTGACTCAAGCGGCGTGTGGGGAGCGAAGCAGGGAGGAAAGAGGACTGGTGCCTTTGGAGCTCACAAAAGTCAAGCGACATGTCTACTGAAGAGCAAATTGCTTCCCTGCGAGAAGCGGTAACGCAGCTCAGCGCAGAGATAATCGCCTCCAGGAAAAGAGAGGATGAAGCGGCTGCTGCATGCCGAGATTTCCAAGCCAGGTTGGAAGTGCTTACTAAGCAGGCACAAACGGGTTCCAGATCCGAGGGAATCGGGTTGGGAAGGACTGGAGGCAGCATTGTATCTCACTTTGATGGGAATTTGCAGCAGTACCCCAATTTCCGAGCAGACGTGCAGTTTGCGCTGAAACTGCTGGAGAAAGAGTTTAGAGATGAGCAAGAAAAAGTGGGGTTTATCTTGTCTCATTTGCATGGAGACGCGAAAGCATGTCTGCGCAATCTGTGGAGAGATATGGACCCAGCGCTCCAGAGTTCAGCTGCATTCATTAAAGCGATGGATTCTTGCTTTCTATCGAAAATAGACATTGACATTGCCCGTAAGGACATATTTGAGCTGAGACAAGGGAAAGCCAGCGTGAGGCAGTATCACTCCCGCTTTTTTGCATTGGTCAATGCCTTGGGGTGGGACAAGGATTCCCCCCCCGTTAGAGATCTTTATTGGGAAGGATTGAACCCCCAAATCAAGGATGAGATTGCGCGGGGGGAGAGACCCAAAAGCACCCAGGAAGTGGTGGACAGATCGCTTGCAGTGGGGGTGAGGCTGGAGGACCGCCCTTGGGACAGAGGAGAAGGGCGTTGGGGACGCACACCAGCCAGAGTGCCCTCCCTCTTGCCCAGGGATGTCGCGCGTGCGCAATCAACGCCTCCGCAAGCAGGGGGGGAGGAGCCAATGGAGATCGGCGGTGCTAGAGCTCAATCAGCCACCAGAGCCTTAACACCGGGAGCAGTCAAAACAAAGCAGCCTAGAGGGAACAGGAAGTGTTACATCTGTGACAGTTCGAAGCACATGGCGAAAGAGTGTCCCCAGAGGCTCCACAAGCACACTGCAGCTTCAATGACAGTAATGGGAGCAACTCAGCAAAGTGAACCACGGCAGGGAAACGGAAGCACTGGGGGCCAGCCAGGCGAGTCAGTGAAGAAGTCCCCAGAGATTTTGAAGCCCACGGATCCCCTCCCGCCCAAACCAGTGGTGCAGCTAACCGCAGCGCTCCAGCTGCCCAGTGGTCTCACTTTAGAAGTGCCGATTACGATTGACTCTGGCAGTAATGCGGACTTTATCGCACTGGAATTCCTTCAACAACACAACATAGCGCTACTGCCAGCCACACTGCCCCTGAACGTGGTCACAGTGGATGGCAGGGAACTGCTAGGGGGGCAGGTGGTGCAGCAGACACCACCTATGGTGATGCAAATTGGGAATCACCGAGAAGTCATCAGCTTCAACGTCACCCAATTGTCGGACACGCCCATAGTGTTGGGCATGAGTTGGCTGGATAGGCACAGCCCGGCATTAGCGTGGTACCAGCGGCAATTGACCTTCTGCTCTTCCTACTGCGCAGCGCACTGCATCCAGACCTGCCAGGAAGGAGAGGGGCGAGAGGATGCACCGCAGCTACACCTAGGCATGGTGCAAGCGGTGCCCAACAAGTACAAGGAGTTTTTGGAGGTCTTCTGCGAGAAGGAGGCGGACAAACTGCCCCCCCACAGACCCTATGACTGCAAGATTGATCTCCTGCCGGGGGCAACGCTGCCAACAGGGAAACTGTATTCCATGTCTGAGGACGAACTGCAGGAACTTAGGGAGTTCATAGACCACAATTTGAAGCGCGGGTTCATTCGGGAGTCGAAAGCTGTAGGGGGCAGCCCAGTATTCTTTGTGAAGAAGCGAGACACGCCCCAGAAGAGGCTTGTAGTTGACTTTCGAATTTTGAACTCGAAAACCAAGCCCTCGTCCTTCCCCATGCCCAAAATAGACGACCTGCTCGCGACGGTAAGGAAAGGACGCGTTTTCACCAAGTTGGATCTGCGAGGCGCGTACAACCTGATTCGTGTGCGGGAGGGCGACGAGTGGAAGACGGCCATGTTCACACCACTGGGCACCTACGAATACAGAGTTATGCCCTTCGGATTACAAAATGGCTCTCACTGTTTTCAAGCCTTTATGCATCACGTGTTGGCGGGACTCCTTTACAAGAAATGCGTATGCTTCCTGGACGACATCCTGATATTTTCTGAGTCGCGAGAAGCGCACGAGAGGGATGTCAGGGAAGTTCTGCGGAGACTAAAGGAGCACAGGCTGTACGCCAAGCTGGAGAAGTGCCAGTTCGACGTGACGGAGGTGGATTTCCTGGGCTATAAACTGTCGGACAAGGGGCTCGCCATGGACAGCGCCAAGGTTCGCTCAGTATTGGACTGGAAAAGCCCGCGCAATAGGAAGGAAGTCCAGCGGTTTGTCGGCTTTGCCAACTTTTATCGCAAGTTCATCAAGGGGTTCGCTATGCAAACGGCGGCCATCACCGACACGCTCAGCTCCAAGAAGAAGAAGTTTATCTGGACGGAGGAAGCGGAGCAGTCCTTTCAGAAACTCAAGCGTCTCTTCGCTTCCGAGGAGCAGCTGCTGCATGTGAATCCCAGCAGACCGATGAGGGTGGAGACGGACGCCTCAGACAGAGCCGTGGGAGCTGTACTGTTGCAACAAGACCAGCAGGGGGACTGGAGGCCGTGCGCCTTCTACTCAAGGAAGCTCAGCAAGTCGGAGCAGAATTACACCATCTGGGACAGGGAGTTGCTAGCCATCCATGCAGCGTTCAAAGCGTGGCGGCACTTCCTTATCGGAGCCAGACACACAGTGCAGGTCCGCACGGACCACAAGAATCTAGAGTACTGGCGCACGGCGAGGTTCCTGAATCAGAGGCACATTAGATGGGCAGAGTTCTTCGCGGACTTCGACTTCAAGATAGAGTACATCCCGGGTGACAACAACATCATGGCGGATGCCTTGTCCAGAAAGCCGCAATACCTCGAGGAGGAGGCACCGTCGGCAGCCAAGCACATTTTCGCACCGGAAGCGTGGGCTTGCGCCTCGGCGACCGTGGATCTGGACGCCGTACGTCGAGCGTTGCAGGAGGACCCCTTCGCGCTAGCCAAGATGGAGGAGGTGCACAAGGGCACGGTGAAGGACGACGAGTTCCAGATCAGAGACGGTTTGCTCATCCGCAAGGGAGCACTCTACGTACCGGGGAATGACCTCCGCGCAAGGGTGCTGCAGCAGCTACACGACGCCCCCACTGCCGGGCACTTTGGCAGAGAAAAGACTGTAGAACTAGTGACCAGAGACTTTTGGTGGCCCAAGATGCGGGGGGAAGTAGCGGATTACGTCTCGAGATGCGACACCTGCCAAAGGGCCAAGTCAGTGCACAAACCGCCGGCGGGATTGCTGGAACCGTTGCAGACGCCGTCGGAGCCGTGGGAACGGGTGGCCCTGGACTTTGTCACGGATCTGCCCAGTTCGAGGGGAAAGACGGCAGTGCTTGTGGTGGTGGACATGTTTACCAAGATGGCACACTTCATTCCGTGTGCGAAGGTGGCCACGGCAGAACAGACCGCCAAACTGTTCATAGACCACGTGTTTAAGGTCCACGGTCTGCCACGATCTATTCTATCCGACCGGGGGCGGCAGTTCATCTCGAACTTCTGGCAAAAGTTGATGGGCATCCTGAACGTCAAGATCAATCTAGCGTCGGCGAGACACCCGCAGACCAACGGACAAGCGGAGAGGGTCAACGCCATCATGCAGCAGTACCTGAGATGCTACGCCAATCAGCAGCCTAACACGTGGGTGGACTACCTGCCCCTCGCAGAGTTCGCTTACAACAATACGAAGCACGTGTCGACGGGGGTGACGCCGTTCTTCGCCAACAACGGGAGGCATCCCAGAACCTTCCCAGGTTTAGAGAGAGTGGGGGAGGGGGAGCCGCAGGCAGCGGAAGAATTAGCGTCAGAGTTGCAGGAAGTCCACGAACAGCTTAGGAGGCAGTTGGAACTGGCAAAGCACGCATACAAACTGCAGGCTGACAGACACAGGAGAGTAGGGGAAGACATACAGGTGGGAGACTGGGTTTGGTTAGCAGCGCAAGCAGTGCCGACCAGATCGTTGGCCAAGAAGAAGCTAGGCCATAAGCAGCTAGGGCCTTACCAAGTCCAGGCACAGGTCAATCCAGTGGCCTTCCGGTTAGCGCTTCCGGAGGGTTCCAGAATGCATCCGGTCTTCCATAGATCGGTACTCACGCCCTACAAAGCACCGCATAGATTTCACGAGCCAGGCACAGCACCAGATCCGCCCAGAGAAGGACCCAGGGAAAGGGGGTCGCCAAGAGGGGAGCGCATCAACGAAGCCACAGAGATTTTAGACTCGAGATGGGGGGAAGAGGGAGTAGAATACCTTCTTGCCAGAGAGGATACCCCGGCCAGCGCCAACAGTTGGGTGCCGGGCTATGCCTTGGACGAGCCTCTTCTCAAGGAAGAGTTCCATGCCATTTTCCCACACAGGCCCATGCCAGCCGAGTATTTCGATGACTGGCTCTTCACACCCACACTTTCAGGCAGCACGTTCCAGGGGTTCGACTCGGACGAGGAGACGGCACCACACATACGCTCTCCGGAAGGTTCACCCTCGGGTTCTGCCTCAGACCGCTCCTATTGGTGGGATAATCAACCAGAGGAGCAGTGGCGCAGGAAGTGGCTGGGGGGTCCCTGGCAGGCATCACCCTCAGAGGGGAACGGGGGAGAGATGGACATGGACGTGTTGGGGGAGGACGTGGGATTTGAACACGAAGGCAGGGAGATGGAAGCAGAGGAGATCGACGTCGACGAGCGCACGGAGGACGAGCCAGACCTGCCCGATGTGATGTACGACACGAGGGAAGAACTGTATCCGGCACTTAACCCTGCCACGACGGAGCACCCAGAACCCACACCGGAAGGAGGGGAGGGGGGAAGGGGGGGCTTCGAGGGGGGGATGGATGTCAGGGGTTCAGGAGCAGAGGGAACGGATGGCGAGGAATCGGAAGGAGAGGTTAGCGATGATAGCCGTCCGAGATCTCTAAGTCTGTCCAGCGAATCGGAGGATTCACAGAAAGGGGCTCCCGTGGGCAGAGCTGGGGGGTTACCAAGAGGGGCACCCCAGGAAGAAGGGACCAGAGGGGATTCAGAGAGCAGCAGCTGGAAATCCGGACCAGCTACTCCACCAGAGAGCAGCAGGGGGGAGGAGTTCCAGGCACCAGCGACAGGCAGCTCTACGGCAGCAGCCACGCCTGCGTCAGAGAGCGAGGAAACGGTAGAGAGGAGGGTCGGAGACAGCGCGCGCGCGCCAAGTTCAAATGTACCAGAGGGAGGCGCAATGAGCAGCCCGGAAAGGGAGCCAGGTCCTAAAGCCCGCCGAAGGGAGGGGGAGGAATCCGAAGGGTCCGCATCCGAGGCATCCAGGAAGGAAGGAACCCCGGGGGGTGGTAGGACCCAGAGGCGAAAGGAGAGACGCAAAAGGTGGAGCAAGGCTAGGGTCTTGAACTGGTGTACAGGAGGCGGAGATTCAGATGGGACTTCACCGATCTAGGGAATAGACGTAGAGACGCACGCTAAGATGTGGAAATGGAAACTATACTTCAATAAAGACTTTATTCTGTTCTACCGGCTAGCGTTGGTCCTTTGTGAGCCGGGACCTAGAGCCAGTCTCTGACAACCGCTGTTTTGCCTCGCGAGCTGGGCAGATCTGTGACAAAGTCCAGGGCCACTTTCTCCCACGGTTCGAGCGGCGTCTGTAGGGGTTCTAGTAGACCCGCCGGCTTCCTGTGTACTGGCTTGGCCCTTTGGCAGGTGTCACACCTGGAGACGTAATCCGCGACTTCTCCCCTCACCTTGGGCCACCAAAAGTCTCTGGTTACTAATTCCGCCGTCTTTTACTTGCCGAAGTGCCCAGCGCTGGGCGCGTCGTGTAGCTGCTGCAAGACTTTCGCGCGGAGGTCGTCTCCGGGCACGTAGAGAGCCCCTCTGCGGATGAGCAGTCTGTCT
Source organism: Podarcis filfolensis (assembly GCF_964270895.1). Taxonomy (NCBI): domain Eukaryota; kingdom Metazoa; phylum Chordata; class Lepidosauria; order Squamata; family Lacertidae; genus Podarcis; species Podarcis filfolensis. Next base: position 212,555 of record NC_139614.1, on the reverse strand, counting down.
CGTATCTGGAACTCGTCGTCCTTCGCTGTGCCTTTTCGCACCTCCTCCATCTTGGATTGTGCGAACGAATCCGTCTGCAGCGCTCGACGCACCGCGTCCAGGTCCACGGCAGCTGAAGCGCACGCCCACGCTTTCGGTGCGAAAATGTGCTTGGCCGCCACCGGCGCCGCTTCCTCGAGATACTGCGGCTTCCTGGATAGTGCATCCGCCATGACGTTGTTGTCTCCCGGGATGTATTCTATCCGGAAATCGAAATCCGCAAAGAACTCCGCCCAGCGAATGTGTCTCTGGTTCAGGAACCGCGCCGTGCGCCAGTACTCCAGGTTCTTATGGTCCGTACGGACTTGCACTGTGTGTCTGGCTCCGACGAGGAAGTGCCGCCACGCCTTGAAAGCTGCATGAATGGCCAGCAACTCCCTGTCCCAGATGGTGTAGTTCTGTTCCGCCTTGCTGAGTTTCCTGGAGTAGAATGCGCACGGCCTCCATTCCCCTTGCGGATCTTGCTGCAACAGGACGGCCCCCACCGCTCTGTCCGAGGCGTCCGTCTCAACCCTCATTGGTCTGCTGGGGTTTACATGTAGCAGCTGTTCTTCGGACGCGAAGAGACGCTTGAGTCTCCGAAAGGACTGCTCCGCCTGGTCCGTCCAGGTGAACTTCTTCTTCTTGGAGCTGAGGGTGTCCGTGATGGCCGCCGTCTCCTTCGCGAACCCTTTGATGAACTTGCGATAAAAGTCGGCGAATCCGACGAACTTCTGGACCTCCTTCCGATTGCGCAGGCTCTTCCAGTCCAACACCGCGCGGACCTTGGTGCTGTCCATGGCGAGTCCCTTGTCGGACAGCTTGTAGCCCAGAAAATCCACCTCCGTCATGTCGAACTGGCACTTCTCTAATTTGGCGTAAAGTCTGTGCTCTCGTAGCCTCTGCAGGACCTCCTTGACGTCCCTCTCGTGAGCCTCCTGCGATTCCGAGAAGATCAGGATGCCGTCCAGGAAATAGACGCACTTCTTGTAGAGGAGTCCCGCTAACACGTGATGCGTGAAAGCTTGGAAGGTATGGGAGCCATTTTGCAGACCAAAAGGCATTACGCGATATTCATAGGTGCCTAAAGGTGTAAACATGGCTGTCTTCCACTCATCGCCCTCCCGCATGCGTATAAGGTTGTACGCCCCTCGTAGATCCAACTTGGTGAAGATCCGTCCCTTCCTCACCGTCGCGAGCAGGTCGTCGATCTTGGGCATGGGGAATGCTGCGGGCTTTGTTTTGGAATTTATGATCCTATAATCAACTATGAGCCTGCGTTGGGGCGTGTCCCTCTTCTTCACGAAAAACACGGGACTGCCCCCCACTGCTTTAGATTCTTGGATGAACCCCCGCTTCAAGTTGTGATCTATGAACTCCCTGAGTTCTTGCAGTTCGTCTTCAGACATGGAATACAGTTTCCCAGTCGGCAGCGTCGCTCCCGGCAGGAGGTCAATCTTGCAGTCGTAAGGCCTGTGGGGAGGCAGCTTATCCGCTTCCGTCTCGCAGAAGACCTCCAAAAACTCCTTGTACTTGTTGGGTACCGCTTGCACCATGCCTAGGTGTAACTGCGGTTCATCCTCTTGCCCCTCCTCTTCCTGGCGGGTCTGGATGCAGTGTTCTGCGCAGTAGGAGGAGCAGAAGGTCAATTGCCGCTGGTACCATGCTAATGCCGGGCTGTGCCTATCCAGCCAACTCATACCCAACACTATGGGCGTGTCTGACAGGTGGGTGACGTTGAAGCTGATGACTTCGTGGTGGTTTCCAATTTGCATCACCATCGGTGGTGTTTGCTGTACCACCTCTCCTACCAGTAGCTTCCTGCCATCGACCGTGACGACGTTTAAGGGCATCGTGGCAGGCATGAGTGCTATGCGATGTTGCTTGATAGAGTCCACTCCTACAAAGTCTGCGTTGCTCCCAGAGTCAATGGTTATTGGTACTTGCAGGGTGTGCCCATTGGGCAACTGGAGCGATGCGGTGAGTTGCACCACTGGTTTGGGTGGGAGGGGGTCTGTGGGCTGTAAAATCTCTGGGGACTGCTTCACTGACTCGCCTGGTTGGGCCCCAGTCCTTCCCCTTCCAACCAGGCTTCTTCTTCCCCCTGCAGCTGTTTCGGCTGCTGACCTGTTCCCTTTACTGTTGCTGAGGCTGCAGTGTGCTTCTGGAGCCTCTGGGGACACTCTTTGGCCATGTGCTGTGCACTGTCGCAGATGTAGCACTTCCTGGTCCCTCTAGGAGCCTTCGCTTGACTGCCCCCGGTGTTTGGGCTCTGCTGGCAGTCTGAGCCCTGGCACCACCTATCTCCATCGGCTCTTCTCCCCTTCCCAGTGGAGGCATGGATAGCGCCCGCCCTGTCTCTCTGGATACGAAGGGGGTTGTCCTGGCTGGGGTGCTTGCCTTACCTCCTTCCTCCCTGCTCCAAGGGCGTCCTTCCAGGCGCACACCAATCGCCAACGCTCTTTGGGTAATTTCTTGTGTACTCCGGGGTCTTTCCTCTTTAAGATAGTGCTCCTCCACGGCATAGCACGGTACCCACCTGTTGGCACTGGCTGGGGTACCTTCCCTGGCGAGGAGGTATTCCACCCCCTCTTCCCCCCACCTCGAGTCCAAAATCTCCGTGACCTCGTTGAGTGGCGTCGCCCTCCGTGACCCCTCCCTCTTTGGAGATTCGTTAAATGGGTCTGGCGCTGTCAAGGAATCAGGAGCAGGAGCACTGGGGAGAGAGGATTGGGAGAGCGAAGGGGAAGAATCCGAGGGCAGCGTAGGGGAGTATGACAGTGGCCCGAGAGATTCCATGAGCTTCTCCAGCGAATCAGAAGATTCCCAGAAGGGGGCGCCGATGGTCAGGGCAAGGGGGGTCCCAGGGGGGACGCACCAGAAACAAGGAGCCAGAGGGGAAACCCAAAGCAGCAGTGGAGGATCGGGACCAGTTTCCCCACCAGAGCGCAGGGGGGGGGAAGAGTCACATGTGTCAGGGGCAGTGTCTCCTCCAGAGAGGGAGTCAGGGCTGACCACGCCTCCAACGGAGGGGAGGTCAGTTGCAGCTAGCCCCCCCGAAGGGGGAAGCAGTGACAGCAGCAGTGGAACGGTCAGGAGGAAAGCTGCTGGCTGGGCGCGCGCGCCAAGTTCAAATGTGCAGGCGCGCGGAATAGCAGGAGACCCGGATGGGGAACCAGCTCCTAAAGCCCGCCGGAGGGAGGGAGAAGGCTCAGGGGAATCAGCGGGAGAAGAGGCTAGAAAGGGCGGAACCCCGGCGGGCAGGTGGACCCAGAGGAGGAAGGAGCAGCGGAGAAGGTGGAGCAAGGCTAGAATCTTAAATTGGTGTCAAGGGGGAGGAGACTCAGACGGAGCATCAGCGGTCTGACACTTGAGACGTGGAGCTGCGCGCTGCGGCTCTGGAAGTGAAACTGAACTTCAATAAAGACTTTTATACTTAACAACGAAGCAGCGTTGGTCCTTTGTGAGCTGGGACCTAGGGTAGCTCTGACGGGCGCGTTCCTTGTCGCCTGAAACCTGTGGGGTTCCCTGTAGGGTGTGAGCACTGACCTATGAAAGACTGGGTGCGTTCTGGAGCCCTCCAGGAGTGTCAACCGGAAGGCCACTGGATTGATTTGCGCCGCGACCTGGTAAGGTCCCAGCTGCTTGTGTTTGAGCTTCCTCTTAGCTAGCGTCCTGGCCGGCACTGCCTGGGCTGCTAAACAGACCCAGTCCCCCACCTGGATGTACTCCCCGACCCTCCTGTGCTTGTCTGCCTGCATTTTGTAGGCGTGTTTCGCCAGTTCCAATTGCCTTCGGAGTTGCTCGTGGACCTCCTGTAACTCTGCTGCTAAGTGCTCTGCTCCCCTTGGCTCCCCCTCCCCCTTCGTCTCTAACCCCGGGGAAGTTCTGGGATGCCGCCCATTATTGGCGAAGAACGGTGTCACTCCTGTAGACCCGTGCTTCGTGTTGTTGTAGGCAAACTCGGCCAGCGGTAGGTAGTCCACCCAGGTCGAGGGTTGTTGATTGGCGTAGCATCGCAGGTACTGCTGCATGATGGCGTTGACCCTCTCCGCTTGTCCGTTGGTCTGCGGGTGTCGTGCCGACGCTAAGTTGATCTTGACGTTCAGGATGCCCAGCAGCTTCTGCCAGAAGCTCGAGACGAATTGGCGACCCCGGTCGGACAGGATGGACCGCGGCAAGCCGTGAGCTTTGAACACGTGGTCTATGAATAGCTTAGCGGTCTGTTCCGCTGTGGCCACCTTCGCGCACGGAATAAAGTGCGCCATCTTGGTGAACATGTCTACGACCACGAGCACCGCTGTTTTGCCTCGCGAGCTGGGCAGATCTGTGACAAAGTCCAGGGCCACTTTCTCCCACGGTTCGAGCGGCGTCTGTAGTAGACCCGCCGGCTTCCTGTGTACTGGCTTGGCCCTTTGGCAGGTGTCACACCTGGAGACGTAATCCGCGACTTCTCCCCTCACCTTGGGCCACCAAAAGTGTCTGGTTACTAATTCCGCCGTTTTGTCCTTGCCGAAGTGCCCAGCCCTGGGCGCGTCGTGTAGCTGCTGCAAGACTTTCGCGCGGAGGTCGTCTCCGGGCACGTAGAGAGCCCCTTTGCGTATGAGCAGTCCGTCTCATATCTGGAACTCGTCGTCCTTCACTGTGCCTTTTCGCACCTCCTCCATCTTGGATTGTGCGAACGAATCCGTCTGCAGCGCTCGACGCACCGCGTCCAGGTCCACGGCAGCTGAAGCGCACGCCCACGCTTTCGGTGCGAAAATGTGCTTGGCCGCCACCGGCGCCGCTTCCTCGAGATACTGCGGCTTCCTGGATAGTGCATCCGCCATGACGTTGTTGTCTCCCGGGATGTATTCTATCCGGAAATCGAAATCCGCAAAGAACTCCGCCCAGCGGATGTGTCTCTGGTTCAGGAACCGCGCCGTGCGCCAGTACTCCAGGTTCTTATGGTCCGTGCGGACTTGCACTGTGTGCCTGGCTCCAACGAGGAAGTGCCGCCACGCCTTGAAAGCTGCATGAATGGCCAGCAACTCCCTGTCCCAGATGGTGTAGTTCTGTTCCGCCTTGCTGAGTTTCCTGGAGTAGAATGCGCACGGCCTCCATTCCCCTTGCGGATCTTGCTGCAACAGGACGGCCCCCACCGCTCTGTCCGAGGCGTCCGTCTCAACCCTCATTGGTCTGCTGGGGTTTACATGTAGCAGCTGTTCTTCGGACGCAAAGAGACGCTTGAGTCTCCGAAAGGACTGCTCCGCCTGGTCCGTCCAGGTGAACTTCTTCTTGGAGCTGAGAGTGTCCGTGATGGCCGCCGTCTCCTTCGCGAACCCTTTGATGAACTTGCGATAAAAGTTGGCGAAGCCGACGAACTTCTGGACCTCCTTCCGATTGCGCAGGCTCTTCCAGTCCAACACCGCGCGGACCTTGGTGCTGTCCATGGCGAGTCCCTTGTCGGACAGCTTGTAGCCCAGGAAATCCACCTCCGTCATGTCGAACTGGCACTTCTCTAATTTGGCGTAAAGTCTGTGCTCCCGTAGCCTCTGCAGGACCTCCTTGACGTCCCTTCTCGTGAGCCTCCTGCGATTCCGAGAAGACCAGGATGTCGTCCAGGAAGCAAACGCACTTCTTGTAGAGGAGTCCCGCTAACACGTGATGCATGAAAGCTTGGAAGGTATGGGAGCCATTTTGCAGACCAAAAGGCATTACGCGATATTCATAGGTGCCTAAAGGTGTAAACATGGCTGTCTTCCACTCATCGCCCTCCCGCATGCGTATAAGGTTGTACGCCCCTCGTAGATCCAACTTGGTGAAGATCCGTCCCTTCCTCACCGTCGCGAGCAGGTCGTCGATCTTGGGCATGGGGAATGCTGCGGGCTTTGTTTTGGAATTTATGATCCTATAATCAACTATGAGCCTGCGTTGGGGCGTGTCCTTCTTCTTCACGAAAAACACGGGACTGCCCCCCACTGCTTTAGATTCTTGGATGAACCCCCGCTTCAAGTTGTGATCTATGAACTCCCTCAGTTCTTGCAGTTCGTCTTCAGACATGGAATACAGTTTCCCAGTCGGCAGCGTCGCTCCCGGCAGGAGTTCAATCTTGCAGTCGTAAGGCCTGTGGGGAGGCAGGTTATCAGCTTCCCTCTCGCAGAAGACCTCCAAAAACTCCTTGTACTTGTTGGGCACTGCTTGCACCATGCCTAGGTGTAACTGCGGTTCATCCTCTTGCCCCTCCTCCTCCTGGCGGGTCTGGATGCAGTGTTCTGCGCAGTAGGAGGAGCAGAAGGTCAATTGCCGCTGGTACCATGCTAATGCCGGGCTGTGCCTATCCAACCAACTCATACCCAACACTATGGGCGTGTCTGACAGGTGGGTGACGTTGAAGCTGATGACTTCGCGGTGGTTTCCCATTTGCATCACCATCGGTGGTGTTTGCTGTACCACCTCTCCTCCCAGTAGCTTCCGGCCATCGACCATGACGACGTTTAAGGGCGTGAATGTGCATTCTAACCCCCAAAACAGCAATTTGAAATAAGCCCAATCAGAGCTTTATCATCTTTATCATCTTCTTTTTATGCATATGGAAGCGAAAATACGGTGTTTTGTTATTTTGGTCTCGTTACATACACTTTGCGATTTCAGGGTCAATGTGCATTTACACCAAATAAAACGACTTGAAATAAGCGACATGCAAGATTCTTCCTTGTATGTAGATGGAACCCAAAACAACCTGTTTTGCTTTCTTTAGGCTAATTACACTTCGCTTTGCTATTTGTGGATGAATGAACACCGAAGGAAAAAACAAAGCTTATTCGTCCTCTTTCTATTGAGATGGAACCAAACCACCTATGCTTTATTAGAGCTGATAACAAACATTTCACATTGTGATTTTTGGGTGAATGTGCATCTAACCCCAAAAACAGCAATTTGAAATCCGCCCAATCAGAGCTTTCTCATCTTCTTTTTCTGCAGATGGAACGCAAAACGCCTTTTTGATTTGGTTAGGCGTGATTCTGGTGCACACCCAAAAAACACCATGCGAATTGAAGTAAGACCAATCAAAGCTTATTTGTCTTCTTTCTATGCATATGGAAGCGAAAAGACGGTGTTTTGTTATTTTGGTCTCGTTACATACACTTTGCGATTTCAGGGTCAATGTGCATTTACACCAAAGAAAACGACTTGAAATAAGCGACATCCAAGATTCTTCTTTCTATGTAGATGGAACCCAAAACAACCTGTTTTGCTTTGTTTAGGCTAATTACACTTTGCTTTGCTACTTGAAGATGAATGAACACAGAAGGAAAAAATAAAGCTTATTTCTCCTCTTTCTATTGAGATGGAACCACAACACCTATGCTTAATTTGGGCTGATAAGAAACATTTCACTTTGTGATTTTTGGGTGAATGTGCATTCTAACCCCAAAAACAGCAATTTGAAATACGCCCAATCAGAGCTTTCTCTTCTTTTTATGCAGATGGAACGCAAAACGCCTTTGTGATTTGGTTAGGGGTGATTCTGGTGCACACCCAAAAAACACCATGCGAATTGAAATAAGACCAATCAAAGCTTATTCGTCTTCTTTCTATGCATATGGAAGCGAAAAGACGGTGTTTTGTTATTTTGGTCTCGTTACATACACTTTGCGATTTCAGGGTCAATGTGCATTTACACCAAAGAAAACGACTTGAAATAAGCGACATCCAAGATTCTTCTTTCTATGTAGATGGAACCCAAAACAACCTGTTTTGCTTTGTTTAGGCTAATGACCCTTTGCTACTTGAGGATGAATGAACACCGAAGGAAAAAATAAAGCTTATAAGTCCTCTTTCTATTGAGATGGAACCACAACACCTATGCTTAATTTGGGCTGATAAGAAACATTTCACTTTGTGAGTTTTGGGTGAATGTGCATCTAACCCTAAAAACAGCAATTTGAAATACGCCCAATCAGAGCTTTCTCTTCTTTTTATGCAGATGGAACGCAAAACGCCTTTTTTATTTGGTTAGGGGTGATTCTGGTGCACACCCAAAAAACACCATGCGAATTGAAGTAAGACCAATCAAAGCTTATTCGTCTTCTTTCTATGCATATGGAAGCGAAAAGACGGTGTTTTGTTATTTTGGTCTCGTTACATACTGTCAGAGCTACCCTAGGTCCCAGCTCACAAAGGACCAACGCTGCTTCGTTGTTAAGTATAAAAGTCTTTATTGAAGTTCAGTTTCACTTCCAGAGCCGCAGCGCGCAGCCCCACGTCTAAAGTCTCAGACCACTGATGCTCCGTCTGAGTCTCCTCCCCCTTGACACCAATTTAAGATTCTAGCCTTGCTCCACCTTCTCCGCTGCTCCTTCCTCCTCTGGGTCCGCCTGCCCGCCGGGGTTCCGCCCTTTCTAGTCTCTTCTCCCGCTGATTCCCCTGAGCCTTCTCCCTCCCTCCGGCGGGCTTTAGGAGCTGGTTCCCCATCCGGGTCTCCTGCTGTTCCGCGCGCCTGCACATTTGAACTTGGCGCGCGCGCCCAGCCAGCAGCTTTCCTCCTGACCGTTCCACTGCTGCTGTCACTGCTTCCCCCATCGGGGGGGCTAGCTGCAACTGACCTCCCCTCCGTTGGAGGCGTGGTCAGCCCTGACTCCCTCTCTGGAGGAGACACTGCTCCTGACACATGTGACTCCTCCCCCCCACTACGCTCTGGTGGGGAAACTGGTCCCGATCCTCCACTGCTGCTTTGGGGTTCCCCTCTGGCTCCTTGTTTCTGGTGCGTCCCCCCTGGGACCCCCCTTGCCCTGACCATCGGCGCCCCCTTCTGGGAATCTTCTGATTCGCTGGAGAAGCTCATGGAATCTCTCGGGCCACTGTCATACTCCCCTACGCTGCCTTCGGATTCTTCCCCTTCGCTCTCCCAATCCTCTCTCCCTAGTGCTCCTGCTCCTGATTCCCTGACATCCATCCCCCCCTCGAAGCCCCCCTTCCCCCCTCCCCCTCTTCGGGTGTGGGTTCCGGGTGCTCCAGTCCAGTGGGTGTGAGTGCGGGATACCATTCTTCCCCCCTGGTGTGTAGCCGGTCCACTGGAATAGGTCCAACCACAACGGGCTCGTCGACGTCGATTTCCTCTGCTTCCATCTCTCTGCTGATGTGCTCAAATCCAGGATCCTCCCCCAACACGTCCATGTCCTCCCCTCCCCCGGGTACCTCTGGTGAGACTGCTTGCAAAGGTCCCCGCAGCAACTCCCTGCGCCACCCCACCTCCGGTTGAGTGTCCCACCAATAGGAGCGGTCTGTGGCAAACCCCGAGAGAGACCCCTCCGAGGAGCTAGTATCCGGCGTCGTCTCTTCAGCTGATGAAAAACCCTGGAACGTACTGGCTGACAGAGTGGGTGTGAAGAGCCAGTCGTCGAAATACTATGCCGGCATAGGTCTGTGTGGGAAGAGTGCATGGAACTCGTCTTTAAGATAGTGCTCCTCCACGGCATAGCACGGTACCCACCTGTTAGCGCTGGCTGGGGTACCTTCCCTGGCGAGGAGGTATTCCACCGCCTCTTCCCCCCACCTCGAGTCCAAAATCTCCGTGACCTCGTTGAGTGGCATCGCCCTCCGTGACCCCTCCCTCTTCGGAGATTCGTTAAGTGGGTCTGGCGCGTTCCCTGTCGCCTGAAACCTGTGGGGTTCCCTGTAGGGTGTGAGCACTGACCTATGAAAGACCGGGTGCATTCTGGAGCCCTCCGGGAGTGTCAACCGGAAGGCCACTGGATTGATTTGCGCCGCGACCTGGTAAGGTCCCAGCTGCTTGTGCTTGAGCTTCCTCTTAGCTAGCGTCCTGGCCGGCATTGCCTGGGCTGCTAACCAGACCCAGTCCCCCACCCGGATGTCCTCCCCGACCCTCCTGTGCTTGTCTGCCTGCATTTTGTAGGCGTGTTTCGCCAGTTCCAATTGCCTTCTGAGTTGCTCGTGGACCTCCTGTAACTCTGCTGCTAAGTGCTCTGCTCCCCTTGGCTCCCCCTCCCCCTTCGTCTCTAACCCCGGGAAAGTTCTGGGATGCCGCCCATTATTGGCGAAGAACGGTGTCACTCCTGTAGACCCGTGCTTCGTGTTGTTGTAGGCAAACTCGGCCAGCGGTAGGTAGTCCACCCAGGTCGAGGGTTGTTGATTGGCGTAGCATCGCAGGTACTGCTGCATGATGGCGTTGACCCTCTCCGCTTGTCCGTTGGTCTGCGGGTGTCGTGCCGACGCTAAGTTGATCTTGACGTTCAGGATGCCCAGCAGCTTCTGCCAGAAGCTCGAGACGAATTGGCGACCCCGGTCGGACAGGATGGACCGCGGCAAGCCGTGAGCTTTGAACACGTGGTCTATGAACAGCTTGGCGGTCTGTTCTGCTGTGGCCACCTTCGCGCACGGAATAAAGTGCGCCATCTTGGTGAACATGTCTACGACCACGAGCACCGCTGTTTTGCCTCACAAGCTGGGCAGATCTGTGACAAAGTCCAGGGCCACTTTCTCCCATGGTTCGAGCGGCGTCTGGAGGGGTTCTAGTAGACCCGCCGGCTTCCTGTGTACTGGCTTGGCCCTTTGGCAGGTGTCACACCTGGAGACGTAATCCGTGACTTCTCCCCTCACCTTGGGCCACCAAAAGTCTCTGGTTACTAATTCCGCCGTTTTGTCCTTGCCGAAGTGCCCAGCGCTGGGCGCGTCGTGTAGCTGCTGCAAGACTTTCGCGCGGAGGTCGTCTCCGGGCACGTAGAGAGCCCCTTTGCAGATGAGCAGTCCGTCTCGTATCTGGAACTCGTCGTCCTTCGCTGTGCCTTTTCGCACCTCCTCCATCTTGGATTGTGCGAACGAATCCGTCTGCAGCGCTCGACGCACCGCGTCCAGGTCCACGGCAGCTGAAGCGCACGCCCACGCTTTCGGTGCGAAAATGTGCTTGGCCGCCACCGGCGCCGCTTCCTCGAGATACTGCGGCTTCCTGGATAGTGCATCCGCCATGACGTTGTTGTCTCCCGGGATGTATTCTATCCGGAAATCGAAATCCGCAAAGAACTCCGCCCAGCGAATGTGTCTCTGGTTCAGGAACCGCGCCGTGCGCCAGTACTCCAGGTTCTTATGGTCCGTGCAGACTTGCACTGTGTGTCTGGCTCCGACGAGGAAGTGCCGCCACGCCTTGAAAGCTGCATGAATGGCCAGCAACTCCCTGTCCCAGATGGTGTAGTTCTGTTCCGCCTTGCTGAGTTTCCTGGAGTAGAATGCGCACGGCCTCCATTCCCCTTGCGGATCTTGCTGCAACAGGACGGCCCCCACCGCTCTGTCCGAGGCGTCCGTCTCAACCCTCATTGGTCTGCTGGGGTTTACATGTAGCAGCTGTTCTTCGGACGCAAAGAGACGCTTGAGTCTCCGAAAGGACTGCTCCGCCTGGTCCGTCCAGGTGAACTTCTTCTTCTTGGAGCTGAGGGTGTCCGTGATGGCCGCCGTCTCCTTCGCGAACCCTTTGATGAACTTGCGATAAAAGTCGGCGAATCCGACGAACTTCTGGACCTCCTTCCGATTGCGCGGGCTCTTCCAGTCCAACACCGCGCGGACCTTGGTGCTGTCCATGGCGAGTCCCTTGTCGGACAGCTTGTAGCCTAGAAAATCCACCTCCGTCATGTCGAACTGGCACTTCTCTAATTTGGCGTAAAGTCTGTGCTCTCGTAGCCTCTGCAGGACCTCCTTGACGTCCCTCTCGTGAGCCTCCTGCGATTCCGAGAAGATCAGGATGTCGTCCAGGAAATAGACGCACTTCTTATAGAGGAGTCCCGCTAATACGTGATGCGTGAAAGCTTGGAAGGTATGGGAGCCATTTTGCAGACCAAAAGGCATTAAGCGATATTCATAGGTGCCTAAAGGTGTAAACATGGCCGTCTTCCACTCATCGCCCTCCCGCATGCGTATAAGGTTGTACGCCCCTCGTAGATCCAACTTGGTGAAGATCCGTCCCTTCCTCACCGTCGCGAGCAGGTCGTCGATCTTGGGCATGGGGAATGCTGCGGGCTTTGTTTTGGAATTTATGATCCTATAATCAACTATGAGCCTGCGTTGGGGCGTGTCCCTCTTCTTCACGAAAAACACGGGACTGCCCCCCACTGCTTTAGATTCTTGGATGAACCCCCGCTTCAAGTTGTGATCTATGAACTCCCTGAGTTCTTGCAGTTCGTCTTCAGACATGGAATACAGTTTCCCAGTCGGCAGCGTCGCTCCCGGCAGGAGGTCAATCTTGCAGTCGTAAGGCCTGTGGGGAGGCAGCTTATCCGCTTCCGTCTCGCAGAAGACCTCCAAAAACTCCTTGTACTTGTTGGGTACCGCTTGCACCATGCCTAGGTGTAACTGCGGTTCATCCTCTTGCCCCTCCTCTTCCTGGCGGGTCTGGATGCAGTGTTCTGCGCAGTAGGAGGAGCAGAAGGTCAATTGCCGCTGGTACCATGCTAATGCCGGGCTGTGCCTATCCAGCCAACTCATACCCAACACTATGGGCGTGTCTGACAGGTGGGTGACGTTGAAGCTGATGACTTCGTGGTGGTTTCCAATTTGCATCACCATCGGTGGTGTTTGCTGTACCACCTCTCCTCCCAGTAGCTTCCTGCCATCGACCGTGACGACGTTTAAGGGCATCGTGGCAGGCATGAGTGCTATGCGATGTTGCTTGATAGAGTCCACTCCTACAAAGTCTGCGTTGCTCCCAGAGTCAATGGTTATTGGTACTTGCAGGGTGTGCCCATTGGGCAACTGGAGCGATGCGGTGAGTTGCACCACTGGTTTGGGTGGGAGGGGGTCTGTGGGCTGTAAAATCTCTGGGGACTGCTTCACTGACTCGCCTGGTTGGGCCCCAGTCCTTCCCCTTCCAACCAGGCTTCTTCTTCCCCCTGCAGCTGTTTCGGCTGCTGACCTGTTCCCTTTACTGTTGCTGAGGCTGCAGTGTGCTTCTGGAGCCTCTGGGGACACTCTTTGGCCATGTGCTGTGCACTGTCGCAGATGTAGCACTTCCTGGTCCCTCTAGGAGCCTTCGCTTGACTGCCCCCGGTGTTTGGGCTCTGCTGGCAGTCTGAGCCCTGGCACCACCTATCTCCATCGGCTCTTCTCCCCTTCCCAGTGGAGGCATGGATAGCGCCCGCCCTGTCTCTCTGGATACGAAGGGGGTTGTCCTGGCTGGGGTGCTTGCCTTACCTCCTTCCTCCCTGCTCCAAGGGCGTCCTTCCAGGCGCACACCAATCGCCAACGCTCTTTGGGTAATTTCTTGTGTACTCCGGGGTCTTTCCTCTTTAAGATAGTGCTCCTCCACGGCATAGCACGGTACCCACCTGTTGGCACTGGCTGGGGTACCTTCCCTGGCGAGGAGGTATTCCACCCCCTCTTCCCCCCACCTCGAGTCCAAAATCTCCGTGACCTCGTTGAGTGGCGTCGCCCTCCGTGACCCCTCCCTCTTTGGAGATTCGTTAAATGGGTCTGGCGCTGTCAAGGAATCAGGAGCAGGAGCACTGGGGAGAGAGGATTGGGAGAGCGAAGGGGAAGAATCCGAGGGCAGCGTAGGGGAGTATGACAGTGGCCCGAGAGATTCCATGAGCTTCTCCAGCGAATCAGAAGATTCCCAGAAGGGGGCGCCGATGGTCAGGGCAAGGGGGGTCCCAGGGGGGACGCACCAGAAACAAGGAGCCAGAGGGGAAACCCAAAGCAGCAGTGGAGGATCGGGACCAGTTTCCCCACCAGAGCGTAGGGGGGGGAAGAGTCACATGTGTCAGGGGCAGTGTCTCCTCCAGAGAGGGAGTCAGGGCTGACCACGCCTCCAACGGAGGGGAGGTCAGTTGCAGCTAGCCCCCCCCCAAGGGGGAAGCAGTGACAGCAGCAGTGGAACGGTCAGGAGGAAAGCTGCTGGCTGGGCGCGCGCGCCAAGTTCAAATGTGCAGGCGCGCGGAACAGCAGGAGACCGGGATGGGGAACCAGCTCCTAAAGCCCGCCGGAGGGAGGGAGAAGGCTCAGGGGAATCAGCGGGAGAAGAGGCTAGAAAGGGCGGAACCCCGGCGGGCAGGCGGACCCAGAGGAGGAAGGAGCAGCGGAGAAGGTGGAGCAAGGCTAGAATCTTAAATTGGTGTCAAGGGGGAGGAGACTCAGACGGAGCATCAGCGGTCTGACACTTGAGACGTGGAGCTGCGCGCTGCGGCTCTGGAAGTGAAACTGAACTTCAATAAAGACTTTTATACTTAACAACGAAGCAGCGTTGGTCCTTTGTGAGCTGGGACCTAGGGTAGCTCTGACGGGCGCGTTCCTTGTCGCCTGAAACCTGTGGGGTTCCCTGTAGGGTGTGAGCACTGACCTATGAAAGACTGGGTGCGTTCTGGAGCCCTCCAGGAGTGTCAACCGGAAGGCCACTGGATTGATTTGCGCCGCGACCTGGTAAGGTCCCAGCTGCTTGTGTTTGAGCTTCCTCTTAGCTAGCGTCCTGGCCGGCACTGCCTGGGCTGCTAACCAGACCCAGTCCCCCACCTGGATGTACTCCCCGACCCTCCTGTGCTTGTCTGCCTGCATTTTGTAGGCGTGTTTCGCCAGTTCCAATTGCCTTCGGAGTTGCTCGTGGACCTCCTGTAACTCTGCTGCTAAGTGCTCTGCTCCCCTTGGCTCCCCCTCCCCCTTCGTCTCTAACCCCGGGGAAGTTCTGGGATGCCGCCCATTATTGGCGAAGAACGGTGTCACTCCTGTAGACCCGTGCTTCGTGTTGTTGTAGGCAAACTCGGCCAGCGGTAGGTAGTCCACCCAGGTCGAGGGTTGTTGATTGGCGTAGCACCGCAGGTACTGCTGCATGATGGCGTTGACCCTCTCCGCTTGTCCGTTGGTCTGCGGGTGTCGTGCCGACGCTAAGTTGATATTGACGTTCAGGATGCCCAGCAGCTTCTGCCAGAAGCTCGAGACGAATTGGCGACCCCGGTCGGACAGGATGGACCGCGGCAAGCCGTGAGCTTTGAACACGTGGTCTATGAATAGCTTAGCGGTCTGTTCCGCTGTGGCCACCTTCGCGCACGGAATAAAGTGCGCCATCTTGGTGAACATGTCTACGACCACGAGCACCGCTGTTTTGCCTCGCAAGCTGGGCAGATCTGTGACAAAGTCCAGGGCCACTTTCTCCCACGGTTCGAGCGGCGTCTGTAGTAGACCCGCCGGCTTCCTGTGTACTGGCTTGGCCCTTTGGCAGGTGTCACACCTGGAGACGTAATCCGCGACTTCTCCCCTCACCTTGGGCCACCAAAAGTGTCTGGTTACTAATTCCGCCGTTTTGTCCTTGCCGAAGTGCCCAGCCCTGGGCGCGTCGTGTAGCTGCTGCAAGACTTTCGCGCGGAGGTCGTCTCCGGGCACGTAGAGAGCCCCTTTGCGGATGAGCAGTCCGTCTCATATCTGGAACTCGTCGTCCTTCACTGTGCCTTTTCGCACCTCCTCCATCTTGGATTGTGCGAACGAATCCGTCTGCAGCGCTCGACGCACCGCGTCCAGGTCCACGGCAGCTGAAGCGCACGCCCACGCTTTCGGTGCGAAAATGTGCTTGGCCGCCACCGGCGCCGCTTCCTCGAGATACTGCGGCTTCCTGGATAGTGCATCCGCCATGACGTTGTTGTCTCCCGGGATGTATTCTATCCGGAAATCGAAATCCGCAAAGAACTCCGCCCAGCGGATGTGTCTCTGGTTCAGGAACCGCGCCGTGCGCCAGTACTCCAGGTTCTTATGGTCCGTGCGGACTTGCACTGTGTGCCTGGCTCCAACGAGGAAGTGCCGCCACGCCTTGAAAGCTGCATGAATGGCCAGCAACTCCCTGTCCCAGATGGTGTAGTTCTGTTCCGCCTTGCTGAGTTTCCTGGAGTAGAATGCGCACGGCCTCCATTCCCCTTGCGGATCTTGCTGCAACAGGACGGCCCCCACCGCTCTGTCCGAGGCGTCCGTCTCAACCCTCATTGGTCTGCTGGGGTTTACATGTAGCAGCTGTTCTTCGGACGCAAAGAGACGCTTGAGTCTCCGAAAGGACTGCTCCGCCTGGTCCGTCCAGGTGAACTTCTTCTTCTTGGAGCTGAGGGTGTCCGTGATGGCCGCCGTCTCCTTCGCGAACCCTTTGATGAACTTGCGATAAAAGTTGGCGAAGCCGACGAACTTCTGGACCTCCTTCCGATTGCGCAGGCTCTTCCAGTCCAACACCGCGCGGACCTTGGTGCTGTCCATGGCGAGTCCCTTGTCGGACAGCTTGTAGCCCAGGAAATCCACCTCCGTCATGTCGAACTGGCACTTCTCTAATTTGGCTTCCTGCCATCGACCGTGACGACGTTTAAGGGCGTGAATGTGCATTCTAACCCCCAAAACAGCAATTTGAAATAAGCCCAATCAGAGCTTTATCATCTTTATCATCTTCTTTTTATGCATATGGAAGCGAAAATACGGTGTTTTGTTATTTTGGTCTCGTTACATACACCTTGCGATTTCAGGGTCAATGTGCATTTACACCAAAGAAAACGACTTGAAATAAGCGACATGCAAGATTCTTCTTTCTATGTAGATGGAACCCAAAACAACCTGTTTTGCTTTCTTTAGGCTAATTACACTTCGCTTTGCTATTTTTGGATGAATGAACACCGAAGGAAAGCTTATTCTTCCTCTTTCTATTGAGATGGAACCAAACCACCTATGCTTTATTTGAGCTGATAACAAACATTTCACATTGTGATTTTTGGGTGAATGTGCACTCTAACCCCAAAAACAGCAATTTGAAATAAGCCCAATCAGAGCTTTCTCATCTTCTTTTTATGCATATGGAAGCGAAAAGACGGTGTTTTGTTATTTTGGTCTCGTTACATACACTTTGCGATTTCAGGGTCAATGTGCATTTACACCAAATAAAACGACTTGAAATAAGCGACATGCAAGATTCCTCCTTGTATGTAGATGGAACCCAAAACAACCTGTTTTGCTTTCTTTAGGCTAATTACACTTCGCTTTGCTATTTGTGGATGAATGAACACCGAAGGAAAAAACAAAGCTTATTCGTCCTCTTTCTATTGAGATGGAACCAAACCACCTATGCTTTATTAGCGCTGATAACAAACATTTCACATTGTGATTTTTGGGTGAATGTGCATCTAACCCCAAAAACAGCAATTTTAAATCCGCCCAATCAGAGCTTTCTCATCTTCTTTTTCTGCAGATGGAACGCAAAACGCCTTTGTGATTTGGTTAGGGGTGATTCTGGTGCACACCCAAAAAAAACCATGCGAATTGAAATAAGACCAATCAAAGCTTATTCGTCTTCTTTCTATGCATATGGAAGCGAAAAGACGGTGTTTTGTTATTTTGGTCTCGTTACATACACTTTGCGATTTCAGGGTCAATGTGCATTTACACCAAAGAAAACGACTTGAAATAAGCGACATCCAAGATTCTTCTTTCTATGTAGATGGAACCCAAAAGAACCAGTTTTGTTTTGTTTAGGCTAATTACACTTTGCTACTTGAGGATGAATGAACACCGAAGGAAAAAATAAAGCTTATTCGTCCTCTTTCTATTGAGATGGAACCACAACACCTATGCTTAATTTGGGCTGATAAGAAACATTTCACTTTGTGATTTTTGGGTGAATGTGCATCTAACCCTAAAAACAGCAATTTGAAATACGCCCAATCAGAGCTTTCTCTTCTTTCTTTTTATGCAGATGGAACGCAAAACGCCTTTTTTATTTGGTTAGGGGTGATTCTGGTGCACACCCAAAAAACACCATGCGAATTGAAGTAAGACCAATCAAAGCTTATTCGTCTTCTTTCTATGCATATGGAAGCGAAAAGACGGTGTTTTGTTATTTTGGTCTCGTTACATACTGTCAGAGCTACCCTAGGTCCCAGCTCACAAAGGACCAACGCTGCTTCGTTGTTAAGTATAAAAGTCTTTATTGAAGTTCAGTTTCACTTCCAGAGCCGCAGCGCGCAGCCCCACGTCTAAAGTCTCAGACCACTGATGCTCCGTCTGAGTCTCCTCCCCCTTGACACCAATTTAAGATTCTAGCCTTGCTCCACCTTCTCCGCTGCTCCTTCCTCCTCTGGGTCCGCCTGCCCGCCGGGGTTCCGCCCTTTCTAGCCTCTTCTCCCGCTGATTCCCCTGAGCCTTCTCCCTCCCTCCGGCGGGCTTTAGGAGCTGGTTCCCCATCCGGGTCTCCTGCTGTTCCGCGCGCCTGCACATTTGAACTTGGCGCGCGCGCCCAGCCAGCAGCTTTCCTCCTGACCGTTCCACTGCTGCTGTCACTGCTTCCCCCATCGGGGGGGCTAGCTGCAACTGACCTCCCCTCCGTTGGAGGCGTGGTCAGCCCTGACTCCCTCTCTGGAGGAGACACTGCTCCTGACACATGTGACTCCTCCCCCCCACTACGCTCTGGTGGGGAAACTGGTCCCGATCCTCCACTGCTGCTTTGGGGTTCCCCTCTGGCTCCTTGTTTCTGGTGCGTCCCCCCTGGGACCCCCCTTGCCCTGACCATCGGCGCCCCCTTCTGGGAATCTTCTGATTCGCTGGAGAAGCTCATGGAATCTCTCGGGCCACTGTCATACTCCCCTACGCTGCCTTCAGATTCTTCCCCTTCGCTCTCCCAATCCTCTCTCCCTAGTGCTCCTGCTCCTGATTCCCTGACATCCATCCCCCCCTCGAAGCCCCCCTTCCCCCCTCCCCCTCTTCGGGTGTGGGTTCCGGGTGCTCCAGTCCAGTGGGTGTGAGTGCGGGATACCATTCTTCCCCCCTGGTGTGTAGCCGGTCCACTGGAATAGGTCCAACCACAACGGGCTCGTCGACGTCGATTTCCTCTGCTTCCATCTCTCTGCTGATGTGCTCAAATCCAGGATCCTCCCCCAACACGTCCATGTCCTCCCCTCCCCCGGGTACCTCTGGTGAGACTGCTTGCAAAGGTCCCCGCAGCAACTCCCTGCGCCACCCCACCTCCGGTTGAGTGTCCCACCAATAGGAGCGGTCTGTGGCAAACCCCGAGAGAGACCCCTCCGAGGAGCTAGTATCCGGCGTCGTCTCTTCAGCTGATGAAAAACCCTGGAACGTACTGGCTGACAGAGTGGGTGTGAAGAGCCAGTCGTCGAAATACTATGCCGGCATAGGTCTGTGTGGGAAGAGTGCATGGAACTCGTCTTTAAGATAGTGCTCCTCCACGGCATAGCACGGTACCCACCTGTTAGCGCTGGCTGGGGTACCTTCCCTGGCGAGGAGGTATTCCACCCCCTCTTCCCCCCACCTCGAGTCCAAAATCTCCGTGACCTCGTTGAGTGGCATCGCCCTCCGTGACCCCTCCCTCTTCGGAGATTCGTTAAGTGGGTCTGGCGCGTTCCCTGTCGCCTGAAACCTGTGGGGTTCCCTGTAGGGTGTGAGCACTGACCTATGAAAGACCGGGTGCATTCTGGAGCCCTCCGGGAGTGTCAACCGGAAGGCCACTGGATTGATTTGCGCCGCGACCTGGTAAGGTCCCAGCTGCTTGTGCTTGAGCTTCCTCTTAGCTAGCGTCCTGGCCGGCATTGCCTGGGCTGCTAACCAGACCCAGTCCCCCACCCGGATGTCCTCCCCGACCCTCCTGTGCTTGTCTGCCTGCATTTTGTAGGCGTGTTTCGCCAGTTCCAATTGCCTTCGGAGTTGCTCGTGGACCTCCTGTAACTCTGCTGCTAAGTGCTCTGCTCCCCTTGGCTCCCCCTCCCCCTTCGTCTCTAACCCCGGGAAAGTTCTGGGATGCCGCCTGTCAGGGGTTCAGGAGCAGAAGGGACGGATGGAGAGGAATCGGAGGGAGAAGTTAGCGACGATAGCCGACCAAGGTCCCTAAGTCTCTCCAGCGAATCGGAGGATTCACAGAAAGGGGCTCCCGTGGGCAGAGCTGGGGGGTTGCCAAGAGGGGCACCTCAGGAAGGAGGGACCAGAGGGGATTCAGAGAGCAGCAGCTGGAGATCCGGACCAGCTACCCCACCGGAGAGCAGCAGCTGGAAATCCGGACCAGCTACGCCACCAGAGAGCAGCAGGGGGGAGGAGTTCCAGGCACCAGCGACAGGCAGCTCTCCGGCAGCAGCCACGCCTGCGTCGGAGAGCGAGGAAACGGTAGAGAGGAGGGTCGGAGACAGCGCGCGCGCGCCAAGTTCAAATGTAACAGAGGGAGGCGCAATGAGCAGCCCGGAAAGGGAGCCAGGTCCTAAAGCCCGCCGAAGGGAGGGGGAGGAATCCGAAGGGTCCGCATCCGAGGCATCCAGGAAGGAAGGAACCCCGGGGGGTGGTAGGACCCAGAGGCGAAAGGAGAGACGCAAAAGGTGGAGCAAGGCTAGGGTCTTGAACTGGTGTACAGGAGGCGGAGATTCAGATGGGACTTCGCCGATCTAGGGAATAGACGTAGAGACGCACGCTAAGATGTGGAAATGGAAACTATACTTCAATAAAGACTTTATTCCGTTCTACCGGCTAGCGTTGGTCCTTTGTGAGCCGGGACCTAGAGGCAGTCTCTGACAGTAAGTCCCATCTCTAGAAGTTTTCATCAGTTCTCTTTGACTCAAGCGGCGTGTGGGGAGCGAAGCAGGGAGGAAAGAGGACTGGTGCCTTTGGAGCTCACAAAAGTCAAGAGACATGTCTACTGAAGAGCACATTGCTTCCCTGCGAGAAGCGGTAACGCAGCTCAGCGCAGAGATAATCGCCTCCAGGAAAAGAGAGGATGAAGCGGCTGCTGCATGCCGAGATCTCCAAGCCAGGTTGGAAGTGCTTACTAAGCAGGCACAAACGGGTTCCAGATCCGAGGGAATCGGGTTGGGAAGGACTGGAGGCAGCATTGTATCTCATTTTGATGGGAATTTGCAGCAGTACCCCAATTTCCGAGCAGACGTGCAGTTTGCGCTGAAACTGCTGGAGAAAGAGTTTAGAGATGAGCAAGAAAAAGTGGGGTTTATCTTGTCTCATTTGCATGGAGACGCGAAAGCATGTCTGCGCAATCTGTGGAGAGATATGGACCCAGCGCTCCAGAGTTCAGCTGCATTCATTAAAGCGATGGATTCTTGCTTTCTATCGAAAATAGACATTGACATTGCCCGTAAGGACATATTTGAGCTGAGACAAGGGAAAGCCAGCGTGAGGCAGTATCACTCCCGCTTTTTTGCATTGGTCAATGCCTTGGGGTGGGACAAGGATTCCCCCCCCGTTAGAGATCTTTATTGGGAAGGATTGAACCCCCAAATCAAGGATGAGATAGCGCGGGGGGAGAGACCCAAAAGCACCCAGGAAGTGGTGGACAGATCGCTTGCAGTGGGGGTGAGGCTGGAGGACCGCCCTTGGGACAGAGGAGAAGGGCGTTGGGGACGCACACCAGCCAGAGTGCCCTCCCTCTTGCCCAGGGATGTCGCGCGTGCGCAATCAACGCCTCCGCAAGCAGGGGGGGAGGAGCCAATGGAGATCGGCGGTGCTAGAGCTCAATCAGCCACCAGAGCCTTAACACCGGGAGCAGTCAAAACAAAGCAGCCTAGAGGGAACAGGAAGTGTTACATCTGTGACAGTTCGAAGCACATGGCGAAAGAGTGTCCCCAGAGGCTCCACAAGCACACTGCAGCTTCAATGACAGTAATGGGAGCAACTCAGCAAAGTGAACCACGGCAGGGAAACGGAAGCACTGGGGGCCAGCCAGGCGAGTCAGTGAAGAAGTCCCCAGAGATTTTGAAGCCCACGGATCCCCTCCCGCCCAAACCAGTGGTGCAGCTCACCGCATCGCTCCAGTTGCCCAGTGGTCTCACTTTAGAAGTGCCGATTACGATTGACTCTGGCAGTAATGCGGACTTTATCGCACTGGAATTCCTTCAACAACACAACATAGCGCTACTGCCAGCCACACTGCCCCTGAACGTTGTCACAGTGGATGGCAGGGAACTGCTAGGGGGGCAGGTGGTACAGCAGACACCACCTATGGTGATGCAAATTGGGAATCACCGAGAAGTCATCAGCTTCAACGTCACCCAATTGTCGGACACGCCAGTAGTTCTGGGGATGAGTTGGCTACACAGGCACAGCCCAGCATTGGCATGGTACCAACGCCAACTGACTTTTGGCTCCTCCTACTGTGCGGAACACTGCATTCTGCCTAGACCAGAAGGGGAGGAGGATGACCCACAGTTACATTTGGGCACGCTGCAAGCAGTACCTCTCAAGTATTCTGAATTTTTGGAGGTGTTCTGCGAGAAGGAGGCGGATAAGCTACCCCCCCACAGACCCTATGACTGCAAGATTGATCTCCTGCCGGGGGCGACGCTGCCAACAGGGAAACTGTATTCCATGTCTGAGGATGAACTGCAGGAACTTAGGGAGTTCATAGACCACAATTTGAAGCGCGGGTTCATCCGGGAGTCGAAAGCTGTAGGGGGCAGTCCAGTATTCTTTGTGAAGAAGCGAGACACGCCCCAGAAGAGGCTTGTAGTGGACTTTCGAATTTTGAACTCGAAAACCAAGCCCTCGTCCTTCCCCATGCCCAAAATAGACGACCTGCTCGCGACGGTAAGGAAAGGACGCGTTTTCACCAAGTTGGATCTGCGAGGCGCGTACAACCTGATTCGTGTGCGGGAGGGCGACGAGTGGAAGACGGCCATGTTCACACCACTGGGCACCTACGAATACAGAGTTATGCCCTTCGGATTACAAAATGGCTCTCACTGTTTTCAAGCCTTTATGCATCACGTGTTGGCGGGACTCCTTTACAAGAAGTGCGTATGCTTCCTGGACGACATCCTGATATTTTCTGAGTCGCGAGAGGCGCACGAGAGGGATGTCAGGGAAGTTCTGCAGAGACTAAAGGAGCACAGGCTGTACGCCAAGCTGGAGAAGTGCCAGTTCGACGTGACGGAGGTGGATTTCCTGGGCTATAAACTGTCGGACAAGGGGCTCGCCATGGACAGCGCCAAGGTTCGCTCAGTATTGGACTGGAAAAGCCCGCGCAATCGGAAGGAAGTCCAGCGGTTTGTCGGCTTTGCCAACTTTTATCGCAAGTTCATCAAGGGGTTCGCTATGCAAACGGCGGCCATCACCGACACGCTCAGCTCCAAGAAGAAGAAGTTTCTCTGGACGGAGGAAGCGGAGCAGTCCTTTCAGAAACTCAAGCGTCTCTTCGCGTCCGAGGAGCAGCTGCTGCATGTGAATCCCAGCAGACCAATGAGGGTGGAGACAGACGCCTCAGACAGAGCCGTGGGAGCTGTACTGTTGCAACAAGACCAGCAGGGGGACTGGAGGCCGTGCGCCTTCTACTCAAGGAAGCTCAGCAAGTCGGAGCAGAATTACACCATCTGGGACAGGGAGTTGCTAGCCATCCATGCAGCGTTCAAGGCGTGGCGGCACTTCCTTATCGGAGCCAGACACACGGTGCAGGTCCGCACGGACCACAAGAATCTAGAGTACTGGCGCACGGCGAGGTTCCTGAATCAGAGGCACATTAGATGGGCAGAGTTCTTCGCGGACTTCGACTTCAAGATAGAGTACATCCCGGGTGACAACAACATCATGGCGGATGCCTTGTCCAGAAAGCCGCAATACCTCGAGGAGGAGGCACCGTCGGCAGCCAAGCACATTTTCGCACCGGAAGCGTGGGCTTGCGCTTCGGCGACCGTGGATCTGGACGCCGTACGTCGAGCGTTGCAGGAGGACCCCTTCGCGCAAGCCAAGATGGAGGAGGTGCACAAGGGCACGGTGAAGGACGACGAGTTCCAGATCAGAGACGGGTTGCTCATCCGCAAGGGAGCACTCTACGTGCCGGGGAATGACCTCCGCGCGAGGGTGCTGCAGCAGCTACACGACGCCCCCACTGCCGGGCACTTTGGCAGAGAAAAGACTGTAGAACTAGTGACCAGAGACTTTTGGTGGCCCAAGATGCGGGGGGAAGTAGCGGATTACGTCTCGAGATGCGACACCTGCCAAAGAGCCAAGTCAGTGCACAAACCGCCGGCGGGATTGCTGGAACCGTTGCAGACGCCGTCTGAGCCGTGGGAACGGGTGGCCCTGGACTTTGTCACGGATCTGCCCAGTTCGAGGGGAAAGACGGCAGTGCTTGTGGTGGTGGACATGTTTACCAAGATGGCACACTTCATCCCGTGTGCGAAGGTGGCCACGGCAGAACAGACCGCCAGGCTGTTCATAGACCACGTGTTTAAGGTCCACGGTCTGCCACGATCTATTCTATCCGACCGGGGGCGGCAGTTCATCTCGAACTTCTGGCAAAAGTTGATGGGCATCCTGAACGTCAAGATCAATCTAGCGTCGGCGAGACACCCGCAGACCAACGGACAAGCGGAGAGGGTCAACGCCATCATGCAGCAGTACCTGAGATGCTACGCCAATCAGCAGCCTAACACGTGGGTGGACTACCTGCCCCTCGCAGAGTTCGCTTACAACAATACGAAGCACGTGTCGACGGGGGTGACGCCGTTCTTCGCCAACAACGGGAGGCATCCCAGAACCTTCCCAGGTTTAGAGAGAGTGGGGGAGGGGGAGCCGCAGGCAGCGGAAGACTTAGCGTCAGAGTTGCAGGAAGTCCACGAACAGCTTAGGAGGCAGTTGGAACTGGCCAAGCACGCATACAAACTGCAGGCTGACAGACACAGGAGAGTAGGGGAAGACATACAGGTGGGAGACTGGGTCTGGTTAGCAGCGCAAGCAGTGCCGACCAAATCGTTGGCCAAGAAGAAGCTAGGGCATAAGCAGCTAGGGCCTTACCAAGTCCAGGCACAGGTCAATCCAGTGGCCTTCCGGTTAGCGCTTCCGGAGGGTTCCAGAATGCATCCGGTGTTCCATAGATCGGTGCTCACGCCCTACAAAGCACCGCATAGATTTCAGGAGCCAGGCACAGCACCAGATCCGCCCAGAGAAGGACCCAGGGAAGGGGGGTCGCCAAGAGGGGAGCGCATCAACGAAGCCACAGAGATTTTAGACTCGAGATGGGGGGAAGAGGGAGTAGAATACCTTCTGGCCAGAGAGGATACCCCGGCCAGCGCCAACAGTTGGGTGCCGGGCTATGCCTTGGACGAGCCTCTTCTCAAGGAAGAGTTCCATGCCATTTTCCCACACAGGCCCATGCCAGCCGAGTATTTCGACGACTGGCTCTTCACACCCACACTTTCAGGCAGCACGTTCCGGGGGTTCGACTCGGACGAGGAGACGGCACCACACATACGCTCTCCGGAGGGTTCAACCTCGGGTTCTGCCTCAGACCGCTCCTATTGGTGGGATACTCAACCAGAGGAGCAGTGGCGCAGGAAGTGGCTGGGGGGTCCCTGGCAGGCATCACCCTCAGAGGGGAACGGGGGAGAGATGGACATGGACGTGTTGGGGGAGGACGTGGGATTTGAACACGAAGGCAGGGAGATGGAAGCAGAGGAGATCGACGTCGACGAGCGCACGGAGGACGAGCCAGACCTGCCCGATGTGATGTACGACACGGGGGAAGAACTGTATCCGGCACTCACCCCCGCCACGACGGAGCACCCAGAACCCACACCGGAAGGAGGGGAGGGGGGAAGGGGGGGCTTCGAGGGGGGGATGGATGTCAGGGGTTCAGGAGCAGAAGGGACGGATGGAGAGGAATCGGAGGGAGAAGTTAGCGACGATAGCCGACCAAGGTCCCTAAGTCTCTCCAGCGAATCGGAGGATTCACAGAAAGGGGCTCCCGTGGGCAGAGCTGGGGGGTTGCCAAGAGGGGCACCTCAGGAAGGAGGGACCAGAGGGGATTCAGAGAGCAGCAGCTGGAGATCCGGACCAGCTACCCCACCGGAGAGCAGCAGCTGGAAATCCGGACCAGCTACGCCACCAGAGAGCAGCAGGGGGGAGGAGTTCCAGGCACCAGCGACAGGCAGCTCTCCGGCAGCAGCCACGCCTGCGTCGGAGAGCGAGGAAACGGTAGAGAGGAGGGTCGGAGACAGCGCGCGCGCGCCAAGTTCAAATGTAACAGAGGGAGGCGCAATGAGCAGCCCGGAAAGGGAGCCAGGTCCTAAAGCCCGCCGAAGGGAGGGGGAGGAATCCGAAGGGTCCGCATCCGAGGCATCCAGGAAGGAAGGAACCCCGGGGGGTGGTAGGACCCAGAGGCGAAAGGAGAGACGCAAAAGGTGGAGCAAGGCTAGGGTCTTGAACTGGTGTACAGGAGGCGGAGATTCAGATGGGACTTCGCCGATCTAGGGAATAGACGTAGAGACGCACGCTAAGATGTGGAAATGGAAACTATACTTCAATAAAGACTTTATTCCGTTCTACCGGCTAGCGTTGGTCCTTTGTGAGCCGGGACCTAGAGGCAGTCTCTGACACCGCCCATTATTGGCGAAGAACGGTGTCACTCCTGTAGACCCGTGCTTCGTGTTGTTGTAGGCAAACTCGGCCAGCGGTAGGTAGTCCACCCAGGTCGAGGGTTGTTGATTGGCGTAGCATCGCAGGTACTGCTGCATGATGGCGTTGACCCTCTCCGCTTGTCCGTTGGTCTGCGGGTGTCGTGCCGACGCTAAGTTGATCTTGACGTTCAGGATGCCCAGCAGCTTCTGCCAGAAGCTCGAGACGAATTGGCGACCCCGGTCGGACAGGATGGACCGCGGCAAGCCGTGAGCTTTGAACACGTGGTCTATGAACAGCTTGGCGGTCTGTTCCGCTGTGGCCACCTTCGCGCACGGAATAAAGTGCGCCATCTTGGTGAACATGTCTACGACCACGAGCACCGCTGTTTTGCCTCGCAAGCTGGGCAGATCTGTGACAAAGTCCAGGGCCACTTTCTCCCATGGTTCGAGCGGCGTCTGGAGGGGTTCTAGTAGACCCGCCGGCTTCCTGTGTACTGGCTTGGCCCTTTGGCAGGTGTCACACCTGGAGACGTAATCCGCGACTTCTCCCCTCACCTTGGGCCACCAAAAGTGTCTGGTTACTAATTCCGCCGTTTTGTCCTTGCCGAAGTGCCCAGCCCTGGGCGCGTCGTGTAGCTGCTGCAAGACTTTCGCGCGGAGGTCGTCTCCGGGCACGTAGAGAGCCCCTTTGCGGATGAGCAGTCCGTCTCATATCTGGAACTCGTCGTCCTTCACTGTGCCTTTTCGCACCTCCTCCATCTTGGATTGTGCGAACGAATCCGTCTGCAGCGCTCGACGCACCGCGTCCAGGTCCACGGCAGCTGAAGCGCACGCCCACGCTTTCGGTGCGAAAATGTGCTTGGCCGCCACCGGCGCCGCTCCCTCGAGATACTGCGGCTTCCTGGATAGTGCATCCGCCATGACGTTGTTGTCTCCCGGGATGTATTCTATCCGGAAATCAAAATCCGCAAAGAACTCCGCCCAGCGAATGTGTCTCTGGTTCAGGAACCGCGCCGTGCGCCAGTACTCCAGGTTCTTATGGTCCGTGCGGACTTGCACTGTGTGCCTGGCTCCAACGAGGAAGTGCCGCCACGCCTTGAAAGCTGCATGAATGGCCAGCAACTCCCTGTCCCAGATGGTGTAGTTCTGTTCCGCCTTGCTGAGTTTCCTGGAGTAGAATGCGCACGGCCTCCATTCCCCTTGCGGATCTTGCTGCAACAGGACGGCCCCCACCGCTCTGTCCGAGGCGTCCGTCTCAACCCTCATTGGTCTGCTGGGGTTTACATGTAGCAGCTGTTCTTCGGACGCAAAGAGACGCTTGAGTCTCCGAAAGGACTGCTCCGCCTGGTCCGTCCAGGTGAACTTCTTCTTCTTGGAGCTGAGAGTGTCCGTGATGGCCGCCGTCTCCTTCGCGAACCCTTTGATGAACTTGCGATAAAAGTTGGCGAAGCCGACGAACTTCTGGACCTCCTTCCGATTGCGCAGGCTCTTCCAGTCCAACACCGCGCGGACCTTGGTGCTGTCCATGGCGAGTCCCTTGTCGGACAGCTTGTAGCCCAGGAAATCCACCTCCGTCATGTCGAACTGGCACTTCTCTAATTTGGCGTAAAGTCTGTGCTCCCGTAGCCTCTGCAGGACCTCCTTGACGTCCCTTCTCGTGAGCCTCCTGCGATTCCGAGAAGACCAGGATGTCGTCCAGGAAGCAAACGCACTTCTTGTAGAGGAGTCCCGCTAACACGTGATGCATGAAAGCTTGGAAGGTATGGGAGCCATTTTGCAGACCAAAAGGCATTACGCGATATTCATAGGTGCCTAAAGGTGTAAACATGGCTGTCTTCCACTCATCGCCCTCCCGCATGCGTATAAGGTTGTACGCCCCTCGTAGATCCAACTTGGTGAAGATCCGTCCCTTCCTCACCGTCGCGAGCAGGTCGTCGATCTTGGGCATGGGGAATGCTGCGGGCTTTGTTTTGGAATTTATGATCCTATAATCAACTATGAGCCTGCGTTGGGGCGTGTCCTTCTTCTTCACGAAAAACACGGGACTGCCCCCCACTGCTTTAGATTCTTGGATGAACCCCCGCTTCAAGTTGTGATCTATGAACTCCCTCAGTTCTTGCAGTTCGTCTTCAGACATGGAATACAGTTTCCCAGTCGGCAGCGTCGCTCCCGGCAGGAGTTCAATCTTGCAGTCGTAAGGCCTGTGGGGAGGCAGGTTATCAGCTTCCCTCTCGCAGAAGACCTCCAAAAACTCCTTGTACTTGTTGGGCACTGCTTGCACCATGCCTAGGTGTAACTGCGGTTCATCCTCTTGCCCCTCCTCCTCCTGGCGGGTCTGGATGCAGTGTTCTGCGCAGTAGGAGGAGCAGAAGGTCAATTGCCGCTGGTACCATGCTAATGCCGGGCTGTGCCTATCCAACCAACTCATACCCAACACTATGGGCGTGTCTGACAGGTGGGTGACGTTGAAGCTGATGACTTCGCGGTGGTTTCCCATTTGCATCACCATCGGTGGTGTTTGCTGTACCACCTCTCCTCCCAGTAACTTCCGGCCATCGACCATGACGACGTTTAAGGGCGTGAATGTGCATTCTAACCCCCAAAACAGCAATTTGAAATAAGCCCAATCAGAGCTTTATCATCTTTATCATCTTCTTTTTATGCATATGGAAGCGAAAATACGGTGTTTTGTTATTTTGGTCTCGTTACATACACTTTGCGATTTCAGGGTCAATGTGCATTTACACCAAATAAAACGACTTGAAATAAGCGACATGCAAGATTCTTCCTTGTATGTAGATGGAACCCAAAACAACCTGTTTTGCTTTCTTTAGGCTAATTACACTTCGCTTTGCTATTTGTGGATGAATGAACACCGAAGGAAAAAACAAAGCTTATTCGTCCTCTTTCTATTGAGATGGAACCAAACCACCTATGCTTTATTAGAGCTGATAACAAACATTTCACATTGTGATTTTTGGGTGAATGTGCATCTAACCCCAAAAACAGCAATTTGAAATCCGCCCAATCAGAGCTTTCTCATCTTCTTTTTCTGCAGATGGAACGCAAAACGCCTTTTTGATTTGGTTAGGGGTGATTCTGGTGCACACCCAAAAAACACCATGCGAATTGAAGTAAGACCAATCAAAGCTTATTCGTCTTCTTTCTATGCATATGGAAGCGAAAAGACGGTGTTTTGTTATTTTGGTCTCGTTACATACACTTTGCGATTTCAGGGTCAATGTGCATTTACACCAAAGAAAACGACTTGAAATAAGCGACATCCAAGATTCTTCTTTCTTTGTAGATGGAACCCAAAACAACCTGTTTTGCTTTGTTTAGGCTAATTACACTTTGCTTTGCTACTTGAAGATGAATGAACACAGAAGGAAAAAATAAAGCTTATTTCTCCTCTTTCTATTGAGATGGAACCACAACACCTATGCTTAATTTGGGCTGATAAGAAACATTTCACTTTGTGATTTTTGGGTGAATGTGCATTCTAACCCCAAAAACAGCAATTTGAAATACGCCCAATCAGAGCTTTCTCTTCTTTTTATGCAGATGGAACGCAAAACGCCTTTGTGATTTGGTTAGGGGTGATTCTGGTGCACACCCAAAAAACACCATGCGAATTGAAATAAGACCAATCAAAGCTTATTCGTCTTCTTTCTATGCATATGGAAGCGAAAAGACGGTGTTTTGTTATTTTGGTCTCGTTACATACACTTTGCAATTTCAGGGTCAACGTGCATTTACACCAAAGAAAACGACTTGAAATAAGCGACATCCAAGATTCTTTTTCTATGTAGATGGAACCCAAAAGAACCTGTTTTGCTTTGTTCAGGCGTATTACACTTCGCTTTGCTATTTGTGGATGAATGAACACCGAAGGAAAAAATAAAGCTTATTCGTCCTCTTTCTATTGAGATGGAACCACAACACCTATGCTTACTTTGGGCTGATAAGAAACATTTCACTTTGTGATTTTTGGGTGAATGTGCATCTAACCCTAAAAACAGCAATTTGAAATACGCCCAATCAGAGCTTTCTCTTCTTTCTTTTTATGCAGATGGAACGCAAAACGCCTTTTTGATTTGGTTAGGGGTGATTCTGGTGCACACCCAAAAAACACCATGCGAATTGAAATAAGACCAATCAAAGCTTATTCGTCTTCTTTCTATGCATATGGAAGCGAAAAGATGGTGTTTTGTTATTTTGGTCTAGTTACCAACACTTTGCGATTTCAGGGTCAATGTGCATTTACACCAAAGAAAACGACTTGAAATAAGCGACATCCAAGATTCTTCTTTCTATGTAGATGGAACCCAAAACAACCTGTTTTGCTTTGTTTAGGCTAATGACCCTTTGGTTTGCTACTTGAAGATGAATTAACACCGAAGGAAAAAATAAAGCTTATTCGTCCTCTTTCTATTGAGATGGAACCACAACACCGATGCTTAATTTGGGCTTATAAGAAACATTTCACTTTGTGATTTTTGGGTGAATGTGCCTTCTAACCCCAAAAACAGCAATTTGAAATATGGTTTCCATCTACATAAAAAGATGATGATAACGCTCTGCTTGGGCTTATTTAAAATTGGTGGATTTGGGGTTGGACTGCACATTCAACCAAAAGTAGGAGTGAAATGTTTGTTTTCAGCCCAAATCAAGCATAGGTGTTTTGGTTCCATCTCAATAGAAAGAGGACATATAAGCTTGGGTTGTTCTTCCGGTGTTCATTCATCCACAAATAGCAAAGCGAAGTGTAATAGGCTTAAACAAGGCAAAACAGGTTGATTTGGTTTCCATCTGCATACAAAGAAGAATCCTGAATTACGCTTATTTCAAGTCGTCTTCTTTGGTGTTAATGCTCATAGACGCAGAAATCGCATAGTGTATGTAATGAGACCAAAATAACAAAACAACGTCTTTTCGCTTCCATATGCGTAGAAAGAAGACGAATAAGCTTTGATTGTGCTTATTTCAATTCGCATCGTGTTTTTTGGGTGCGCACCAGAATCACTCCTAACAGAAGCAAAATGGTGTCTTGGTTTCCATCTACATAAAAAGATGATGATAACGCTCTGCTTGGGCTTATTTAAAATTGGTGGTTTTGGGGTTGGACTGCACATTCAACCAAAAGTAGCAGAGTGAAATGTTTGTTTTCAGCCCAAATCAAGCATAGGTGTTTTGGTTCCATCTCAATAGAAAGAGGACATATAAGCTTGGATTGTTCTTTCGCTGTTCGTTCACCCACACATAGCAAAGTGTAATAAGCTTAAACAAGGCAAAACAGGTTGATTTGGGTTCCATCTACATAGAAAGCAGAACCTTGAATTGCGCTTATTTCAAGTCGTTCTTTGGTGTTAATGCACATAGAACCAGAAATCGCATAGTGTATGTAACGAGACCAAAATAACAAAACAACGTCTTTTCGCTTCCATATGCGTAGAAAGAAGACGAATAAGCTTTGATTGGGCTTATTTCAATTCGCAACCTGTTTTTGGGGTGCGCACCAGAATCACTCCTAACAGAAGCAAAACGGTGTTTTGGTTTCCATCTACATAAAAAGATGATAGTAACGCTCTGTTTGGGCTTATTTAAAATTGGTGGTTTTGGGGTTGGAATGCACATTCAACCAAAAGTAGCAGAGTGAAATGTTTGTTTTCAGCCCAAATGAAGCATAGGTGTTTTGGTTCCATCTCAATAGAAAGAGGACATATAAGCTTGGATTGTTCTTTCGGTGTTCGTTCACCCACACATAGCAAAGTGTAATAAGCTTAAACAAAGCAAAAGAGGTTGATTTGGGTTCCATCTACATAGAAAGAAGAACCTTGAATTGCGCTAATTTCTATGGTGTTAATGCTCATAGACGCAGAAATCGCATAGTGTATGTAATGAGACCAAAATAACAAAACACCTTCTAATCGCTTCAATATGCGCAGAAAGAAGATGAATAAGCTTTGATTGGGCTTATTTCAATTCGCATGGTGTTTTTTGGGTGCGCACCAGAATCACTCCTAACAAAAGCAAAACGGTGTTTTGGTTTCCATCTACATAAAAAGATGATAATAACGCTCTGATTGGGCTTATTTAAGATTTGTGTTTTGGGGGTTAGAATGCACATTCACCGAAAAATCGCACAGTGAAATCTTTATCAGCCCAAATCTAGCATAGGTGTTTTGGTTCCCTCAGTAGAAAGAGGACATATAAGCTTGGATTGTTCTTTCAGTGTTGGTTCACCCACATAGCAAAGTGTAATAAGCTTAAACAAAGGAAAACAGGTTGATTTTGGTTCCATCTCAATAGAAAGAGGACATCTACATAAAAAGATGATAGTAACGCTCTGTTTGGGCTTATGCATGCACACTTCTTCACACATGCACACGAAAGCTCATACCAAGAACTAACTTAATTGGTCTTTAAGGTGCTACTGGAAGAAATTTTTTTTTGTTTTGTTTTGACTATGGCAGACCAACACGGCTACCTATCTGTAACACACACATACTGTAGTGGAAACACGGAAGACCATTGTAAATTCAAGGAGTTAGATGACATGTCTCTTTCGCTTTTACATCCGCGGTTTAAGGTTTGCTAAAACATGATAGTATAATTTGTTTTTCACACACCTGTGTCAGGAGTTTTCTGGGTCCCCTGTGTTCTGATTGGCTACTCGGGAGGATACCCAGTTGCAGTGAATTGGGTTGGAGACTCTCAGCTGCTCTGCATTAGTTGCACCCGGTGTCCCAGGCTGATCATGAGTGATGCCTGCTAACCAGGTGCAATCAATCAAATCAAAGTTGTCTATAAAAGCTGTAGGCTGAAGGGGCTCAGTGAGCTTCTTCACAAATGGAGGTACCATATGCTGTGAGACTGTCGGCCAGGGGTCTCTCTCGCTGCTCTACCAGGAGCTCCAGGCAGCTGAAGGGGAGATTGTTTGCGACTCCTCTCTAGTATGCTATAATTTGTGTTTTATATGCCTGCTGCTATCTGTTAACCTTATGCAAATAAAGCATTGCTTATTCTTCATCCACTCGCGTGCTTATTGGCTCCAAATCCAGAAATAACCCTGCCCTTGGCAGAACATATACAGTGCTTTTTTTCTGGGGGGGGGGGACGCAGGGGAATGCATACTCCTAAAACATTTTGTGAATGTACTTTTGTCCATTTACTGTATTTATTTTTCCCGGTTTGAACTATAAAATGGTGATTTTCTTGAGGACGAGGCGGGGGGCAGGGCTGCCCCCTGGGGAGAGCGGGGTCGAGAGAGAGTGGGTGGGAGAAAGAGAGAGGGCCAGCCTGGCTTGGCACGCCTCTGCTGGCCCAACGTCGCACAGCCTCTTCCGCCCGTTTCCCTCCCCTTCCTGTGCTCATGCCTCTCCTCCCGTGGCACCTCCTTCCGGTAATCCTACCCTCGCCCAACATGGCGGCAGCACAGCCTCTTCCGCCCGTTTCCCTCCCCTTCCTGTGCTCATGCCTCTCCTCCGGTGACACCTTCTTCCGGTAATCCTACCCTCGCCCAATATGGCGGCAGCACAGCCTCTTCCGCCCTTCCGAGCTAGGAGTGCAGAAAAAGGTGAAACTGCCATGAAAAGGAGAGGAGGAGTGAGAGTGAGTGAGTGAGTGAGTGAGATAGGGAGCATCCTAGAAGAGATGGAAGGGGAACCCAAGGGTCATCTAGTCCAACCCTCTGCAAAGAAGCTCAGAGCTACAATTCCCAGGTCTTCTTTGGGAATTCTATGGGAAGTAAGAGTTTCTACATTCATGAGCATTCACTTAGAGTGCGCTCATGTTTTTACCTTTTATTGAAAGCGGCCACAAGTGACTTGGGTGGAGTATAAATAATAAAATTATATTGCTCCTGCTGCTGTTCTTCTCTTAGCCTAACTCAAATCCAACCCAATACCAAACCTTAACCCTAATGCTCACCCTAACTCAAATCTCATCCTCACTCTAACCCTAACCTTAACCCAAACCTAAGCCTCAGTCTAAACCTAAGCCTAATTTAACCCTAACCCTAAGTAATAAAATTATATTTCTCCTGCTGCTGTTCTTCTCTTACCGCAACTCAACCCCAACTCTAACTCTAACTCCTAATCCTAATCCAACTCAAACCCAACTCTCACTGTAACTCTAACCTTTACCCAAACCTAATCCTAAACACTTTGCTTCTTTTTGTGGTGTTTTGTGTTATTGCTTCATTTCGTAGGTCATGAGACTTTCTTTGCTTCTTGTGGTGTTGGTTCATTTAGCAGTTTTTTAATTGGCTTTTGTGTTTCTTTTGGTATTGCATCATCTTCATAGGTTGTTTGGATTTCTGATTAATTTGCTTTGGATTTCTGGTAGCTCTGCTTCTTTATGATTTGTTTCTGTGTTTCTGGTGTTTTGGCTTGGTTATGTCATAAAATTGAAGAAATACCACCAGAAGCACAAAAACCAAGAAATATTCCCAAAATGAGGCAAAACCAGGAGACATGAAAACCAAGCCAAATCAATGGAAAAGAAACAATCTCACCCCAAACCGCAGAACCATTCAAAGTCAAAGAAGCAAAACAATTAAATGCAAAAAACAAGCAAAACCACCCCAAATTAAACAAATCAGCAGAAAACAAAAAAGAAGCAGTAAAGCCACCAATTACAAAGCAATGCCACAAGAAACTGGAAACCAGTTTTTAAAAAGCAAAACCAGAAACTCAACAAGCATGCAATTTATGGGAGTCCAAAAGCACTTCAAGCAACAGAAATTAACCAACATAGCATACTAGTTTTCACTTAGTCTTGGGTTTCTGGTGAATGTGCTTTGTTTGCAGCTGGCTTCATTTGTTTTCCATTGGTTTAGCTTGTTTTTTGGACTTTTGCTTTATTGCTTCTTTTGAGAAGTTTTCTTGTTTTTGCATTCTGGTGGTAATACTTTTGAATGCTTTGGGGGTTTCTGGTGAATCTGCTTTGTTTGGGATTGGTTGGCTTCTTTGTCAGTTTCCATTGATGTTGCTTTTACATGGTTCTTCTGCTTCTTTTCAGTAGGTTTTTGTGTTTTTAGTGGTTGACTTCATTGTTGGAATGGTCATTAGACATTTCTGGTGGTTTTGCTTCATTTCTGGTGGTTTTCCTTTTTTTCTTGGGTTTATCAGATCTCATACAAATTAATATTCTCAAAGGTGCAAAACCCAAAAAACCTAGAAATGAAGCAAACTCACCATAAATCCAGCACCCAATCTGTTATGTACTAACCTTGGATCCTAGAATGCAACAACTGATTGGTCTTTTCCTGCAGGCCAATCAGGCTCCAAGAGGGAAGCAGAGTTAGCCAGTCAGACGGGACTCATTCTGTAAATAATGTATATAAAAGCCTGAGGTTGGGGGGGGGCAATAAAGAGCATGAAATACATACAAGACTCTGAGTATATTTCACAATCGTAATTTATATAAAAGAATCCATGAAACGAAAACCACCCCAAAAGAAACAAATTCAACATAATCCCAAAAATGAACCAGAAACAACAGAAACAAACCACATCCACCAAAGATGAGAAAACCAATTGAATAGAACCACAAGAAACCCACGCAGTAAACATCTCAGGGAAAAGCGAAATCACCCCCACACCATGCAAAACTAAGGTTTAACTGGCTTTGGGGTTTCTGCGAAATTTACTTTCCCCCTCTTGTTGGGGGTTTCTGGTGGTATTTCTTCTGCTTCTCACATTTCTGCTTCTTTTCAATTGGTTTTGGGATTCTGGTGAATTTGGTAATGATTTGATTGAAGTCTCTGTCTGGCAATTTTCCTTTTTCATGAATTCCTTCCTTGTTGGGTTTCTGGTATCTCACTTTTGGTTTTCCCATTTCTCTTAGTTTTGCTACGTTTCAGGTAGTTTGCTTACTTTTTGGAATTATGCAGTCTCATAAAAATGGAGCAATATCATTAGAAGCTTAAAAAGCATGAAAAAAACCCCAGGCACTAACCCTAACCCTGAACATCCACCTACGTATCCCCTGCCCTAACCCTAACCCTGATATTCTGGTCATCCATCTTGGGGATAACAATCTGGTGAGGTAAATTCAGTTGAGATCACTAAATATCTCCATCAGCTGTGCTTCCTCATCCCTGAGCTTATCATAGTTTGGTTTGGAATGTTGTAGAGGTGCTTATGGAGTGGGGGCAGCCTTCCTAAGAAGGTGGATGGGCAAGACATAAAGCTAATCATTCTACAACGACGTTTGTGTTTGAAAATGTGGCTGCTTATATCCCTCATGGCAGAATTATGTTCTGTGCCCCACAGTTGTATAGACCTGGTGGTATGCATCTTTCTGATTTGGGTTCTGACATGATTCTTAAGGATCTGCAAAGAGCTCTGTTTGAGCACTTGTGTGTTTGTGGGTGGAGGTGAACAAGCACACCTGCCCAGACTTAATTTGATTTGGTTACATTGGTCGAATCTGACTAGTTTTGCCGATCCTCAAGTTGTTATATTTAATAAATACAACCTATTTATCCACTTTTGGTTGTCTTGACTCTTCCTCCTGATGTGCTAGGAACCTTATGACCCCTGTCAGTTACTTGGTTTGTTGGGCAAAATGCTACAAAAATGCTACAATGTCTGGCAAATGCTACAAAACTTTTGCCAGACTTTGGCACCAGTTTGGAGTGAATCGGACAATGTTGGGTTTTGGATATTAATTATGAACCCCGGTTTGATGTATCAATTACTCTGTTTATGGGGTGTTACAAAATGTGGG
Source organism: Podarcis filfolensis (assembly GCF_964270895.1). Taxonomy (NCBI): domain Eukaryota; kingdom Metazoa; phylum Chordata; class Lepidosauria; order Squamata; family Lacertidae; genus Podarcis; species Podarcis filfolensis. The sequence goes on along the minus strand of NC_139614.1, from coordinate 175,470 downwards.
GGTTTTGCTGCAAAACTTTTGCCAAACATCAGTTTTGATGGGATCCCAGATTTGGGGGTTTGTAGTTAAATGAAGCATTCTTTCAGTGCTTCTCGGGAAATGTGCAGTTTCCGTCAGATCAAACTAATACTACTGGATAAAATTATATGATTGTTGATTATCAGACAGTTCTCCCATTTATCAAGGAAAACGTCTGTTATGGGTGGCTTTTGCTTGGTGTGTGTGACTGTTGACAGACAGATTTGAAAAGGAACACAGCTTCCTCTGTCTCACAGTGACTTACTGGCCTTTTTGATTATGCAGTCGGCTCGCAATACACTTCCAGCTGGATTCCGAGGACAGGAAATGATTCTGCTAAAGGCTTTCTGTGATATACCGTATTTTTTGCTCTATAAGACTCACTTTTTCCCTCCTAAAAAGTAAGGGGAAATGTGTGTGCGTCTTATGGAGCGAATGTAGGCTGCGCAACTGTCAGCAGCTATCACAGAAGCTGGAACAGCAATAGGGATTGCTGCTTTCACTGCGCAGTGATCCCTCTTGCTGTTTTGGCTTCTGAAATTCAGAATATTTTTTTTTCTTGTTTTCCTCCTCCAAAAACTAGGTGCGTCTTGTGGTCTGGTGCGTCTTATAGAGCGAAAAATACGGTAATTTCAGTTGATTTGTTTTAATGGTCACATAAAGGTACTTTCTTTGGTTATAAAATGATGTTGTGAGTCTTATATCTGAGCAGTCAATAAACTCCCTCCCCCACAGAAACACTTGTCTTACTTCTTCTTCTTCTTGGCATCCATACTTACATGTTTGTATAAAGAAAGACTAACCCCACCCCGAACCCCACCTCCAGCTTTCATCTTATTATTCTAGTGACTAGTTACAGATAGGTAGCCGTGTTGGTCTGCCATAGTCAAAACAAAAAAAAAGAAAATTTTTCCTTCCAGTAGCACCTTAAAGACCAACTAAGTTAGTTCTTGGTATGAGCTTTCGTGTGCATGCAGGTATCTGAAGAAGTGTGCATGCACACGAAAGCTCATACCAAGAACTAACTTAGTTGGTCTTTAAGGTGCTACTGGAAGGGAAAAATTTTTTTTGTTCTAGTGACTAGTCAGTGTTCATAGCAACACTTGCTTTTGTTACTAGACAAACTGCCCTGAAAGACAGTTACTATGAACTACATGTGTCGTCTTGATTGTTGTTGCTAGTTTCTGCAAAACACTTCTTTATCTTTCAACAAGAAATAAATGAATAGGAGGCTGCTCTAAGGAAGAAGTGTGATTGCATCTGGAATATCAGACTCTCTGTATTTTTATTTATTTACTTGATTTAGGGGTGGCCGCTTCACCCCCTGGCTAAGCCCATGTCCCCAACTAACTGAGCTTCTTGGGATCATCCTGCCATGCTGTGAGCTACTACATTATCCTGCAGTTTACAGAACCTTCCTTAGAGAATAAAAAACTGAGGCAAATTTCCAGTCTAAACAGGCTACACAAAAAGAAACAGCAGCGGTTCTTTATGTATGACTTGTGCTTGAGCGCCTGATATCTCAGAAAATCAACATCAGTGTTAGGGTGGGTGGGTCAGGGCATTTCCAAAATGTTATGATAGATGGAGCCATGGATGTGGCCAAGGGGGGGCCAAATAAATAAAAATAAATAAAAATACATAGCTAACTGAGGTTCTGACCCCCTAACAAAAGGCCTGCCCCCACTAACAAAAATCCTGGCTACGCCCATGGATTAAGCCAACTACAGTAACTCTGGTTTTGTCCCCACCCAGAAGTGTAGCATGTGTGGGCCATGGGGGCACAAATTTGTGGCAGGGGGCACAAACAGGTGCCCCCACAGCAGGCTCCCTCATTGGTGCCTGGCTCCACGTGAAAAGGAGCTGACCTAAGCTGCTGTGCTTCTGCTGGCCACAGCTCTGTCCTTAGGTTAGGCCTGTCCTGGGGAAGAGAGCAGGAGGGTGGGTGGCCGCAGTGCACCTCACTCCCAGTCACAGCAGCAGCTCCGCCTCCGGGTCACGTCTGACCTGGCACACTCAAGCTTCCCTGCCCCTCTCCTCCCCTGGACATGTGGGGAATGCCCCTTCCCCCTCGTTGAGTTCTGCAAAGGCAGCCCTGAGACTGAGGAGGAAAGAGCTCACTGCTCATGCCAACCCTAGAGAGGATGTAAGAAAGAAGCAGGCTGTTGGAGGACAGCCGAGAAACAAGTGAGCTTGGTGGAGCAGTGCCCCAGTCCCCCTTAAGGACAAGCCTCCACTGACAGGAAGCAAGAAGGAATTTTAAATGGTGAAAGACAGGAGTGCCTGGCGTGCTCTGATCCATGGGGTCACGAAGAGTCGTACACGACTAAACGACTAAACAACACAATATTGGCATGGGAACTACAATAGCTCAATGTTGCAATTTGTCTACCCTACTTAATATTTACCATTAAGGAAAGTATAAAGTCACGGAGTAAATCCTTTTCAGCTTGTTGATAGATTCACAAACAAGCACGAGTTCACAGCCATTTGCACAGAGCATATATTCCCCTCCAGTTCCCTCCGCTTTCTCCTCCTCCTCAAGAGTCCTGCCCCATGTTGAGTTTCCTGAGCATGAACAGAAAGCTCCTGTCTTGGGACTCTTTTGGACTCTTGGCACCCTTCCCAGGAAAAGGGGATGAGAAGCCAAGCGGGGTCGAGAAGCCTTGCGGTTCAGCATGTTCAAGATGTGTTACAACCGAATGAGATAAGAGTCAGTTCTCAGGCTTGCTTTGACAGAGCCTATTCATTAGCTTTTTGAAGCCTTCTCGTACTGATAAAAGTAACATTTTGCCTATGCATCTTGTGAGAAAGCAGAGAAAAACTTTAGCTGTGGATTTTTGGAAGAGAGAAAGGGAATTTTGGACAGGCCTAGGTGAGGTCACCTGTCCTCACCTCCTGGACAGGCCTAGGTGGGGTCACCTGTCCTCATCTCCTTCAGGTCAACCAGGACAACCTCACAATGATCCTGTGTTATGTCAGGGGGCTCAGGGAGAAAGTCTCCTTTGGTAACTTGCAAAGCAGCTTTTTCACACAGAAGGTCCCATTACACCAACAAATGGTTGTTGTATTGTATTGTGCTGCAAAAATGTGTAGAGGCCACAGTACAGAACAGGACACAGCTACATCTAGCAGAATGTCTGGCAGAGGTTTTGCCTTTGCAAAGTGTTTTTGGAATATGAGGAATGGCAATATAATGCTATTCAGTATCTGTCAGTGGGACCATGCATATTTATTCCAATTCTGCTTCCTTCCCCACTGCCTTTCATCCCTTTATTGGCCCTTACTCCTCCTGCACTGATAAGGAATGGCACAAATAGGCCAAGAGCATTGCCTGTGTAACTGCTACCTGTTATTACTGCAATCCTATAAGGACTTGAGAGCAGGCCCTGGTCAACTGACGCCTTATTCACACTGTGGCAATAAACTTACATCTGGGCTATAGCATTTCAGACTGCATCCTGCACCATACAAATAAATATTCTTCCATAGGAAACTAGCAGGTGAGGGATGAACTAGAACCCTTCTCCCTGACATGTTAGATTTTCTGGGTTTTTTTGCACACACCAAGCCTCCAGACTGCCTCCAAACTGTCAATGTTTTGCAGGAGGAATTATTCAAGTGCACACCAGAATTCTAGGTCTGCACAATTAAAGCAGGTTAAAGCTCTCTTTTGCCCTTGTCCAACAAATCCACTTAAAAAACAACAGACTTTTTTTGGTTTGAAAAGTGATGAAGAAATGCAATGATATGTGTGGGATGAACAAATGATTTTGTGGAAACACCACGCAACCAAATCAAGATGAATGATAATTGTCATAGAAGTGGCTCAGAAATAAATCAGAACGAGTGTTCAATAAAGACTGAACGTAAGCTACCACGTAAACTTCCTGCAACTAAATATGGATGAATGCCAAATAAGCAGGTCAAGTAGAGGAGCCCTCAAATAAAGGATTGGGCTATAAATGTGGGCAGTGCCAGTGGAACCAGGAAATTCTACCTAAATCTCTAAATTCTTACACAGAAACCTTAGCCATTGCCTTCCTTGTCTGTGATTTCCATAATTAACGTACAGGGGGGGAACTTCCGGGACGCCGCGGTCACAGACAAGGAGCGCGAGGCTGCTCTCCGGAGGGGTCTCGAACAACTTGGAGGTCCAGAGGGGTCACGAAGGCTCCGTGAACCCTGAAACCTCAGGAGGATTATTCTGAGGGGCAAACTCCCAGCGAAGCTGTGTATGCTCGCCTGTGTTATTGTCGTTTAACAGGGCTGGAGCCGCAGCGTGAAAGGGAAGCAATAGACCCCATGTTGTGAAGCCTCAGGCTCCGTGTGAAAAGCGGCGGATCTCCAACAACAGCCGAAAAGCTGGGAAACTGCTACCAAGGATTGCGCAGAAAACATCAAAAAAACAACGAAAAATATTCAAGTTAAAGCCAAAGGAAATTTAACGGAAGAACCCAGCTTAAAAGAAATATGTGGTGAAAGGAGAAGGAATCTACTGCTGGCGGTAAGAATAAAATGGAGTATAGCGACAGGCTGGGAGTGGAAAAGCATGAAGGCAAGAAAGTAGCCGCTAAGTGGGTGTGAAGGAAAGACCTCAGACATTAAGTAGAAAGAGTCGGAGGCAAAGTAACAGCGAAATCTCTTAATGGACTAGAAAGAAGGGAAAGAAATTCCTTTGTTGCATCGAGGTCGGAGATTACTATAGCAACGAACGGTGGGGGGTTTATAGTCGGTTCGTCGTCTTTCTTTGTTTGCAACTTCCTGGAGCGCAGCACTTAAGAACAGAACGCAACGCTTTATTTTAAGTTCTGGTGTTAAACATATTTGAATTAAGGATAGAGACCGGCACATACTTAACTTAATAAAAGGTTGGGAAAACTTGAGTGACAACAGAAGGACTGGAGAAGTGAAGAAGCCTCTGAGGAGACTGAGGAGAAAAAGGGAGCTGTTTGGGAATATTTGCTTCGTCATCCTCCTCCCTCTGCTTCATCTCCATTTTCCCGTCTTAAAGAGACACACTCCAATTAACAGTATACCCCCCCATAAGACTTTAAAGAATTAATCACGTGTCTTCATATATGCACCAGGCAAAATTCTTAGAACCTGGACGTTGAAGCGTTTCCACATCGCCCCTTTCAATACCTTACTAAGCTACCTTCTGTAGTACTTGAGAGACGTTGGTATTGTCATTCACATACCTTGGGCTTCTAATTTGATTTTTTCTATTTGTATTTTGCCTTCTCTTATTGGTTACGATATTCCTGTTGGTGGGGGGACGGGCTATACCTTGTTGAAGAAATATAAGGAAAGCTGGCAGTAACGGGAGAAACTGAGAAAGCTAACAATCTGTGTGGGTGAACCAAAGAAGGAAGAATATAAAATATACAAAATATACAAAATGAAAAAGGGGGTGGGAACGCCGGCTGAAAGAAGGCCATCTAGACAAGAAGAGGGGAAGGAGGGGAAAGAAATTAAAGACTATGATAGTTTGATGGCCGAAATAAGAAAAGAATTTAAAAATAATGAACATTATATAGAGAAAAAACTATTAGAAGTACAAGACACTCTAGACAAGAAATTGGAAAGGGTGGTGGGTGAACTGACAGGAAAAGTTAAAGATATATCAGCAAAAACTAAGGTACTTGAGGATTCAATGAAAAGGGTGCAAAAAGATACGAAAGACAGTAAGACAGGTGGACAGGATTAGAATAGAAATTAAAGAGATAGGAAAGATACAGGAAGAACTGCTGGACAACATGGCTATGACACAGATGAGACAAAGTCAGTCTAATCTGAAATTTAGAGGAATACCGGAGAATCTAAATGAAGACATTAGATCTATAATGGTCAAAGAGTTAGCAATCTGGTTAGATAAGAAGGAAGAAGAGATAAATTACTCTTTAGCAAATATTTTTCGGATAAGATCTAAATCGACTAAAGTTAAAGGGAAAAAATTGCCAGGGGATGTGATAGCCATGTTCAACTCGCTGGACATAAGAAATGAAATATTGAAACAGAACTACAGCAAAAGGTTATATATTGAAGGAAACTCAATTATTATATTTAAAGAGATTCCTTCGAGATTTCTTAGAAGGAGAGATGCTTATAAAAAATTAGCTAGTCAGTTGAAGAAAAACGGGGTCCTATATAGATGGGAGTTTCCGGAAGGCATTTCATTCTATTTCAAGGAAAAAAGATTCAAACTGTCAACCACCTCAGAACTGGAAAAATTTGAAAGGAGATACGAGAAGGATTTCGGAAAGATAGTGGGAGGGGGAGGAGACGGAGGAGCGGCAGGGGGAGGGGACGAGGGGGAGGGGTTGGAAGAAGAAGAAAGAGGGGTAAACTTAACAGAAGAAAGAGAAGTAGAGAAAGAAGACAAGGAAAAGTAGTTTGCACACAGATTTTGACAATTTATAAACACTTTATAATAGATGGCTTTAAAAATTCTGACTTGGAACGTGAATGGACTGAACAATAAAAATAAAAGGAATCAGATTGCTCACACGCTATTGAAAAAGAACCTTGACCTAATCTGTCTACAAGAGACTCATGTAATAAATAAACACAGGAGAATCTTGAGTAATAAGAGGTTAGGGATGGATTTTGTGACTGCCGATAAGGTTAAGAAAAGAGGTGTGGTATTATATATAAAAGAAAAATTTGATCCTGAGTTATTGTATAAAGATGATCAAGGGAGAGTGATTGTAGTACAGATGGTGTTTCAAGGAGAAAAAATAATCGTGGTTGGAATATATGCACCTAATGATAAAAATTCAGCTTTTTTCCTCGAATTAGGTAATAAGTTAATGGAATGGATGGATCACAAAATGATATTAATGGGTGATTTCAATGGTGTGGTTTCACCGAAATTGGACAAGTCAACAAAAAAGGAAGAGACTACGGAAGGGAAACTACCCCGATCCTTTTTTGAGCTAGTTAACAATATAGGATTAATTGACGCCTGGAGATTCAAAAACCCTACTACAAAACAGTATACGTTCTTCTCAAACCCCAAGCAGAGCTGGGGGAGAATAGATAGTATTTGGATATCGAAGGAATTGACGCAGAATTTAAGCAAATGCGAAATTCTAGCACAAACTATTTCTGATCACAATCCGGTATCTATGGAGATAAAAGGCAAAGATACTAGAATAGGTAGATGGAGAATGAATGAATTTTTATTCAACGATCAAAGAATAGTAACTAAAGCTAAGGAAACAATTGAAGAGTACTTCAAATGGAATTTAAATGGGGAAACAGCTCTAGAGGTAGTGTGGGATGCAGGAAAGGCAGTCATGAGAGGCTTCCTGATCCAGAAAAACAGTCAATTAAGAAAAGAAAAAGAGAAAAAGAAAGAGCAAATTCTAACTCAGATTATGGAAAATGAAAGAAAATTAACTATAAATCCCGGTGATGAGAACGTAAAACAAAACATAAAGATATTACAAGCCAAATTTTCAGTAATAATTAACCAGGAAATTGAATGGAAAATAAAAATGATGAAACAGAAAAATTTCGAATCAGCCAATAGGATAGGGAAATACTTGGCATGGCAAATAAGAGAAAGAAGGAAACAAAACATGATTAGTAAGATAAAGGATGGAGAAAGGATTGTAGAAGAACCAAAAGAAATAAAAAGGACTTTCCAGAAGTACTACAAAGAACTATACAAAAGAGGAAAAGAAACAGATCATGAAATAGACTGCTTTATGCAAGAACATCAGATGCCACAGATCTTAAAAGAAGAAAAAGAGTTACTAGACCAGACTATTACACAAGAAGAGATAAAAAGGGCTATAAAAAGGATGAAAATTGGAAAAGCGCTGGGGCCGGATGGCTTATCGGCTAAGTATTATAAGACATTAAGCGATCAAATATCCCCAATTCTATGCGAAGTGATGAATGGTATCTTAAAAGAGGGGAGGATCCCGAACACCTGGAAGGAAGCATATATTACTTTAATTCCTAAAAAAGAGGTCGATATGTTGGAGCTGAAGAATTATAGACCAATTTCGTTACTAAACAACGATTATAAGTTGTTCGCAGACGTAATGGCAGAAAGATTAAAAAAGGTATTTGTCAGAGCTACCCTAGGTCCCAGCTCACAAAGGACCAACGCTGCTTCGTTGTTAAGTATAAAAGTCTTTATTGAAGTTCAGTTTCACTTCCAGAGCCGCAGCGCGCAGCCCCACGTCTAAAGTGTCAGACCACTGATGCTCCGTCTGAGTCTCCTCCCCCTTGACACCAATTTAAGATTCTAGCCTTGCTCCACCTTCTCCGCTGCTCCTTCCTCCTCTGGGTCTGCCTGCCCGCCGGGGTTCCGCCCTTTCTAGCCTCTTCTCCCGCTGATTCCCCTGAGCCTTCTCCCTCCCTCCGGCGGGCTTTAGGAGCTGGTTCCCCATCCGGGTCTCCTGCTGTTCCGCGCGCCTGCACATTTGAACTTGGCGCGCGCGCCCAGCCAGCAGCTTTCCTCCTGACCGTTCCACTGCTGCTGTCACTGCTTCCCCCTTCGGGGGGGCTAGCTGCAACTGACCTCCCCTCCGTTGGAGGCGTGGTCAGCCCTGACTCCCTCTCTGGAGGAGACACTGCCCCTGACACATGTGACTCTTCCCCCCCACTACCCTTCTGGGAATCTTCTGATTCGCTGGAGAAGCTCATGGAATCTCTCGGGCCACTGTCATACTCCCCTACGCTGCCCTCGGATTCTTCCCCTTCGCTCTCCCAATCCTCTCTCCCTAGTGCTCCTGCTCCTGATTCCCTGACAGTATTAAATAATAGAATTCATAAAGATCAAACGGGCTTCCTTCCAGGGAGACAATTGAGGGACAATGTAAGAAATGTGATAAGTATTATTGAATATCTGGATATGAGAATAGATAAGCAGGCCGCCCTGGTATTTATAGATGCCGAAAAGGCATTTGATAATGTTTCATGGGGGTTCATGAGGAAAAGCTTGGAAATGATGGGGATGGGAGAAAAATTTAGAAAAGGTATCGAAGCAATCTATCATGAACAAAAGGCAAAACTCATAATAAATAATACTATGTCAGAATCTTTTGATATATTTAAAGGGACTAGGCAAGGTTGTCCTCTGTCTCCTTTATTATTTATAATAGTATTGGAAATATTCAATAAGAGATTAAGGGAAACAACAGAGATTAAAGGAGTCAGAGTAGGAAAGAAGGAACACAAAATAAAAGCTTTTGCCGATGATATTGTATTAACACTGGAAGACCCAAAACACAGTGTAAAAGAAGCTTTAAAAAAATTTGAAGAGTTTGGTGCAGTGTCAGGACTTAAGATCAATAAGAACAAAACTAAAATGTTGGTTAAAAATTTGACAAAGGAAGAAATGTTAGATTTAGAGCAAAGGACGGGACTTATGACAGCTAAGAAAGTGAAATACCTTGGAGTGTGGATTACGGTAAAGAACATTAATCTCTATAAAGATAATTATGAGGTCACTTGGAGGAATATTAAGAAAGATCTTGAAATCTGGGGGAGAATGAGGCTATCCTTCTTGGGGAGGATAGCAGTGGTGAAAATGAATGTTCTCCCCAGAATGCTGTTTTTATTTCAAACTATACCCGTACTCAAAGGTTTAAGACAATGTAAAGAATGGCAGAGAGCCCTGGGGAAGTATGTTTGGCAGGGAAAAAGACCACGAATAAAAATGAAAATATTGGTTGATAGAAAGGAAAGAGGGGGCTTTGCTCTACCGGATTTGAGCATATATTATGAAGCGGCATGTCTACTATGGTTAAGAGATTGGATTAGACTGGAAAATAGAGATATATTGGATCTGGAGGGCTTCGATAATAGGTACGGGTGGCACTCGTACCTATGGTACGAAAAGGTGAAGGTGCACAAGGGCTTTCTAAATCACATTTTCAGCGGACCAATATTTCAGGTATGGGAGAGAAATAAAAACTTATTGGAAAGGAAGACCCCCTGGTGGATCTCACCAATAGAGGTGTTAACTATCAAGAAATCTAATATGGAAGAGAAAAATGCCACCTATGAAGATCTCATAAGTAAAACAGAACAAGGTATTAAACTTAGACCATATGAAGAAATAAAAGACTCACTTACTGGTTGGTTGCAATACCACCAGGTGAATGATTTGCTAAAAGAAGACAAAAAGAAGGCAGGTTTTGAGGATAAAAAATCTAAGTTTAATGTGGAGGTTGTTGAAGGCAAGAGTAAAATACTGTCTAAAATATATGATATACTACTCGAGTGGTATACAAAAGACGAGGAGGTGAAGGAGGCAATGACCAAATGGGCGATAGATTTCGGGTATAATATTGAATTTGAAAGATGGCTGGAATTATGGAATAAAAATATAAAGTTTACAGCGTGTACAGCACTGAGGGAAAACGTATGGAAAATGATATATAGGTGGTACCATACACCGGTGAAATTGGCCAAAATGTATAGATTAAAGAACAAAAGTTGTTGGAAATGTGGTGAGGCGGAGGGCGATCTCTATCATCTATGGTGGTCATGCAATAAAGTGAAAGGTTTTTGGGAACTAATATATAATGAGCTTAAAAAAATTCTTAAATATACATTTCCCAAAAGACCCGAAGCCTTTTTGTTAGGAATTCTGGGTAAAGAAATCAAAAAAGAAGATAAGATAATATTTCTCTATGCCACCACAGCCGCAAGAATTATGTTGGCTCAAAACTGGAAAACGGAAGTTATACCTAATATAAATGAATGGCAGCTTAAAATGGTAAATTATGCAGAGCTTGCCAGGATAACAGCAAGAATACGAGATCAAGATGAACAGGAATTTCATAAAAACTGGAACAAATATTGGAAATATATTGGAAATAATTTGTAGATGATATTAGCGGGGATGGAGTAACGCTAACAGCAGCTAATATATAAGTTTAAAAACAAAGTACATGATTATAGAATTTTTATTTGATACTTACCAAAAGGGTAGAGGGGAGTCCAAAGGTTTTTTGTTTGTTTGTTTAGGGAAGGGATATAATAAACTATGTAAATGAAAGATATGTACATATATTGTAAGATTTATTAGCATGTTTATTTGTGTACCTTACATTTATAAGAATCTGTTTATTTACAAAAATTTGAATAAAAATGTATTGAGAAAAAAAAATTAACGTACAGGGGACTTTACAGTGTTTTGCAGTCCCTTTAATATAGCTTTTGCATGTGTCACACACATCAAACTTAAACCAAGATGTTTCCTTGGTATTCATTCTGCTTGTGCCAGCTCTCTTCCTGCACAGGAAGGAAAAAAGCAGGGAGCCCCACTCTGACTTGAATGTTCATTTACCTCAACAGCTGCAGGTACTTGAACCACACTTTCTGCAGCGTCCATAGCCTCTCATACAATGGAAGAAATTAGCTGAGAAACAAACCAGGATTGAATGCATGCTAAATGTTTGTTAATTGTCATATTTCCTGTTATGTACTGAAGTTCTCACCCTGGGCCAGCAGGGGGATACTGTAGATAGTTATGCAAATGAAGGATCAAAAAGTGACGTTCAGTGATTAGATAGTTTTGTATGCAAATGAAGGATCAAAAAGTGACGTTCAGTGATTGGATAGTTTTAGAAAATGGCAACAGTTACATTGTTCTGGAGCTCTATATAAGCAGGCTGACTGAGCTCCTCAGCTTAGTTCTGTTCCAGCTTATAAAATAAAGAGCTGCTTTGGAGAAATCGCTGTGTCATCTGCTATGTCAACCCACAACTTAACATTTCCATTTTGCAGCGTGCTATCAATGCACCATCCATCTGCAGTCACCCCTTTAATTACACGCTGCTCCAAAGGCCTCTCAAATGGCAAAGATCTTCTTGTTCACGGTGACCATCACTCTGCTTTTTGTTCTGACAAAACATAAAAGAGTTGTTTCCTCCCTCGCCCTGCTGTGCCCAGTTCCTTATGCTAATTTATAAAGAGCCAAGTCAACTGTTTGTTTTAATGAAGGTTGAGGACCAAAAAGGGGTGAGGAGGCAATAAAGAATAGAAGTTTTATCACTGCACAAGCTAGGAAGCATGAGTCTCTTATCATAAGCACAGGCTGGGGAAAGAGGAGGGCCCAGTTTCCAGTAACAAACCTTGTTCTGCAGGAGGCTTTTACTACTTGATAGCATGTTCTTGCAATGCCTACAACTTGAGGCCTAGTTCTCACTGGGGTGCTGGGCCTGTTTCTGGGCTCCTGGCCTCAGACTGCAGGCAGAATCTCATGACTGAATCCTCCATCTTGTTAACACCACTTCCCTCTATGTCAAAAACCAGCATGCCGGGGAGAAAAGTTCTTTTCTAAGCTTCTTCCCAACATTCTAATTTTCTGGGTCACCTCGGAGTCCTGCATCCAACAGCCTAGTGCTGACAGAAAGTTCTCTGATTCCTAGTGTATTTGTTGACATTTTACAAACTGATAAAAACCTGGGTTGTGCCTCGAGACAGAGCAGTAAATGGTGCTATAGGGGGCCCACCACGTAATACCACCAATTAATAATGTGGCGGATCCACTCCTCTAACTGCCCACTATAAAATGTAGTGCACCCACCTCACGGCACACCAATTCCACAAATTTCTACAATTTACCACAGATTATGTGGTAACAGATTATGCGGGGGGACTTGTGTGAGGGAAAACGCAATGATTTAGAGTCTGTATCAGGGACTGGGCAGAGGAGGAATGGTGGAGACAGTATAGATTTACAACAGTGGTTTGTGGGAGGTCACAGCTCAGAGGCAGATGAGGGAGAAAGTTGGAAAATACTGTAACACCATTATCCAAGAGGCTGGGTTCTATAGCCTCTCACTGTTAAGATTGAAATTAATAATTATTATTATAATTAAGAAATGATGGTATGAAACTTTCCCTTGTCTTTATACATTCCTGGACAACCAGCTGGGAGCCGCTGACAGCATCATGACACTCAGGCAGGAGTTGAACAAACAAACAAGAAAAGTTTATTGAACAAAATAGGTTTATGAAACAAAGTGGGTCAGGAAATGTGTTCTTTCAGGTAGAAGTTAACTTGTTTACTCTAACTTTAAGATGTCTTGGGCTTAAACGCAATACTATAGCCACAGACTCTAGTCTGACTCTGCTGTCCATCACAGGTGCCTGCCCTTCCCCCAAGGTAAAAAGTACCAAGATGGGTAAAGTTATTGTAGCACCTAAGGAAGAAAACCCCACAAGCATTTCTTCCCCGGCCTGACGGTGAAATCATCAGCATCAAATAACGGACAATGTGTTGTCCCCTGGTGACACTCCTCAGCATCAGCCTGAAACAGCTGCTTTGTGGTCATCCCTACTTGAACTGGGGTTTCCTTTATTACATCCAGAATTTATTACATCCAGAATTTCAGCATGCATCTGCCAAAGCCAAAAGGGAGCCAGTGTTTTCTTGATTGGATCCATTCTGTTTACACAGTCAGACATTGTAGGCTACAAATGCATGGATTTTGCCTCCCCATATAGCTGGACTTGAATCACAGCCAGAAATATAGTGCCAGCAGAGATGAGTGAGAGAGAAAGGAGTGGGGGGGGCGGATAGCAGTTCAGTTAAGAGGTAATAAAGATTGAAGCCTCAATAGAATGGAGAGTGGCAATTAGACTAACATGTGTCCAGGAATTCACTTGTAAATGATTGCATGGCAGTCTTGTTTAACCCACCTAGCTCCTCTGATGCACCATGGTTAAGATATATTCATGCCAAGTAGAGTCATCTTTAAAAGAATTGCAGGACTCTGAAGCAACTGAACTTAGCATTTGGCTATGGACACAGCAAGGACTTTGAAGCAAAGAACCTGCTCTGAGCTCAGAGAGAGAGAGGAGACTACTCGTAACATCTGTAAAGTGTGTGTATATAATGACGTATGTTGGAGTTGGCCTAGTAAATACAACTCTGCTGAATGGCTGTTTCGTGTGGTGAGCTTAATTGCCTGACTGAGCTTCTATGGCACCCAACATCCAACAGACCATTCTCATATGCCTATTTGTTGAGTAAAAGAGTTCACCTGAGCTGGAAGCTATGCTTACAACCTGGGACTGCAGTTTCTTTTCTGCACACTACATAGCCCGACAGAGCAAGCGTTCCTTGAAATGTGCTTTAAGTAGCTTCTCAGATAAGGCCTCCATCACAATAATTGTTTAGTACTGCGGGTCCTAAACAGTGGCCCACAAACCTCACTGCGTGTCTGTGAAGAATCCAAGGAGCAGGGACTGTGAATGGCAGATGCAGTGGCTGTTCCGAGGTCTGTCCACCAGGTGGGCAGGATGGACCAGAAGTGAAGGGTGGCAGGAGGCAATTGAAAGGAGTGGAGAGGACTAGAAGCGTGAAAGGCAGAGCAGGAAGGGAACAAATATAAACAAATAAAAGAAGCAATAAAAATACAGTTTCAAATCATCCAGCATAGCGAGTTACCATCACTACAAAATCTTCAGCTGGAACACCAGCCAGAATTCACTAAAATGCATCAATTACAGCAGAAATTCATTTTATCACACAATTAAGCTGCTAAACTGCCCATAGAGGTTTGGATAAAAAGAATCCATGGAAGGATCAAGATGTAATATCCTGCAGTGTGAAATTACTAGATTAGACCTAGAGCAAATTTTCTATTTTGGGAATCTCAAACAAAAATGCTTTTTAGAGAAAAGAATGAAGACACCCCCCAAAAAAAGAAAAAGAAAAGAAAAAAGAAATCTGTGAGTGAGTTCAGGAAGATAACACCAAGCATACAATAAAATGATGATGATGATGATGATGAATGGTGTTATCCTCTGCTCTGTCATGGAGATGTTATAAACATGCGAGCTCTGGGCCTAGTGTAGAGTGTCCTCAAGGTATGACTGGTTTGCAGGCATACAGGAATGTGTGCTCCTCTCTCCACCATCCTCTCATCCCTATTTTGGCTGTTCCACCGCTCCAGCCAGCAGCAGAGGAAGTAGATCCCTGGAGTATTGCCCAGCAAAACCAGAGTTTCTGCCAAATCAAAGCATTGTGCCTAAAGACAACCAAACTCTCTCACACACACACACGCAAACCCAACAGCAGCAGCAAAAATTGAAAAAGATAGTGTAGAAAGCTGATATCACAGCACAAATATTGCCACTGCCAGTAATATCATATTTTTGAACGGCTGTAACGCTACTCATATTTAACCTATGCTTCGTGTTATATTTCCTCTTTCCATACCGAATAGATGAAAGCATTTTTTTATATACAAATAATACGCTACACATTGTTACCAGGATTGCCAAAATGACCATTGAGTAAAAATGACCTGGCTTGCTCCTGTGCATTTAAAACACTTTGATCTGCAGAAGGCTGCAGGTGGGGCCTTTTATGGCATGGTGCTAATTACTCTAAAAGTGCTGTTCCAGGGATAGCAACCCACACAAGCTCAAAAGTTAGCAACTGCCGAATAGGAATGCTGCAGAGTGATAAAAGGACTGTGGGAAGTTAGTGATGTCAGAGCTACAGCTGTGCCTTAACTTCAAGGTGACCTCCTTGTTTTTAGATCTTTGTCCTGTCCTATGCAGCCTCCTAGGGGAGTCAGCAACACCACACCTGCAGAATTACACATGGCTTCTGCCAGCATTCCATGTCTCTGGGTTGCTCTAGCCCTTAGGCTCTAATGTACAGGCTAAGAGCAGTGTTAGAAACTGGAATAGAAAAGGTAGGAGCCATGTGGTTCCTGGAACCTGGGTTGTGGGTGCCAAAAAAGAATGTCTAGTCGCCATTTTTATTGTATTCATTTATTTGTTCACACTGGCTTTATTTTTGCACATGCAGGAAAATGAACCGTACAGTTCCTCACTTATTCCATGAATACTTATTATTTATTTTCCAAAACAAGACTGAGTTTCCTTTTCTCTGAATTCTTTTTAAATATAATGTTCAAGCTGTTCAGAAAACTACTATTATATGTGTGTTATGGGGCAAGTGGGGGCAGAGACAAACAAAACATTTTGAAGTTCAAATGTGTCTTTGCGGCATTCAGGCTAAAGCATCAACAATACATAGATTTTCTTTTTCTATTTTTGCCTTCAAGAACAGGGTTTGCAGAGGTTGGACTTACCAAAGAGCACTTGCCCCCAACTTGGATCTTGGCATCTAGGAATTCTCCCTTTTTATACTTATTTTTCTTTCTTGCCACCAACATGGTTAACTGATGTATTACCATCGCTCTTTCTCTAATACAAGATCTTTTAACAGACTCAAATAGTGTTACTTAATGACTCTACAGCTAAATCATATCCAGTTGGGACTTCATTTTCTCTTATTATATTAGATCAGAAGAAGCTTTTTGGGAACAAAGACCAAAATATGTCACATATCACCTTGGTTTCCTTTATATCTCCAACATAAATTGTTAGAACCCCTACAGATATTATTTGATCTTCATGGGTGTTAAATACCACCAAACAGTAAACTCATAAATGATTTCTTTCAAACTACTGCCAATAGTTTGCTGTAGAAGATTTTGCCAAATCCATTTCCATTCTGGGATATCATGCCATTAAAATATTGTACAACAGATCCTATTCTAAATGGTCAAATGCTGTTTCCACATCAAAAAAGTAAAATCCTGTATGACTGCTGCTGCTGCTCTGGTGGGTGCTGGGTAGACCGCTCCCCCTCCTGCCAACTCCATCGGGCCTAGGGGGCAGGGCCTGCACTCACCGCCACAGCTTAATAGGCCTGAGCAGCTCCTTGCAGCAAGTGACAAAAATGGTTTTAAATGTTTTAAGTGCTTTTAATTTGCTGCACCTTAAATGGTGGTTTTTAAATATAATATTGTATTATTGTATTTTTGCTTGGGGTGGGAGTTGTTTAATTTTAGTATAATTGTTTTTTGCTTTGTTCTAATGCTTTCTTTTTTGTTAAGTTATTATATAGTTTGTATTTTGCTTTTTAAGAGGAAGGGTCAGAACTGCCTGGGAGTGGGCCTCAGTCAATAGAATGGCTGGGGCAGGTTCCACAGGGGGGGATGTATTGGGAAACCCGATCTCAGTGATCACGGGCAGGAGGAGGAGTTACCCTAAGACCAGACCATGTCATTACCGAGGAGGCAGGCTTAGTTGTTGTTTGAGGACTATCCCTGCCTCCAGGTATGGTCCTGACTGGAAGGATACTGGAATCAGCAAGGGAAACCCACATGACCTGAAAGTGTTGCTGTGCAATGCCAGGTCAATGATGAATAAAACCACTGCCATCCACGACCTGATTGTGGATGGAGGATTAGACCTGGCATGTGTGACAGAGACCTGGTTGGATGAAGCAGATGGGCCTGTCCTTGCCGCTGCTTGCCCACCAGGTTTCTCTTACACACAGCAACCCAGGTCATGTGGGCGGGGAGGGGGGGTTGCAGTGATTTTAAGAAAGTCATTAGTCTGCACCAGGCGTCCTATTGGGAAGACCCAGTTCTCTGAGTGCATGTTCTGGAAGTTGGGCTATAGGGGGAGTACAGGATTCCTATTGGTGTACCGACCTCCCGGCTGCACCAAGGATTCCCTGCCCGAGCTGCTTCAGATCGTGGTGGATATGCTCCTGGAGACGCCTAGCTTGGTTGTCCTAGGGGATTTTAACATCCATGCCAACGCAACCTTACATGGGGCCACTCAGGACTTCGTGGAAAGCATGGAAACTACAACTAATCCAGAATGCGGCAGCTAGACTGGTGACTGGGAGCGGCCGCGGAGACCACATAACACCGGTCTTGAAAGACCTACATTGGCTCCCAGTACGTTTCCGAGCACAATTCAAAGTGTTGGTGCTGACCTTTAAAGCCCTAAACGGCCTAGGTCCAGTATATCTGAAGGAGCGTCTCCTCCCCCATCGCTCTGCCCAGACACTGAGGTCCAGCTCCGAGGGCCTTCAGGCGGTTCCCTCACTGCGAGAGGCCAAGTTACAGGGAACCAGGCAGAAGGCCTTCTTGGTAGTGGCGCCCGCCCTGTGGAACGCCCTCCCATCAGATGTCAAAGCGATAAACGTCTACCTGACATTCAGAAGACATCTGAAGGCAGCCCTGTTCAGGGAAGTTTTTAATATGTGACATTTTAGTGTATCTTTCATCTTTGTTGGAAGCCGCCCAGAGTGGCTGGGGAAACCCAGCCAGATGGGCGGGGTACAAATAATAAATTATTATTATTATTGTCAGAGCTACTCTAGGTCCCAGCTCACAAAGGGCCAACGCTGCTTCGTTGTTAAGTATAAAAGTCTTTATTGAAGTTCAGTTTCACTTCCAGAGCCGCAGCGCGCAGCTCTACGTCTCAACTGTCAGACCGCTGATGCTCCGTCTGAGTCTCCTCCCCCTTGACACCAATTTAAGATTCTAGCCTTGCTCCACCTTCTCCGCTGCTCCTTCCTCCTCTGGGTCCACCTGCCCGCCGGGGTTCCGCCCTTTCTAGCCTCTTCTCCCGCTGATTCCCCTGAGCCTTCTCCCTCCCTCCGGCGGGCTTTAGGAGCTGGTTCCCCATCCGGGTCTCCTGCTGTTCCGCGCGCCTGCACATTTGAACTTGGCGCGCGCGCCCAGCCAGCAGCTTTCCTTCTGACCGATTCACTGCTGCTGTCACTGCTTCCCCCTTCGGGGAGGCTAGCTGCAACTGACCTCCCCTCCGTTGGAGGCGTGGTCAGCCCTGACTCCCTCTCTGGAGGAGACACTGCCCCTGACACATGTGACTCCTCCCCCCCACTATGCTCTGGTGGGGAAACTGGTCCCGATCCTCCACTGCTGCTTTGGGGTTCCCCTCTGGCTCCTTGTTTCTGGTGCGTCCATCCTGGGACCCCCCTTGCCCTGACCATCGGTGCCCCCTTCTGGGAATCTTCTGATTCGCTGGAGAAGCTCATGGAATCTCTCGGGCCACTGTCATACTCCCCTGCGCTGCCCTCGGATTCTTCCCCTTCGCTCTCCAATTCCTCTCTCCCCACTGCTCCTGCTCCTGATTCCCTGACATCCTTCCCCCCCTCAAAGCCCCCCCTTCCCCCCTCTCCTGCTTCGGGTGTGGGTTCCGGGTGCTCCAGTCCTGTGGGTGTGAGTGCGGGATACCATTCTTCCCCCCTGGTGTGTAGCCGGTCCACTGGATCCGGCCCAACCGCAACGGGCTCGTCGACGTCGATTTCCTCTGCTTCCATCTCTCTGCTGATGTGCTCGAATCCAGGATCCTCCCCCAACACGTCCATGTCCTCCCCTCCCCCGGGTACCTCTGGTGAGACTGCTTGCAAAGGTCCCCGCAGCAGCTCCCTGCGCCACCCCACCTCCGGTTGAGTGTCCCACCAATAGGAGCGGTCTGTGGCAAACCCCGAGAGAGACCCCTCCGAGGAGCTAGTGTCCGGCGTCGTCTCTTCAGCTGATGAAAAACCCTGGAACGTACTGGCTGACAGTGTGGGTGTGAAGAGCCAGTCGTCGAAATACTCTGCCGGCATAGGTCTGTGTGGGAAGAGTGCATGGAACTCGTCTTTAAGATAGTGCTCCTCCACGGCATAGCACGGTACCCACCTGTTGGCACTGGCTGGGGTACCTTCCCTGGCGAGGAGGTATTCCACCCCCTCTTCCCCCCACCTCGAGTCCAAAATCTCCGTGACCTCGTTGAGTGGCGTCGCCCTCCGTGACCCCTCCCTCTTCGGAGATTCGTTAAGTGGGTCTGGCGCGTTCCCTGTCGCCTGAAACCTGTGGGGTTCCCTGTAGGGTGTGAGCACTGACCTATGAAAGACTGGGTGCATTCTGGAGCCCTCCGGGAGTGTCAACCGGAAGGCCACGAGTCCTACCCTTGCGCCGCGACCTGGTAAGGTCCCAGCTGCTTGTGTTTGAGCTTCCTCTTAGCTAGCGTCCTGGCCGGCACTGCCTGGGCTGCTAACCAGACCCAGTCCCCCACCTGGATGTCCTCCCCGACCCTCCTGTGCTTGTCTGCCTGCATTTTGTAGGCGTGTTTCGCCAGTTCCAATTGCCTTCGGAGTTGCTCGTGGACCTCCTGTAACTCTGCTGCTAAGTGCTCTGCTCCCCTTGGCTCCCCCTCCCCCTTCGTCTCTAACCCCGGGAAAGTTCTGGGATGCCGCCCATTATTGGCGAAGAACGGTGTCACTCCTGTAGACCCGTGCTTCGTGTTGTTGTAGGCAAACTCGGCCAGCGGTAGGTAGTCCACCCAGGTTGAGGGTTGTTGATTGGCGTAGCATCGCAGGTACTGCTGCATGATGGCGTTGACCCTCTCCGCTTGTCCGTTGGTCTGCGGGTGTCGTGCCGACGCTAAGTTGATCTTGACGTTCAGGATGCCCAGCAGCTTCTGCCAGAAGCTCGAGACGAATTGGCGACCCGGGTCGGACAGGATGGACCGCGGCAAGCCGTGAGCTTTGAACACGTGGTCTATGAACAGCTTGGCGGTCTGTTCTGCTGTGGCCACCTTCGTGCACGGAATAAAGTGCGCCATCTTGGTGAACATGTCTACGACCACGAGCACCGCTGTTTTGCCTCGCAAGCTGGGCAGATCTGTGACAAAGTCCAGGGCCACTTTCTCCCACGGTTCGAGCGGCGTCTGGAGGGGTTCTAGTAGACCCGCCGGCTTCCTGTGTACTGGCTTGGCCCTTTGGCAGGTGTCACACCTGGAGACGTAATCCGTGACTTCTCCCCTCACCTTGGGCCACCAAAAGTCTCTGGTTACTAATTCCGCCGTTTTGTCCTTGCCGAAGTGCCCAGCACTGGGCGCGTCGTGTAGCTGCTGTCTCCGGGCACGTAGAGAGCCCCTTTGCGGATGAGCAGTCCGTCTCGTATCTGGAACTCGTCGTCCTTCGCTGTGCCTTTTCGCACCTCCTCCATCTTGGATTGTGCGAACGAATCCGTCTGCAGCGCTCGACGCACCGCGTCCAGGTCCACGGCAGCTGAAGCGCACGCCCACGCTTTCGGTGCGAAAATGTGCTTGGCCGCCACCGGCGCCGCTTCCTCGAGATACTGCGGCTTCCTGGATAGTGCATCCGCCATGACGTTGTTGTCTCCCGGGATGTATTCTATCCGGAAATCGAAATCCGCAAAGAACTCCGCCCAGCGGATGTGTCTCTGGTTCAGGAACCGCGCCGTGCGCCAGTACTCCAGGTTCTTATGGTCCGTGCGGACTTGCACTGTGTGTCTGGCTCCAACGAGGAAGTGCCGCCACGCCTTGAAAGCTGCATGAATGGCCAGCAACTCCCTGTCCCAGATGGTGTAGTTCTATTCCGCCTTGCTGAGTTTCCTGGAGTAGAATGCGCACGGCCTCCATTCCCCTTGCGGATCTTGCTGCAACAGGACGGCCCCCACCGCTCTGTCCGAGGCGTCCGTCTCAACCCTCATTGGTCTGCTGGGGTTTACATGTAGCAGCTGTTCTTCGGACGCGAAGAGACGCTTGAGTCTCCGAAAGGACTGCTCCGCCTGGTCCGTCCAGGTGAACTTCTTCTTCTTGGAGCTGAGAGTGTCCGTGATGGCCGCCGTCTCCTTCGCGAACCCTTTGATGAACTTGCGATAAAAGTTGGCGAAGCCGACTGTCAGGGAATCAGGAGCAGGAGCACTGGGGAGAGAGGGATTGGAGAGCGAAGGGGAAGAATCCGAGGGCAGGGTAGGGGAGTATGACAGTGGCCCGAGAGATTCCATGAGCTTCTCCAGCGAATCAGAAGATTCCCAGAAGGGGGCGCCAATGGTCAGGGCAAGGGGGGTCCCAGGGGGGACGCACCAGAAACAAGGAGCCAGAGGGGAACCCCAAAGCAGCAGTGGAGGATCGGGACCGTTGCCGCGGTCCATCCTGTCCGACCGGGGTCGCCAATTCGTCTCGAGCTTCTGGCAGAAGCTGCTGGGCATCCTGAACGTCAAGATCAACTTAGCGTCGGCACGACACCCGCAGACCAACGGACAAGCGGAGAGGGTCAACGCCATCATGCAGCAGTACCTGCGATGCTACGCCAATCAACAACCCTCGACCTGGGTGGACTACCTACCGCTGGCCGAGTTTGTCTACAACAACACGAAGCACGGGTCTACAGGAGTGACACCGTTCTTCGCCAATAATGGGCGGCATCCCAGAACTTTCCCGGGGTTAGAGACGAAGGGGGAGGGGGAGCCAAGGGGAGCAGAGCACTTAGCAGCAGAGTTACAGGAGGTCCACGAGCAACTCCGAAGGCAATTGGAACTGGCGAAACACGCCTACAAAATGCAGGCAGACAAGCACAGGAGGGTCGGGGAGTACATCCAGGTGGGGGACTGGGTCTGGTTAGCAGCCCAGGCAGTGCCGGCCAGGACGCTAGCTAAGAGGAAGCTCAAGCACAAGCAGCCGGGACCTTACCAGGTCGCGGCGCAAGGGTAGGACTCGTGGCCTTCCGGTTGACACTCCCGGAGGGCTCCAGAATGCACCCAGTCTTTCATAGGTCAGTGCTCACACCCTACAGGGAACCCCACAGGTTTCAGGCGACAGGGAACGCGCCAGACCCACTTAACGAATCTCCGAAGAGGGAGGGGTCACGGAGGGTGACGCCACTCAACGAGGTCACGGAGATTTTGGACTCGAGGTGGGGGGAAGAGGGGGTGGAATACCTCCTCGCCAGGGAAGGTACCCCAGCCAGTGCCAACAGGTGGGTACCGTGCTATGCCGTGGAGGAGCACTATCTTAAAGACGAGTTCCATGCACTCTTCCCACACAGACCTATGCCGGCAGAGTATTTCGACGACTGGCTCTTCACACCCACACTGTCAGCCAGTACGTTCCAGGGTTTTTCATCAGCTGAAGAGACGACGCCGGACACTAGCTCCTCGGAGGGGTCTCTCTCGGGGTTTGCCACAGACCGCTCCTATTGGTGGGACACTCAACCGGAGGTGGGGTGGCGCAGGGAGCTGCTGCGGGGACCTTTGCAAGCAGTCTCACCAGAGGTACCCGGGGGAGGGGAGGACATGGACGTGTTGGGGGAGGATCCTGGATTCGAGCACATCAGCAGAGAGATGGAAGCAGAGGAAATCGACGTCGACGAGCCCGTTGCGGTTGGGCCGGATCCAGTGGACCGGCTACACACCAGGGGGGAAGAATGGTATCCCGCACTCACACCCACAGGACTGGAGCACCCGGAACCCACACCCGAAGCAGGAGAGGGGGGAAGGGGGGGCTTTGAGGGGGGGAAGGATGTCAGGGAATCAGGAGCAGGAGCAGTGGGGAGAGAGGAATTGGAGAGCGAAGGGGAAGAATCCGAGGGCAGCGCAGGGGAGTATGACAGTGGCCCGAGAGATTCCATGAGCTTCTCCAGCGAATCAGAAGATTCCCAGAAGGGGGCACCGATGGTCAGGGCAAGGGGGGTCCCAGGATGGACGCACCAGAAACAAGGAGCCAGAGGGGAACCCCAAAGCAGCAGTGGAGGATCGGGACCAGTTTCCCCACCAGAGCATAGTGGGGGGGAGGAGTCACATGTGTCAGGGGCAGTGTCTCCTCCAGAGAGGGAGTCAGGGCTGACCACGCCTCCAACGGAGGGGAGGTCAGTTGCAGCTAGCCTCCCCGAAGGGGGAAGCAGTGACAGCAGCAGTGAATCGGTCAGAAGGAAAGCTGCTGGCTGGGCGCGCGCGCCAAGTTCAAATGTGCAGGCGCGCGGAACAGCAGGAGACCCGGATGGGGAACCAGCTCCTAAAGCCCGCCGGAGGGAGGGAGAAGGCTCAGGGGAATCAGCGGGAGAAGAGGCTAGAAAGGGCGGAACCCCGGCGGGCAGGCGGACCCAGAGGAGGAAGGAGCAGCGGAGAAGGTGGAGCAAGGCTAGAATCTTAAATTGGTGTCAAGGGGGAGGAGACTCAGACGGAGCATCAGCGGTCTGACAGTTGAGACGTAGAGCTGCGCGCTGCGGCTCTGGAAGTGAAACTGAACTTCAATAAAGACTTTTATACTTAACAACGAAGCAGCGTTGGCCCTTTGTGAGCTGGGACCTAGAGTAGCTCTGACAATAATAATAATAATTTATTATTTGTACCCCGCCCATCTGGCTGGGTTTCCCCAGCCACTCTGGGCGGCTTCCAACAAAGATGAAAGATACACTAAAATGTCACATATTAAAAACTTCCCTGAACAGGGCTGCCTTCAGATGTCTTCTGAATGTCAGGTAGACGTTTATCGCTTTGACATCTGATGGGAGGGCGTTCCACAGGGCGGGCGCCACTACCAAGAAGGCCTTCTGCCTGGTTCCCTGTAACTTGGCCTCTCGCAGTGAGGGAACCGCCTGA
The DNA here is from genome assembly GCF_964270895.1 of Podarcis filfolensis. Lineage (NCBI taxonomy): Eukaryota > Metazoa > Chordata > Lepidosauria > Squamata > Lacertidae > Podarcis > Podarcis filfolensis. The sequence goes on along the minus strand of NC_139614.1, from coordinate 151,237 downwards.
AGGCCCTCGGAGCTGGACCTCAGTGTCTGGGCAGAGCGATGGGGGAGGAGACGCTCCTTCAGATATACTGGACCTAGGCCGTTTAGGGCTTTAAAGGTCAGCACCAACACTTTGAATTGTGCTCGGAAACGTACTGGGAGCCAATGTAGGTCTTTCAAGACCGGTGTTATGTGGTCTCCGCGGCCGCTCCCAGTCACCAGTCTAGCTGCCGCATTCTGGATTAGTTGTAGTTTCCATGCTTTCCACGAAGTCCTGAGTGGCCCCATGTAAGGTTGCGTTGGCATGGATGTTAAAATCCCCTAGGACAACCAAGCTAGGCGTCTCCAGGAGCATATCCACCACGATCTGAAGCAGCTCGGGCAGGGAATCCTTGGTGCAGCCGGGAGGTCGGTACACCAATAGGAATCCTGTACTCCCCCTATAGCCCAACTTCCAGAACATGCACTCAGAGAACTGGGTCTTCCCAATAGGACGCCTGGTGCAGACTAATGACTTTCTTAAAATCACTGCAACCCCCCCTCCCCGCCCACATGACCTGGGTTGCTGTGTGTAAGAGAAACCTGGTGGGCAAGCAGCGGCAAGGACAGGCCCATCTGCTTCATCCAACCAGGTCTCTGTCACACATGCCAGGTCTAATCCTCCATCCACAATCAGGTCGTGGATGGCAGTGGTTTTATTCATCATTGACCTGGCATTGCACAGCAACACTTTCAGGTCATGTGGGTTTCCCTTGCTGATTCCAGTATCCTTCCAGTCAGGACCATACCTGGAGGCAGGGATAGTCCTCAAACAACAACTAAGCCTGCCTCCTCGGTAATGACATGGTCTGGTCTTAGGGTAACTCCTCCTCCTGCCCGTGATCACTGAGATCAGGTTTCCCAATACATCCCCCCCTGTGGAACCTGCCCCAGCCATTCTATTGACTGAGGCCCACTCCCAGGCAGTTCTGACCCTTCCTCTTAAAAAGCAAAATACAAACTATATAATAACTTAACAAAAAAGAAAGCATTAGAACAAAGCAAAAAACAATTATACTAAAATTAAACAACTCCCACCCCAAGCAAAAATACAATAATACAATATTATATTTAAAAACCACCATTTAAGGTGCAGCAAATTAAAAGCACTTAAAACATTTAAAACCATTTTTGTCACTTGCTGCAAGGAGCTGCTCAGGCCTATTAAGCTGTGGCGGTGAGTGCAGGCCCTGCCCCCTAGGCCCGATGGAGTTGGCAGGAGGGGGAGCGGTCTACCCAGCACCCACCAGAGCAGCAGCAGCAGTCATACAGGATTTTACTTTTTTGATGTGGAAACAGCATTTGACCATTTAGAATAGGATCTGTTGTACAATATTTTAATGGCATGATATCCCAGAATGGAAATGGATTTGGCAAAATCTTCTACAGCAAACTATTGGCAGTAGTTTGAAAGAAATCATTTATGAGTTTACTGTCTGGTGGTATTTAACACCCATGAAGATCAAATAATATCTGTAGGGGTTCTAACAATTTATGTTGGAGATATAAAGGAAACCAAGGTGATATGTGACATATTTTGGTCTTTGTTCCCAAAAAGCTTCTTCTGATCTAATATAATAAGAGAAAATGAAGTCCCAACTGGATATGATTTAGCTGTAGAGTCATTAAGTAACACTATTTGAGTCTGTTAAAAGATCTTGTATTAGAGAAAGAGCGATGGTAATACATCAGTTAACCATGTTGGTGGCAAGAAAGAAAAATAAGTATAAAAAGGGAGAATTCCTAGATGCCAAGATCCAAGTTGGGGGCAAGTGCTCTTTGGTAAGTCCAACCTCTGCAAACCCTGTTCTTGAAGGCAAAAATAGAAAAAGAAAATCTATGTATTGTTGATGCTTTAGCCTGAATGCCGCAAAGACACATTTGAACTTCAAAATGTTTTGTTTGTCTCTGCCCCCACTTGCCCCATAACACACATATAATAGTAGTTTTCTGAACAGCTTGAACATTATATTTAAAAAGAATTCAGAGAAAAGGAAACTCAGTCTTGTTTTGGAAAATAAATAATAAGTATTCATGGAATAAGTGAGGAACTGTACGGTTCATTTTCCTGCATGTGCAAAAATAAAGCCAGTGTGAACAAATAAATGAATACAATAAAAATGGCGACTAGACATTCTTTTTTGGCACCCACAACCCAGGTTCCAGGAACCACATGGCTCCTACCTTTTCTATTCCAGTTTCTAACACTGCTCTTAGCCTGTACATTAGAGCCTAAGGGCTAGAGCAACCCAGAGACATGGAATGCTGGCAGAAGCCATGTGTAATTCTGCAGGTGTGGTGTTGCTGACTCCCCTAGGAGGCTGCATAGGACAGGACAAAGATCTAAAAACAAGGAGGTCACCTTGAAGTTAAGGCACAGCTGTAGCTCTGACATCACTAACTTCCCACAGTCCTTTTATCACTCTGCAGCATGCCTATTCAGCAGTTGCTAACTTTTGAGCTTGTGTGGGTTGCTATCCCTGGAACAGCACTTTACTCTAAAGGTGATCACAATTAGCACCATGCCATAAAAGGCCCCACCTGCAGCCTTCTGCAGATCAAAGTGTTTTAAATGCACAGGAGCAAGCCAGGTCATTTTTACTCAATGGTCATTTTGGCAATCCTGGTAACAATGTGTAGCGTATTATTTGTATATAAAAAAAATGCTTTCATCTATTCGGTATGGAAAGAGGAAATATAACACGAAGCATAGGTTAAATATGAGTAGCGTTACAGCCGTTCAAAAATATGATATTACTGGCAGTGGCAATATTTGTGCTGTGATAATAATAATAATAAATAATAAATTTTATTTATATCCCGCCCTCCCCAGCCGAAGCTGGGCTCAGGGCGGCTAACAACAATAAAACAATACAAAAGTACAACACAAACAACGCTCTAAAATCATTCATTATAAAATTAATTAAGTTCAAGCCACTGGCCACTATTGGGCCAGAGCTCCGCGAAGATTGCCGAGGGAGGGAGTCAGGCTGTGCCCTGGCCAAAGGCCTGGCGGAACAGCTCTGTCTTGCAGGCCCTGCGGAAAGATGTCAAGTCCTGCAGGGCCCTAGTCTCTTGTGACAGAGTGTTCCACCAGGTCGGAGCCACAGCCGAAAAAGCCCTGGCTCTAGTTGAGGCCAGCCTAACTTCTCTGTGGCCTGGGACCTTCAAGATATTTTTATTTGAAGACCGTAAGTTTCTCTGTGGGGCATACCAGGAGAGGCGGTCCCGTAGGTACGAGGGTCCAAGGCCGTATAGGGCTTTAAAGGTTAAAACCAGCACCTTAAACCTGATCCTGTACTCCACCGGGAGCCAGTGCAGTTGATATAGCACCGGATGAATGTGATCTCGCAGCGAAGACCCCGTAAGGAGTCTCGCTGCAGCATTCTGCACCCGCTGGAGTTTCTGGGTCAGTCTTAAGGGCAGCCCCACGTAGAGCGAGTTACAATAATCCAGTCTGGAGGTGACCGTCGCGTGGATCACAGTGGCTAGGTCAGGGCGAGAGAGGTAAGGAGCCAACTGCTTAGCTTGGCGGAGATGGAAAAATGCCGCCTTTGTTATAGCTGCAATCTGCGCCTCCATGGAAAGGGAGGTGTCGAAGATTACACCCAAACTCTTAACGGACGGTGCTGGCACTAACTGCGCCCCCGCAAGAGATGGGAGTTGCCCCCCCAATCCCATATCGTCCCGTCCCAGCCACAGGACCTCTGTCTTCGAAGGATTTAGCTTCAACCGGCTCCCACGTAACCATCCAGCCACAGCTTCCAGACATCTGGTCAGTGTGTCTGGGGCCGAGTCAGGATGGCCATCCATCAACAGATAGAGTTGGGTGTCATCGGCATACTGATGGCAACCCAGCCCAAAACTCCGGACAAGCTGGGCGAGGGGGCGCATAAAGATGTTGAAAAGCATTGGGGAGAGTATCGCACCCTGAGGTACTCCACACACCAAGGAGTGGCGCGATGACAATTCCCCCCCAAGCGCCACCCTCTGTCCCCGACCAGAGAGAAACGAGCGCAGCCATTGAAGGACTGTGCCCTGGATCCCCACGTCGGCAAGGCGGTGGTCCAGAAGTTCATGATCGACCATGTCGAAAGCTGCTGACAGATCTAGAAGAATCAGCAGCCCCGACCCGCCTCGATCCAGCTGTCTACGAAGATCATCTGTTAGGGCAACCAGAGCTGTCTCGGTCCCATGACCAGCGCGGAAGCCAGACTGGAATGGATCCAGAGCCGATGTTTCATCCAGAAACCCACCAAGCTGTTCAGCAACCGCTCTCTCAATCACCTTACCCAGGAACGGAAGATTCGAAACCGGGCGGTAATTGGATAGATCTAAAGGATCTAATGATGTTTTCTTTAAGAGCGGGCGCACCACTGCCTCCTTCAGTTCCCCTGGGAATGTCCCCGTGCCAAGGGACAAATTGATGATATCCCCCAGGAGGGCCCGCACCTCGTCTGGACACGCTCTAATCAGCCAAGACGGGCACGGGTCGAGAGGACAGGTGGTGGGCTTTCCAGCTCGGAGGAGTCTGTCTACATCGGCTGGGGATATCCGGTCAAAGTGGTCCAATACTGGACCCGAGGACAGTCGAGGGGCCTCCAGTTCATTTATTGTATCCAAATTGGCAGGGAGGTCATGGCGGAGCAACAAGACCTTCTCCGCAAAAAAGCTCGCAAATGCCTCACAGCCGTGTGTCAAATTGTTATTTAAATTTAGCTGTCCTTCAAGGGACGTTAAAGACCTGATTATACTAAATAATTGCGCCGGGCGAGAGCTAGCGGATGCAATGGAGGCCGAGAAGTAAGACTTCTTAGCAGCCTTCACCGCCATCTCATAGGTTTTCATAAAAGCCCTATAAGATGTTCTTGAGGCTCCGTCACGGGCACCCCGCCATACTCGCTCTAGCCGTCTGAGGTCCCGCTTCATTTTCCGGAGCTCCTCGGTAAACCAGGGAGCCCGGTTTCTGCGGGGTCGCAGAGGGCGCTTCGGTGCGATCTCATCGATGGCTGCCAGGAGCTGGATATTCCAGCCCTCAACAAGCTCAGTCAATGAGTCGCCAGGTGATATCAGCTTTCTACACTATCTTTTTCAATTTTTGCTGCTGCTGTTGGGTTTGCGTGTGTGTGTGAGAGAGAGTTTGGTTGTCTTTAGGCACAATGCTTTGATTTGGCAGAAACTCTGGTTTTGCTGGGCAATACTCCAGGGATCTACTTCCTCTGCTGCTGGCTGGAGCGGTGGAACAGCCAAAATAGGGATGAGAGGATGGTGGAGAGAGGAGCACACATTCCTGTATGCCTGCAAACCAGTCATACCTTGAGGACACTCTACACTAGGCCCAGAGCTCGCATGTTTATAACATCTCCATGACAGAGCAGAGGATAACACCATTCATCATCATCATCATCATCATCATTTTATTGTATGCTTGGTGTTATCTTCCTGAACTCACTCACAGATTTCTTTTTTCTTTTCTTTTTCTTTTTTTGGGGGGTGTCTTCATTCTTTTCTCTAAAAAGAATTTTTGTTTGAGATTCCCAAAATAGAAAATTTGCTCTGGGTCTAATCTAGTAATTTCACACTGCAGGATATTACATCTTGATCCTTCCATGGATTCTTTTTATCCAAACCTCTATGGGCAGTTTAGCAGCTTAATTGTGTGATAAAATGAATTTCTGCTGTAATTGATGCATTTTAGTGAATTCTGGCTGGTGTTCCAGCTGAAGATTTTGTAGTGATGGTAACTCGCTATGCTGGATGATTTGAAACTGTATTTTTATTGCTTCTTTTATTTGTTTATATTTGTTCCCTTCCTGCTCTGCCTTTCACGCTTCTAGTCCTCTCCACTCCTTTCAATTGCCTCCTGCCACCCTTCACTTCTGGTCCATCCTGCCCACCTGGTGGACAGACCTCGGAGCAGCCACTGCATCTGCCATTCACAGTCCCTGCTCCTTGGATTCTTCACAGACACGCAGTGAGGTTTGTGGGCCACTGTTTAGGACCCGCAGTACTAAACAATTATTGTGATGGAGGCCTTATCTGAGAAGCTACTTAAAGCACATTTCAAGGAACGCTTGCTCTGTCGGGCTATGTAGTGTGCAGAAAAGAAACTGCAGTCCCAGGTTGTAAGCATAGCTTCCAGCTCAGGTGAACTCTTTTACTCAACAAATAGGCATATGAGAATGGTCTGTTGGATGTTGGGTGCCATAGAAGCTCAGTCAGGCAATTAAGCTCACCACACGAAACAGCCATTCAGCAGAGTTGTATTTACTAGGCCAACTCCAACATACGTCATTATATACACACACTTTACAGATGTTACGAGTAGTCTCCTCTCTCTCTCTGAGCTCAGAGCAGGTTCTTTGCTTCAAAGTCCTTGCTGTGTCCATAGCCAAATGCTAAGTTCAGTTGCTTCAGAGTCCTGCAATTCTTTTAAAGATGACTCTACTTGGCATGAATATATCTTAACCATGGTGCATCAGAGGAGCTAGGTGGGTTAAACAAGACTGCCATGCAATCATTTACAAGTGAATTCCTGGACACATGTTAGTCTAATTGCCACTCTCCATTCTATTGAGGCTTCAATCTTTATTACCTCTTAACTGAACTGCTATCCGCCCCCCCACTCCTTTCTCTCTCACTCATCTCTGCTGGCACTATATTTCTGGCTGTGATTCAAGTCCAGCTATATGGGGAGGCAAAATCCATGCATTTGTAGCCTACAATGTCTGACTGTGTAAACAGAATGGATCCAATCAAGAAAACACTGGCTCCCTTTTGGCTTTGGCAGATGCATGCTGAAATTCTGGATGTAATAAATTCTGGATGTAATAAAGGAAACCCCAGTTCAAGTAGGGATGACCACAAAGCAGCTGTTTCAGGCTGATGCTGAGGAGTGTCACCAGGGGACAACACATTGTCCGTTATTTGATGCTGATGATTTCACTGTCAGGCCGGGGAAGAAATGCTTGTGGGGTTTTCTTCCTTAGGTGCTACAATAACTTTACCCATCTTGGTACTTTTTACCTTGGGGGAAGGGCAGGCACCTGTGATGGACAGCAGAGTCAGACTAGAGTCTGTGGCTATAGTATTGCGTTTAAGCCCAAGACATCTTAAAGTTAGAGTAAACAAGTTAACTTCTACCTGAAAGAACACATTTCCTGACCCACTTTGTTTCATAAACCTATTTTGTTCAATAAACTTTTCTTGTTTGTTTGTTCAACTCCTGCCTGAGTGTCATGATGCTGTCAGCGGCTCCCAGCTGGTTGTCCAGGAATGTATAAAGACAAGGGAAAGTTTCATACCATCATTTCTTAATTATAATAATAATAATAATAATTAATTTCAATCTTAAAAGTGAGAGGCTATAGAACCCAGCCTCTTGGATAATGGTGTTACAGTATTTTCCAACTTTCTCCCTCATCTGCCTCTGAGCTGTGACCTCCCACAAACCACTGTTGTAAATCTATACTGTCTCCACCATTCCTCCTCTGCCCAGTCCCTGATACAGACTCTAAATCATTGCGTTTTCCCTCACACAAGTCCCCCCGCTACATAATCTGTGGTAAATTGTAGAAATTTGTGGAATTGGTGTGCCGTGAGGTGGGTGCACTACATTTTATAGTGGGCAGTTAGAGGAGTGGATCCGCCACATTATTAATTGGTGGTATTACGTGGTGGGCCCCCTATAGCACCATTTACTGCTCTGTCTCGAGGCACAACCCAGGTTTTTATCAGTTTGTAAAATGTCAACAAATACACTAGGAATCAGAGAACTTTCTGTCAGCACTAGGCTGTTGGATGCAGGACTCCGAGGTGACCCAGAAAATTAGAATGTTGGGAAGAAGCTTAGAAAAGAACTTTTCTCCCCGGCATGCTGGTTTTTGACATAGAGGGAAGTGGTGTTAACAAGATGGAGGATTCAGTCATGAGATTCTGCCTGCAGTTTGAGGCCAGGAGCCCAGAAACAGGCCCAGCACCCCAGTGAGAACTAGGCCTCAAGTTGTAGGCATTGCAAGAACATGCTATCAAGTAGTAAAAGCCTCCTGCAGAACAAGGTTTGTTACCGGAAACTGGGCCCTCCTCTTTCCCCAGCCTGTGCTTATGATAAGAGACTCATGCTTCCTAGCTTGTGCAGTGATAAAACTTCTATTCTTTATTGCCTCCTCACCCCTTTTTGGTCCTCAACCTTCATTAAAACAAACAGTTGACTTGGCTCTTTATAAATTAGCATAAGGAACTGGGCACAGCAGGGCGAGGGAGGAAACAACTCTTTTATGTTTTGTCAGAACAAAAAGCAGAGTGATGGTCACCGTGAACAAGAAGATCTTTGCCATTTGAGAGGCCTTTGGAGCAGCGTGTAATTAAAGGGGTGATTGCAGATGGATGGTGCATTGATAGCACGCTGCAAAATGGAAATGTTAAGTTGTGGGTTGACATAGCAGATGACACAGCGATTTCTCCAAAGCAGCTCTTTATTTTATAAGCTGGAACAGAACTAAGCTGAGGAGCTCAGTCAGCCTGCTTATATAGAGCTCCAGAACAATGTAACTGTTGCCATTTTCTAAAACTACCCAATCACTGAACGTCACTTTTTGATCCTTCATTTGCATACAAAACTATCTAATCACTGAACGTCACTTTTCGATCCTTCATTTGCATAACTATCTACAGTATCCCCCTGCTGGCCCAGGGTGAGAACTTCAGTACATAACACCCCTCCCCACTGAGATAAGGCGTTAGTTACAATCGTAATGGTTTCCTTATATACAGCACTTCACGTAATGATTCAATTAGGCACAAAAGCATATCGGTTACATTTCCCATACTTAGACCAACAGTGATACATGTCCAACAACATAGTCCTTTAAATAAGTTGGGCGCTTAGAAACTCTGCCAGACCGCCGGGGACTGGTAGCCAAGTCCGGGGGGCACATAATTCTTGCTGAGGCTGTGGTGACCCTAGGTGGCGTTGAAACCAAATCCCCTGGATCCGCTGCTGTGGGTAGAGCCTCCGCAAGTGGAGTGGTCTGAGCCTGTGGTAAGTCTGGCAGACCCTCTGAAGCGGCTTGGTTCGGCTCCACGCTGGCAGTTTGCGAGGGAGGTGTAGGTGGAGCCTCGCCATCTGTAAGTGTCTCTTCTGGAGCCACGAGCGCAGTTGGGGGCACCACGGTAGGGTCCAAGTCCCCAACCCTGCGCCTAAGCTGGTCTATGTGCTGGCGCCACAAGCGCCCGTCTTCGAGTGCCACCTGGTACGAGCAAGGTCCAGTGACTCCCACTACTGTGGCTGGCACCCAAGGAATGTCCCCCACATAGTTCCGGGCAAAGACCTGGTTTCCTGGAACAAATGACCGTGGCGCGTTGGCACAGCCTGGGGGTTCGGCCATGGCAAAGTCCGGGTGCAACTGGTCGAGCAGTGACCTGAGGCAGCGGCCCATAAGCAGTTCAGCAGGACTCCGCCCTGGGGCCGCATGAGGGGTGATGTGTTGCACGAACAAGTATTCGGCGACCCGCTTGTGCCAGTCTCCCCGGTCCAGGCACGCCAGTGCCTCTTTTGCCGAGCGCACCATTCTCTCTGCTTGCCGGGATGGATGAAATGGTGCCGTTAGGGCCTGGCGGATGCCCAGTCCCAAAAGTGCCTCAAAAGTGGCACTCAAAAGTGCCTGACGTGAACTGCAGTCCGTTGTCGGAGACAAGGACATCAGGACACCCATGCGTCGCAAACAGGCCTCACAGCACCCGGATGACGGCCTCGGTAGTGGGAGAGAGCATCAGGGCCACCTCCAGCCATTTGGAATAGGTGTCCACCACTACCATAAAGGTCCGCCCGTGAAAGGGGCTGGCCAGATCGATGTGTACCCTTGACCAGGGTGTCTTTGGCGTCTCCCAGGTGTGTCCCTTAGCTGCCGGTGTTAAGTTGTGGGTTGACATAGCAGACGACACCGTGATTTCTCCAAAGCAGCTCTTTATTTTGTAAGCTGGAACAGAACTAAGCTGAGGAGCTCAGTCAGCCTGCTTATACAGAGCTCCAGAACAATGTAACTGTTGCCATTTTCTAAAACTATCCAATCACTGAACGTCACTTTTTGATCCTTCATTTGCATAACTATCTACAGTATCCCCCTGCTGGCCCAGGGTGAGAACTTCAGTACATAACAGGAAATATGACAATTAACAAACATTTAGCATGCATTCAATCCTGGTTTGTTTCTCAGCTAATTTCTTCCATTGTATGAGAGGCTATGGACGCTGCAGAAAGTGTGGTTCAAGTACCTGCAGCTGTTGAGGTAAATGAACATTCAAGTCAGAGTGGGGCTCCCTGCTTTTTTCCTTCCTGTGCAGGAAGAGAGCTGGCACAAGCAGAATGAATACCAAGGAAACATCTTGGTTTAAGTTTGATGTATGTGACACATGCAAAAGCTATATTAAAGGGACTGCAAAACACTGTAAAGTCCCCTGTACGTTAATTATGGAAATCACAGACAAGGAAGGCAATGGCTAAGGTTTCTGTGTAAGAATTTAGAGATTTAGGTAGAATTTCCTGGTTCCACTGGCACTGCCCACATTTATAGCCCAATCCTTTATTTGAGGGCTCCTCTACTTGACCTGCTTATTTGGCATTCATCCATATTTAGTTGCAGGAAGTTTACGTGGTAGCTTACTGTCAGGGAACTGTCATCTGAGACGAAGGAGGTGAAAGGGCTCATGGAGGGTGAGAGAGACCACTCAGCGGAGGAGGGGACCAGCAGGGGGAGAAGTGGAGTTCCAAGGGAAAGTGAGTCGGAGGGAGGGCTCAGAGACACTTCAAGCGAGAACAGTGGGGAGGTTTCAGGACCTCCCGTAGGGACACCCACTCCTCGGCGGAAACTGTCACACCGAGAGTCCAGAAGACGCGTTTCCGTTAAGGAGCTTTTATGCTGGAAGAAGTTCCGTAAACGCCCACTGTCCGATTCAACGAGCGATTGATGGAGCCATGCTTAAGGAGCTCCATCACAGACAGAGGTTTGGGGACTTAGCCAAACTCTGAGGGATCAGGATTTTACGCACAAGCAGCTCACCATCCCATCACAGCAATCGGACAGTCCCTGAAAGCAGCTTGTGCAGAGAGGCATCATGAGCAACCCAGCCGGAGCCGGAGGAGCAGCAGGAGCTGGAGAAAGTCCAAGTCTGGAAGAAAGGTACAGAGTGTTGGAACTCCAGCTAGCAATGCAAACGGCGAGGCTAGAAGAAAGGAGGGCGCAGGATGCAGAAAAGGCAAAAGGCGCTACACTAGCAAGAAAGATGCCAGGAATGGTGCAGAAGTTTGGGGGGGACCCCAGGAACTACCACGCCTTTAGGACAGAGATGCAGTATGCTCTCGAACTGCAGTTTAACGACTTTCCCGATGAGGCATCGCGAGTGGCGTTTGTGATTGGCCATCTCGAAGGGGGGGCGAGAGACTGGGTGAGGCCCCTGATGGCAGGGAATAGTGACATGCTGAAGGACGCGAGGAAGTTTTTTCGCGCCATGGATTTGATGTTTTCCAGCGAGATTGAACAGGGACTGGTGCGCAGGCAATTGATGGCTTGCAAACAGGGGAGCCGATCGGTTCGTGAGTACTGGACTGAGTTTACAATGTTGATACATAAATTGGGGTGGGACTTATCGGCGGAACCCATTCAAATGCTCTTTGAAGAGGGGCTTTCTTCGGCGGTGAAAGACGAACTTTCCCGGGCGCCCAGGGCGGAGTCTATGGACCAGCTGACCAAATCAGCGCTGACCATTGGAGCGCGCCAGGAGGCAAGAGCCTTGGAGAAGCGGGAGGGGAAAGGAGAGCGTTGGAGGGATTTCCGCATTCCAGAGATTCCAGAACCAAGTTTCCCGCCCGGAGAGCCGATGGAAGTTGGAACAGCGCGCGCGCGCGCAGTTTCAAATCCCAGTGAAGGGAGGAAGAAGGAGGGAAAGAGCGCCAAGAAATGTTATCTCTGCCAGCAGCCAGGTCACTTTGCCAGAGTCTGCCCGCAAAGAAAGGAATGGCAAGGGATGGCGGGAGCTGTTGGGGGGAAGGAGGAGGAAGTCCAGGAGCCAGTAAAAGCCAACGCCTGTCTGCCACTGTCAGGGCACTGCAGACAGGCCAAGGAGCAGTAAAAGTGCCCACTCCGGAACCTCCAAGACCAGCCCTAGTAATAGAGGTGTTGCTAGAGCTGGCAAACGGATACCCACTAAAGACCAAAGCGCTGTTGGACTCAGGCAGCTCCTGTAATTTTATGAGCAAGGAGTTTGCAGCTGAACACCAGATACAGACACTCCCTTTAAGCAACCCCCTGCAGGTCACCACGATCGATGGGAGGGAGCTGTTGGGGGGAGAAGTTAGCCTACAGACCGTCCCAATGGTTATGAGGGTGGCAAGGCACACCGAAAGGATAGCGTTCAATGTAGCCACCCTGGGAGGGGCGCCAGTCATTTTGGGAATGAGCTGGCTAGCGTTGCATGACCCGCTAGTGGGCTGGCATCAGAGAGTGGTCTCCTTTGGGTCAGCACATTGCCTGGAACACTGCAAAGAGGGAAAGGTGCCAGAAGGGGCAAAAGCCTCCCTAGCAGGGACGGAAGTGGCGGACAAAGGGAAGGTGCCCAAACAATACGCTGACCTGAGCAAGGTCTTCAGCGAAAGGGAAGCAGATAAACTACCACCGCATAGAGACTTTGACTGCCAAATTAACCTGGTCCCTGGGGCCCAGCTCCCCGTGGGCAAGCTGTACGCCATGTCAGACAGGGAAATGCAGGAGTTGAGGGAGTTTATTGACAAAAACCTGAAGAGAGGTTTCATCAGAGAGTCCAGAGCGGTGGGGGGCAGCCCAGTGTTTTTTGTGGACAAAAAAAACACGGATAAACCGAGATTGGTCGTGGACTACCGGCGGCTGAATGCCATGTCAGAACCAGTGACTTTCCCCATGCCCAGGATTGATGACATTTTGACCAGGGTGAGGAAGGGAAAGATATTCACGAAACTGGACCTGAGAGGAGCGTACAACCTGATACGAATAAAGAAGGGGGATGAATGGAAGACAACAATGTTCACCCCCCTAGGGGCTTTCGAATATCTTGTTATGCCCTTTGGATTACAAGCAGGCTCCGCCTGTTTTCAATCGCTCATGAACCATGTACTGGGACCTTTGCTCTACAAGAATTGCGTGGCATTCCTCGATGACGTGCTGATATATTCAGAGAATGAGGAGCAGCATGTAAAGGATGTCAGGGAAGTGCTGAGCCAGCTGCAAGCAAACCAGTTGTGGGTGAAATTGGAGAAGTGTCAGTTCCACACCAAGGAGGTGGAATTCCTGGGGTACCGCCTATCAGACAAGGGATTAGCCATGGATCCAGGCAAGGTCCAGGCGGTGCTGGAATGGAAGACACCGAAAACGAAAAAAGATGTGCAAAGGTTCTTAGGGTTTGGGAACTTTTACCGTAAATTCATCAAGAACTTTGCCCACTTAACGGCTCCCATCACGGACTGTCTAAGCAGCAAGAAGAAATTCGTTTGGACGGCGGAGGCGGAGCACGCTTTTGAGGAATTGAAAAAGGCATTCGCTTCGGAAGAACAGCTCCTGCATGTGGATTTACAAAAACCCATGAGAGTGGAAACTGATGCCTCAGACCGGGCGGTGGGGGCGGTGCTGCTTCAGCCAGGGAGCAATGAGTCGGAATGGAGACCGTGTGCCTTCTTTTCGCGTAAGCTGAACAAATCCGAGAGGAACTACACGGTATATGACCGAGAACTACTCGCCATTCACGAAGCGTTCCGGAGATGGAGACACTTACTAATTGGCGCACAGCATAAGGTGCAAGTGTGTACGGACCACAAGAATTTGGAGTATTGGAGAACGGCACGAGTGCTCAACCAACGACAAGTGAGATGGGCCCAGGAGTTCTCCAAATTCCATTTTGAAATCTGCTATGTGCCAGGTCCAGAAAACATCAGAGCGGACGCTCTCTCTCGCAAACCTGAATATTTGGAGGGGGAGGGAGCGCCAGAAGAGAGACATATTATCCCAGAGGACCACTGGGTGTGTGGTGCGGCCTGGGTGGGGCAAAGAGAACTGGTAGAGGGAACGGTAAATGATGAGTACGCCCAGGATAAGCTCAGAGGTTTAAGGAGAGAGGGAGAAGACCCCGGAGGTTTTGAAGAAAGAAACGGGGCATTGTATTACAAAGGGGCGCTATATATACCCGAAGGGGAATTGAGGGGGAGAGTACTCAAACAGCTGCACGACAATCCCACAGCGGGGCATTTTGGGCAACACAAGACCATGTGGTTGGTGACCAGGGAGTTTTGGTGGCCCAAGGTGAGGGAGGATGTACGGGAGTATGTGAGAAGGTGTGACCAATGCCAGAGAGCCAAAGGAGAAAGGCGGGCACCAGCGGGGTTATTAGAACCGTTACCCACACCAGAACGACCGTGGGAGGCGGTGTCGATAGATTTTATGACTGATCTGCCCAAATCCCAGGGGAAAACCGCCATACTAGTCGTAGTAGACCAGTTAACTAAGATGGGTCACTTTGTAGCTTGCTCACATGCAGTCACGGCGGAAGAGACAGCGAAATTGTTTGTAGAACATATTTTTAGGCTGCATGGCGCCCCCTTGAGGCTGGTTTCCGACAGAGGGAAGCAGTTCACGTCCAGATTCTGGAGGAAGCTTATGAGCTTGTTGCACGTAGAGGTCAACTTTTCGACTGCCAGGCACCCTGAGACCAATGGGCAGGCGGAGAGGGCAAACGGTATCCTTCAACAATACCTGAGGTGTTATGTCAATGACAGAGAAAACGATTGGGTCGAAAAGTTGGCACTAGCGGAATTTGCTTACAATAATGCAGAGAATGTGTCCACCGGGATGAGCCCCTTTTTGGCTAATTATGGGTGCCACCCCAGGGCGTTTCCAGGGGAAGGAGGAGAGAGATGGAGTGTTCCGGCCGCTGAACTTTTTGTAGAAGAAATGGAAGCGATCCATCGTCAACTCCAACACAACTTAGAAAGGGCCAAAGAAGAATATAAGAGGCAGGCAGACAAGAGCAGAAGGGAAGGTGAAACAATTAGGGTGGGGAGTCGGGTCTGGCTATCTACCCAAGGATTGCCGTTCAAGGGGGGTTGCAAGAAATTGAGACCCAAAAGATTGGGACCATTTGAGGTCATCCAACAGGTCAACCCAGTGGCTTTCAGACTCCGGTTACCGAACCACATGAAACTGCACCCAGTATTCCACAGGTCATTACTGTCACCATACAGGGGGGAAGGTGAAGGGGTATCCACATGGGGGCCAGCCATAGAAGAAAGGGAAAGCCGCAACTATGTGGCAGAAATCATCGACTCCAGGTGGAAGGGTAATCAGGTGGAGTATTTGGTCGCGTGGGAAGGGGAACCGGAGTCGGAAAACACCTGGGTGAAGGCAGAGGAGGTCCATGACGAGGTCTTGATCGAAACGTTCCACCAAAGGTTCCCCAGGAAACCTCAGCCAGTAGCGAGGTTCCGGAGGGAGTACTTTGGCACCACCGACGATGAGGAGGAACTGGAGGGATTCAGGGAATCGGAGTTGGAAGGAGGTACAGACTCCGAGGAGGAGGAGTACTTGGAAACCGAAAACAGCAAAAGGTGGAGGGAAGTGTTCGAAACTTCGGAAGATGAGGGAGGTTCCTTCAGGGGTTTTGCTCCCTCGCCTCCCGCAGAGGAGGGGAGGGAAGGGGGTGAAGGGGGCCCTGGAGGGGAGGTGGATGTCAGGGAACTGTCATCTGAGACGAAGGAGGTGAAAGGGCTCATGGAGGGTGAGAGAGACCACTCAGCGGAGGAGGGGACCAGCAGGGGGAGAAGTGGAGTTCCAAGGGAAAGTGAGTCGGAGGGAGGGCTCAGAGACACTTCAAGCGAGAACAGTGGGGAGGTTTCAGGACCTCCCGTAGGGACACCCACTCCTCGGCGGAAACTGTCACGCCGAGAGTCCAGAAGACGCGTTTCCGTTAAGGAGCTTTTATGCTGGAAGAAGTTCCGTAAACGCCCACTGTCCGATTCAACGAGCGATTGATGGAGCCATGCTTAAGGAGCTCCATCACAGACAGAGGTTTGGGGACTTAGCCAAACTCTGAGGGATCAGGATTTTACGCACAAGCAGCTCACCATCCCATCACACTTACGTTCAGTCTTTATTGAACACTCGTTCTGATTTATTTCTGAGCCACTTCTATGACAATTATCATTCATCTTGATTTGGTTGCGTGGTGTTTCCACAAAATCATTTGTTCATCCCACACATATCATTGCATTTCTTCATCACTTTTCAAACCAAAAAAAGTCTGTTGTTTTTTAAGTGGATTTGTTGGACAAGGGCAAAAGAGAGCTTTAACCTGCTTTAATTGTGCAGACCTAGAATTCTGGTGTGCACTTGAATAATTCCTCCTGCAAAACATTGACAGTTTGGAGGCAGTCTGGAGGCTTGGTGTGTGCAAAAAAACCCAGAAAATCTAACATGTCAGGGAGAAGGGTTCTAGTTCATCCCTCACCTGCTAGTTTCCTATGGAAGAATATTTATTTGTATGGTGCAGGATGCAGTCTGAAATGCTATAGCCCAGATGTAAGTTTATTGCCACAGTGTGAATAAGGCGTCAGTTGACCAGGGCCTGCTCTCAAGTCCTTATAGGATTGCAGTAATAACAGGTAGCAGTTACACAGGCAATGCTCTTGGCCTATTTGTGCCATTCCTTATCAGTGCAGGAGGAGTAAGGGCCAATAAAGGGATGAAAGGCAGTGGGGAAGGAAGCAGAATTGGAATAAATATGCATGGTCCCACTGACAGATACTGAATAGCATTATATTGCCATTCCTCATATTCCAAAAACACTTTGCAAAGGCAAAACCTCTGCCAGACATTCTGCTAGATGTGGCTGTGTCCTGTTCTGTACTGTGGCCTCTACACATTTTTGCAGCACAAGTAACAATACAACAACCATTTGTTGGTGTAATGGGACCTTCTGTGTGAAAAAGCTGCTTTGCAAGTTACCAAAGGAGACTTTCTCCCTGAGCCCCCTGACATAACACAGGATCATTGTGAGGTTGTCCTGGTTGACCTGAAGGAGGTGAGGACAGGTGACCCCACCTAGGCCTGTCCAGGAGGTGAGGACAGGTGACCCCACCTAGGCCTGTCCAAAATTCCCTTTCTCTCTTCCAAAAATCCACAGCTAAAGTTTTTCTCTGCTTTCTCACAAGATGCATAGGCAAAATGTTACTTTTATCAGTACGAGAAGGCTTCAAAAAGCTAATGAATAGGCTCTGTCAAAGCAAGCCTGAGAACTGACTCCTATCTCATTCGGTTGTAACACATCTTGAACATGCTGAACCGCAAGGCTTCTCGACCCCGCTTGGCTTCTCATCCCCTTTTCCTGGGAAGGGTGCCAAGAGTCCAAAAGAGTCCCAAGACAGGAGCTTTCTGTTCATGCTCAGGAAACTCAACATGGGGCAGGACTCTTGAGGAGGAGGAGAAAGCGGAGGGAACTGGAGGGGAATATATGCTCTGTGCAAATGGCTGTGAACTCGTGCTTGTTTGTGAATCTATCAACAAGCTGAAAAGGATTTACTCCATGACTTTATACTTTCCTTAATGGTAAATATTAAGTAGGGTAGACAAATTGCAACATTGAGCTATTGTAGTTCCCATGCCAATATTGTGTTGTTTAGTCGTTTAGTCGTGTATGACTCTTCGTGACCCCATGGATCAGAGCACGCCAGGCACTCCTGTCTTTCACCATTTAAAATTCCTTCTTGCTCCCTGTCAGTGGAGGCTTGTCCTTAAGGGGGACTGGGGCACTGCTTCACCAAGCTCAATTGTTTCTCGGCTGTCCTCCAACAGCCTGCTTCTTTCTTACATCCTCTCTAGGGTTGGCATGAGCAGTGAGCTCTTTCCTCCTCAGTCTCAGGGCTGCCTTTGCAGAACTCAACGAGGGGGAAGGGGCATTCCCCACATGTCCAGGGGAGGAGAGGGGCAGGGAAGCTTGAGTGTGCCAGGTCAGACGTGACCCGGAGGCGGAGCTGCTGCTGTGACTGGGAGTGAGGTGCACTGCGGCCACCCACCCTCCTGCTCTCTTCCCCAGGACAGGCCTAACCTAAGGACAGAGCTGTGGCCAGCAGAAGCACAGCAGCTTAGGTCAGCTCCTTTTCACGTGGAGCCAGGCACCAATGAGGGAGCCTGCTGTGGGGGCACCTGTTTGTGCCCCCTGCCACAAATTTGTGCCCCCACGGCCCACACATGCTACACTTCTGGGTGGGGACAAAACCAGAGTTACTGTAGTTGGCTTAATCCATGGGCGTAGCCAGGATTTTTGTTAGTGGGGGCAGGCCTTTTGTTAGGGGGTCAGAACCTCAGTTAGCTATGTATTTTTATTTATTTTTATTTATTTGGCCCCCCCTTGGCCACATCCATGGCTCCATCTATCATAACATTTTGGAAATGCCCTGACCCACCCACCCTAACACTGATGTTGATTTTCTGAGATATCAGGCGCTCAAGCACAAGTCATACATAAAGAATCGCTGCTGTTTCTTTTTGTGTAGCCTGTTTAGACTGGAAATTTGCCTCAGTTTTTTATTCTCTAAGGAAGGTTCTGTAAACTGCAGGATAATGTAGTAGCTCACAGCATGGCAGGATGATCCCAAGAAGCTCAGTTAGTTGGGGACATGGGCTTAGCCAGGGGGTGAAGCGGCCACCCCTAAATCAAGTAAATAAATAAAAATACAGAGTCTGATATTCCAGATGCAATCACACTTCTTCCTTAGAGCAGCCTCCTATTCATTTATTTCTTGTTGAAAGATAAAGAAGTGTTTTGCAGAAACTAGCAACAACAATCAAGACGACACATGTAGTTCATAGTAACTGTCTTTCAGGGCAGTTTGTCTAGTAACAAAAGCAAGTGTTGCTATGAACACTGACTAGTCACTAGAACAAAAAAAATTTTTTCCTTCCAGTAGCACCTTAAAGACCAACTAAGTTAGTTCTTGGTATGAGCTTTCGTGTGCATGCACACTTCTTCAGATACCTGCATGCACACGAAAGCTCATACCAAGAACTAACTTAGTTGGTCTTTTTGTTTTGACTATGGCAGACCAACACGGCTACCTATCTGTAACTAGTCACTAGAATAATAAGATGAAAGCTGGAGGTGGGGTTCGGGGTGGGGTTAGTCTTTCTTTATACAAACATGTAAGTATGGATGCCAAGAAGAAGAAGAAGTAAGACAAGTGTTTCTGTGGGGGAGGGAGTTTATTGACTGCTCAGATATAAGACTCACAACATCATTTTATAACCAAAGAAAGTGCCTTTATGTGACCATTAAAACAAATCAACTGAAATTACCGTATTTTTCGCTCTATAAGACGCACCAGACCACAAGACGCACCTAGTTTTTGGAGGAGGAAAACAAGAAAAAAAAATATTCTGAATTTCAGAAGCCAAAACAGCAAGAGGGATCACTGCGCAGTGAAAGCAGCAATCCCTATTGCTGTTCCAGCTTCTGTGATAGCTGTGCAGCCTACATTCGCTCCATAAGACGCACACACATTTCCCCTTACTTTTTAGGAGGGAAAAAGTGAGTCTTATAGAGCAAAAAATACGGTATATCACAGAAAGCCTTTAGCAGAATCATTTCCTGTCCTCGGAATCCAGCTGGAAGTGTATTGCAAGCCGACTGCATAATCAAAAAGGCCAGTAAGTCACTGTGAGACAGAGGAAGCTGTGTTCCTTTTCAAATCTGTCTGTCAACAGTCACACACACCAAGCAAAAGCCACCCATAACAGACGTTTTCCTTGATAAATGGGAGAACTGTCTGATAATCAACAACCATATAATTTTATCCAGTAGTATTAGTTTGATCTGACGGAAACTGCACATTTCCCGAGAAGCACTGAAAGAATGCTTCATTTAACTACAAACCCCCAAATCTGGGATCCCATCAAAACTGATGTTTGGCAAAAGTTTTGCAGCAAAACCCCCACATTTTGTAACACCCCATAAACAGAGTAATTGATACATCAAACCGGGGTTCATAATTAATATCCAAAACCCAACATTGTCCGATTCACTCCAAACTGGTGCCAAAGTCTGGCAAAAGTTTTGTAGCATTTGCCAGACATTGTAGCATTTTTGTAGCATTTTGCCCAACAAACCAAGTAACTGACAGGGGTCATAAGGTCACCCCAAAACCCAACATCGTCTGATTCACTCCAAATCAAGGCCAAAGTCTGGCAAAATGTTTGCAGTAAAAACCGCATGTTTTGCAGCGCCCCCCAAACCGAGTGGTTCCTAGCACATCAGGAGGAAGAGTCAAGACAACCAAAAGTGGATAAATAGGTTGTATTTATTAAATATAACAACTTGAGGATCGGCAAAACTAGTCAGATTCGACCAATGTAACCAAATCAAATTAAGTCTGGGCAGGTGTGCTTGTTCACCTCCACCCACAAACACACAAGTGCTCAAACAGAGCTCTTTGCAGATCCTTAAGAATCATGTCAGAACCCAAATCAGAAAGATGCATACCACCAGGTCTATACAACTGTGGGGCACAGAACATAATTCTGCCATGAGGGATATAAGCAGCCACATTTTCAAACACAAACGTCGTTGTAGAATGATTAGCTTTATGTCTTGCCCATCCACCTTCTTAGGAAGGCTGCCCCCACTCCATAAGCACCTCTACAACATTCCAAACCAAACTATGATAAGATCAGGGATGAGGAAGCACAGCTGATGGAGATATTTAGTGATCTCAACTGAATTTACCTCACCAGATTGTTATCCCCAAGATGGATGACCAGAATATCAGGGTTAGGGTTAGGGCAGGGGATACGTAGGTGGATGTTCAGGGTTAGGGTTAGTGCCTGGGGTTTTTTTCATGCTTTTTAAGCTTCTAATGATATTGCTCCATTTTTATGAGACTGCATAATTCCAAAAAGTAAGCAAACTACCTGAAACGTAGCAAAACTAAGAGAAATGGGAAAACCAAAAGTGAGATACCAGAAACCCAACAAGGAAGGAATTCATGAAAAAGGAAAATTGCCAGACAGAGACTTCAATCAAATCATTACCAAATTCACCAGAATCCCAAAACCAATTGAAAAGAAGCAGAAGAAATACCACCAGAAACCCCCAACAAGAGGGGAAAAGTAAATTTCGCAGAAACCCCAAAGCCAGTTAAACCTTAGTTTTGCATGGTGTGGGGGTGATTTCGCTTTTCCCTGAGATGTTTACTGTGTGGGTTTCTTGTGGTTCTATTCAATTGGTTTTCTCATCTTTGGTGGATGTGGTTTGTTTCTGTTGTTTCTGGTTCATTTTTGGGATTATGTTGAATTTGTTTCTTTTGGGGTGGTTTTCGTTTCATGGATTCTTTTATATAAATTACGATTGTGAAATATACTCAGAGTCTTGTATGTATTTCATGCTCTTTATTGCCCCCCCCCCCCAACCTCAGGCTTTTATATACATTATTTACAGAATGAGTCCCGTCTGACTGGCTAACTCTGCTTCCCTCTTGGAGCCTGATTGGCCTGCAGAAAAAGACCAATCAGTTGTTGCATTCTAGGATCCAAGGTTAGTACATAACAGATTGGGTGCTGGATTTATGGTGAGTTTGCTTCATTTCTAGGTTTTTTGGGTTTTGCACCTTTGAGAATATTAATTTGTATGAGATCTGATAAACCCAAGAAAAAAAGGAAAACCACCAGAAATGAAGCAAAACCACCAGAAATGTCTAATGACCATTCCAACAATGAAGTCAACCACTAAAAACACAAAAACCTACTGAAAAGAAGCAGAAGAACCATGTAAAAGCAACATCAATGGAAACTGACAAAGAAGCCAACCAATCCCAAACAAAGCAGATTCACCAGAAACCCCCAAAGCATTCAAAAGTATTACCACCAGAATGCAAAAACAAGAAAACTTCTCAAAAGAAGCAATAAAGCAAAAGTCCAAAAAACAAGCTAAACCAATGGAAAACAAATGAAGCCAGCTGCAAACAAAGCACATTCACCAGAAACCCAAGACTAAGTGAAAACTAGTATGCTATGTTGGTTAATTTCTGTTGCTTGAAGTGCTTTTGGACTCCCATAAATTGCATGCTTGTTGAGTTTCTGGTTTTGCTTTTTAAAAACTGGTTTCCAGTTTCTTGTGGCATTGCTTTGTAATTGGTGGCTTTACTGCTTCTTTTTTGTTTTCTGCTGATTTGTTTAATTTGGGGTGGTTTTGCTTGTTTTTTGCATTTAATTGTTTTGCTTCTTTGACTTTGAATGGTTCTGCGGTTTGGGGTGAGATTGTTTCTTTTCCATTGATTTGGCTTGGTTTTCATGTCTCCTGGTTTTGCCTCATTTTGGGAATATTTCTTGGTTTTTGTGCTTCTGGTGGTATTTCTTCAATTTTATGACATAACCAAGCCAAAACACCAGAAACACAGAAACAAATCATAAAGAAGCAGAGCTACCAGAAATCCAAAGCAAATTAATCAGAAATCCAAACAACCTATGAAGATGATGCAATACCAAAAGAAACACAAAAGCCAATTAAAAAACTGCTAAATGAACCAACACCACAAGAAACAAAGAAAGTCTAATGACCTACGAAATGAAGCAATAACACAAAACACCACAAAAAGAAGCAAAGTGTTTAGGATTAGGTTTGGGTAAAGGTTAGAGTTACAGTGAGAGTTGGGTTTGAGTTGGATTAGGATTAGGAGTTAGAGTTAGAGTTGGGGTTGAGTTACGGTAAGAGAAGAACAGCAGCAGGAGAAATATAATTTTATTACTTAGGGTTAGGGTTAAATTAGGCTTAGGTTTAGACTGAGGCTTAGGTTTGGGTTAAGGTTAGGGTTAGAGTGAGGATTAGATTTGAGTTAGGGTGAGGTTTGGTATTGGGTTGGATTTGAGTTACGCTAAGAGAAGAACAGCAGCAGGAGCAATATAATTTTATTATTTATACTCCACCCAAGTCACTTTCAATAAAAGGTAAAAACATGAGCGCACTCTAAGTGAATGCTCATGAATGTAGAAACTCTTACTTCCCATAGAATTCCCAAAGAAGACCTGGGAATTGTAGCTCTGAGCTTCTTTGCAGAGGGTTGGACTAGATGACCCTTGGGTTCCCCTTCCATCTCTTCTAGGATGCTCCCTGTCTCACTCACTCACTCACTCACTCACTCACTCACTCACACTCACTCCTCCTCTCCTTTTCATGGCAGTTTCACCTTTTTCTGCACTCCTAGCTCGGAAGGGCGGAAGAGGCTGTGCTGCCGCCATATTGGGCGAGGGCAGGGGTACCGGAAGAAGGTGTCACCGGAGGAGAGGCATGAGCACAGGAAGGGGAGGGAAACGGGCGGAAGAGGCTGTGCTGCCGCCATGTTGGGCGAGGGTAGGATTACCGGAAGGAGGTGCCACGGGAGGAGAGGCATGAGCACAGGAAGGGGAGGGAAACGGGCGGAAGAGGCTGTGCGACGTTGGGCCAGCAGAGGCGTGCCAAGCCAGGCTGGCCCTCTCTCTTTCTCCCACCCACTCTCTCTCGACCCCGCTCTCCCCAGGGGGCAGCCCTGCCCCCCGCCTCGTCCTCACCTGCCTTTCTCCCCCAGTGGCCTTCCTCTCGTGCCCCTTGGCGGTGGGATGGTGTGGGTGGGCCGCGGAAGTTTATATACAAGAATATACATACCTAGGTATAGGTGTCCGTTTGTAAATATATAAAAATAAAATGGATATATGTATATGTGTGTGCTTCTTTTCTAAAGAAAATGATTGGGGGTACTCTCATTTTGACTCAAGAAAATCACCATTTTATAGTTCAAACCGGGAAAAATAAATAAATGGACAAAAGTACATTCACAAAATGTTTTAGGAGTATGCATTCCCCTGCGTCCCCCCCCCCCCAGAAAAAAAGCACTGTATATGTTCTGCCAAGGGCAGGGTTATTTCTGGATTTGGAGCCAATAAGCACGCGAGTGGATGAAGAATAAGCAATGCTTTATTTGCATAAGGTTAACAGATAGCAGCAGGCATATAAAACACAAATTATAGCATACTAGAGAGGAGTCGCAAACAATCTCCCCTTCAGCTGCCTGGAGCTCCTGGTAGAGCAGCGAGAGAGACCCCTGGCCGACAGTCTCACAGCATATGGTACCTCCATTTGTGAAGAAGCTCACTGAGCCCCTTCAGCCTACAGCTTTTATAGACAACTTTGATTTGATTGATTGCACCTGGTTAGCAGGCATCACTCATGATCAGCCTGGGACACCGGGTGCAACTAATGCAGAGCAGCTGAGAGTCTCCAACCCAATTCACTGCAACTGGGTATCCTCCCGAGTAGCCAATCAGAACACAGGGGACCCAGAAAACTCCTGACACAGGTGTGTGAAAAACAAATTATACTATCATGTTTTAGCAAACCTTAAACCGCGGATGTAAAAGCGAAAGAGACATGTCATCTAACTCCTTGAATTTACAATGGTCTTCCGTGTTTCCACTACAGTATGTGTACAGATAGGTAGCCGTGTTGGTCTGCCATAGTCAAAACAAAACAAAAAAAAAATTTCTTCCAGTAGCACCTTAAAGACCAATTAAGTTAGTTCTTGGTATGAGCTTTCGTGTGCATGTGTGAAGAAGTGTGCATGCATAAGCCCAAACAGAGCGTTACTATCATCTTTTTATGTAGATGGAAACAAAAACACCGTTTTGCTTTTGTTAGGAGTGATTCTGGTGCGAATTGAAACACGATGCGAATT
This sequence comes from Podarcis filfolensis, assembly GCF_964270895.1. NCBI lineage: Eukaryota > Metazoa > Chordata > Lepidosauria > Squamata > Lacertidae > Podarcis > Podarcis filfolensis. The sequence continues at coordinate 126,454 of NC_139614.1, read as the reverse complement.
GAAATAAGCCGAGTCAATGCTTATTCGTCTTCTTTCTACGCATATGGAAGCGAAAAGACGGTGTTTTGTTATTTTGGTCTCGTTACATACACTTTGCTATTTTTGGGTCAATGTGCATTAACACCATAGAACACGAAATTGGCGAAATCCATATTTTTCTTTCTATGTAGATGGAACCCAAATCAACCTGTTTTGCTTTGTTAAAGCTTATTACACTTTGCTATTTGTGGGTGAACGAACACCAAAAGAACAATCCAAGCTTATATGTCCTCTTTCTATTGAGATGGAACCAAAACACCTATGCTAGATTTGGGATGATAACAAACATTTCTCTGCTACTTTTGGTTGAATGTGCATTCCAACTCCAAAAACACCAATTTTAAATAAGCCCAAGCAGAGCGTTATTATCATCTTTTTATGTAGATGGAAACCAAAACACCATTTTGCTTCTGTTAGGAGTGATTCTGGTGCGCACCCAAAAAACACGATGCGAATTGAAATAAGCCCAATCAAAGCTTATTCGTCTTCTTTCTACGCATATGGAAGCGAAAAGACGTTGTTTTGTTATTTTGGTCTCATTACATACACTATGCGATTTCTGGGTCTATGAGCATTAACACCATAGAAATTAGCGCAATTCAAGGTTCTTCTTTCTATGTAGATGGAACCCAAATCAACCACTTTTGCTTTGTTTAAGCTTATTACACTTTGCTATGTGTGGGTGAACGAACACCGAAAGAACAATCCAAGCTTATATGTCCTCTTTCTATTGAGATGGAACCAAAACACCTATGCTTCATTTGGGCTGAAAACAAACATTTCACTCTGCTACTTTTGGTTGAATGTGCATTCCAACCCCAAAACCACAAATTTTAAATAAGCCCAAACAGAGCGTTACTATCATCTTTTTATGTAGCTGGAAACCAAAACACCGTTTTGCTTCTGTTAGGAGTGATTCTGGTGGGCACCCAAAAAACACGATGCGAATTGAAATAAGCCCAATCAAAGCTTATTCGTCTTCTTTCTACGCATATGGAAGCGAAAAGACGTTGTTTTGTTATTTTGGTCTCGTTACATACACTATGCGATTTCGGGTTCTATGTGTATTAACACCAAAGAACACGACTTGAAATAAGCGCAATTCAAGGTTCTGCTTTCTATGTAGATGGAACCCAAATCAACCTGTTTTGCTTTGTTTAAGCCTATTACACTTCGCTTTGCTATTTGTGGGTGAATGAACACCGGAAGAACAACCCAAGCTTATATGTCCTCTTTCTATTGAGATGGAACCAAAACACCTATGCTTTATTTGGGCTGAAAACAAACATTTCACTCCTACTTTTGGTTGAATGTGCATTCCAACTCCAAAAACACCAATATTAAATAAGCCCAAGCAGAGCGTTATCATCATCTTTTTATGTAGATGGAAACCAAAACACCGTTTTGCTTCTGTTAGGAGTGATTCTGGTGCGCCCCCCAAAAACACGATGCGAATTGAAATAAGCCGAATCAAAGCTTATTCGTCTTCTTTCTACGCATATGGAAGCAATTAGAAGGTGTTTTGTTATTTTGGTCTCGTTACATACACTTTGCGATTTTTGGGTCAATATGCATTAGCACCCTAGAACACGAAATAAGCGAAATCCAATATTTTTCTTTCTATGTAGACGGAACCCAAATCAACCTGTTTTGCTTTGTTTAAGCTTATTGCACTTTGCTATTTGTGGGTGAACCAACACCGAAAGAACAATCCAAGCTTATATGTCTCTATTGAGATGTAACCAAAACACCTATGCTAGATTTGGGCTGAAAACAAACATTAAACTGCTACTTTTGGTTGAATGTGCATTACAACTCCAAAAACCCCAATTTTAAATAAGCCCAATCAGAGCGTTTTTATCATCTTTTTATGTAGATGGAAACCAAAGCACCGTTTTGCTTTTGTTAGGTGTGATTCTGGTGCGCACCCAAAAAACGATGCGAATTGAAATAAGCCCAATCAAAGCTTATTCGTCTTCTTTCTACGCATATTGAAGCGAAAAGACGTTTTGTTATTTTGGTCTCATTACATACACTATGCGATTTCTGGGTCTATGAGCATTAACACCATAGAACACGAAATAAGCGCAATTCAAGGTTCTTCTTTCTATGTAGATGGAACCCAAATCAACCTCTTTTGCTTTGTTTAAGCTTATTACACTTTTCTATGTGTGGGTGAACGAACACCGAAAGAACAATCCAAGCTTATATGTCCTCTTTCTATTGAGATGGAACCAAAACACCTATGCTAGATTTGGGCTGAAAACAAACATTAAACTGCTACCTTTGGTTGAATGTGCATTCCAACTCCAAAAACCCCAATTTTAAATAAGCCCAATCAGAGCGTTTTTATCATCGTTTTATGTAGATGGAAACCAAAACACCGTTTTGCTTCTGTTAGGTGTGATTCTGGTGCGCACCCAAAAAACACGATGCGAATTGAAATAAGCCCAATCAATGCTTATTCGTCTTCTTTCTACGCATATGGAAGCGAGGAGACCTTGTTATTTTTGTCTCATTACATACACTATGCGTGTCAGAGCTACCCTAGGTCCCAGCTCACAAAGGACCAACGCTGCTTCGTTGTTAAGTATAAAAGTATTTATTGAAGTTCAGTTTCACTTCCAGAGCCGCAGCGCGCAGCTCTACGTCTCAACTGTCAGACCGCTGATGCTCCGTCTGAGTCTCCTCCCCCTTGACACCAATTTAAGATTCTAGCCTTGCTCCACCTTCTCCGCTGCTCCTTCCTCCTCTGGGTCCGCCTGCCCGCCGGGGTTCCGCCCTTTCTAGCCTCTTCTCCCGCTGATTCCCCTGAGCCTTCTCCCTCCCTCCGGCGGGCTTTAGGAGCTGGTTCCCCATCCGGGTCTCCTGCTGTTCCGCGCACCTGCACATTTGAACTTGGCGCGCGCGCCCAGCCAGCAGCTTTCCTCCTGACCGTTCCACTGCTGCTGTCACTGCTTCCCCCTTGGGGGGGGGCTAGCTGCAACTGACCTCCCCTCCGTTGGAGGCGTGGTCAGCCCTGACTCCCTCTCTGGAGGAGACACTGCCCCTGACACATGTGACTCTTCCACCCCACTACGCTCTGGTGGGGAAAATGGTCCCGATCCTCCACTGCTGTTTTGGGGTTCCCCTCTGGCTCCTTGTTTCTGGGGCGTCCCCCCTGGGACCCCCCTTGCCCTGACCATCGGCGCCCCCTTCTGGGAATCTTCTGATTCGCTGGAGAAGCTCATGGAATCTCTCGGGCCACTGTCATACTCCCCTACGCTGCCCTCGGATTCTTCCCCTTCGCTCTCCCATTCCTCTCTCCCCATTGCTCCTGCTCCTGATTCCCTGACAGTATGTAACAAGACCAAAATAACAAAACACCGTCTTTTCGCTTCCATATTGTCAGAGACTGCCTCTAGGTCCCGGCTCACAAAGGACCAACGCTAGCCGGTAGAACGGAATAAAGTCTTTATTGAAGTATAGTTTCCATTTCCACATCTTAGCGTGCGTCTCTACGTCTATTCCCTAGATCGGCGAAGTCCCATCTGAATCTCCGCCTCCTGTACACCAGTTCAAGACCCTAGCCTTGCTCCACCTTTTGCGTCTCTCCTTTCGCCTCTGGGTCCTACCACCCCCCGGGGTTCCTTCCTTCCTGGATGCCTCGGATGCGGACCCTTCGGATTCCTCCCCCTCCCTTCGGCGGGCTTTAGGACCTGGCTCCCTTTCCGGGCTGCTCATTGCGCCTCCCTCTGGTACATTTGAACTTGGCGCGCGCGCGCTGTCTCCGACCCTCCTCTCTACCGTTTCCTCGCTCTCTGACGCAGGCGTGGCTGCTGCCGGAGAGCTGCCTGTCGCTGGTGCCTGGAACTCCTCCCCCCTGCTGCTCTCTGGTGGAGTAGCTGGTCCGGATTTCCAGCTGCTGCTCTCTGAATCCCCTCTGGTCCCTTCTTCCTGGGGTGCCCCTCTTGGTAACCCCCCAGCTCTGCCCACGGGAGCCCCTTTCTGTGAATCCTCCGATTCGCTGGACAGACTTAGAGATCTCGGACGGCTATCATCGCTAACCTCTCCTTCCGATTCCTCGCCATCCGTTCCCTCTGCTCCTGAACCCCTGACATCCATCCCCCCCTCGAAGCCCCCCCTTCCCCCCTCCCCTCCTTCCGGTGTGGGTTCTGGGTGCTCCGTCGTGGCAGGGGTGAGTGCCGGATACAGTTCTTCCCTCGTGTCGTACATTACATCGGGCAGGTCTGGCTCGTCCTCCGTGCGCTCGTCGACGTCGATCTCCTCTGCTTCCATCTCCCTGCCTTCGTGTTCAAATCCCACGTCCTCCCCCAACACGTCCATGTCCATCTCTCCCCCGTTCCCCTCTGAGGGTGATGCCTGCCAGGGACCCCCCAGCCACTTCCTGCGCCACTGCTCCTCTGGTTGATTATCCCACCAATAGGAGCGGTCTGAGGCAGAACCCGAGGGTGAACCTTCCGGAGAGCGTATGTGTGGTGCCGTCTCCTCGTCCGAGTCGAACCCCTGGAACGTGCTGCCTGAAAGTGTGGGTGTGAAGAGCCAGTCATCGAAATACTCGGCTGGCATGGGCCTGTGTGGGAAAATGGCATGGAACTCTTCCTTGAGAAGAGGCTCGTCCAAGGCATAGCCCGGCACCCAACTGTTGGCGCAGGCCGGGGTATCCTCTCTGGCAAGAAGGTATTCTACTCCCTCTTCCCCCCATCTCGAGTCTAAAATCTCTGTGGCTTCGTTGATGCGCTCCCCTCTTGGCGACCCCCTTTCCCTGGGTCCTTCTCTGGGCGGATCTGGTGCTGTGCCTGGCTCGTGAAATCTATGCGGTGCTTTGTAGGGCGTGAGCACCGATCTATGGAAGACCGGATGCATTCTGGAACCCTCCGGAAGCGCTAACCGGAAGGCCACTGGATTGACCTGTGCCTGGACTTGGTAAGGCCCTAGCTGCTTATGCCCTAGCTTCTTCTTGGCCAACGATCTGGTCGGCACTGCTTGCGCTGCTAACCAAACCCAGTCTCCCACCTGTATGTCTTCCCCTACTCTCCTGTGTCTGTCAGCCTGCAGTTTGTATGCGTGCTTTGCCAGTTCCAACTGCCTCCTAAGCTGTTCGTGGACTTCCTGCAACTCTGACGCTAATTCTTCCGCTGCCTGCGGCTCCCCCTCCCCCACTCTCTCTAAACCTGGGAAGGTTCTGGGATGCCTCCCGTTGTTGGCGAAGAACGGCGTCACCCCCGTCGACACGTGCTTCGTATTGTTGTAAGCGAACTCTGCGAGGGGCAGGTAGTCCACCCACGTGTTAGGCTGCTGATTGGCGTAGCATCTCAGGTACTGCTGCATGATGGCGTTGACCCTCTCCGCTTGTCCGTTGGTCTGCGGGTGTCTCGCCGACGCTAGATTGATCTTGACGTTCAGGATGCCCATCAACTTTTGCCAGAAGTTCGAGATGAACTGCCGCCCCCGGTCGGATAGAATAGATCGTGGCAGACCGTGGACCTTAAACACGTGGTCTATGAACAGTTTGGCGGTCTGTTCTGCTGTGGCCACCTTCGCACACGGAATGAAGTGTGCCATCTTGGTAAACATGTCCACCACCACAAGCACTGCCGTCTTTCCCCTCGAACTGGGCAGATCCGTGACAAAGTCCAGGGCCACCCGTTCCCACGGCTCAGACGGCGTCTGCAACGGTTCCAGCAATCCCGCCGGCGGTTTGTGCACTGACTTGGCCCTTTGGCAGGTGTCGCATCTCGAGACGTAATCCGCTACTTCCCCCCGCATCTTGGGCCACCAAAAGTCTCTGGTCACTAGTTCTACAGTCTTTTCTCTGCCAAAGTGCCCGGCAGTGGGGGCGTCGTGTAGCTGCTGCAGCACCCTTGCGCGGAGGTCATTCCCCGGCACGTAGAGTGCTCCCTTGCGGATGAGCAAACCGTCTCTGATCTGGAACTCGTCGTCCTTCACCGTGCCCTTGTGCACCTCCTCCATCTTGGCTAGCGCGAAGGGGTCCTCCTGCAACGCTCGACGTACGGCGTCCAGATCCACGGTCGCCGAGGCGCAAGCCCACGCTTCCGGTGCGAAAATGTGCTTGGCTGCCGACGGTGCCTCCTCCTCGAGGTATTGCGGCTTTCTGGACAAGGCATCCGCCATGATGTTGTAGTCACCCGGGATGTACTCTATCTTGAAGTCGAAGTCCGCGAAGAACTCTGCCCATCTAATGTGCCTCTGATTCAGGAACCTCGCCGTGCGCCAGTACTCTAGATTCTTGTGGTCCGTGCGGACCTGCACTGTGTGTCTGGCTCCGATAAGGAAGTGCCGCCACGCTTTGAACGCTGCATGGATGGCTAGCAACTCCCTGTCCCAGATGGTGTAATTCTGCTCCGACTTGCTGAGCTTCCTTGAGTAGAAGGCGCACGGCCTCCAGTCCCCCTGCTGGTCTTGTTGCAACAGTACAGCTCCCACGGCTCTGTCTGAGGCGTCCGTCTCCACCCTCATCGGTCTGCTGGGATTCACATGCAGCAGCTGCTCCTCGGAAGCGAAGAGACGCTTGAGTTTCTGAAAGGACTGCTCCGCTTCCTCCGTCCAGATAAACTTCTTCTTCTTGGAGCTGAGCGTGTCAGTGATGGCCGCCGTTTGCATAGCGAACCCCTTGATGAACTTGCGATAAAAGTTGGCAAAGCCGACAAACCGCTGGACTTCCTTCCTATTGCGCGGGCTTTTCCAGTCCAATACTGAGCGAACCTTGGCGCTGTCCATGGCGAGCCCCTTGTCCGACAGTTTATAGCCCAGGAAATCCACCTCCGTCACGTCGAACTGGCACTTCTCCAGCTTGGCGTACAGCCTGTGCTCCTTTAGTCTCCGCAGAACTTCCCTGACATCCCTCTCGTGCGCTTCTCGCGACTCAGAAAATATCAGGATGTCGTCCAGGAAGCATACGCATTTCTTGTAAAGGAGTCCCGCCAACACGTGATGCATAAAGGCTTGAAAACAGTGAGAGCCATTTTGTAATCCGAAGGGCATAACTCTGTATTCGTAGGTGCCCAGTGGTGTGAACATGGCCGTCTTCCACTCGTCGCCCTCCCGCACACGAATCAGGTTGTACGCGCCTCGCAGATCCAACTTGGTGAAAACGCGTCCTTTCCTTACCGTCGCGAGCAGGTCGTCTATTTTGGGCATGGGGAAGGACGAGGGCTTGGTTTTCGAGTTCAAAATTCGAAAGTCAACTACAAGCCTCTTCTGGGGCGTGTCTCGCTTCTTCACAAAGAATACTGGACTGCCCCCTACAGCTTTCGACTCCCGAATGAACCCGCGCTTCAAATTGTGGTCTATGAACTCCCTAAGTTCCTGCAGTTCGTCCTCAGACATGGAATACAGTTTCCCTGTTGGCAGCGTTGCCCCCGGCAGGAGATCAATCTTGCAGTCATAGGGTCTGTGGGGGGGCAGTTTGTCCGCCTCCTTCTCGCAGAAGACCTCCAAAAACTCCTTGTACTTGTTGGGCACCGCTTGCACCATGCCTAGGTGTAGCTGCGGTGCATCCTCTCGCCCCTCTCCTTCCTGGCAGGTCTGGATGCAGTGCGCTGCGCAGTAGGAAGAGCAGAAGGTCAATTGCCGCTGGTACCACGCTAATGCCGGGCTGTGCCTATCCAGCCAACTCATGCCCAACACTATGGGCGTGTCCGACAATTGGGTGACGTTGAAGCTGATGACTTCTCGGTGATTCCCAATTTGCATCACCATAGGTGGTGTCTGCTGCACCACCTGCCCCCCTAGCAGTTCCCTGCCATCCACTGTGACCACGTTCAGGGGCAGTGTGGCTGGCAGTAGCGCTATGTTGTGTTGTTGAAGGAATTCCAGTGCGATAAAGTCCGCATTACTGCCAGAGTCAATCGTAATCGGCACTTCTAAAGTGAGACCACTGGGCAGCTGGAGCGATGCGGTGAGCTGCACCACTGGTTTGGGCGGGAGGGGATCCGTGGGCTTCAAAATCTCTGGGGACTTCTTCACTGACTCGCCTGGCTGGCCCCCAGTGCTTCCGTTTCCCTGCCGTGGTTCACTTTGCTGAGTTGCTCCCATTACTGTCATTGAAGCTGCAGTGTGCTTGTGGAGCCTCTGGGGACACTCTTTCGCCATGTGCTTCGAACTGTCACAGATGTAACACTTCCTGTTCCCTCTAGGCTGCTTTGTTTTGACTGCTCCCGGTGTTAAGGCTCTGGTGGCTGAATGAGCTCTAGCACCGCCGATCTCCATTGGCTCCTCCCCCCCTGCTTGCGGAGGCGTTGATTGCGCACGCGCGACATCCCTGGGCAAAAGGGAGGGCACTCTGGCTGGTGTGCGTCCCCAACGCCCTTCTCCTCTGTCCCAAGGGCGGTCCTCCAGCCTCACCCCCACTGCAAGCGATCTGTCCACCACTTCCTGGGTGCTTTTGGGTCTCTCCCCCCGCGCTATCTCATCCTTGATTTGGGGGTTCAATCCTTCCCAATAAAGATCTCTAACGGGGGGGGAATCCTTGTCCCACCCCAAGGCATTGACCAATGCAAAAAAGCGGGAGTGATACTGCCTCACGCTGGCTTTCCCTTGTCTCAGCTCAAATATGTCCTTACGGGCAATGTCAATGTCTATTTTCGATAGAAAGCAAGAATCCATCGCTTTAATGAATGCAGCTGAACTCTGGAGCGCTGGGTCCATATCTCTCCACAGATTGCGCAGACATGCTTTCGCCTCTCCATGCAAATGAGACAAGATAAACCCCACTTTTTCTTGCTCATCTCTAAACTCTTTCTCCAGCAGTTTCAGCGCAAACTGCACGTCTGCTCGGAAATTGGGGTACTGCTGCAAATTCCCATCAAAGTGAGATACAATGCTGCCTCCAGTCCTTCCCAACCCGATTCCCTCGGATCTGGAACCCGTTTGTGCCTGCTTAGTAAGCACTTCCAACCTGGCTTGGAGATCTCGGCATGCAGCAGCCGCTTCATCCTCTCTTTTCCTGGAGGCGATTATCTCTGCGCTGAGCTGCGTTACCGCTTCTCGCAGGGAAGCAATTTGCTCTTCAGTAGACATGTCGCTTGACTTTTGTGAGCTCCAAAGGCACCAGTCCTCTTTCCTCCCTGCTTCGCTCCCCACACGCCGCTTGAGTCAAAGAGAACTGATGAAAACTTCTGTGAGATGGGACTTACTGTCAGAGACTGCCTCTAGGTCCCGGCTCACAAAGGACCAACGCTAGCCGGTAGAACGGAATAAAGTCTTTATTGAAGTATAGTTTCCATTTCCACATCTTAGCGTGCGTCTCTACGTCTATTCCCTAGATCGGCGAAGTCCCATCTGAATCTCCGCCTCCTGTACACCAGTTCAAGACCCTAGCCTTGCTCCACCTTTTGCGTCTCTCCTTTCGCCTCTGGGTCCTACCACCCCCCGGGGTTCCTTCCTTCCTGGATGCCTCGGATGCGGACCCTTCGGATTCCTCCCCCTCCCTTCGGCGGGCTTTAGGACCTGGCTCCCTTTCCGGGCTGCTCATTGCGCCTCCCTCTGGTACATTTGAACTTGGCGCGCGCGCGCTGTCTCCGACCCTCCTCTCTACCGTTTCCTCGCTCTCTGACGCAGGCGTGGCTGCTGCCGGAGAGCTGCCTGTCGCTGGTGCCTGGAACTCCTCCCCCCTGCTGCTCTCTGGTGGAGTAGCTGGTCCGGATTTCCAGCTGCTGCTCTCTGAATCCCCTCTGGTCCCTTCTTCCTGGGGTGCCCCTCTTGGTAACCCCCCAGCTCTGCCCACGGGAGCCCCTTTCTGTGAATCCTCCGATTCGCTGGACAGACTTAGAGATCTCGGACGGCTATCATCGCTAACCTCTCCTTCCGATTCCTCGCCATCCGTTCCCTCTGCTCCTGAACCCCTGACACATATGCATAGAAAGAAGACGAATAAGCTTTGATTGGTCTTATTTCAATTCGCATGGTGTTTTTTGGGTGTGCACCAGAATCACCCCTAACCAAATCACAAAGGCGTTTTGCGTTCCATCTGCATAAAAAGAAGAGAAAGCTCTGATTGGGCGTATTTCAAATTGCTGTTTTTGGGGTTAGAATGCACATTCACCCAAAAATCACAATGTGAAATGTTTCTAAGCCCAAATTAAGCATAGGTGTTGTGGTTCCATCTCAATAGAAAGAGTACGAATAAGCTTTGTTTTTTCCTTCGGTGTTCATTCATCCACAAATAGCAAAGCGAAGTGTAATTAGCCTAAAGAAAGCAAAACAGGTTGTTTTGGGTTCCATGTACATAGAAAGAAGAATCTTGGATGTCGCTTATTTCAAGTCGTTTTCTTTGGTGTAAATGCACATTGACCCTGAAATCGCAAAGTGTATGTAACAAGACCAAAATAACAAAACACCGTCTTTTCGCTTCCATATGCATAGAAAGAAGACGAATAAGCTTTGATTGGTCTTATTTCAAATCGCATGGTGTTTTTTGGGTGTGCACCAGAATCACCCCTAACCAAATCAAAAAGGCGTTTTGCGTTCCATCTGGAGAAAAAGAAGATGAGAAAGCTCTGCTTGGGCGGATTTCAAATTGCTGTTTTTGGGGTTAGATGCACATTCATCCAAAAATCACAATGTGAAATGTTTCTTATCAGCCCAAATTAAGCATCGGTGTTGTGGTTCCAATAGAAAGAGGACGAATAAGCTTTATTTTTTCCTTCGGTGTTCATTCATCTTCAAGTAGCAAAGCAAAGGGTAATTAGCCTAAACAAAGCAAAACAGGTTGTTTTGGGTTCCATCTACATAGAAAGAAGAATTTTGGATGTCGCTTATTTCAAGTCGTTTTCTTTGGTGTAAATGCACATTGACCCTGAAATCGCAAAGTGTATGTAACGAGACCAAAATAACAAAACACCGTCTTTTCGCTTCCATATGCATAGAAAGAAGACGAATAAGCTTTGATTGGTCTTATTTCAATTCGCATGGTGTTTTTTGGTGTGCACCAGAATCACCCCTAACCAAATCAAAAAGGCGTTTTGCGTTCCATCTGCAGAAAAAGAAGATGATAAAGCTCTGATTGGGCTTATTTCAAATTGCTGTTTTGGGGGTTAGAATGCACATTCACCCAAAAATCACAATGTGAAATGTTTGTTATCAGCTGTCAGGGAATCAGGAGCAGGAGCACTGGGGAGAGAGGGATTGGAGAGCGAAGGGGGAGAATCCGAGGGCAGCGTAGGGAGTATGACAGTGGCCCAAGAGATTCCATGAGCTTCTCCAGCGAATCAGAAGATTCCCAGAATGGGGCGCCGATGGTCAGGGCAAGGGGGGGTCCCAGGGGGGACGCACCAGAAACAAGGAGCCAAAGGGGAACCCCAAAGCAGCAGTGGAGGATCGGGACCAGTTTCCCCACCAGAGCGTAGTGGGGGGGAAGAGTCACATGTGTCAGGGCCAGCGTCTCCTCCAGCGGGGAGAGAGAGTGAGTCAGGGCTGACCACGCCTCCATCGGAGAGTGGGGGAATGGAAGGGAGGTCAGTTGCAGCTAGCCCCCCCGAAGGGGGAAGCAGTGACAGCAGCAGTGAAACGGTCAGGAGGAAAGCTGCTGGCTGGGCACGCGCGCCAAGTTCAAATGTGCAGGCGCGCAGAACAGCGGGAGACCCGGATGGGGAACCAGCTCCTAAAGCCCGCCGGAGGGAGGGAGAAGGCTCAGGGGAATCAGCGGGAGAAGAGGCTAGAAAGGGCGGAACCCCGGCGGGCAGGCGGACCCAGAGGAGGAAGGAGCAGCGGAGAAGGTGGAGCAAGGCTAGAATCTTAAATTGGTGTCAAGGGGGAGGAGACTCAGACGGAGCATCAGTGGTCTGACACTTGAGACGTAGAGCTGCGCGCTGCGGCTCTGGAAGTGAAACTGAACTTCAATAAAGACTTTTATACTTAACAACGAAGCAGTGTTGGTCCTTTGTGAGCTGGGACCTAGGGTAGCTCTGACAATATGCTCCGTCTCCATAAAAACCTCGCAGCGTGAGTTGGTGCAGCGAGGGGCAAGACTTGGTGTTTTGCGATCTCACGAAGATAGGCAAAGATGACTACAGAGAGCCAGGTGAAAGAAATGCAAGAAGCAGTCACGACGCTTTAGGCAGAAGTAGCAGCATCCAGGAAAAGAAAAGAAGAAGTAGTAGTGATCTGCCGGGATCTGAAGGCCAGGTGGGACCGTTGGGGGAAAGAGGGGCTGCCAGGACCCAAACCGGAGGGAGTTGGCCTCGGGAAGAGGGGGGGCAGCCTAGTAGCCCACTTCGATGGGAACCTGCAGCAATACCCTAACTTCAGAGCTGATGTGGTTTACGCGCTCAATTTGCTTCGGAAAGACTTTAGAGATGAGGAAGAGAAAGTGGGCTTCATAATCACTCATTTGCATGGGGAAGCAAAAGCGTGGCTGCGGAATTTGTGGCGCGAAAAAGACCCCGCCCTCAAAGATTCCGATGCATTTATCAAAGCTATGGACGCTTGCTTTAAATCTACGGTAGATGTAGATGTTGCTCGGAGGAAAATGCATGGACTACAGCAAGGGAAAGCGACGGTGAGGCAATATCACTCATGCTTTTTTGCCTTAATGAACGTGCTGGGCTGGGAGAAGGACTCTATTGCCATCAGAGACCTGTTCTGGGAGGGGCTAAGTGGGGCCGTGAAAGATGAGCTGGCAAGAGAGGAAAGACCCCGGAGTTGCAAGAAGTTGCCCAAAGAGCGTTGGCGATTGGTGTGCGCCTGGAAGGACGCCCTTGGAGCAGGGAGGAAGGACGTAAGGCAAGCACCCCAGCCAGGACAACCCCTTTCTTTCCCAGAGAGGCGGGGCGGGCGCTGTCCATGCCTCCTTTGGGAAGGGGAGAAGAGCCGATGGAGATTGGTGGTGCCAGGGCTCAGACTGCCAGCAGAGCCCAAACACCGGGAGCAGTCAAGGCGAAGGCTCCTAGAGGGACCAGGAAGTGCTACATCTGCGACAGTGCTCAGCACATGGCCAAAGAGTGTCCCCAGAGGCTCCAGAAGCAAACTGCAGCCTCAGCAACAGTAAAAAGAACAGGTCAGCAGCCAGAACATTTGCAAGGGGAAGAAGACGCCTGGTTGGAAACAGAGCCACTGGGGCCCAACCAGGCAAGTCAGTGAAGCAGTCCCCAGAGATTTTACAGCCCACAGACCCCCTCCCACCCAAACCAGTGGTGCAACTCACCGCATCGCTCCAGTTGCCCAATGGGCACACCCTGCAAGTACCAATAACCATTGACTCTGGGAGCAACGCAGACTTTATAGGAGTGGACTTTATCAAGCAACATCGCATAGCACTCATGCCAGCCACGATGCCCCTAAACGTCGTCACGGTCGATGGCAGGAAGCTACTGGGAGGAGAGGTGGTACAGCAAACACCACAGATGGTGATGCAAATTGGAAACCACCGCGAAGTCATCAGCTTCAACGTCACCCACCTGTCAGACACGCCCATAGTGTTGGGTATGAGTTGGCTGGATAGGCACAGCCCGGCATTAGCATGGTACCAGCGGCAATTGACCTTCTGCTCCTCCTACTGCGCAGAACACTGCATCCAGACCCGCCAGGAGGAGGAGGGGCAAGAGGATGAACCGCAGTTACACCTAGGCATGGTGCAAGCAGTGCCCAACAAGTACAAGGAGTTTTTGGAGGTCTTCTGCGAGAGGGAAGCGGATAACCTGCCTCCCGACAGGCCTTACGACTGCAAGATTGACCTCCTGCCGGGAGCGACGCTGCCGACTGGGAAACTGTATTCCATGTCTGAAGACGAACTGCAAGAACTCAGGGAGTTCATAGATCACAACTTGAAGCGGGGGTTCATCCAAGAATCTAAAGCAGTGGGGGGCAGTCCCGTGTTTTTCGTGAAGAAGAGGGACACGCCCCAACGCAGGCTTATAGTTGATTATAGGATCATAAATTCCAAAACAAAGCCCGCAGCATTCCCCATGCCCAAGATCGACGACCTGCTCGCGACAGTGAGGAAGGGACGGATCTTCACCAAGTTGGATCTACGAGGGGCGTACAACCTTATACGCATGCGGGAGGGCGATGAGTGGAAGACAGCCATGTTTACACCTTTAGGCACCTATGAATATCACGTAATGCCTTTTGGTCTGCAAAATGGCTCCCATACCTTCCAAGCTTCCATGCATCACGTGTTAGCGGGACTCCTCTACAAGAAGTGCGTTTGCTTCCTGGACGACATCCTGATCTTCTCGGAATCGCAGGAGGCTCACGAGAGGGATGTCAAGGAGGTCCTGCAGAGGCTACGGGAGCACAGACTTTACGCCAAATTAGAGAAGTGCCAGTTCGACATGACGGAGGTGGATTTTCTGGGCTACAAGCTGTCCGACAAGGGACTCGCCATGGACAGCACCAAGGTCTGCGCGGTGTTGGACTGGAAGAGCCCGCGCAATCGGAAGGAGGTCCAGAAGTTCGTCGGCTTCGCCGACTTTTATCGCAAGTTCATCAAAGGGTTCGCGAAGGAGACGGCGGCTATCACGGACACCCTCAGCTCCAAGAAGAAGAAGTTCACCTGGACGGACCAGGCGGAGCAGTCCTTTCGGAGACTCAAGCGTCTCTTTGTGTCCGAAGAACAGCTGCTACATGTAAACCCCAGCAGACCAATGAGGGTTGAGGCGGACGCCTCGGACAGAGCGGTGGGGGCCGTCCTGTTGCAGCAAGATCCGCAAGGGGAATGGAGGCCGTGCGCATTCTACTCCAGGAAACTCAGCAAGGCGGAACAGAACTACACCATCTGGGACAGGGAGTTGCTGGCCATTCATGCAGCTTTCAAGGCGTGGCGGCACTTCCTCGTCGGAGCCAGGCACACAGTGCAAGTCCGCACGGACCATAAGAACCTGGAGTACTGGCGCACGGCGCGGTTCCTGAACCAGACACACATTCGCTGGGCGGAGTTCTTTGCGGATTTCGATTTCCGGATAGAATACATCCCGGGAGACAACAACGTCATGGCGGATGCACTATCCAGGAAGCCGCAGTATCTCGAGGAAGCGGCGCCGGTGGCGGCCAAGCACATTTTCGCACCGAAAGCGTGGGCGTGCGCTTCAGCTGCCGTGGACCTGGACGCGGTGCGTCGAGCGCTGCAGACGGATTCGTTCGCGCAATCCAAGATGGAGGAGGTGCGAAAAGGCACAGCGAAGGACGACGAGTTCCAAATACGAGAAGGACTGCTCATCCGCAAAGGGGCTCTCTACGTACCCGGAGACGACCTCCGCGCGAAAGTCTTGCAGCAGTTACACGAAGCGCCCAGCGCTGGGCACTTCGGCAAGGACAAAACGGCGGAATTAGTAACCAGAGACTTTTGGTGGCCCAAGGTGAGGGGAGAAGTCGCGGATTATGTCTCCAGGTGTGACACCTGCCAAAGGGCCAAGGAAGCCGGCGGGTCTGCTAGAACCCCTACAGACGCCGCTCGAACCGTGGGAGAGAGTGGCCCTGGACTTTGTCACAGATCTGCCCAGTTTGCGAGGCAAAACAGCGGTACTCGTGGTCGTAGACATGTTCACCAAGATGGCGCACTTTATTCCGTGCGCGAGGGTGGCCACAGCGGAACAGACCGCCAAGCTGTTCATAGACCACGTGTTCAAAGCTCACGGCTTGCCGCGGTCCATCCTGTCCGACCGGGGTCGCCAATTCGTCTCGAGCTTCTGGCAGAAGCTGCTGGGCATCCTGAACGTCAAGATCAACTTAGCGTCGGCACGACACCCGCAGACCAACGGATAAGCGGAGAGGGTCAATGCCATCATGCAGCAGTACCTGCGATGCTACGCCAATCAACAACCCTCGACCTGGGTGGACTACCTACCGCTGGCCGAGTTTGCCTACAACAACACGAAGCACGGGTCTACAGGAGTTACACCGTTCTTCGCCAATAATGGGCGGCATCCCAGACCTTTCCCGGGGTTAGAGATGAAGGGGGAGGGGGAGCCAAGGGCAGCAGAGCACTTAGCAGCAGAGTTACAGGAGGTCCACGAGCAACTCAGAAGGCAATTGGAACTGGCGAAACACGCCTACAAAATGCAGGCAGACAAGCACAGGAGGGTCGGGGAGGACATCCAGGTGGGGGACTGGGTCTGGTTAGCTGCTCAGGCAGTGCCAGCCAGAACGCTAGCCAAGAGGAAGCTCAAACACAAGCAGCTGGGGCCTTACCAGGTCGTGGCGCAAATCAATCCAGTGGCCTTCCGGTTGACACTCCCGGAGGGCTCCAGAATGCACCCGGTCTTTCATAGGTCAGTGCTCACACCCTAGAGGGCACCCCACAGGTTTCAGGCGCCAGGGAACGAGCCAGACCCGCTTAACGAATCTCCGAAG
The DNA here is from genome assembly GCF_964270895.1 of Podarcis filfolensis. Classification (NCBI taxonomy): domain Eukaryota; kingdom Metazoa; phylum Chordata; class Lepidosauria; order Squamata; family Lacertidae; genus Podarcis; species Podarcis filfolensis. Next base: position 110,104 of record NC_139614.1, on the reverse strand, counting down.
AGGGAGGGTTCACGGAGGGCGAAGCCACTCAACGAGGTCACGGAGATTTTGGACTCGAGGTGGGGGGAAGAGGGGGTGGAATACCTCCTCGCAAGGGAAGGTACCCCAGCCAGAGCCAACAGGTGGGTACCGTGCTATGCCGTGGAGGAGCACTATCTTAAAGACGAGTTCCATGCACACTTCCCACACAGACCTATGCCGGCAGAGTATTTCGACGACTGGCTCTTCACACCCACACTGTCAGCCAGTACGTTCCAGGGTTTTTCATCAGCTGAAGAGACGACGCTGGAAACTAGCTCCCCGGAGGGGTCACTCTCGGGGTTTGCCACAGACCGCTCCTATTGGTGGGACACTCAACCGGAGGTGGGGTGGCACAGGGAGCTGCTGCGGGGACCGTTGCAAGCAGTCTCACCAGAGGTACCCGTGGGAGGGGAGGACATGGACGTGTTGGGGGAGGATCCTGGATTCGAGCACATCAGCAGAGAGATGGAAGCAGAGGAAATTGACGTCGACGAACCCGTTGCGGTTGGGCCGCATCCAGCGGACAGGCTACACACCAGGGGGGAAGAATGGTATCCCGCACTCACACCCACAGCACTGGAGCACCCGGAAACCACACCCGAAGAGGGGGAGGGGGGGCTTCGAGGGGGGGATGGATGTCAGGGAATCAGGAGCAGGACCAATGGGGAGAGAGGAATTGGAGAGCGAAGGGGAAGAATCCGAGGGCAGCGTAGGGGAGTATGACAGTGGCCCGAGAGATTCCATGAGCTTCTCCAGCGAATCAGAAGATTCCCAGAAGGGGGCGCCGATGGTCAGGGCACAGGGGGTCCCAGGGGGGACGCCCCAGAAACAAGGAGCCAGAGGGGAAGCCCAAAACAGCAGTGGAGGATCGGGACCAGTTTCTCCACCAGAGCGTAGTGGGGGGGAAGAGTCACATGTGTCAGGGCCAGCGTCTTCTCCAGAGAGGGAGTCAGGGCTGACCACGCCTCCATCGGAGAGTGGAGGAACGGAAGGGAGGTCAGTTGCAGCTAGCCCCCCCGAAGGGGGAAGCAGTGACAGCAGCAGTGGAACGGTCAGGAGGAAAGCTGCTGGCTGGGCGCGCGCGCCAAGTTCAAATGTGCAGGCGCGCGGGACAGCAGGAGACCCGGATGGGGAACCAGCTCCTAAAGCCCGCCGGAGGGAGGGAGAAGGCTCCGGGGAATCAGCGTCAGAGGCGGCTAGAAAGGGCGAGACCCCGGCGGGCAGGCGGACCCAGAGGAGGAAAGAGCAGCGGAAAAGGTGGAGCAAGGCTAGAATCTTAAATTGGTGTCAAGGGGGAGGAGACTCAGACGGAGCATCAGCGGTCTAACGGTTGAGACGTAGAGCTGCGCGCTGCGGCTCTGGAAGTGAAACTGAACTTCAATAAAGACTTTTGTACTTAACAACGAAGCAGCGTTGGTCCTTTGTGAGCTGGGACCTAGGGTAGCTCTGACAGGCGTTTTGCGTTCCATCTGCACATTGACCCTGAAATCGCAAAGTGTATGTAACGAGACCAAAATAACAAAACACCGTCTTTTCGCTTCCATATGCATAGAAAGAGGACGAATAAGCTTTGATTGGTCTTATTTCAATTCGCATGGTGTTTTTTGGGTTTGCACCAGAATCACCCCTAACCAAATCAAAACGCCGTTTTGCGTTCCATCTGCTTAAAAAGAAGATGATAAAGCTCTGATTGGGCTTATTTCAAATTGCTGTTTTTGGGGTTAGAATGCACATTCACCCAAAAATCACAATGTGAAATGTTTGTTATCAGCTCAAATAAAGCATAGGTGGTTTGGTTCCATCTCAATAGAAAGAGGACGAATAAGCTTTGTTTTTTCCTTCGGTGTTCATTCATCCACATATAGCAAAGCGAAGTGTAATTAGCCTAAAGAAAGCAAAACAGGTTGTTTCGCAAAGTGTATGTGTCAGAGCTACCCTAGGTCCCAGCTCACAAAGGACCAATTCTAACCCCAAAAACAGCAATTTGAAATAATCCCAATCAGAGCTTTATCATCTTCTTTTTATGCACATGGAAGCGAAAAGATGGTGTTTTGTTATTTTGGTCTCGTTACATACACTTTGCGATTTCAGGGTCAATGTGCATTTACACCAAAGAAAACGACTTGAAATAAGCGACATGCAAGATTCTTCTTTCTATGTAGATGGAACCCAAAACAACCTGTTTTGCGTTGTTTAGGCGAATTACACTTCGCTTTTGTCAGAGCTACCCTAGATCCCAGCTCACAAAGGACCAACGCTGCTTCGTTGTTAAGTATAAAAGTCTTTATTGAAGTTCAGTTTCACTTCCAGAACCGCAGCGCGCAGCTCCACGTCTCAAGTGTCAGACCGCTGATGCTCCGTCTGGGTCTCCTCCCCCTTGACACCAATTTAAGATTCTAGCCTTGCTCCACCTTCTCCGCTGCTCCTTCCTCCTCTGGGTCCGCCTGCCCGCCGGGGTTCCGCCCTTTCTAGCCTCTTCTCCCGCTGATTCCCCTGAGCCTTCTCCCTCCCTCCGGCGGGCTTTAGGAGCTGGTTCCCCATCCGGGTCTCCTGCTGTTCCGCGCGCCTGCACATTTGAACTTGGCGTTTTCTTTGGTGTAAATGCACATTGACTCTGAAATCGCAAAGTGTATGTAACGAGACCAAAATAACAAAACACCGTCTTTTCTCTTCCATATGCAGGCCAAATTAAGCATAGGTGTTGTGGTTCCATCTCAATAGCAAGAGGACGAATAAGCTTTATTTTTTCCTTCGGTGTTCATTCATCTTCAAGTAGCAAAGCAAAGTGTAAATAGTCTGAACAAAGCAAAACAGGTTGTTTTGGGTTCCATCTACATAGAAAGAAGAATCTTGGATGTCGCTTATTTCAAGTCGTTTTCTTTGGTGTAAATGCACATTGACCCTGAAAACGCAAAGTGTATGTAACGAGACCAAAATAACAAAACACCGTCTTTTCGCTTCCATATGCATAGAAAGAAGACGAATAAGCTTTGATTGGTCTTATTTCAATTCGCATGGTGTTTTTTGGGTGTGCACCAGAATCACCCCTAACCAAATCAAAAAGGCGTTTTGCGTTTCATCTGCAGAAAAAGAAGATGAGAAAGCTCTGATTGGGCCTATTTCAAATTGCTGTTTTTGGGGTTAGATGCACATTCACCCAAAAATCACAATATGAAATGTTTCTTATCAGCCGAAATTAAGCATCGGTGTTGTGGTTCCATCTCAATAGAAAGAGGACGAATAAGCTTTATTTTTTCCTTCGGTGTTCATTCATCTTCAAGTAGCAAAGCAAAGGGTAATTAGCCTAAACAAAGCAAAACAGGTTGTTTTCGGTTCCATCTACATAGAAAGAAGAATTTTGGATGTCGCTTATTTCAAGTCGTTTTCTTTGGTGAAAATGCACATTGACCCTGAAATCGCAAAGTGTATGTAACGAGACCAAAATAACAAAACACCGTCTTTTCGCTTCCATATGCATAGAAAGAGGACGAATAAGCTTTGATTGGTCTTATTTCAATTCGCATGGTGTTTTTTGGGTTTGCACCAGAATCACCCCTAACCAAATCAAAACGCCGTTTTGCGTTCCATCTGCTTAAAAAGAAGATGGTAAAGCTCTGATTGGGCTTATTTCAAATTGCTGTTTTTGGGGTTAGAATGCACATTCACCCAAAAATCACAATGTGAAATGTCTCTTATCGGCCCAAATTAAGCATAGGTGTTGTGGTTCCATCTCAATAGAAAGAGGACGAATAAGCTTTATTTTTTCCTTCGGTGTTCATTCATCCTCAAGTAGCAAAGCAAAGGGTAATTAGCCTAAACAAAGCAAAACAGGTTGTTTTGGGTTCCATCTACATAGAAAGAAGAATTTTGGACGTCGCTTATTTCAAGTCGTTTTCTTTGGTGTAAATGCACATTGACCCTGAAATCGCAAAGTGTATGTAACGAGACCAAAATAACAAAACACCGTCTTTTCGCTTCCATATTGTCAGGGAATCAGGAGCAGGAGCACTGGGGAGAGAGGATTGGGAGAGCGAAGGGGAAGAATCCGAGGGCAGCGTAGGGGAGTATGACAGTGGCCCGAGAGATTCCATGAGCTTCTCCAGCGAATCAGAAGATTCCCAGAAGGGGGCGCCGATGGTCAGGGCAAGGGGGGTCCCAGGGGGGACGCACCAGAAACAAGGAGCCAGAGGGGAACCCCAAAGCAGCAGTGGAGGATCAGGACCAGTTTCCCCACCAGAGCGTAGTGGGGGGGAGGAGTCACATGTGTCAGGAGCAGTGTCTCCTCCAGAGAGGGAGTCAGGGCTGACCACGCCTCCAACGGAGGGGAGGTCAGTTGCAGCTAGCCCCCCCGATGGGGGAAGCAGTGACAGCAGCAGTGGAACGGTCAGGAGGAAAGTTGCTGGCTGGGCGCGCGCGCCAAGTTCAAATGTGCAGGCGCGCGGAACAGCAGGAGACCCGGATGGGGAACCAGCTCCTAAAGCCCGCCGGAGGGAGGGAGAAGGCTCAGGGGAATCAGCGGGAGAAGAGGCTAGAAAGGGCGGAACCCCGGCGGGCAGGCGGACCCAGAGGAGGAAGGAGCAGCGGAGAAGGTGGAGCAAGGCTAGACTCTTAAATTGGTGTCAAGGGGGAGGAGACTCAGACGGAGCATCAGTGGTCTGACACTTTAGACGTGGGGCTGCGCGCTGCGGCTCTGGAAGTGAAACTGAACTTCAATAAAGGCTTTTATACTTAACAACGAAGCAGCGTTGGTCCTTTGTGAGCTGGGACCTAGGGTAGCCCTGACACATATGCATAGAAAGAAGACGAATAAGCTTTGATTGGTCTTACTTCAATTCGCATGGTGTTTTTTGGGTGTGCACCAGAATCACCCCTAACCAAATCAAAAAGGCGTTTTGCTTTCCATCTGCATAAAAAGAAGATGGTAAAGCTCTGTTTGGGCGTATTTCAAATTGCTGTTTTTGGGGTTAGAATGCACATTCCCCCAAAAATCACAATGTGAAATGTTTCTTATCAGCCCAAATTAAGCATAGGTGTTTGTCAGCGCTGCCCAAGGTCCCAGCTCACACAAGACCAACGCTGCTCCTTGCCCAAGTTTAAAAGTCTTTATTGAAGTTCAGTCTCATTTCTAGACGCGCAGCGCGCAACGCTACATCTGTCCGTCAGACCGTAGAACTCCCATCTGAATCTCCTCCCCCCTGACACCAGCTTACGATTCTAGCCTTACTCCACCTCTTCCTCTGTTCCTTCTTTCTCTGGGTCCTTCTGCTAGTCGGAGTCTCAGCCCTCCGAGATTCTTCTGACGCTGATTCTCCCGACTCCTCCCCCCCCTCTTTCGGGCTTTAGGACCTGGCTCCCAATCCGGGTTTTCTGCTGTCCCGCGCTCCTCCACATTTGAACTTGGCGCGCGCGCGCAGCCTCCCACTTTCCTTCTGACCGTTACACTTGTGTCACTGCTCCCCCTTTTGGGGAGGCTAGCTGGACCTGGCCTTCCCTCCGTCTCCCCACTCCCCGATGGAGGAGAAGCTGGTCCTGACTCACGTGACTCTTCCCCCCCACTGTGCTCTGGTGGGGGAACTGGCCCTACTGCTCCGCTACTCCCTCGGGACTCCCCTCTGGTTCCTTGTTTATGGATCGTCCCCTCTGGGATTCGCCTCGCCCTTACCATAGGCGCCCCCTCCTGGGAATCTTCAGATTCGCTGGAGAAGCTCATGGAATCTCTCGGTCCACTGTCATATTCCCCTACGCTCCCCTCTGATTCCTCTCCTCCGCTCTCTATTTGCTCTCTCCCCTGCTCTTCTGCTCCTGAACCTCTGACAGTGTTGTAGTTCCATCTCAATAGAAAGAGGACGAATAAGCTTTATTTTTTCCTTTGGTGTTGTCAGGGAATCAGGAGCAGGAGCACTGGGGAGACAGGATTGGGAGAGCGAAGGGGAAGAATCCGAGGGCAGCGTAGGGGAGTATGACAGTGGCCCGAGAGATTCCATGAGCTTCTCCAGCGAATCAGAAGATTCCAAGAAGGGGGCGCCGATGGTCAGGGCAAGGGGGTCCCAGGGGGGACGCACCAGAAACAAGGAGCCAGAGGGGAACCCCAAAGCAGCAGTGGAGGATCGGGACCAGTTTCCCCACCAGAGCGTAGTGGGGGGGAAGAGTCACATGTGTCAGGGGCAGTGTCTCCTCCAGAAAGGGAGTCAGGGCTGACCACGCCTCCAACGGAGGGGGAGTCAGTTGCAGCTAGCCCCCCCGAAGGGGGAAGCAGTGACAGCAGCAGTGGAACGGTCAGGAGGAAAGCTGCTGGCTGGGCGCGCGCGCCAAGTTCAAATGTGCAGGCGCGCAGAACAGCAGGAGACCCGGATGGGGAACCAGCTCCTAAAGCCCGCCGGAGGGAGGGAGAAGGCTCAGGGGAATCAGCGGGAGAAGAGGCTAGAAAGGGCGGAACCCCGGCGGGCAGGCGGACCCAGAGGAGGAAGGAGCAGCGGAGAAGGTGGAGCAAGGCTAGAATCTTAAATTGTTGTCAAGGGGGACGAGACTCAGACGGAGCATCAGCGGTCTGACACTTGAGACGTAGAGCTGCGCGCTGCGGCTCTGGAAGTGAAACTGAACTTCAATAAAGACTTTTATACTTAACAACGAAGCAGCGTTGGTCCTTTGTGAGCTGGGACCTAGGGTAGCTCTGACAGTATGCTCCGTCTCAGATAAAAACCTCGCAGCGTGAGTTGGTCCAGCGAGGGGCAAGACTTGGTGTTTTGCGAGCTCACGAAGATAGGCAAAGATGACTACAGAGAGCCAGGTGAAAGAACTGCAAGAAGCAGTCACGACGCTTTACGCAGAAGTAGCAGCATCCAGGAAAAGAGAAGAAGAAGCAGTAGCGCTCTGCCAGGATCTGCAGGCCAGGTGGGACCGTTGCGGGAAAGAGGGGCTGCCAGGACCCAAACCGGAGGGAGTTGGCCTCGGGAAGAGGGGGGGCAGCCTAGTAGCCCACTTCGATGGGAACCTGCAGCAATACCCTAACTTCAGAGCTGACGTGGTTTACGCGCTCAATTTGCTTCGGAAGGACTTTAGAGATGAGGAAGAGAAAGTGGGCTTCATAATCACTCATTTGCATGGGGAAGCAAAAGCGTGGCTGCGGAATTTGTGGCGCGAAGAAGACCCCACCCTCAAAGATTCCGATGCATTTATCAAAGCTATGGACGCTTGCTTTAAATCTACGGTAGATGTAGATGTTGCTCGGAGGGAAATGCATGGACTACAGCAAGGGAAAGTGACGGTGAGGCAATATCACTCACGCTTTTTTGCCTTACTGAACGTGCTGGGCTGGGAGAAGGACTCTATTGCTGTCAGAGACCTGTTCTGGGAGGGGCTAAGTGGAGAGGTGAAAGATGAGCTGGCAAGAGGGGAACGACCGCAAAGTACCCATGAAGTTGCCCAAAGAGCGTTGGTGATTGGTGTGCGCCTGGAAGGACGCCCTTGGAGCAGGGAGGAAGGACGTAAGGCAAGCACCCCAGCCAGGACAACCCCTTTCTTTCCCAGAGAGGCGGGGCGGGTGCTGTCCATGCCTCCTTTGGGAAGGGGAGAAGAGCCGATGGAGATTGGTGGTGCCAGGGCTCAGACTGCCAGCAGAGCCCAAACACCGGGAGCAGTCAAGGCGAAGGCTCCTAGAGGGACCAGGAAGTGCTACATCTGCGACAGTGCTCAGCACATGGCCAAAGAGTGTCCCCAGAGGCTCCAGAAGCACACTGCAGCCTCAGCAACAGTAAAGGGGACAGGTCAGCAGCCGAAACAGCTGCAGGGGGAAGAAGAAGCCTGGTTGGAAACAGAGCCACTGGGGCCCAACCAGGCAAGTCAGTGAAGCAGTCCCCAGAGATTTTACAGCCCACAGACCCCCTCCCACCCAAATCAGTGGTGCAACTCACCGCATCGCTCCAGTTGCCCAATGGGCACACCATGCAAGTACCAATAACCATTGACTCTGGGAGCAACGCAGACTTTATAGGAGTGGACTTTATCAAGCAACATCGCATAGCACTCATGCCAGCCACGATGCCACTAAACGTCGTCACGGTCGATGGCAGGAAGCTACTGGGAGGAGAGGTGGTACAGCAAACACCACAGATGGTGATGCAAATTGGAAACCACCGCGAAGTCATCAGCTTCAACGTCACCCACCTCTCAGACACGCCCATAGTGTTGGGTATGAGTTGGCTGGATAGGCACAGCCCGGCATTAGCATGGTACCAGCGGCAATTGACCTTCTGCTCCTCCTACTGCGCAGAACACTGCATCCAGACCCGCCAGGAGGAGGAGGGGCAAGAGGATGAACCGCAGTTACACCTAGGCATGGTGCAAGCGGTACCCAACAAGTACAAGGAGTTTTTGGAGGTCTTCTGCGAGAGGGAAGCGGATAAGCTGCCTCCCCACAGGCCTTACGACTGCAAGATTGACCTCCTGCCGGGAGCGACCCTGCCGACTGGGAAACTGTATTCCATGTCTGAAGACGAACTGCAAGAACTCAGGGAGTTCATAGATCACAACTTGAAGCGGGGGTTCATCCAAGAATCTAAAGCAGTGGGGGGCAGTCCCGTGTTTTTCGTGAAGAAGAAGGACACGCCCCAACGCAGGCTCATAGTTGATTATAGGATCATAAATTCCAAAACAAAGCCCGCAGCATTCTGCATGCCCAAGATCGACGACCTGCTCGCGACGGTGAGGAAGGGACGGATCTTCACCAAGTTGGATCTACGAGGGGCGTACAACCTTATACGCATGCGGGAGGGCGATGAGTGGAAGACAGCCATGTTTACACCTTTAGGCACCTATGAATATCACGTAATGCCTTTTGGTCTGCAAAATGGCTCCCATACCTTCCAAGCTTCCATGCATCACGTGTTAGCGGGACTCCTCTACAAGAAGTGCGTTTGCTTCCTAGACGACATCCTGGTCTTCTCGGAATCGCAGGAGGCTCATGAGAGGGACGTCAAGGAGGTCCTGCAGAGGCTACGGGAGCACAAACTTTACGCCAAATTAGAGAAGTGCCAGTTCGACATGACGGAGGTGGATTTCCTGGGCTACAAGCTGTCCGACAAGGGACTCGCCATGGACAGCACCAAGGTCCGAGCGGTGTTGGACTGGAAGAGCCCGCGCAATCGGAAGGAGGTCCAGAAGTTCGTTGGCTTCGCCGACTTTTATCGCAAGTTCATCAAAGGGTCCGCGAAGGAGACGGCGGCCATCACGGACACCCTCAGCTCCAAGAAGAAGAAGTTCACCTGGACGGACCAGGCGGAGCAGTCCTTTCGGAGACTCAAGCGTCTCTTCGCGTCCGAAGAACAGCTGCTACATGTAAACCCCAGCAGACCAATGAGGGTTGAGACGGACGCCTCGGACAGAGCGGTGGGGGCCGTCCTGTTGCAGCAAGATCCGCAAGGGGAATGGAGGCCGTGCGCATTCTACTCCAGGAAACTCAGCAAGGCGGAACAAAACTACACCATCTGGGACAGGGAGTTGCTGGCCATTCATGCAGCTTTCAAGGCGTGGCGGCACTTCCTCGTTGGAGCCAGACACACAGTGCAAGTCCGCACGGACCATAAGAACCTGGAGTACTGGCGCACGGCGCAGTTCCTGAACCAGAGACACATTCGCTGGGCGGAGTTCTTTGCGGATTTCGATTTCCGGATAGAATACATCCCGGGAGACAACAACGTCATGGCGGATGCACTATCCAGGAAGCCGCAGTATCTCGAGGAAGCAGCGCCGGTGGCGGCCAAGCACATTTTCGCACCGAAAGCGTGGGCGTGCGCTTCAGCTGCCGTGGACCTGGACGTGGTGCGTCGAGCGCTGCAGACGGATTCGTTCGCACAATCCAAGATGGAGGAGGTGCGAAAAGGCACAGCGAAGGACGACGAGTTCCAGATACGAGACGGACTGCTCATCCGCAGAGGGGCTCTCTACGTGCCCGGAGACGACCTCCGTGCGAAAGTCTTGCAGCAGCTACACGACGCGCCCAGCGCTGGGCACTTCGGCAAGGACAAGACGGCGGAATTAGTAACCAGAGACTTTTGGAGGCCCAAGGTGAGGGGAGAAGTCGCGGATTACGTCTCCAGGTGTGACACCTGCCAAAGGGCCAAGCCAGTACACAGGAAGCCGGCGGGTCTACTAGAACCCCTACAGACGCCCCTCGAACCGTGGGAGAAAGTGGCCCTGGACTTTGTCACAGATCTGCCCAGCTTGCGAGGCAAAACAGCGGTGCTCGTGGTCGTAGACATGTTCACCAAGATGGCGCACTTTATTCCGTGCGCGAAGGTGGCCACAGCGGAACAGACCGCCAAGCTGTTCATAGACCACGTGTTCAAAGCTCACGGCTTGCCGCGGTCCATCCTGTCCGACCGGGGTCGCCAATTCGTCTCGAGCTTCTGGCAGAAGCTGCTGGGCATCCTGAACGTCAAGATCAACTTAGCGTCGGCACGACACCCGCAGACCAACGGACAAGCGGAGAGGGTCAACGCCATCATGCAGCAGTACCTGCGATGCTACGCCAATCAACAACCCTCGACCTGGGTGGACTACCTACCGCTGGCCGAGTTTGTCTACAACAACACGAAGCACGGGTCTACAGGAGTGACACCGTTCTTCGCCAATAATGGGCGGCATCCCAGAACTTTCCCGGGGTTAGAGACGAAGGGGGAGGGGGAGCCAAGGGGAGCAGAGCACTTAGCAGCAGAGTTACAGGAGGTCCACGAGCAACTCCGAAGGCAATTGGAACTGGCGAAACACGCCTACAAAATGCAGGCAGACAAGCACAGGAGGGTCGGGGAGGACATCCAGGTGGGGGACTGGGTCTGGTTAGCAGCCCAGGCAGTGCCGGCCAGGACGCTAGCTAAGAGGAAGCTCAAGCACAAGCAGCCGGGACCTTACCAGGTCGCGGCGCAAGGGTAGGACTCGTGGCCTTCCGGTTGACACTCCCGGAGGGCTCCAGAATGCACCCAGTCTTTCATAGGTCAGTGCTCACACCCTACAGGGAACCCCACAGGTTTCAGGCGACAGGGAACGCGCCAGACCCACTTAACGAATCTCCGAAGAGGGAGGGGTCACGGAGGGCGACGCCACTCAACGAGGTCACGGAGATTTTGGACTCGAGGTGGGGGGAAGAGGGGGTGGAATACCTCCTCGCCAGGGAAGGTACCCCAGAAACCCAACAAGGAAGGAATTCATGAAAAAGGACAATTGCCAGACAGAGACTTCAATCAAATCATTACCAAATTCACCAGAATCCCAAAGGTACTTTGTGATTTTTGGGTGAATGTGCATTCTAACCCCAAAAACAGCAATTTGAAATATGCCCAAACAGAATCCCAAAACCAATTGAAAAGAAGCAGAAATGTGAGAAGCAGAAGAAATACCACCAGAAACCCCCAACAAGAGGGGAAAAGTAAATTTCGCAGAAACCCCAAAGCCAGTTAAACCTTAGTTTTGCATGGTGTGGGGGTGATTTCGCTTTTCCCTGAGATGTTTACTGCGTGGGTTTCTTGTGGTTCTATTCAATTGGTTTTCTCATCTTTGGTGGATGTGGTTTGTTTCTGTTGTTTCTGGTTCATTTTTGGGATTATGTTGAATTTGTTTCTTTTGGGGTGGTTTTCGTTTCATGGATTCTTTTATATAAATTACGATTGTGAAATATACTCAGAGTCTTGTATGTATTTCATGCTCTTTATTGCCCCCCCCCCAACCTCAGGCTTTTATATACATTATTTACAGAATGAGTCCCGTCTGACTGGCTAACTCTGCTTCCCTCTTGGAGCCTGATTGGCCTGCAGGAAAAGACCAATCAGTTGTTGCATTCTAGGATCCAAGGTTAGTACATAACAGATTGGGTGCTGGATTTATGGTGAGTTTGCTTCATTTCTAGGTTTTTTGGGTTTTGCACCTTTGAGAATATTAATTTGTATGAGATCTGATAAACCCAAGAAAAAAAGGAAAACCACCAGAAATGAAGCAAAACCACCAGAAATGTCTAATGACCATTCCAACAATGAAGTCAACCACTAAAAACACAAAAACCTACTGAAAAGAAGCAGAAGAACCATGTAAAAGCAACATCAATGGAAACTGACAAAGAAGCCAACCAATCCCAAACAAAGCAGATTCACCAGAAACCCCCAAAGCATTCAAAAGTATTACCACCAGAATGCAAAAACAAGAAAACTTCTCAAAAGAAGCAATAAAGCAAAAGTCCAAAAAACAAGCTAAACCAATGGAAAACAAATGAAGCCAGCTGCAAACAAAGCACATTCACCAGAAACCCAAGACTAAGTGAAAACTAGTATGCTATGTTGATTAATTTCTGTTGCTTGAAGTGCTTTTGGACCCATAAATTGCATGCTTGTTGAGTTTCTGGTTTTGCTTTTTAAAAACTGGTTTCCAGTTTCTTGTGGCATTGCTTTGTAATTGGTGGCTTTACTGCTTCTTTTTTGTTTTCTGCTGATTTGTTTAATTTGGGGTGGCTTTGCTTGTTTTTTGCATTTAATTGTTTTGCTTCTTTGACTTTGAATGGTTCTGCGGTTTTGGGTGAGATTGTTTCTTTTCCATTGATTTGGCTTGGTTTTCATGTCTCCTGGTTTTGCCTCATTTTGGGAATATTTCTTGGTTTTTGTGCTTCTGGTGGTATTTCTTCAATTTTATGACATAACCAAGCCAAAACACCAGAAACACAGAAACAAATCATAAAGAAGCAGAGCTACCAGAAATCCAAAGCAAATTAATCAGAAATCCAAACAACCTATGAAGATGATGCAATACCAAAAGAAACACAAAAGCCAATTAAAAAACTGCTAAATGAACCAACACCACAAGAAACAAAGAAAGTCTCATGACCTACGAAATGAAGCAATAACACAAAACACCACAAAAAGAAGCAAAGTGTTTAGGATTAGGTTTGGGTAAAGGTTAGAGTTACAGTGAGAGTTGGGTTTGAGTTGGATTAGGATTAGAAGTTAGAGTTAGAGTTGGGGTTGAGTTACGGTAAGAGAAGAACAGCAGCAGGAGAAATATAATTTTATTACTTAGGGTTAGGGTTAAATTAGGCTTAGGTTTAGACTGAGGCTTAGGTTTGGGTTAAGGTTAGGGTTAGAGTGAGGATGAGATTTGAGTTAGGGTGAGCATTAGGGTTAAGGTTTGGTATTGGGTTGGATTTGAGTTAAGCTAAGAGAAGAACAGCAGCAGGAGCAATATAATTTTATTATTTATACTCCACCCAAGTCACTTGTGGCCGCTTTCAATAAAAGGTAAAAACATGAGCGCACTCTAAGTGAATGCTCATGAATGTAGAAACTCTTACTTCCCATAGAATTCCCAAAGAAGACCTGGGAATTGTAGCTCTGAGCTTCTTTGCAGAGGGTTGGACCCTTGGGTTCCCCTTCCATCTCTTCTAGGATGCTCCCTGTCTCACTCACTCACTCACACTCACTCCTCCTCTCCTTTTCGTGGCACTAATGCAGAGCAGCTGAGAGTCTCCAACCCAATTCACTGCAACTGGGTATCCTCCCAAGTAGCCAATCAGAACACAGGGGACCCAGAAAACTCCTGACACAGGTGTGTGAAAAACAAATTATACTATCATGTTTTAGCAAACCTTAAACCGCGGATGTAAAAGCGAAAGAGACATGTCATCTAACTCCTTGAATTTACAATGGTCTTCCGTGTTTCCACTACAGTATGTGTGTGTTACAGATAGGTACTTCTTCTTCTTCTTGGCATCCATACTTACATGTTTGTATAAAGAAAGACTAACCCCACCCCGAACCCCACCTCCAGCTTTCATCTTATTATTCTAGTGACTAGTTACAGATAGGTAGCCGTGTTGGTCTGCCATAGTCAAAACAAAACAAAAAAAATTTCTTCCAGTAGCACCTTAAAGACCAATTAAGTTAGTTCTTGGTATGAGCTTTCGTGTGCATGTGTGAAGAAGTGTGCATGCATAAGCCCAAACAGAGCGTTACTATCATCTTTTTATGTAGATGGAAACAAAAACACCGTTTTGCTTTTGTTAGGAGTGATTCTGGTGCGAATTGAAACACGATGCGAATTGAAATAAGCCGAGTCAATGCTTATTCGTCTTCTTTCTACGCATATGGAAGCGATTAGAAGGTGTTTTGTTATTTTGGTCTCGTTACATACTGTCAGAGACTGCCTCTAGGTCCCGGCTCACAAAGGACCAACGCTAGCCGGTAGAACGGAATAAAGTCTTTATTGAAGTATAATTTCCATTTCCACATCTTAGCGTGCGTCTCTACGTCTATTCCCTAGATCGGCGAAGTCCCATCTGAATCTCCGCCTCCTGTACACCAGTTCAAGACCCTAGCCTTGCTCCACCTTTTGCGTCTCTCCTTTCGCCTCTGGGTCCTACCACCCCCCGGGGTTCCTTCCTTCCTGGATGCCTCGGATGCGGACCCTTCGGATTCCTCCCCCTCCCTTCGGCGGGCTTTAGGACCTGGCTCCCTTTCCGGGCTGCTCATTGCGCCTCCCTCTGGTACATTTGAACTTGGCGCGCGCGCGCTGTCTCCGACCCTCCTCTCTACCGTTTCCTCGCTCTCTGACGCAGGCGTGGCTGCTGCCGGAGAGCTGCCTGTCGCTGGTGCCTGGAACTCCTCCCCCCTGCTGCTCTCTGGTGGAGTAGCTGGTCCGGATTTCCAGCTGCTGCTCTCTGAATCCCCTCTGGTCCCTTCTTCCTGGGGTGCCCCTCTTGGTAACCCCCCAGCTCTGCCCACGGGAGCCCCTTTCTGTGAATCCTCCGATTCGCTGGACAGACTTAGAGATCTCGGACGGCTATCATCGCTAACCTCTCCTTCCGATTCCTCGCCATCCGTTCCCTCTGCTCCTGAACCCCTGACATCCATCCCCCCCTCGAAGCCCCCCCTTCCCCCCTCCCCTCCTTCCGGTGTGGGTTCTGGGTGCTCCGTCGTGGCAGGGGTGAGTGCCGGATACAGTTCTTCCCTCGTGTCGTACATCACATCGGGCAGGTCTGGCTCGTCCTCCGTGCGCTCGTCGACGTCGATCTCCTCTGCTTCCATCTCCCTGCCTTCGTGTTCAAATCCCACGTCCTCCCCCAACACGTCCATGTCCATCTCTCCCCCGTCCCCCTCTGAGGGTGATGCCTGCCAGGGACCCCCCAGCCACTTTCTGCGCCACTGCTCCTCTGGTTGATTATCCCACCAATAGGAGCGGTCTGAGGCAGAACCCGAGGGTGAACCTTCCGGAGAGCGTATGTGTGGTGCCGTCTCCTCGTCCGAGTCGAACCCCTGGAACGTGCTGCCTGAAAGTGTGGGTGTGAAGAGCCAGTCATCGAAATACTCGGCTGGCATGGGCCTGTGTGGGAAAATGGCATGGAACTCTTCCTTGAGAAGAGGCTCGTCCAAGGCATAGCCCGGCACCCAACTGTTGGCGCTGGCCGGGGTATCCTCTCTGGCAAGAAGGTATTCTACTCCCTCTTCCCCCCATCTCGAGTCTAAAATCTCTGTGACTTCGTTGATGCGCTCCCCTCTTGGCGACCCCCTTTCCCTGGGTCCTTCTCTGGGCGGATCTGGTGCTGTGCCTGGCTCGTGAAATCTATGCGGTGCTTTGTAGGGCGTGAGCACCGATCTATGGAAGACCGGATGCATTCTGGAACCCTCCGGAAGCGCTAACCGGAAGGCCACTGGATTGACCTGTGCCTGGACTTGGTAAGGCCCTAGCTGCTTATGCCCTAGCTTCTTCTTGGCCAACGATCTGGTCGGCACTGCTTGCGCTGCTAACCAAACCCAGTCTCCCACCTGTATGTCTTCCCCTACTCTCCTGTGTCTGTCAGCCTGCAGTTTGTATGCGTGCTTTGCCAGTTCCAACTGCCTCCTAAGCTGTTCGTGGACTTCCTGCAACTCTGACGCTAATTCTTCCGCTGCCTGCGGCTCCCCCTCCCCCACTCTCTCTAAACCTGGGAAGGTTCTGGGATGCCTCCCGTTGTTGGCGAAGAACGGCGTCACCCCCGTCGACACGTGCTTCGTATTGTTGTAAGCGAACTCTGCGAGGGGCAGGTAGTCCACCCACGTGTTAGGCTGCTGATTGGCGTAGCATCTCAGGTACTGCTGCATGATGGCGTTGACCCTCTCCGCTTGTCCGTTGGTCTGCGGGTGTCTCGCCGACGCTAGATTGATCTTGACGTTCAGGATGCCCATCAACTTTTGCCAGAAGTTCGAGATGAACTGCCGCCCCCGGTCGGATAGAATAGATCGTGGCAGACCGTGGACCTTAAACACGTGGTCTATGAACAGTTTGGCGGTCTGTTCTGCCGTGGCCACCTTCGCACACGGAATGAAGTGTGCCATCTTGGTAAACATGTCCACCACCACAAGCACTGCCGTCTTTCCCCTCGAACCGGGCAGATCCGTGACAAAGTCCAGGGCCACCCGTTCCCACGGCTCAGACGGCGTCTGCAACGGTTCCAGCAATCCCGCCGGCGGTTTGTGCACTGACTTGGCCCTTTGGCAGGTGTCGCATCTCGAGACGTAATCCGCTACTTCCCCCCGCATCTTGGGCCACCAAAAGTCTCTGGTCACTAGTTCTACAGTCTTTTCTCTGCCAAAGTGCCCGGCAGTGGGGGCGTCGTGTAGCTGCTGCAGCACCCTCGCGCGGAGGTCATTCCCCGGCACGTAGAGTGCTCCCTTGCGGATGAGCAAACCGTCTCTGATCTGGAACTCGTCGTCCCTCACCGTGCCCTTGTGCACCTCCTCCATCTTGGCTAGCGCGAAGGGGTCCTCCCGCAACGCTCGACGTACGGCGTCCAGATCCACGGTCGCCGAGGCGCAAGCCCACGCTTCCGGTGCGAAAATGTGCTTGGCTGCCGACGGTGCCTCCTCCTCGAGGTATTGCGGCTTTCTGGACAAGGCATCCGCCATGATGTTGTTGTCACCCGGGATGTACTCTATCTTGAAGTCGAAGTCCGCGAAGAACTCTGCCCATCTAATGTGCCTCTGATTCAGGAACCTCGCCGTGCGCCAGTACTCTAGATTCTTGTGGTCCGTGCGGACCTGCACTGTGTGCCTGGCTCCGATAAGGAAGTGCCGCCACGCTTTGAACGCTGCATGGATGGCTAGCAACTCCCTGTCCCAGATGGTGTAATTCTGCTCCGACTTGCTGAGCTTCCTTGAGTAGAAGGCGCACGGCCTCCAGTCCCCCTGCTGGTCTTGTTGCAACAGTACAGCTCCCACGGCTCTGTCTGAGGCGTCCGTCTCCACCCTCATCGGTCTGCTGGGATTTACATGCAGCAGCTGCTCCTCGGAAGCGAAGAGACGCTTGAGTTTCTGAAAGGACTGCTCCGCCTCCTCCGTCCAGATAAACTTCTTCTTCTAGGAGCTGAGCGTGTCGGTGATGGCCGCCGTTTGCATAGCGAACCCCTTGATGAACTTGCGATAAAAGTTGGCAAAGCCGACAAACCGCTGGACTTCCTTCCTATTGCGCGGGCTTTTCCAGTCCAATACTGAGCGAACCTTGGCGCTGTCCATGGCGAGCCCCTTGTCCGACAGTTTATAGCCCAGGAAATCCACCTCCGTCACGTCGAACTGGCACTTCTCCAGCTTGGCGTACAGCCTGTGCTCCTTTAGTCTCCGCAGAACTTCCCTGACATCCCTCTCGTGCGCTTCTCGCGACTCAGAAAATATCAGGATGTCGTCCAGGAAGCATACGCATTTCTTGTAAAGGAGTCCCGCCAACACGTGATGCATAAAGGCTTGAAAACAGTGAGAGCCATTTTGTAATCCGAAGGGCATAACTCTGTATTCGTAGGTGCCCAGTGGTGTGAACATGGCCGTCTTCCACTCGTCGCCCTCCCGCACACGAATCAGGTTGTACGCGCCTCGCAGATCCAACTTGGTGAAAACGCGTCCTTTCCTTACCGTCGCGAGCAGGTCGTCTATTTTGGGCATGGGGAAGGACGAGGGCTTGGTTTTCGAGTTCAAAATTCGAAAGTCAACTACAAGCCTCTTCTGGGGCGTGTCTCGCTTCTTCACAAAGAATACTGGGCTGCCCCCTACAGCTTTCGACTCCCGAATGAACCCGCGCTTCAAATTGTGGTCTATGAACTCCCTAAGTTCCTGCAGTTCGTCCTCAGACATGGAATACAGTTTCCCTGTTGGCAGCGTTGCCCCCGGCAGGAGATCAATCTTGCAGTCATAGGGTCTGTGGGGGGGCAGTTTGTCCGCCTCCTTCTCGCAGAAGACCTCCAAAAACTCCTTGTACTTGTTGGGCACCGCTTGCACCATGCCTAGGTGTAGCTGCGGTGCATCCTCTCGCCCCTCTCCTTCCTGGCAGGTCTGGATGCAGTGCGCTGCGCAGTAGGAAGAGCAGAAGGTCAATTGCCGCTGGTACCACGCTAATGCCGGGCTGTGCCTATCCAGCCAACTCATGCCCAACACTATGGGCGTGTCCGACAATTGGGTGACGTTGAAGCTGATGACTTCTCGGTGATTCCCAATTTGCATCACCATAGGTGGTGTCTGCTGCACCACCTGCCCCCCTAGCAGTTCCCTGCCATCCACTGTGACCACGTTCAGGGGCAGTGTGGCTGGCAGTAGCGCTATGTTATGTTGTTGAAGGAATTCCAGTGCGATAAAGTCCGCATTACTGCCAGAGTCAATCGTAATCGGCACTTCTAAAGTGAGACCACTGGGCAGCTGGAGCGATGCGGTGAGCTGCACCACTGGTTTGGGCGGGAGGGGATCCGTGGGCTTCAAAATCTCTGGGGACTTCTTCACTGACTCGCCTGGCTGGCCCCCAGTGCTTCCGTTTCCCTGCCGTGGTTCACTTTGCTGAGTTGCTCCCATTACTGTTATTGAAGCTGCAGTGTGCTTGTGGAGCCTCTGGGGACACTCTTTCGCCATGTGCTTCGAACTGTCACAGATGTAACACTTCCTGTTCCCTCTAGGCTGCTTTGTTTTGACTGCTCCCGGTGTTAAGGCTCTGGTGGCTGATTGAGCTCTAGCACCGCCGATCTCCATTGGCTCCTCCCCCCCTGCTTGCGGAGGCGTTGATTGCGCACGCGCGACATCCCTGGGCAAGAGGGAGGGCACTCTGGCTGGTGTGCGTCCCCAACGCCCTTCTCCTCTGTCCCAAGGGCGGTCCTCCAGCCTCACCCCCACTGCAAGCGATCTGTCCACCACCTCCTGGGTGCTTTTGGGTCTCTCCCCCCGCGCTATCTCATCCTTGATTTGGGGGTTCAATCCTTCCCAATAAAGATCTCTAACGGGGGGGGAATCCTTGTCCCACCCCAAGGCATTGACCAATGCAAAAAAGCGGGAGTGATACTGCCTCACGCTGGCTTTCCCTTGTCTCAGCTCAAATATGTCCTTACGGGCAATGTCAATGTCTATTTTCGATAGAAAGCAAGAATCCATCGCTTTAATGAATGCAGCTGAACTCTGGAGCGCTGGGTCCATATCTCTCCACAGATTGCGCAGACATGCTTTCGCGTCTCCATGCAAATGAGACAAGATAAACCCCACTTTTTCTTGCTCATCTCTAAACTCTTTCTCCAGCAGTTTCAGCGCAAACTGCACGTCTGCTCGGAAATTGGGGTACTGCTGCAAATTCCCATCAAAGTGAGATACAATGCTGCCTCCAGTCCTTCCCAACCCGATTCCCTCGGATCTGGAACCCGTTTGTGCCTGCTTAGCAAGCACTTCCAACCTGGCTTGGAGATCTCGGCATGCAGCAGCCGCTTCATCCTCTCTTTTCCTGGAGGCGATTATCTCTGCGCTGAGCTGCGTTACCGCTTCTCGCAGGGAAGCAATTTGCTCTTCAGTAGACATGTCGCTTGACTTTTGTGAGCTCCAAAGGCACCAGTCCTCTTTCCTCCCTGCTTCGCTCCCCACACGCCGCTTGAGTCAAAGAGAACTGATGAAAACTTCTGGGAGATGGGACTTACTGTCAGAGACTGCCTCTAGGTCCCGGCTCACAAAGGACCAACGCTAGCCGGTAGAACGGAATAAAGTCTTTATTGAAGTATAATTTCCATTTCCACATCTTAGCGTGCGTCTCTACGTCTATTCCCTAGATCGGCGAAGTCCCATCTGAATCTCCGCCTCCTGTACACCAGTTCAAGACCCTAGCCTTGCTCCACCTTTTGCGTCTCTCCTTTCGCCTCTGGGTCCTACCACCCCCCGGGGTTCCTTCCTTCCTGGATGCCTCGGATGCGGACCCTTCGGATTCCTCCCCCTCCCTTCGGCGGGCTTTAGGACCTGGCTCCCTTTCCGGGCTGCTCATTGCGCCTCCCTCTGGTACATTTGAACTTGGCGCGCGCGCGCTGTCTCCGACCCTCCTCTCTACCGTTTCCTCGCTCTCTGACGCAGGCGTGGCTGCTGCCGGAGAGCTGCCTGTCGCTGGTGCCTGGAACTCCTCCCCCCTGCTGCTCTCTGGTGGAGTAGCTGGTCCGGATTTCCAGCTGCTGCTCTCTGAATCCCCTCTGGTCCCTTCTTCCTGGGGTGCCCCTCTTGGTAACCCCCCAGCTCTGCCCACGGGAGCCCCTTTCTGTGAATCCTCCGATTCGCTGGACAGACTTAGAGATCTCGGACGGCTATCATCGCTAACCTCTCCTTCCGATTCCTCGCCATCCGTTCCCTCTGCTCCTGAACCCCTGACACATACACTTTGCTATTTTTGGGTCAATGTGCATTAACACCATAGAACACGAAATTGGCGAAATCCATATTTTTCTTTCTATGTAGATGGAACCCAAATCAACCTGTTTTGCTTTGTTAAAGCTTATTACACTTTGCTATTTGTGGGTGAACGAACACCAAAAGAACAATCCAAGCATATGTCCTCTTTCTATTGAGATGGAACCAAAACACCTATGCTAGATTTGGGATGATAACAAACATTTCACTGCTACTTTTGGTTGAATGTGCATTCCAACTCCAAAAACACCAATTTTAAATAAGCCCAAGCAGAGCGTTATTATCATCTTTTTATGTAGATGGAAACCAAAACACCATTTTGCTTCTGTTAGGAGTGATTCTGGTGCGCACCCAAAAAACACGATGCGAATTGAAATAAGCCCAATCAAAGCTTATTCGTCTTCTTTCTACGCATATGGAAGCGATTAGAAGGTGTTTTGTTATTTTGGTCTCGTTACATACACTTTGCTATTTTTGGGTCAATGTGCATTAACACCATAGAACACGAAATAAACGAAATCCAAGATTTTTCTTTCTATGTAGATGGAACCAAAATCAACCTGTTTTCCTTTGTTTATTACACTTTGCTATGTGGGTGAACCAACACTGAAAGAACAATCCAAGCTTATATGTCCTCTTTCTTCTGAGATGGAACCAAAACACGTAATTGGGCTGATAACAAAGATTTCACTGTGCGATTTTTCGGTGAATGTGCATTCTAACCCCCAAAACACAAATCTTAAATAAGCCCAATCAGAGCGTTATTATCATCTTTTTATGTAGATGGAAACCAAAACACCGTTTTGCTTTTGTTAGGAGTGATTCTGGTGCACACCCAAAAAACACCATGCGAATTGAAATAAGCCCAATCAAAGCTTATTCATCTTCTTTCTGCGCATATTGAAGCGATTAGAAGGTGTTTTGTTATTTTGGTCTCATTACATACACTATGCGATTTCTGCCTCTATGAGCATTAACACCATAGAAATTAGCGCAATTCAAGGTTCTTCTTTCTATGTAGATGGAACCCAAATCAACCTCTTTTGCTTTGTTTAAGCTTATTACACTTTGCTATGTGTCGGTGAACGAACACCGAAAGAACAATCCAAGCTTATATGTCCTCTTTCTATTGAGATGGAACCAAAAAAACCTATGCTTGATTTGGGCTGAAAACAAACATTTCACTCTGCTACTTTTGGTTGAATGTGCATTCCAACCCCAAAACCACCAATTTTAAATAAGCCCAAACAGAACGTTACTATCATCTTTTTATGTAGATGGAAACCAAAACACCGTTTTGCTTCTGTTAGGAGTGATTCTGGTGCGCACCCAAAAAACACGATGCGAATTGAAATAAGCCCAGTCAATGCTTCTTCGTCTTCTTTCTACGCATATGGAAGCGAAAAGACGTTGTTTTGTTATTTTGGTCTCGTTACACACACTTTGCTATTTTTGGGTCAATGTGCATTAACACCATAGAACACGAAATTAGCGAAATCCAAGATTTTTCTTTCTATGTAGATGGAACCCAAATCAACCCCTTTTGCTTTGTTTAAGCTTATTACACTTCGCTTTGCTCTTTGTGGGTGAACGAACACCGAAAGAACAATCCAAGCTTATATGTCCTCTTTCTATTGAGATGTAACCAAAACACCTATGCTAGATTTGGGCTGAAAACAAACATTAAACTGCTATTTTTGGTTGAATGTGCATTACAACCCCAAAACTATGCGATTTCTGGGCATTAACACCATATAATACGAAATTAGCGCAATTCAAGGTTCTTCTTTCTATGTAGATGGAACCCAAATCAACCTCTTTTGCTTTGTTTAAGCTTATTACACTTTGCTATTTGTGGGTAAACCAACACCGAAAGAACAATCCAAGCTTATATGTCCTCTTTCTATTGAGATGGAACCAAAACACCTATGCTTGATTTGGGCTGAAAACAAACATTTCACTGCTACTTTTGGTTGAATGTGCATTCCAACCCCAAAACCACCAATTTTAAATAAGCCCAAACAGAGCTTTTTTATCGTCTTTTTATGTAGATGGAAACCAAAACACCCTGGGACCCCCCTTGCCCTGACCATCGGCGCCCCCTTCTGGGAATCTTCTGATTCGCTGGAGAAGCTCATGGAATCTCTCGGGCCACTGTCATACTCCCCTGCGCTGCCCTCGGATTCTTCCCCTTCGCTCTCCAATTCCTCTCTCCCCACTGCTCCTGCTCCTGATTCCCTGACATCCTTCCCCCCCTCAAAGCCCCCCCTTCCCCCCTCTCCTGCTTCGGGTGTGGGTTCCGGGTGCTCCAGTCCTGTGGGTGTGAGTGCGGGATACCATTCTTCCCCCCTGGTGTGTAGCCGGTCCACTGGATCCGGCCCAACCGCAACGGGCTCGTCGACGTCGATTTCCTCTGCTTCCATCTCTCTGCTGATGTGCTCGAATCCAGGATCCTCCCCCAACACGTCCATGTCCTCCCCTCCCCCGGGTACCTCTGGTGAGACTGCTTGCAAAGGTCCCCGCAGCAGCTCCCTGCGCCACCCCACCTCCGGTTGAGTGTCCCACCAATAGGAGCGGTCTGTGGCAAACCCCGAGAGAGACCCCTCCGAGGAGCTAGTGTCCGGCGTCGTCTCTTCAGCTGATGAAAAACCCTGGAACGTACTGGCTGACAGTGTGGGTGTGAAGAGCCAGTCGTCGAAATACTCTGCCGGCATAGGTCTGTGTGGGAAGAGTGCATGGAACTCGTCTTTAAGATAGTGCTCCTCCACGGCATAGCACGGTACCCACCTGTTGGCACTGGCTGGGGTACCTTCCCTGGCGAGGAGGTATTCCACCCCCTCTTCCCCCCACCTCGAGTCCAAAATCTCCGTGACCTCGTTGAGTGGTGTCAGGGAATCAGGAGCAGGAGCACTGGGGAGAGAGGATTTGGAGAGCGAGGGGGAAGAATCCGAGGGCAGCGTAGGGGAGTATGACAGTGGCCCGAGAGATTCCATGAGTTTCTCCAGCGAATCAGAAGATTCCCAGAAGGGGGCGCCGATGGTCAGGGCAAGGGGGGTCCCAGGGGGGACGCACCAGAAACAAGGAGCCAGAGGGGAACCCCAAAGCAGCAGTGGAGGATCAGGACCAGTTTCCCCACCAGAGCGTAGTGGGGGGGAGGAGTCACATGTGTCAGGAGCAGTGTCTCCTCCAGAGAGGGAGTCAGGGCTGACCACGCCTCCAACGGAGGGGAGGTCAGTTGCAGCTAGCCCCCCCGATGGGGGAAGCAGTGACAGCAGCAGTGGAACGGTCAGGAGGAAAGTTGCTGGCTGGGCGCGCGCGCCAAGTTCAAATGTGCAGGCGCGCGGAACAGCAGGAGACCCGGATGGGGAACCAGCTCCTAAAGCCCGCCGGAGGGAGGGAGAAGGCTCAGGGGAATCAGCGGGAGAAGAGGCTAGAAAGGGCGGAACCCCGGCGGGCAGGCGGACCCAGAGGAGGAAGGAGCAGCGGAGAAGGTGGAGCAAGGCTAGACTCTTAAATTGGTGTCAAGGGGGAGGAGACTCAGACGGAGCATCAGTGGTCTGACACTTTAGACGTGGGGCTGCGCGCTGCGGCTCTGGAAGTGAAACTGAACTTCAATAAAGGCTTTTATACTTAACAACGAAGCAGCGTTGGTCCTTTGTGAGCTGGGACCTAGGGTAGCCCTGACAGTATGCTCCGTCTCTCATAAAAACCTCGCAGCGTGAGTTGGTGCAGCGAGGGGCAAGACTTGGTGTTTTGCGAGCTCACGAAGATAGGCAAAGATGACTACAGAGAGCCAGGTGAAAGAACTGCAAGAAGCAGTCACGACGCTTTACGCGGAAGTAGCAGCATCCAGGAAAAGAGAAGAAGAAGCAGTAGCGCTCTGCCGGGATCTGCAAGCCAGGTGGGACCGTTGGGGGAAAGAGGGGCTGCCAGGACCCAAACCGGAGGGAGTTGGCCTCGGGAAGAGGGGGGGCAGCCTGGTGGCGCACTTTGATGGGAACCTGCAGCAATACCCTAACTTCAGAGCTGACGTGGTTTACGCGCTCAATTTGCTTCGGAAAGACTTTAGAGATGAGGAAGAGAAGGTGGGCTTCATAATCACTCATTTGCATGGGGAAGCAAAAGCGTGGCTGCGGAATTTGTGGCGCGAAAAAGACCCTGCCCTCAAAGATTCCGATGCATTTATCAAAGCTATGGACGCTTGCTTTAAATCTACGGTAGATGTAGATATTGCTCGGAGGGAAATGCATGGACTACAGCAAGGGAAAGCGACGGTGAGGCAGTATCACTCGCGCTTTTTTGCCTTACTGAACGTGCTGGGCTGGGAGAAGGACTCCATTGCTGTCAGAGACCTGTTCTGGGAGGGGCTAAGTGGAGAGGTGAAAGATGAACTGGCAAGAGGAGAAAGACCCCAAAATACCCAAGAAGTTGCCCAAAGAGCGTTGGCAATTGGTGTGCGCCTGGAAGGACGTAAGGGAAGCACCCCAGCCAGGACAACCCCTTTCTTTCCCAGAGAGGCGGGGCGGGCGCTGTCCATGCCTCCTTTGGGAAGGGGAGAAGAGCCGATGGAGATTGGTGGTGCAAGGGCTCAGACTGCCAGCAGAGCCCAAACACCGGGAGCAGTCAAGGGGAAGGCTCCTAGAGGGACCAGGAAGTGTTACATCTGCGACAGTGCACAGCACATGGCCAAAGAGTGTCCCCAGAGGCTCCAGAAGCACACTGCAGCCTCAGCAACAGTAAAGGGAACAGGTGAGCAGCTGAAACAGCTGCAGGGGGAAGAAGAAGCCTGGTTGGAAACAGAGCCACTGGGGCCCAACCAGGCAAGTCAGTGAAGCAGTCCCCAGAGATTTTACAGCCCACAGACCCCCTCCCACCCAAACCAGTGGTGCAACTCACCGCATCGCTCCAGTTGCCCAATGGGCACACCATGCAAGTACCAATAACCATTGACTCTGGGAGCAACGCAGACTTTATTGGAGTGGACTTTATCAAGCAACATCGCATAGCACTCATGCCAGCCACGATGCCCCTAAACGTCGTCACGGTCTATGGCAGGAAGCTACTGGGAGGAGAGGTGGTACAGCAAACACCACCGATGGTGATGCAAATTGGAAACCACCGCGAAGTCATCAGCTTCAACGTCACCCACCTGTCGGACACGCCCATAGTGTTGGGTATGAGTTGGCTGGATAGGCACAGCCCGGCATTGGCATGGTACCAGCGGCAGTTGACCTTCTGTTCCTCCTACTGCGCAGAACACTGCATCCAGACCCGCCAGGAGGAGGAGGGGCAAGAGGATGAACCGCAGCTACACCTAGGCATGGTGCAAGCGGTACCCAACAAGTACAAGGAGTTTTTGGAGGTCTTCTGCGAGAGGGAAGCGGATAAGCTGCCTCCCCACAGGCCTTACGACTGCAAGATTGACCTCCTGCCGGGAGCGACGCTGCCGACTGGGAAACTGTATTCCATGTCTGAAGATGAACTGCAAGAACTCAGGGAGTTCATAGATCACAACTTGAAGCGGGGGTTCATCCAAGAATCTAAAGCAGTGGGGGGCAGTCCCGTGTTTTTCGTGAAGAAGAAGGACACGCCCCAACGGAG
Organism: Podarcis filfolensis; assembly: GCF_964270895.1. Lineage (NCBI taxonomy): Eukaryota > Metazoa > Chordata > Lepidosauria > Squamata > Lacertidae > Podarcis > Podarcis filfolensis. The sequence goes on along the minus strand of NC_139614.1, from coordinate 83,795 downwards.
ACTCATAGTTGATTTTAGGACCATAAATTCCAAAACAAAGCCCGCAGCATTCCCCATGCCCAAGATCGACGACCTGCTCGCGACGGTGAGGAAGGGACGGATCTTCACCAAGTTGGATCTACGAGGGGCGTACAACCTTATACGCATGCGGGAGGGCGATGAGTGGAAGACAGCCATGTTTACACCTTTAGGCACCTATGAATATCGCGTAATGCCTTTTGGTCTGCAAAATGGCTCCCATACCTTCCAAGCTTTCATGCATCACGTGTTAGCGGGACTCCTCTACAAGAAGTGCGTCTGCTTCCTGGACGATATCCTGATCTTCTCGGAATCGCAGGAGGCTCACGAGAGGGACGTCAAGGAGGTCCTGCAGAGGCTACGGGAGCACAGACTTTACGCCAAATTAGAGAAGTGCCAGTTCGACATGACGGAGGTGGATTTTCTGGGCTACAAGCTGTCCGACAAGGGACTCGCCATGGACAGCGCCAAGGTCCGCGCGGTGTTGGACTGGAAGAGCCCGCGCAATCGGAAGGAGGTCCAGAGGTTCGTCGGCTTCGCCAACTTTTATCGCAAGTTCATCAAAGGGTTCGCGAAGGAGACGGCGGCCATCACGGACACCCTCAGCTCCAAGAAGAAGAAGTTCACCTGGACGGACCAGGCGGAGCAGTCCTTTCGGAGACTCAAGCGTCTCTTCGCGTCCGAAGAACAGCTGCTACATGTAAACCCCAGCAGACCAATGAGGGTTGAGACGGACGCCTCAGACAGAGCAGTGGGGGCCGTCCTGTTGCAGCAAGATCCGCAAGGGGAATGGAGGCCGTGCGCATTCTACTCCAGGAAACTCAGCAAGGCGGAACAGAACTACACAATCTGGGACAGGGAGTTGCTGGCCATTCATGCAGCTTTCAGGGCGTGGCGGCACTTCCTCGTTGGAGCCAGACACACAGTGCAAGTCCGCACGGACCATAAGAACCTGGAGTACTGGCGCACGGCGCGGTTCCTGAACCAGAGACACATCCGCTGGGCGGAGTTCTTTGCGGATTTCGATTTCCGGATAGAATACATCCCGGGAGACAACAACGTCATGGCGGATGCACTATCCAGGAAGCCGCAGTATCTCGAGGAAGCGGCGCCGGTGGCGGCCAAGCACATTTTCGCACCGAAAGCGTGGGCGTGCGCTTCAGCTGCCGTGGACCTGGACGCGGTGCGTCGAGCGCTGCAGACGGATTCGTTCGCACAATCCAAGATGGAGGAGGTGCGAAGAGGCACAGCGAAGGACGACGAGTTCCAGATACGAGACGGACTGCTCATCCGCAAAGGGGCTCTCTACGTGCCCGGAGACGACCTCCGCGCGAAAGTCTTGCAGCAGCTACACGACGCGCCCAGCGCTGGGCACTTCGGCAAGGACAAAACGGCGGAATTAGTAACCAGAGACTTTTGGTGGCCCAAGGTGAGGGGAGAAGTCGCGGATTACGTCTCCAGGTGTGACACCTGCCAAAGGGCCAAGCCAGTACACAGGAAGCCAGCGGGTCTACTAGAACCCCTACAGACGCCGCTCGAACCGTGGGAGAGAGTGGCCCTGGACTTTGTCACAGATCTGCCCAGCTCGCGAGGCAAAACAGCGGTGCTCGTGGTCGTAGACATGTTCACCAAGATGGCACACTTTATTCCGTGCGCGAAGGTGGCCACAGCGGAACAGACCGCCAAGCTGTTCATAGACCACGTGTTCAAAGCTCACGGCTTGCCGCGGTCCATCCTGTCCGACCGGGGTCGCCAATTCGTCTCGAGCTTCTGGCAGAAGCTGCTGGGCATCCTGAACGTCAAGATCAACTTAGCGTCGGCACGACACCCGCAGACCAACGGACAAGCGGAGAGGGTCAACGCCATCATGCAGCAGTACCTGCGATGCTACGCCAATCAACAACCCTCGACCTGGGTGGACTACCTACCGCTGGCCGAGTTTGCCTACAACAACACGAAGCACGGGTCTACGGGAGTGACACCGTTCTTCGCCAATAATGGGCGGCATCCCAGAACTTTCCCGGGGTTAGAGACGAAGGGGGAGGGGGAGCCAAGGGGAGCAGAGCACTTAGCAGCAGAGTTACAGGAGGTCCACGAGCAACTCCGCAGGCAATTGGAACTGGCGAAACACGCCTACAAAATGCAGGCAGACAAGCACAGGAGGGTCGGGGAGGACATCCAGGTGGGGGACTGGGTCTGGTTAGCAGCCCAGGCAGTGCCGGCCAGGACGCTAGCTAAGAGGAAGCTCAAGCACAAGCAGCTGGGACCTTACCAGGTCACGGCGCAAATCAATCCAGTGGCCTTCCGGTTGACACTCCCGGAGGGCTCCAGAATGCACCCAGTCTTTCATAGGTCAGTGCTCACGCCCTGCAGGGAACCCCACAGGTTTCAGGCGACAGGGAACGCGCCAGACACACTTAGTGAATCTCCGAAGAGGGAGGGGTCACGGAGGGCGACGCCACTCAACGAGGTCACGGAGATTTTGGACTCGAGGTGGGGGGAAGAGGGGGTGGAATACCTCCTCGCCAGGGAAGGTACCCCAGCCAGTGCCAACAGGTGGGTACCGTGCTATGCCGTGGAGGAGCACTATCTTAAAGACGAGTTCCATGCACTCTTCCCACACAGACCTATGCCGGCAGAGTATTTCGACGACTGGCTCTTCACGCCCACACTGTCAGCCAGTACGTTCCAGGGTTTTTCATCAGCTGAAGAGACGACGCCAGACACTAGCTCCTCGGAGGGGTCTCTCTCGGGGTTTGCCACAGACCGCTCCTATTGGTGGGACACTCAACCGGAGGTGGGGTGGCGCAGGGAGCTGCTGCGGGGACCTTTGCAAGCAGTCTCACCAGAGGTACCCGGGGGAGGGGAGGACATGGACGTGTTGGGGGAGGATCCTGGATTCGAGCACATCAGCAGAGAGATGGAAGCAGAGGAAATCGACGTCGACGAGCCCGTTGCGGTGGGGCCGGATCCAGTGGACCGGCTGCACACCAGGGGGGAAGAATGGTATCCCGCACTCACACCCACAGGACTGGAGCACCCGGAACCCACACCCGAAGAGGGGGAGGGGGGAAGGGGGGGCTTCGAGGGGGGGATGGATGTCAGGGAATCAGGAGCAGGAGCACTGGGGAGAGAGGATTTGGAGAGCGAGGGGGAAGAATCCGAGGGCAGCGTAGGGGAGTATGACAGTGGCCCGAGAGATTCCATGAGTTTCTCCAGCGAATCAGAAGATTCCCAGAAGGGGGCGCCGATGGTCAGGGCAAGGGGGGTCCCAGGGGGGACGCACCAGAAACAAGGAGCCAGAGGGGAACCCCAAAGCAGCAGTGGAGGATCAGGACCAGTTTCCCCACCAGAGCGTAGTGGGGGGGAGGAGTCACATGTGTCAGGAGCAGTGTCTCCTCCAGAGAGGGAGTCAGGGCTGACCACGCCTCCAACGGAGGGGAGGTCAGTTGCAGCTAGCCCCCCCGATGGGGGAAGCAGTGACAGCAGCAGTGGAACGGTCAGGAGGAAAGTTGCTGGCTGGGCGCGCGCGCCAAGTTCAAATGTGCAGGCGCGCGGAACAGCAGGAGACCCGGATGGGGAACCAGCTCCTAAAGCCCGCCGGAGGGAGGGAGAAGGCTCAGGGGAATCAGCGGGAGAAGAGGCTAGAAAGGGCGGAACCCCGGCGGGCAGGCGGACCCAGAGGAGGAAGGAGCAGCGGAGAAGGTGGAGCAAGGCTAGACTCTTAAATTGGTGTCAAGGGGGAGGAGACTCAGACGGAGCATCAGTGGTCTGACACTTTAGACGTGGGGCTGCGCGCTGCGGCTCTAGAAGTGAAACTGAACTTCAATAAAGGCTTTTATACTTAACAACGAAGCAGCGTTGGTCCTTTGTGAGCTGGGACCTAGGGTAGCCCTGACAAGTGGCGTCACCCTCCGTGACCCCTCCCTCTTCGGAGATTCGTTAAGTGGGTCTGGCGCGTTCCCTGTCGCCTGAAACCTGTGGGGTTCCCTGTAGGGTGTGAGCACTGACCTATGAAAGACTGGGTGCATTCTGGAGCCCTCCGGGAGTGTCAACCGGAAGGCCACGAGTCCTACCCTTGCGCCGCGACCTGGTAAGGTCCCAGCTGCTTGTGTTTGAGCTTCCTCTTAGCTAGCGTCCTGGCCGGCACTGCCTGGGCTGCTAACCAGACCCAGTCCCCCACCTGGATGTCCTCCCCGACCCTCCTGTGCTTGTCTGCCTGCATTTTGTAGGCGTGTTTCGCCAGTTCCAATTGCCTTCGGAGTTGCTCGTGGACCTCCTGTAAATCTGCTGCTAAGTGCTCTGCTCCCCTTGGCTCCCCCTCCCCCTTCGTCTCTAACCCCGGGAAAGTTCTGGGATGCCGCCCATTATTGGCGAAGAACGGTGTCACTCCTGTAGACCCGTGCTTCGTGTTGTTGTAGGCAAACTCGGCCAGCGGTAGGTAGTCCACCCAGGTTGAGGGTTGTTGATTGGCGTAGCATCGCAGGTACTGCTGCATGATGGCGTTGACCCTCTCCGCTTGTCCGTTGGTCTGCGGGTGTCGTGCCGACGCTAAGTTGATCTTGACGTTCAGGATGCCCAGCAGCTTCTGCCAGAAGCTCGAGACGAATTGGCGACCCCGGTCGGACAGGATGGACCGCGGCAAGCCGTGAGCTTTGAACACGTGGTCTATGAACAGCTTGGCGGTCTGTTCTGCTGTGGCCACCTTCGCGCACGGAATAAAGTGCGCCATCTTGGTGAACATGTCTACGACCACGAGCACCGCTGTTTTGCCTCGCAAGCTGGGCAGATCTGTGACAAAGTCCAGGGCCACTTTCTCCCATGGTTCGAGCGGCGTCTGGAGGGGTTCTAGTAGACCCGCCGGCTTCCTGTGTACTGGCTTGGCCCTTTGGCAGGTGTCACACCTGGAGACGTAATCTGTGACTTCTCCCCTCACCTTGGGCCACCAAAAGTCTCTGGTTACTAATTCCGCCGTTTTGTCCTTGCCGAAGTGCCCAGCGCTGGGCGCGTCGTGTAGCTGCTGCAAGACTTCACGCGGAGGTCGTCTCCGGGCACGTAGAGAGCCCCTTTGCAGATGAGCAGTCCGTCTCGTATCTGGAACTCGTCGTCCTTCGCTGTGCCTTTTCGCACCTCCTCCATCTTGGATTGTGCGAACGAATCCGTCTGCAGCGCTCGACGCACCGCGTCCAGATCCACGGCAGCTGAAGCGCACGCCCACGCTTTCGGTGCGAAAATGTGCTTGGCCGCCACCGGCGCCGCTTCCTCGAGATACTGCGGCTTCCTGGATAGTGCATCCGCCATGACGTTGTTGTCTCCCGGGATGTATTCTATCCGGAAATCGAAATCCGCAAAGAACTCCGCCCAGCGAATGTGTCTCTGGTTCAGGAACTGCGCCGTGCGCCAGTACTCCAGGTTCTTATGGTCCGTGCGGACTTGCACTGTGTGTCTGGCTCCAACGAGGAAGTGCCGCCACGCCTTGAAAGCTGCATGAATGGCCAGCAACTCCCTGTCCCAGATGGTGTAGTTCTGTTCCGCCTTGCTGAGTTTCCTGGAGTAGAATGCGCACGGCCTCCATTCCCCTTGCGGATCTTGCTGCAACAGGACGGCCCCCACCGCTCTGTCCGAGGCGTCCGTCTCAACCCTCATTGGTCTGCTGGGGTTTACATGTAGCAGCTGTTCTTCGGACGCGAAGAGACGCTTGAGTCTCCGAAAGGACTGCTCCGCCTGGTCCGTCCAGGTGAACTTCTTCTTCTTGGAGCTGAGAGTGTCCGTGATGGCCGCCGTCTCCTTCGCGAACCCTTTGATGAACTTGCGATAAAAGTTGGCGAAGCCGACTGTCAGGGAATCAGGAGCAGGAGCACTGGGGAGAGAGGGATTGGAGAGCGAAGGGGAAGAATCCGAGGGCAGCGTAGGGGAGTATGACAGTGGCCCGAGAGATTCCATGAGCTTCTCCAGCGAATCAGAAGATTCCCAGAAGGGGGCGCCGATGGTCAGGGCAAGGGGGGTCCCAGGATGGACGCACCAGAAACAAGGAGCCAGAGGGGAACCCCAAAGCAGCAGTGGAGGATCGGGACCAGTTTCCCCACCAGAGCGTAGTGGGGGGGAAGAGTCACATGTGTCAGGGCCAGCGTCTCCTCCAGCCCCCGCTGGAGGAGAGTGAGTCAGGGCTGACCACGCCTCCATCGGAGAGTGGGGGAACGGAAGGGAGGTCAGTTGCAGCTAGCCCCCCCCCGAAGGGGGAAGCAGTGACAGCAGCAGTGAAACGGTCAGGGGGAAAGCTGCTGTCTGGGCGCGCGCACCAAGTTCAAATGTGCAGGCGCGCGGAACAGCAGGAGACCCGGATGGGGAACCAGCTCCTAAAGCCCGCCGGAGGGAGGGAGAAGGCTCAGGGGAATCAGCGGGAGAAGAGGCTAGAAAGGGCGGAACCCCGGCGGACAGGCGGACCCAGAGGAGGAAGGAGCAGCGGAGAAGGTGGAGCAAGGCTAGAATCTTAAATTGGTGTCAAGGGGGAGGAGACTCAGACGGAGCATCAGCGGTCTGACAGTTGAGACGTAGAGCTGCGCGCTGCGGCTCTGGAAGTGAAACTGAACTTCAATAAATACTTTTATACTTAACAACGAAGCAGCGTTGGTCCTTTGTGAGCTGGGACCTAGGGTAGCTCTGACACGCATAGTGTATGTAATGAGACAAAAATAACAAGGTCTCCTCGCTTCCATATACGTAGAAAGAAGACGATTAAGCATTGATTGGGCTTATTTCAATTCGCATCATGTTTTTTGGGTGCGCACCAGAATCACACCTAACAAAAGCAAAATGGTGTTTTGGTTTCCATCTACATAAAAAGATGATAGTAACGATCTGTTTAGGATTATTTAAAATTGGTGGTTTTGGGGTTGGAATGCACATTCAACCAAAAGTAGAGTGAAATGTTGGTTTTCAGCCCAAATCAAGCATAGGTGTTTTGGTTCCATCTCAATAGAAAGAGGACATTTAAGCTTGGATTGTTCTTTCGGTGTTCGTTCACCCACACATAGCAAAGTGTAATAAGCTTAAACAAAGCAAAAGAGGTTGATTTGGGTTCCATCTACATAGAAAGAAGAACCTTGAATTGCGCTAATTACGTGTTCTATGGTGTTAATGCTCATAGACGCAGAAATCGCATAGTGTATGTAATGAGACTAAAATAACAAAACACCTTCTAATCGCTTCAATATGCGTAGAAAGAAGACGAATAAGCTTTGATTGGGCTTATTTCAATTCGCATCGTTTTTTTTTCGGTGCGCACCAGAATCACTCCTAACAGAAGCAATACGGTGTTTTGGTTTCCATCTACATAAAAAGATGATAATTACGCTCTGTTCGGCCTTATTTAAAATTGTTGGTTTTGGGGTTGGAATGCACATTCAACCAACAGTAGCAGAGTGAAATGTTTCTTTTCAGCCCAAATCAAGCATAGGTGTTTTTGTTCCATCTCGAAAGAGGACATATAAGCTTGGATTGTTCTTTCGGTGTTCGTTTACCCACACATAGCAAAGTGTAATAAGCTTAAACAAAGCAAAAGAGGTTGATTTGGGTTCCATCTACATAGAAAGAAGAACCTTGAATTGGGCTAATTTCCTGTTCTATGGTGTTAATGCTCATAGACGCAGAAATCGCATAGTGTATGTAATGAGACCAAAATAACAAAACAATGTCTTTTCGCTTCCATATGCGTAGAAAGAAGACGAATAAGCTTTGATTGTGCTTATTTCAATTCGCATCGTGTTTTTTGGGTGCGCACCAGAATCACTCCTAACAGAAGCAAAATGGTGTCTTGGTTTCCATCTACATAAAATGATGATAACGCTCTGCTTGGGCTTATTTAAAATTGGTGGTTTTGGGGTTGGACTGCACATTCAACCAAAAGTAGCAGAGTGAAATGTTTGTTTTCAGCCCAAATCAAGCATAGGTGTTTTGGTTCCATCTCAATAGAAAGAGGACATATAAGCTTGGATTGTTCTTTCGGTGATCGTTCACCGAAACATAGCAAAGTGTAATAAGCTTAAACAAGGCAAAACAGGTTGATTTGGGTTCCATCTACATAGAAAGCAGAACCTTGAATTGCGCTTATTTCGAGTCGTGTTCTTTGGTGTTAATGCACATAGAACCAGAAATCGCATAGTGTATGTAACGAGACCAAAATAACAAAACAACGTCGTTTCGCTTCCATATGCGTAGAAAGAAGACGAATAAGCTTTGATTGGGCTTATTTCAATTCGCATGGTGTTTTTTGGGTGCGCACCAGAATCACTCCTAACAGAAGCAAAACGGTGTTTTGGTTTCCATCTACATAAAACGATGATATTTACGCTCTGATTGGGCTTATTTAAAATTGATGTTTTTGGAGTTGGAATGCACATTCAACCAAAAATAGGAGTTTAATGTTTGTTTTCAGCCTAAATCAAGGTGTTTTGGTTCCATCTCAAAAGACATATAAGATTGGACATATAAGATTGGATTGCTCTTTCGGTGTTCGTTCACCCACAAAGAGCAAAGTGTAATAAGCTTAAACAAAGCAAAAGAGGTTGATTTGGGTTCCATCTACATAGAAAGAAGAACCTTGAATTGCGCTAATTTCGTATTATATGGTGTTAATGCCCAGAAATCGCATAGTTTTGGGGTTGTAATGCACATTCAACCAAAAATAGCAGTTTAATGTTTGTTTTCAGCCCAAATCTAGCATAGGTGTTTTGGTTACCTCAATAGAAAGACGACATATAAGCTTGGATTGTTCGTTCAACGACACATAGCAAAGTGTAATAAGCTTAAACAAAGCAAAAGAGGTTGATTTGGGTTCCATCTACATAGAAAGAAGAACCTTGAATTGCGCTAATTTCGTGTTCTATGGTGTTAATGCTCATAGACGCAGAAATCGCATTGTGTATGTAATGAGACCAAAATAACAAAACACCTAATCGCTTCAATAAGACGAATAAGATTTGATTGGGCTTATTTCAATTCGCATCGTGTTTTTTGGGTGCGCACCAGAATCACTCCTAACATAAGCAAAACGGTGTTTTGGTTTCCATCTACATAAAAAGATGATAATCACGCTCTGCTTGGGCTTATTTAAAATTGGTGTTTTTGGAGTTGGAATGCACATTCAACCAACAGTAGCAGAGTGAAATTTGTTTTCAGCCCAAATCAAGCATAGGTGTTTTGGTTCCATCTCAAAAGATAGACATATAAGATTGGATGGTTCTTTCGATGTTCGTTCACCCACAAATAAAAGCGAAGTGTAATAAACTTAAACAAAGGAAAACTGGTTGATTTGGGTTCCATCTACATAGAAAGAAGAACCTTGGATTTCGCCAATTTCGTGTTCTATGGTGTTAATGCACTGACCCAAAAATAGCAAAGTGTATGTAACGAGACCAAAATAACAAAACACCTAATCGCTTCCATATGCGTAGAAAGAAGACGAATAAGCATTGACTGGGCTTATTTCAATTCGCATCGTGTTTTTTGGGTGCGCACCAGAATCACTCCTAACAGAAGCAAAATGGTGTTTTGGTTTCCATCTACATAAAACGATGATAATAACGCTCTGCTTGGGCTTATTTAAAATTGGTGTTTTTGGAGTTGGAATGCACATTCAACCAAAAGTAGCAGAGTGAAATGTTTGTTTTCAGCCCAAATCAAGCATAGGTGTTTTTGTTCCATCTCAAAAGAAAGAGGACATATAAGCTTGGATTGTTCTTTTGGTGTTCGTTCACCCACGCATAGCAAAGTGTAATAAGCTTAAACAAAGCAAAACAGGTTGATTTTGGTTCCATCTACATAGAAAGAAAAATCTTGGATTTCGCTTATTCCGTGTTCTATGGTGTTAATGCACATTGACCCAAAAATAGCAAAGTGTATGTAACGAGACCAAAATAACAAAACACCTTCTAATCGCTTCCATATGAGTAGAAAAAAGACGAATAAGCATTGACTCGGCTTATTTCAATTCGCATCGTGTTTTTTGGGTGCGCACCAGAATCACTCCTAACAAAAGCAAAACGGTGTTTTTGTTTCCATCTACATAAAAAGATGATAGTAACGCTCTGTTTGGGCTTATGCATGCACACTTCTTCACACATGCACACGAAAGCTCATACCAAGAACTAACTTAATTGGTCTTTAAGGTGCTACTGGAAGAATTTTTTTTTTGTTTTGTTTTGACTATGGCAGACCAACACGGCTACCTATCTGTAACACACACATACTGTAGTGGAAACACGGTAGACCATTGTAAATTCAAGGAGTTAGATGACATGTCTCTTTCGCTTTTACATCCGCGGTTTAAGGTTTGCTAAAACATGATAGTAATATTTGTTTTTCACACACCTGTGTCAGGAGTTTTCTGGGTCCCCTGTGTTCTGATTGGCTACTCGGGAGGATACCCAGTTGCAGTGAATTGGGTTGGAGACTCTCAGCTGCTCTGCATTAGTTGCACCCGGTGTCCCAGGCTGATCATGAGTGATGCCTGCTAACCAGGTGCAATCAATCAAATCAAAGTTGCCTATAAAAGCTGTAGGCTGAAGGGGCTCAGTGAGCTTCTTCACAAATGGAGGTACCATATGCTGTGAGACTGTCGGCCAGGGGTCTCTCTCGCTGCTCTACCAGGAGCTCCAGGCAGCTGAAGGGGAGATTGTTTGCGACTCCTCTCTAGTATGCTATAATTTGTGTTTTATATGCCTGCTGCTATCTGTTAACCTTATGCAAATAAAGCATTGCTTATTCTTCATCCACTCGCGTGCTTATTGGCTCCAAATCCAGAAATAACCCTGCCCTTGGCAGAACATATACAGTGCTTTTTTTCTGGGGGGGGGACGCAGGGGACTGCATACTCCTAAAACATTTTGTGAATGTACTTTTGTCCATTTACTGTATTTATTTTTCCCGGTTTGAACTATAAAATGGTGATTTTCTTGAGGACGAGGCGGGGGGCAGGGCTGCCCCCTGGGGAGAGCGGGGTCGAGAGAGAGTGGGTGGGAGAAAGAGAGAGGGCCAGCCTGGCTTGGCACGCCTCTGCTGGCCCAACGTCGCACAGCCTCTTCCGCCCGTTTCCCTCCCCTTCCTGTGCTCATGCCTCTCCTCCCGTGGCACCTCCTTCCGGTAATCCTACCCTCGCCCAACATGGCGGCAGCACAGCCTCTTCCGCCCGTTTCCCTCCCCTTCCTGTGCTCATGCCTCTCCTCCGGTGACACCTTCTTCCGGTACCCCTGCCCTCGCCCAATATGGCGGCAGCACAGCCTCTTCCGCCCTTCCGAGCTAGGAGTGCAGAAAAAGGTGAAACTGCCATGAAAAGGAGAGGAGGAGTGAGAGTGAGTGAGTGAGTGAGTGAGTGAGATAGGGAGCATCCTAGAAGAGATGGAAGGGGAACCCAAGGGTCATCTAGTCCAACCCTCTGCAAAGAAGCTCAGAGCTACAATTCCCAGGTCTTCTTTGGGAATTCTATGGGAAGTAAGAGTTTCTACATTCATGAGCATTCACTTAGAGTGCGCTCATGTTTTTACCTTTTATTGAAAGCGGCCACAAGTGACTTGGGTGGAGTATAAATAATAAAATTATATTGCTCCTGCTGCTGTTCTTCTCTTAGCCTAACTCAAATCCAACCCAATACCAAACCTTAACCCTAATGCTCACCCTAACTCAAATCTAATCCTCACTCTAACCCTAACCTTAACCCAAACCTAAGCCTCAGTCTAAACCTAAGCCTAATTTAACCCTAACCCTAAGTAATAAAATTATATTTCTCCTGCTGCTGTTCTTCTCTTACCGCAACTCAACCCCAACTCTAACTCTAACTCCTAATCCTAATCCAACTCAAACCCAACTCTCACTGTAACTCTAACCTTTACCCAAACCTAATCCTAAACACTTTGCTTCTTTTTGTGGTGTTTTGTGTTATTGCTTCATTTCGTAGGTCATGAGACTTTCTTTGCTTCTTGTGGTGTTGGTTCATTTAGCAGTTTTTTAATTGGCTTTTGTGTTTCTTTTGGTATTGCATCATCTTCATAGGTTGTTTGGATTTCTGATTAATTTGCTTTGGATTTCTGGTAGCTCTGCTTCTTTATGATTTGTTTCTGTGTTTCTGGTGTTTTGGCTTGGTTATGTCATAAAATTGAAGAAATACCACCAGAAGCACAAAAACCAAGAAATATTCCCAAAATGAGGCAAAACCAGGAGACATGAAAACCAAGCCAAATCAATGGAAAAGAAACAATCTCACCCCAAACCGCAGAACCATTCAAAGTCAAAGAAGCAAAACAATTAAATGCAAAAAACAAGCAAAACCACCCCAAATTAAACAAATCAGCAGAAAACAAAAAAGAAGCAGTAAAGCCACCAATTACAAAGCAATGCCACAAGAAACTGGAAACCAGTTTTTAAAAAGCAAAACCAGAAACTCAACAAGCATGCAATTTATGGGAGTCCAAAAGCACTTCAAGCAACAGAAATTAACCAACATAGCATACTAGTTTTCACTTAGTCTTGGGTTTCTGGTGAATGTGCTTTGTTTGCAGCTGGCTTCATTTGTTTTCCATTGGTTTAGCTTGTTTTTTGGACTTTTGCTTTATTGCTTCTTTTGAGAAGTTTTCTTGTTTTTGCATTCTGGTGGTAATACTTTTGAATGCTTTGGGGGTTTCTGGTGAATCTGCTTTGTTTGGGATTGGTTGGCTTCTTTGTCAGTTTCCATTGATGTTGCTTTTACATGGTTCTTCTGCTTCTTTTCAGTAGGTTTTTGTGTTTTTAGTGGTTGACTTCATTGTTGGAATGGTCATTAGACATTTCTGGTGGTTTTGCTTCATTTCTGGTGGTTTTCCTTTTTTTCTTGGGTTTATCAGATCTCATACAAATTAATATTCTCAAAGGTGCAAAACCCAAAAAACCTAGAAATGAAGCAAACTCACCATAAATCCAGCACCCAATCTGTTATGTACTAACCTTGGATCCTAGAATGCAACAACTGATTGGTCTTTTTCTGCAGGCCAATCAGGCTCCAAGAGGGAAGCAGAGTTAGCCAGTCAGACGGGACTCATTCTGTAAATAATGTATATAAAAGCCTGAGGTTGGGGGGGGGCAATAAAGAGCATGAAATACATACAAGACTCTGAGTATATTTCACAATCGTAATTTATATAAAAGAATCCATGAAACGAAAACCACCCCAAAAGAAACAAATTCAACATAATCCCAAAAATGAACCAGAAACAACAGAAACAAACCACATCCACCAAAGATGAGAAAACCAATTGAATAGAACCACAAGAAACCCACGCAGTAAACATCTCAGGGAAAAGCGAAATCACCCCCACACCATGCAAAACTAAGGTTTAACTGGCTTTGGGGTTTCTGCGAAATTTACTTTCCCCCTCTTGTTGGGGGTTTCTGGTGGTATTTCTTCTGCTTCTCACATTTCTGCTTCTTTTCAATTGGTTTTGGGATTCTGGTGAATTTGGTAATGATTTGATTGAAGTCTCTGTCTGGCAATTTTCCTTTTTCATGAATTCCTTCCTTGTTGGGTTTCTGGTATCTCACTTTTGGTTTTCCCATTTCTCTTAGTTTTGCTACGTTTCAGGTAGTTTGCTTACTTTTTGGAATTATGCAGTCTCATAAAAATGGAGCAATATCATTAGAAGCTTAAAAAGCATGAAAAAAACCCCAGGCACTAACCCTAACCCTGAACATCCACCTACGTATCCCCTGCCCTAACCCTAACCCTGATATTCTGGTCATCCATCTTGGGGATAACAATCTGGTGAGGTAAATTCAGTTGAGATCACTAAATATCTCCATCAGCTGTGCTTCCTCATCCCTGAGCTTATCATAGTTTGGTTTGGAATGTTGTAGAGGTGCTTATGGAGTGGGGGCAGCCTTCCTAAGAAGGTGGATGGGCAAGACATAAAGCTAATCATTCTACAACGACGTTTGTGTTTGAAAATGTGGCTGCTTATATCCCTCATGGCAGAATTATGTTCTGTGCCCCACAGTTGTATAGACCTGGTGGTATGCATCTTTCTGATTTGGGTTCTGACATGATTCTTAAGGATCTGCAAAGAGCTCTGTTTGAGCACTTGTGTGTTTGTGGGTGGAGGTGAACAAGCACACCTGCCCAGACTTAATTTGATTTGGTTACATTGGTCGAATCTGACTAGTTTTGCCGATCCTCAAGTTGTTATATTTAATAAATACAACCTATTTATCCACTTTTGGTTGTCTTGACTCTTCCTCCTGATGTGCTAGGAACCTTATGACCCCTGTCAGTTACTTGGTTTGTTGGGCAAAATGCTACAAAAATGCTACAATGTCTGGCAAATGCTACAAAACTTTTGCCAGACTTTGGCACCAGTTTGGAGTGAATCGGACAATGTTGGGTTTTGGATATTAATTATGAACCCCGGTTTGATGTATCAATTACTCTGTTTATGGGGTGTTACAAAATGTGGGGGTTTTGCTGCAAAACTTTTGCCAAACATCAGTTTTGATGGGATCCCAGATTTGGGGGTTTGTAGTTAAATGAAGCATTCTTTCAGTGCTTCTCGGGAAATGTGCAGTTTCCGTCAGATCAAACTAATACTACTGGATAAAATTATATGATTGTTGATTATCAGACAGTTCTCCCATTTATCAAGGAAAACGTCTGTTATGGGTGGCTTTTGCTTGGTGTGTGTGACTGTTGACAGACAGATTTGAAAAGGAACACAGCTTCCTCTGTCTCACAGTGACTTACTGGCCTTTTTGATTATGCAGTCGGCTCGCAATACACTTCCAGCTGGATTCCGAGGACAGGAAATGATTCTGCTAAAGGCTTTCTGTGATATACCGTATTTTTTGCTCTATAAGACTCACTTTTTCCCTCCTAAAAAGTAAGGGGAAATGTGTGTGCGTCTTATGGAGCGAATGTAGGCTGCGCAGCTATCACAGAAGCTGGAACAGCAATAGGGATTGCTGCTTTCACTGCGCAGTGATCCCTCTTGCTGTTTTGGCTTCTGAAATTCAGAATATTTTTTTTTCTTGTTTTCCTCCTCCAAAAACTAGGTGCGTCTTGTGGTCTGGTGCGTCTTATAGAGCGAAAAATACGGTAATTTCAGTTGATTTGTTTTAATGGTCACATAAAGGTACTTTCTTTGGTTATAAAATGATGTTGTGAGTCTTATATCTGAGCAGTCAATAAACTCCCTCCCCCACAGAAACGCTTGTCTTACTTCTTCTTCTTCTTGGCATCCATACTTACATGTTTGTATAAAGAAAGACTAACCCCACCCCGAACCCCACCTCCAGCTTTCATCTTATTATTCTAGTGACTAGTTACAGATAGGTAGCCGTGTTGGTCTGCCATAGTCAAAACAAAAAAAAAGAAAATTTTTCCTTCCAGTAGCACCTTAAAGACCAACTAAGTTAGTTCTTGGTATGAGCTTTCGTGTGCATGCAGGTATCTGAAGAAGTGTGCATGCACACGAAAGCTCATACCAAGAACTAACTTAGTTGGTCTTTAAGGTGCTACTGGAAGGGAAAAATTTTTTTTGTTCTAGTGACTAGTCAGTGTTCATAGCAACACTTGCTTTTGTTACTAGACAAACTGCCCTGAAAGACAGTTACTATGAACTACATGTGTCGTCTTGATTGTTGTTGCTAGTTTCTGCAAAACACTTCTTTATCTTTCAACAAGAAATAAATGAATAGGAGGCTGCTCTAAGGAAGAAGTGTGATTGCATCTGGAATATCAGACTCTCTGTATTTTTATTTATTTACTTGATTTAGGGGTGGCCGCTTCACCCCCTGGCTAAGCCCATGTCCCCAACTAACTGAGCTTCTTGGGATCATCCTGCCATGCTGTGAGCTACTACATTATCCTGCAGTTTACAGAACCTTCCTTAGAGAATAAAAAACTGAGGCAAATTTCCAGTCTAAACAGGCTACACAAAAAGAAACAGCAGCGGTTCTTTATGTATGACTTGTGCTTGAGCGCCTGATATCTCAGAAAATCAACATCAGTGTTAGGGTGGGTGGGTCAGGGCATTTCCAAAATGTTATGATAGATGGAGCCATGGATGTGGCCAAGGGGGGGCCAAATAAATAAAAATAAATAAAAATACATAGCTAACTGAGGTTCTGACCCCCTAACAAAAGGCCTGCCCCCACTAACAAAAATCCTGGCTACGCCCATGGATTAAGCCAACTACAGTAACTCTGGTTTTGTCCCCACCCAGAAGTGTAGCATGTGTGGGCCGTGGGGGCACAAATTTGTGGCAGGGGGCACAAACAGGTGCCCCCACAGCAGGCTCCCTCATTGGTGCCTGGCTCCACGTGAAAAGGAGCTGACCTAAGCTGCTGTGCTTCTGCTGGCCACAGCTCTGTCCTTAGGTTAGGCCTGTCCTGGGGAAGAGAGCAGGAGGGTGGGTGGCCGCAGTGCACCTCACTCCCAGTCACAGCAGCAGCTCCGCCTCCGGGTCACGTCTGACCTGGCACACTCAAGCTTCCCTGCCCCTCTCCTCCCCTGGACATGTGGGGAATGCCCCTTCCCCCTCGTTGAGTTCTGCAAAGGCAGCCCTGAGACTGAGGAGGAAAGAGCTCACTGCTCATGCCAACCCTAGAGAGGATGTAAGAAAGAAGCAGGCTGTTGGAGGACAGCCGAGAAACAATTGAGCTTGGTGGAGCAGTGCCCCAGTCCCCCTTAAGGACAAGCCTCCACTGACAGGAAGCAAGAAGGAATTTTAAATGGTGAAAGACAGGAGTGCCTGGCGTGCTCTGATCCATGGGGTCACGAAGAGTCGTACACGACTAAACAACTAAACAACACAATATTGGCATGGGAACTACAATAGCTCAATGTTGCAATTTGTCTACCCTACTTAATATTTACCATTAAGGAAAGTATAAAGTCACGGAGTAAATCCTTTTCAGCTTGTTGATAGATTCACAAACAAGCACGAGTTCACAGCCATTTGCACAGAGCATATATTCCCCTCCAGTTCCCTCCGCTTTCTCCTCCTCCTCAAGAGTCCTGCCCCATGTTGAGTTTCCTGAGCATGAACAGAAAGCTCCTGTCTTGGGACTCTTTTGGACTCTTGGCACCCTTCCCAGGAAAAGGGGATGAGAAGCCAAGCGGGGTCGAGAAGCCTTGCGGTTCAGCATGTTCAAGATGTGTTACAGCCGAATGAGATAAGAGTCAGTTCTCAGGCTTGCTTTGACAGAGCCTATTCATTAGCTTTTTGAAGCCTTCTCGTACTGATAAAAGTAACATTTTGCCTATGCATCTTGTGAGAAAGCAGAGAAAAACTTTAGCTGTGGATTTTTGGAAGAGAGAAAGGGAATTTTGGACAGGCCTAGGTGGGGTCACCTGTCCTCACCTCCTGGACAGGCCTAGGTGGGGTCACCTGTCCTCACCTCCTTCAGGTCAACCAGGACAACCTCACAATGATCCTGTGTTATGTCAGGGGGCTCAGGGAGAAAGTCTCCTTTGGTAACTTGCAAAGCAGCTTTTTCACACAGAAGGTCCCATTACACCAACAAATGGTTGTTGTATTGTTACTTGTGCTGCAAAAATGTGTAGAGGCCACAGTACAGAACAGGACACAGCCACATCTAGCAGAATGTCTGGCAGAGGTTTTGCCTTTGCAAAGTGTTTTTGGAATATGAGGAATGGCAATATAATGCTATTCAGTATCTGTCAGTGGGACCATGCATATTTATTCCAATTCTGCTTCCTTCCCCACTGCCTTTCATCCCTTTATTGGCCCTTACTCCTCCTGCACTGATAAGGAATGGCACAAATAGGCCAAGAGCATTGCCTGTGTAACTGCTACCTGTTATTACTGCAATCCTATAAGGACTTGAGAGCAGGCTCTGGTCAACTGACGCCTTATTCACACTGTGGCAATAAACTTACATCTGGGCTATAGCATTTCAGACTGCATCCTGCACCATACAAATAAATATTCTTCCATAGGAAACTAGCAGGTGAGGGATGAACTAGAACCCTTCTCCCTGACATGTTAGATTTTCTGGTTTTTTTTGCACACACAAAGCCTCCAGACTGCCTCCAACCTGTCAATGTTTTGCAGGAGGAATTATTCAAGTGCACACCAGAATTCTAGGTCTGCACAATTAAAGCAGGTTAAAGCTCTCTTTTGCCCTTGTCCAACAAATCCACTTAAAAAACAACAGACTTTTTTTGGTTTGAAAAGTGATGAAGAAATGCAATAATATGTGTGGGATGAACAAATGATTTTGTGGAAACACCACGCAACCAAATCAAGATGAATGATAATTGTCATAGAAGTGGCTCAGAAATAAATCAGAACGAGTGTTCAATAAAGACTGAACGTAAGCTACCACGTAAACTTCCTGCAACTAAATATGGATGAATGCCAAATAAGCAGGTCAAGTAGAGGAGCCCTCAAATAAAGGATTGGGCTATAAATGTGGGCAGTGCCAGTGGAACCAGGAAATTCTACCTAAATCTCTAAATTCTTACACAGAAACCTTAGCCATTGCCTTCCTTGTCTGTGATTTCCATAATTAACGTACAGGGAACTTTACAGTGTTTTGCAGTCCCTTTAATATAACTTTTGCATGTGTCACATACATCAAACTTAAACCAAGATGTTTCCTTGGTATTCATTCTGCTTGTGCCAGCTCTCTTCCTGCACAGGAAGGAAAAAAGCAGGGAGCCCCACTCTGACTTGAATGTTCATTTACCTCAACAGCTGCAGGTACTTGAACCACACTTTCTGCAGCGTCCATAGCCTCTCATACAATGGAAGAAATTCGCTGAGAAACAAACCAGGATTGAATGCATGCTAAATGTTTGTTAATTGTCCTATTTCCTGTTATGTACTGAAGTTCTCACCCTGGGCCAGCAGGGGGATACTGTAGATAGTTATGCAAATGAAGGATCGAAAAGTGACGTTCAGTGATTAGATAGTTTTGTATGCAAATGAAGGATTAAAAAGTGACGTTCAGTGATTGGATAGTTTTAGAAAATGGCAACAGTTACATTGTTCTGGAGCTCTATATAAGCAGGCTGACTGAGCTCCTCAGCTTAGTTCTGTTCCAGCTTATAAAATAAAGAGCTGCTTTGGAGAAATCGCTGTGTCATCTGCTATGTCAACCCACAACTTAACATTTCCATTTTGCAGCATGCTATCAATGCACCATCCATCTGCAATCACCCCTTTAATTACACGCTGCTCCAAAGGCCTCTCAAATGGCAAAGATCTTCTTGTTCACGGTGACCATCACTCTGCTTTTTGTTCTGACAAAACATAAAAGAGTTGTTTCCTCCCTCGCCCTGCTGTGCCCAGTTCCTTATGCTAATTTATAAAGAGCCAAGTCAACTGTTTGTTTTAATGAAGGTTGAGGACCAAAAAGGGGTGAGGAGGCAATAAAGAATAGAAGTTTTATCACTGCACAAGCTAGGAAGCACGAGTCTCTTATCATAAGCACAGGCTGGGGAAAGAGGAGGGCCCAGTTTCCAGTAACAAACCTTGTTCTGCAGGAGGCTTTTACTACTTGATAGCATGTTCTTGCAATGCCTACAACTTGAGGCCTAGTTCTCACTGGGGTGCTGGGCCTGTTTCTGGGCTCCTGGCCTCAGACTGCAGGCAGAATCTCATGACTGAATCCTCCATCTTGTTAACACCACTTCCCTCTATGTCAAAAACCAGCATGCCGGGGAGAAAAGTTCTTTTCTAAGCTTCTTCCCAACATTCTAATTTTCTGGGTCACCTCGGAGTCCTGCATCCAACAGCCTAGTGCTGACAGAAAGTTCTCTGATTCCTAGTGTATTTGTTGACATTTTACAAACTGATAAAAACCTGGGTTGTGCCTCGAGACAGAGCAGTAAATGGTGCTATAGGGGGCCCACCACGTAATACCACCAATTAATAATGTGGCGGATCCACTCCTCTAACTGCCCACTATAAAATGTAGTGCACCCACCTCACGGCACACCAATTCCACAAATTTCTACAATTTACCACAGATTATGTGGTAACAGATTATGCGGGGGGACTTGTGTGAGGGAAAACGCAATGATTTAGAGTCTGTATCAGGGACTGGGCAGAGGAGGAATGGTGGAGACAGTATAGATTTACAACAGTGGTTTGTGGGAGGTCACAGCTCAGAGGCAGATGAGGGAGAAAGTTGGAAAATACTGTAACACCATTATCCAAGAGGCTGGGTTCTATAGCCTCTCACTGTTAAGATTGAAATTAATTATTATTATTATTATTATAATTAAGAAATGATGGTATGAAACTTTCCCTTGTCTTTATACATTCCTGGACAACCAGCTGGGAGCCGCTGACAGCATCATGACACTCAGGCAGGAGTTGAACAAACAAACAAGAAAAGTTTATTGAACAAAATAGGTTTATGAAACAAAGTGGGTCAGGAAATGTGTTCTTTCAGGTAGAAGTTAACTTGTTTACTCTAACTTTAAGATGTCTTGGGCTTAAACGCAATACTATAGCCACAGACTCTAGTCTGACTCTGCTGTCCATCACAGGTGCCTGCCCTTCCCCCAAGGTAAAAAGTACCAAGATGGGTAAAGTTATTGTAGCACCTAAGGAAGAAAACCCCACAAGCATTTCTTCCCCGGCCTGACGGTGAAATCATCAGCATCAAATAACGGACAATGTGTTGTCCCCTGGTGACACTCCTCAGCATCAGCCTGAAACAGCTGCTTTGTGGTCATCCCTACTTGAACTGGGGTTTCCTTTATTACATCCAGAATTTATTACATCCAGAATTTCAGCATGCATCTGCCAAAGCCAAAAGGGAGCCAGTGTTTTCTTGATTGGATCCATTCTGTTTACACAGTCAGACATTGTAGGCTACAAATGCATGGATTTTGCCTCCCCATATAGCTGGACTTGAATCACAGCCAGAAATATAGTGCCAGCAGAGATGAGTGAGAGAGAAAGGAGTGGGGGGGCGGATAGCAGTTCAGTTAAGAGGTAATAAAGATTGAAGCCTCAATAGAATGGAGAGTGGCAATTAGACTAACATGTGTCCAGGAATTCACTTGTAAATGATTGCATGGCAGTCTTGTTTAACCCACCTAGCTCCTCTGATGCACCATGGTTAAGATATATTCATGCCAAGTAGAGTCATCTTTAAAAGAATTGCAGGACTCTGAAGCAACTGAACTTAGCATTTGGCTATGGACACAGCAAGGACTTTGAAGCAAAGAACCTGCTCTGAGCTCAGAGAGAGAGAGGAGACTACTCGTAACATCTGTAAAGTGTGTGTATATAATGACGTATGTTGGAGTTGGCCTAGTAAATACAACTCTGCTGAATGGCTGTTTCGTGTGGTGAGCTTAATTGCCTGACTGAGCTTCTATGGCACCCAACATCCAACAGACCATTCTCATATGCCTATTTGTTGAGTAAAAGAGTTCACCTGAGCTGGAAGCTATGCTTACAACCTGGGACTGCAGTTTCTTTTCTGCACACTACATAGCCCGACAGAGCAAGCGTTCCTTGAAATGTGCTTTAAGTAGCTTCTCAGATAAGGCCTCCATCACAATAATTGTTTAGTACTGCGGGTCCTAAACAGTGGCCCACAAACCTCACTGCGTGTCTGTGAAGAATCCAAGGAGCAGGGACTGTGAATGGCAGATGCAGTGGCTGCTCCGAGGTCTGTCCACCAGGTGGGCAGGATGGACCAGAAGTGAAGGGTGGCAGGAGGCAATTGAAAGGAGTGGAGAGGACTAGAAGCGTGAAAGGCAGAGCAGGAAGGGAACAAATATAAACAAATAAAAGAAGCAATAAAAATACAGTTTCAAATCATCCAGCATAGCGAGTTACCATCACTACAAAATCTTCAGCTGGAACACCAGCCAGAATTCACTAAAATGCATCAATTACAGCAGAAATTCATTTTATCACACAATTAAGCTGCTAAACTGCCCATAGAGGTTTGGATAAAAAGAATCCATGGAAGGATCAAGATGTAATATCCTGCAGTGTGAAATTACTAGATTAGACCTAGAGCAAATTTTCTATTTTGGGAATCTCAAACAAAAATGCTTTTTAGAGAAAAGAATGAAGACACCCCCCAAAAAAAGAAAAAGAAAAGAAAAAAGAAATCTGTGAGTGAGTTCAGGAAGATAACACCAAGCATACAATAAAATGATGATGATGATGATGATGATGAATGGTGTTATCCTCTGCTCTGTCATGGAGATGTTATAAACATGCGAGCTCTGGGCCTAGTGTAGAGTGTCCTCAAGGTATGACTGGTTTGCAGGCATACAGGAATGTGTGCTCCTCTCTCCACCATCCTCTCATCCCTATTTTGGCTGTTCCACCGCTCCAGCCAGCAGCAGAGGAAGTAGATCCCTGGAGTATTGCCCAGCAAAACCAGAGTTTCTGCCAAATCAAAGCATTGTGCCTAAAGACAACCAAACTCTCTCACACACACACACGCAAACCCAACAGCAGCAGCAAAAATTGAAAAAGATAGTGTAGAAAGCTGATATCACAGCACAAATATTGCCACTGCCAGTAATATCATATTTTTGAACGGCTGTAACGCTACTCATATTTAACCTATGCTTCGTGTTATATTTCCTCTTTCCATACCGAATAGATGAAAGCATTTTTTTATATACAAATAATACGCTACACATTGTTACCAGGATTGCCAAAATGACCATTGAGTAAAAATGACCTGGCTTGCTCCTGTGCATTTAAAACACTTTGATCTGCAGAAGGCTGCAGGTGGGGCCTTTTATGGCATGGTGCTAATTACTCTAAAAGTGCTGTTCCAGGGATAGCAACCCACACAAGCTCAAAAGTTAGCAACTGCCGAATAGGAATGCTGCAGAGTGATAAAAGGACTGTGGGAAGTTAGTGATGTCAGAGCTACAGCTGTGCCTTAACTTCAAGGTGACCTCCTTGTTTTTAGATCTTTGTCCTGTCCTATGCAGCCTCCTAGGGGAGTCAGCAACACCACACCTGCAGAATTACACATGGCTTCTGCCAGCATTCCATGTCTCTGGGTTGCTCTAGCCCTTAGGCTCTAATGTACAGGCTAAGAGCAGTGTTAGAAACTGGAATAGAAAAGGTAGGAGCCATGTGGTTCCTGGAACCTGGGTTGTGGGTGCCAAAAAAGAATGTCTAGTCGCCATTTTTATTGTATTCATTTATTTGTTCACACTGGCTTTATTTTTGCACATGCAGGAAAATGAACCGTACAGTTCCTCACTTATTCCATGAATACTTATTATTTATTTTCCAAAACAAGACTGAGTTTCCTTTTCTCTGAATTCTTTTTAAATATAATGTTCAAGCTGTTCAGAAAACTACTATTATATGTGTGTTATGGGGCAAGTGGGGGCAGAGACAAACAAAACATTTTGAAGTTCAAATGTGTCTTTGCGGCATTCAGGCTAAAGCATCAACAATACATAGATTTTCTTTTTCTATTTTTGCCTTCAAGAACAGGGTTTGCAGAGGTTGGACTTACCAAAGAGCACTTGCCCCCAACTTGGATCTTGGCATCTAGGAATTCTCCCTTTTTATACTTATTTTTCTTTCTTGCCACCAACATGGTTAACTGATGTATTACCATCGCTCTTTCTCTAATACAAGATCTTTTAACAGACTCAAATAGTGTTACTTAATGACTCTACAGCTAAATCATATCCAGTTGGGACTTCATTTTCTCTTATTATATTAGATCAGAAGAAGCTTTTTGGGAACAAAGACCAAAATATGTCACATATCACCTTGGTTTCCTTTATATCTCCAACATAAATTGTTAGAACCCCTACAGATATTATTTGATCTTCATGGGTGTTAAATACCACCAGACAGTAAACTCATAAATGATTTCTTTCAAACTACTGCCAATAGTTTGCTGTAGAAGATTTTGCCAAATCCATTTCCATTCTGGGATATCATGCCATTAAAATATTGTACAACAGATCCTATTCTAAATGGTCAAATGCTGTTTCCACATCAAAAAAGTAAAATCCTGTATGACTGCTGCTGCTGCTGCTCTGGTGGGTGCTGGGTAGACCGCTCCCCCTCCTGCCAACTCCATCGGGCCTAGGGGGCAGGGCCTGCACTCACCACCACAGCTTAATAGGCCTGAGCAGCTCCTTGCAGCAAGTGACAAAAATGGTTTTAAATGTTTTAAGTGCTTTTAATTTGCTGCACCTTAAATGGTGGTTTTTAAATATAATATTGTATTATTGTATTTTTGCTTGGGGTGGGAGTTGTTTAATTTTAGTATAATTGTTTTTTGCTTTGTTCTAATGCTTTCTTTTTTGTTAAGTTATTATATAGTTTGTATTTTGCTTTTTAAGAGGAAGGGTCAGAACTGCCTGGGAGTGGGCCTCAGTCAATAGAATGGCTGGGGCAGGTTCCACAGGGGGGGATGTATTGGGAAACCCGATCTCAGTGATCACGGGCAGGAGGAGGAGTTACCCTAAGACCAGACCATGTCATTACCGAGGAGGCAGGCTTAGTTGTTGTTTGAGGACTATCCCTGCCTCCAGGTATGGTCCTGACTGGAAGGATACTGGAATCAGCAAGGGAAACCCACATGACCTGAAAGTGTTGCTGTGCAATGCCAGGTCAATGATGAATAAAACCACTGCCATCCACGACCTGATTGTGGATGGAGGATTAGACCTGGCATGTGTGACAGAGACCTGGTTGGATGAAGCAGATGGGCCTGTCCTTGCCGCTGCTTGCCCACCAGGTTTCTCTTACACACAGCAACCCAGGTCATGTGGGCGGGGAGGGGGGGTTGCAGTGATTTTAAGAAAGTCATTAGTCTGCACCAGGCGTCCTATTGGGAAGACCCAGTTCTCTGAGTGCATGTTCTGGAAGTTGGGCTATAGGGGGAGTACAGGATTCCTATTGGTGTACCGACCTCCCGGCTGCACCAAGGATTCCCTGCCCGAGCTGCTTCAGATCGTGGTGGATATGCTCCTGGAGACGCCTAGCTTGGTTGTCCTAGGGGATTTTAACATCCATGCCAACGCAACCTTACATGGGGCCACTCAGGACTTCGTGGAAAGCATGGAAACTACAACTAATCCAGAATGCGGCAGCTAGACTGGTGACTGGGAGCGGCCGCGGAGACCACATAACACCGGTCTTGAAAGACCTACATTGGCTCCCAGTACGTTTCCGAGCACAATTCAAAGTGTTGGTGCTGACCTTTAAAGCCCTAAACGGCCTAGGTCCAGTATATCTGAAGGAGCGTCTCCTCCCCCATCGCTCTGCCCAGACACTGAGGTCCAGCTCCGAGGGCCTTCTGGCGGTTCCCTCACTGCGAGAGGCCAAGTTACAGGGAACCAGGCAGAAGGCCTTCTTGGTAGTGGCGCCCGCCCTGTGGAACGCCCTCCCATCAGATGTCAAAGCGATAAACGTCTACCTGACATTCAGAAGACATCTGAAGGCAGCCCTGTTCAGGGAAGTTTTTAATATGTGACATTTTAGTGTATCTTTCATCTTTGTTGGAAGCCGCCCAGAGTGGCTGGGGAAACCCAGCCAGATGGGCGGGGTACAAATAATAAATTATTATTATTATTGTCAGAGCTACTCTAGGTCCCAGCTCACAAAGGGCCAACGCTGCTTCGTTGTTAAGTATAAAAGTCTTTATTGAAGTTCAGTTTCACTTCCAGAGCCGCAGCGCGCAGCTCTACGTCTCAACTGTCAGACCGCTGATGCTCCGTCTGAGTCTCCTCCCCCTTGACACCAATTTAAGATTCTAGCCTTGCTCCACCTTCTCCGCTGCTCCTTCCTCCTCTGGGTCCGCCTGCCCGCCGGGGTTCCGCCCTTTCTAGCCTCTTCTCCCGCTGATTCCCCTGAGCCTTCTCCCTCCCTCCGGCGGGCTTTAGGAGCTGGTTCCCCATCCGGGTCTCCTGCTGTTCCGCGCGCCTGCACATTTGAACTTGGCGCGCGCGCCCAGCCAGCAGCTTTCCTCCTGACCGTTTCACTGCTGCTGTCACTGCTTCCCCCTTCGGGGGGGCTAGCTGCAACTGACCTCCCTTCTGTTTCCCCACTCTCCGATGGAGGCGTGGTCAGCCCTGACTCCCTCTCTGGAGGAGACACTGCCCCTGACACATGTGACTCTTCCCCCCCACTACGCTCTGGTATGGAAACTGGTCCCGATCCTCCACTGCTGCTTTGGGGTTCCCCTCTGGCTCCTTGTTTCTGGTGCGTCCCCCCTGGGACCCCCCTTGCCCTGACCATCGGCGCCCCCTTCTGGGAATCTTCTGATTCGCTGGAGAAGCTCATGGAATCTCTCGGGCCACTGTCATACTCCCCTACGCTGCCCTCGGATTCTTCCCCTTCGCTCTCCAATTCCTCTCTCCCCAGTGCTCCTGCTCCTGATTCCCTGACATCCATCCCCCCCTCGAAGCCCCCCCTTCCCCCCTCTCCCTCTTCGGGTGTGGGTTCCGGGTGCTCCAGTCCTGTGGGTGTGAGTGCGGGATACCATTCTTCCCCCCTGGTGTGTAGCCGGTCCACTGGATCCGGCCCAACCGCAACGGGCTCGTCGACGTCGATTTCCTCTGCTTCCATCTCTCTGCTGATGTGCTCGAATCCAGGATCCTCCCCCAACACGTCCATGTCCTCCCCTCCCCCGGGTACCTCTGGTGAGACTGCTTGCAAAGGTCCCCGCAGCAGCTCCCTGCGCCACCCCACCTCTGGTTGAGTGTCCCACCAATAGGAGCGGTCTGTGGCAAACCCCGAGAGAGACCCCTCCGAGGAGCTAGTGTCCGGCGTCGTCTCTTCAGCTGATGAAAAACCCTGGAACGTACTGGCTGACAGTGTGGGTGTGAAGAGCCAGTCGTCGAAATACTCTGCCGGCATAGGTCTGTGTGGGAAGAGTGCATGGAACTCGTCTTTAAGATAGTGCTCCTCCACGGCATAGCACGGTACCCACCTGTTGGCACTGGCTGGGGTACCTTCCCTGGCGAGGAGGTATTCCACCCCCTCTTCCCCCCACCTCGAGTCCAAAATCTCCGTGACCTCGTTGAGTGGCGTCACCCTCCGTGACCCCTCCCTCTTCGGAGATTCGTTAAGTGGGTCTGGCGCGTTCCCTGTCGCCTGAAACCTGTGGGGTTCCCTGTAGGGTGTGAGCACTGACCTATGAAAGACTGGGTGCATTCTGGAGCCCTCCGGTAGTGTCAACCGGAAGGCCACTGGATTGATTTGCGCCGCGACCTGGTAAGGTCCCAGCTGCTTGTGCTTGAGCTTCCTCTTAGCTAGCGTCCTGGCCGGCACTGCCTGGGCTGCTAACCAGACCCAGTCCCCCACCTGGATGTCCTCCCCGACCCTCCTGTGCTTATCTGCCTGCATTTTGTTGGCGTGTTTCGCCAGTTCCAATTGCCTTCGGAGTTGCTCGTGGACCTCCTGTAACTCTGCTGCCAAGTGCTCTGCTCCCCTTGGCTCCCCCTCCCCCTTCGTCTCTAACCCCGGGAAAGTTCTGGGATGCCGCCCATTATTGGCGAAGAACGGTGTCACTCCTGTAGACCCGTGCTTCGTGTTGTTGTAGGCAAACTCGGCCAGCGGTAGGTAGTCCACCCAGGTTGAGGGTTGTTGATTGGCGTAGCATCGCAGGTACTGCTGCATGATGGCGTTGACCCTCTCCGCTTGTCCGTTGGTCTGCGGGTGTCGTGCCGACGCTAAGTTGATCTTGACGTTCAGGATGCCCAGCAGCTTCTGCCAGAAGCTCAAGACGAATTGGCGACCCCGGTCAGACAGGATGGACCGCGGCAAGCCGTGAGCTTTGAACACGTGGTCTATGAACAGCTTGGCGGTCTGTTCCGCTGTGGCCACCTTCGCGCACGGAATAAAGTGCGCCATCTTGGTGAACATGTCTACGACCACGAGCACCGCTGTTTTGCCTCGCAAGCTGGGCAGATCTGTGACAAAGGCTCTGTTTCCAACCAGGTGTCTTCTTCCCCCTGCAGCTGTTTCGGCTGCTGACTTGTTCCCTTTACTGTTGCTGAGGCTGCAGTGTGCTTCTGGAGCCTCTGGGGACACTCTTTGGCCATGTGCTGAGCACTGTCGCAGATGTAGCACTTCCTGGTCCCTCTAGGAGCCTTCGCCTTGACTGCAGTTTGGGCTCTGCTGGCAGTCTAAGCCCTGGCACCACCAATCTCCATCGGCTCTTCTCCCCTTCCCAAAGGAGGCATGGACAGCGCCCGCCCCGCCTCTCTGGGAAAGAAAGGGGTTGTCCTGGCTGGGCTGCTTGCCTTACGTCCTTCCTCCCTGCTCCAAGGGCGTCCTTCCAGGCGCACACCAATCGCCAACGCTCTTTGGGCAACTTCTTGGGTACTTTGCGGTCGTTCCCCTCTTGCCAGCTCATCTTTCACCTCTCCACTTAGCCCCTCCCAGAACAAGTCTCTGACAGCAAGAGTCCTTCTCCCAGCCCAGCACGTTCAATAAGGCAAAAAAGCGTGAGTGATATTGCCTCACCGTCGCTTTCCCTTGCTGTAGTCCATGCATTTCCCTCCGAGCAACATCTACATCTACCGTAGATTTAAAGCAAGCGTCCATAGCTTTGATAAATGCATCGGAATCTTTGAGGGCGGGGTCTTCTTTGCGCCACAAATTCCGCAGCCACGCTTTTGCTTCCCCATGCAAATGAGTGATTATGAAGCCCACTTTCTCTTCCTCATCTCTAAAGTCCTTCCGAAGCAAATTGAGCGCGTAAACCACGTCAGCTCTGAAGTTAGGGTATTGCTGCAGGTTCCCATCGAAGTGGGCTACTAGGCTGCCCCCCCTCTTCCCGAGGCCAACTCCCTCCGGTTTGGGTCCTGGCAGCCCCTCTTTCCCCCAACGGTCCCACCTGGCCTGCAGATCCCGGCAGAGCGCTACTGCTTCTTCTTCTCTTTTCCTGGATGCTGCTACTTCTGCGTAAAGCGTCGTGACTGCTTCTTGCAGTTCTTTCACCTGGCTCTCTGTAGTCATCTTTGCCTATCTTCGTGAGCTCGCAAAACACCAAGTCTTGCCCCTCGCTGCACGAACTCATGCTGTGAGGTTTTTATGGGAGACGGAGCATACTGTCAGAGCTACCCTAGGTCCCAGCTCACAAAGGACCAACGCTGCTTCGTTGTTAAGTATAAAAGTCTTTATTGAAGTTCAGTTTCACTTCCAGACCCGCAGCGCGCAGCTCCACGTCTCAAGTGTCAGACCGCTGATGCTCCGTCTGAGTCTCCTCCCCCTTGACACCAATTTAAGATTCTAGCCTTGCTCCACCTTCTCACCTAATTGGCGAAGAACGGTGTCACTCCTGTAGACCCATGCTTCGTGTTGTTGTAGGCAAACTCGGCCAGCGGTAGGTAGTCCACTCAGGTCGAGGGTTGTTGATTGGCGTAGCATCGCAGGTACTGCTGCATGATGGCGTTGACCCTCTCCGCTTGTCCGTTGGTCTGCGGGTGTCGTGCCGACGCTAAGTTGATCTTGATGTTCAGTATGCCCAGCAGCTTCTGCCAGAAGCTCGAGACGAATTGGCGACCCCGGTCGGACAGGATGGACCGCGGCAAGCCGTGAGCTTTGAACACGTGGTCTATGAACAGCTTGGCGGTCTGTTCTGCTGTGGCCACCTTCGCGCATGGAATAAAGTGCGCCATCTTGGTGAACATGTCTACGACCACGAGCACCGCTGTTTTGCCTCGCAAGCTGGGCAGATCTGTGACAAAGTCCAGGGCCACTTTCTTCCACGGTTCGAGCGGCGTCTGTAGGGGTTCTAGTAGACCCGCCGGCTTCTTGTGTACTGGCTCGGCCCTTTGGCAGGTGTCACACCTGGAGACGTAATCCGCGACTTCTCCCCTCACCTTGGGCCACCAAAAGTCTCTGGTTACTAATTCCGCCGTCTTGTCCTTGCCGAAGTGCCCAGCGCTGGGCGCGTCGTGTAGCTGCTGCAAGACTTTCGCGCGGAGGTCGTCTCCGGGCACGTAGAGAGCCCCTTTGCGGATGAGCAGTCCGCCTCGTATCTGGAACTCGTCGTCCTTCGCTGTGCCTTTTCGCACCTCCTCCATCTTGGATTGTGCGAACGAATCCGTCTGCAGCGCTCGACGCACCGCGTCCAGGTCCACGGCAGCTGAAGCGCACGCCCACGCTTTCGGTGCGAAAATGTGCTTGGCCGCCACCGGCGCCGCTTCCTCGAGATACTGCGGCTTCCTGGATAGTGCATCCGCCATGACGTTGTTGTCTCCCAGGATGTATTCTATCCGGAAATCGAAATCCGCAAAGAACTCCGCCCAGCGAATGTGTCTCTGGTTCAGGAACCGCGCCGTGCGCCAGTACTCCAGGTTCTTATGGTCCGTGCGGACTTGCACTGTGTGCCTGGCTCCAACGAGGAAGTGCCGCCACGCCTTGAAAGCTGCATGAATGGCCAGCAACTCCCTGTCCCAGATGGTGTAGTTCTGTTCCGCCTTGCTGAGTTTCCTGGAGTAGAATGCGCACGGCCTCCATTCCCCTTGCGGATCTTGCTGCAACAGGACGGCCCCCACCGCTCTGTCCGAGGCGTCCATCTCAACCCTCATTGGTCTGCTGGGGTTTACATGTAGCAGCTGTTCTTCGGACGCGAAGAGACGCTTGAGTCTCCGAAAGGACTGCTCCGCCTGGTCCGTCCAGGTGAACTTCTTCTTCTTGGAGCTGAGAGTGTCCGTGATGGCCGCCGTCTCCTTCGCGAACCCTTTGATGAACTTGCGATAAAAGTTGGCGAAGCCGACTGTCAGGGAATCAGGAGCAGGAGCACCGGGGAGAGAGGGATTGGAGAGCGAAGGGGAAGAATCCGAGGGCAGCGTAGGGGAGTATGACAGTGGCCCGAGAGATTCCATGAGCTTCTCCAGCGAATCAGAAGATTCCCAGAAGGGGGCGCCGATGGTCAGGGCAAGGGGGGTCCCAGGGGGGATGCACCAGAAACGAGCCAGAGGGGAACCCTAAAGCAGCAGTGGAGGATCGGGACCAGTTTCCCCACCAGAGCGTAGTGGGGGGGAAGAGTCACATGTGTCAGGGGCAGTGTCTCCTCCAGAGAGGGAGTCAGGGCTGACCACGCCTCCATCGGAGAGTGGGGGAACGGAAGGGAGGTCAGTTGCAGCTAGCCCCCCCGAAGGGGGAAGCAGTGACAGCAGCAGTGGAACGGTCAGGAGGAAAGCTGCTGGCTGGGCGCGCGCGCCAAGTTCAAATGTGCAGGCGCGCGGAACAGCAGGAGACCCGGATGGGGAACCAGCTCCTAAAGCCCGCCGGAGGGAGGGAGAAGGCTCAGGGGAATCAGCGGGAGAAGAGGCTAGAAAGGGCGGAACCCCGGCGGGCAGGCGGACCCAGAGGAGGAAGGAGCAGCGGAGAAGGTGGAGCAAGGCTAGAATCTTAAATTGGT
This sequence comes from Podarcis filfolensis, assembly GCF_964270895.1. Lineage (NCBI taxonomy): Eukaryota > Metazoa > Chordata > Lepidosauria > Squamata > Lacertidae > Podarcis > Podarcis filfolensis. The sequence continues at coordinate 52,385 of NC_139614.1, read as the reverse complement.
CTCAAGGGGGAGGAGACTCAGACGGAGCATCAGCGGTCTGACACTTGAGACGTGGAGCTGCGCGCTGCGGGTCTGGAAGTGAAACTGAACTTCAATAAAGACTTTTATACTTAACAACGAAGCAGCGTTGGTCCTTTGTGAGCTGGGACCTAGGGTAGCTCTGACAGCAGGCACCTGTGATGGACAGCAGAGTCAGACTAGAGTCTGTGGCTATAGTATTGCGTTTAAGCCCAAGACATCTTAAAGTTAGAGTAAACAAGTTAACTTCTACCTGAAAGAACACATTTCCTGACCCACTTTGTTTCATAAACCTATTTTGTTCAATAAACTTTTCTTGTTTGTTTGTTCAACTCCTGCCTGAGTGTCATGATGCTGTCAGCGGCTCCCAGCTGGTTGTCCAGGAATGTATAAAGACAAGGGAAAGTTTCATACCATCATTTCTTAATTATAATAATAATAATAATAATTAATTTCAATCTTAACAGTGAGAGGCTATAGAACCCAGCCTCTTGGATAATGGTGTTACAGTATTTTCCAACTTTCTCCCTCATCTGCCTCTGAGCTGTGACCTCCCACAAACCACTGTTGTAAATCTATACTGTCTCCACCATTCCTCCTCTGCCCAGTCCCTGATACAGACTCTAAATCATTGCGTTTTCCCTCACACAAGTCCCCCCGCTACATAATCTGTGGTAAATTGTAGAAATTTGTGGAATTGGTGTGCCGTGAGGTGGGTGCACTACATTTTATAGTGGGCAGTTAGAGGAGTGGATCCGCCACATTATTAATTGGTGGTATTACGTGGTGGGCCCCCTATAGCACCATTTACTGCTCTGTCTCGAGGCACAACCCAGGTTTTTATCAGTTTGTAAAATGTCAACAAATACACTAGGAATCAGAGAACTTTCTGTCAGCACTAGGCTGTTGGATGCAGGACTCCGAGGTGACCCAGAAAATTAGAATGTTGGGAAGAAGCTTAGAAAAGAACTTTTCTCCCCGGCATGCTGGTTTTTGACATAGAGGGAAGTGGTGTTAACAAGATGGAGGATTCAGTCATGAGATTCTGCCTGCAGTTTGAGGCCAGGAGCCCAGAAACAGGCCCAGCACCCCAGTGAGAACTAGGCCTCAAGTTGTAGGCATTGCAAGAACATGCTATCAAGTAGTAAAAGCCTCCTGCAGAACAAGGTTTGTTACCGGAAACTGGGCCCTCCTCTTTCCCCAGCCTGTGCTTATGATAAGAGACTCATGCTTCCTAGCTTGTGCAGTGATAAAACTTCTATTCTTTATTGCCTCCTCACCCCTTTTTGGTCCTCAACCTTCATTAAAACAGTTGACTTGGCTCTTTATAAATTAGCATAAGGAACTGGGCACAGCAGGGCGAGGGAGGAAACAACTCTTTTATGTTTTGTCAGAACAAAAAGCAGAGTGATGGTCACCGTGAACAAGAAGATCTTTGCCATTTGAGAGGCCTTTGGAGCAGCGTGTAATTAAAGGGGTGATTGCAGATGGATGGTGCATTGATAGCACGCTGCAAAATGGAAATGTTAAGTTGTGGGTTGACATAGCAGATGACACAGCGATTTCTCCAAAGCAGCTCTTTATTTTATAAGCTGGAACAGAACTAAGCTGAGGAGCTCAGTCAGCCTGCTTATATAGAGCTCCAGAACAATGTAACTGTTGCCATTTTCTAAAACTACCCAATCACTGAACGTCACTTTTTGATCCTTCATTTGCATACAAAACTATCTAATCACTGAACGTCACTTTTCGATCCTTCATTTGCATAACTATCTACAGTATCCCCCTGCTGGCCCAGGGTGAGAACTTCAGTACATAACACCCCTCCCCACTGAGATAAGGCGTTAGTTACAATCGTAATGGTTTCCTTATATACAGCACTTCACGTAATGATTCAATTAGGCACAAAAGCATATCGGTTACATTTCCCATACTTAGACCAACAGTGATACATGTCCAACAACATAGTCCTTTAAATAAGTTGGGCGCTTAGAAACTCTGCCAGACCGCCGGGGACTGGTAGCCAAGTCCGGGGGGCACATAATTCTTGCTGAGGCTGTGGTGACCCTAGGTGGCGTTGAAACCAAATCCCCTGGATCCGCTGCTGTGGGTAGAGCCTCCGCAAGTGGAGTGGTCTGAGCCTGTGGTAAGTCTGGCAGACCCTCTGAAGCGGCTTGGTTCGGCTCCACGCTGGCAGTTTGCGAGGGAGGTGTAGGTGGAGCCTCGCCATCTGTAAGTGTCTCTTCTGGAGCCACGAGCGCAGTTGGGGGCACCACGGTAGGGTCCAAGTCCCCAACCCTGCGCCTAAGCTGGTCTATGTGCTGGCGCCACAAGCGCCCGTCTTCGAGTGCCACCTGGTACGAGCAAGGTCCAGTGACTCCCACTACTGTGGCTGGCACCCAAGGAATGTCCCCCACATAGTTCCGGGCAAAGACCTGGTTTCCTGGAACAAATGACCGTGGCGCGTTGGCACAGCCTGGGGGTTCGGCCATGGCAAAGTCCGGGTGCAACTGGTCGAGCAGTGACCTGAGGCAGCGGCCCATAAGCAGTTCAGCAGGACTCCGCCCTGGGGCCGCATGAGGGGTGATGTGTTGCACGAACAAGTATTCGGCGACCCGCTTGTGCCAGTCTCCCCGGTCCAGGCACGCCAGTGCCTCTTTTGCCGAGCGCACCATTCTCTCTGCTTGCCGGGATGGATGAAATGGTGCCGTTAGGGCCTGGCGGATGCCCAGTCCCAAAAGTGCCTCAAAAGTGGCACTCAAAAGTGCCTGACGTGAACTGCAGTCCGTTGTCGGAGACAAGGACATCAGGACACCCATGCGTCGCAAACAGGCCTCACAGCACCCGGATGACGGCCTCGGTAGTGGGAGAGAGCATCAGGGCCACCTCCAGCCATTTGGAATAGGTGTCCACCACTACCATAAAGGTCCGCCCGTGAAAGGGGCTGGCCAGATCGATGTGTACCCTCGACCAGGGTGTCTTTGGCGTCTCCCAGGTGTGTCCCTTAGCTGCCGGTGTTAAGTTGTGGGTTGACATAGCAGACGACACCGTGATTTCTCCAAAGCAGCTCTTTATTTTGTAAGCTGGAACAGAACTAAGCTGAGGAGCTCAGTCAGCCTGCTTATACAGAGCTCCAGAACAATGTAACTGTTGCCATTTTCTAAAACTATCCAATCACTGAACGTCACTTTTTGATCCTTCATTTGCATAACTATCTACAGTATCCCCCTGCTGGCCCAGGGTGAGAACTTCAGTACATAACAGGAAATATGACAATTAACAAACATTTAGCATGCATTCAATCCTGGTTTGTTTCTCAGCTAATTTCTTCCATTGTATGAGAGGCTATGGACGCTGCAGAAAGTGTGGTTCAAGTACCTGCAGCTGTTGAGGTAAATGAACATTCAAGTCAGAGTGGGGCTCCCTGCTTTTTTCCTTCCTGTGCAGGAAGAGAGCTGGCACAAGCAGAATGAATACCAAGGAAACATCTTGGTTTAAGTTTGATGTATGTGACACATGCAAAAGCTATATTAAAGGGACTGCAAAACACTGTAAAGTCCCCTGTACGTTAATTATGGAAATCACAGACAAGTAAGGCAATGGCTAAGGTTTCTGTGTAAGAATTTAGAGATTTAGGTAGAATTTCCTGGTTCCACTGGCACTGCCCACATTTATAGCCCAATCCTTTATTTGAGGGCTCCTCTACTTGACCTGCTTATTTGGCATTCATCCATATTTAGTTGCAGGAAGTTTACGTGGTAGCTTACGTTCAGTCTTTATTGAACACTCGTTCTGATTTATTTCTGAGCCACTTCTATGACAATTATCATTCATCTTGATTTGGTTGCGTGGTGTTTCCACAAAATCATTTGTTCATCCCACACATATCATTGCATTTCTTCATCACTTTTCAAACCAAAAAAAGTCTGTTGTTTTTTAAGTGGATTTGTTGGACAAGGGCAAAAGAGAGCTTTAACCTGCTTTAATTGTGCAGACCTAGAATTCTGGTGTGCACTTGAATAATTCCTCCTGCAAAACATTGACAGTTTGGAGGCAGTCTGGAGGCTTGGTGTGTGCAAAAAAACCCAGAAAATCTAACATGTCAGGGAGAAGGGTTCTAGTTCATCCCTCACCTGCTAGTTTCCTATGGAAGAATATTTATTTGTATGGTGCAGGATGCAGTCTGAAATGCTATAGCCCAGATGTAAGTTTATTGCCACAGTGTGAATAAGGCGTCAGTTGACCAGGGCCTGCTCTCAAGTCCTTATAGGATTGCAGTAATAACAGGTAGCAGTTACACAGGCAATGCTCTTGGCCTATTTGTGCCATTCCTTATCAGTGCAGGAGGAGTAAGGGCCAATAAAGGGATGAAAGGCAGTGGGGAAGGAAGCAGAATTGGAATAAATATGCATGGTCCCACTGACAGATACTGAATAGCATTATATTGCCATTCCTCATATTCCAAAAACACTTTGCAAAGGCAAAACCTCTGCCAGACATTCTGCTAGATGTGGCTGTGTCCTGTTCTGTACTGTGGCCTCTACACATTTTTGCAGCACAAGTAACAATACAACAACCATTTGTTGGTGTAATGGGACCTTCTGTGTGAAAAAGCTGCTTTGCAAGTTACCAAAGGAGACTTTCTCCCTGAGCCCCCTGACATAACACAGGATCATTGTGAGGTTGTCCTGGTTGACCTGAAGGAGGTGAGGACAGGTGACCCCACCTAGGCCTGTCCAGGAGGTGAGGACAGGTGACCCCACCTAGGCCTGTCCAAAATTCCCTTTCTCTCTTCCAAAAATCCACAGCTAAAGTTTTTCTCTGCTTTCTCACAAGATGCATAGGCAAAATGTTACTTTTATCAGTACGAGAAGGCTTCAAAAAGCTAATGAATAGGCTCTGTCAAAGCAAGCCTGAGAACTGACTCCTATCTCATTCGGTTGTAACACATCTTGAACATGCTGAACCGCAAGGCTTCTCGACCCCGCTTGGCTTCTCATCCCCTTTTCCTGGGAAGGGTGCCAAGAGTCCAAAAGAGTCCCAAGACAGGAGCTTTCTGTTCATGCTCAGGAAACTCAACATGGGGCAGGACTCTTGAGGAGGAGGAGAAAGCGGAGGGAACTGGAGGGGAATATATGCTCTGTGCAAATGGCTGTGAACTCGTGCTTGTTTGTGAATCTATCAACAAGCTGAAAAGGATTTACTCCATGACTTTATACTTTCCTTAATGGTAAATATTAAGTAGGGTAGACAAATTGCAACATTGAGCTATTGTAGTTCCCATGCCAATATTGTGTTGTTTAGTCGTTTAGTCGTGTACGACTCTTCGTGACCCCATGGATCAGAGCACGCCAGGCACTCCTGTCTTTCACCATTTAAAATTCCTTCTTGCTCCCTGTCAGTGGAGGCTTGTCCTTAAGGGGGACTGGGGCACTGCTCCACCAAGCTCAATTGTTTCTCGGCTGTCCTCCAACAGCCTGCTTCTTTCTTACATCCTCTCTAGGGTTGGCATGAGCAGTGAGCTCTTTCCTCCTCAGTCTCAGGGCTGCCTTTGCAGAACTCAACGAGGGGGAAGGGGCATTCCCCACATGTCCAGGGGAGGAGAGGGGCAGGGAAGCTTGAGTGTGCCAGGTCAGACGTGACCCGGAGGCGGAGCTGCTGCTGTGACTGGGAGTGAGGTGCACTGCGGCCACCCACCCTCCTGCTCTCTTCCCCAGGACAGGCCTAACCTAAGGACAGAGCTGTGGCCAGCAGAAGCACAGCAGCTTAGGTCAGCTCCTTTTCACGTGGAGCCAGGCACCAATGAGGGAGCCTGCTGTGGGGGCACCTGTTTGTGCCCCCTGCCACAAATTTGTGCCCCCACGGCCCACACATGCTACACTTCTGGGTGGGGACAAAACCAGAGTTACTGTAGTTGGCTTAATCCATGGGCGTAGCCAGGATTTTTGTTAGTGGGGGCAGGCCTTTTGTTAGGGGGTCAGAACCTCAGTTAGCTATGTATTTTTATTTATTTTTATTTATTTGGCCCCCCCTTGGCCACATCCATGGCTCCATCTATCATAACATTTTGGAAATGCCCTGACCCACCCACCCTAACACTGATGTTGATTTTCTGAGATATCAGGCGCTCAAGCACAAGTCATACATAAAGAATCGCTGCTGTTTCTTTTTGTGTAGCCTGTTTAGACTGGAAATTTGCCTCAGTTTTTTATTCTCTAAGGAAGGTTCTGTAAACTGCAGGATAATGTAGTAGCTCACAGCATGGCAGGATGATCCCAAGAAGCTCAGTTAGTTGGGGACATGGGCTTAGCCAGGGGGTGAAGCGGCCACCCCTAAATCAAGTAAATAAATAAAAATACAGAGAGTCTGATATTCCAGATGCAATCACACTTCTTCCTTAGAGCAGCCTCCTATTCATTTATTTCTTGTTGAAAGATAAAGAAGTGTTTTGCAGAAACTAGCAACAACAATCAAGACGACACATGTAGTTCATAGTAACTGTCTTTCAGGGCAGTTTGTCTAGTAACAAAAGCAAGTGTTGCTATGAACACTGACTAGTCACTAGAACAAAAAAATTTTTTTCCTTCCAGTAGCACCTTAAAGACCAACTAAGTTAGTTCTTGGTATGAGCTTTCGTGTGCATGCACACTTCTTCAGATACCTGCATGCACACGAAAGCTCATACCAAGAACTAACTTAGTTGGTCTTTAAGGTGCTACTGGAAGGAAATTTTTTTTTTGTTTGTTTTGACTATGGCAGACCAACACGGCTACCTATCTGTAACTAGTCACTAGAATAATAAGATGAAAGCTGGAGGTGGGGTTCGGGGTGGGGTTAGTCTTTCTTTATACAAACATGTAAGTATGGATGCCAAGAAGAAGAAGAAGTAAGACAAGCGTTTCTGTGGGGGAGGGAGTTTATTGACTGCTCAGATATAAGACTCACAACATCATTTTATAACCAAAGAAAGTGCCTTTATGTGACCATTAAAACAAATCAACTGAAATTACCGTATTTTTCGCTCTATAAGACGCACCAGACCACAAGACGCACCTAGTTTTTGGAGGAGGAAAACAAGAAAAAAAAATATTCTGAATTTCAGAAGCCAAAACAGCAAGAGGGATCACTGCGCAGTGAAAGCAGCAATCCCTATTGCTGTTCCAGCTTCTGTGATAGCTGCGCAGCCTACATTCGCTCCATAAGACGCACACACATTTCCCCTTACTTTTTAGGAGGGAAAAAGTGAGTCTTATAGAGCAAAAAATACGGTATATCACAGAAAGCCTTTAGCAGAATCATTTCCTGTCCTCGGAATCCAGCTGGAAGTGTATTGCAAGCCGACTGCATAATCAAAAAGGCCAGTAAGTCACTGTGAGACAGAGGAAGCTGTGTTCCTTTTCAAATCTGTCTGTCAACAGTCACACACACCAAGCAAAAGCCACCCATAACAGACGTTTTCCTTGATAAATGGGAGAACTGTCTGATAATCAACAACCATATAATTTTATCCAGTAGTATTAGTTTGATCTGACGGAAACTGCACATTTCCCGAGAAGCACTGAAAGAATGCTTCATTTAACTACAAACCCCCAAATCTGGGATCCCATCAAAACTGATGTTTGGCAAAAGTTTTGCAGCAAAACCCCCACATTTTGTAACACCCCATAAACAGAGTAATTGATACATCAAACCGGGGTTCATAATTAATATCCAAAACCCAACATTGTCCGATTCACTCCAAACTGGTGCCAAAGTCTGGCAAAAGTTTTGTAGCATTTGCCAGACATTGTAGCATTTTTGTAGCATTTTGCCCAACAAACCAAGTAACTGACAGGGGTCATAAGGTCACCCCAAAACCCAACATCGTCTGATTCACTCCAAATCAAGGCCAAAGTCTGGCAAAATGTTTGCAGTAAAAACCGCATGTTTTGCAGCGCCCCCCAAACCGAGTGGTTCCTAGCACATCAGGAGGAAGAGTCAAGACAACCAAAAGTGGATAAATAGGTTGTATTTATTAAATATAACAACTTGAGGATCGGCAAAACTAGTCAGATTCGACCAATGTAACCAAATCAAATTAAGTCTGGGCAGGTGTGCTTGTTCACCTCCACCCACAAACACACAAGTGCTCAAACAGAGCTCTTTGCAGATCCTTAAGAATCATGTCAGAACCCAAATCAGAAAGATGCATACCACCAGGTCTATACAACTGTGGGGCACAGAACATAATTCTGCCATGAGGGATATAAGCAGCCACATTTTCAAACACAAACGTCGTTGTAGAATGATTAGCTTTATGTCTTGCCCATCCACCTTCTTAGGAAGGCTGCCCCCACTCCATAAGCACCTCTACAACATTCCAAACCAAACTATGATAAGCTCAGGGATGAGGAAGCACAGCTGATGGAGATATTTAGTGATCTCAACTGAATTTACCTCACCAGATTGTTATCCCCAAGATGGATGACCAGAATATCAGGGTTAGGGTTAGGGCAGGGGATACGTAGGTGGATGTTCAGGGTTAGGGTTAGTGCCTGGGGTTTTTTTCATGTTTTTTAAGCTTCTAATGATATTGCTCCATTTTTATGAGACTGCATAATTCCAAAAAGTAAGCAAACTACCTGAAACGTAGCAAAACTAAGAGAAATGGGAAAACCAAAAGTGAGATACCAGAAACCCAACAAGGAAGGAATTCATGAAAAAGGAAAATTGCCAGACAGAGACTTCAATCAAATCATTACCAAATTCACCAGAATCCCAAAACCAATTGAAAAGAAGCAGAAGAAATACCACCAGAAACCCCCAACAAGAGGGGAAAAGTAAATTTCGCAGAAACCCCAAAGCCAGTTAAACCTTAGTTTTGCATGGTGTGGGGGTGATTTCGCTTTTCCCTGAGATGTTTACTGCGTGGGTTTCTTGTGGTTCTATTCAATTGGTTTTCTCATCTTTGGTGGATGTGGTTTGTTTCTGTTGTTTCTGGTTCATTTTTGGGATTATGTTGAATTTGTTTCTTTTGGGGTGGTTTTCGTTTCATGGATTCTTTTATATAAATTACGATTGTGAAATATACTCAGAGTCTTGTATGTATTTCATGCTCTTTATTGCCCCCCCCCAACCTCAGGCTTTTATATACATTATTTACAGAATGAGTCCCGTCTGACTGGCTAACTCTGCTTCCCTCTTGGAGCCTGATTGGCCTGCAGGAAAAGACCAATCAGTTGTTGCATTCTAGGATCCAAGGTTAGTACATAACAGATTGGGTGCTGGATTTATGGTGAGTTTGCTTCATTTCTAGGTTTTTTGGGTTTTGCACCTTTGAGAATATTAATTTGTATGAGATCTGATAAACCCAAGAAAAAAAAGGAAAACCACCAGAAATGAAGCAAAACCACCAGAAATGTCTAATGACCATTCCAACAATGAAGTCAACCACTAAAAACACAAAAACCTACTGAAAAGAAGCAGAAGAACCATGTAAAAGCAACATCAATGGAAACTGACAAAGAAGCCAACCAATCCCAAACAAAGCAGATTCACCAGAAACCCCCAAAGCATTCAAAAGTATTACCACCAGAATGCAAAAACAAGAAAACTTCTCAAAAGAAGCAATAAAGCAAAAGTCCAAAAAACAAGCTAAACCAATGGAAAACAAATGAAGCCAGCTGCAAACAAAGCACATTCACCAGAAACCCAAGACTAAGTGAAAACTAGTATGCTATGTTGGTTAATTTCTGTTGCTTGAAGTGCTTTTGGACTCCCATAAATTGCATGCTTGTTGAGTTTCTGGTTTTGCTTTTTAAAAACTGGTTTCCAGTTTCTTGTGGCATTGCTTTGTAATTGGTGGCTTTACTGCTTCTTTTTTGTTTTCTGCTGATTTGTTTAATTTGGGGTGGTTTTGCTTGTTTTTTGCATTTAATTGTTTTGCTTCTTTGACTTTGAATGGTTCTGCGGTTTGGGGTGAGATTGTTTCTTTTCCATTGATTTGGCTTGGTTTTCATGTCTCCTGGTTTTGCCTCATTTTGGGAATATTTCTTGGTTTTTGTGCTTCTGGTGGTATTTCTTCAATTTTATGACATAACCAAGCCAAAACACCAGAAACACAGAAACAAATCATAAAGAAGCAGAGCTACCAGAAATCCAAAGCAAATTAATCAGAAATCCAAACAACCTATGAAGATGATGCAATACCAAAAGAAACACAAAAGCCAATTAAAAAACTGCTAAATGAACCAACACCACAAGAAACAAAGAAAGTCTCATGACCTACGAAATGAAGCAATAACACAAAACACCACAAAAAGAAGCAAAGTGTTTAGGATTAGGTTTGGGTAAAGGTTAGAGTTACAGTGAGAGTTGGGTTTGAGTTGGATTAGGATTAGGAGTTAGAGTTAGAGTTGGGGTTGAGTTGCGGTAAGAGAAGAACAGCAGCAGGAGAAATATAATTTTATTACTTAGGGTTAGGGTTAAATTAGGCTTAGGTTTAGACTGAGGCTTAGGTTTGGGTTAAGGTTAGGGTTAGAGTGAGGATTAGATTTGAGTTAGGGTGAGCATTAGGGTTAAGGTTTGGTATTGGGTTGGATTTGAGTTAGGCTAAGAGAAGAACAGCAGCAGGAGCAATATAATTTTATTATTTATACTCCACCCAAGTCACTTGTGGCCGCTTTCAATAAAAGGTAAAAACATGAGCGCACTCTAAGTGAATGCTCATGAATGTAGAAACTCTTACTTCCCATAGAATTCCCAAAGACGACCTGGGAATTGTAGCTCTGAGCTTCTTTGCAGAGGGTTGGACTAGATGACCCTTGGGTTCCCCTTCCATCTCTTCTAGGATGCTCCCTATCTCACTCACTCACTCACTCACTCACTCTCACTCCTCCTCTCCTTTTCATGGCAGTTTCACCTTTTTCTGCACTCCTAGCTCGGAAGGGCGGAAGAGGCTGTGCTGCCGCCATATTGGGCGAGGGCAGGGGTACCGGAAGAAGGTGTCACCGGAGGAGAGGCATGAGCACAGGAAGGGGAGGGAAACGGGCGGAAGAGGCTGTGCTGCCGCCATGTTGGGCGAGGGTAGGATTACCGGAAGGAGGTGCCACGGGAGGAGAGGCATGAGCACAGGAAGGGGAGGGAAACGGGCGGAAGAGGCTGTGCGACGTTGGGCCAGCAGAGGCGTGCCAAGCCAGGCTGGCCCTCTCTCTTTCTCCCACCCACTCTCTCTCGACCCCGCTCTCCCCAGGGGGCAGCCCTGCCCCCCGCCTCGTCCTCACCTGCCTTTCTCCCCCAGTGGCCTTCCTCTCGTGCCCCTTGGCGGTGGGATGGTGTGGGTGGGCCGCGGAAGTTTATATACAAGAATATACATACCTAGGTATAGGTGTCCGTTTGTAAATATATAAAAATAAAATGGATATATGTATATGTGTGTGTATATATGCAGTGCTTCTTTTCTAAAGAAAATGATTGGGGGTACTCTCATTTTGACTCAAGAAAATCACCATTTTATAGTTCAAACCGGGAAAAATAAATACAGTAAATGGACAAAAGTACATTCACAAAATGTTTTAGGAGTATGCATTCCCCTGCGTCCCCCCCCCCAGAAAAAAAGCACTGTATATGTTCTGCCAAGGGCAGGGTTATTTCTGGATTTGGAGCCAATAAGCACGCGAGTGGATGAAGAATAAGCAATGCTTTATTTGCATAAGGTTAACAGATAGCAGCAGGCATATAAAACACAAATTATAGCATACTAGAGAGGAGTCGCAAACAATCTCCCCTTCAGCTGCCTGGAGCTCCTGGTAGAGCAGCAAGAGAGACCCCTGGCCGACAGTCTCACAGCATATGGTACCTCCATTTGTGAAGAAGCTCACTGAGCCCCTTCAGCCTACAGCTTTTATAGACAACTTTGATTTGATTGATTGCACCTGGTTAGCAGGCATCACTCATGATCAGCCTGGGACACCGGGTGCAACTAATGCAGAGCAGCTGAGAGTCTCCAACCCAATTCACTGCAACTGGGTATCCTCCCGAGTAGCCAATCAGAACACAGGGGACCCAGAAAACTCCTGACACAGGTGTGTGAAAAACAAATTATACTATCATGTTTTAGCAAACCTTAAACCGCGGATGTAAAAGCGAAAGAGACATGTCATCTAACTCCTTGAATTTACAATGGTCTTCCGTGTTTCCACTACAGTATGTGTGTGTTACAGATAGGTAGCCGTGTTGGTCTGCCATAGTCAAAACAAAACAAAAAAAAAATTCTTCCAGTAGCACCTTAAAGACCAATTAAGTTAGTTCTTGGTATGAGCTTTCGTGTGCATGTGTGAAGAAGTGTGCATGCATAAGCCCAAACAGAGCGTTACTATCATCTTTTTATGTAGATGGAAACCAAAACACCGTTTTGCTTTTGTTAGGAGTGATTCTGGTGCGCACCCAAAAAACACGATGCGAATTGAAATAAGCCGAGTCAATGCTTATTCGTCTTTTTTCTACGCATATGGAAGGGATTAGAAGGTGTTTTGTTATTTTGGTCTCGTTACATACACTTTGCTATTTTTGGGTCAATGTGCATTAACACCATAGAACACGGAATAAGCAAAATCCAAGATTTTTCTTTCTATGTAGATGGAACCAAAATCAACCTGTTTTGCTTTGTTTAAGCTTATTACACTTTGCTATGTGTGGGTGAATGAACACCAAAAGAACAATCCAAGCTTATATGTCCTCTTTCTATTGAGATGGAACCAAAACACCTATGCTAGATTTGGGCTGATAACAAACATTTCACTCTGCTACTTTTGGTTGAATGTGCATTCCAACTCCAAAAACACCAATTTTAAATAAGCCCAAGCAGAGCGTTATTATCATCGTTTTATGTAGATGGAAACCAAAACACCATTTTGCTTCTGTTAGGAGTGATTCTGGTGCGCACCCAAAAAACACGATGCGAATTGAAATAAGCCGAATCAAAGCTTATTCGTCTTCTTTCTACGCATATGGAAGCGATTAGAAGGTGTTTTGTTATTTTGGTCTCGTTACATACACTTTGCTATTTTTGGGTCAATGTGCATTAACACCATAGAACACGAAATAAACGAAATTTTATTTCCTCTGGGTCCGCCTGTCCGCCGGGGTCTCGCCCTTTCTAGCCTCCTCTGACGCTGATTCCCCTGAGCTGTCTCCCTCCCTCCGGCGGGCTTTAGGAGCTGGTTCCCCATCCGGGTCTCCTGCTGTCCCGCGCGCCTGCACATTTGAACTTGGCGCGCGCGCCCAGCCAGCAGCTTTCCTCCTGACCGTTTCACTGCTGCTGTCACTGCTTCCCCCTTCGGGTGGGCTAGCTGCAACTGACCTCCCCTCCGTTCCCCCACTCTCCGATGGAGGCGTGGTCAGCCCTGACTCCCTCTCTGGAGGAGACGCTGGCACATGACACATGACACATGACATGACACATGTGACTCCTCCCCCCCACTACGCTCTGGTGGGGAAACTGGTCCCGATCCTCCACTGCTGTCTTGGGGTTCCCCTCTGGCTCCTTGTTTCTGGTGCGTCCCCCCGGGACCCCCCTTGCCCTGACCATCGACGCCCCCTTCTGGGAATCTTCTGATTCGCTGGAGAAGCTCATGGAATCTCTCGGGTCACTGTCATACTCCCCTACGCTGCCCTCGGATTCTTCCCCTTCGCTCTCCAATTCCTCTCTCCCCAGTGCTCCTGCTCCTGATTCCCTGACATCCATCCCCCCCTCGAAGCCCCCCCTTCCCCCCTCTCCCTCTTCGGGTGTGGGTTCCGGGTGCTCCAGTCCTGTGGGTGTGAGTGCGGCATACCATTCTTCCCCCCTGGTGTGTAGCCGGTCCACTGGATCCGGCCCAACCGCAACGGGCTCGTCGACGTCGATTTCCTCTGCTTCCATCTCTCTGCTGATGTGCTCGAATCCAGGATCCTCCCCCAACACGTCCATGTCCTCCCCTCCCACGGGTACCTCTGGTGAGACTGCTTGCAAAGGTCCCCGCAGCAGCTCCCTGCGCCACCCCACCTCCGGTTGAGTGTCCCACCAATAGGAGCGGTCTGTGGCAAACCCCGAGAGAGACCCCTCCGAGGAGCTAGTGTCCGGCGTCGTCTCTTCAGCTGATGAAAAACCCTGGAACGTACTGGCTGACAGTGTGGGTGTGAAGAGCCAGTCGTCGAAATACTCTGCCGGCATAGGTCTGTGTGGGAAGAGTGCATGGAACTCGTCTTTAAGATAGTGCTCCTCCACGGCATAGCACGGTACCCACCTGTTGGCACTGGCTGGGGTACCTTCCCTGGCGAGGAGGTATTCCACCCCCTCTTCCCCCCACCTCGAGTCCAAAATCTCCGTGACCTCGTTGAGTGGCGTCGCCCTCCGTGACCCCTCCCTCTTCGGAGATTCGTTAAGTGGGTCTGGCGCGTTCCCTGTCGCCTGAAACCTGTGGGGTTCCCTGTAGGGTGTGAGCACTGACCTATGAAAGACTGGGTGCATTCTGGAGCCCTCCGGGAGTGTCAACCGGAAGGCCACTGGATTGATTTGCGCCGCGACCTGGTAAGGTCCCAGCTGCTTGTGTTTGAGCTTCCTCTTAGCTAGCGTCCTGGCCGGCACTGCCTGGGCTGCTAACCAGACCCAGTCCCCCACCTGGATGTCCTCCCCGACCCTCCTGTGCTTGTCTGCCTGCATTTTGTAGGCGTGTTTCGCCAGTTCCAATTGCCTTCGGAGTTGCTCGTGGACCTCCTGTAACTCTGCTGCTGAGGGCTCTGCTCCCCGTGGCTCCCCCACCCCCTCAGGCTCTAACCCCGGGAAGGTTCTGGGATGCCGCCCATTATTGGCGAAGAACGGTGTCACTCCTGTAGACCCGTGCTTCGTGTTGTTGTAGGCAAACTCGGCCAGCGGTAGGTAGTCCACCCAGGTCGAGGGTTGTTGATTGGCGTAGCATCGCAGGTACTGCTGCATAATTGCGTTGACCCTCTCCGCTTGTCCGTTGGTCTGCGGGTGTCGTGCCGACGCTAAGTTGATCTTGACGTTCAGGATGCCCAGCAGCTTCTGCCAGAAGCTCGAGACGAATTGGCGACCCCGGTCGGACAGGATGGACCGCGGCAAGCCGTGAGCTTTGAACACATGGTCTATGAACAGCTTGGCGGTCTGTTCCGCTGTGGCCACCTTCGCGCACGGAGTGCGCCATCTTGGTGAACATGTCTACGACCACAAGCACCGCTGTTTTGCCTCGCAAGCTGGGCAGATCTGTGACAAAGTCCAGGGCCACTTTCTTCCACGGTTCGAGCGGCGTCTGTAGGGGTTCTAGTAGACCCGCCGGCTTCCTGTGTACTGGCTTGGCCCTTTGGCAGGTGTCACACCTGGAGACGTAATCCGCGACTTCTCCCCTCACCTTGGGCCACCAAAATTCTCTGGTTACTAATTCCGCCGTCTTGTCCTTGCCGAAGTGCCCAGCGCTGGGCGCGTCGTGTAGCTGCTGCAAGACTTTCGCGCGGAGGTCGTCTCCGGGCACGTAGAGAGCCCCTTTGCGGATGAGCAGTCCGTCTCGTATCTGGAACTCGCCGTCCTTCGCTGTGCCTTTTCGCACCTCCTCCATCTTGGATTGTGCGAACGAATCCGTCTGCAGCGCTCGACGCACCGCGTCCAGGTCCACGGCAGCTGAAGCGCACGCCCACGCTTTCGGTGCGAAAATGTGCTTGGCCGCCACCGGCGCCGCTTCCTCGAGATACTGCGGCTTCCTGGATAGTGCATCCGCCATGACGTTGTTGTCTCCCGGGATGTATTCTATCCGGAAATCGAAATCCGCAAAGAACTCCGCCCAGCGAATGTGTCTCTGGTTCAGGAACCGCGCCGTGCGCCAGTACTCCAGGTTCTTATGGTCCGTGTGGACTTGCACTGTGTGCCTGGCTCCAACGAGGAAGTGCCGCCACGCCTTGAAAGCTGCATGAATGGCCAGCAACTCCCTGTCCCAGATGGTGTAGTTCTGTTCCGCCTTGCTGAGTTTCCTGGAGTAGAATGCGCACGGCCTGCATTCCCCTTGCGGATCTTGCTGCAACAGGACGGCCCCCACCGCTCTGTCCGAGGCGTCCGTCTCAACCCTCATTGGTCTGCTGGGGTTTCCATGTAGCAGTTGTTCTTCGGACACGAAGAGACGCTTGAAAGGACTGCTCCGCCTGGTCCGTCCAGGTGAACTTCTTCTTCTTGGAGCTGAGGGTGTCCGTGATGGCCGCCGTCTCCTTCGCGAACCCTTTGATGAACTTGCGATAAAAGTTGGCGAAGCCGACTGTCAGGGAATCAGGAGTAGGAGCACTGGGGAGAGAGGGATTGGAGAGCGAAGGGGAAGAATCCGAGGGCAGCGTAGGGGAGTATGACAGTGGCCCGAGAGATTCCATGAGCTTCTCCAGCGAATCAGAAGATTCCCAGAAGGGGGCGCCGATGGTCAGGGCAAGGGGGGTCCCAGGGGGGACGCACCAGAAACAAGGAGCCAGAGGGGAACCCCAAAGCAGCAGTGGAGGATCGGGACCAGTTTCCCCACCAGAGCGTAGTGGGGGGGAAGAGTCACATGTGTCAGGGCCAGCGTCTCCTCCAGCGGGGAGAGAGAGTGAGTCAGGGCTGACCACGCCTCCAACGGAGAGTGGGGGAATGGAAGGGGGGTCAGTTGCAGCTAGCCCCCCCCAAGGGGGAAGCAGTGACAGCAGCAGTGAAACGGTCAGGAGGAAAGCTGCTGGCTGGGCGCGCGCGCCAAGTTCAAATGTGCAGGCGCGCGGAACAGCAGGAGACCCGGATGGGGAACCAGCTCCTAAAGCCCGCCGGAGGGAGGGAGAAGGCTCAGGGGAATCAGCGGGAGAAGAGGCTAGAAAGGGCGGAACCCCGGCGGGCAGGCGGACCCAGAGGAGGAAGGAGCAGCGGAGAAGGTGGAGCAAGGCTAGAATCTTAAATTGGTGTCAAGGGGGAGGAGACTCAGACGGAGCATCAGCGGTCTGACAGTTGAGACGTAGAGCTGCGCGCTGCGGCTCTGGAAGTGAAACTGAACTTCAATAAAGACTTTTATACTTAACAACGAAGCAGCGTTGGTCCTTTGTGAGCTGGGACCTAGGGTAGCTCTGACACGCATAGTGTATGTAATGAGACAAAAATAACAAAACAAGGTCTCCTCGCTTCCATATGCGTAGAAAGAAGACGAATAAGCATTGATTGGGCTTATTTCAATTCGCATCGTGTTTTTTGGGTGCGCACCAGAATCACACCTAACAAAAGCAAAATGGTGTTTTGGTTTCCATCTACATAAAAAGATGATAGTAACGCTCTGTTTAGGATTATTTAAAATTGGTGGTTTTGGGGTTGGAATGCACATTCAACCAAAAGTAGCAGAGTGAAATGTTGGTTTTCAGCCCAAATCAAGCATAGGTGTTTTGGTTCCATCTCAATAGAAAGAGGACATTCAAGCTTGGATTGTTCTTTCGGTGTTCGTTCACCCACACATAGCAAAGTGTAATAGGCTTAAACAAAGCAAAAGAGGTTGATTTGGGTTCCATCTACATAGAAAGAAGAACCTTGAATTGCGCTAATTTCGTGTTCTATGGTGTTAATGCTCATAGACGCAGAAATCGCATAGTGTATGTAATGAGACCAAAATAACAAAACACCTTCTAATCGCTTCCATATGCGTAGAAAGAAGACGAATAAGCTTTGATTGGGCTTATTTCAATTCGCATCGTGTTTTTTGGGTGCGCACCAGAATCACTCCTAACAGAAGCAAAACGGTGTTTTGGTTTCCATCTACATAAAAAGATGATAATCACGCTCTGCTTGGGCTTATTTAAAATTGGTGTTTTTGGGGTTGGAATGCACATTCAACCAACAGTAGCAGAGTGAAATGTTTCTTTTCAGCCCAAATCAAGCATAGGTGTTTTTGTTCCATCTCAAAAGAAAGAGGACATATATGCTTGGATTGTTCTTTTGGTGTTCGTTTACCCACACATAGCAAAGTGTAATAAGCTTAAACAAAGCAAAAGAGGTTGATTTGGGTTCCATCTACATAGAAAGAAGAACCTTGAATTGCGCTAATTTCGTGTTCTATGGTGTTAATGCTCATAGACGCAGAAATCGCATAGTGTATGTAATGAGACCAAAATAAGAAAACAACGTCTTTTCGCTTCCATATGCGTAGAAAGAAGACGAATCTTTGATTGGGCTTATTTCAATTCGCATCGTGTTTTTTGGGTGCGCACCAGAATCACTCCTAACAGAAGCAAAACGGTGTTTTGGCTTCCATCTACATAAAAAGATGATAAAAACGCTCTGATTGGGCTTATTTAAAATTGGTGTTTTTGGAGTTGTAATGCACATTCAACCAAAAATAGGTTTAATGTTTGTTTTCAGCCCAAATCTAGCATAGGTGTTTTGGTTTCATCTCAATAGAAAGAGGACATATAAGCTTGGATTGTTCTTTCGGTGTTCGTTCACCCACACATAGCAAAGTGTAATTAGCTTATACAAGGCAAAACAGGTTGATTTGGGTTCCATCTACATAGAAAGCAGAACCTTGAATTGAGCTTATTTCAAGTCGTGTTCTTTGGTGTTAATGCACAGACCCAGAAATCGCATAGTGTATGTAACGAGACCAAAATAACAAAACAACGTCTTTTCGCTTCCATATGCGTAGAAAGAAGACGAATAAGCTTTGATTGGGCTTATTTCAATTCGCATCGTGTTTTTTGGGTGCGCACCAGAATCACTCCTAACAGAAGCAAAACGGTGTTTTGGCTTCCATCTACATAAAAAGATGATAAAAACGCTCTGATTGGGCTTATTTAAAATTGGTGTTTTTGGAGTTGTAATGCACATTCAACCAAAAATAGGTTTAATGTTTGTTTTCAGCCCAAACCTAGCATTGGTGTTTTGGTTCCATCTCAATAGAAAGAGGACATATAAGCTTGGATTGTTCTTTCGGTGTTGGTTCACCCACAAATAGCAAAGTGTAATAAGCTTAAACAAAGCAAAACAGGTTGATTTGGGTTCCATCTACATAGAAAGAAAAATCTTGGATTTCGCTAATTTGTTGTCCTATGGTGTTAATGCACATCGACCCAAAAATCGCATAGTGTATGTAATGAGACAAAAATAACAAAACAACGTCTTTTCGCTTCCATATGCGTGGAAAGAAGACGAATAAGCATTGATTGGGCTTATTTCAATTCGCATCGTGTTTTTTGGGTGCGCACCAGAATCACTCCTAACAAGCAAAACGGTGTTTTGGTTTCCATCTACATAAAAAGATGATAGTAACGCTCTGTTTGGGCTTATTTAAAATTGGTGGTTTTGGGGTTGGAATGCACATTCAACCAAAAGTAGCAGAGTGAAATATTTGTTTTCAGCCCAAATGAAGCATAGGTGTTTTGGTTCCATCTCAATAGAAAGAGGACATATAAGATTGGATTGTTCTTTCGGTGTTCGTTCACCCACACATAGCAAAGTGTAATAAGCTTAAACAAAGCAAAAGGGGTTGATTTGGGTTCCATCTACATAGAAAGAAAAATCTTGGATTTCGCTAATTTCGTGCTCTATGGTGTTAATGCACACTGACCCAAAAATAGCAAAGTGTATGTAACGAGACCAAAATAACAAAACAACGTCTTTTCGCTTCCATATGCGTAGAAAGAAGACGAATAAGCATTGACTGGGCTTATTTCAATTCGCATCGTGTTTTTTGGGTGCGCACCAGAATCACTCCTAACAAAAGCAAAACGGTGTTTTGGTTTCCATCTACATAAAAAGATGATAATAACGCTCTGATTGGGCTTATTTAAGATTTGTGTTTTGGGGGTTAGAATGCACATTCACCTAAAAATCGCAGTGAAATCTTTGTTATCAGCCCAAATCTAGCATAGGTGTTTTGGTTCCATCTCAGTAGAAAGAGGACATATAAGCTTTCAGTGTGGGTTCACCCACATAGCAAAGTGTAATAAGCTTAAACAAAGGAAAACAGGTTGATTTTGGTTCCATCTACATAGAAAGAAAAATCTTGGATTTCGTTTATTTCGTGTTCTGTGGTGTTAATGCACATTGACCCAAAAATAGCAAAGTGTATGTAACGAGACCAAAATAACAAAACACCTTCTAATCGCTTCCATATGCGTAGAAAGAAAACGAATAAGCATTGTTTGGGCTTATTTCAATTCGCATCGTGTTTTTGGGTGCGCACCAGAATCACTCCTAAAAGAAGAAAAATGGTGTTTTGGTTTCCATCTACATAAAAAGATGATAATAACGCTCTGCTTGGGCTTATTTAAAATTGGTGTTTTTGGAGTTGGAATGCACATTCAACCAAAAGTAGCAGTGAAATGTTATCAGCCCAAATCTAGCATAGGTGTTTTGGTTCCATCTCAATAGAAAGAGGACATATAAGCTTGGATTGTTCTTTCGGTGTTCGTTCACCGACACATAGCAAAGTGTAATAAGCTTAAACAAAGCAAAACAGGTTGATTTTGGTTCCATCTACATAGAAAGAAAAATATTGGATTTCGCTTATTTCGTGTTCTATGGTTTTAATGCACATTGACCCAAAAATCGAAAACTGTATGTAACGAGACCAAAATAACAAAACACCTTCTAATCGCTTCCATATGCGTAGAAAGAAGACGAATAAGCATTGTTTGGGCTTATTTCAATTCGCATCGTGTTTTTGGGTGCGCACCAGAATCACTCCTAACAGAAGCAAAATGGTGTTTTGGTTTCCATCTACATAAAAAGATGATAATTACGCTCTGTTCGGCCCTATTTAAAATTGGTGGTTTTGGGGTTGGAATGCATATTCAACCAAAAGTAGCATAGTGAAATGTTTGTTTTCAGCCCAAATCAAGCATAGGTGTTTTGGTTCCATCTCAATAGAAAGAGGACATATAAGATTGGATTGTTCTTTCGGTGTTCGTTCACCCACACATAGCAAAGTGTAATAAGCTTAAACAAAGCAAAAGGGGTTGATTTGGGTTCCATCTACATAGAAAGAAAAATCTTGGATTTCGCTAATTTCGTGTTCTATGGTGTTAATGCACACTGACCCAAAAATAGCAAAGTGTATGTAACGAGACCAAAATAACAAAACAACGTCTTTTCGCTTCCATATGCGTAGAAAGAAGACGAATAAGCATTGACTGGGCTTATTTCAATTCGCATCGTGTTTTTTGGGTGCGCACCAGAATCACTCCTAACAAAAGCAAAACGGTGTTTTGGTTTCCATCTACATAAAAAGATGATAATGCTCTGATTTGGCTTATTTAAGATTTGTGTTTTGGGGGTTAGAATGCACATTCACCTAAAAATCGCAGTGAAATCTTTGTTATCAGCCCAAATCTAGCATAGGTGTTTTGGTTCCATCTCAGTAGAAAGAGGACATATAAGCTTTCAGTGTGGGTTCACCCACATAGCAAAGTGTAATAAGCTTAAACAAAGGAAAACAGGTTGATTTTGGTTCCATCTACATAGAAAGAAAAATCTTGGATTTCGTTTATTTCGTGTTCTATGGTGTTAATGCACATTGACCCAAAAATAGCAAAGTGTATGTAACGAGACCAAAATAACAAAACACCTTCTAATCGCTTCCATATGCGTAGAAAGAAAACGAATAAGCATTGTTTGGGCTTATTTCAATTCGCATCGTGTTTTTGGGTGCGCACCAGAATCACTCCTAAAAGAAGAAAAATGGTGTTTTGGTTTCCATCTACATAAAAAGATGATAATAACGCTCTGCTTGGGCTTATTTAAAATTGGTGTTTTTGGAGTTGGAATGCACATTCAACCAAAAGTAGCAGTGAAATGTTATCAGCCCAAATCTAGCATAGGTGTTTTGGTTCCATCTCAATAGAAAGAGGACATATAAGCTTGGATTGTTCTTTCGGTGTTCGTTCACCGACACATAGCAAAGTGTAATAAGCTTAAACAAAGCAAAACAGGTTGATTTTGGTTCCATCTACATAGAAAGAAAAATATTGGATTTCGCTTATTTCGTGTTCTATGGTTTTAATGCACATTGACCCAAAAATCGAAAACTGTATGTAACGAGACCAAAATAACAAAACGCCTTCTAATCGCTTCCATATGCGTAGAAAGAAGACGAATAAGCATTGTTTGGGCTTATTTCAATTCGCATCGTGTTTTTGGGTGCGCACCAGAATCACTCCTAACAGAAGCAAAATGGTGTTTTGGTTTCCATCTACATAAAAAGATGATAATTACGCTCTGTTCGGCCCTATTTAAAATTGGTGGTTTTGGGGTTGGAATGCATATTCAACCAAAAGTAGCATAGTGAAATGTTTGTTTTCAGCCCAAATCAAGCATAGGTGTTTTGGTTCCATCTCAATAGAAAGAGGACATACAAGCTTGGATTGTTCTTTTGGTGTTCGTTCACCCACAAATAGCAAAGTGTAATAAGCTTAAACAAAGCAAAACAGGTTGATTTGGGTTCCATCTACATAGAAAGAAAAATATGGATTTCGCCAATTCCGTGTTCTATGGTGTTAATGCACATTGACCCAAAAATAGTAAAGTGTATGTAACGAGACCAAAATAACAAAACACCTTCTAATCGCTTCCATATGCGTAGAAAGAAGACGAATAAGCATTGACTGGGCTTATTTCAATTCGCATCGTGTTTTTTGGGTGCGCACCAGAATCACTCCTAACAAAAGCAAAACGGTGTTTTGGTTTCCATCTACATAAAAAGATGATAGTAACGCTCTGTTTGGGCTTATGCATGCACACTTCTTCACACATGCACACGAAAGCTCATACCAAGAACTAACTTAATTGGTCTTTAAGGTGCTACTGGAAGAATTTTTTTTTTGTTTTGTTTTGACTATGGCAGACCAACACGGCTACCTATCTGTAACACACACATACTGTAGTGGAAACACGGAAGACCATTGTAAATTCAAGGAGTTAGATGACATGTCTCTTTCGCTTTTACATCCGCGGTTTAAGGTTTGCTAAAACATGATAGTATAATTTGTTTTTCACACACCTGTGTCAGGAGTTTTCTGGGTCCCCTGTGTTCTGATTGGCTACTCGGGAGGATACCCAGTTGCAGTGAATTGGGTTGGAGACTCTCAGCTGCTCTGCATTAGTTGCACCCGGTGTCCCAGGCTGATCATGAGTGATGCCTGCTAACCAGGTGCAATCAATCAAATCAAAGTTGCCTATAAAAGCTGTAGGCTGAAGGGGCTCAGTGAGCTTCTTCACAAATGGAGGTACCATATGCTGTGAGACTGTCGGCCAGGGGTCTCTCTCGCTGCTCTACCAGGAGCTCCAGGCAGCTGAAGGGGAGATTGTTTGCGACTCCTCTCTAGTATGCTATAATTTGTGTTTTATATGCCTGCTGCTATCTGTTAACCTTATGCAAATAAAGCATTGCTTATTCTTCATCCACTCGCGTGCTTATTGGCTCCAAATCCAGAAATAACCCTGCCCTTGGCAGAACATATACAGTGCTTTTTTTCTGGGGGGGGGGACGCAGGGGAATGCATACTCCTAAAACATTTTGTGAATGTACTTTTGTCCATTTACTGTATTTATTTTTCCCGGTTTGAACTATAAAATGGTGATTTTCTTGAGTCAAAATGAGAGTACCGCCAATCATTTTCTTTAGAAAAGAAGCACTGCATATATACACACACATATACATATATCCATTTTATTTTTATATATTTACAAACGGACACCTATACCTAGGTATGTATATTCTTGTATATAAACTTCCGCGGCCCACCCACACCATCCCACCGCCAAGGGGCACGAGAGGAAGGCCACTGGGGGAGAAAGGCAGGTGAGGACGAGGCGGGGGGCAGGGCTGCCCCCTGGGGAGAGCGGGGTCGAGAGAGAGTGGGTGGGAGAAAGAGAGAGGGCCAGCCTGGCTTGGCACGCCTCTGCTGGCCCAACGTCGCACAGCCTCTTCCGCCCGTTTCCCTCCCCTTCCTGTGCTCATGCCTCTCCTCCCGTGGCACCTCCTTCCGGTAATCCTACCCTCGCCCAACATGGCGGCAGCACAGCCTCTTCCGCCCGTTTCCCTCCCCTTCCTGTGCTCATGCCTCTCCTCCGGTGACACCTTCTTCCGGTACCCCTGCCCTCGCCCAATATGGCGGCAGCACAGCCTCTTCCGCCCTTCCGAGCTAGGAGTGCAGAAAAAGGTGAAACTGCCATGAAAAGGAGAGGAGGAGTGAGAGTGAGTGAGTGAGTGAGTGAGTGAGTGAGATAGGGAGCATCCTAGAAGAGATGGAAGGGGAACCCAAGGGTCATCTAGTCCAACCCTCTGCAAAGAAGCTCAGAGCTACAATTCCCAGGTCTTCTTTGGGAATTCTATGGGAAGTAAGAGTTTCTACATTCATGAGCATTCACTTAGAGTGCGCTCATGTTTTTACCTTTTATTGAAAGCGGCCACAAGTGACTTGGGTGGAGTATAAATAATAAAATTATATTGCTCCTGCTGCTGTTCTTCTCTTAGCCTAACTCAAATCCAACCCAATACCAAACCTTAACCCTAATGCTCACCCTAACTCAAATCTAATCCTCACTCTAACCCTAACCTTAACCCAAACCTAAGCCTCAGTCTAAACCTAAGCCTAATTTAACCCTAACCCTAAGTAATAAAATTATATTTCTCCTGCTGCTGTTCTTCTCTTACCGCAACTCAACCCCAACTCTAACTCTAACTCCTAATCCTAATCCAACTCAAACCCAACTCTCACTGTAACTCTAACCTTTACCCAAACCTAATCCTAAACACTTTGCTTCTTTTTGTGGTGTTTTGTGTTATTGCTTCATTTCGTAGGTCATGAGACTTTCTTTGTTTCTTGTGGTGTTGGTTCATTTAGCAGTTTTTTAATTGGCTTTTGTGTTTCTTTTGGTATCGCATCATCTTCATAGGTTGTTTGGATTTCTGATTAATTTGCTTTGGATTTCTGGTAGCTCTGCTTCTTTATGATTTGTTTCTGTGTTTCTGGTGTTTTGGCTTGGTTATGTCATAAAATTGAAGAAATACCACCAGAAGCACAAAAACCAAGAAATATTCCCAAAATGAGGCAAAACCAGGAGACATGAAAACCAAGCCAAATCAATGGAAAAGAAACAATCTCACCCCAAACCGCAGAACCATTCAAAGTCAAAGAAGCAAAACAATTAAATGCAAAAAACAAGCAAAACCACCCCAAATTAAACAAATCAGCAGAAAACAAAAAAGAAGCAGTAAAGCCACCAATTACAAAGCAATGCCACAAGAAACTGGAAACCAGTTTTTAAAAAGCAAAACCAGAAACTCAACAAGCATGCAATTTATGGGAGTCCAAAAGCACTTCAAGCAACAGAAATTAACCAACATAGCATACTAGTTTTCACTTAGTCTTGGGTTTCTGGTGAATGTGCTTTGTTTGCAGCTGGCTTCATTTGTTTTCCATTGGTTTAGCTTGTTTTTTGGACTTTTGCTTTATTGCTTCTTTTGAGAAGTTTTCTTGTTTTTGCATTCTGGTGGTAATACTTTTGAATGCTTTGGGGGTTTCTGGTGAATCTGCTTTGTTTGGGATTGGTTGGCTTCTTTGTCAGTTTCCATTGATGTTGCTTTTACATGGTTCTTCTGCTTCTTTTCAGTAGGTTTTTGTGTTTTTAGTGGTTGACTTCATTGTTGGAATGGTCATTAGACATTTCTGGTGGTTTTGCTTCATTTCTGGTGGTTTTCCTTTTTTTCTTGGGTTTATCAGATCTCATACAAATTAATATTCTCAAAGGTGCAAAACCCAAAAAACCTAGAAATGAAGCAAACTCACCATAAATCCAGCACCCAATCTGTTATGTACTAACCTTGGATCCTAGAATGCAACAACTGATTGGTCTTTTCCTGCAGGCCAATCAGGCTCCAAGAGGGAAGCAGAGTTAGCCAGTCAGACGGGACTCATTCTGTAAATAATGTATATAAAAGCCTGAGGTTGGGGGGGGGGCAATAAAGAGCATGAAATACATACAAGACTCTGAGTATATTTCACAATCGTAATTTATATAAAAGAATCCATGAAACGAAAACCACCCCAAAAGAAACAAATTCAACATAATCCCAAAAATGAACCAGAAACAACAGAAACAAACCACATCCACCAAAGATGAGAAAACCAATTGAATAGAACCACAAGAAACCCACGCAGTAAACATCTCAGGGAAAAGCGAAATCACCCCCACACCATGCAAAACTAAGGTTTAACTGGCTTTGGGGTTTCTGCGAAATTTACTTTTCCCCTCTTGTTGGGGGTTTCTGGTGGTATTTCTTCTGCTTCTCACATTTCTGCTTCTTTTCAATTGGTTTTGGGATTCTGGTGAATTTGGTAATGATTTGATTGAAGTCTCTGTCTGGCAATTTTCCTTTTTCATGAATTCCTTCCTTGTTGGGTTTCTGGTATCTCACTTTTGGTTTTCCCATTTCTCTTAGTTTTGCTACGTTTCAGGTAGTTTGCTTACTTTTTGGAATTATGCAGTCTCATAAAAATGGAGCAATATCATTAGAAGCTTAAAAAACATGAAAAAAACCCCAGGCACTAACCCTAACCCTGAACATCCACCTACGTATCCCCTGCCCTAACCCTAACCCTGATATTCTGGTCATCCATCTTGGGGATAACAATCTGGTGAGGTAAATTCAGTTGAGATCACTAAATATCTCCATCAGCTGTGCTTCCTCATCCCTGAGCTTATCATAGTTTGGTTTGGAATGTTGTAGAGGTGCTTATGGAGTGGGGGCAGCCTTCCTAAGAAGGTGGATGGGCAAGACATAAAGCTAATCATTCTACAACGACGTTTGTGTTTGAAAATGTGGCTGCTTATATCCCTCATGGCAGAATTATGTTCTGTGCCCCACAGTTGTATAGACCTGGTGGTATGCATCTTTCTGATTTGGGTTCTGACATGATTCTTAAGGATCTGCAAAGAGCTCTGTTTGAGCACTTGTGTGTTTGTGGGTGGAGGTGAACAAGCACACCTGCCCAGACTTAATTTGATTTGGTTACATTGGTCGAATCTGACTAGTTTTGCCGATCCTCAAGTTGTTATATTTAATAAATACAACCTATTTATCCACTTTTGGTTGTCTTGACTCTTCCTCCTGATGTGCTAGGAACCATTTGGTTTGGGGGGCGCTGCAAAACATGCGGTTTTTACTGCAAACATTTTGCCAGACTTTGGCCTTGATTTGGAGTGAATCAGACGATGTTGGGTTTTGGGGTGACCTTATGACCCCTGTCAGTTACTTGGTTTGTCGGGCAAAATGCTACAAAAATGCTACAATGTCTGGCAAATGCTACAAAACTTTTGCCAGACTTTGGCACCAGTTTGGAGTGAATCGGACAATGTTGGGTTTTGGATATTAATTATGATCCCCGGTTTGATGTATCAATTACTCTGTTTATGGGGTGTTACAAAATGTGGGGGTTTTGCTGCAAAACTTTTGCCAAACATCAGTTTTGATGGGATCCCAGATTTGGGGGTTTGTAGTTAAATGAAGCATTCTTTCAGTGCTTCTCGGGAAATGTGCAGTTTCCGTCAGATCAAACTAATACTACTGGATAAAATTATATGGTTGTTGATTATCAGACAGTTCTCCCATTTATCAAGGAAAACGTCTGTTATGGGTGGCTTTTGCTTGGTGTGTGTGACTGTTGAGAGACAGATTTGAAAAGGAACACAGCTTCCTCTGTCTCACAGTGACTTACTGGCCTTTTTGATTATGCAGTCGGCTCGCAATACACTTCCAGCTGGATTCCGAGGACAGGAAATGATTCTGCTAAAGGCTTTCTGTGATATACCGTATTTTTTGCTCTATAAGACTCACTTTTTCCCTCCTAAAAAGTAAGGGGAAATGTGTGTGCGTCTTATGGAGCGAATGTAGGCTGCGCAGCTATCACAGAAGCTGGAACAGCAATAGGGATTGCTGCTTTCACTGCGCAGTGATCCCTCTTGCTGTTTTGGCTTCTGAAATTCAGAATATTTTTTTTTCTTGTTTTCCTCCTCCAAAAACTAGGTGCGTCTTGTGGTGCGAATGTGTCTCTGGTTCAGGAACCGCGCCGTGCGCCAGTACTCCAGGTTCTTATGGTCCGTGTGGACTTGCACTGTGTGTCTGGCTCCGACGAGGAAGTGCCGCCACGCCTTGAAAGCTGCATGAATGGCCAGCAACTCCCTGTCCCAGATGGTGTAGTTCTGTTCCGCCTTGCTGAGTTTCCTGGAGTAGAATGCGCACGGCCTCCATTCCCCTTGCGGATCTTGCTGCAACAGGACGGCCCCCACCGCTCTGTCCGAGGCGTCCGTCTCAACCCTCATTGGTCTGCTGGGGTTTACATGTAGCAGCTGTTCTTCGGATGCGAAGAGACGCTTGAGTCTCCGAAAGGACTGTTCCGCCTGGTCCGTCCAGGTGAACTTCTTCTTCTTGGAGCTGAGGGTGTCCGTGATGGCCGCCGTCTCCTTCGCGAACCCTTTGATGAACTTGCGATAAAAGTTGGCGAAGCCGACGAACTTCTGGACCTCCTTCCGATTGCGCGGGCTCTTCCAGTCCAACACCGCGCGGACCTTGGTGCTGTCCATGGCGAGTCCCTTGTCGGACAGCTTGTAGCCCAGGAAATCCACCTCCGTCATGTCGAACTGGCACTTCTCTAATTTGGCGTAAAGTCTGTGCTCGCGTAGCCTCTGCAGGACCTCCTTGACGTCCCTCTCGTGAGCCTCCTGTGATTCCGAGAAGACCAGGATGTCGTCCAGGAAGCAAACGCACTTCTTGTAGAGGAGTCCCTCTAACACGTGATGCATGAAAGCTTGGAAGGTATGGGAGCCATTTTGCAGACCAAAAGGCATTACGCGATATTCATAGGTGCCTAAAGGTGTAAACATGGCTGTCTTCCACTCATCGCCCTCTCGCATGCGTATAAGGTTGTACGCCCCTCGTAGATCCAACTTGGTGAAGATCCGTCCCTTCCTCACCGTCGCGAGCAGGTCGTCGATCTTGGGCATGGGGAATGCTGCGGGCTTTGTTTTGGAATTTATGATCCTATAATCAACTGTGAGCCTGCGTTGGGGCGTGTCCTTCTTCTTCACGAAAAACACGGTACTGCCCCCCACTGCTTTAGATTCTTGGATGAACCCCCGCTTCAAGTTGTGATCTATGAACTCCCTGAGTTCTTGCAGTTCGTCTTCAGACATGGAATACAGTTTCCCAGTCGGCAGCGTCGCTCCCGGCAGGAGGTCAATCTTGCAGTCGTAAGGCCTGTGGGGAGGCAGGTTATCCGCTTCCCTCTCGCAGAAGACCTCCAAAAACTCCTTGTACTTGTTGGGTACCGCTTGCACCATGCCTAGGTGTAACTGCGGTTCATCCTCTTGCCCCTCCTCCTTCTGGCGGGTCTGGATGCAGTGTTCTGCGCAGTAGGAGGAGCAGAAGGTCAATTGCCGCTGGTACCATGCTAATGCCGGGCTGTGCCTATCCAGCCAACTCATGCCCAACACTATGGGCGTGTCTGACAGGTGGGTGACGTTGAAGCTGATGACTTCGCGGTGGTTTCCAATATGCATCACCATCGGTGGTGTTTGCTGTACCACCTCTCCTCCAAGTAGCTTCCTGCCATCGACCGTGACGACGTTTAGGGGCATCGTGGCTGGCATGAGTGCTATGCGATGTTGCTTGATAAAGTCCACTCCTATAAAGTCTGCGTTGCTCCCAGAGTCAATGGTTATTGGTACTTGCATGGTGTGCCCAGTGGGCAACTGGAGCGATGCGGTGAGTTGCACCACTGGTTTGGGTGGGAGGGGGTCTGTGGGCTGTAAAATCTCTGGGGACTGCTTCACTGACTTGCCTGGTTGGGCCCCAGTGGCTCTGTTTCCAACCAGGCGTCTTCTTCCCCCTGCGGCTGTTTCGGCTGCTGACTTGTTCCCTTTACTGTTGCTGAGGCTGCAGTGTGCTTCTGGAGCCTCTGGGGACACTCTTTGGCCATGTGCTGAGCACTGTCGCAGATGTAGCACTTCCTGGTCCTTCTAGGAGCCTTCGCCTTGACTGCTCCCGGTGTTTGGGCTCTGCTGGCAGTCTGAGCCCTGGCACCACCAATCTCCATCGGCTCTTCTCCCCTTCCCAAAGGAGGCATGGACAGCGCCCGCCCCGCCTCTCTGGGAAAGAAAGGGGTTGTCCTGGCTGGGCTGCTTGCCTTACGTCCTTCCTCCCTGCTCCAAGGGCGTCCTTCCAGGCGCACACCAATCGCCAACGCTCTTTGGGCAACTTCTTGGGTACTTTGCGGTCGTTCCCCTCTTGCCAGCTCATCTTTCACCTCTCCACTTAGCCCCTCCCAGAACAGGTCTCTGACAGCAATAGAGTCCTTCTCCCAGCCCAGCACGTTCAATAAGGCAAAAAAGCGTGAGTGATATTGCCTCACCGTCGCTTTCCCTTGCTGTAATCCATGCATTTCCCTCCGAGCAACATCTACATCTACCGTAGATTTAAAGCAAGCGTCCATAGCTTTGATAAATGCATCGGAATCTTTGAGGGCGGGGTCTTCTTTGCGCCACAAATTCCGCAGCCACGCTTTTGCTTCCCCATGCAAATGAGTGATTATGAAGCCCACTTTCTCTTCCTCATCTCTAAAGTCCTTCCGAAGCAAATTGAGCGCGTAAACCACGTCAGCTCTGAAGTTAGGGTATTGCTGCAGGTTCCCATCGAAGTGGGCTACTAGGCTGCCCCCCCTCTTCCCGAGGCCAACTCCCTCCGGTTTGGGTCCTGGCAGCCCCTCTTTCCCCCAACGGTCCCACCTTGCCTGCAGATCCCGGCAGAGCGCTACTGCTTCTTCTTCTCTTTTCCTGGATGCTGCTACTTCTGCGTAAAGCGTCGTCACTGCTTCTTGCAGTTCTTTCACCTGGCTCTCTGTAGCCATCTTTGCCTATCTTCGTGAGCTTGCAAAACACCAAGTCTTGCCCCTCGCTGCACCAACTCACGCTGCGAGGTTTTTATAGGGGACGGAGCATACTGTCAGAGCTACCCTAGGTCCCAGCTCACAAAGGACCAACGCTGCTTCGTTGTTAAGTATAAAAGTCTTTATTGAAGTTCAGTTTCACTTCCAGAGCCGCAGCGCGCAGCCCCACGTCTCAAGTGTCAGACCACTGATGCTCCGTCTGAGTCTCCTCCCCCTTGACACCAATTTAAGATTCTAGCCTTGCTCCACCTTCTCCGCTGCTCCTTCCTCCTCTGGGTCCGCCTGCCCGCCGGGGTTCCGCCCTTTCTAGCCTCTTCTCCCGCTGATTCCCCTGAGCCTTCTCCCTCCCTCCGGCGGGCTTTAGGAGCTGGTTCCCCATCCGGGTCTCTTGCTGTTCCGCGCGCCTGCACATTTGAACTTGGCGCGCGCGCGCAGCCAGCAGCTTTCCTCCTGACCGTTCCACTGCTGCTGTCACTGCTTCCCCCATCGGGGGGGCTAGCTGCAACTGACCTCCCCTCCGTTGGAGGCGTGGTCAGCCCTGACTCCCTCTCTGGAGGAGACACTGCCCCTGACACATGTGACTCCTCCCCCCCACTACGCTCTGGTGGGGAAACTGGTCCCGATCCTCCACTGCTGCTTTGGGGTTCCCCTCTGGCTCCTTGTTTCTGGTGCGTCCCCCCTGGGACCCCCCTTGCCCTGACCATCGGCGCCCCCTTCTGGGAATCTTCTGATTCGCTGGAGAAGCTCATGGAATCTCTCGGGCCACTGTCATACTCCCCTACGCTGCCCTCGGATTCTTCCCCTTCGCTCTCCCAATTCTCTCTCCCCAGTGCTCCTGCTCCTGATTCCCTGACATATATATATATATATATATATAATAGGTTGTAGGAGTTTATTCAGAGTGGCGCTGAAAAGACGATACATAAAGAGACAGAAGGGAGAAGGGAGAACTTCATTACAGACGCCTGAACGTAAAGCCATTCTAAGGAGACTTACAACCCACTACAATATTTTCTTTTTGGTATCGTTTCTTTCTCTCTTTTCATTCCGTTGTGTGGCACCAATTCATCTTTCGGCTATTCAATAATTTTAGGGACTAGCTCTGTAACCCCTCTGGTGTTGGAATAGAACTCGAAAGTAAATTTGAGCATTAGAACCCCTACCAATACCATAGAGGGCTCCACATTTTTAACCAACCAGAGCTGACCTTCAATGTAAAAGACTTATTCTTGACCTGTCCTCAACGTAATAGACTTATGTAAATTTAAGTTGGGTGACACTCACCACTACCCCTCTGGACTGTGACGGACATCTCTACAACAATTGAGAAAAGGAAAAGCGGGAGGACTGCAGAACAGGGGCGATCCTTCTTTTCGTCTCCAGGAACGCTAAGTGGATTGGACTGCACTACCTCTTTATACACTATCCATGTTGGATTAGGCCGTCAAGCGGCCGAAGAGTCTAGGGCGATGCTGGCCGGGTTAGAACAACTTCCGTGAAATACTTTGGGTAATATCTTTGAATCTTCTTCTGTGTACTTTAAAAAGACCGTTGACCTGATTTAGTTTAGTTAATTATTTTATATTGAAGAAGAAATTTCTACTGTTGGGTCAACATTTTTATTAGTTTGACACAGTTCATTGTGGGTTAATTCTATTTATAGTTGGGGTTACACCCTTACTGCTCTGGGAAAACATTTATTCCATGCACTCTCCCTTATTTTTGCTCAGTCTTGTGAGATAGGATTATTTATTTTTTAAAAAAAAGAATGATGAATAATTTGAATGTGTAGTAAATTAGGTTTAGAAGTCATATCCATAGACATAGTCCAGATATTGGATTGAGACATTCTATAAGACTTATAAGGGCCTTCTGAACGTAAAATAAAGAGATTGTGAGCCCTTTAAGGGAGAGACTTAGTTGGAAAATACAAAGTGTGAAAATAAGGATATTGTCAGGAAATCAGGAGCAGGAGCACTGGGGAGAGAGGAATTGGAGAGCGAAGGGGAAGAATCCGAGGGAAGCGTAGGGGACTATGACAGTGGCCCGAGAGATTCCATGAGCTTCTCCAGTGAATCAGAAGATTCCCAGAAGGGGGCTCCGATGGTCAGGGCAAGGGGGGTCCCAGGGGGAAGCACCAGAAACAAGGAGCCAGAGGGGAACCCCAAAGCAGCAGTGGAGGATCGGGACCAGTTTCCCCACCAGAGCGTAGTGGGGGGGAAGAGTCACATGTGTCAGGGCCAGCGTCTCCTCCGGAGGGGAGGGAGAGTAAGTCAGGGCTGACCACGCCTCCATCGGAGAGTGGGGGAATGGAGGGGAGGTCAGTTGCAGCTAGCCCACCAGAAGGGGGAAGCAGTGACAGCAGCAGTGAAACGGTTAGGAGGAAAACGGCTGGCTGGGCGCGCGCGCCAAGTTCAAATGTACAGGCGCGCGGGACAGCAGGAGACCCGGATGGGGAACCAGCTCCTAAAGCCTGCCGGAGGGAGGGAGAAGGCTCAGGGGAATCAGCGTCAGAGGAGGCTAGGAAGGGCGAGACCCCGGCGGGCAGGCGGACCCAGAGGAGGAAGGAGCAGCGGAAAAGGTGGAGCAAGGCTAGGGGCTTAAATTGGTGTACAGGGGGAGGAGATTCAGAAGGGTCATCAGCGGTCTGACAGTTGAGACATGGGGCTGCGCGCTGCGGCTCTGGAAGTGAAACTGAACTTCAATAAAGACTTTTGTATTTAATTAGAAAGCAGCGTTGGTCCTTTGTGAGCTGGGACCTTGGGCAGCCTTGACAGTATGACCCTTCTCCAAAATCAATCAGAATTAAACCTCGCAGCGTGAGTTGGTGCAGCGAGGGGCAAGACTTGGTGTTTTGCGAGCTCACGAAGATAGGCAAAGATGACTACAGAGGAGAAGGTGACAGAACTGCAAAAAGCAGTCACAACGCTTTACGCAGAAGTAGCAGCATCCAGGAAAAGAGAAGAAGAAGCAGTAGCGCTCTGCCAGGACCTGCGGACCAGGTGGGAACGTTGGAGCAAAGAGGGGCTGCCAGGATCCAAGCCGGAGGGAGTTGGCCTCGGGAAGAGGGGGGGCAGCATAGTAGCCCACTTCGACGTGAACCTGCAGCAATACCCCAACTTTAGAGCCGACATAGTTTACGCGCTCAATTTGCTTCGGAAAGACTTTAGAGATGAGGAAGAGAAAGTGGGATTCATAATTACTCATCTGCATGGGGAAGCTAAAGCGTGGCTGCGGAATTTGTGGCGCGAAAATGACCCCGCCCTCCAAGATTCTGATGCATTTATCAAAGCTATGGACGCTTGTTTTAAATCAACGGTAGATGTGGATGTGGCACGGAGGGAGATGCATGGGCTGCAACAAGGGAAAGCCACGGTGAGACAATATCACTCACGCTTTTTTGCTTTGGTGAACGTGCTGGGTTGGGAAAAGGACTCCATTGCCGTCAGAGACCTGTTCTGGGAGGGGTTGAATGGGGCCATTAAAGATGAGTTGGCACGGGGGGAGAGACCCCAAAGCACCCAAGAAGTTGCCCAAAGAGCGCTGGCGATTGGGGTGTGCCTGGAAGAACGCCTTTGGAGCAGGGAGGAAGGACGTAAGGCAAGCACGCCAGCCAGGACAACCCCCTTCCTACCCAGAGAGACAGGGCGGGCGCTATCCACGACTCCACTGGGGAGGGGAGAAGAGCCGATGGAGATAGGTGGTGTCAGGGAATCAGGAGCAGGAGCAATGGGGAGAGAGGAATTGGAGAGCGAAGGGGAAGAATCCGAGGGCAGCGTAGGGGAGTATGACAGTGGCCCGAGAGATTCCATGAGCTTCTCCAGCGAATCAGAAGATTCCCAGAAGGGGGCGCCGATGGTCAGGGCAAGGGGGGTCCCAGGGGGGACGCACCAGAAACAAGGAGCCAGAGGGGAACCCCAAAACAGCAGTGCAGGATCGGGACCAGTTTCCCCACCAGAGCGTAGTGGGGGGGAAGAGTCACATGTGTCAGGGCCAGCGTCTCCTCCAGAGAGGGAGTCAGGGCTGACCACGCCTCCATCAGAGAGTGGAGGAACGGAAGGGAGGTCAGTTGCAGCTAGCCCCCCCGAAGGGGGAAGCAGTGACAGCAGCAGTGAAACGGTCAGGAGGAAAGATGCTGGCTGGGCGCACGCGCCAAGTTCAAATGTGCAGGCGCGCGGGACAGCTGGAGACCCGGATGGGGAACCAGCTCCTAAAGCCCGCCGGAGGGAGGGAGAAGGCTCAGGGGAATCAGCCTCAGAGGAGGCTAGAAGGGGCGAGACCCCGGCGGGCAGACGGACCCAGAGGAGGAAAGAGCAGCGGAAAAGGTGGAGCAAGGCTAGAATCTTAAATTGGTGTCAAGGGGGAGGAGACTCAGACGGAGCATCAGCGGTCTAACGGTTGAGACGTAGAGCTGCACGCTGCGGCTTTGGAAGTGAAACTGAACTTCAATAAAGACTTTTGTACTTAACAACGAAGCAGCGTTGGTCCTTTGTGAGAACATTTGCAGGGGGAAGAAGAAGCCTGGTTGGAAGGGGAAGGACTGGGGCCCAACCAGGCGAGTCAGTGAAGCAGTCCCCAGAGATTTTACAGCCCACATACCCCCTCCCACCCAAACCAGTGGTGCAACTCACCGCATCGCTCCAGTTGCCCAATGGGCACACCCTGCAAGTACCAATAACCATTGACTCTGGGAGCAACCCAGACTTTATAGGAGTGGACTTTATCAAGCAACATCGCATAGCACTCATGCCAGCCACGATGCCCCTAAACGTCGTTACTGTCGATGGCAGGAAGCTACTGGGAGGAGAGGTGGTACAGCAAACACCACCGATGGTGATGCAAATTGGAAACCACCGCGAAGTCATCAGCTTCAACGTCACCCACCTGTCAGACACGCCCATAGTGTTGGGCATGAGTTGGCTGGATAGGCACAGCCCGGCATTAGCATGGTACCAGCGGCAATTAACCTTCTGCTCTTCCTACTGCGCAGAACACTGCATCCGGACTGGCCAGGCAGAGGAGGGGAAAGAGGATGAACCGCAGCTACACCTAGGCATGGTGCAAGCGGTACCCAACAAATACAAGGAGTTTTTGGAGGTCTTCTGCGAGAGGGAAGCGGATAAGCTGCCGCCCCACAGGCCCTACGACTGCAAGATTGACCTCCTGCCGGGGGCGACGCTGCCGACTGGAAAACTGTATTCCATGTCTGAGGACGAACTGCAAGAACTCAGTGAGTTCATAGATCACAACTTGAAGCGGGGATTCATCCAAGAATCCAAAGCAGTGGGGGGCAGTCCCGTGTTTTTCATGAAGAAGAAAGACACGCCCCAACGTAGGCTTGTAGTTGATTATAGGACCATCAATTCCAGGACGAAGCCCACAGCATTCCCCATGCCCAAGATCGACGACCTGCTCGCGACGGTGAGGAAGGGACGACTCTTCACCAAGTTGGATCTACGAGGGGCGTACAACCTTATACGCATGCGGGAGGGCGATGAGTGGAAGACGGCAATGTTTACACCTTTAGGCACCTATGAATATCACGTAATGCCGTTTGGTCTACAAAATGGCTCCCATACATTCCAAGCTTTCATGCATCACGTGTTAGCGGGACTCCTCTACAAGAAGTGTGTCTGCTTCCTGGACGACATCCTGATCTTTTCGGAATCGCAGGAGGCTCACGAGGGGGACGTCAAGGAGGTCCTGCAGAGACTACGGGAGCACAGAGTTTACGCCAAACTAGAGAAGTGCCAGTTCGACATGACGGAGGTGGATTTCCTGGGCTACAAGCTGTCCGACAAGGGACTCGCCATGGACAGCACCAAGGTCTGCGCGGTGTTGGACTGGAAGAGCCCGCGCAATCGGAAGGAGGTCCAGAAGTTCGTCGGCTTCGCCAACTTTTATCGCAAGTTCATCAAGGGGTTCGCGAAGGAGACGGCGGCCATCACGGACACACTCAGCTCCAAGAAGAAGAAGTTCACCTGGACGGACCAGGCGGAGCAGACTCAAGCGTCTCTTCGCGTCCGAAGAACAGCTGCTACACGTAAACCCCAGCAAACCAATGAGGGTTGAGACGGACGCCTCGGACAGAGCGGTGGGGGCGGTCCTGTTGCAGCAAGATCCGCAAGGGGACTGGAGGCCGTGCGCATTCTACTCCAGGAAACTTAGCAAGTCGGAACAGAACTACACCATCTGGGACAGGGAGTTGCTGGCCATTCATGCAGCCTTCAAGGCATGGCGGCACTTCCTCGTCGGAGCCAGACACACAGTGCAGGTCCGCACGGACCATAAGAACCTGGAGTACTGGCGCACTGCGCAGTTCCTGAACCAGAGACACATCCGCTGGGCGGAGTTCTTTGCGGATTTCGATTTCCGGATAGAATACGTCCCGGGAGACAACAACGTCATGGCAGATGCACTATCCAGGAAGCCGCAGTATCTCGAGGAAGCGGCACCGGTGGTGGCCAAACACATTATCGCACCGAAAGCGTGGGCGTGCGCGTCAGCCGCCGTGGACCTGGACGCGGTGCGTCAAGCGCTGCAGACGGATTCGTTCGCACAATCCAAGATGGAGGAGGTGCGAAGAGGCACAGCGAAGGACGACGAGTTCCAGATACGAGACGGACTGCTCATACGCAAAGGGGCTCTCTACGTACCCGGAGACGACCTCCGCGCGAATGTCCTGCCGCAGTTGCACGACGCACCCTGCACTGGGCACTTCGGCTAGGACAAGACGGCGGAATTGGTAACGAGACTTTTTGTGGCCCAAGATGAGGGGTGAAGTCGCAGATTCCGTCTCCAGGTGTGACACCTGCCAAAGGGCCAAGCCAGTACACAGGAAGCCGGCGGGTCTCCTGGAACCCCTACAGACGCCGTTCGAACCGTGGGAGAGAGTGGCCCTGAACTTTGTCACAGATCTGCCCAGCTCGCGAGGCAAAACAGCCGTACTCGTGGTCATAGACATGTTCACCAAGATGGCGAACTTCATTCCTTGCGCGAAGGTGGCCACAGCGGAACAGACCGCCAAGCTGTTCATAGACCACGTGTTCAAGGCGCACGGCTTGCCGCGGTCCATCCTGTCCGACCGGGGTCAGCTGCTGGGCATCCTGAACGTCAAGATCAACTTAGCGTCGGCACGACATCCGCAGACCAACGGACAGGCGGAGAGGGTCAACGCCATCATGCAGCAGTACCTGCGATGCTATGCTAATCAACAACCCTCGACCTGGGTGGACTACTTACCGCTGGCCGAGTTGGCCGAGTTTGCCTGGTTAGTGGCCCATGCAGTGCCGGCCAGGACGTTAGCTAAGAGGAAGCTCAAACACAAGCATCTGGGGCCTTACCAGGTCGCGGCACAAGTCAACCCAGTGGCCTTCCGGTTGACACTCCCGGAGGGCTCCAGAATGCATCCAGTCTTTCATAGGTCAGTGCTCACACCCTACAGGGCACCCCACAGGTTTCAGGCGCCAGGGAACGCGCCAGACCCACTCAACGAATCTCCAATGAGGGAGGGGTCACGGAGGGCGACGCCACTCAATGAGGTCACGGAGATTTTGGACTCGAGGTGGGGAGAAGAGGGGGTGGAGTATTTCCTCGCCAGGGAAGGTACCCCAGCCAGCGCCAACAGATGGGTACCATGCTATGCCGTGGAGGAGCACTACCTCAAAGACGAGTTCCATGCACTCTTCCCACACAGACCTATGCCGGCAGAGTATTTCGACGACTGGCTTTTCACACCCACACTTTCAGCCAGTATGTTCCAGGGTTTTTCATCAGCTGAAGGGACGATGCCGGAAACAAGCTCCCCGAAGGGGTCACTCTCGGGGTTTGCCACAGACCGCTCCTATTGGTGGGACACTCAACCGGAGGAATGGTATCCCGCACTCACACCCACAGCACTGGAGCACCCGGAACCCACACCCGAAGTGGGGGAGGGGGGAAGGGGGGCTTCGAGGGGGGGATGGATGTCAGGGACTCAGGAGCAGGAGCACTGGGGAGAGAGGAGATGGAGAGCGAAGGGGAAGAATCCGAGGGCAGCGTAGGGGAGTATGACAGTGGCCCGAGAGATTCCATGAGCTTCTCCAGCGAATCAGAAGATTCCCAGAAGGGGGGGCCTATGGTCAGGGCAAGGGGGGTCCCAGGGGGGACGCACCAGAAACCCAGAGGGGAACCCCAAAGCAGCAGTGGGGGATTGGGACCAGTTTCCCCACCAGAGCGTAGTGGGGGGGAAGAGTCACATGTGTCAGGGCCAGCGTCTCCTCCAGCGGGGAGAGTGAGTCAGGGCTGACCACGCCTCCAACGGAGGGGAGGTCAGTTGCAGCTAGCCCCTCCAGAGGGGGAAGCAGTGACAGCAGCAGCAGTGAAACGGTCAGGAGGAAAGTTACCGGCTGGGCGCGCGCGCCAAGTTCAAATGTACAGGCGCGGGGAACAGCAGGAGACCCGGATGGGGAACCAGCTGCTAAATCCCGCCGGAGGGAGGGGGAAGGCTCAGGGGCCTCAGCGTCAGAAGAGGCTAGAAAGGGCGAGACCCCAACGGCCAGGCGTAATCAGAGGCGGAAGGAACTGAGGAAGAGGTGGAGTAAGGCTAGAATCTTAAATTGGTGTCTGGGGGGAGGAGACTCAGACGGAGCATCAGCGGTCTAACAGTTGAGACGTAGAGCTGCGCGCTGCGGCTCTGGAAGTGAAACTGAACTTCAATAAGACTTTTGTACTTAACAAAGAAGCAGCGTTTGTGCTTTGTGAGCTGGGACCTTGGGCAGCCCTGACAGATGATAATAACGCTCTGATTGGGCTTATTTTAAATTGATGTTTTTGGAGTTGGAATGCACATTCAACCAAAAATATCAGAGTTTAATGTTTGTTTTCAGCCTAAATCAAGGATAGGTGTTTTGGTTCCATCTCAAAAGAAAGAGGACATATAAAATTGGATTGTTCTTTCGGTGTTCGTTCACCCACAAAGAGCAAAGCGAAGTGTAATAAGGAAAACTGGTTGTTTTGGGTTCCATCTACATAGAAAGAGAAATATTCGATTTGACCAATTTCGTGTTCTATGGTGTTAATGCTCATAGCTGCAGAAATCGCATAGTGTATGTAATGAGACCAAAATAACAAAACAACGTCTTTTCGCTTCCATATGCGTAGAAAGAAGACGAATAAGCTTTGATTGGGCTTATTTCAATTCGCATCGTGTTTTTTGGGTGCGCACCAGAATCACTCCTAACAGGAGCGAAACGGTGTTTTGGTTTCC
This sequence comes from Podarcis filfolensis, assembly GCF_964270895.1. NCBI lineage: Eukaryota > Metazoa > Chordata > Lepidosauria > Squamata > Lacertidae > Podarcis > Podarcis filfolensis. The sequence goes on along the minus strand of NC_139614.1, from coordinate 12,166 downwards.
ATCTACATAAAAAGATGATAATAACGCTCTGTTTGGGCTTATTTAAAATTGGTGTTTTTGGAGTTGGAATGCACATTCAACCAAAAGTAGCAGAGTGAAATGTTTGTTTTCAGCCCAAATCAAGCATAGGTGTTTTGGTTCCATCTCATTAAAAAAAGTACTGTCAGAGCTGCCCAAGGTCCCAGCTCACAAAGGACCAACGCCGCTTCGTTGTTAAGTAAGGAAGTCTTTATTGAAGTTCAGTTTCACTTCCAGAGCCGCAGCGTGCAGCTCTACGTCTCAAACTTCAGACCGCTGATGCTCCGTCTGAGTCTCCTCCCCCCATACACCAGTTTAAGACTCTAGCCTTGCTCCACCTCTTCCTCTGCTCTTTCCGCCTCTGGTTCCGCCTGTCCGTCGGGGTCTCGCCCTTTCTAGACTCTTCTGACGCTGAATCCCCTGAGCCTTCCCCCTCCCTCCGGCGGGCTTTAGGAGCTGGTTCCCAATCCGGGTCTCCTGCTGTCCCTCGCACCTGTACATTTGAACTTGGCACGCGCGCCCAGCCAGCAGCTTTCCTCCTGACCGTTTCACTGCTGCTGTCACTGCTTCCCCCTTCGGGGAAGCTAGCTGCAACTGAACTCCCCTCCGTTCCCCCACTCTCCGATGGAGGCGTGGTCAGCCCTGACTCATCTCCTCTCACCGCTGGAGGAGACGCTGGTCCTGACACATCTGACTCCTCCCCCCCACTACGCTCTGGTGGGGAAACTGGTCCTGATCCCCCGCTGCTGCTTTGGGGTTCCCCGCTGGCTCCTAGTTTCTGGTGCGTCCTCCCTGGGACCCCCCTTGCCCTGACCATCGGCGCCCCGTTCTGGGAATCTTCTGATTCATAGAATCATAGAGTTGGAAGAGACCACAAGGGCCATCGAGTCCAACCCCCTGCCAAGCAGGAAACACCATCAGAGCCAGTTCCAAGTGCCTTCGGAGTTGCTTGTGGACCTCCTGTAACTCTGCTGCTAAGTGCTCTGCTCCCCGTGGCTCCCCCTCCCCCTTCGTCTCTAACCCCGGGAAGGTTCTGGGATGCCGCCCATTGTTGGCGAAGAACGGTGTCACCCCTGTAAACGCGTGCTTCATGTTGTTGTAGGCAAACTCGGCCAGCGGTAGGTAGTCCACCCAGGTCGAGGGTTGTTGATTCGCATAGCATCGCAGGTACTGCTGCATGATGGCGTTGACCCTCTCCGCTTGTCCGTTGGTCTGCGGGTGTCGTGCCGACGCTAAGTTGATCTTGACGTTCAGGATGCCCAGCAGCTTCTGCCAGAAGATCGAGATGAATTGGCGATCCCGGTCGGACAGGATGGACCGCAGCAAGCCGTGTGCTTTGAACACGTGGTCTATGAACAGCTTGGAAGCAATGGGAGCCATTTTGCAGACCAAACGGCATTACGCGATATTCATAGGTGCCTAAAGGTGTAAACATGGCCGTCTTCCACTCATCGCCCTCCCGCATGCGTATAAGGTTGTACGCCCCTCGTAGATCCAACTTGGTGAAGAGTCGTCCCTTCCTCACCGTCGCGAGCAGGTCGTCGATCTTGGGCATGGGGAATGCTGTGGGCTTCGTCCTGGAATTGATGATTCTATAATCAACTATGAGCCTGCATTGGGGCGTGTCCTTCTTCTTCACGAAAAACACGGGACTGCCCCCTACTGCTTTGGATTCTTGGATGAATCCCCGCTTCAAGTTGTGATCTATGAACTCCCTGAGTTCTTGCAGTTCGTCCTCAGACATGGAATACAGTTTTCCAGTCGGCAGCGTCGCCCCCGGCAGGAGGTCAATCTTGCAGTCCTAAGGCCTGTGGGGAGGCAGCTTATCTGCTTCCCTCTCGCAGAATGTCAGAGCTGCCCAAGGTCCCAGCTCACAAAGGACCAACGCTGCTTCGTTAAGTACAAAAGTCTTTATTGAAGTTCAGTTTCACTTCCAGAGCCGCAGCGCGCAGCTCTACGTCTCAACTGTCAGACCGCTGATGCTCCGTCTGAGTCTCCTCCCCCCTGACACCAATTTAAGACTCTAGCCTTACTCCACCTCTTCCTCTGTTCCTTCCGCCTCTGATTCCGCCTGGCCGTTGGGGTCTCGCCCTTTCTAGACTCTTCTGACGCTGAGTCCCCTGAGCCTTCCTCCTCCCTCCGGCGGGCTTTAGGAGGTGGTTCCCCATCCGGGTCTCCTGCTGTTCCCCGCGCCTGTATATTTGAACTTGGCGTGCGTGCCCAGCTGGTAACATTTCTCCTGACCGTTTCACTGCTGCTGCTGTCACTGCTTCCCCCTCTGGGGGGGCTAGCTGCAACTGACCTCCCCTCCGTTGGAGGCGTGGTCAGCCCTGACTCACTCTCTCTCCCCGCTGGAGGAGACGCTGGCCCTGACACATGTTACTCTTCCCCCCCACTACGCTCTGGTGGGGAAACTGGTCCCAATCCCCCACTGCTGCTTTGGGGTTCCCCTCTGGCTCCTTATTTCTGGTGCATTCCCCCTGGGACCCCCCTTGCCCTGACCATCGGCGCCCCCTTCTGGGAATCTTCTGATTCGCTGGAGAAGCTCATGGAATCTCTCGGGCCACTGTCATACTCCCCTACGCTGCCCTCGGATTCTTCCCCTTCGCTCTCCATTTCCTCTCTCCCCAGTGCTACTGCTCCTGAATCCCTGACACAGAAGACCTCCAAAAACTCCTTGTACTTGTTGGGTACCGCTTGCACCATACCTAGGTGTAGCTGCGGTTCATCCTCTTGCCCCTCCTCTTCCTGGCGGGTCCGGACGCAGTGTTCTGCGCAGTAGGAAGAGCAGAAGGTTAATTGCCGCTGGTACCATGCTAATGCCGGGCTGTGCCTATCCAGCCAACTCATGCCCAACACTATGGGCGTGTCCGACAGGTGGGTGACGTTGAAGCTGATGACTTCCCGGTGGTTTCCAATTTGCATTACCATAGGCGGTGTTTGCTGTACCACCTCTCCTCCCAGTATCTTCCTGCCATCGACCGTGACGACGTTAAGGGGCATCGTGGCTGGTAGGAGTGCTATGCGATGTTGCTTGATGAAGTCCACTCCCACAAAGTCTGCGTTGCTACCAGAGTCAATGGTAATTGGGACTTCCAGGGTGAGCCCATTGGGCAGCTGGAGCGATGCGGTAAGTTGCACCACTGGTTTGGGTGGGAGGGGGTCTGTGGGTTGTAAAATCTCTGGGGACTGCTTCACTGACTCGCCTGGCTGGGCCCCAGTGCTTCCGCTTCCAACCAGGCTTCTTCGTTTCCCTGCAGCTGTTCTTGCTGCTGAACTGCTCCCCTTACTGTTGCTGAGGCTGCAGTGTGCTTCTGGATCCTCTGGGGACACTCTTTGTCCATGAGCTGTGCACTGTCGCAGATGTAACACTTCCTGCTCCCTCTAGGAGCTTTCGCCTTGACTGCTCCTGGTGTTTGGGCTCTGCTTGCTGTCTGAGCCCTGGCACCACCTATCTCCATCGGCTCTTCTCCCCTCCCCAGTGGAGGCGTGGATAGCGCGCGCCCTGTCTCTCTGGGTAGGAAGGGAGTTGTTCTGGCTGGTGTGCTTGCCCTACGTCCCTCCTCCCTGCTCCAAGGGCGGTCTTCCAGGCGCACCCCTATCGCCAGCGCTCTCTGGATGACTTCTGTGGTGCTTTTAGGTCTCTCTCCCCTTGCCAGCTCATCTTTCACGGCCCCATTTGGTCCCTCCCAGAACAGATCCCTGACGGCAACAGAGTCCTTCTCCCAGCCCAGCACATTCACTAACGCAAAGAAGCGGGACTGATATTGTCTCACCGTGGCTTTGCCCTGCTGCAGCCCATGCATTTCCGTCCTAGCCACATCCACATCTACCGTTGATTTAAAACAAGCGTCCATAGCTTTGATAAATGCATCGGAATCTTGGAGGGCGGGATCGTTTTTGCGCCATAAATTCCGCAGCCACGATTTAGCTTCCCCATGCAGATGAGTAATTATGAAGCCTACTTTCTCTTCCTCATCTCTATAGTCTTTCCGAAGCAAATTGAGCGCGAAAACTATGTCGGCTCTGAAGTTAGGATACTGCTGCAGGTTCCCGTCGAAGTGGGCTACTATGCTGCCCCCCCTCTTCCCGAGGCCAACTCCCTCCGGCTTGGGTCCTGGCAGCCCCTCCTTGCCCAAGCGTTCCCACCTGGTCTGTAGATCCCGGCAGAGCGCTACTGCTTCTTCTTCTCTTTTCCTGGATGCTTCCACTTCTGCGTAAAGCCTCGTGACTGCGTTTTGCAGTTCTGTCACCTTCTCCTCTGTAGTCATCTTTGCCTATCTTCGTGAGCTCGCAAAACACCAAGTTTCGCCCCTCGCTGCGCCAAGTCACGCTGCGAGGGTTAAATTCCCAGAGAGACGGAGCATACTGTCAGAGCTGCCCGAGGTCCCAGCTCACAAAGGACCAACGCCGCTTCGTTGTTAAGTAAGGAAGTCTTTATTGAAGTTCAGTTTCACTTCCAGAGCCGCAGCGTGCAGCTCTACGTCTCAAACTTCAGACCGCTGATGCTCCGTCTGAGTCTCCTCCCCCCAGACACCAGTTTAAGACTCTAGCCTTGCTCCACCTCTTCCTCTGCTCTTTCCGCCTCTGGTTCCGCCTGTCCGTCGGGGTCTCGCCCTTTCTAGACTCTTCTGACGCTGAATCCCCTGAGCCTTCCCCCTCCCTCCGGCGGGCTTTAGGAGCTGGTTCCCAATCCGGGTCTCCTGCTGTCCCTCGCTCTTGTACATTTGAACTTGGCGCGCACGCCCAGCCAGCAACTTTCCTCCTGACCGTTTCACTGCTGCTGTCACTGCTTCCACCTTCGGGGAGTCTAGCTGCAACTGACCTCCTCTCCGTTCCCCCACTCTCCGCTGGAGGCGTGGTCAGCCCTGACTCATCTCCTCTCCCCGCTGGAGGAGACGCTGGTCCTGACACATCTGACTCCTCCCCCCCACTACGCTCTGGTGGGGAAACTGGTCCTGATCCCCCGCTGCTGCTTTGGGGTTCGCCGCTGGCTCCTAGTTTCTGGTGCGTCCCCCCTGGGACCCCCTTTGCCCTGACCATCGACGCCCCCTTCTGGGAATCTTCTGATTCGCTGGAGAAGCTCATGAAATCTCTCGGGTCACTGTCATACTCCCCTACGCTACCCTCAGATTCTTCCCCTTCGCTCTCCATTTCCTCTCTCCCCTGTGCTCTTGCTCCCGAGCACCTGACAAGTACGAATAAGCTTGGGTTGTTCTTCCGGTGTTCATTCACATACAAATAGCAAAGCGAAGTGTAATAGGCTTAAACAAGGCAAAACAGGTTGATTTGGGTTCCATCTACATACAAAGAAGAACCTTGAATTTCGCGTCGTGTTCTTTGGTGTTAATGCACATAGACCCAGAAATGGCATAGTGTATGTAGTGAGACCAAAATAACAAAACAACGTCTTTTCGCTTCCATATGCGCAGAAAGAAGACGAATAAGCTTTGATTGGGCTTATTTCAATTCGCATGGTGTTTTTTGGGAGTGCACCAGAATCACTCCTAACAGAAGCAAAACGGTGTTTTGGTTTCCATCTACATAAAAAGATAATAATAACGCTCTGATTGGGCTTTTTTAAAATTGGTGTTTTGGGGGTAAGAATGCACATTCACCGAAAAATCGCAGAGTGAAATCTTTGTTATCAGCCGCAATCTAGCATAGGTGTTTTGGTTCCATCTCAATAGAAAGAGGACATATAAGCTTGGATTGTTCTTTCGGTGTTCGTTCACCCACACATAGCAAAGTGTAATAAGCTTAAACAAAGCAAAACAGGTTGATTTGGGTTCCATCTACATAGAAAGAAAAATATTGGATTTCGCTTATTTCGTGTTCTATGGTGTTAATGCACATTGACCCAAAAATCGAAAACTGTATGTAACGAGACCAAAATAACAAAACACCATCTAATCGCTTCCATATGCGTAGAAAGAAGACGAATAAGCATTGATTGGTGTCAGAGCTGCCCAAGGTCCCAGCTCACAAAGGACCAACGCTGCTTCGTTGTTAAGTACAAAAGTCTTTATTGAGGTTCAGTTTCACTTCCAGAGCCGCAGCGCGCAGCTCTACGTCTCAACTGTCAGACCGCTGATGCTCCGTCTGAGTCTCCTCCCCCCTGACACCAATTTAAGATTCTTGCCTTACTCCACCTCTTCCTCAGTTCCTTTCTAGACTCTTCTGACGCTGAGTCCCCTGAGCCTTCCCCCTCCCTCCAGCGGGCTATAGGAGCTGGTTCCCCATCCGGGTCTCCTGCTGTTCCCCGCGCCTGTACATTTGAACTTGGCGCGCGCGCCCAGCCGGTAACATTTCTCCTGACCGTTTCACTGCTGCTGCTGTCACTGCTTCCCCCTGTGGGGGGGGCTAGCTGCAACTGACCTCCCCTCCGTTGCAGGCGTGGTCAGCCCTGACTCACTCTCTCTCCCCCTGGAGGAGACGCTGGCCCTGACACATGTGACTCTTGCCCCCCACTACGCTCTGGTGGGGAAACTGGTCCCAATCCCCCACTGCTGCTTTGGGGTTCCCCTCTGGCTCCTTGTTTCTGGTGCGTCCCCCCTGGGAGCCCCTTGCCCTGACCATCGGCGCCCCCTTCTGGGAATCTTCTGATTCGCTGGAGAAGCTCATGGAATCTCTCGGGCCACTATCATACTCCCCTACGCTGCCCTTGGATTCTTCCCCTTCGCTCTCCATTTCCAGAGGCGGAAGGAACAGAGGAAGAGGTGGAGTAAGGCTAGAGTCTTAAATTGGTGTCTGGGGGGAGGAGACTCAGACGGAGCATCAGCGGTCTGACAGTTGAGACGTAGAGCTGCGCGCTGCGGCTCTGGAAGTGAAACTGAACTTCAATAAAGACTTTTGTACTTAACAACGAAGCAGCGTTGGTCCTTTGTGAGCTGGGACCTTGGGCAGCTCTGACAGTATGCTCCGTCTCCACTGAATTAACCCTCTCAGCGTGAGTTGGTGCAGCGAGGGGCAAGACTTGGCGTTTTGCGAGCTCACGAAGATTAGCAAAGATGACTACAGAGGACCAGGTGAAAGAACTGCAAAGCGCAGTCACGAGGCTGTATGCAGAAGTAGAGGCATCCAGAAAAAGAGAAGACGAAGCAGTAGCGCTCTGCCGGGATCTACAAACCAGGTGGGAACGTTGGGGCAAAGAGGGGCTGCCAGGATCCAAGCCGGAGGGAGTTGGCCTCGGGAAGAGGCGGGGCAGCATAGTAGCCCACTTCGACGGGAACCTGCAGCAGTACCCTAACTTCAGAGCCGACATAGTTTACGCGCTCAATTTGCTTCGGAAAGACTTTAGAGATGAGGAAGAGAAAGTGGGATTCATAATTACTCATCTGCATGGGGAAGCTAAAGCGTGGCTGCGGAATTTGTGGCACGAAAATGATCCCGCCCTCCAAGATGCCGACGCATTTATCAAAGCTATGGAAGCTTGTTTTAAATCAACGGTAGATGTGGATGTGGCTAGGAGGGAAATGCATGGGCTGCAGCAAGGGAAAGCCACGGTGAGGCAATATCACTCACGCTTTTTTGCGTTAGTGAACGTGCTCGGCTGGGAGAAAGACTCCATTGCCGTCAGGGATCTGTTCTGGGAGGGACTGAATGGGGCCGTGAAAGATGAGCTGGCAAGGGGAGAAAGACCTAAAAGCACCACAGAGGTCATCCAAAGAGCACTGGCGATAGGGGTGCGCCTGGAAGACCGCCCTTGGAGCAGAGAGGAGGGGCACAGGGCGAACACCCCAGCCAGAACAACTCCCTTCCTACCCAAAGAGACAGGGCGCGCGTTATCCACGCCTCCACTGGGGAGAGGAGAAGAGCCGATGGAGATAGGTGGTGCCAGGGCTCAGACAGCAAGCAGAGCCCAAACACCGGGAGCAGTCAAGGCGAAGACTCCTAGAGGGAGCAGGAAGTGTTACATCTGCGACAGTGCACAGCACATGGCCAAAGAGTGTCCCCAGATGATCTGGAAGCACACTGCAGCCTCAGCAACAGTAAAGGGAGCAGTTCAGCAGCAAGAACAACTGCAGGGGGAAGAAGAAGCCTGGTTGGAAACGGAAGCACTGGGGCCCAGCCAGGCGAGTCAGTGAAGCAGTCCCCAGAGATTTTGCAGCCCACAGATCCCCTCCCACCCAAACCAGTGGTGCAACTCACCGCATCACTCCAGCTGCCCAATGGGCTCACCCTGGAAGTCCCAATCACCATTGACTCTGGGAGCAACGCAGACTTTGTAGGAGTGGACTTCATCAAGCAACATCGGAAAGCACTCCTGCCAGCCACGATGCCCCTAAACGTAGTCACGGTCGACGGCAGGAAGATACTGGGAGGGGAGGTGGTACAGCAAACACCGCCTATGGTAATGCAAATTGGAAACCACCGCGAAGTCATCAGCTTCAACGTCACCCACCTGTCGGACACGCCCATAGTGTTGGGCATGAGTTGGCTGGATAGGCACAGCCCGGCATTAGCAAGGTACCAGCGGCAATTAACCTTCTGCTCTTCCTGCTGCGCAGAACACTGCGTCCGGACCCGCCAGGAAGAGGAGGGGCAAGAGGATGAACCGCAGCTACACCTAGGCATGGTGCAAGCGGTACCCAACAAGTACAAGGAGTTTTTGGAGGTCTTCTGCGAGAGGGAAGCGGATAAGCTGCCGCCCCACAGGCCCTACGACTGCAAGATTGACCTCCTGCCGGGGGCGACACTGCCGACTGGAAATCTGTATTCCATGTCTGAGGACGAACTGCAAGAACTCAGGGAGTTCATAGATCACAACTTGAAGCGGGGATTCATCCAAGAATCCAAAGCAGTGGGGGGCAGTCCCGTGTTTTTCGTGAAGAAGAAAGACACGCCCCAACGCAGGCTTGTAGTTGATTATAGGACCATCAATTCCAGGACGAAGCCCACAGCATTCCCCATGCCCAAGATCGACGACCTGCTCGCGACGGTGAGGAAGGGACGACTCTTCACCAAGTTGGATCTACGAGGGGCGTACAACATTATACGCATGCGGGAGGGCGATGAGTGGAAGACGGCCATGTTTACACCTTTAGGCACCTATGAATATCACGTAATGCCGTTTGGTCTACAAAATGGCTCCCATACATTCCAAGCTTTCATGCATCACGTGTTAGCGGGACTCCTCTACAAGAAGTGTGTCTGCTTCCTGGACGACATCCTGATCTTTTCGGAATCGCAGGAGGCTCACGAGGGGGACGTCAAGGAGGTCCTGCAGAGACTACGGGAGCACAGAGTTTACGCCAAACTAGAGAAGTGCCAGTTCGACATGACGGAGGTGGATTTCCTGGGCTACAAGCTGTCCGACAAGGGACTCGCCATGGACAGCACCAAGGTCTGCGCGGTGTTGGACTGGAAGAGCACGCGCAATCGGAAGGAGGTCCAGAAGTTCGTCGGCTTCGCCAACTTTTATCGCAAGTTCATCAAGGGGTTCGCGAAGGAGACGGCGGCCATCACGGACACACTCAGCTCCAAGAAGAAGAAGTTCACCTGGACGGACCAGGCGGAGCAGTCCTTTCGGAGACTCAAGCGTCACTTCGCGTCCGAAGAACAGCTGCTACACGTGAACCCCAGCAAGCCAATGAGGGTTGAGACGGACGCCTCGGACAGAGCGGTGGGGGCGGTCCTGTTGCAGCA